>NC_056734.1:102418816-103669354 GCF_019279795.1 Protopterus annectens
CAGAGCTTCTAATGACTGTTCAAGAACAACCTGGACAAATGGATGGGAGATCGCAAATTCATCCCGCTGGTGGCACCCATATCCCTCATCGACAGGCAGAGTCAGTGCTGACCATAGGCTAGCTCTGCAAAATACATTGATTTAATAAGGATGGATGGGGCAACTTGGAATTAACTTGACTAGGTTTGTAAGGGCTGTATGGCCACTAGCCTAGAAACCTCCTATGAACCTATGTACCTATGAACTGATTTGGTGCTGAAGCTCAGGCCAAGCTGCCTTGTGACCCCAAAGTGCCTCCACAAATAGGTCTGAGTATATGCACAGGACTTTTCTAGTACTTACACAGCTTTTTCCTGGTCCACTCTTGGCCTCAAAATCCATCCCTTTGTGAAGGAAATGTCTTTTGTCATTGTGGGCTTCCAGATGTTCCTCAGGTGATTCACCTTTTGTTGGCTATTTGCATAAAGTATTATCATATTGTACTAGGTACACATGTTGCTACAAGGTTCTTAGTATAGCATGTGCATATGCATTTTTATGCATATGTGTCATTTCTGACACATCAAAACAATTTATATATATATATATATATATATATATATATATATATATATATATATATATATATTATACACATATACACATATATACATATATTACACACCACATACACCTTTCTAATTTTTAGTCAATATATTCACTTTCTTGAGAGTTTTGCCAACATTATATGAGTCGCACCAGCAATTTGCCATGTAAACTACACCCTCAGTATTACAGCTGAAATGCTTTATTATTGTCTGCATGGATAAGATTTGCTTGATTTATTTATATATACAAAAACTGTAGCATCTGAACAGGCCCAGAGGTAATCTGTTCTTCTTATTAATGTGAAATCCATTAAAACCATTTTATACAAACTATTACTTCTCATTAAAGATACATTAGGCTTGTCACCAACATATTTATTAATAGTCAAATCATAAGTAAGCAGATGTCAATGTTTCAGTAAAATATTGTTGACTATATGCTGCAATATTTTGTAATGACTGTTATTTTCCAAATATCTGTGAAATGTTTTAGCTTTCCTAAATATAATAAACAATTTAGTAGCATTAATCCAAATAAACTAACAAATTAACTGATTTAGTACTGAATTTCTCAATTGTTGGTTCAAACAGGTAATTGCTGTTTGCTTATGCTGCAGTTACAGCTATGAAATAATTTAATTAGCTTTCTCTCCGTAAATAAATTGTACTTTGTTTTTCAATGTTCTGTATTGATTCTTTAATCTCTAGACAAAAGTTTTTTACCTTGCACATTGAGATGAATTGCCTCTGGAACTCTCTACTGAACTAACAGTGTTTTTCTTTGTGGTATTTATGATATAGAATATGTTTAAATATGCATTTAATGCTGAGATGCAGTTTATGAAATTTACAATATGCAGAAGATAAAATAAATAAATGTAACATCTTCTACTGAACAAATGGCATGGATATTCTTCCAGGAGAGATCAAATAGATCTAAATTTTAGCCTCTCAAAAGATTGCAGCTGTTGTGTATAATGATACCCAAACACTGTATTCTAAATTAAGGGGTCAGATTCCAAAAGGTTTGCTCTTAGTGTAAGCGACTTACTCTTGAGTCTTTTTTATAGATAGTCATTTATACCAGGAGCAAGCATTTTAAAACAAAGAGTAGCAAGGTCACTCAGAAAAAACAATCAGTAAAAACTAAAAGAAAAACCCAGCCAAACTAAATTTGCATATATCCCATGTTACCTCTAATGGAAGAGGTTTTAAGGAATCACACAGTGGAAAATCTAGCTTGGCTAGGAGCAAGCATTTTGGAATCTGACCAAAAAATTTGTGGTCTGTAGATCAAACAAATATTAATCAAGTGTTTCATCAAACACAGTTAATTGAAACAGTCCTTCAATGAAAAAACTACAAAATATTTATAATATTTTTTGTCAGCAGGGCAGAGTCTTTCACACTTCAGTGCAGGAAAATGCCCCCAGTACACCCTCACTAATTTAACAAACTCTAAGTTCACTGCATCGTGATTAACGTATTGTCTCCCTGAGGCACTAATTTTTGGAGAAATGTGAAATTGTAAGTTATATTCCATTAGCTGACTACCACCAAACTATAAGTAAACCACTATGGCTGCTACCAAAATTAACGTACTAAAATACATCATATGTCTGTCTGGACTGATGCTATTCATGTTGGCACTACCTGACAGACCATGACAGAATATTCAAAATCAGCATCTGAGCAACTGTAATCCAAATCAGCTGCATTCATTTAATTGCTCAAGTAATAGAAAAGCCAGAGTGGGGAGAATGAGAGTGACAGGCCATTGCTGGACCACCCATCATGCAGGGAGAGAGGTGCTTCTGGCTCACCACTTACGTGACTCCTTGTGAGAAAACTAGATATTACACCCATGAAGAACTTTCCTGCCAAGCATATGCTGCCTTTGTGCATGCACACTGGCTAGGGATGCCAGCATGTGGAGACATACTGAGTCATGCTTTCCATAGCCTGCAGCACTTAATAGAGATATAGGAGCTGCTGCATGGAGAGTAGAGCTGCAACAGATAGAGTAGGCAACTCTGTTGAATCTAAAAACCTGGTCTGCATCCTACCAACTGATTCTCACCATAGGAAGCACAAAAATGTGCAGATTAGACCCACTGGGTGGGAGCAAATAGATCATAGGACTGCTACTTAACCTAGGAATGCCTGGCTTTCACTCCCCATAAGAACAGACTGATATGCTGTGTAAAGATAGGAGAGACATTGGGCAGGTGTGGTGGGGGGCAAACAAATCAGCATCTGTGCAAGAGTAAACTACAATAAGAAAATAAAAGTAAACATGAGAAAATAACATAAAGAATAAAGAAATGTAAGAGTGCAAAAACTGAGGTATATAGAGCACTTTGATCAGAAGCAATTGAACTGTGATGGTATATATATTAATTCAACATTTAAGTTTAATTTCTCAAAATAGTAAGTTAATAGATTGGAATTATCAGTGCTGTAATATTATAGCCCTACCTCCCTAGGAGAATCCTACCTTATAATTTATTATCTTGTTTCCAGACATTTAATATTTACTGTGATATACATAGTGATCTGTTATTGATATAAGTAGTTGTCTGTTATATGACAATGGAATGGATTGCTATCTGATGATGAGGCTAACATGGGGCAGGATGCAGCATTGCTTTCATAAGGATAATGGTTGGAATTGACATACATTTGGAAAGTTCAACAGTGTATACCAATGTTTATGCTAAAATAGTATTCAGAATAATGGGCTACCAAACTTATTGTTCAAGTGTATTTTATTTACTTATTTATTTTATTTATTTATTTTACATTTGTTGACCAGGCTGGTGTGATTGGATATATGTCCATTTTCAGCAGAGGCCCAGGGAAAAAAGCTTCAATGAACACAAATAATAATTATTTTACATGACAGATTTTAAAAATCGAGGTACATCAGTTCTTTACATTACTTTACATTTCTTTACATTGCTGGTTTAAAATTCATTATACATATAATGATTTAGGGAATAATACAGGAACATGTAAGAAATGACATGAGGTTAATTTATGATGATTTAGGGATGTATGTGAAACAGCATCTGCATGTTGGGTGTACTGCAGCAAGAGTCATTGTAAGGGCATCACTTTAGAAAAGTCTTAAGCACTGTAATGCTGTTTAGCTTTAGTTAGAATAAATAAATAAATACACTTGTAATGATGGGGCTCTTAATAAATAACACACAGGGACAAGCAACATAAACCCTTAACATTTTTTGACCTCTGACACATAAGTGCCAAAGAGCAGGGGCCCAAGGATGGAACTCTGGGGTTCACCACTAGTAACAGGTCTTTTTTATTTACATGTAACTGAGAGAGTTTATCTGTGATGCCTGAAAGTAGGATGGTGCTAAACTCCTTTACAAGGTTGAGATATGTAGTGTGTACTGGTTTACCCTTGACCATTCCTTCAGTAACATTGGCAAAGAAGTCGATCTGGTTCAGTGGGCATGATCTGCCTCTAATGAATCCAAACTGGCTTGAGGCAAGTGTTTGTAGGTTGCTTATGTCCTTATCTACTAACTCCGCAGCAATCCTTTCCATAGCCTTAAGGATGGAACTGATCTGATTTATGGGTCTATAATTACCTGCGTCTGTTGATGCTTCACCTTTGTGCAAGGAGATAACTTTTTTCTGTCTTCCATTCATCAGACATGAAGCATGTTTGGAGGCTGATATTGAATAGCCTCTGCAGGAAGTCTGACAAGTCCATCTTCAGACTGACCAGTAGGCAACGTGCTATGTTATCTGGCACCATGGAAGTTGGCCTTGGACAGTTAGTTGCAGATTTGTTCTTGGGAGACTTGATGGGGCGGTATAGATATGGGTATGTGACCTAGGAATTTAGGAGGGGAAAGAAGGGTGAAGTTAGAGCTAAATTTGTCCACTATTAGATAGTCTATGTTCTCTGGTTCCAAGCATGTCATATCATTTACTTTTAGCTCTGGAAAGACCTATGTATAGTGTCTGAGGTTTCTAACATAGCTAAAGAAAGCTTTGTAGTTGTCCTTCACTCGAGTGGTTATTTTTACTTCATAAATGAGAATGTGAACATTGGTTTTAGGTGATGGTCACTGTTGATCTGACACCCAGATCCCATGTACAAAATGTTTAAAAGGGTTGATGCCACTGCTGATGCTCATCTGGCTTTGGATGATTCAATCAGGGTCTGAAGTTCACTGTTGCATTTAACAAGAGCATGTTTAGCATTTTGAGAGTTAAATTTATTTTTGCATGCGAAAATTATTATTTTTAAAATAATGTCTGTTTATATTTAGGTTCCACCAGAGGAGTCTATTCTTAAATTTGGTGTTGTAATTATTTCAGAGGGGGACAGATCTGTTTATGCACCTATTTACATTTGCATAGAATTTGACAGCAAATTATTCCGCATAAGCAGTGAGGTCATCAGGTTGGAAGGGCATTTTGAATTTAGTCTGGTTGCCACTAGATTAGCCTTAGCATAATCCATGAATACCATTGTACTGGAAGAATCTTTTGGCTTCAGTCTTATAGTGAATGTGGCTATTTTGTGGTCTGATTTGACCTGGTGGGGAACAAAGCTGTTCCTTATTGGCAGGGACCAAGATCAGGATTTTATTGCCTCTGGTTGGGATGTAACCTAACTGGTCCATAGTGTTTGTACCGATGAAATCCAGAAATCTCTGGGCATATATGTTTGAGGATGCATAAGTCTCTCAGTTAATAAAGGGGTAGTTAAAGTCTTCTAGAAGAGGCCTGGGCTGAGGAGAACATAGAGAAGGTCCTATAGTTAGCAATGATATGGTGATGGGGTTGTTAATGTTAAATTGGACATGGAGGAAGTTCCAGTTCATTATCTTGTCTAACACGTCTGTTTTTAAGAATATGAAGACTCTTGAACCTTTAGTGCCTTCATCTAATGCAGTGTGCCTGAACATGCAGTAGGCATTGAAACCCTGCATTGAGGTAATGCTCTCATTGGCCTTGAACCAGGTCTCCATGGCAATGCTTATATCAGTATTTTCTAGGGTATGGAGTACTTGTAGGGAGTGGACTTTTTGTTTAGGCTGCTAGCATTGAGCAGCAGTTCCTTTATACTAGCCCATAGTTTTGTGCTTCACGCCACCCCTTTTAGTATGGAACTATACATTATTTTTTTGCTGTCTGTCGTCGAGTGATGACACTGTAATCCCTGGGGTATATATCTGATCTCCTCCCATCCATTGGTCAAGATTTCTCTTGAACAAGGCCAGTGCTCTGCCTCACCTATATACCCGATTCCACAGCATAGGGAGTCTTTGGGTGGTGATGATGAATCTATCCTCCAGCACCTATTAATAATAGGGTTTAAGGTTTAAGTCTCCCTGCCCCTGGCTCTACTGGCGGATCATTTTTTTTGTGAAAGCATATATTCATCATCTCTGGGTTTTGACATGGCCTTGTAGAAGCAAGGCAAAGGGTCACCAGCGACAGTGGCGACTGCATGTTTCGGGCAGCATAGGACAGATGTTTGAGACCCTTTATACTTTTGGTGAGGAACTTTTGTGGCCTTTCCAGCTGCGCAAGTGTCGGTCAGAGATACATTCCAGATGGGGCATTGGCATTCAATCGGTGAGTGAGTGATGATGAGTATAGGGAGATTATGACCTCCTTGATCTAGATGATGATCCCAGTGGGTGTGGAATGAAGGTCTTCCTAACTACTCCTTCCTACTGGTGTCAGATGACAGACTACTATCAACCTGGGTCCCCAGGTCCCTGATACTTCTTCTGTGCTCAGTGGATTGCCACCTATTTGGTAGCTAGGGTGCTTTGGTTTTTTTGAAGGTATACATTTTCGAATTTATGACATTTAACTTTGGCATTTAACTTTGGTCCATTTCTGTGGCACCCCTTCTGGCCTTCTCTGAAGTCAGATGTGAAGATGTCTGTGTTCAGTGGTATTTTCAGTTATGCTTTTTCATCACATATAACCCTCCTGTGTTTGCTTGTACTTCGGAACTGTACTTTGCCAGCAGAAGTAGGAACAAACCAGGTGCCAGCCACCACTTGGCAGGCTTTGAGTCACCCATGAGTGGCTACATGGGACCAGCAACTCTGACCTCGTGGGTTCTGTCACTCAGCACTTTGCATAAGCCATTAACATTTAAGCTGTTGAGTTTTAAGCTGATAAGGTTTTGAGTTTATTTTTAGTGGGGTATTGTATGGGAGGTAGAGCTCGATGTACTGCCTGAGCCTCATCTTTCCCTTGGACTGCCTCAGCTGTTTGTTTGGCGTTGGTGAAAGTTTCAAAGGCATGCATGAGCCTTTGACAAATGACCAAACTGGGAAATGATCAAAGTCTGAAATTCCCTAAGTCTCCTATTCTTTATTTATATGATCCTCCCCATGTCCTTTCAGATAAAACATCAAGCTTTGCAGCAGTAATTTGGGTTTAATTTCCAGGGTCGCCTTTGTGGCGCCTTTGTGTGAAGTGAGTCCACAGTTGCCGTGCGCCACCCCCTGGTAGATACGATCCAAACAGAGACTATAGACGTTTTTATGTTTATGTTATTTAGATTCTGTTTTATTATGTTAGAAGCTTTAGAAGACTTTTATGTTGCCTAAAAAGGTGTTATGGGGTGGACAAGTATTTAGCCAATATACAAAAGCCTTGAAGGAATAGGCCAGGCCATCCCTGCCAAAGGTTAGTATTATTTATCATCTCCTCCCAGACAGATATATATTGTATCCTTCATTGAATGAGACCAGATGCTAAACCAGTTCTTGAATTCCATAATCTTTTCTTTGTATTGCAACATCTTTCTTGGTGATGGTAGAATTCTGCTCAAACCTACATTCATATCTTCCTCAGACACACATTCAGTGAACTCCATCATGTGTCTCTTCATCTGGTCCAGGGAGGTACTTCTGTAATCATTTATATCCATGAGCATACGACTGTGTCATTTGTTCATAAGTTCATAAGTTCTAAGACAGTGTTATAGCCCAAAGGCCTAATAAGAACACTTATTTCATAAGATAGTATACAAATTTTATATTCCCTGGCCAATCATTATTTTTTTTAAATAAATTTGCAGTGTGCTAGACTGATGAATCTTAATCTAAATATTATTCCACAAAAGCACTATCTGATTTATAATGAATATCTTAACATTGTTTTACATGATTATATCTGAAATTTCATATTGTTATATTTTAATACTTTAGCATTTGTATAAACTTCCACATTAAATAAAATTTGCATTACTTTGTCATAAAAAGTTTTATAAGCTAAAATTAATTTTTCTGTTATATACCTATAGCCTATGGAATAAAGATTTAAATACTTACATCTGCTCGTATGATCATAATCTTTTAATTTAGCAATTTTTTTGTGAATCTTCTTAGGATGCCCTCTACGATTTTCATCTCACTCTCAGTGTAGATACAAAATATATTATTATATTCAACATTGGGTCAAATATAGGTTTCATATACAGTAATCAAGCAGCCTATATCTCCAGTAGTTAAAATCTTCAATAAGTAACCCATCAGCTGCAAAGCTTTAGTACTTACCTGCTTAATATGAGCTTTAAATTAAAAAAAAAATCTGGGGATATAATAATTCCTATTATATTGATGAACTTCAGTAAGTCTAAGAAAACTGGATTCCTCTGGATTCTATGATTTAAATACATAATATTACATTTATCTAAATTAAATTTTAAACCTAGACCAGAAGCCCATTCAACTAATAACATTGTATAGGAGTTTAGTTCATCATAATCTTTGTTATTTTGTATGACAAATCCAGTCTTGCAGTCATCCACATATTTATGAATCCACAATTTCCTATATCTTGGCATTGTAGAAAACAAAACTTTTTTTAATAATGCAGGCCCTAGTACAGATGCTGGGTTACTCACATAGGTACTAGCAAGTAACTGGATAATTTAGTTTGGAACTTTATACATTGTTTCCCATTCTTTATCCATTCCATTATCCATCTAATAATATAACAGTTAATATTTAATATTTTTAAACTATTATAAAATGCTGAGAATGGCAAACAATTAAAGACTTCAGCTAGGTCCAAGTATATAACCTCAGCAACTAGCCCAAGATACAAAACAACTATAATCTGTTCATGAAGCTAATATGTTGATAATGGTAGACCTTCCCCTTGAAAAAAAAAACATGCTGTTCAATATTAGTAAGTGTACCAGTGGAGTTAGTCTGACTCATTAATTCCAACATACATCTTTCAAAACATTTCCCAACAACAGATGTCAGACTTATACATCTATAATTTTTAACCTTGTCTTTTCCCCCATCTTCTAAATTGGAGGAAATAAGAGACAGTTTCCATGAGATGGAAACAATCCCATTAACTAAGAGTCTATTAAAATGTTAAGCAGAACTTGTGCAATAACTGCCTTTATATTAACTAATAAAGAATATGGGATCATATCTGGACCCATCTTTACTGTCTTTTTCATCTTATTCAGTGCATCAATAATGATATTAATAGTAAACTTAGGATAAAAACTCTCTACTGGCATTGTAATAATGAAAACATATATTTTGTCATTACATCCCTCAAATAATTACTTAAACTTATTTGCTATAGCTTGTCAGTCAGATATTAGTGTTTCACCTGTTTTAATGGCTAGAAATATTGTAAATCTGCTAAACAAATTAACATATTTGTAAAATACTTTTTACATAAAGGTTAAACAGCCATAATTCAAAATTTTATTTCACCTTTCTGATTTTAAATCTAAGTTCTTTACATACTTTGCTGAAAAGTTTCTTATACTGACTTGTTGAATACTTCCTTTTTTCCCCATACTAAGTATTTTTATTAGTTCTCTATTGCACCATGTGGGATGAGAATACCTTCCTCTGATTTCATATTCTGTAGTTAATATGCTAGTGGACAACAGCTCTTCAAATGGCTTTTGCTCATATTCTAAATAATGTAATAGAAAGTAAGAAACCCATTTTATGTCAGATTAACATATCTCTAAACTGTCCAGATTTTTGCAGAATGTCCAGATTTTTTGTCTCATATTTTTAGTCTGTTCCTCTTAAAATTTGTGTTTTTCTGACAAATCATTAAAGACTGAAGTCACTAAATAATACATTTGAGTTTCAGACTTCATATCTTTCAGAAAATGAATGTTCACACAAATGCTGTTATTCTATAAACTTTCTAAGTTTATAAGAACAATATTTAAAATATGTCCCTATTTTGGGCTCCCCCCCCCCCAATATTTTAGGCTTTGTTTGCATTTCTTGTGCTAAGAGGCTAAGAAGTATGGTCAGATATCATATCTATCAAGGAACTATAATTAATATTACCCAAGTTATAATTTCTAAATCTTAGATATGCTATACTATGTGACTGTAACTTAAGAGAAAATGTTAAAGAACAGTGGTCTGAGCATCCAAGGGGCAGCCCTTCCTTTATATCACCTACACTTTCAGGAATAGTTGTTAGATTTAAATCAATTGTGTTTCTACCTTTTGTCTCATATAACACAAATTGAGTCATGTTAGCGAAGGTTATCTTTGCTAACAAAGTCTCTTTCAAAATTAGTATTTTCTGAGTAATCATCCTAAGAAATACTGGGATAATTAAAATTGCCCAGCAGTATATTAACTTTTAAGCCCTTTTCTAGTTTATCTAAAAAGTCACTGTGGTTATACTATCCATAGAAGGGATTGATAGCATAATGCAATATGAGTTAATGTGTTAGTAGCAGCATCTTTACCTGAACCACAATAGCTTCTATATCACTTATTTGCTTTATCAGTATAGAAGACATCAAATTGTGAATCCAGTGGGTAATTCCTCACCCCCTAATTTTTTTTCTCAAACATAAGTATTTTGTAAAACTCTTGAAATTATAATCAGTTGAGTTCCATGATTCAGCTATAGCTATGAGTTTGTTTTGCCTTCTGTTATTAATCCAAACAATTTGTCATACATATTTCCTATACTCTGAGCATTACAGAAGTAACAATGTAAATTCTCTCAGATGCGTAAATCCTGCATTTTCTTTTTGAATGCAAACAGGCCCTAAAAAATTATACATATATTCAGATATTTTCCCCACAGCATAAGATGGGGTTCCTATTAGAAAGATGAAAACGCATTTTGTCGAATGCGTTTTCATCAACACCTAAAGAGCGAATAGGCAAAACAGTGAAGCGGCTGTTCAGCGAATTCTTTCCCTGGGAAAGAAGTCACTTGACCGCTTCATTGCTTTGCCGTGTTCTGCACTGTAGTGTGGTCCCTTGTCCGGTATAGCTCCCGAGCATAAATGTGCAACAGTTACTGACCTTAGGGTTAGGGTGCAGGTTAAGGTAAGTGCATATGTATGAAAGTGTTTACTGTTTTTTTTTTGTGTTAGATGTACGGTTTAGTTAAGTGCATATGTGTTTTAAGCTGTTTACTTTTGTTTTGGGGGGTAGAATTAGGGTTAAGGTAAGTGTGTATGTGTTTGGAACTGTTTACATAAATGTGCAACAGTTACTGACCTTAGGGTTAGGGTGCGGGTTAAGGTAAGTGCATATATTTTAAAATGCTTACTTTTTTTTTTTGCATTAGATGTATGGTTGAGTTACGTGCATATTTTTTTTCAGCTGTTTACTTTTTGGGGGGGTACATGTGTATGTGTTTGGAAGTGTTTACTGTTTTTTATTTTTTTTTTTTTTTTGGGTTGGAACAGCAATTTCTTTCCCTAGGAAAGAAATCTCTGTTCTGAGGTGTCGACATTTTCAGCTTTGGCTGAAAAAGGGTCGATGAAACATTGTTCGCTGTTTTAAGCATTCAATGTTTTAATATAGACCCCATAAGATGTACTATACTGGTTAAGATGAATTATGTCAGATGAAAATAACCTATTATCTAATAGACAATTCTTGTAGTACATAATTAATTCAATATTATAGAACAGTGCTAACTTTCTGAATTGGTTATTAAATATGTCTGCTTTCGTTCACATGGAGTCTAAACAAGACTGCAATGGAATAGATTCTTTTAGGAAACAAAGAACCTTGTTAATCTCCAAATGTTCAATTATATATAATACTGAATTCTTCATGTGATTCATTGGAGTACATTTCAAATCATTTACTCCTGCATGGATGATAAACTTACTGTATATTGATAACAGCTTGTAGATTATTTTATTAATTTCAATCCAGGCAATTTTGAAACTGTAATTACTTCTACTTCTACTTGTGGTGTAGGGACTTGAGTACACGTGTGATATTGCAAATCTTAGCATGTCATTGGCAACTGACCATGACCCTTTGCTTGCACACAACCTGGTGAGTGGTACACCAGTGTGTCTCAGTATGGAGTTACCTATGACTAGGATATTGGACTGTATGGAGGTTTGCCTTGTGAGCTTTTGAACTAAATTAGTGTTACTGTTAGATGTATATTTCATGGTGGGTGCTGCCTGTGTTGTTTGTTTGTGAGTGTACTTGTTTCTTGGATTGCATTTAGGAGCCTTTGTGGTTTAGGTAGGTTATTTGTAAGATATTTAGAATATGCAGCTCTGTGTGATTGTTTAGTGCATGTTGTGTTGTGCTGACAGTCTGCTTGTTATTTGTAGTGGCTTTGTGTGAGAGCTTTGCTTCCAATAACATTACATAAGTACATCTCTCACACACTGTGTCAGATTACATAGGTAGCAAATTGTTGTCAGTAAATGTGAAGGCTGCCAGCCTAGCCAGATAGAACTGTGCAGATAATTCTGTCATTTGTAAATATAAATGTAAACTACAGGTTTGTGGTCTTAAGTGTAAAGAAATACTGTTACATGTGGAATGGGAAATAAATGTGACAACAGTGCACTCTACTGACCAAAGTAAAGCATGTGGTGACCCTTTTGAAGTCGACAGTGGTGCCAAAAAGTCTAGATAAAGAAATTATTTCTGTTGCTGTAACCAAGAGCTAAATTTCTAGATTTAATCATGCAAATGTATTTTTATTGCTCTGCTCCTGACCAGCTGCAAAATAACAAAAGGAGGTATAAAAGAATGTAGATGCAATTTCTGTTGGCCTGAGAACACCAGGAAAGTGAAAGAATGATGTAATGTTTATCAGAACTGCAATTTCAATTGAAACAGAGAGAATCAGAAGGCATTAAGCATTTTTGTCTTGATCATCCAACTCACAGCACTCTGCCTGTTGTCTTATGTAAGTTATACTTAGACTTGTGTTTTCTTTTAGGATTAGCTAGGAACTAGAACGCTTAGACTAAGTGTTTTTCTGTGATGTCAGAACTGTACTACTGAATTATTTTAAGTATTTCTGTCTGATCTCTGAACTTTTGACTAGCACTGACTATGTAGGAGAAAGTATTGTTTTGTGGTTTTTATTAATTATTATTAAATATTTTAAAACCTTTTAACTGTGGCTGTTTTTTGTAGAGATAATTTAAGCTCTTAAGAGTACTTGCATGCCTTTGGTAAAACTGTACAAGGCCACTCTAATAGCTTTAGCCCTGGGCTATACTACCAATTGGGCATTAATATTACACAGTAATAATTGGACACCCTTTTAATGGCCTTTGAGTAGTTGATAAATATTAGCTGGGTGGTGGCAAGTGGTACTACCGTATAGTCTGGGTAAAAGGGGCACAGCTGAAAAACCTGTGCCAACCTTCCCCAGGAGTGTATGTGTGGTTGTATAAACTTATCTCAAAGTGTGTGTGTGTCATCTACTTGGGCAGGGACACAAAGCACTGGTTGGACAGAGAGGGTGCTGGAGACTTTAGCTTGCCCAGCTGGCTGAGATCTGGACCCTATAGCTGTGCCAGTGGGGAGTCTTATTGGGGACCTGGAGAGCAAGGGAGCAACCAGCCCCAGACTGACTGTGATCTCTGTGTGCTGTTAAGGGAAATTGCACTTTACTGTGTGCATTTGTTATCCTTTCCACTCATATAAGATGTCCTCTCTGGTGTTAGTGGTGAGGATTGAGGCTCCTTGATTGCTGAGCCAGGGCACGAGCATCACATTTGTGGTGGCAGTGGTGGGATATCAGCATCACATATTAATTAGTTGGCAAATACTAATTGACTTGTAGTGGTGTGGGTAGAGTGAATCTCTGTAGCTTGTGTACAGTGAGCTTTGAAGGTGTTTTGTACTCTAAAACAGCCATGCAGTGAATACTCAGAGTTCAGATCACAATTGTTTTATTTCTTTTGTTAGCTTAGTTAGTCAGGGTGAGCAGGCAGCATGTCAGCAGAGGAGTATGGAAATCTGACAAGGAGCCAGCTGGCGAAGATGTGTCAGGCTAGGGGACTGGTGCATAGAAACCTGACTAAGGCAGACCTGATTGCAGCCTTGGTCACAGCTGCATCAGAAAACAGCAACCAGGCGGACAATCAGACTGGCAGTGGAGATATAATTCCCTCAGAGAATGGACAGATCAACCTTTCTGCAATGGACTTAAAAATCCAGTTGGAATTAAAGAGACTTGAGTTGGAGGCCAGGCATGTGGAATTAGAAGCAAATGAGAGACTGCAACATTTGCAGGCTGAGGAGAATAAGAAACTGTTATGTCTGCAAGCTGAGGAACAAGAGAGGAAGAGGCAGCATGAGAAGGAGATGCTGACTGTTTGCCAGAGTCATGGAGGTAATGAGGAAGGGAGTAACTGGACCCCAGAAGCTGAAAATGTCAGTAAATTTCTTCCGCAGTTTAAAGAGGGGGATCATTTTGATAGTTTCATTCATATGTTTGAGAGGGCATATAAACAGTATGAAGTTGACTAAGGGCTCTGCGTATGGTTCCTGACCCCCTTACTCCATGGTAAAGCTGTAACTGTTCTGTCCAACATGTCTGATGTTGCATGTTTTGATTATACTGCTGTAAAAATAGTTTTTTAGAACTGCTTAAGCTAACACCTGAAACGTATAGGAAAAAGTTTCATAAGCATAGACACAAGGCAGATTAAAGTGTGTGTGAATATGTTGCTGAACTGAGCACTTATTTCTATAGGTGGGTGAGTGGATGTCAGGTCACCACTTTTGAATGGCTGGCTGACTTTTTGGTGAGGGAACAAGTCCTTAGCACTTTGCCTGAGGACATAAGGATCTGATTAGCTGATAGACAATGTGCTACTTCAGATGAGCTGGGGAAGAAAGGAGACCTATACCTGGCAAGCAGAGCAGCCCTACACAAAAAGGGAACCCCCAGTACTGCACATGGGTCTAAAGGAACCCATGCTGGGCAGCACAGACTGTCCCAACAGAATCTGCCAGTAGCAGGGGAAGCCACTAGTCCAGGTACACATTCAGGAGCTAAGGTTAAATGTTTTGAATACAACCAGTGGGGCCATGTGGCATACAGGTGTCCATGGAGGCAAGGTGGGGAACCAAAGGTGAGGGGGACAGTAAGTGGGAAAGACAAAATGCCAATAGTAGGTTGTCTTGAGACAACATGGGTACCAAACTACCATCCTGCAGATGTCCTGATAGGGAAGAATTTGGATGAGGCAGTACCATGTGCTTATGCAGTTACAAGCAGTCAGGCTAGGAGCCAAGCATGTGGGTCTGGTAGCCTGAGGGAAACCCAGACAGACTGCATACTTGCAGCCAGGACTGGTGAGGTGGTTATTCAGGGAGGGAGCTATGCTGTAGCAGTGAGACTGAAGGTGAACCACAGTTGCTTGGGGGTACTGATATTCCTTTGGCTAGAGTGACTGCAAAGGTAGAGGTGAGTAGTAGTACCAAGGTTGACAGTGAGGCACCACTGTCAGAAGATGCCAGACTTCCTGTGGAAGGGGAGCTGGGAAGGGCTACAAGGAGAAAGTTAAGACAGGCTCAGCTCTCAGACCCTACATTGCAAGACCTGAGGCCGGTAGCTAGGGAGGCACCTGATTCTCAAGGAAAGGGGGAATCTGTATACTGGGACAAAGGGTTACTATACAGAGAGTGGACCCCTGAGGGAGGGCTAGAAGGTGAGAGAGTACAGCAGTTGGTAATATCTACAGCCTACCATCTGGCACTTCTAGCCATAGCCCATGATATTCCCTTTGCAGGTCATATGGGCAGAAAATGTACAAAGAGGCATATTATTCAGAACTTCTATTTGCCTGGAATTTCCAGAGATGTAACAGGGTACTGCAGGACCTGTGAGCAGTGACAAAAGGTAGACAAGGCAGGAAACAAGGTGAGAGCTCCTTTGATGATTTTGCCTGTGATTGAGGAGCCATTTCAAAGGGTAGCTATGGATATTGTGGGTCCTCTGAGTACCCCAAGTTCCACAGGGAAAAAGTGTATCCTAGTGGTAGTGGATTATGCTACACAATACCATGAGGCAGTGGTTTTGTCCTCCATTGAGGCAGAGAAGGTGGCAAATGCTTTGTTAGAAATTTTCAGCAGGGTAGGTTTTCCAAAAGAAATACTGACTGACCGAAGTGCCAATTTCATGTCAGACCTGCTGGCTTGTCTGTGGAAGTTCTGTGGGGTGAAGCACATGAAGACCACCCCCTACCATCCCCAGACTAATGGTCTTGTTAAGAGGTTAAACTCTACAATCAAGTCCATGCTACAGGCATTTGCAGATCAGTTTAAGAGGGAGTGGGACAAATAGTTGCCCCATCTGTTGTTTGCTTACAGACAGGTTCCCAGAAATCCACAGGTTTTTCACCCTTTGAGTTATTATATGGGCATAGGGTGGGGGGACCTCTAGATTTAATTTGAGATGAGTGGGAAGGTGAGTGCGAGTCTCACAAGGAGTCTGTTGTGGCATACATCCTAAACCTCAGGACAAGGCTTAGGGAACTCATGGGCTTGGCCCAGGAGAACCTGGCAGAAGCTCAGCAACAGAAAAAGGTGTGGTATGACAGGAATGCTTGAGCTAGAGAGTATGCTGTGGGGCAGCAGGTAATGGTTCTCATTCCTGTCAGACACAACAAGCTGCAAGCAGCTTGGGAGGGACCCTACAAGGTGGTAAGAAAGGTAAGTGATGTTAACTACATGGTGGAACTGCTTGGCTGATGGCAGGGGCACTAACTGTACCATGTTAACATGATGAAACCTTATCATGTTAGGGAGGCCCTTATGCTAAGCATTTGCAATGGATTGCAGGAGGAGTCTGAGGGAGATCTGGGGACTGATCTCCTCAGTGAGGCTCGAGCTGACACCTCAGTGGAAGGGGTAGCAATGTCCCAGCAGCTATCTCCTACCCAGGTTTGAGAAATCTGAGCAGTGTTGCAGGAATTTGGGAACATGTTCATTGGGAAACTAGGGTGCACCCACCTGGTGCAGCACCAGGTGGATACAGGACCCCAAAGGCCTATTAGGCAGGCCCCTTATAGGGTGCCTGAGAGAATCAGACAGACCCTGAGGGAGGAGGTACAGGAGATGTTGGAACTAGGGGTGATTCAAGAGTCCAACAGTCCCTGGGCCTCACCAGTGGTGCTGGTGCCAAAGAAGAATGGCAGCACCAGGTTCTGTGTGGACTACAGGAAATTAAATAATCACACAGAGTTGGATGCTTACCCCATGCCTAGGACAGATGAGACCCTAGAGCAGCTGGGTGGGGCTAAGTATCTTACAACCATTGATCTTACCAAGGGTTACTGGCAGGTGCCCTTGACTCCCAGTGCTAGAGAGAAGTCAGCCTTTGTGACTCCTTTTGGCTTGTATGAGTTCACAAAGATGCCCTTTGGGATGAAGAATGCCCCAGTGACTTTCCAGAGGCTGGTAGATCATATCCTGGCAGGAGCGGGATGGTTTGCCCTTGCTTACCTAGATGATGTTGCCATCTACAGCTGTTCCTGGCCAGAGCACCTTCGGCATGTCAGGGAGGTGCTAGGCGAACTACAGAGTGCAGGGTTGACCATTAAGCCGAGCAAATGTCAGGTGGGTATGGTGGAGGTCTCCTAACTAGGACATAGAGTGGGGAGTGGTACGATAAGGCCAGAACCTGCCAAAGTGGAAGCCATTCAGGCATGGTCTGCACCTGTTACTAAAAAGCAGGTGAGGGCATTTTTAAAGACAGCAAGGTACTACAGCAGGTTTGTCCCCAGTTATAGTACCATAGCTGCTCCCCTCACAGACCTGACAAGGAAAAACAGGCAGTGTGGACCCCAGCATGTGAGCAGGCATTCCAGAAACTTAAGGAAGCTTTGGGAGGGCCCCCTGTGTTAGCCAGTCTAGATTACAGCAAAAAAATTTGTTATGCAGGTGGATGCTTTGAACCATGAGGTGGGGGCTGTACTTATCCAGATTTCTTCAGAGGGGGAAGAGCACCCAGTGGTTTATCTCAGTCATTGGCTCCAACCCAGGGAGGAATGCTATGCAGCTGTAGAAAAGGAATGTCTAGCCATAGTGTGGGCACTGCAAATACTTCAGCCTTATCTGTATGGAAGGAAATGCACTGTTATGACAGATCACAACCCCCTAACATGGTTAAACAGAGCCTGCAGCAAAATGTCAAGTTGCTAAGATGGAGCCTGGGGTTGAAAAGTATATGATATGTCAATGCAGCACCGCAGTGGGGTTAACAATACCAATGCAGATGGGCTGTCAAGACAGGGAATGAGGTAGGTATACTCAGATAGTCTTGACCCTCTCAAGCGGCGTTTTTCAAGGATCACTTGAAAAACTAGCTTGAGTTCTAGGGGGGGTATGTGAAGGCTGCCAGCCTAGCCAGATAGAATTGTGCAGATAGTTCTGTCATTTGTAAATATAAATGTAAACTACAGGCTTGTTGTCTTAAATGTAAATAAATACTGTTACATGTGGAACTGGAAATAAATGTGACAACAATGCACTCTACTGACAAAAGTAAAGCATGTGGTGACCATTTGAAGTAGACAGTGGTGCTGAAAAGTCTAGATGAAGAAATTATTTCTATTGTTTTAACCAAGAGCTAAATTGCTAGATTTAAACATGCAAATGTATTTTTATTGCTCTGCTCCTGACCAGCTGCAAAATAACAAAAGGAGGTGTAAAAAAATATAGATGCAGTTTCTGTTGGCCTGGGAACACCAGGAAAGTGAAATAATGATGTAATGTTTATCAGAACTGCAATTTCAATTTAAACAAAGAGAATCAGAAGGCATTAAGCATTTTTGTCTTGATCATCCAACTTACAGCACTCTGCCTGTTGTCTTATGTAAGTTATCTTAGACTTGTGTTTTCTTTTGGGATTAGCTAGGAACTAGAAAGATTAGACTAATTTTTTTTCTGTGATGTCAGAACTGTACTACTGAATTATTTTAAGTATTTATGTGTGATCTCTGAACTTTTGACTAGCACTGACTGTGTAGTATAAAGTATTGTCTTGTGGTTTTAATTATCTATTATTAAATATTTTAAAACCTTTTAACTGTGGCTGGTTTGTGTAGAGATAATTTAAGCTCTTAAGAGTACTTGCATGCCTTTGGTAAAACTGTACAAGGCCAGTCTAATAGCTTTAGCCCTGGGCTATACTACCAATCAGGTATTAATACTGCACAGTAATAATTGGACACCTTTTTAAGGGCCTTTGAGCAGCTGATAAATATTAGCTGGGTGGTGGCAAGTGGTACTACTGTATAGTCTGCGTAAAAGGGGCACAGCTGGAGAACCTGTGCCAGCCTTCCCCAGGAGTGGCTGTGTGGTTGTATAAATTTATCTCAAAGTGTGTGTGTGTCAGCTACTTGGGCAGGGACAGGAAGCACTGGTTGGACAGAGAGGGTGCTGGAGATTTTAGCTTGCCCAGCTGGCTGAGATCTGGACCCTATAGCTGTGCCAGTGGGGAGTCTTATTGGGGACCTGGAGAGCAAGGGAGCAACCAGCCCTGGACTTACTGTGATCTCTGTGTGCTCATAAGGGAAATTGCACTTTACTCTGTGTATTTGTTATTCTTTCCTCTCATATGAGATGTCCTCTCTGGTGTTAGTGGTGAGGATTGAGGCTCCTTGATTGCTGGGCCAGGGCATGGGTGTCACAGTAAATATAAGACAATTGCCCATTTCAACCAAGCTGGCAACAGTGACTGTTTAAAAGTGTAAATCCATAGGTCCAGATGCTGACTAATATGGGCTAAAAAGGGGAAATAGCACCTATGAGGTATGGACTTGTTTTACTCGACAGCTAACTTCTAAAATAACAGTTTAAGTGTACACATGAAACACAACACAGCTCTTGGTGCAAACCAGAGCCTCTTCTTGAAACAACATGCTTTTGGTCATAGTTAAGGTATGATTTGGGGTATACTAGTAAGTGTGGATACAGAAAATTTGGTCTGAGCACCAACACCTGGTAGGTAGCAAATAATTTGTCTAGACTGGCTATGTGATAGGCTTTAAACATGCTGGTCTGGGAGGATATGCACTGTGACAGTGAAGGCAATATCTGTCCTCACATGTGAGGGAATTCACATGTGTGGATGTTTTAGGAGCATTAGGCAATCCCCACACTGATGCAAGTGTGTACATTATTATCTGGATGAGGGGTTAGAACCATAACTGAAATATTTTCTCCATAGCCAGGATGCAGGTGAGAGCACAAGTACTCCCTGACATCTGCCCAGATGATGGTTTCCCCATACTGGCTCTAACCTGGTGGCTCTGTGAGAGTATTTCTCACCCCCTTGGAATAAATGGGCCCATGTACAACTGGTAAGGCTGGATGGTCTGTAAACGGAGGGGAGAAGAAGATAAAGAAAAAATGCAGTAGGTACAAGTCATAACATAGTGTAACCCAAAAAGTGAGCAATGGCAAACCTTAATTATAACAAAATCACAGCCATAATTTTCAACCTTTCATTTCTAGAATTAGGAGCAGCAAAAAAATAATTAGGAAAATACCCAAATTAGAGACAGTTTTTAAATGCTGTACTATTAATTTAGCACTTCTTAAAAATGTCCAGTTTTTAAGAAGAACATGTCAAAATTTTAGGTAAAGTTATGGGGATACTTATAAATTAGGGACAGTTGAGAGGTATGATCACAAGACAGCTGTAACACCATGATATCTAATAAAAGATAGACTGCAGGGACATGCATATTGCCCAGTTGGAGACCTGAATAGTAAACACAGCCTTAAAATCAGAACAATGTAGACACACAGTATGTTATGGAGGCAAGAGAGGAAATTACTACAAAACAAGATTAAGAAACAACTGGCTAGTGAGAACACAGCTCACACACACACATATATACACAGCACAGGAATGATGCACAGTGCAGCCAATGCATGTGCTTATAATAAAATCATAACCAATGTGAGTATTCCATGCTGCATATGTACATGAAAAGTTCAATATGTGCATTCTCAAAGCACAATGCAAACAAAATTATATAAGTCCATTGGATGTAGTCTAGTCATAAAATGCCACTACAATCACGTGAGATGTACCAAATGTAGCAGACAACAGGCACAAATGATAACGTGTGCACAGAATCAGTGAACTCATGTGTAAGTACAGACACCTAGAATAACCACCACTGGGATCCAAGTACATCAGGAGATGAAGCAGTGCATAAAGTTGTGTCATGTACCAGTTGTGACAATGTACAACGTGAAAACGGACTAGCCGCAAACTAGAAAACAAAACTGAAACCACAGCTTAATCCAGTAATGGTACAAACCAGGCTGATGCGATTAGCGCTTTCTTTCACTTTATTTAAAATGTGAACTTCTTCAGAAACATGTGCCCTCCCCTGCACAAGTCATTTAAATCCTATAAAACAGGATATGATGTCACAAAGTGATCCTTAAATATTAAGTATGTACAGACATAAATGTAAAATTTTCAACTGATAAATATATATATATAAAAAACTGTAAGCATATATAAAAAAATATCTTGATGTAAATGGAACATTATATATAAACTCCATACTGCCATCATTCATATGCTTTTTAGTATAAATGACAAATAATAAATTGAAACATGTGACAACATTCTAAAACTGAGTGTTAGGATATTTGAATGTTTAAATGTGGACTGAAATGTGTATCCTAACTAGATCAATTCACTGAGGTATAGACATTCTTAATAGTGGGACTAAATATAATTACAACAAAAAACATTGTGATGAGGTGTATTTTAAAAAATAGCTGACAATGTTATTTGTATAGCAAAAAACATTTAATGTTTATTACCTCATTGAGGCCTGGATGCTGATCTGCCCCTAACATTAGTTGCCATATAGTCTCCTTTTGCTCTAATTTATTATTGATGTCCCCCATAAACGTCACTTTTTCTATGTGGTCTAAAACAAAAAATTCAAACTTTTTGAATTCACTACAAACTAGAGAATGCCTTGCAAGTGCATTATTTTTGTCCCTATTCTTGATAGCTAAAGTATGTTCGTAGATTCTCCTTTCCGTTTAGAACTCTAACGGTTTTACCCACATAATAACATTCACATGATGCCATTGTCTACAATTAGTACATGCAAACGTGCCTTTTTTGATTAGATCTCTAGACCTGACTACAGAAGTGGTACCGGTACGTTCTAACGCTCTCTTAATGGTGTTCACTGTTTTGTAAGTGAATAGAGGTTTGGTCCCTACACAATTAACTAATTCTTTATTGCCTAAGATAATTCTCCAATTCCTTTCTACAGTATTTCTGATTTCTTTTAGTTCATTAACTATAGGAAGTGGAAATGCAGTGTGAAACCCAGTTTCCTCAGGTCTGTTGATAATCTCATTTCTTTGTTGGACAACTCTTGGTGCTTCCACTAAAATGTCCGTAGCTAATAATATAGGTTTTGCTACTCCATGTCTTAATATATTAACTTCCTTTTCCAGTTTTTTTATCCAGTTAGAATTGTAACCTCTCACTACAAACATCTGTCTCAAATGTACTAGTTCTTCTTGGAATACTGTATCATTTGTGGTGAGCCTACTAAGTCTAATCATTTGTCCCTTTACTACGCTCTTTTTCATATGCTGTGGATGTAAACTAGCCTTATGAAGGTATTGGTTAGTGAAGCAAGATTTTCTATAAATGCTACTTGTTATAGTGCCATTGATGTCATTAATTCCGAGTTCTACATCCAAAAAATGTATTTTCCTACCAAATTCTCCCAATTTGAAAAATAGGAAGCTAGTGGTGGTATTGAGATCAATTAGCATACTCAAATTCACATTGTCCAAAAACAAATCATCAATGTACCTATAGTACATCAAAACCTTTCCAAAACTTGAATGGACCTTTAAAAATTGTTGTTCCCATCTGGACATCACTAGATTCTCAGATGTCTGTTTATATAGTACATTGTGGAATTTAAAAAAATTATTTCCAAGTACTATTTCCATGATAGCCACTCATGTCTGTATGATCGGTGAGATATTCTCTCATGTATTCTATTCCCTCAATTTGATCTATGGAGGTGTAAAGTCTTCTCACGTCTAATGTAGCAAAATTTACATCTTCATCTACTGTTCCAGTCCTCCCCAGTATCTCCAAAAGCTGCCAAGAATCTCTAAGGTAATGTTCAGCTTTTTGTGCTACTGGGTTAATTAAGCTGTCTAACCAGATGGAAATGTTCTCTGTTTTTGAATTTCTTGCTGATACAATAGGCCTGAAGGATAAATCTTAAAACTTAGCCATTGTGGGATGTTCAACTAGCAAAAAATCATAATCCACCTTTTCAATTTCATTCTGACAGAACATATCAAATAAAATGACATCTATTCTTCTAAAACTGGTTCTAACCAATTCTGTTGTAACTTTACAATAATTTGTGGTGTCCTTTAGCATATCCAATATTCTTTTGTTATAATCTGTTGTATCCATAACAATGATTTTCCGCCCCCTTTCATAATTCTTATCTGTTGTTTGATAACTCCTGCAATTTACTCTCAATAATAGTTAAATTGTTCAATTCACTACTTGTGTTCATATTTCTGAATTCAGAAACACTTGTAATGTGTTAGTCAAGGAGGGTTAAATGTACTAGGCTTCATTGGGAGTTTATTGGTGGAAAAGTTGTGATTAATGTCCTTGAAAATGTATTTCAAGTTTAAAATATAATCTAAAATCAACCAATAATCTACTAATATCTACCTTATTGCTGGGAATGAAAGTGAAGCCTTTGTGGAGTACACTGTAAACATCTACACTTAACAACACATTGCTTAAATTTATAGTAATCAGTCGTATCGATGGAAGATGTTACCATCTTTTTTTGTTTTTGCCCTTCGTTTTCCCTTTCTGTTGTGTGGTGTTGTACCACTTGGTAGTCCTCTTTCCCTGTACCCTTTGTTGTTGAAAAGGGACCTTAGAAGGACCAGGTTGCTGACTAGTTACATTCCCAAAATAATGTCTCCAGTCATTTCTCTGCAACAGCAGGAACATCTTTTGAACAACATGACTTACTTTGGAAGTGTCTACTGCAGATAAATAGGCTGAGCTGGACCTGGGTCCTAATATCTCTCAACAATTTGTGTTGTTTCCTTTGCACAATAATAGACCTATGTTGTTGTATAAAGTGTGCAATTCCGGAAACAAATATTGCAACTCTTTAATCTCTGTTTTCACTTTGTTAATGTCAGACTCATAGTGTTTGACCAAATGTCCCATCATGGCCAAACCTGCATCATTATACACTTTAATAATTCTTCTTGACTTGGCGATCCATAAACCCTGTGGTACAATATTTCTTTGTTAAATATTGTATCTTAAATCAAACATTAGTTTTGCAAGTTCTTAAATCGGTTATATTGTCATTGTACTCACTAGCGTTCGATTCGTTGTATCACCGTTGATGTTTTGAAAGGATGATGTAAGTGGAACATTATATATAAACTCCATATTGCCATCGTTCATATGCTTTTTAGTATAAATGACAAATGATAAATTGACATGTTTCAATTTATTATTTGTCATTTATACTAAAAAGCATATGAACGATGGCAATATGGAGTTTATATATAATGTTCCACTTACATCAAGATATTTTTTTATATATGCTTACAGTTCTTTTTATATATATTAATATATATCAGTTGAAAATTTTACATTTATGTCTGTACATACTTAATATTTAAGGATCACTTTGTGACATCATATCCTGTTTTATAGGATTTAAATGACTTGTGCAGGGGAGGGCACATGTTTCTGAAGAAGTTCACATTTTAAATAAAGTGAAAGAAAGCGCTAATCGCATCAGCCTGGTTTGTACCATTACTGGATTAAGCTGTGGTTTCAGTTTTGTTTTCTAGTTTGCGGCTAGTCCGTTTTCACGTTGTTTCTTGGTTTCACGGAGCTTAAAAAAGTATGGCTACAGAGGCGTCCTCTTCGGACAATTTGTTGGATTTAACCACACACTCCACACCGGGAGCGGGTAGAGCTGAAGAGCGGCGTGACTCCTGTGATGTGGATACTATGCTGATAGCCACTATCACGAAGATAGTGTTTGACTGCTTACAAAACAGTAAAAAAAGAGACGCTAAGGAAGGGGTTAATACCATTGACCCAAACAAGAGCGTCTTGAGTCACAACGAAGCGCCAGTTGAAAAAGTTGTGGCGCACATAGGTTCAACAAAGCGTGATGGAAGCAACAGCTTTTCGTCGAGCAGCAACATTTGGGGTTTTGTATGTAAAGAACTACAGAATCCTTTCAAAAACATCAACGGTGATACAACGAACCGGAACGTTAGTGAGTACAATGACAATATAACCGATTTAAGAACTTGCAAAAAACTAATGTTTGATTTAGAGAAGTTAGTCTTTAGATATATTACATTGGAATTAGAGATACAATATTTAACTGAATGCATTCAAAGAAATATTGTACCACAGGGTTTATGGACTGCCAAGTTCCCAAATTGTGTGGAACCTGGGGATGTTTTGTCAAGAAGAATTATTAAAGTGTATAATGATGCAGGTTTGGCCATGATGGACATTTTGGTCAAACACTATGAGTCTGACATTAACAAAGTGAAAACAGAGATTAAAGAGTTGGATGATTGCATCAAAAACAATATTTGTTTCCGGGAATTGCACACTTTATACAACAATATTGAGATCAAGGCTGACAAACATAGGTCTATTATTGTGCAAAGGAAACAACACAAATTGTTGAGAGATATTAGGACCTACAGGTCCAATGAAGCCTATTTATCTGCAGTAGACACTTCCAAAGTAAGTCATGTTGTTCAAAAAGATGTTCCTGCTGTTGCAGAGAAGTCGCATAGACTGCCACAGGGAACAGCAAAGGATGTGGATGTTTCGTGTAGAGATAACATTCACAACTTGGCAACTGAAAATTTAGAGGAAAATACACCAGTGTTTGTGGACACATCTAAAGAAATGACTGGAGACATTATTTTGGGGAATGTAACTACTAGTTACGCTGAGGTTGCGAGTCAGCAACCTGGTCCTTCTAAGGTCCCTTTTCAACAACAAAGGGTACAGGGAAAGAGGACTACCAAGTGGTACAACACCACACAACAGAAAGGGCAAAAACAAAAAAAGATGGTAACATCTTCCATCGATACGACTGATTACACTGCTAATGTTATAAATTTAAGCAATGTGTTGTTAAGTGTAGATGTTTACAGTGTACTCCACAAAGGCTTCACTTTCATTCCCAGCAATAAGGTAGATATTAGTAGATTATTGGTTGATTTTAGATTATATTTGCGGAAATTAAACTTGAAATACATTTTCAAGGACATTACAGATCACAACTTTTCCACCAATAAACTCCCAATGAAGCCTAGTACATTTAACCCTCCTTTGACTAACACATTACAAGTGTTTCTGAATTCATGTGAAAAAGAATTCAGAAATATGAACACAAGTAGTGAATTGAACAATTTAACTATTATTGAGAGTAAAAAATTGCAGGAGTTATCAAACAACCCCGAGATAAGAATTATGAAAGCGGATAAGGGGGGCAAAATCATTGTTATGGATACAACAGATTATAACAAAAGAATATTGGATATGCTAAAGGACACCACAAATTATTGTAAAGTTACAACAGAATTGGTTAGAACCAGTTTTAGAAGAATAGATGTCATTTTATTTGATATGTTCTGTCAGAATGAAATTGAAAAGGTGGATTATGATTTTTTGCTAGTTGAACATCCCACAATGGCTAAGTTTTTTGGTATACCCAAAATACAGTATGGCCTTGAAGATTTATCCTTCAGGCCTATTGTATCAGCAAGAAATTCAAAAACAGAGAACATTTCCATCTGGTTAGGAGTAGCACAAAAAGCTGAACATTACCTTAGAGATTCTTGGCAGCTTTTGGAGATACTGGGGAGGACTGGAACAGTAGATGAAGATGTAAATTTTGCTACATTAGACGTGAGAAGTCTTTACACCTCCATAGATCAAATTGAGGGAATAGAATACATGAGAGAATATCTCACCGATCATACAGACATGAGTGGCCATAGGGTAAACACATTGTGTACCCTCATGGAAATAGTACTTGGAAATAATTTTTTTAAATTCAACAATGTACTATATAAACAGACATCTGGAGTGGCAATGGGGGCCAGGGTGGCCCCAGCTTTTGCTAATCTAGTGATGTCCAGATGGGAACAATTTTTAAAGGTTCATTCAAGTTTTGGAAAGGTTTTGATGTACTATAGGTACATTGATGATTTGTTTTTTCTGTGGAAAGGTGGACAATGTGAATTTGAGAGTATGCTAATTGATCTCAATACCACCACTAGCTTCCTATTTTTCAAACTGGGAGAATTTGGTAGGAAAATACATTTTTTGGATGTAGAACTCGGAATTAATGACATCAATGGCACTATAACAAGTAGCATTTATAGAAAATCTTGCTTCACTAACCAATACCTTCATAAGGCTAGTTTACATCCACAGCATATGAAAAAGAGCGTAGTAATGGGACAAATGATTAGACTTAGTAGGCTCACCACAAATGATACAGTATTCCAAGAAGAACTAGTACATTTGAGACAGATGTTTGTAGTGAGAGGTTACAATTCTAACTGGATAAAAAAACTGGAAAAGGAAGTTAACATATTAAGACAGGGAGTAGCAAAACCTATATTATTAGCTACAGACATTTTAGTGGAAGCACCAAGAGTAGTTCAACAAAGAAATGAGATTATCAACAGACCTGAGGAAACTGGGTTTTACACTGCATTTCCACTTCCTATAGTTAATGAACTAAAAGAAATCAGAAATACTGTAGAAAGGAATTGGAGAATCATCTTAGGCAATAAAGAATTAGTTAATTGTGTAGGGACCAAACCTCTATTTACTTACAAAACAGTGAATAACATTAAGAGAGCGTTAGAACGTACTGGTACCACTTCTGTAGTCAGGTCTAGAGATCTAATCAAAAAAGGTACATTTGCATGTACTAATTGTAGACAATGTAGATTCCTTTGTAATAGTTCCTTTGTTACACTGAAACACTTAAAAAGAACCTTTTGGGCCAAGAAATATTTTAACTGCAACAGTGAATGTGTGGTTTATTTGGCCTGTTGTGCATCATGTGAATGTTATTATGTGGGTAAAACCGTTAGAGTTCTAAAACGGAGAATCTACGAACATACTTTAGCTATCAAGAATAGGGACAAAAATAATGCACTTGCAAGGCATTCTCTAGTTTGTAGTGAATTCAAAAAGTTTGAATTTTTTGTTTTAGACCACATAGAAAAAGTGACATTTATGGGGGACATCAATAATAAATTAGAGCAAAAGGAGACTATATGGCAACTAATGTTAGGGGCAGATCAGCATCCAGGCCTCAATGAGGTAATAAACATTAAATGTTTTTTGCTATATAAATAACATTGTCAGCTATTTTTTAAAATACACCTTAGCACAATGTTTTTTGTTGTAATTATATTTAGTCCCACTATTAAGAATGTCTATACCTTAGTGAATTGATCTAGCTAGGATACACATTTCAGTCCACATTTAAACATTCAAATATCCTAACACTCATTTTTAGAATGTTGTCACATGTTTCAATTTATTACTTGTCATTTATACTAAAAAGCATATGAACGATGGCAGTATGGAGTTTATATATAATGTTCCACTTACATCAAGATATTTTTTTATATATGCTTACAGTTCTTTTTATATATATTAATATATATCAGTTGAAAATTTTACATTTATGTCTGTACATACTTAATATTTAAGGATCACTTTGTGACATCATATCCTGTTTTATAGGATTTAAATGACTTGTGCAGGGGAGGGCACATGTTTCTGAAGAAGTTCACATTTTAAATAAAGTGAAAGAAAGCGCTAATCGCATCAGCCTGGTTTGTACCATTACTGGATTAAGCTGTGGTTTCAGTTGTGACAATGTGCCTCTCTTTACTCCAAGCCACTGATCAAGGAGCCTCAATCCTCACCACTGACACCGGTGAGGGGCAGTCACGAAAAACAGGAATGGATTTACACTGTATTTCAAATGCAGCTCTCTGCATCAAGCACTATTTCTCTCAAGAGCACACTGGGAACTTGCTCCTGACCTGGGACTGGACTCTCTGTCTCACCAGATCCCAAACAAGGCCCACCTTGGAGCACTGTGTCCCAGTTCCAAGTACCTGGCACACACACACTTGAATATCTGATTTTTCATGTACACACACACACACACACACACACACACACACACACACCTGGAGAAGGCTGACAGATTCACCAGCTGTGTCCCCTCTCTCCAGATTACAGGCTAGCTGCCACCAATCAAATACTCTAAGGCTTTTACAAGGAGTAACCAATTACACTGTGTCAAATTAATACAGATATGAATGGTGGAGTGTGACTGAAGCTGTAAGGCTTTTTGGAGTGACCACAGTGACACTGAAATAAGCAGAGGTACTCACAAGATATTAAAATTATTCACTAAAAGACCAGCCACAATGAAAAGGTACAAAAATATTTAATAATGGATAATAAAAATAGAAAACAGGAAAATACTTAATATTTAGGTACAATAAACATCAGAGTTTTCAGTCACAGGAAGTATAAAATAACACAGTTAGATAGAATTTGACAGGGAGAAAAAGAAACAATACTAAACTCATCTCATGGTACTTTTCCTAACTAAACTAAAAAGAAATTGTCCCTAGTTGACTCACTTAATATTGCAAGGCAAGATGTACTGCTGAGATGCTCACTTCTGCAAGGCAAGCAAGATGAGATGCTATACACACACTCAACAGTACAACTAACAACTACTGAACAACTGAACTGAGATAGCTGACATAGATCTTTCATATATCAGATTTCAAAGAAAAAGAAAAACAAACAAACTGCTGCTCCCAAGAGTTCCATCCTTCAGCTGGATATAAAATTATATCACATCTAGTCACCTGACTCTGGCACAGTTCACATTCAAAACTATGTTAAGATTCTGTTGCATCATTTTTTTTTAAACATAAGCAACTTTTACACATACATTTTTAATACAAGCATCTATACAAATGAATGTGACTGTCAAATGACACAAGATCACCTACAAAACTTCAGCCAGTCATGCTGGCACATGCCACACATGCACTGACTCACCCTTTCCGATACAGCTGGCAATACCCCACAACATTACATCAATACAACACCAGCAGTGGCAGTGCATGTAGTGTGTGGCAGTAACACATCGGAAAATAGTAGTGCAAGTTGTTTACATCGCAGCCACATGGAAATCCACAAGTGGCACACACTTACAGTGATGTAAAGGAAATAAAAGTATGAAGTTCACATGGCCACAGGAAAAGTGGTGATAAGAGAAAAGAGACAAAAAGAAAGCATACAGGAGGCACAAATGTGGAGGATAATGATCACAAAAGGTGTAAAAGGAATCTGTTTCTGGGGTGCCCTTTAATATAAGACTACTTTAGCAAGAGGCATTACCAAATACGACAGGTACCATAGGCACTGATAACAAGCAGTATTTTTACTAGCAAAAGCATGGACACCTAGTAGACTCATCTAAGCAGACATACAAAACAAATAGTAATAGTATTTTAATATAGAAAATGGACATTACAATGGATTGGTAAATAGAGGCTGAGAACTGAGTTGAAACAAATGAGAGTCAGGAAGGAACATTGTAGAGTAAGACTGGAGGTGTGTGGGGGTGGGTTGCTAGTCATGCAAACTCATCACATTGCTTTGTTGCCTCTCTAAACCAAGTTACAACAGTGCCTGATTATACCATATCACAAAGGTGAATGAAGTTATACGTTCCAAGATTACTTACAACTTGGTGAGAAAATTCACAAAGGCAGCACACATGTGCTTTGCACTCCATCTAACAAGGTATAGCAATAGTCTTCTCAAAGAGGACAGCAATAGTGACAGATGCATCTAGATATGCACATGGGAAAAGATGCTCCAATCACATCCTCCATTGTCCCTATCCATGAAGTCCCAAGCTGCTGCAAAATAGCATGTGCTTCTTCCATAGGTGGTTTAAGGTGCAGTTGCTATGGTGGCACTGGCCACTGTAATGAAATTGATATAAACTTATCATGAAAGGAAAGAAGGAAGTAAGCAAAATGGATGCAAGATTAAAGAAAATGACAGATACATCAATTTAGGCAGTAAATGAATAACAAAAATGTTACCACAACTATTAATATAGCTCAGGCACAGTGCCATTAGTAATCACACCTTTGTTGGACACCTGCACCCAAGACCTCCATGCATATATTTACACACATGCCATAAGCACTTTGTTACACATATATTGTACTGCATCAATGGAATATGTCACCCTGCATAGACAGAAAATATATATAGCAATCTGATGCATAGAATAGGTATACATAAAAGGCCATATAGATATATAGATACATCTAGATGAATTGAGGCTATATGTGCAAAGGTATGCATTACCAGAAATTGTGTGCACGTCATATATGCCACCAGTATCCCACAAATGTTATATATGTATATATCTTTATATATTTGCAAATGTGTGTGTGTGTGTGTGTGTGTGTGTGTGTGTGTGTGTGTGTGTGTGTGTGTGTGTGTGTGTGTGTGTGTGTGTGTGTGTGCGTGTGTGTGCTATAAGCATTTATAGAGGGCATTTATGTGAATCTTGTATATGAAAAAGGATAGTCACATAAGATACCTAAAAACGAACTGCACTGGCTAGATTTGATTCATATAACCATGCAAAGGTATCCCAAAGAGCATGAAACAATTTGTATCCAGTCAATGTACTACTCATCAAAATCCCTAAACTGTGCTGTCAATAAATGTGCTGTACACACTGATACCAAGTCATGTCAGGAAGCTTAATAAATATCATACAAAGACAGGAGATGTGATCCTACTTCCAAGTACATATTTCAAATGATTTCTCTATTATATCTGTGTACCACATCACATACAAATCACTGTAACTAGTTCATTAGCATTCACTCTATATACTGTTATATAATAAAGTGTCCCATCAAATCAGGTAATCCTGAACCACCTGGTTCTGTGGGGAGAATCAACTTACCCCACTAAACTCTTGCCTTCTTCCCCTCCCAAATTAATTCCTTCAACTCTTTCTTAACTATCATCCACACCTTCTCCTCTGATTGATAAATGCACACCTGACCTGTATATAAAATTAAAGGGACTAAAACCAGTTTCCACTGCTTGTATTTTATTATCCATATCTATAAACAAGAGCTTCCATTTATTCAGTTTTTGTATTATATTTTGTCTAATTTCTTCCCACATATCCTTAGCTGCCACAACAGAAGTCATTTTAATCTATTCTCCTAAATATTCATAAACACTTAATCTTATCAAATCTCCATAAATATGGGTACTGCTTGAATTCATGTGTGTGTACATAAGTTTACAACTATAGCCTTTGTTTTATTTTTCTTTATTGTATATCCTGAAAAAAACATTCTACAACACTGAAATATTGTTTTCTGGATTTATAAATTGATAATGAATATCATCTGCAGGTGAAGCTAACTTTTCTTGACTACCACAGCAGTCATATCCTTGAATTTGTCAGTGCTTTATTTTCTTTGCTAATGGTAAGTGGAAAGAGAACATCCCTGGCTGGTTCGTCTGTTCAAACACAGTTTATTGGAGAGAAAATCTCCCACCTTAGAACACAGACTCTTTTGATCTTTCTGACATCAAATTAAATGCAAAGGTTAGGCTAGCAGTATATTTTCTTTTTTCTATCCAGAAGGCTATAAAAGATGAGTATTTAGTGTGTACATGTGTGTGTGTGTGTGTGTGTGTGTGTGTGTGTGTGTGTGTGTGTGTGTGTGTGTGTATGTGTGTGTGTGTGTGTTTTGCTTTTAATTTAATCATTACTAACTGGGTAAGTGCACTGTTCTTTGCAGACCTTTTTAGCCATGGCCCAGGTCATAAGGGCAAGACTATTATGTTTTTAGGGTAGCAATTAATTAGCATATTTTTGAAATTTAAGGAGAAACCAGGAGACCTGGAGAAAATTCTTGGAGACCATGAAAATTCTGCACAAACAGCAAATGGAGGTTGGCACTGAGCCCTAACTCCAGGAGCAATGCATCTCCAGAATGATCACAAATTGTTTTTTACATCTAGGGTAATGGCATGCCTTTAGTCCATAATTGCACCACCTGCTTGTGATAATCATTGGCCATTCAAATTCTAGAAACAGACTATCTTACCAATAATAACTCCCACCCCTGCTACAGTGTCACAGATGATTGGTTGTCAGCATGGCTACCCTCTGATATATTCTGTCATTCAAACAACCGAATGGTGACCCTGAAATTTATTGTCTGCTGATAATAGGATGGCACAGTAATTTGCCTCTGTATTTCTTGTTCATCACAATGAAAACATGCTTTGGTTCTTCAACAACTTTCATAGTGTGTCTCAGTAATACTTCAATATTTTGGGGTTAAAGGTCACTTCTGTGCTAACCAAAAGAGTAATTTCAGAATTCATATGCAGAAATTAACTAACTGGGCTTACATTCTGAAATTGTACTGAGGATTTCTAAGCCTTGCAGTCTTTTGTCTGATCTCACAGTTTTTGAATGCCAATCATTTATTGCTCAGAATTTGTTTGTGTTGCCTACTTGTTTGATTTTCAATAACAGTGGTCAGGGGTCTCACTTAAAAACTGACTGCTGCTGCAACTCTGGATTTAGCAGTTCTTTTTGCCGTAAATCTGTACACTGTTATTAACAGCATAGTTTCTGCACCATGTGTTGTACTGTGCAGCTGTTAATTCATCTGTAAACATTTGTCAGAGTCCAAAATGAAAAACCTTATTCCTGGAAAATTTTGTCATGATTATTATCTTACCCATATCCTGTACAGGCTTTATGTTATTTTACTGAAATTCTTTTGTTACAGTGATGGATGTTTTAAGTTCTGTTCAGCTGCACATTTGTCCTCGTGACTTTATGACTTTGTAATGTTTGTTTGTGCAGTACTGTAGCTGAGTATAAGCTTGTATTGATCAGTGGTATTTACTGTTAATCCTTATTATAGCCTGCATGCTAAGAGCTGCTATTGATTCTCCCTCTGGGCACATTAAACTAAATAAGCTGCCCTTTAAAATGTGCTGATTATTGTTGACAGCTATTCGTTTTCATTGCTTTTCAGCCATTTAATATTACTGTATGACCCTCATGTCCCTACAAACAGCTGTAGGCCAGTGTTCTTAACTTCAGCTGCAGATGTAATGCAGAATACATCGCATTCTGCTGCCTACGTTGCATCTCTATCTCTCTCTGACTCTCTCCTAGCTTCAGTCTTTAGGTTGCTTCCTGCATCAGGGCATGCCTCCTTTTTATCTCTATGTAGTATGTCACTTTCTTCTACTTTTTTTTAGTGATAACCTATCTGCTACACTTCTGTCATTGCGCAGGCTGTCTTTAATGTGTCCTGGATATTTATTCACATATCCCTACCTTCTGCTTTTCTCTCATACAAGTAATCCACCAACGCGCTATGTATTAGTAGCCATTTGCTCTTCTTTACCCTTGTCCTTTGTGTTACCATCTCCTGTTATCCTGGGTCTGCCTCAGCTTACCCCCCACCGTGACATACTCTGCACTGCACAGATCCGTTGTCCCTGTACTATCTACCCCAACCTAGTCCTTACTAACATCTCCAAAACAGTCTGTGCTGAGCATTGTGAAAATTGTATTGGGAAATGCTTATCTGTCCTTTACTGTGCTACAACCTTGTAGCTGCAGGCCTTACAGTACAGGCATTCATTCACATGGTGCAAACTGTACATGTTCCTAGCTAGGTATTCAGGCTATTTGGCTTTATACCACCCAGGCATTTAAATATTAAGGAACAGCTTAAAAGGTACCATTAAAAGTGATGATAAGTGTTCAATTAAAAAAACAAGAAGTGGGACTTTGAAGTGTTTAACTTGCATACAACGCACCTATATTTACAGTACGAGGGGGAACAGTTAAAGCTTTATACATTATTTTTATCATTTTAGATTTCCTAAGCCTCATAGTTGTAATACAAAAGGTATATTATACTTGGCATTTTGAGATTTTTTGCCAATCATTTTATACAGGCAAAACAGAGCATGCATTTAAAAAGAGTATTTAGGAGCACTTATATGATATTGCAAAAGGAAATTGTAATAATGCACTATATGGGCATTTCAAGGAATATATATATATATATATATATATATATATATATATATATATATATATATATATATATATATATACACACACACACATACATACATACATATAGTGTATAATGTATATATATATATATATATATATATATTATATATATATATATATATATATATATATATATATATATATATAGTTTGTTATACTCAAAGAAATTCCTATTAATCTTAGGGGTAACTTGTGAATACACTATTGAATACAGAAGCTGTTATGGCAGATTATGGTGAAAGCTAACGAGTCACCTGGATTGAATAATGTAATTTCCATAAGCAGCGTTTTGAAATTACAGGCTGCTAAATTATAGAAAAGATCATTTTTTTATAATTAACTATTGTTTTAGAGATAGTATGAATATTTTTACTTAAATGATCTAGTTCTCTGATTAGATAGTGATACTATGTTAATTAGTAATGTCATAAGCTGTATCATGTGAGTTATTGTGAGAATATAGGAAGGGAATTTGGGGTAATTTATCTGTTTTACTTCTGTTGGCTGGGATATCCTTCTAGGTATGTTTTTTTCAGAAGAGACTCTTGGTGATATTAATATTGTCTATAAGAAATTTAGGCAGAACACCAGAGAAATTCCTTTAATCTGATAGTATATTATATTTAATTGCCTAATCATTATGTTGGAATTTTAATACAAGAAGAAGTATTAACATAATTATTGATATAAGGTATGATTTAGGTGAAACGAAAGGTGAAAGACAATATGTGAAGCTTTTGTTAGTCTGTTAATGTGAAACAGACTGTTCACAGGAAACAATGGTATAGTATGATTGTGAGTGTTCATTATGATGTACAAAGGTAGGAATTTCTGAAAAAAGAAATGAAAAATCATTTTAATAAAAGCTGAAAAGAAACTGTAGCTGATGTAATGGAAGGATTTATTTTAGATACTCAGCTAGGCTATGAAAAATACCAGATAAAGGAAAACTGAAATATAAACATTAGGAAGAAGGCTGTATAATATATGTAAGACAGAAGAAACATTGGTGTATGTGTTTATAGAATATGTCAGTACAAGGTTTTTGAGAAAAGGTAACATTTTTGGAATTCAGTTAAGTAATGTTTTGAATAAAGAAGGATCTGTTATGGAAATTATCAAGGGCTATCAAAAGTAGTTATTGGGAAGATATGGGTGGAAAGGTGTGGTGAGGTGTTATATATTAGCAAATGGGATGTAATTGTGGAAATTGAAAAGATAAGAATACATTTTGTATAAACAGCAAAGTTGTTTTTTTGAGTGAGATGATAAATATTTTAATATGAAGGGGAACCTCTCTATCAGAAGTTGAAAACTAAATGAGTCTTGAAACTACGAACATGAACTCAAACTGATTGAGCACAAGTAACAGCATACTCTGAAAGTCACTGTTATACATTTAAAACATTTTTTCAGGGAGGCAACCCCCCGCTGCACTCCTCATTACAAAGGGCTGCACCCCAAATATTCCCACTACACACACACACACACATATATATATATATATATATATATATATATATATATATATATATATATATATATATATATATATATATACAGTGGATATAAAAATTGTACACACCCCTGTTAAAATGGCCAGGTTTTTGTGATATAAAAAAATGAGACCACAATAAATCATTTCAAAACTTTTCCACCTTTAATGTGACCTGAAATCTGTACAATTCAATTGAAAAACAAACAAATATATTAGAGGAAAAAATATAAAAAATAAAAAATGTACAATAAGCTGGTTGCATAAGTGTACACACCCTTCAACTAATGCTTTGTTGAAGCACATTTTGATTTAATTACAGCATTCAGTCTTCTTGGGTAGGAGTCTATCAGCATGGCACATCTTGACTTGGCAATATTTGCCCACTCTTCCTTGCAAAAACCCACCAAATCTGTCAGATTTTGAGGGCATCTCTTGTGCACAGCCCTCTTCAGGTCACCCAACAGATTTTCTATTGGATTTAGGTCTGGGGTTTGGTTGGGCCATTCCGAAGACTTTAATTTTCTTCTGGTGAAGCCATTCTTTTGTTGATTTGGATGTATGCTTAGGGTCATTCTCGTGTTGAAAGGTGAAATTCCTCTTCATCTTCTTCTTTCTAGCAGACGCCTGAAGGTTTTAGGCCAAAAGTGACTGTTATTTAGAACTGTTTATAATTTCCACCACCTTGACTAAAGCCCAAGTTCTAGCTGAAGAAAACCAACCCTAAAGCATGATGTTGCCACCACCATGCTTCACCGTGGAGATGGTGTTCTTTTGGTGATGCAAAGTGCTGTTTTGGTACCAAATGTACCCTTTGGAATTCTGGCCAGAAAGTTCAGCCTTGGTCTCATCAGACCATAATACATTTCCCCACATGCTTTTGGGAGACTTGATGTATTGTTTTTCAAATAAATTTTAGCTGGGCTTGAATGTTTTTCTGTGTAACAAAAGGCGTCTGTCTTGCAACCCTACCCCATAGTCCAGACATATGAAGAATATAGGAGATTGTTGTCACATGTAGTACACAACCAGTACTTGCCAGAAATTTCTGCAGCTCCTTCAGTGTTCATGTAGGTCTCTTGGCAGCCTCCCTGACCAGTTTTTATCTTGTCTTTTGGAGGGACGTCCAGTTCTTTGCAATGTCACTGTTGTCCCATATTTTCTCCACTTTTTGATGACTGTCTTCACTGTGTTCCATGGTATATCCAATGCTGTGGAAATTTTTTTGTACCCATCTCCTGACTGATACCTTTCAACAATGAGATCCCTTTGGTGCTTTGTAAGCTCCCTGTAAACCATGGCTTTTGCTGTAGCAGGCAACTGAGTAAATGTCAGGAAAATCCTACTAGGACAACTGAACTTTATTTGTGATTAATCAGTCTCTTTAATTGATGGCAGGTGTATACCCAAGAAGACTGAATGCTGTAATTAAATCAAAAGGTGCTTCAACAAAGTATTAGTTTAAGGGTGTGCACACTTATGCAACCAACTTATTGTACATTTTTTATTTTTTATATTTTTTCCTGTAACAGATTTCTTTGGTTTTCAAATGAATTGTACAGGTTATAGGTCACATTAAAGATGGGAAAAGTTTTGAAATTATTTATTGTGGTGTCATTTTTTTATATCACAAAAACCTGGCATTTTAACAGGGGTCTGTACACTTTTTTATATCCACTATATATATATATATATATATATATATATATATATATATATATATAATATATAATGTATGTGTGTGTGTGTGTATATATATATATATATATATATATATATATATATATATATATATATATATATATATATATATATATGGTTCCTCTTCAGAAAATTGACTTTTCAGAAGGTCAAAGTGCATATGGTAAAGACTGTATGATTGACTTTCTGAAAAGTTACCCACAAATGGGGTAACTAAATTACTTTAAAATTGTTTTAATGGTTCACTTTGGTGGTTGTTTGATGTCTAATTTTGTAGTTTGCAAGAAGTTCATATAAACTGTAGTTTTTTTTAAATAAAGCTATACTTGCTCGTTTTGATAAGTGCCTTGGGATCTTTCATACCCACCTGAGCTACCACTAACTCAGGCAGATTCTCATTTGAAGGAAGACATACTCATCAGTGAATAGACTGCAAAGCAGTATCAGTGCTGGAAAATGAATCCAATCACTTTGTATGGGAAATCCAGAGCAATTTTTAAACATCTTTATTAAACATGATAGTTTTTTAAAAGTTATATGGGCACTCATACAGGAGTACAAAATGAAAAAAGTAACATTTCCATCATTATTTCATATATAAATTTTCTTCTTAACAATTTTCATTCATTCCAATATTACACAAATTGCTCAATTCCTGCCTTCCGTTAAATGTTACTGCTCCTCCTAAGAATTATTCTGCATGTATTATTCATATAAATTCCATTTATTTCAATGTAATCTGTTTCCCTTTTGAAATCATCTCACTTCCATTTATTTTATCTTCTTTAGAATAGTCAATAGTTCAGTTAGTGCTGGTTTAGTATTGGATTTCCATTTTCTAATAACTCCTTTTTTTGGTATCCAGTAGCATTAAACATAGCAGTGCCTTACTATGTCTAGACAATTCAGCTTCTATATTCCAGCTCAAAATAATTATTTTCATAGTTACAATCATTTGCCCCCCCCCCATCATACCTGACAAAGTACTCTGCAGGGATTTTGTAAACCCTGCCAACTTGGTACATTACCAAAAACATATAACAAATTATCTCTGTCTCTCTTTCTCATCACACCTATAGCTTTTGCTGTCTACATGAGGGGAAATTCTTTGAAGTCTCTTTAGAGTATAAAAATACCTATGAATATGCTTCCATGTAAAAATCCTAAACCTTCTGCACTTTATTACATTCTTAGGAGTCATACAGATATCTTCCCAATATTCATTTGTAGTATTACCTTTCCAAGCTCTCTTCACAATCTTTTCTAATCTCTTCTGATTGGTTTTTATAGTTATCATGCAATATTTTATATACCCTGTAATTAGTACCAGTTAATGTTCTAGACTCAACTAAAAATTTAACCAACGTTGATTTTCACTTAGTACTCCCTTATTTCTTTTTCTTTCCCTGCCCTCTGATATCAATCCCTTTTAGGGAAGGCAGTCTCCAACCTGCACTCCAGACTTCTGCCACTCTATTAGCTTTCTCTTCCTTGTTATTTTCTCCCAATATCTTGTTTTTTTTATTTTTCCAGTAAATTCTTACCCACTTTTGCCTATTTTCTATACCTCTACTTGCAGTCATCCTTATAGATGACAATCTCCATTCCAGTGTTGGTTTAGTTTTTAGAATACATTTTACTACTTTATTAATATAATATTCTGTATGATTGTTGTTATTCTCCTTAAGCGGCTGAATCTAAAATGCTACTCTCACTCCTTATTTCTTGAACTTGTGCCCCCCCATTTCATATTTATTCATTTCCACTTTGATTTGTAACATTCTTCTTGTATTAGACATATGTGTATTAACCGCATAGCTCTAAAATACCCTTCAAATCAGGTAATCCTGAACCACCTTGTTCTGTGGGGAGAATCAACTTATCCCACTTAACTCTTACCTTCTTACATTTCCAAATAAATTCCTTCAGTTCTTTCTAAATTATCGTCCACAACTTCTCCTCTCACTGATAAAAGTACACCAGACCAGTATATAATTAAAGGGACTAGAAACATTTTTACTGCATGTATCTTATTATTCATATTCATAAACAAGAGCTTCCAGTTTCTCCGTTTTTGTATTATCTTTTGTTTAGTTTCTTCCCACATATCCTTAGCTGCCATAACAGAAGTCTTTTTAATCCATACTCCTAAATACTCATAAATACTTCATCTTTTTGAGTCCCCATAAATATGGGTACTGCTGAACCAATTCATGTGGGTATACATACTTTACAGTTATAGCCTTTGTTTTATTTTCATTTATTATACATCCTGAAAAGACTTTAAACCGTCTCAAAACATTCCACAATACTGAAATATTGTTTTCTGGATTTATCAACTGGAAAGTAACACCATCTGCAGATAAAGCTAACTTTTCTTGACTACCACAACGATCATATCTTTAAATTTGTCTGTCCTTTATTTTCTTTGCTAATAGTTCTATATAAAGCACATAGCAAAGGGAAAGAGAACATTCCTGTCTGGTTCCTCTGTTCAAACACAGCTTATTGGAGAGAAAACCTCACACCCTAGAATACACACCCCTTTTGATCTTTCTGACATCAAATTAAATGCAAAGATTAGGCTAACAGTCTCTTTTCTTTTCTCTCTCCAGAAAGCTACAAAAGATGAGTATCTAGTGTGTGTGTGTGTGTGTGTGTGTGTGTGTGTGTGTGTGTGTGTGTGTGTGTGTGTGTGTGTGTGTGTGTGTGTGTGTGTGTGTGTGCATTTTATTTTTAATTTAATCATTAGTAACTGGGTAAGTGCACTGTTCCTTGCAGACCTTTTTACCCATGGCCCAGGTCATAAGGGCAAGACTATTATGTTTTAGAGTAGCAATAAATTATCATATTTTTTAAATTTAAGGAGAAATCAGGAGACTTGGAGAAAATTCTTAGCGACAATGCAAATTCTGCACAAACAGCAAATGGAAGTAGAGACTAAACCCTAACTGTAGAAACAATGATGGCATAGTAACATTTACTACGACATTGCCTACAGCCTTGAGATTAAAAGACTGACGTGCATATTTAAATCAAAGTCCATTTAAACATCAGAAAATAAAGGTATCTTTTTCTCTGGCTTATTAAACAATGTGTATGAGTCTTTCAGTCTGTTACTATGGCACTCTATCACATAATAAAGCATCTAATGAACTGGCACCTATTGATAAGCAATATGCAAATTTCAAACAACAGTTAAAAAGCCCAAGGAATGAGTTCAGACAGCAGCTCAATTCTTTAGATGTTGCATTCACACACAACTGCCGCTGCCATCTTTACTGTTGATTTATTTAGGTTTGCTACATCAGTAATCTGACCCAAATATGTCAGGAACTTCTTAAAGGATTAATTATTGCCTTCATCCTCTGACTATATTTTTCTGACCTTTACTGAGCCACTTTCAGATTCTGTTTCCTTTTTATTACCATGTGTGCCCAAAGTGCCATCAAGATAGCACTGGAAAATGTGTACATCATGTAGCAGTCAGCCCGCTGATCTGTAAAATGATAACAGACCTGATCCACCAAAAGGAAACTCAGGTATAAAATATCTCCTTCTGACTCAGGAGTGTGGGGTAGAATGTAAATTATTTTATATGCTTCATCCACTGTGATCTACAACTAAGCATAAATTAAATTGTGCGTTAAGATATTTCAGAAAATATCCAGAGAAGGTCCACAAAGAACAATAAACTGAAACAGCATTAGTAATTAATTAATGAGATTATAATTCAGAGTGTCTGTGTCTTATTGTTAAAGATGGAACTCTGATAATTAGAGAATCATAGATTTTGCACAGTTATGCAATGGTGTTTAACATTAATACATACATTTTTAAACACATGGAAGGCAAAGAACTGAAACACTAGAGTTATTTTTTAATAATGATGCTATCTATGTATCTATATCTATCTATATATATATATATATATATATATATATATATATATATATATATATATATATATATATATCCATATATAAATATATGGATTACCTTCAGAAGACCGAATGTCCATATAATCGAACCTTACTTCGCTGAAACGAAAACAGCTAATCTTTTTTTTTCCAACCGGCAAATTTTTCTAATGGTAAATAAACACTTGATCATCATTACAGTGAAAAACAGACTGCAGTATGTCAAACCCACCTAGGTGGGGGACTATGCCCCCACACACCTCCAACTAAATATACCAACTCCGAGATCACACTACAGTGGGAAAAGGACAAAGTTCACCATGTTGGCCAAGTGTTTACTTACCGGTGGAAAAATTTGATGTTGAGCAAAATAAAGTTTTGCTGTTTTCGTCTCGCGAAGTAAGATTCGATTATATGGACATTCATCTGAAGGGAATCTATATATATATATATATATATATATATATATATATATATTATATATATATATATATATATATATATATATATATATATATATATATATATATATATATATATATATAAAATGGCATCTTTGTTATTAGACTAATTAAATGCTTGGTGAAGCTCTAACATACTAACAAAGCACGTATGTCAGAGAAGTACTGGGTGTTCATCTTCCTGTGATGACTGCCATTTTAAAGTTACCATGTAGTTCCACAGATTTGTTATGTTTGATAATCAGTGTTACAGCAGCTGGTAAATCAGCATTTTGAAATGGTGTCACTTCCTCTGTCTCCAGCACTCTCTTCAGACCATTGTCTATCTTATGCTGAATGACATACAGCATCTAACTTTTCTGACAAAAATTCAGTTTATTTCTACACCCAGCTCACCTCAAAATATCATTGTGATCTTCTGCAAAAACCTTTCCAGCACTCTCTTCCTCCCTTAACCTCATTATTGACTTATAGTCTGGATAATCTGGCCTAACTTTACATAGCAGGTCTCTTCCACGCAGTGGTAATTCTTTCAAATATAAATGTGGTCATTCTTTCATTTCAACATTTAATTTAATTTAATCCAAAATGTTCCATACAGCACTTCGTTTTTAGCACCTGCCCCACATATTAGCACATGACTATCCAAATCCCAAACATATGGAATACCACCCACTGAGAAGAAAAAATATTGTAAAATTGTAAAATTGTAAAATTATTAAAAGAACAAGCAATACAATAGACCTCAACATGAAGGGCTTCACATACTACCCCAACACACACAAATATATGCATGTATGATTGATATATAATTTTTTTTTTTTTTTTTTTTTTTTATTCCAAGGTCACATAACCACAGTGGAAGAGGATACCACATAAACCCAACCATTCCTATCTCTGTGCAGTTCTATGAATTCATTAGACCTCAGTTGAGAGAGCATCTACCAAACTGCAATCCAAACATAAAGCCCTCTACACATATAACTCCACATCCAATACAGCAATAAATAAAAACATCATGGAAATTAGAACAATAGCATTGAAAATACCAACAGTGCATAACCCGCCCAGTGACACAGAGAGATAAAGACCTGGCTATGGCCTAGGCAATCAGTGATCAACCAGAGATATCTGACAGAGCTGGCAGGTAGTCAGAGCATGCCTTTCCTGAGGTGAGAGGCATGCTAGAGGTATCTCTTGCTGAGTTCTGGTAGAGGCCAGGGCTCAGAGCAATTGCCAGGCTTGGACTGTGGGATGATCAAGGAGGTATGGCTGATCTACAGCTCAGGATAGGCACATCCTCACAGGCTACACCTGTTTGCCTGCACAGCCTAATATATATAGTTATATTAACATGCTGAGCTTGATAAAGCTGGCTAGAAACTATTGACTGTCCACCAAGCAAATGACATCTCCCAGTGCTATTTCTTGTATTTCCCTATAAAATTCCATCATCTCCAGATGCTAGTAATGAGCACCACAAGGCTAACTTTCTGAGATACTGGAGGGACCATCCAGAGCTAGGGTTATGTCATTTCTGTCTGGAAAGGATCTGTTGGGGGATCTGGACCTTTGTGGGCAATGTAACCAAGGAGGACATCCAGAGAGTTATGTGAGGCTGAGTTCAGAGGAGTGAAATAAAAAAAAAAAAAAAGAAAGAAAATACCAGCAGTGTATGAGTGCAGTCTGTAAAACTAACTAAATGATACAACAGTTATTTGAAAATATGAGCACTCAAAAAAAAACTAATTTAACAAAACTCATAAAGTTCACATATGATAAAACTGAGTGATGCCAGCCTTTGTAACTATACCTTTTTTATGTAAATGTGTTTCCTAAACTTTACAATAGAGAGTCACTTATCCAAACATCGATGCCAGCCTTTGTAACTATATCTCTTTTATGTAAATGTGTTTCCTGTATTTTACAATAGAGAGTCGATTATCCAAACATCGATGCCAGCCTTTGTAACTATATCTCTTTTATGTAAATGTGCTTCCTAAACTTTACAATAGAGAGTCAATTATCTGGACATCGATGCCAGCCTTTATAACTATACCTCTTTTATGTAAATGTGTTTCCTTAACTTTACACAATAGAAAGTTGATTATCCGAACATCGATGCCAGCCTTTGTAACTATATCTCTTTTATGTAAATGTGTTTCCTAAACTTTACAATAGAGAGTCGATTATCTGAACATCGATGCCAGCCTTTGTAACTATACCTCTTTTATATAAATGTGTTTCCTAAACTTTACACAATAGAGAGTTGATTATCCGAACATCGATGCCAGCCTTTGTAACTATACCTTTTTTATGTAAATGTGTTTCCTAAACTTTACTTTATACAATTATTCATAATTTCTATTCAAGCCATTATTGGATGAAAATGTTATGCAAAAAGAAAAAACCTTTAAAATGAACTTGAGATGATATAGAAAGTTATTGCTTCTTGAAAAAGGCTGAAAGAGTAAGGAAAAATGTGAGAAAAGGTAGAAAAAAATGAATGTGCATTGTTTGGGGAGCCCAAGATGGATGGGACAGAGGGGAGCATTGGAGGATGTATGTGGGTGGGAGGGGGGTCTAAAACAGTAGGCATTCCCTAGGGTACCATTTCACCTAAATCAAGCTCTGTACATAGAGTTGTTGTTATGTATCATTGTTGCAACTAAATGCTAGTAACTGTGAATGTCCCTCTGAGATGGGCCAATGTAGTGTAGTACATAGACCTGTTGTAATGTAAGAACACTGTAGCTACAGTTCAGTTTGTGCATACTACTCCTAAAAGTTTGCAATATGAACTAAAAGGTTGCTTAGTATGGATGGCAGTGTCAGGATAATTCTTACACTGGAAGTGCCTAGGGGGCCCCCAACCTGACATTTGTTGGGAGCCGCAGAATGCTAACACCGACCCTGAGAAAGTTTTGCAGTATAGTTTATTAATATTTAAATGTATGTGCATTGGAAAATGATGTAAGGTTGTGCATGTAAACTATTTTAAAGGGGTTATGGAAATGTAGACTGATGTTTATATGGGGCAGTAGAATATTTTAATTTACCTACCACTGTTGTTTGGTGGTCTTGAAATAGTTATATGTTTGGTACATTTTATGATAAAGTAATACAAAGAATAAATATAAAAATACAGCTAGTTTCTTGATATAAGAGAGATAAAACCCCAGCTATGATCCAGATGACCTGGGTTTGGTACTGAAGGAGCTAGCTGAGGATGAGATTAAGGGGACAAGGCCTTCTCACCCATCCCAGAGGGAGGCAGGTGATGTGGTCCATCATTTTCAAGAGGCACTTTGCCTAACAAGAGTTTAGGGCACATTCACAGAGTGCAAGGCCTCTAACATGTGCTTCTGCTAAGCAATGCAAAGGGTTGTAGCCAGAATTAATGTGTTGCCAGGCTGGTGTTGCAGACCCCATTTTAGTGGTTTTCATATCAAGTGGGTGCTGTATTAAAGATGTATACAGAAAGTTCCACAGTATTGCACAGAAAATTAATCTGCACAGGGTGGGAGAAGCTAGCCTGGGTTCACTGTAGTGGTAATGGTCTCCTAGATAGCAGCCAAAGTTCAGAGTGACAATGGAAAGGCCAAGAACAGATTTAACAAAAACTTGAGGTTTGAGGGAAAATGTGCCTGTATTGTCTCTGTAGTTTCTTAAAGGAAAACTCCACCTTAGAACTAAAAAAAAATCGAAATTTTCACTCTGTCTTTGTTTTCTGAGCTATTTTAACATCTCAAAATCACTCTGACTGCTTCTTATAGAATGTTAATGTTTTCTTTAAAATGGCTGCCAGTGGGGCTTGATATATCAACGTGATCTTGTTTTTCTTCGATAAGGATTTTCCCATAATCCTTTTCAGGTCTGCTTTGTATGAGTCATGCTAGACATAAGGAAGTAGTGGTGTATTCCCATGCGATTTACATACAATGGGATTAGTGTCAGTCACTGTCATCTTATATACCTTCTGTAACAGGACTGCTTCTTTTATTTCTTGAATGGCCTTCATTTGTGTATGTCTCAGGGCTTGTTTTACTGTAAACTATGGAGTTATACAGCTGCAAACAAAAAGTAGCTAAATTGATGGCCTTTGTTTAAGGTATCTTTTTGTAGTCCAAGATGAATTGAAAGAACCCCACACACACACACTGGTAAATGTATTGATACATTACAGGAATTACAAGAAAAAAATATTTTCTGACCTTTCCCTAAATGTCATAGACATAATTGATACTACATTTAAGTCATCTTAAAATGCAAAGCAATATAAACAATAAACATTTAAAGTTTAAAGCTTAGCATTTCAATATTGGGATGCTGCTTATGCAAATTTGACAAAAGAGGTGACAACTGCCTTTGAACATTGAATGATCTAATTGCCCTCTTTTGCTATGAAATGCATGGATACATTGGCAACAGCAGTGAATCAGTGTAAGTTTTTTGCTCTCTGCAATAAAGACAATGGAAAACAGTTTCACAACTCTGTCTTTTAAGAGCAGCTACTGCACTCCTGACATTAGCAGGACTAACTACCCGTGTAGTCAATTCAGCAGCACTTGGCTAGAACTTTATCTGTGTCTGTGGTATGTCACGCAAGGAGAGAGACAAATTCCTCAGCAAATTACATGAGAAGTTAAGGTCTTTCTCTTCCTTTGATTATGGAAATGAAAGTTTTGTAAAGTACAACTAGGTTTCTACTATCTGTAGGGAAAATAGCTACCCAAGAGTTGAGTTAAACAGTAGGAGAATGTGGAGCTTTCCTTTAAGAGTTTTACATGGCTTGTTTCTCCATTACTACTGAACACAAGTTCTAGGTGTTGGCTTACACAGCTGTCATCAGCAGGGGAATTAATTCTACAGATGAGTCAGTGTGACAGGCTATTCAAAGCATTCAGTGTAAGCTGCATCCATATTGCATAGAGAGATAACACCCTGTTTATGACCCAGATGACTTGGATTCATTTAACTCTCTGGGTGTTAGAAAGCCCACAGCAGGGAAGAATGTGAGGAAGCAGATAATGCCAGCTCACCCATCCTGAGTGGAGGTAGGTGGTGTGCCTGGTGTGCCACTGATCTAATAACAGCAAAAGAAACACTGACAAACTAAAAAACAACAAAGGCAAGGGTTTACTCCAAAAAACTTCTTTATAAAACAAATAAGGTTAGCGCTTTTGTACACATTCAATATGTGAACTTCTTTAGACTTGAAGAAGTCCATATATTGAATGTGTATGAAAGCACCACTGATCTAAACTAGATGGTTGAGCTGCTGCAAGTTGCAGCCAGTGAGAGGCTTATACATGTTGCATTGTTGCATGTAATCCAAAATGTAGGCTGGAGGCAGGTAAAGGTTCTCCCTTAGGGAGTCCCTTCAAGCAGCAGCAGCATAACAACCTGCTGCCAAGTGGGTGTAGAGGGCTGTTGGCTAGGAATCTCTCCTCTTACAATCCCAGCCCACCACCACACCTGACACTTGCTTCAGTGGAGATGAACTGGCCATTGGGCTCTCCTCTAGACCACAGAACAATTGAGCTGTAGGGATCTTGCTAGCAGGGGTGTAGCTAGGATTTTCAAATTTGTACTGACAGCTCTCAAACTGCTACCCCCCTCCCCAGCCAAGCTACGGCCATTCTCGTAATTCACGGTTTGCTCTTTTAGTGTCGATGAAGAGGCATTCGCTGTAATGCCTCTTCAGTAATATAATATAAATTCACTCAAACTCGGTTCCTTGAATTGAAAATTAACCTGAAATGTCAGTTCTTTGAAAAATGCAGCATGGTAGTTGGGGTAGAGACTTTATGCTTTTGTTTTCTGTAACTAAGGTACAGGTTTTGAGCTTGAGTAAATTACTAACCACCTGCTACCACTAACTAGGATGTTTCATTCACACACACACCCCTACCTACCTCTTAGTGCAAGAAATATGGACAAAGCCTAAAATAAACGGACAGATATTAAATAATGTTCTCGTGAACTTAGAAAGTTGCTAGAATAACAGGATTTGTGCTAGTATGAATTTTTCTAAAGGACATGAAGTCTGAAGCTCAAATGTCTGTCATTATTTAGCAACTTCAGCCTTCAATGATTTTCTAGAAAATCACAAAATTTATGAGGAACAGACAAAAAATATGGGGCAAAAATCTGGACATTCTGCAAAATGTGGACAGTTGTTGAGAGGTATGCTACCTACCACACACACACACACACACACACACACACACACACACACACACACAAAACCTTTCAACCTCTTATAGCAACAAACTCATAAATAAAACTGAGGCAAAGGCCCAAAAATAAGGACATTTTTTTTAAATATTGCTCTTATAAACTTAAAAAGATAATAGAATAGTAGTAGGTCTTGCATCAGTACGAATTTTCTGAAAGGTATGAAATCTGAAACTGAAATGTCTGCATTATTTTCTAACTTCAGTCTTTAACAATTTGCCACTAATTTGCCAGAAAACTGCAATTTTATGAAAAACGGACCAAAAATGTGATGCAAAAATATAAAATTGCCAGACAATACAGCTGGGAACCTGTCAAAGGAGGGACACCATTTTAATAGGAGCACAGTTAACTTAGAGCAGCTGACAAAATTAGAGAATCTACATGCATTTCTGAAATAAAAGTAATGTATAACTCTGATCATTACAGTTATTTATAAAAGTAAAGTAAACCCTCCATGTTTTCTTCCAAAATTGCTATTTTGTGGAGGGATCATTAGGGGAACAGCAACATTTTGAGCCAAAATCAGGGACAGTTGAGGTTTGGCTATGCCTAATTCTATAAAGCAATTTATTTGCATGTACCTCTCAACCTGTTAATGCAATAAATCTGGACAAGGCCAAATATATTGAGGGAACATATAAACAGTACTAAAAATTGCTCTTGTATAAACTGGGACAGTTGATAGAACAGGTCTTATTTTAGCATGCATTTTTCTGAAGGTTATAAAGTCTGAAACTAGTCTGTCATTATTTAGTGACTTAATTCCTAAATCATTTGCCAGAAAACCACAAATTGAGGAACAAACCAAAAATAAGAAGCAAAAAATCTATTCATTCTTTGAAAATCTGGACAGTTGGGAGGTATAGTTCAGCTGGGGCTGTCTAAGTTTGCCGCCCTTCCCCTCAAAAACATGGTCGAATGGAGCCTCCCCCTGCAGCCATTCCAATGATCCATTACTTTGCTATTTCACTCCATTTACCATAAACACTAATGTGCATACTGATTTACTTCTATGATGATTTGAACTTCATTTGAAAGTTTTATTTTGCATTTTACAGCACAAACACTAAGACATCTGCTAAACAAACTTGGCATTAAAACTTCTCTGCCCTTGAAACTCACATTCATTGAAACAACATTAAAACCCACATTCAAAGAAAAATACATTTTACCCATGGCAGATAAAAATTAATTCTGGGCTGCTTTTAAATCATAGGCCCCTTGCATATGAAACATACATGTGCTCTTTGATACACCTTCCTATTGCTTTGAACATTTTTCCAGTAAACAATGAAACAAAACTGCCCAATTCAGAACATTTCCATCATAAAAGTCTAGTCAAACTTCTACAGTCCACCATTATCAGTAAATAATATGCACAATCTCTGAAGTAGTAAAAAAAGTCATCTAAATAATCCCACGTTAAATAACTCTAACTAATGAAGAGGTTGCTGCTAGCAATCACCTTTATATTTCATGACTTCACCGAAAAACAAAGTGGCTGATGCCCCTGAGGAATAAATTGCCTAAATTACATCAATAATAAGCTAGTAACATTGCAATAGGAAATGGATGGCAAACTGATAACAGGCTCATAGTTAGTGTCTTAACTTTCAGTACAGCAGCATTCACCCCTTATGTGAGTAGAACCAACAACCTTCTGCATTAAAAGCAAGTACACAACATTTTGTGCTACTAGCAATGTGAGCCAACTTAGCATAATCAGCACTAAACTTCTCTTCTCCTGCAGCTCTCAGCTCCTTGTAAAATCTATGCAATACTCAACTACATCTCAACTTCGCAGCACAAGAAGTCAGGAAAAAGCCAAATTTATTGGGGTGGGTCAAAAGGGCAAAAAACAGGAACACATTAAACATTGCTTGTATAATCTTGGAAAGCTGCTAGAATAAAATGCTGTGTTACCATCATACATTTTACTGCCAAAGTCACTGTGCAAAATAGTCAGAACAACATACCACTATGCCAAATCACCTGCTTTGTGAAAGAGAGGAAGACTGAAACTTAAATGGCTATCATTTAATGAATTAAGTTCTCACCATAGCTGTCAACCTCTTAGCACAAAACACCTGGACAAACCCAGTAATGAGGGAATACAGCCCTCAAACATATTCAGTGAATTCAGTTCTTGCCATAGCTGTCAACCTTAGCACAAAAAACCTGGACAAAGCCAATAACAGGGTATTACAGTCCCAAAAATAAGGACAAATTTAAAATAGTCATAAACTTAAAAAAATGCTATAAAAAGGTTGTGTTACTATATATTTATTGCTAGAATAAAAAGTTGTTTTACTATGTATTTTCTGAAGAATATGAAGTCTGAAATTCAAATGCCTGTCAATTTTACTTCTGACGAAACAAAACAATTTTCAGCAGAGGCCCAGGGAGAAATACTGTAGACACATGTCTTTGTAAAATGGCAGGACACCAGAGCAAATCCACACAAACACAGGGATAAGATGCAGACTCCACACAGAAGGCACCCCAGCCAAGAATCAAACCAGAAAACCTATAGCTGTGAGGCAACAATACTGCCACTGCACCATCAAATATGCAAGGAAGTAAACATTCAGAAACCTGAAGTCTGAAATTTAAATGCCTGTCAATTTGTTAATCAGGACAGTCTGACTTGGAACAAAAAAAAACAATTCTCAGCAGAGGCCCAGGAAAAAATAATGCAGACATGTCTTTGTAACATGGGAGGACACAAAAGCAAACCCAAACAAACACAGGGAGAAGATACAGACCCCCCCCCCCACAAAGAAGGGACCCCAGCCAAGAACCTACAGCTGTGAGGCATCAATGCTACGTTGCTACCACTACACCATCAAATTTCAAGCATTGCAATATTTAAAAAACACAGATATGAGGAATAGATCAGATGAAATATGAGGCAAAAATCTGCAATTTTTTTACAAATGGTGGTGGGTAGGGAATTCAGGTCTTTAACACCTGCATACAAGGTACAGGATTCAAGCCTGAGGTATTCCCTACCACACCACCATGAGTAATCACCAGTACATCCCACCTGGGGCATTTTCACACACACACACACACACACACACACACACACACACACACACACACACACACACACACACACACACACACACACACACACACTCTCAGTCTCTCCATATTACTCACCAACTCTCAGTCCTTGAAGTGAGACCAACATAACATGTAAATCCTCCCGCTCGCTCGACCAACATAATGTGTAAATCCTCCCGCTCGACCAACATAACGCTTCATCCTCCTGCTCGACCAACATAACGCTTGAATCCTCCCGCTCGAAAAGCATTTGAACTGGCCGGAAATACATGCGTGGTGAGCTCCATTCCGACTGGCTGCCCTGATGAGCTGACGTCATCATGCAGTAAAGCGCGAAAAAAAAACAAGTGAAAATTTAAAAAGCTACCCCCCTTCTAAATAAGTTGTACTGAAATCAGTACAGTGCGTATGCCTCCCGACGTCCCTACTTGCTAGGGTACAGTAATGAATGAGCTGGCTCTCACAGTGCAAGGAATGAATGGTCAACAGCAGAGAGGACAGTGCTCAAAGATAGTTGGATGTGATATTCAAAACTCAAAAAAAAATATAGACGGCATAGTAAGAATTATGTGCATGACTTTAAAAAGTGATAAAATAGAGACAGAAATTAGTAACAACTTTGAACTAATACAGTCTCTTTAATTTATTTTTAAGGGGGATATTTTTTCCACCATGCTTCAGTAATCAGCAGGGTCCCCTCCACATGCACCTCACATCTCCTTTAACCCCAGAGGAGGCAAGAATCCTCTGGCCCATTTGTTCCTCCCAGGAGCAAGCAGCAGAAACAGAAGATGTCACCTTTGTGAGACTTGAGAGTTTTTTCACTTTGGGCCCCTAATCCCACTGAATATGTCCTGTACCACTGCTGGATTCGACATGGAATGGTCTATCAGATAAGGCATATCACTCATTTCTGTGGGTGACATTACCCATCAAGACTGTCCTGCCCTGCTTGAAGCCAGCATTCTTATATAATATCTAATCAGAATTCTACCAAAGGAATGAGTGCGTAGGCATATACCCTGCCCCATCCCACCAAAGAGAGGAGAGACGGTAAAGCTACATCATTCCTCCCTTCCCCATTACCATCTCCAATGGGTGACTGAGCCACAATTTGAGCCCATGTCAGTTGGGTCAAGCTCAGCCCTTATACCCATGGAGTCAGTTACCTCTTTAACTTTAATGTCTTGATTCATTCCTTCCTAAACAGCACTAACTGGTATGACCTCATACATGTGAATTTCAATATTTTACTCTTTTGAGTGATGCTTTAACACATTTCTGTACCACAATAACATATCAGTCTGTAGGAAACAGTAACTGTCGTATTTCATGTTTGCGAGGTCAGTGTTTAAATATGAATTTTAAAAATCTGGGTTCAGAATTATAACAATGCATGGTCTGGCAAGCAATCCTCTCAACATCTCAGTGAAAAAATTCTGGAGAAACAATGGGGAGACAAAGGCCCAAAATCAAAGACAGATTTTAAATATTACTCTTATAAAACTTAAGAAAGTTGCTAGAGTAATGTAATGTATTAGCATGCCTTTTCTGAAGGACAATGAAGTCTAAAATCTCAAATGACTGTGGTTATTTTAGTGACGTCCGTCTTCAGTGATTTGCCAGAAAACCACAGATTTTGTGAAGATGAAGAACACACTAAAAATATGAGTACAAAATATAGACATTCTACACAATTCTGGACACTTAAAAGGAATGCTGGCAGTAAAAGATCAGCACTATCAAATGCATGCTGACATGCATTGTTGTTAATTTGTTAAAGTAAACTGCATGTTTTCAGTTAAAAATAGGACTTACTGACAGAAACAGCATATACATGATGTACAGGGAACAATTATTTGTATTAGTATGTTTTCTGCATATCGGAATGACATTTTCTGAAAGTTCATCTTGGCCTCGAGGCCTAGGGACCTCAGTATATTATTGCTATTCTATGCAAGACTGCATTTTCCTGAGAATGAATGGAAGACCACTGAGTCCGCAAGTGTTTAATTATCTTTGTCTAGAAGCACACAATTTAATTCTTCCATTAGCTAGTCAGCCTTAACAAACATTTTGCTTATTCTGTAACAAGCAGCAGGGAATAAGTTGAGAGGGTATTATTTGTGAAGACAGCTGAAATCTTCACTTTGTATAGTACAGTTGATGGGGTGGTTTTATATGCTGTTATTTTGTAGTCTAAGAAAAGACGGCCTAGCAATCCAAACATTCTCTGTCTCTCTTCTACTATTAGTTCTCGCACACACCTCTATAAAACAAAACAAAGCAAATAAATACAGAGTTTATTATAGGCCAGAATAAGCTCTTAATAGCCCACTGCTGTGATTTTGTTAAACAATTCCTCACTGAATCAATGCTCTCCAGCACATTGCTGTCAAAACAGATAAAAACCTTAATCTTTTAAATTGCTGGCACAGTTCATCCTGTTCTGTCAAAGAACTCTCTTGGTGAAACAAATTTTAAAGCAACAGGGAGTGACATTGGGAAATCATTCCCTCCTCTGTTTTTTATAATTGACGTCTCTTCTGATTCACTGAGAAGTTGATAAGTCCTGTTAAATAGTATTTTCCACACAAGGTCATTAGAAGAGTGCCATTTAATATGTGCTAGCATTGTCCTGTCCATATCTTATTCTTATACCATTTCTAAAAAGTACTGTGTGCTCACTGTTCCCACACAGATATGGTGCCTTGTCTCAAATGTTTACAATAATTTAACAGTTCTTCATCATTCAGGCCTTCTTTACCTTGTTCAGTTTCACAGCATCACCAGTAAAATAGGCAGTCATCTTAAAGTAGAACTGTGCTGTTGCTGGAAATCAGTTTTTATTTTAGTGGAATCTATATTAAATACTGCTCTGTCTCATGTTATTGCTATAGCAAATGTCCATTTATCCAATTCTGCTTTTTGATATGCCACATATAACTGTTATATCCATAGATTACTCCGTGTATGCAGTACTTTGTATCACTCCATGCCACTCTGGTGAAAGCCACTATTTCAAATTAAACTTATTTTGGGGCAAAGCCAACTACCTATATAAGGAATGCCATCTTCTGTACCATCTTACTTAATAATATTTGTGGTAATGTGTCACTATATTACATAGAGCTAAATGAAATACTACTGTTTTAGAAATCACCAAATAGTGTGATACAGTGTATATAAGAAAAGTCTGTTTCAGATATTGAGTTATATAAAAATTTCAATAACTGCATATATACTTAGTCAGTCAAGAAGGATTCAGAAAGAGGACAATCTGCAAATGCTTGGTAAGGTTATGGATGTTTTCCCTGGATATATGGAATATGATTTTCAAGAAATGTTTAGAGATAACATTGTCACACTGCAGTTAGTGTTGTTGCTTTAAAGCCTGTGGACTTCTAATTTGAATCTTGGCTCGAGTATCTTTTGCATGGAGTTTGTTGGCTTCCTCAACATGTGTTCGCATGGATTGCTGCGTAGGTCGCCAGCTACTACTCCCACTCCAAATTTATGCTGCTAGGTTCAATGACAATGCTATATTGTACCTAGGTTTGGCTGCAGATATGTGAATGTATGCACCCTGGACAGATATCTCATCCAAGGAGGATTCCTGTCTTGTGCCTTTTGCATGCTGGCATACAATCTTGTCCCCCACGACCACCATCGTGAACTGAGATTTTGATAAAGCTGATTATAAAACTTATCAGGCCTTAATCGACATTAAATTATACAATGGGCTTAGGAAATTTACCAGTTACAGAGCCCCAAAATTATATAACAGCATTGTTAAATATGTGATATACCAGTAAGAAAATGCAGACTACCTAAACATTTAAAACATTCAACTTGTGACTGTTACTGGAAAAATAGCAAGCTGTCAGACATATTGCATGAGAATTACTCAAGCAAACTGAGTTCAGTGAGTGACATGGATGCAAGTGGAGGTGTTCTGTTAGGTACCTGTCACGTAATACCTGCTACACAGACAGGTGCTGTGTTATGTACCTGTCACACTATCTGCTATTGTTAATGTGAGAATATAAAGTTAGGTCTCTAGAGATGGTGTTTGCTTTACTGTAGACTGAATTAGATGAAGGCTTTCAAAGACTGCTAGGTCAGTCATAGTATGAAAGGCTAAGAAGAGCTTCCTCCTTTAGAAGGCAGAATGAGAAAGATAGAGGGATGAATAAAGCTTTTAGTCATTCAGAATTGCTTAAGGTACTCAGAACTGAGATATTTTTGGTGAGGAAATGTTGAGGTCTCTCAAGTTGGTTTAGGTATGTAAAGAGGTACATGCCAAATCAGGCATTATATTTAATTATGGACCTAATAAGGGTGGATTAATGTTGGACTGCAACTTTTTTAGACATTGAGAAGATACCACAAAGGATAATGTGCAAGACAGAAGAATTTTTTAATCCCACAGACATGGTGGTCAAAGGAGAGTTTCTTAGCAACTTGGGCACCCAAGTCCCCAGTGACTGTGTCAAATTCAACTAGTATGCTGAGTATATCATCAAACACCAAGCATTTAAAATGCCATCAAAAGAGCAATAGTTTTGGATCAAATCTACAACAAAAATTAAAAATAATTCTTTTGCAGGAAAACAAGTCCCTCTCCACTGCCCCACACCTTCTGCTAATTATATATAGCAACTCCATGATCGCACAACAGTGGGGTAAGGGCAAATTACCTAACCCCCAAGCACCATGGGCCCATACAAAATGCTGGTGGCAAAAACTCCATTGAAAACTATTTTTTGCTCTTATGAGTGCTTGCTGTTATTTGCAGCCTGAAAAACCATTTGCTGATATGAACGTTCAAAGTTTCAGACTGCAACCACTATCTATACTTTAAACAGTTGCAATGCTAGATTTACCAAAGGAAATTATGTTTCCTTTTTTGGCATTGACAGTAAGCCCATGATTAACATGCCAAACATTTGGTTGATGCAGCCACCATTGTTAACTACCACAGGAAAATGCTGATCTACACTTGTATTAGTTAACAGTGATTCAGAGACATGCAAATTAGCTTATAATGAAGTCTTTCCTCGTTGTGGCTATTGTGTCTCTGAATCAGAGACCTCTGCATCATGGAAATAGGGCCTTTTCCCCACAGCTTTTAACACAAGTGCTAAGGTTCTTTATGAATCCTCAAGTAAGTATTTTGTCAAGCAATAACAACAGTTGCTCTACTTTGCTTTCTTTAACTTTGCCTAAAAATACCCTTGGAATCTTATTGGGTCCCATTAACTTTTACCACAGATTTTAATAATGCATCAGTAATTTTTTCTTTACTAGTTATAGAAGCTTCACTATCCTCTTCATTATATAAGCATATTGTATAAATCACCTTTAAAACATTAGGATAAATGGTTTCAAAAGACATTTAGTTATGTTGCACACATCTGTGATCATAATTTCTTTTTTATTTTTTATTTATTTGTTTATTTATTTATTTATTTTACATTTGTTGACCGGTCTCGTCCAGCTGGATACATGTCCATTTTCAGCAGAGGCCCAGGGAGAAAAGCTCCTCGAAAGTAAAGTACAATATTATATATAAAAAAAAACAAAACAAAATTTCACAGGTGCAAGTACAATACAAAATTAAGCTATTTGATACATGAAAGATCATATAGATGTGAGTAGAGTAGAATATAAGGAAATATGTTCACTTCAAAACACATTTGATTGCAGAATCTTATGATAAGTATCTTTTGTTAACATAGTAGGTAGTCTGAAAGACATTTTTGGCTATAGATAGAGAATCTAATCAATTTTAAGGCCTGTTATATTTATGTTTTTCATTAGGTAGTCAGTGTATATACAGTAATAAGACAGGTATCTTTGTGAAAAACAAAAAAAACTGACATGAGAGGTTAGTCTGGGTTCATACAGGTGCATAATCAATGGGATTTGAGGTAGGTTTTAAGCCTGATTTTAAATTGAGTTAGTGAAGAAAGGGAGGTCAGGTCACTGGGGAGAGAGTTCCAGGTTTTACCCACGGTATTAGAGAACAGAGAGTCCCCAGCCTTATTGTAGGTTTTGCCTATTTGTACTAGTATTTTATTAGATGAGCGTAGGGTCTTAAGGTTGATGTAGAGGGTGATAAGGTTGGTAAGAGTAGGTGTGTTATTAGGCTGATACAGGATTTTGTAGGCAAATGTTAATTGTTTAAATAGAAGTAGATTTGGTAACCCTAGCCAACCTAGTTGTTCATAATTAATACAGTGATGGGTTCTGAATATACAGCCTGTTGCAAATCTAGCAATATTGTTATAGGAGACAGACAGTTTGTTCATGTTGTTTTTTGAGAGGTTAGTATATATAGGGGAGGCATAGAGGAGGGTAGAGATTAAGTGGGTCTGGGCAAGAGTAGATCTTGCTAGTGGGGTAAGAAAGGATTTGATTCTGTAGAGGGAGCCTAGTTTTTTGTTGACTGTTTTTATGGTATTGTTAATGTGACTATCAGAGTTAAGGTTATTGTCAATTAGTACCCCTAGGAGTTTTGTATTAGAGTCGGGGGGGTATGATGGTTCCATTGTTCGATGTGACAGTAAAGTGTAGTGGTATGGCCCTATTGGTGGGAGTAAAAAGTAGGAGTTTGGTTTTTTTGGGATTCAGGATGAGGCACTGGTGTAGTAACCATTCCTCAACTATGTTAAACACTTTTTGGGTGAGAGACTGAAGGTCTGATGGAGTTGGGGCTGAGCATATTAATGTGGAGTCACCGGCATATTGTATTATGGAAGCTTGAGGAATTACAGTATGCAGGTCATTGATGAAAATAGAAAATAGAAGAGGTCCAAGTATAGAACCTTGGGGGACACCGAGTGCAATGGGGAGATGGGGAGATAAGTTGTTCTCCCACAGAACTGCTTGTTGCCTATTGTTTAAGTAGGATTGAAACCATTGTATAGCCAGTGCATCAAGAGATAGGTTTTTGAGTATGTTTATGAGAAGTTGGTGGTTGACCATATCGAAGGCTTTAGAGAGATCAATAAAGAGGGCTGAGGATAGAGTGTTGTTATTGCGATTTTTGTTTATTACGTCAGAGAAGGATAAAAGGGCAGTAGTAGTAGTACTGTGAAATGGCCTGAAGCCATGTTGGCAGTTAGCTAATAAGTTGTTATCTATTAGGTGTTTTAACAGTTGCTTATGAATGCATTTCTCCATGATTTTTGCCAGTGGAGATAGTATAGCAATAGGTCTGTAGTTGGATAATTCCCTAGAGTTTCCACCTTTATGAAGGGGGATAATATGTGCGATCTTCCAAATAGAAGGAATAGTACCCTCAGAGATTGTTCTGTTAATCAGAATGGAGATGGGGTAGGCTATGGCATTTGCAGCTTTTTGCAGATATTCTGCAGGAAGGAGATCTGCTGCAGTGGTGGTAGGTTTGAGTTTTAGTAAAAGGGTACGGATAAAGGATGTAGGGACGGGTTTGAGATGAAATGGGGGAGGTAAGGTAGTATTAGAGGGCGTCAGAGATGAGCTGTCAGGAGTTAATTGATTGGCAAGAGACTGAATGGTCTCAGTGAAGAATGTATTAAAGGTACTTGCGATTTGCTTTGGATTGTCATGGTCAGTACCTCCAGGGGAGGGAGTGACAGAACGGACTGGGTGTAAGAGTGAGTTTATCCTTGCCCAAAATTTTTGTGGTTTGTTTTGCTGGGTATGTTGGAGTTGAATGTAATAGTTTCTTTTGTCTGACAGAATGGCTTTTTTTGTATCATTTCTTAGCTGTCTGAATTTTATGTGATCCTCTGGGTTTTTAGTAGTACACCATTTGGTCCAGACTTTATTTCTGAGGAGCATTTTTTGTTTTGTCTCTTTTGAGAGCCAGGGGGCAGGTTTGTTCCTAGTTCTAATGGTCCTTTTTGGGGCATGGAGGTCAAGAATACTTAAGAATTTAGTATTAAAGTAGACTACTGCTTCCTCTAGAATTATGTTTTTGAGGGGTGACCAGTTGCATGCTTTAAGTTCATTTTGGAAGATATCAGGGTTAAAATTTTTATTACTCCTTATTGTTCTATAGGTAATTGGACTTGGGATGTCACTGTTAAATCTGATTATGAAGGTGAGTGCATGGTCACTTATATCCTCAGGGAGAGTCCCTACTTTGTAACTTTGGTGATGTCTATTTATCAGAATCCAATCTAGAGTGCTTTCATTGTTATTGTGTTTATTGGTCCTTGTGGGGGAGCTAATAGTTTGAGTAAACCCATGTAGGTTAAGATGGGTAGAGGGCTGTTCAGAAGTACAGCTTTTCCAGTTGATATTAAAGTCACCGAGTACTATTGTTTCTTGGGGATAATTGGTTGAAAGCCAATTTAGGATATTTTCTAGGATATTGGAGTTATTCCCTGGGGGAAGGTAGACAGCAATAATGTATATGGATTTACAGTTATTGAGTTCATAGGTTCATAGGTTTATACTAGGCTATCTGCCCTAAGGCATTTATAAGCCTAGCCCAAAGTTTTGTGGCTTACACCACCCCTTATATGAAAAATACTATACCCATTAGTTTGTTGTGCCTCTGTCCAGCAGTGACACAGAGATGATTCCCGGGGTAAACCTACGATCTCCCATCCACAGGTCAAGATTTCTCTTGAACAGAGCCAGCGAGGTGCTCTGCCTCACATGGACCGGGATTTTATTCCACAGCATAGGGAGTCTCTGAGTGATAAATCTATCCCTCCAGCATGTCCTATTTATATCCGTGCTAAGGTTTAAGTCGCTTGCTCTAGTGGTTTTGGTGGATTTGGATTTTTTGAGGTGGAGCATGCCCATTAATTCCGGGTTGGACATGGCCTTGCATGTTAGGCACATGTCACCTCTGAGCAGACGGTATGCGACTGAATAGAGCTGGAGTTTCTTCAATCTGGCAGCATATGACAGATTTTGGAGTCCCTTTATCCTTTTGGTGAGGAACTTTTGGGGTCTCTCCAATTGCTGCAGATGTCGGGTGAGATACATCCCGAATGGGACATTGTACTCGATCATTGGTCTGATAAGTGAAGAGTACAGGGGAACAATGACCTCACTAGATCTGGATGTGAATCCCTTCATGATCAGGTGGGCAATGTAGAAGGTCTTTCTAACCACTTTAGCAATGTGAGTGTCAAAAGAAAGGCCACTGTCAACCTGGGTCCCCAGGTCCCTGATAACCTCTTCTGTGCTTAGTGGATTGCCACCTATATGGTAGCTTGGGGTTACCTTGTTTTTCCCAAAGGGTATAACTATACATTTTTTGGCGTTTAACTTCAGGCCATGGCTCTGGCACCAGCTATCTGTTTCCATGAGTCCCTTCTGAAGGATATCCATGTCCAATGCACTTTCCACTATTGCAGTCGTCTGCAAACTTTGTCAGCCAAAGTCCTCCCATGTTGGCCTGTACTTCTGAGAAGTAGATGCCGAACAATAACCGTGCCCTGTGGGACACCACTTGTGACCGGCTTGGAGTCTGACATAGCGCCAGCAACTCTAACCCTGTGGGTTCTGTCCTTAAGCCAGTTTGCAACCCATCTTGTGACATATGGGTTTACATTTAAGCTGGTAAGTTTTTCTACAATACCGAGTGGGGTATTGTGTCTTGCAAGGTCAAGGAAAGCTGTATGGACTGCCTTTCCCTCATCAATGGCCTTGGTGACTGTTTTGAAGAAGTCGACCAAGTTCAAAAGGCATGATCTGCCCTTGAACTGGGTCGGGTCCAATGTCTGCAAGTCCCTATATCTTTGTTTATGAGCTCCATTATGATCCTCTCCATAGCTTTGCAGACTAGACTTGTTAAGCTTATGGTAATTACAAGGGTCCGAGGCACCGCCTTTGTGGAGTGGGACCACAGTTGCCGCTCCTTGGGCACGTATCCTGTGGTAAGGCTGAGATTAAACAGCTGCCTTATGTGCGGGTTTAATTCCTCATTTAGCTCGTGTAGCACACAGTCGGGGACACCATCCGGTCCCATTGATGCTGTGTTTTTAGCTTTAGAGAGCAGCTTTCACCTGCGCACTTGAGATGTCTGGGAGGCTACACTCGCTGTGATAGTTATCTCTCCTTTAGGGGGGGGGGGTGAAGTTTGCACTGAACCTGTCTGCCAGTATGTTGGCAATGTCTGTGGGTTCAGGGATTTTTGTATCATTTTGGACTAATTCTGAGCATATCTGGGAGTTTCCACCCAGGTTCCTAACATAGCTGAAAAAGGCCTTATGATTGTCCTTTGAATCCATGGCAATTTTTCTCTCAAAATTGGCCTTAGTTGATTTTATGAGTGCTCGTATTTTTTACTAATAATGATCAGGGTGACTTCCCTTTTATGGATTTTGTTCTATCATGTTTCTCCTCTTATTGTAAAGTTTGTTAATGGTTGGGGTCCACCAGACTGGTGCCCTTTGTGGAAAGAGTCTTGGTTTTATTTGGGATTGCCTGATCCATGCAGTCCTGGAGGTGTTCATAGAAGGCATTTGTAAGGGCTTCCGCAGCTTGGGTTGTGGTTTCCACTGGCTCAGGGGCCTTGAAGGATACCACACCAGTCTTGAGTAGTGTGAAGTTTGCTTTAGAGAAGTTCTTCACTGTGGTCTTTTTTGTTTGGGGTGGGGGCGGGATGTGGATTTCCAGTGAGATTAGTTTATGATCAGATCTCACCAATGAGGGCTATACTCCCGGTGTGGAGCATTTTGTCCCCATGTTTGTGATAATGAGATCTAGTATATTTTCTCCTCTCATGAGAACAGTGACTAGCTGTTCCATGGCATTTGAATTATGAACTCCAGGAACCGTTGGGCTAGAAAGTTAGGGCTTGAGTCATGTTCCCAGTCTATATTCGGGTAGTTGAAGTCACCCAATATGATGGTGTTTGGAGATACATTTATACCCTCCAGTGTCTTCAGGAAGGCTGTGTGGGGTTCCTGAGTTTGAGAGGGTGGCCTGTAGCATGCTACAATTTGTAGAGCAGTTTTGCCTATGGTTAGTTGCACCTGGATGGTTTCGCATTGCCACCAACCTGGAGGTGTGGGTATCCTTTATGAATATGGATACATCCCCTCCTTTTGTGGTGTGGTCCGGGTTTTGGGGCGGAGCATGATATGAGGTAAAACCTAATAGTGCCGGGGTGCTCTCAGGAGCCTTGAACCAGGTTTCAGTTACAGCACAGACATCGATGTTCTCCATACTGAGAAGGGCCTCGAGTGTGTGCATTTTGAGATTTAGACTTCTGGCATTGAGCAGCATTACCCTCAGTTTCTTCCCATTTTTGTTTTCTAGGGTGGTAGGTTTAGAATTTGAGCCTTGCCTAAAAAGGCACTATGGGGTGGCAAGAGCCTTAGCCAATATCCGAATTCCAGGGTGACAGGTGCAAGCCGTCCCTTGCGAAAGTGGCTTGTCAAGCATGTCAACCCAGGCAGACAGACACTGGATCCCCTTTGAATGACACCAGACATTAAGCCAATTGTTAAAGCTGATCATCTTGTCTCTATATTGTGGCATCATTCTTGGTGAAGGAAGGATACTGCTCAGGGTCAGGGTCATACCTGCCTGGGCTACATAATCAGAGAGCTCCTCTATGTCTCTTTTCATGTAGTCCAGGGAGGTACGTCTCAGGTCGTTCACACCAGCATGGACAATGACTGTGTCATATTTGTACTTGCCGTGGAGTGACCCGAGTACTTGTGTTATGTGGTGGATTCTAATGCCCGATAGGCAGCTTACTGTGACCCTCTCCTTGTTCAGCCTGGTGAGTGGGACGTCAGTGTGTCTGACTATGGAGTCACCTATGACAAGTATGTTTGGTGTTGTATTTGGCCTTAGGGGCTGTGACTGCTTTGCACACTGATTTTGTGGTTTATATGTTGCTTATGGGGTGTCTTGAGGTAGCAGTTGTTTGGGTGTCTGCTTTGGAGGCCTCTGCTGTTTAGGTAAATTTTTACTCAGAGCCTCTGAGTATGTCTTTGTGTGTTTATGTGTTTGATTCAGTGGTGTGGTAGCATTATGTGAGGCTGGTTTTGTGGTTGAATTTTGGAGATAAGTATTTCTTCATTACTAGTTAGAGGGGGTTTAGAGTCAATGGAGGTCACCTGTAATCCGGATTTATATAGTTTGGCTACTCCACCTTCCTTTTTAGCTTTTTGGTCTTGTCTTAAGATGCTATACCCTGGTGGAATAAATTAGTTGTCTTGTATAGATGGTTTGAGCCAAGTTTCAGTGAGGCACAGGATGTCAAATTAATGCACATCCATGAGAGCATGTATTTGGGCAACCTTATTATTTATGCTCCTGATGTTAAGATGGGCTATCAGTAGTGAATTGGGAGGTCTGGTAAGGAGTTGTGTAGTAGCGGGGGTTGTGTTATGGGTCTCTCTAGACTGGATAGAATTTGGGCCTGGATTGGGATGGATATCTCCATCTATTAAAGATTGGAGTTGATTTCTAAGTGTAAGTTGAAGAGGTTTACATGTTAGGAACAGAGATTTTTTAGCTTTTGGCCTATAGTATCTGATGTGAGTCAGTCTGTGATATTTTGATGGTAGGTAGGCTATTGTGCTGGGTGTGATTGAATGGCTTTGAGTATAAGCCAATGGTGTTGAGGAGGTTTGCTTTGTTGGGTAACAAAGGTTTATGTGGCGGAGATGTTCATAAAATGTAAGTAGGTAAAATATAATAAGAATAGGCATGAAGAAAGATAGAAGTAGGATCTTCCATTGTGGAGAGGTAGATATGAATGACATTGTGGCAGGGTTGTGTGTAGAGTAATGATAGGATAAGTTAGTTGGATTACAAGGTGAGTATTGGGTGTGGTGGTTCTGGCACTTTAAGGGGTGGGATGCTATGATTCGTGGTTATTGAAAGGGGTGTGGTTTGGGTGAATAAATGTAGGAGCACTGGGGGCGGTGAGAATTGGGGGCAGGGTAGGGGAGCGGAGTGAGCCTGCAGGGCGAACAGAGTGGGATAGAGCCAGTGAAGGAAGAGGACCCCAGGAACAATCAGTGAAGTGCTGACTGATGAGGTAAGGTGAAGATATGAATGGAGGAGAGTGAGTAGTTGTGAAAATAGAGGAGTGAGCAGGACTGGGATAACAAAGAAAAGAAATAAGCAATGTGTATAATAAATTATATGTCAGAACAGTGAGATAGATTTACAAGGCAAATACTAGGAGAAGGATACCATCTAGTAGAAAAGGATAGAAAAAACAATTAGCTTTCCAAGAGTGTTGTCAGGTCTAGGAGTAGTGGAGGGTAACAGGAAATAGTGACATAGATTACACATGGGTAGTGTGGTTTAGGAGAAAGGATTAGAGTAGAGTGAGTTTGCCTACTGACCTGGCTAGGGAGCAGTCCTCAGTTACATGGCATTATATAATGCAAGTATAGTATTAACTACAATAGTTATAACACATACTTTCTTGGTTCCTTGTGGGATAGAGGCTTAGGGAGAGGATTGGCTCTATTCTTTAGTTCAGGTAGAGCCCAATAGTCTTAGCATAGGGTTTAGTTCTTGGCCTTCAGGCAGGGCAGATTCGCATTCCCTAGTTCAGGGCAAGCAGGGTGGAGAGCTGGGAGAGACAAGACAACTGGTAGGTAAACAGAGTGTTAGTAGCAGGCCAATAAGCAGTTACACAATAAAAATATCAGATTAAGTGGCAATACCAACAAACAGTCTGAATGGTAATGATGTGGCTGTTAAGTAAACTTATTTCCATATTTGAGTATAGTTAAATGCATTTACAAAATTCAGTACTGTAAAAAAAATAGAATATAATCAATTCAAACACATATTAGATTCATAGAAGCATAGGAATGGTTGTGTAGGGCTTGACATACAAATACATTTCTAAGTATACACTAATATCTAGGGGCTAGTTAGGAATCTCAGCATGGTTTAGCGGCAACATAAAAGCAGAAAAAAAACCTCCTTTAACGCTACTGAAACAGTATAGTTCCTATTCATAGACTAAGAGGCAATGAATATATATAACACTTAACCACAGTTGTAGAATCACAAAGCATTTAAGTGTACATAGGCCACCTTATTACCACACAGCTTATTACTCTCATATAATAAGTGACTATTAAAGTGTAAAAATATGCAGGTTCCCTGTATAAACAGCCTTGTTAGCAGTATCGCTAATGTATAGTGGCAATGTCTATGCTATTAGTAGCTTTTACGGTCTAGGGTGAGCATGCATCCACTGAATACAGTCCAGATGACCGGAATAACTCTAGTCCTCTACAGTAATTCTAGTTAGTAGCATTTTTGTGCTGGAATCCACTAACAGCAGGTTTTTACAGTCTAGGTGAGCAGGCAACCTTTAATTACAGTTCGGATGTTCCAACACGCTAATCCTCTACAGCGCTGTTTGATTAGTAGCTTTTAGAGGCTAAAATGCGCCGTCATCCGCTAACAACAGATGAGAATGAAGGAAAATAAGCTAACCTTATTAAGTGTTGTCTTAGTTTACTGCTACAGTATCTATATGCAGTATTTACGGACTTGCTACTGGTGTATTCAGTTTGGATACAAGGTACGCTTGATAACTTTGGCGTTATCAGTTTAAAAACATCGCAAACAATAAAAAGACTTGCTACTGGTGTATTCAGTCTAGATGTAGGTACCTTGATTACTTTGGCATTATCAGATTAAAAAAAACAGCGCAAACAATAAAAAGTTAGAAATCCCCTACTAACAGTCGGAATCACCAGAACGCTAAAAACAGCGTGTATCTAGTTCCACGTGCAGCACGCATACACTGAATAGCCGTTAACAGAGATAATTTGACCGGCACACTTTATAAAGCCAAGTTATGAATTCTTTTAAAGTAAACATTTCTAATTCCATAAGTTTTAGTTAATATGCAGTGATATAAACACATAAGTACAGTAATGCATTACTTACAATGGAATAGGACGCCGTAGCCAGGGACACGCAGCAGCCAGAGCTAATTCAGGAAATAAAGATGGCGTCAGAAGGAGTAGGCTATATTTATATGGTTGGGAAGGAAGTTAGAAGTATTAAGGGATTGATATGGAAGTTAGGGGTAGAAAGGGGTGGGGAAAGATAGATATAGGCAGGTACTGATCGGAAGCAAAAGCTTCACAGAATCAGGTAGAGTAGGCAGGAAAGAGATATAATCTATTTTGAGTCAGGTGTTGTTTCTAGGTATTATTCAGAAAGGAGGGTCGATAGAAGAAAGGTGGGTAGAAGTAGAGAAGAGGGAACACAGGTTGCAGAGTCAGGATAGAGAGAGGTAGTGGGTTTATTAGAGCCGGAGAGTGGGAAATAGAAGAGGGAAGGGCCAGTGAAGGAAGAGGACCCCAGGAGCAATCAGTGAAGTGCTGACTGATGAGGTAAGATGAAGATATGAATGGAGGAGAGTGAGTAGTTGTGAAAATAGAGGAGTGAGCAGGACTGGGATAACAAAGAAAAGAAATAAGCAATGTGTATAATAAATTATATGCCAGAACAGTGAGATAGATTTACAAGGCAAATACTAAGAGAAGGATACCATCTAGTAGAAAAGGATAGAAAAAACAATTAGCTTTCCAAGAGTGTTGTCAGGTCTAGGAGTAGTGGAGGGTAACAGGAGATAGTGACATAGATTACACATGGGTAGTGTGGTTTAGGAGAAAGGATTAGAGTAGAGTGAGTTTGCTGACTGACCTGGCTAGGGGAGCAGTCCTCAGTTACATGGCATTATATAATTCAAGTATAGTATTAACTACAATAGTTATAACACATACTTTCTTGTTTCCTTGTGGGATAGAGGCTTAGGGAGAGGATTGGCTCTATTCTTTAGCTCAGGTAGAGCCCATTAGTCTTAGCATAGGGTTTAGTTCTTGGCCTTCAGGCAGGGCAGATTCTCATTCCCTAGTTCAGGGCAAGCAGGGTGGAGAGTTTCTTGGTTCCTTGTGGGATAGAGGCTTAGGGAGAGGATTGGCTCTATTCTTTAGTTCAGGTAGAGCCCAATAGTCTTAGCATAGGGTTTAGTTCTTGGCCTTCAGGCAGGGCAGATTCTCATTCCCTAGTTCAGGGCAAGCAGGGTGAAGCATAGCTCTCAACCTTCCATCTCCAAAATGAGGAACACTCGCCTTCATAATGTGGAACAAATGGGCAGAATGTGGAACTTATACTAATGGCTTACTAACAACCTCCGCTAGGAAGGTCATAGGAAGGTTAAAATATGCTGGTTTTACTTATAAAGACGATCCTTTCATGAATTAATATGATTAATTTCTGTTTACCATGGATTTCACTGAAAGAAATTCCTAACACTGAATGTGTGACTGACTCTTTCAATGTGGAACTCTGAGGAACTTTGAGGAACATGAACGTTTTAAGACCCCAAATGAGGTACGTTCCTCTTAATGAGGTACACTTGAGAGGTATGGGGTGGAGAGAATGGAATAGGACGCCGTAGCCAGGGACACGCAGCAGCCAGAGCTAATCCAGGAAATAAAATTTACATTTTGTTGACCAGGTTAGTCCCACTAAGCCAATGGCTTCTTTTCAGGGGAGACCCAAGGTGGTGTTCATGCTAACTAGGGTACATTTGGCCAGGACACCAGGGAAATTATTGTACTATTTTCTATAACAGCCATGGGATCTTTTACATCCACCTGAGCTACCACCAATTCAGGCAGATGGGACCTCAGCTTAACATCTCAGTTAAAGGATGGCACACTCAAGAGTGCAACACCCACTTTATGCTTCACTGTAGTGTCAATACTGGAAAAAATAATTTAACTACATGATGTGGGAATAGAACCTGCAGTCTTTTACAATAAAGGCAAGTACACTACTTGCTTAGCAACTGAGACTGCTTCTTTAAACAAAGACATGAAAATGCCACATTCTTGTTTCTAAGCTTATATTTATTTACTTATTTGTCAGCAAAGAAAGTGAGCTGGTCCATTGCAGACCATTTTTAGACTTGAATCTTGGCCAGTATGGAATTAAGTGTGTGTGTGTGTGTGTGTGTGTGTGTGTGTGTGTGTGTGTGTGTGTGTGTGTGTGTGTGTGTGTGTGTGTGTGTGTGTGTGTGTGTGTGTGTGTGTGTGTGTGTGTGTGTGTGTGTGTGTGTGTGTGTGTGTCTTTGTGTCTGTGAGGCAGTTCTGAGTAAGCTAGTTTTGTTAGCATATATTGGAAGAGTGAGTAGAAATAAGTAGCCAAGGAAAACTTCTAAAACCACAGGGATACGGCGAGCATGTCTACACCCTGAAAGTGCGAGACATGTATGTTAAGTGCGAGACATGTATGTTAAGTGCGAGACATGTATGTTAAGGACTGACACTGCCATTCCAGTTTAGTTATAAAATGATTTTTAATTGTCTGTCTTCTTATAGCTGAGAGCTTTCCTTCATGTGAGCACTCCAATCTTAAAATCAGAGTGAAATTTCCTTTAGTTTCTTGATTGATGCTTGATTTTTTTTTCTGATGGAGTTTATCCTTTTCCTGCCATGTAATTTTGTTATTGATATCTTAATTTTCCACCAGAATGTATCATTCTACAGGAGCATTTTAGTAATATCATTTAATTTATCACAGAAAAGGTGCATACTATTTCTTCATTTTATATCTTAGAATATTACTCATAAGTAAATGACTACCCTTATTGAAGTTACATACTTCTGAGATACAATGCATAAATTATATCAAAGCTGACTATTTATAAAGAACTAAGCTGTGGTATTACCCAAGTTCTTAGTGGAGAAGCCATATACATAAAATATATACTCATGTAAAAGATCTGTTAGGACTAATTCTAGCATTTCACCTTCCCTTCTTGGGTTTTTAGTATTATATCGCCTTCCTATAATTTAGTATTAGTTCCCTTGCTTGGGATTTTAACAATCATTACATCACCTTCCTATAATTTAGAATTAGTTCCCTTGCTTGGGATTTTAACAGTCATTACATCACCTTCCTATAATTTAGTATTAGTTCCCTTGCTTGGGATTTTAACAATCATTACATCATCGTCCTGTAATTTAGTATTAATTTCCTTGCTTGGGATTTTAACAATCATTACATCATCTTCCTATAATTTAGAATTAGTTCCCTTGCTTGGGATTTTAAAAGTCATTACATCACCTTCCTATAATTTAGTATTAGTTTCATTGAATAGGATTTTTAACAATCAATTTCAGTTTTTGTTTCTGACAAAAATTTGTGAAGGTGTGTGCATTCATATTATTACTGTGCTACAGCACCCAGACTACATTTAGATAGCTGACATTCCCCCAATAAAACAGTAGCTGAATAAATGCTTTAAACAATCATTTGTGGGAGAAACTCCTGACATTTAGACCTAGAAAGGGAATATGATATATAGCCCAGAGAAGTGACTGTGTATGTCATCAGTGTTAGTGATTACACACAGGATTTCAGCATTACCCAGAAGTTGTTATAGCTGACAATAATCATTAACATAAATAAAAAGATATCCTTCTTTGCTGATACTTACAATAGAAATCTGCATACCACCCAGTTTATTTATAGCTTACTGATGACTGCATCCAAACATGTTTATGAGACGGTTCATTTTTAATGTCCTAAGGAATAATAATGATTCTGCAATGATCATTCACCTTCTCAAACATTTCACATTAAGTAGTACCCCTTGACTTAATTTAATATTTGAATTTAAGTCTTGTCAGGTTGTGCTTGTAGGCAAGAACAGTTTCAACTGGTTTATTTAATTACTTACTCAGATAATGTAAACCTTAAGGGGAGACATGCAACGTACATTTACAGAATAAAAATGAAAATATACCCATCTCTTCCCAGTATATGATTTATTGAATTCCATTACACAGACACCATCCTTGTTAACAACTGTTAAATGTTGTAATTTTCTTATAGCATCCCATACCTCATGAAGGTAAGGTAGTATGTCACTGAAGATATATTATCAGTTTCATAGAGGACATAAGGTGCAGCTACCATCTGTTATTTAATATCACACATGCAGAGGTGCTTAACATCATTTATTTACTTTGATCGATGATAATGTTGCATTTCTCTGTGTAGCACTTTGATTTTTTACTCTGCTTCTAGCATCATGTGCATTTTCACTAATGGAGATATTACAGAGAATGTTTCCTTATACAGTCTAGTTAGGTTTCTATCAGATTCTCTCACTATCTGGTATATTACCACTAAGTTATTACCATCATGGAGTAAAGTGCTCCGAGCTTTTAGTAATTATACATCATCCAGTATTATCTAATGTTTTATGAGACAGAATGCTTTGGATGAAAGAACCTAGTCTGAACCCTTCTTTGGGATTTGTATGGAAAATTATCCACATCAGCATTCTATGACCACAGTAGGACGTGCTTGTGCGTGTGCATGTGTGTGGGCGCGCGCGTGTGTGTGTGTGTGTGTGTGTGTGTGTGTGTGTGTGTGTGTGTGTGTGTGTGTGTGTGTGTGTGTGTGCAAGTGTATGTGTTTCTTGCAACTACAGGTTGAGATTAGGTAATCAGTCTTATGTAAGTAAAGAAGACAATAGACACTGTCATTAAAAAACAAGGTAGGAGTTTTAAGTACAGTTAGAGAATGTGATCTACTCGGTTTTAGTTGCAGAGCTGCACAGTGCAACCTAACTTTAAATTACCTATCTGAGATCAAGTTCTGAGTATCCCTTTTTATAGGTTCATAGGTTCATACTAGGCTATCTGCCCAAGGGCATTTATAAGCCTAGCCCATAGTTATCTTGACTTTCCCTTTAGTTTGAATAAAAACTATGCCTATCATTTTTCTGTGCCTCTGTCAAGCAGTGACACTGAAGTAATCCCTGGGGTATATCTGCGATCTCCCATCCATTGGTCAAGATTCCTCTTGAACAAGGCCAGCGAGGTGCTCTGCCTCACATGTTTTGTTCCACAGCATAGGAGTCTCTGGGTGATGAATCTGTCCCTCCAGCACGTTCTATTTATAACCGTGTCAAGGTTTAAGTCTCCTGGTTCTGAGGGATCTAGATTTTTGAGGTGAAGCATATTCATCAAATCTGGGTTTAACATGGCCTTATATGTCAGGCACAGGTCACCTCTGAGCAAGAGGTATGAGACTGAATAGAGCTGGAGTTCTTTCAGTCGGGCAGCATAAGACATATTTTGAGACCCTTTATCCTTTTGGTGAGGAACTTTTGGGGCCTTTCAAGCTGCAGCAGGTGTCTGGTCAGATACATTCCGAATGGGGCATTGTACTCAATCATAGGTCTAATGAGTGATGAGTACAGGGGGATGACCTCCCTTGATCTAGATGTGAATCCCTTCATGATCAGGTGGGCGATATAGAAGGTTTTCCTAACTACTTCAGCAACATGAGTGTCAGGCTACTGTCAACTTGGGTCCCCAGATCCCTGATGACTTTTCTGTGCTCAGTGGATTGCCACCTATATGGTAGCTATTTTGGCGTTTAACTTCAGGCCATGGCTCTGGCACCAGTTATCTGTTTCTGTGCGGCCCTTCTGGAGGATATCTGTGTCAGATGTGTTTTCGGCTATGGCCCAGTTTGCAGTCATCTGCAAACTTTGTCAACCCTCCTGTGTTTGCTTGTACTTCAGAAAAGTAGATGCCGAACAAAGTGGACCCAGGACTGAGCCCTGTGGGACACCACTTGTGACAGGCTTTGAGTCTGACATGGCTCCAGCAACTCTGACCCTGTGGGTTCTGCCACTTAGCCAGTTTGCAACCCATCTTGTGATGTATGGGTTTACATTCAAGCTGATGAGTTTTTCGATGATACCTGAGTGGGGTATTGTAGGCTGTATGGACTGCCTTTCCCTCATCAATGGCCTTGGTGACTGTCTCAAAGTCAACCAAGTTTAAGAGGCAGGATCTGCCTTTGACAAAGCCAAACTGGGTTGGATCCAAAGTCTGCAAGTTCCCTATGTCTTTATTTATGAGTTCCATTATGATCCTCTCCATGGCTTTGCAGATAAGGCTTGTCAAGCTAATGGGTCTGTAGAGGCACTATGAAGTGGGACCACAGTGGCCCATGCGCCCTCCTTGGAGTGGTTTATCCTGAGGTGAGGCTAAGATTAAACAGCTGTCCTAACTGTGGGTTTATTTCCTCGTTGAGTTCATACACCATCGTCCCATGGATGCTGTGTTTTTGCCTTAGTGAGGCAGTTCTCACCTGGGCGTTGGAGATGTTTGGGGCTACAATCCTCTGGAATAGATATCTCTCCTTTTGGGGGGAGGGAGAAGTTTGCACTGAACCGGTCAGCCAGTAGGTTAGCAATGTATGTAGGTTCAGTAATTTTCACATCATTTTGAACTAATTCTGAGCATATCTGGGAGTTTCCTCCTAGGTTTCTAACATAGCTAAAGAAGGCCTTATGATTCTCTTTAGAGTCCTTGGCGATTTTTCTCTCAAAATTTGCCTTGGATGATTTTATGAGAGCTCTTAGTTTTTACTTATAATGATCAAAGGTGTCTTACCTTTCAAGGATTTTGCTCTATCTTGTAGTAGCTTCCTCCTTTTGTTGTAGAGCTTGTTTATGGCTGGGGTCCACCAGACTGGGCGCTTGCCTTTGGTACAGAGAGTCTTAGTTTTGTTTGGGATTGCCTGATCCATGCAGTCCTGTAGGTGCTGGTAGAAGGCATTTGTAAGTGATTCAGCGGTTTGAGTAATGTTTACCACTGGCTCAGGGGCCTTAAAGGAGACCACACTAGTTTTTAGAAGTATGAAATCGGCTTTTGAGAAGTTTTTCACTGTGGTCTTTTTTGTTTCAGGTGGGGGCGGGATGAGGACCTCCAGCGAGATTATGTAAACTTTGTAGTAAATCTTCATATCTGATTTGTGGTATATCAAATTGAATATTGATGGTTTTATCTTACATTAAAATAAAACATGACAGCTATACCATATAGATGGTACACATCTCCTGTAAATATATGCACTTACCCTTTACCGAGGAGTTTGTCCTGTAAAAACTATAGAAACATCATATGATCACTGTATGAGTCATAAAAACACTCTGTGTTGTGAGCAGAAGAATCCACAAGGGAAGCAACACCTTATCAGTTGGCCTTTATAAACATAAAGTGAAGAACCACAAACCAGTGACTACTAAAATTATTTTATTACTCCTGACATCTCGGCTGTAGCCTCCAAGGAAGATAAAAACATGAGGAATCTCCCATGTATATATATTGTAATTCAGTAATCAATAAAAAATTAATACAACAATTAAAGCATATTAAAACCCTTTAAAGCAGCAGAGTTACATTTCAGAGCAAAATTTTACAATTAAACTCTGAATTCATGCCTTTGGGGCTTTGAGTGTCAAACTTAAGAATGTAAAGAATGTTCTTTATGAAGTAATTGTTTTTCATACAAGAATCCAAGGGAACCTTATCAATTCTTTCTAAAACTGTGCCCTGCAAACCTGTTGCAGAACTTTGATGTTCATTCTGAAAATGCACCGCTACTGAACTAGATTCTTTAACATTAATTATGTCTTTAATATGTTCCAACAATCTTACTTTGAAAGCTCTCTTTGTTTGTCCAATATAAAACTTGCCACAAGGGCACTTCAAGGCATAAATAATGCCTTCTGTACTACATTTAAAACTACCTTTAACATTAAATTTTCTTCCATTAATATATTCTAAACTATTTGTAACATATTTACAAGCTTTACACTTTCCACTGTGGTGGTGGTGCTGCGGTAGCATTGTCGTCTCAAAGTTAGACGTTGCCTGTTCGATTCTCAGTTAGAGCGTCTTCTGTGTGGCAACATGCGTGAATGGGCGTTCCTTTATTGAAGGTTGTGCGTTAGGCCCGACAAGCCAGCATGTAAAAATCTACTGACAATCATTAGCGGACCGGAGTTCCGCTGTGGCGACCCCTAACCGGGAAAAGCTGAAAGACACAACAACACTTTCCACACACCTGAGTACTTTTTCTTCTTCTTTCGGCTTTTCCCGGTTAGGGGTCACCACAGCGGATCACCTGTTTCCATTTCTTCCTGTCCTATGCATCTTGCTCTGTCACACCAACCACCTGCATGTCCTGTCTAACCACATCCATAAACCTTATCTTAGGCCTTCCACTTTTCCTCTTACCTGGCAGCTTCATCCTTAGCATCCTTTTCCTAATATACCCAGCAACCCTCTTCAGCACATGTCCAAACCAATGCAATCTCGCCTCTCTGGCTTTGTCTCCAAACTGTCCAACCTGGGCTGACCTTCTAATATACTTATTCCTAATCCTGTCTATCCTCGTCACACACAGTGCACATCTTAACATCTTTAACTCTGCCACGTCCAGCTCTGACTCCTGCCTTTTTGTCAGTGCCACTGTCTCCAACCCATATAACATAGTTGGTCTCACTACCCTTTTGTAGACCTTCCCTTTCACTCTTACTAGTACTCATCTGTCACAAATCACTCCTGAAACTCTTCTCTACCCACTCCACCCTGCCTGTACTCTCTTCTTCACCTCTCTTCTACACACACCATTATTCTGAACTGTTGATCTCAAGTATTTAAACTCAGCCACCTTCGCCAACTCTACTCCCTGCATCCCCACCATTCCTCTATCCTCCCTTTCATTCACACACACCTGAATACCTACATAGGGAATAATAAAATCTAAATTGACTGGGGGAATGATGAATTTTTTTAATTAATTTTAATATGCTTTAATTGTTGTATTAATTGTTTTATTGATTAATGAGTTACAATATATATATGGAAGATTCCTCATGTTTTTATCTTCCTTGAAGGCTTGCAGCCGAGACGTCAGGAGTAATAAAATAATTTTGGTGGTCACTGGTTTGTGGTTCTTCACTTTATCTCATTTGTTTTTTTATTTTATTGTGGTATTTTGGTTCATGGTTCTTATGGCCAGTGACCCCAATTTGGATTTACCGAGATTATTTTGTGATGGTCTGCTTGATTCGCAGCAGAGAATGGGGAATAATTTCCTTTACATCCAACCTCTGGAGAGGCTGGTTCTTCATGTTTAGAGGCTTTTATTGGATCAGGCAGCAATTCAACTGAACCTTCTACTGTTTGCAGAGATGGGAGATGAAACAGAATGACCATTTATTTGCCCCTTTTTCTGCAGTTGGGAGAAGATGTGTTGCTTCCATGAGTTCAGAAATCAAGGTACTTTGTGACTCTTTGAAAAAAATTACTGTTTAAAAAAAAATCTGTTTTTTTGAATATCCAGAATCTTTTGAAATATCTGAAACTGGATATTACACCATGGGGATTGAGAGCATTTAAAGACCCCTCTACCCCTTTCAATCTCCAGGATGAGTTAGACCTTAATTTTCACAAAAGGTGGGTGCTTGCAGCTCATAAATGTACTTTAGAATGGATCTCAATATTAGTGGAATGTGATAGGGTAAAACAGGGTGAGCTATGCAAAGAAATAAATTCCGCTTGTAACAAACTAATCACCCAAACTGATCCAGAATTTTTGGAAAAAGTATTAGGTAATATCAACATTAAATTAATAAGTCATGAAGAAGAAATCATGGCTAGAAAAAAGAAAAAACTGGTACGAGACACCCGTGATTATGACAACGGTAAGTCCTTCTTATCCAGAACCAATCATAGGAGAGCATTTCATCATGTGTCTTTTGAACGAGGAAGTGGACAGTCTGAACAACACTCCTTTTCATCGGCAGTGTCAACGAATGATTCTGCGCTATCTGGGGAAGAAGAAAATGTACCGGTAAACAATAAAACAGATTTTCCATCATTACCTAGACCTCAGAACTCTAAGGATATGCAACGGACTTTTCGGAACTCTAATAACTATGGCCCAGGGGGTTCAATTCGAAAAAGCACCAACATGAAGGACAGTCTAATACCACTGGACAACAGTGTAATTACTACAACCAATGCCCCCAGCAGTACCAGTACTCTAAGAAAGGAAAGTGGTAATTGTTCTTCTTACATTGTCAATTTGTCTGGATATTCTTTGAGTAATGTTGAAACAGCAGTTTTACAGTCTGGACTGATGTTTATACCTACTGTTGTTCCATGTTTACATGATATCAAATGTGATATTTATAAATTTATATGAAAGCTGCAACTAAAATGTTTTTTTTCACAACAAAAATACATTTTTAATGGATGAAGAAATGAATGAGGAAATTGATTCTGTGTCAGGAAATGAAAGTTTTTATTCATGTGTTTCGGATGAATTAGTGAATGCATATTATATGTTTGACACTAGTAAGATAAATTCTAATTATAAATTTACACCAGTTATAAATTATGAAATCATTATATCATTTTATCAAATGCTGAATTTTTCTGTTGCATTGGAAATTGATAGATTTTTTAAAGATGGAATAATATTGAATATAATCTTACTAAGGCAGAATGGGCTGCATTAAAAAATCTAAGTGGAAATCATAACTTGATCTTTAAACCTGCTGACAAAGGCAACAAGTTGGTCATTATGGATATATCGAGTTATTTAGAGATGTATTACACACATTTAAGTGATGTTGCTGTATATAAAAAAGTGTATATTTCCATGTATTTTTTGGCTCAACAACAGCATTTGGAATTAGTTGACAAGGGTGTTAGATTAGGGTATATTTCCAGGGAGGATGCTAAAAACAAATTTAATGTAGCTCAGGCATGTATCTCTACTGTTTACTTTAAATACATAAAACTTTAGAACATCTCCCTGGACGCCCAATTGTTTCAGGGAAACGGCATTTTTATATAATATGGGTTGTTTGTTGCATCATTTACGGTTGCCTAAAGTTTTGTCATTACCCGCTTATGTAAAGGATGTGTTTGATTTTTTGGATAGGGTTAAAAAGGTGTCATTGAATGAAAACATGTATTGGATTACATTGGATGTTAGCAGCCTCTATACCAATATTTCATATGCATTTGGTATGGAGGTTGTTAGAATTTTTCTGGGAGAATGCCCCGCTACTGAATTTATTTTGGAATTGTTATATTTTTCTTTATCCAATAATTTTTTTGAATTTAATGGTGAAATATTTCAACAACAATGAGGTACAGCTATGGGGGCAGCATTTTCCCCCTCTTATGTGAATTTAAGCATGGGTTTATTTGAGTATAAATATATTTATATAAAGCTATGTTTTATAATAAATTTGTCAAACATTATGCTCGATTCATTGATGACCTCATTTTATTATGGGGAGAGGATGAAGTGCATAATTTTATTGACAGCCTACAGATAAATAGATTTGAGATTAAATTTGACGGGATACAGAAGGGTAAAATGGTTTCTTTTTTAGATGTGGATTTGGATACTTCTAGTCCTGTCAGATTACATACTCGAGTACACAGAAAATTTGAGGGGAATATTTATTATTTAAAATCTATGAGCCATCATCCACCACACACAATAGATGCTTTACCTTATGGTGAGCTAATACGGATACATAGATTATGTAATATTGAATCTGAATTAAAGGAGGACATTATTAAAACTAGTAATATGTTTCAGAGTAGAGGATATAGTAAACAAACCATCTCTAAGGCAGTGTCTAAAGCCAATAGTAAGTGGAGTGGGAATTTAGTTAAGTCATATAAACATGAATATCATTTAGTAAATTCTGAAACGGATATATATTTTACAACTGTGTATAGTTGTTTTAGTGATATTGTGATTAATTTAGTAAAATATTACTGGAATTATTTGCAATCTAAAAAAGAAATGTATTCATGGCTCCCCAAGCAACTTAAAGTGTCTTACAGGGTGGGGAGAAATTTGAAAACTATGCTAGTTAAAGGTAAATTCATCATGCCCCCAGTCAATTTAGATTTCATTATTCCCTATGTAGGTACTCAGGTGTGTGGAAAGTGTAACGCTTGTAAATATGTTACAAATAGTTGTGAATATATTAATGGAAGGAAATTTAATGTTAAAGGTAGTTTTAAATGTAGTATAGAAGGCATTATTTATGCCTTGAAGTGCCCTTGTGGCAAGTTTTATATTGGACAAACAAAGAGAGCTTTCAAAGTAAGATTGTTGGAACATATTAGAGACATAATTAATGTTAAAGAATCTAGTTCAGTAGCGGTGCATTTTCAGAATGAACATCAAAGTTCTGCAACAGGTTTTCAGGGCACAGTTTTAAAAAGAATTGATAAGGTTCCCTTGGATTCTTGTATGAAAAATAAGTTACTTCATAAAGAAGCTCTTTACATTCTTAAGTTTGACACTCTAAGCCCCGAAGGCATGAATTCAGACTTTAATTGGAAAATTTTGCTCTGAAATGTAACTCTGCTGCTTTAAATGGTTTTAATATGCTTTAATTGTTGTATTAATTGTTTTATTGATTAATGAGTTACAATATATATATACGTGGGAGATTCCTCATGTTTTTATCTTCCTTGAAAGTTTGCAGCCGAGACGTCAGGAGTAATAAAATAATTTTGGTGGTCACTGGTTTGTGGTTCTTCACTTTATCTCATTTGTTTTTTATTTTACTGTGGGATTTTGGTCTTTAAAAACATACCTAAGATTTTTTTGTAAGAAGTAACGCCATTAAACTCCAGTAAATAAAGGACTCCTAGTATAGGAAGTCCCAAACTCAAAAAACTTTGCAGTTCAGAAGTCTCTAGCTGATCAGAAAATGGAACTTGGGATCTTGTGGATGTTTCACATTGCTCAAATCTGAGCAAAAGCACATTAATGTGCCTTATAGATAGCAACAAGTCCCATCCCTAAGAACAAAAGTCTAACAGATTGTCTTTAAGAGGAATGATGAAATGTGCTCCTCTGCTCATCAAGAAGGAGCAGCAGCAAACTACAGCAAAAAAAAGAAAAAAAGAAAAATTCCCACTGCAGGAATCAAACAAACAACTATATTATAGTCTGGGAATCTTTAGCAGATTAAACAAGGGAGCTCTGGATTTTTCAGAGGCTCATCTCTTCTCTCCACTACTCATTTCATCTGTATGGACTGCGTCAAAGAGTGTGGTATAACCTGTATGAAGTATCTTCTAAAACCGACGTTTGAAAGAAATAGTGAAAAGATGAAAGACTTACTTAATATACCTGTTAGTAAAAAATAAAAATGTGACCAACAGAATGTCTTATCTTGTGGCCATTATTCAAATTTGTATTTGGGTTTGTATTTGTTAACAGGGGGTAGAGCACTGACCCACAAAGACCATTTATACTCAGCCCTGGAGCACTTTCTGGTTAAATAACTGTCTCTCAGTCACACAGCAGGCAAATGGAGGCTGAAGGGCCTCCATTACTTTATAACTAAAAAACACAGATTACTTCAGTGTATCATTACGCCAGAGATGACTAGTTCATGTTCAACCGAAGAACTTTAACTTCTCTGCTGTCTACTATTGTTTTAATTTGAATGAATCGCCATTGCATATGGTTAACTCTTTTAATACTTTTTACCAGAATAGTAATGACCTCAGATATGTCTTTCCACACTGATGTTATTTGCCAATTGAATTGGTTTGAAATACTTACACTAATGATTACTTCAATTGTTTTAGTATTTCAACATGCTTTTCTTATGTTTTGGCGCTTTTCCCCCCTGGACCTCCACTTTAAAAGGGTCCTGCCTTGTTGAGCTATACTGGTAAGCAGAAGCAAGTAAATAAGTAATAACCTTGAACTACAGAAAGCAGCACATCAACAACTCTTTGCCTTAAACCTTGCACTAACTGACAGACTAAAAATAGCATCAAATGTAAGTCAGCTATCTGGCACAGAGATATAAAGCCCTAACTTTACTGTTGCTAAATGAGATTCACATATTGGTCCAGGTGCTAGAGGAACTAAGCAAAGGGAGATTGGCATAAGGGTCAGTAGTCAGTTCACGCACCTTGGAGGAAGGAATGGTAAGATGCTACACTGTACAAGAGCACCCCAATCTTCTATTTGGCCATTGTAGCAAGTCCCACTAAGACTGCTTCATGGTAGACATCTTACTCTGGTAATAACAACTGCCTGGGGTTAAACTGGAAAAGAGCATTAAGAGAGGGACATGACAGATGACTGAAAGGCCAAAAACTTAGTTAAACTGTAATCAGAAGGTCTTTTTTGTATAAAGAAGTCATTTCCAAGTAGAACAACAAGTTTAAGAAAGCATAAAGTATCAACCAGTTGCCATTCTTAAAAAAATACATTAAAGGACTTACTTACTGATTGTTGATAATAAAACGGATCAAAATTTGGGCAGCAACCAATCTTGTAACAGCTTCTGCACCAAAACACATCTGTGATTCATAAAAATAGAAATGTTGCAGCGTGCAGGGTGAATGGAAAATAAAATTGGGAAGAAGGCAGCATATATTTTTTTATCTCCGAGACAGAAAGTTAGATAGAAAGAAACACCTAGAAAGAAAGTGGTGTAGTAGGGGGTCAGTATTCAGTACTGCTAATGCAAAATCCCAACTGAGCTATATCTATTGCTGGAATAATTCCAATATTTCATGACTTTCTAGAAAGCATTTCATTGAAGAAAAGTAAAACTGAATGCAGATTTTGTAGAAAAGTTCTAATAATACGTATGATTTATTTAAAACATGAGTTATGTTTACTGTCCATGTTTTGTTTGAAACATTCTATGTAGTTGCCTATAAAGATTGTATATGCAGCACATTCTGTTAATACTGGATGAATTACAATTTATTGTTTGCTGTTTTATGTTTTGAAGGACCCATTGGTGAAGTCCCAGTATATACCAAATCCCTCTGCAGTGTTTCAAACCAGTTCCTCAGTCCTGAATGTATAAACTCTTAGCATCAAAAGAGCTGCAGTCACCCAAGACTTTTGAGACAGCTGTGATTCTATTTTCATAAAGTAAATACTATGCAAGAGAGTGCATATTTTTAAGAGGACACTATTTCTATATATTGGTAAGTATTGCCAGAATAGAGGACTAACAAAATGAAAACAGAAGTTTATGAACTTTAAACAAATTATACTGTCAAAGAATATATAAAGCAAAACACCATTTTATTTAGTGGTTGTGCAAAACTCCCAAGAGTTACACAAATAGCATTTCTCATGTCAAGAGTACCTAGGATTTTTATTATTGTTGTTATTCTTAGTGTTTTTCTCTGTATACAAGCATGACTCTCCGATGGCACATCTTTAGGTCGTTTTGTAAAATAAAATATTCCATATATTTTAAATTCATTTTCAGGCAAGATGCTCTTTCAAATGTGTATTTTGCTAAGTGTTAAAATAATATGGCATGTAATAAGGTACAGAACTGTCTGCCTAGTGAAAGCCTGAAATACAATTAGCTTAATGAACACTTTCTGTTTCAGTATTCCAAGCAAATGGAAATTGTCACGCTTCTGCAGTTTCTGTAGAGACTGATCTATTTTCATCTGTAGTATCTAAACAACATTATGTTCAAACATTACTGTGTAATTCCTCCTTTAAAACTAATCTTTCAAGATGTAAAAAACTACTTTAGCACTATAGGCAACTAATTTGACAAAATATTTTATTACTTTTCTGCATTTATTGCCTGCTTTTCTTTATTACATAAGATGTTTGCTTGATGACAGTTTACTCGGATTTGGGGCTGTCTGTGGATTTCCTTCTCTTCTTGTTACCTATGTTGTCATTATACAAATGAATACAGTGTCACAAAGGACTGAGGTATTATGCGGGTGTAAAAATGCACATATATTTTAGACTATAGCTTGAATGGGAAACGGAGACTTAACAGTAAACATAAGACCTTAGACTTGTAAATATTCCTGAAGCTTGTCTTAGTGGTGTTAGAACATTAGCAAACATATCACCCTGCTTAGCATTTTATTAATAACTGGTATGAACTATGCAGTTCCTGAGTCAAGATATATGTGAAGACCTTCGGCATATTACAGATGACAAAGAACCAGGAATTGCCATCCTGTTTGCTGAATAGGTGACATTTGTTTTCCTACCCTTGTTTACCATCCTCTTTGATGTGTCATCACATTGTGCCACTCTTTGTAGAACAAGTATTTGTTATATAGTCATTCATATGCCAACAGATATTATCATAGATGGCCTGCCAGATGCTTCCATCAATGCCAAAGGGAGAGTATCCTGTAACAGTAGTAACTGCCCTGTCACTTAGTTCATCTAAACTTCTGCATAAATCACAATGAGCAGTATGTCAAACTCACCTTTTCATCAAGTATCATAAGACTTTTGGACATTATTCTTATCACATTTTTTTCCTAATCTGTAAAATTATTTATATTTCTAAACTCAGTTCAACATCATGAGTTTCAGCCCAATGTTATATCGTTACAGTTTAAGTTATGTTTTATAGAAGCAACATTTTGTTCTGTTATTTTTCTCCAGTGTGAATCTTGAAAAATAATGCACTTATTTTAATAGTAAAGGAAACAGAAAGGATAACATATGCTGCAAGTTACAAATATGCAAAAAGCAGAACTGTTTTAAAGTACAGTTTTTATCACAAGGTGAGGGTATTGTCTGCATGAACAAATTACAATTACTGTCCAAAACAGCAGGAACCAAGCTAGTGGCAAAAGTAGTATAATAAGGGTGTCATGGCTAGAGCTCCATGATTATGCTTCAAAAGATAAACCTGTAACTTGGTACTGTAGAAAAAGACCCAACCATAACAGTGGTTTCACAGGAGTGTAACAAAAGATAAACCTGTTACATACTACTATAGAACAAGCCAAGACCATAACAATGGTTTCAAAGGTGTGTAACAAAAGATAAACCTGTTAAATGCTACTGTAGAGCAAGACTCGACCATAACAATGGTTTCAAAGGTGTGTAACAAAATATAAATCTGATATGTGCTACAATAGAGCAAGACCTGACCATAACAATGGCTTCAAAGGTGTGTAACAACTGTTACTCACCTCCAAGTGCTTTTACAGGAAAAGGTGCTACATAAGTAGATAAAACGCCATATACTACAAAGAGTAATTACTGGGTTAAATTTCTTGACATTCATGTCTTGAAAACATAATGACATGGTTACAATCAGAGACCCACTTGTAACCCTGTATATTACATATATTTATCCTAATAGAAAAATGATAAAGGGGTATAAAAATATATACATTCACTAGTACTGGTGGCATGGAAAACCCGTTCCTTGACAATAATCACTGAAACTACGTGCTAATCCCTTACGATATGAGGGGAAGGAGAGTGTGCACTGTGATGAAACAAAATGAAAAACTAAACTTGATTTCAAAGTATGTCTGTTAATTGTAACATAACTTCCAAGTAACATATCTCCTGTCTTTGTCAGGGATTTGCATACACAATGTAAATATATATTTAGCTGTACTAGTTCTGTTACTTTTGCTGATGGAGTGCCTTTATGGAAGAATGCCTGGGCTTGGTAGTACAGTAAGAATATTGATTACTTAAAGACGTAATTGTGAAGGTGGTGATCACTGTTAATGTGATACCTTGATCCTGTATGCAAAAATGGAACAATGGAGGTAGATGCTGATGCCGATAATGGTGACTAGAGAGACCAGCTAGAGTGAGTAATGTGGAAATTGCAAGGACAGAAGAGTCCCAAAAGTAAGTACAGTTAGAGTTCATCTTGCAGAGATGGACCAGAAATGCTGGTTCTGGGTTTTGAGAGTTATTTTCTCAATGATTGTATGGGATTTCCACATAAGAACAAATAAGGAAAGCAAATGATGTCTACATACAAATATTTACTTTTTATGGACACATAACCTATACTAAAGAGTAAAAATATTACACACTGAAATTTAATGTTCTATGATAAATGTGACTTTTGTCTTGTATGTTTCTGCTTACTTCAACAGCATTTTAGAGAATTTTGCATAAAATTTAAATGTATTATTTGAGTATACCTCGATTTTTTTTTCTCTTCTTCTGTTTAATGCCTTGTGTTATTCTGGAAAATGAATGCTTTGTTATTTTATTATTATTTTTTTTACGGATAAAGAAACTTATATGAAATAATATACTTAATTAGATGATGAGGGACTCACTGCCTCCAAAATAGAAAGATCACTATAATCTTTAACAGTGTATAATTTAAGGATAACTAAGTTAAGCTGTAACTACTCATCTGAAGTGGATGCCTTATTTCTTCTTAAAGAGCCATAGACCTGGTTTGCAAGTAGAGAAGGTGAGACAAGCCAATTTACTATGAGAAGGAAGGCAATAAGTGATGCCTAGCAGGAACGTTATGTCTTACACCCAGTGGATGTAAGACAAGCCCATGCTGCTGCATCACCACTGTAAGACAAGGGTAACCTGACATGAGGAGACTTGCTTCCCTACAGAAGACAGCAATAGTGGAGTTCAGAAAAGTTAAAAGGGGAGGGGGTGAGCCAGAGGGGGAGGATAAGCCACTGTGCAAGACCAGCAAGCTAGCCCATTCTCTACCACCTGACTCTTGCCAGGGAACAGAGAGGCATTTGAAATTTCTAGGTAGGAACAAATAGGATCTAGGGCTCACACATTGGTCAGAAATGCCAGGGTCCTATTCCCCCACTCCCCCAGAGCAAATGGGCCAATTGGATGCAGGTAGGGGAGTCATTAGGCAAGGTTCTGCAGAGACTGAAAAAATTAAAACAAAGGTAAAAAGTAAAAATACTGGAGCTAAAACACCAACCTCTCAACAAAACGCTTGGAAATTTGAAAAATGACCACTGGAGTATCAACCACTGCACACTTTAACACAGAACAATTATTAAATGCTTTTGTCCTTCTACATACAGGACTTCATCAGAAACTGATGCTTTTTGGGGATTCAATAAAAAGATAAATTTCCCGTAACAATTTCTATATAGAGAAATATTTAAAATTTTCTGCTGGCACCTAAAGTACACACACACATACACACACATACACACACACACACACACACACACACACACACACACACACACACACACACACACACACACACACACACAAATACTCACTCATATGCACACACATGCACACGCATGTCTGTATACCATACAGAATATTTGTTGCACATTCTTCAAGTCAATGGGATACCCTTACTAGCAAAAAGACATATTTTAAGAAAGCACATGCATATATTACATTGTTAGAATATTAGAGTAAGAATTTTGATCGGGTATGGTATTAATGATTCATACAGCATGATTATAAATGCTTTGGTGGCATATATACGTTGCATATAAAAAATGTCAACATGCTGAAATTAATAAATGTATTTATCAAATGTGGCATCCCTTTATGAGGTTCATTGGTACTTATTACACTACTGATCTATGAGGATCCCAAGTAGCCTAGCCCTGCATCCCATGGTAATTATTAACCCTTATATTTGGCTGCAAAAGTATATGTGGCGTACTTACATATTTCCCCTATCCAAGAGGGCAATTGTAGATACTGAGAAGGGAGGCAAGGCCTTGAGATATCTGTAGTTTTTATGATAAAGGCCCTTGATTGTTTTAATGAGGTAGTGTTATGGTCATTCCAGCTGTGAAAAGTGTTCGGACAGTTACATACCAAAATGAATATTATCACACCTCTCAACCTGGAAACATAAAAAAATCTGGACTAAGGTCCATGAAAAATAGGTACAAATCCATCTGCTGGTTAACATAAAATTTGCATACATAATTATATAACCCCACTCACTCAATGGAATTGTGGGATACCAAGTTTCAAATGCAAAGTGAAGAAAAGACAACCAAAATATGGCCCCAGAGTCTCCCTTCAGCCATTCCAATGTCCCATTACTTTGCTATTTCACCCCATTTACCATAAACACTGTAATGTGCATAATGCATTACTCTACTATGATTATTTGATTTTATTTAAAACTTTTATTTTACATTTTACAGCACAAACACTAATAGACATTTGGGAAACAAAGCAATACAGTCGCACAATGAAAATAGACTTAGCATTAAAACATCTCTATCCTTGAAACTCATATTCATTGAAACCCACATTCAAAGAAAATGCATCTGGCCAGTGGCAGATAAAGATTAACTTTGAGCTGTTTTCAAATCATAGGCCCCTTGCACACGAAACATATATGTGCTCTTTGATACACCTTCCTGACTGCATTAAATTATATTCATTGAATAACACAGCACATTTGTTAGAGTGCATTTTAAATTTATTGTTTTGAACATTTTTCCAGTAAGCATTGAAACAAAATGCATGAACCAATGATGGCAAAACTGCACAATTCAGAACATTTACATCATAAAAGTCTACTCAAACTTCTACAATCTACCAGTATCAGTAAATATGCACAATCTCTGCAGAAGTAAAAAATCATTTAAATAATGACACATTAAAGAGATCTGTAACTAATGAAGAGGTTGCTGCTAGCAAACAATTTTATATTTCATTGTTTCATCCACAAGCAAAGTGCCTGCTGCCGTTGAAGAATATATTGCCTATGTTTTTTGTTTTGTCTTTTTGGCTTTTCCCGGTTCTGGGACGCCACAGCGGAATTCCAGTCCACTAATGATTGGCAGTCAATTTTTATGGTGCCAAGTTGCCAGCCCGATGCCCAACCTTCAGTGAAGGCATGCCCATTCACACATGTCTTTAGGAGGCCACTCGACTGCAGGGAGAACATGCAGACTCCACACAGAAGGCACTTCAGCCAAGAATCGAACAGGAGAACCTCTTGCTGTGAGGTAACAACTCTACCGCTGTACCACTGCAGATAATATAAAAAAAATGATAAGGTAGTAATATTTCAATAGGGAATGGATGGCAAACAGATAACAGGTTCATAATTACTAGATATCTCCATCAAGGGAGGACATTCTCAGGACTGCAGCATCCACCCCCTTTAAAAGTACAACCCAGTACACTATCAGCAATCCATCTATATACTGTGGGAGTAGAACCCACAGCCTTCTACAGCAAAACCAAGTATACAACATGTCCTACTAACAATGCAAATAGACTTTGCAATAGCAGCACTAAACTTCTCTTTCCCTGAAGAACTGTGCAGCACAAGAAATCAGAAAAAAAAACAAAATTGATTGGGGGGGGGGAATAAAGTCACAAAACCGGGGACACATTTTAAACATTGCTTGTATAATCTTAGAATGTTTCTAGAATAAAATGTTGTGTTACTATGTTTCCTGAAAGATAGGAAAACTGAAATTTAAATGGCTATCATTATTTAGTGAATTCAGTTCTCACTGATTTGCCAGAAAACCACAAATTTTATTTTAACATTTGTTCACTGGGAAAGTCCATCTTGGAACAAAGCCAATTTTCAGCACAGGCCCAGGGAGAAATGCTCCAGACACATGTCTTTGTATCATGGGAGGAAACTGGAGCACCCACAGGAAACCCACACAAATGTAGGGAGGACATGCAGACTCCACGCAGAAGGCACTTCAGCTGAAAACAGAACCAGAGAACCTCTTGCTGTGAGGCAACAATGACACCACTGCACCATCCAAATTTTAAGAGAAACAAAGCAAATGTATAAGCCAAACATTCCAGACTTTCTGTGAAAATTGTACAGTTGAGAGCTATCCTTCAATCAAAAGTACTGTTTTATACTGTTTTAACATTAATTAACTGTAAACTGCTTTTTCATACTGAGAGTTGTATTTTCTGTTTGTGAGTGCTCTATCCAAACTTTTCTGTGCAGTTTTGCCTGTTACAGTTAAAAGCATTCTCGAGTCTGCTCCTTGATCTGTTTAAAACTTTCATTTAGTGGCTACAGCTAGGAACTGTAATTTTTCTCACCCACCCTCCCTAATGTTGTGTGCTCTTATACTTGGTGGCTTTGCAGTTGCCCGCCCATACTATTTGATCTGTGACACTCCTCCCAGTCTAGTGTCATTAGTTCACTCAATCTAATAGAGAACATTTGTGAAGGCCAACCAACTCAGATTCTTAACGTTGAATTGACTTCTGTTCCAGCTTTCTCCATTTCCACTTTACTGGAAAAAAAAAATTCTTAGCTTGCTTCCCCCCTTTCCTGTGGCAGGTCAGATACGGATTTGCTGTGTCCAGGACTGTTTGTGGGCTCCTAAGCCCCCCCCCCACTTAACTGGGGTTAAACTATTCCTGGCGCCATAAAGTCTGTTCTTCAAAATTTCTAAATATGTTACAAATTACTACAGCACTCAACTTTCCTCACTTGTCTAGAGGAAAACAGTTTTTAGTACTTAATAAATAAGCACCTATTCAGGCATGTCTAAAGGTCAGCTCCCAGTGTTTTCTCCTGTCTACCTGATGAATCTGGGCATCTTGGGACAATGCAGCAATTGCCTCATGTACACAGACAACCCTCTCCTCCTACCACCCAACACTATGACTTGTGAGAGATGCACTTATATAGCGAAACTGGAAGCAAAGCTCTCTTCACCAAAGACTGACCTAGACAGTCAAGAGGAGAAGGTAAACACTTGCACCGCACCACACTCATTACATAGTCCCTCAAAACTTACACCACCAAAACACACACACAGAACTACAAAACACACACCTACATTCACGGAGGCTCTCAGTACAAATCTGCCCAAACAACAGAGATCTCCAAAGCAGAAATGCAAGCAACCTCCACCCCTCAACACAACCCAAATGACACATAGCCCAGATACTCAGTGTGCCACTCAACTACAGCCCATAAGGCATAACGTACCAAACACTCTAGTCATAGGTGACTCTATAGTCAGGCACACTGATGTTCCACTCACCAGGCTAAACAAGGAAAAAGTTACTGTCAGCTGCCTGTCAGGTGCCAGGATCCGCCACATAACGCACAAGTACAAATATGACTCTGTCATTGTCCATGTCGGTATGAATGACCTGAGATGTACCTCCCTGGACTACATGAAAAGAGACATGGAGGAGCTCTCTGATCTTGTAGCCCAGGCCGGTATGACCCTAGCCCTGAGTAGCATCCTACCATCACCCAGAATGACACCACAGTACAAGGACAAAATGATTGACTTTAACAATTGGCTAAGCTTCTGGTGTCATTCTAAGGGAATCCAGTATCTTTCTGCCTGGGATGACATGATCGACAGACCATGCTGCTTTGCCAGAGATGGCCTGCACCTGTCGCCCTTGGGATTCTGGATACTGGCAAAGGCTCTTGCCACCCCTATAGTGCCTTTTTTAGGCAAGGTTCAAATGACAAATTCACCACCGTAACAGGTACAAGCAAGCAAAATCTGAGGGTAATGCTACTCAATGCTAGAAGTCTAAACCTCAAAATGTACTCACTCGAGGCACTCCTTAAAATGGAGAACATTGACATCTGTGCAGTGACAGAGACCTGGTTCAAAGCTCCAGACAGCACCCCTGCATTACCAGGCTATAATTCATATCACACCTTTTGGCCACCAAACCTGGACCGAAACACTAAAGGTGGAGGCGTGTCCATATTCATTAAGGATATCCACACCTCCAAGCTAGTTGCTCAGCATAATGCATCTGAGATTATCCAAGTTCAACTAACTCTGGGCAAAACCGCAATCCAGGTTGCAGCTTGCTACAGACCCCCCACCATGCCCCAGGATTCCCACTCCTCTTTTCTTGATACACTGGAAAATATTAAGGTACAACCCAACACTCTAATAATGGGTGATTTCAACTACCCTACCATTAACTGGGAAAACTACTCATGTACCAACTCTTTTGCTCAACATTTTCTGGAAATCATCAATTCCAGCGCTTTGGATCAACTTATCCACACCCCCACCAGGGTCAGCAATATCCTAGACCTGGTCATCACCAACATGGGTGACCAGTGTTCTACACCAGAGGTCAGCTCCTCGTTGGTCAGATCTGACCACAAGCTAATCACCCTAGACATCCACATCCCGCTCCCACCCCCATTAGGAAAACAACTGTAAAAAATTTCTCCAAAGCCAACTTCACGCTTCTTAAGACAGAAGTGGCAAACTTCACGACACCCATGCAGATGGACAATAGAGGTACGATTGCTGAATCCTACACAAATGCACTTTATAAGCACTTACACGAGTGCATGGATCGTGCTATCCCTAACAGAACCAAGATGCTATCCTCCAAAAAAGGAAGCCAATCTGGTGGTCTTCTGCCATAAACAAACTCTACAACAGAAGAAAGAAACTGTTGCAAAAGAGTAAAATCCCACAATTGGAGGAACTCCCTGGTCAGCCTCAGTAATAAGCTGAGATCCCTCATAAAATCCTCCAAAGCTAGTTATGAAAACAAAATTGCCACTGATTCTAAAGACAACCACAAAGCATTCTATAGCTATGTCAAAAATCTCAATGGCAACACTCAGATCTGCTTTGAGTTACAGCACAATGACACTGAATATACAGAATCAACTGATATTGCAAACATCCTGGCAGATAGGTTCAGTGCTAACTTTACCCCCTCTCACCCCCTAAAGAGCCCATTGTTATACCGGAAGAATGCAAAGTTCCTGTAATCACAGCTGCACAGGTAAAACCTTCACTCTCCAAAGCCAAGAACACAGCATCCATGGGACCTGACAACATCCCAGGCTGCCTTCTACATGAACTACAGAATGAAATGGCACCCCACCTAAGTACCATGTTCAATCATCGCCTCACCTCAGGTTTTATGCCCATTGAATGGCACACCATGACAGTTATCCCACTCCACAAAGGGGGGGCCACAACAGACCCCAGGAACTCCCGCCCCATTAGCCTGATGAGCCTCGTCTTCAAGGCCATGGAACGTATCATCATGGAACTCATAAACCAAGACATTGGAGATCTCCAAACTCTGGACCCCACACAGTTTGGGTTTGTAAAAGGCAGATCATGTCTCCTAAACCTGATAGACTTCTTTGAAGTAGTCACCAAAGCCATAGATGAGGGTAAGGTGGTTCACACAGCCTATCTAGATCTCACCAAGGCGTTCGACACCATCCCCCACTCTGGAATTATAAATAAACTCACTAAACTAGGTATAAATCCCTATGTCACAAGATGGGTTGCCAACTGGCTTACTGAAAGAACCCACACCGTGAAAGTAGCAGACTCCAAATCAGACTTCAGACCAGTGACAAGTGGAGTACCACAGGGTTCAGTCCTGGGTCCTCTCCTGTTTGGTATCTACTTATCTGAAGTACAGGCTAACACAGAAGGTCTTTGGCTAACTAAATTCACAGATGACTGCAAACTAGGAGCCATAATTGAAACTCCTAATGATGTGGACATCCTACAAAAGGGCCTCACTGAGACAGATGCCTGGTGTCAAAGACATGGTCTCAAGCTCAATGCCAAAGAGTGCATTATCATCCCCTTTGGTAAAAACTCTGTACCCATGAACTACCACATAGGTGGTAGTCTACTTAACACCAAAAGTGTGATAAGAGACCTTGGAACACAGGTGGACAGTAGTCTCTCCTTTGATAATCACATCGCCACAGTGGTCAGGAAATCCTTCTACGTGGCACACCTCATCATAAAAGGTTTCTCATCCAGAAAAAAAGAGTTCATTGTTCCCCTCTACTCATCACTCATTAGACCCATTATAAAGTACAACGCCCCTTTTGGTACGTACCTCACAAGACATCTACAACAACTGGAAAGGCCACAAAAATACCTCACAAAGAGGATTACTGGCCTCAAACAGATGCCTTACACAGACCGACTCAAAAAACTCCAGCTTTACTCCATCGCATAGCGCCTACACAGAGGTGATCTCTGCCTAACATACAAAGCTATGTCAAACCCAGAGCTGTTGAACATGCTGCACTCAAAGAAATCCGAATCCCTCCAAGCTACATGCTCTAGGGACCTAAACCTTGTCACCACAATAAACAGAACATGCTGGAGGGATAGATTCCTGTCCCAGAGACTTCCCATACTCTGGAACAGACTACCTATCTATGTCAAACAGAGCTCCTCATTAGCACTCTTCAAGAAAAATCTTGATGATTGGATGGGTAATAGGAAATTCACCCCGGGGATCCCTTCTGTGGTTCTGCTTGACAGGGGCACAGGAAAATCATTTTCTTGGGTGGCGAAAGCCAGGGTACCTTTTTGGCTAGGCTTGTATAGGCCCTAGGGCCAATAGCCTAGTACCTACCTATGAAACTATGAACCTAAGTGGTGGTATGGGTAGCGAACTCAGGCTCTTCCTCCTCCTACCTAAGGTACACGGTTTGAGCCTGAGTAACCGTAGCCCCCAAGTTTATCTAACTGGGACATTTTCACACACACACACACACACACACACACAGTCTCAGACAGAGGCAGCACACACATACATACACACACACACACACACACACACACACACACACACACACACACACACACACACACACACACACACCGTCTCAGACAGAGGCAGCACACACACACACACACACACACACACACACACACCATCTCAGACAGAGGCAGCACACACATGCATGCACACACACACACACACACACACACACACACACACACACACACACAGTCTCAGACAGAGGGAGCACACATACAAAGAAGAATTCCCATTGGATCAGACAGAGTGAGTCACTTTGGCTCAGATCAGACACTTCAAATGTAGCACATAAACTTAAGGTCTACAGCAGTAATTAATCAGACAGAACACTTCAAATGCATAATGGACCTCCTGTTCTAAAGTGCCCCTTCTCATCAATAAATAATAATAGCAGCAGCACAGTCAGACAAACAATTCCTCAGACAGAATGGGCCATGCATGGGTCTGCAGCAGTAGCACATAAACTTAATTTCCTTCCTGGCCAACACTTCAAATGTAATTGTGTGCCTAACGGACCACAGTAAAATAGTAACGGATGGACCTCTTCTAATCAAAACAGTAGCAGCAGCACATAGACTAGAAAGTTAAACAGTGGTGAGAACACATACTAGACTGGAAGCAGAAATTATACTGTAACCTTCTCATTTATTAATAAATGCAAAAGCAGCGCAAGAAAGTTCAGTAAAACAGTAGCTCCCGAACCATTAATAAATGCAATGCAGCACATACTAGACTGGTTCCTCCTTACCTAGAGAGCTGGAGCTGGGGAAATGCAGGTTAAGCTTACTTTTACTGCCCATAAAGTAAGACAGGCATGCTGCTGACGTCATCGCGCACACCTCTGCATGTGATGATGTCAGCAGAAAAAAAAAAAAAAAGCCGGGAAATTCAGGAATAAAGGGGGCCACTCGGGAATTCATGGCACCTCATTATTTGGACTTCAAAACCAGTAAATGATGAGGAATTCTGCACAGTTGAGAGGTGTGAACAATATATTGAATGATCTGGATCTGGATGCCATACTCTTTGATATAAACTGTGTGATTAAAATTTACTTCCTTACAATACTGGATACGTGGTGATCAAAGACCAATTCACTGTCAACATATGTTCCCAGATCTCTAACTATGAGATCAGTTTTCAAGAGAGTGTTGTCAATGTAGCAGTTACAAAGGGAGTTATGCTTGCCATAGGATAGCTCATGTTGCCCTCTGGGGAGATTATGATGGCACCAAATTTGCAGTCTTCCACAGACTTGATCAGCCTTAAACCCTTAACATTAGCTTTGACCTCTGAAAAGTAAAGTTCAAAGAGAAGCTGCCCAAGGATTGAACCCTGGTGTACTCCACAAGTAATATGGCCTTTGGAGAAGGCAGGCTACCCACCCTTACTTCCTGCGTTCTATTTTCAAGCTTGTTTGCTGCCCAGTAAGTTACACAGGGGTTAACATTTAGATGGAAGAAATTTTCTATGATGCCTGAGTGTGGGATGGTGTTGAACACTTTTGCATGGTCCAGATAGGCAGTGTGCACTGATTTGCCCTTGTCCATTGACTCAGTGACTTTTTCAAAGAAGTTAACCAGGTTAAGCTGTCAGGACCTGCCCTTGACAAATCTGAACTGAATTGGGTTGAGAGTCTGTACATCACATATATTCCTATTTATTAGTTCAATAATAACCCTTTCCATAGCCCTACATATGAAGATGGTTAGGTTTATGGATCTGTAATTACCTGGATCTGCAGTAGCCCCACCTTCATGCATGGGAAAAGCTGTTGCTGTCTTCCATTTATCCAGCACAAAGACTGTTTTGAAGCTAATGTTGAATAGCCTCTGTGTGTGTGTGTGTGTGGGGGGGGGGGGGTCTGACAATTCATGTTTCAGGCTAGCCAGTACCCTGATATGTTATCCAGCTCCACAGACGTAGTGTTCTTCTCCTTAGATAATACCTTGAGAACTTGTTCTTGGGAGATTTGATATGAGAATATCAACTGATGTAAAGTTAGAGCTGAATTTGACTGTTAGTAGATTGGTTATGTCCTCCAGGTCTGAGTATGCGATGTATTTACTATAAGCTTTGCACAGAGCTGGACATTGTTTCTGAGATTTCTAACACAGACTTTGTGGTTATCTTTTGCCCGGATGGCTATTATTTACCTCAGATCTAGCTTTGGCTGATGGGATCAGGATTATGAGTTCCCAGTTTAGTTTAACAAGATTATTTTGGCTTCTTGAGAGGTTTTTTTTTTTCTTTTATTATAGCACCTATTTATAACAGGGTTCCACCATAGGGGTGTATTCTTGCATTTTGCATTGTATTTATTTCTGAGGAGGACAAATGAAACTATTTTTCATGTGCATAGAACATGGCAATAAAGGACTCCACATAAACAGTGGGATTGTCGAGATGAAAGGGGCTTTTGAATTTAGTCAGGTCATCACCTGGACTAGCCTTCCATAGTCTCTGAGCACTGAGGTATTGGAAGATGTCTCTGGCTTCAGTCTTTAGGTGGATGTGAGTGACTTCTGGTCTGATCTGACAAGAGAAAAGGTTCCAATAGGCGGGGAGAAAAGTTGTCCAATATTGGTAAGAGTCAAGTCCAGGATATGATCTCCCTTGGTTAAGGTGTGGACAAAATGGTCCAGGAAGTTTGTATTTATGAAGTCCAGAAATCTCTGGGCATACTTGTTTGAGGATATATAAGTGTCTCCCTGCTGATTGTGGGATAGTTGAAGTATCTACGAAAATGGTGTTTAGCTTAATGCACAAGGACTCCAAACTGGTTAGGTAGGAGGTATGGGCTGAGGGGGACATTGAGAGGGTCCTGTAGTTAGCTATGATTACATAACGGGTTTTGTTTATAGTAAGTTGGATGTGGAGGAGTTCCAAGTCATTATATTGTCTAGCATCACTGGAAGTGAGATTTTTTTTTAAGAATACTATAGAGACACCTCTGCATTTAGTGCCTAATGTGGTGGGCCTGTATGAGTGATACACATAGATGTCCTCCCTTAATGAAGTGCTTTTACCAGGTCTCTGTGACAATGCATATATCTGTGTTTTCCAGTGTAAGTAGTGTTTGTAGGGTGTAGAGTTTTTTTATTAAGGCTCCTTGCATTGAGCAGCAATACCTTAATGTTTTCCTGATTCTGTTTAGTTATGGGAGTGGATATGGTTTTAGCCAATATAGAGAAGTCTTTGGGGGAGAGATGCAGGCCATCCCTGACAAAGCAATTTGGACTTACTGCATCTTTTCCTAGGCTGATATATATTTTACCTCCTTAGAATGACACCAGAAATTAAGCCAATTGTTTGAATCAATTATGTTTTGGTCGTAGTGTGGTATCATTCTTGGTGATGGTAGAATACTGCTCAAGGCTACTCTACAAGGGTGGCTGCCTCAGACACATATCCCAAGCACTCCATCATATCTGTATTCATATAATCCAGGGATGAGCGTCTCAAGTCATTTACACTCACAATGACTGTGTCATATGTGTACATGTGCAAGGATGAGTGCTTGTGTGTTGTGGCAAATCATCCTCTCTTTTTTCAGTCTGGTAAGTGATGAATCAGTGTGTCTCACTATGGTGTCACCTGTGATGAGGATATCAATATGTGTAATGTTTTGCCTTATGGGCTTTTGGCCTATCTGTGAGACTCATGGATGTATGCTTCATGATGGTGTTCTGCCTGTGATATGTCTGTAAGGTTTTTGAGTGCACTTATTTCTTAAGGTACATTTACCAGGCCTCTGTAGTTTAGGTCTACATGTTTGGTCTGAAGTATTTGAGGTTGGTTTAGTGTGGTACTGACAACCTTGTTATTTGTAGTGGCTTTGTGTTTGAATTTTGCCACCAATAACATTATATAGCTACATTTCTCACACACTATGGAAGGTTTTAGGTAGTAGGTGGTTGTCAGTGAACATGAAATATTTGTATATTGCCTCAAGATGCCATTTTAACCAAGCTGCCATCAGAAACCATTGGAAAGTGCAGATCCATGGTTACAGTTTATCATTACTGTGGGGTAGGGGGTAGTGCCTAAGAGACAAAGAGTTGCTTAACTAGACTGCTATCTGGCTAAGATGAACAGTACAATCTGCACACAAAGAGGAATGAGAGACTTTGTGAAACTACTGACTATTAGGTACGCTCAGAATTTCTAGAATATGTTATATAGATAAAGTTAGGGTTCTAAGTCCATACACTTATACAGTGCACAAATAGAACAGCTTCACAAAAAGCAGGGCATTGCAACCTAAGACAAGTTATGTTAGCAGAGAAATACAAAACAATTCAAATGAGCCCACTGGCAAAACAAAGCAGCACAATACAAGTTTTACTAGCAGTCAGATGCACAGAAATGGCTTTGTTTTTCATCTACTCTCACTAGACTTTAAACCAAAGTAATTCTGATTCAGATTACAATAAATGTTCTTTATACTGATCATGCTGCAGTAGCCTTAGCTATATGGGTTATAAACTGTCAAGGATATAACAGCCAGCCAGCTTCAAAAACTTCAGGGCACATTCCACACACCCAAACTGTCAAGCAGCTCATGCTGAGCTGACTGAAAGACAAGTTTGGGTGTCAAACCCTTCAGGGCTTTACTACTGCTGAAGAGTATGGTCCTCTGAGGCATTTGAGGATCAACGGTCAGCTTCTGCTTTCCTGTGCTGGCAAACAAGTTCTCCTTGGGTAAAAAAAAAAAAAAGCTTCCATTTTCATAAATTTATTCTAGTTTTATTACTTTCCTCTTCAGGAAAGTTATTTTTCAGCTAGGAGTGTTATGTTTTAATAGACTGTCTCAAGACAGTAATGTTCTTTTCAACAGAGCACTTGTTTTTTTTCTCTCATTTTAAAAGAAGTGCAAATTAAGGAAGATATATTTTCTGTGAAGAAATGATGTTTATTATTTCCATTGTGGGGATGCCATAGAGTTTTAAAGTGCTTTTTACTGTATTTTTCTGTCAAAAAAGTAACTTTTGTGGACTGGTAGTTTTACTGGTGCTTGCTGCTTATCTTTCTCAGGAAGAAGCACCATTTTTGGTTTGACCATGGATCAGATTGCTGGTCCCATGGTCAGTCTTTTTTTCCAGGCACAGAAAGAAAAAGTTAAGCGAACAACTCTTGCCACCAGATGAGCCTAGCAATTTGTCTCATGCCACAGGTGAGTGACTGCTGTGGCCATTTCTTGTACCTCAGATGACTCATCTTTTATCCCAGATCCCTCTGTTGCAGCAACTACAGCAACTGTGAACTTGGAGTTAGCCATGTCCTCTGCAGCTCTTGGAGTCCCCACTCATGTCGGTCCTGGGAGAGGAAACTGAGAAGGCTTACTTATGTAGGAATGCTGTGCCTATCGCTGGGGAAGCATCTGTTGCCACTTGTAACAGTTGGCCCAATACTCCCTGTCAAAAGAAACAGAAAACCAAGCATGTATCTGCTGCTCCTCAAATTTCTTTGGATAGTAGTAGTTTACTGTGCCAATCTCACAATTTAATTCAGGCTGTTGATCCTTCTTGTAAAGTAGTGTCTGGCAAAAGAAAGAGTGATTCCTCTTTTCCTGAAAGGATTCAAGATTCTGAATCTGAAATGGAAGATGCAGGGACATATTCAGGATTTTGTCCTTAGATTTCTGATTCAGACTCAGAGGAGAGCTCAGTTTCTGATTCTTCCTTTGTGGTGCTAACTCTTTCAATGAGACCATTGCAGCAATAATGCCCCATTGGTTTCAGTGGTAGAATACTGAAAATACTATGAATTGTTACAGAATGATTTTCCAGAACCTACACCCATTCTTCCTGTCATGTCTGCTTTAGAGGATAGGTGTCTTACTGCCTGCAGTTTTTCTGATAGTAAGCCAGCTGTCCCTAAAATGGTAGATATGATGTAGAAAGTTCTCAGTCTTTTACATGTGTATACGCTATTCCCAAACCTGACCCAGCAGCTGTGGCCTTACTGCTAAGTACTTAGTTAATTACAATCCTGCTCTTTCAAATAAGGATGGGAAAATTACTGATTATTGATAAGTATGGGGGGAAATATATACTTCTGCAATTCTGATTTTCAGAATTTTAAATTGTCAGGCTCATATGTTAATGTTTGTTCTGCCAACTTCAGAAAGTATGAGGAATGTTTTATCTACAGTTTCTTCTTGTAAGGAAAAATCTGATAACTTATTTTCTTCTATTGCACAGGTCACTACTCATTGTTTGCAGTGTGTGTGTGACTCTGTTGATACTTCTTCCAGGGTTTAGGCCACTGATACTGTTTTAATGAGGTTTGCTTGTCTGCATTCTCAGAAATGCCCAGATGATGTAAAATGAGATTTTAAATTCTCCCTTAGATAGTAATTTAGTGTTTAGCCCCACTGCTGCAGAGGGGAATCAAAAAGTGTGATGAAAAAGAACAAGCTGATCGAGGGAATTTCTAAGATTTTTCAGACTTCCTTTTCCAAATTTTCCCAAGGCATTTTCTTTCTCCTCATCCAGTTTTAGCCAAAAAAGAAGTAATTCAGGTAAACCGAAGTTTAAAAAGAAGTGGCAAGGGTGTTCCAAAAAGAAGTTTCAAAGTTCCCAAAAACAAGGACACTCCAACAAGTCTGAATGACTATTCATGAGACCATGTGTCCTCCTCCAACCCTGGCACCTTTTCTCTTTCAGAAAGTCTGAATCTCAGTTTATCTCTTTGGCAACAGATTGTTTCAGACAAGTGGGTTCCTTAAAATCATTCATCAGGGTTACAGATGGCAGTGGGAAAAAATTCCTCCTTTTCAGGAGAACATTCCTCATCATGTAGCTCAGACACTTTTCACCTGCTCTTCATCGCATGCTTTCCCAAGAAGTGATAGAATCAGTTTTTCCTTCCCAGGTGGGGATTTTATTCAAGGATGTTCCTAGTGCCAAAGAAAGGAATACTTTCAGACCAATTTTGGATTGTTCTTTCCTAAACCTGTTTCCTATAGTGCCCAAATTCAAAATTATGTCACCTCACAACCAGTTACCTTTTCTTCCTCTTTTAAGTTTTCTGGTAACACTAGATCTAAAAGATGTTTATCATCATATTCCTAGTCATATCATCATATTCCTAGTCATCCATACTTCAGGTGTTTAAGGTTCTGTGTGTCTGGATCATATTAACAGTGTCTGCCTTACCCTTTGGACTATCCACTGCACCAAGAATGAAGAGTGTCTAGCTCCCATTGTAGCTCATTGCAGTATAGGGTATCCACATTTTTCCATATTTAGATGACTTGCTTATCTTTGCAGTCTTTCTCAAAATGTCAGGAGTCTCTCTCTTGGGAAGGACATCTCTTATATAAGCTCAGTTTTCCAAGAGAACATTCAACATCTATTCCAAACAGGGACAAGGCCCACTCTACTTCGGCCTTGGCTTCACCTATGGCTTTTTAGAAAGGGTTGGATTCTAGAAGTATTCTAGAAGATGCTACTTGCTCCTCTGTACATACTTTTACACAGCACTATAAGCTGGATTCCTTCTCTAGGTCTAGATCAAGGTTTGCTAAGACCATTCTCCACAATGTCCTGGACCCTTCTCCTTCCACCTCCCAAATATAGTTAGTTATGGTCATCTACGCATATAGCTAAGGCTACTGCAGCAGTGATCAATACAAAGAACATAGTACAGTTGTGTAAGTCAAATTTACCATAACAGTAGATGTTCAACTGTTCCCTGCTGCAGTAGCCGCTCCCTCCCTCCATCCCCCTTTTTTGGTGTGTTTTTTATGCCAGGGTGTGGACATTTAGTTTTTGTTGTTCCTTTCATTGTCCTTTCAGGGCTCAGCCTCACTCTGTCTGCTGTCAGGAAAGCTCTGAAGGCTTTATACCCAAACTTGCCTTTTAGTCAGCTCAGCTCCAGCTGCTTGTCAGTTTGGGCACATGGCAGGTGGCCTGAAGCTTTGGAAGCTGTCCGGCTGTTATATCCTTAGCAAGATATAACCCATATAGCTAAGGTTACTGCAGTAGTGATCATTTAAACATCTACTGTTATGGTAAGTTCAACTTACACAACTGTACTATGCACATATACTAGAAAAAAAATGTACTAATGAGTAATAATGAAGTATATTTTTAGGAAGTGTCTGTATACTAGAACACTAAGAGGAACATATTTTAAAAAAGAAATATATAAAAAAGCGTAAACCTTCTCGGTAATACACTGTAAACAAAGCAGGCAGGAAGATAAGAAGAAGGGTGACTAGAACTTTAGCAGTCTAAGAGGAGGAATTTTCTCTCTTTTTTTAATTTCTCCAAGTCTTTTGGGTTTCTAATACCATGCCAGGAATGGACCCCATTTCTAAGTGAAAGTATCATTAAAGTTCATGAAATTAATATTGTTTCAACCTTTGATGTTAGCCAAAAGTGCTCTTTGCAGCACCCACAATGTGCCCAACAATGACTCCTTTTGCAGTGCATATGGACTTACATGTATCAGTAACATATCTAAGTACAATTGTAAATTCTTTTTTATAAGACCTGTTGATCCTACTACTGTTGGAAATGTCTGGGTATCCTTCTTCCACATTGCCCGCATTTCTGCCTTCAAATCCTGGTATTTTATAAATGTGTGTCTTTCTGTACGTAAGACACTGTATTCACTGAGTGTAGCAATTTCAATGATCAATGTTACTTTTGTCTTCTTTTCATGGACTACTATATCTGGTTTTCTCATGTCTATTGTTTGAATTGTTGGTAATGAGTGATTCCATGTGATATAAGCTTCATCATTTGCTTTGTGGCTCAGGTTTCCAATGTTTTTCAGCCACTTCAATATTATAATGTTTATACAGTCCCCAATGCAGCAGTCTTGCCACATTATTATGCCTTTCAGTATACAGTCCTTCTACCATTAATATATCACAACCAGCAACAAGATGTGCAACTGTTTCCAATTCTGTTTTACAAAACGTACATTTGTCTGTTTCTTCCACATGTTCAATGGACTTTGTAATCCAATATGTGCATAGTCCACTGTCTTGGGCAAACAATATTAACCTTTCGCCTTTTGGTTTAAATTCACCTCTCCTTTACAGTTCCTGAGTTCAATCCTGATCAGCATGAGGTAGTTTGAAGAGTTTTTGACACATTCATTTGCTGCCTGATTTTTTTCTACTTCTGGTATGATTTCCATTCCCACTTGGCACCAATATGCTTCTGCTAAACTAAGCAGGGAAGTCATCTTAGACTTATTCTCCTCATGTTTTAAAACTTTCACGACATTTGGGTCTTGTGAGTCAGCAGATATGTATGCAGTCCTACGACTGCAGATCTATACATGTAATCAATTTTGAGGAGGCCCATACTTCCTTCAGAATGGGGAATATATAGTCTTGGTATACACTGATTTTTATAAATCCTTTGATAAGCATGAAGCATCCTTCTTGTCTTTCTGTCCAACCAATCCAACACCTTTTGGGGCCAGTCCATCACTCCAGAACTGTAAGTTAGGAGAGGAAGAGCAAATTGGTTTATAGCATGGACTTTGTTCCTAGATTTCAGCGCTGTTTTCAGTATTAATTTTAGTCTTCTAAAATATTCCTTACTTTTATTCACATTTGTTCATGTTTTATTGTTGATTCTTAATCATTTCCCAAATATTTATAGACTCCCTCTTGCTCAAGTTCTTTTATATCACATTCTTGTCCCAGGCTGATGTTTTCTTGATGCTGCAGATTTCCTGCTTTAAAGGTTGATTTTGCACATTTATCAAGGCTAAATGACATTCTTATATCATCTGAAAAAGTTTTAACCACTTGCAGTTGTGCTTTCAGTTCCTCACCTGATGAACTATACAGTTTTAAATCATCCACAAAAACAAGATGAGAAGTCTTTACACTTTGTTGTTTTCTGGGAGCCAAACTGTAGCCATGACCTAATCTGTTAAGTAGACAGCTTAATGGGTTAAGGGCAAGACAAAAGAGCAATGGTGACAAAGAGTCACCCTGGAATATCCCCCTTTGAGGTTTTATCCCTAAAATAATAATTTGTCCTGTATCATGGCTTAACTGCAAAGTGGTTTGCCACTGTTTCATGTTCTCTGTAATGTAATCAATCACTGCAGGGTGTATCTTATACATTTTTAAGCACTGTTTTATCCATGAATGTGGAATACTGTCAAATGCTTTTTTGTAGTCTATCAATGCCATACTTTGATTCTTCCCCTTTTTAAAGTTCTCCATTATGACTTTAACAACAAATGATCTTCGCTCCATATGACTTTATTTTGTCACTCTTTTGTTCTATTGCCATGACTGAGTTTTCCTCTAAATGACTATAAATTCTGTCAACATCAATTCCAGTGCATAGTTTGTATGCCATCAGAAAGAAAGTTATTGGTCTGTAGTTTTTAGGATAGCTTACAGGTTCACTCTTAAGTAGTAGTGTTGTTTTTTCTGTTGTTAACCAAGTTGGTGTCTGTTCGGGGTGCGTATATATAATAGTTATTACTCATGGCTAAATCTTCATGTAAAGATGTTTAATAGTTTCACCCAGCAGTTAGGTACCGCATTTAGGCCTGGGGTTTTCCAGTTAGAGCTTTTCTTAACTTTGCTTCAATCTCTCTGGCCATTACTTCATCCCATTTCATATCCTGTACATTTGCACTTCTTATTTTTTCTTTCACTTCTTCTATCCATTCAGAATCTTTGTTATGTTCCACAGGATCGTCATAGATATTTTTCCAAAATGTATCTATTTCTTCGTTTTTTGGTGGTGTTTCAATTCCTTTTGTCTTGTTTCCCAGTTCTCTATTAAACTTTTTTTGATTCATCAATCAATTGCTTATTTTGTATTTTCCTTTATATTTATCTACATATCCTCTAAGCTTTTCTTCCTCTACTGATATTTTTAGTTTATTATGTACTGTGGTGGTGGTGCTGCAGTTGCTTTGTCTCCTCACAGTAAGACGTTGTCCTGTTCGATTCCCAGCTAGAGCGTCTTCTGTGTGGAGACATGCGTGAATGGGCGTACCTTCGTTGAAAGTTGTGCGTCAAGGCCAGCAACTCGGCACGTAAAAATCTACTGCCAATCATTAGTGGACCAGAGTTCCGCTGTGGCGACCCCTAACCGTGAAAAGCCGAAAGACACAACAAAATGTGTAATGGTGCATGATAGATCCTGGTCTGTTTTGATACTGTTCATTGCTTTTATCAGATCTATCTTTCTGTGTATTTTTGTTGATCTGTTCCTTCTTCTATACTCTTCTAACAGTGACCCTTCTTGTCTTGATTGCTTTATAGTTTTCTCTATTTGATACTTCCATGATGGCATTCAATTTCTCCCCTTCCTTTCCCTTAGTACCCTGTGTTCTTATGGCAAGACTTTATCTGTTATTAATTTAGCTGCACAATAATATATCCTATTTACCTCTGTTATACCGCATGAATCTCTAAGGACAGTCCTAATTACTGTGTTCATTTGTTTTATCAAACTTCTAAATTTTGTGGTTTTATTGATTTTTGTGTAGTCTATTTCTTCCATTGATCTTAATATGTCTGTCCATTTTTATTAAATCAAGCAACTCTTCCCTTAGATCATTTTCTTCTAAACTGGGGGCACATTCTTTGCTCTCCATTTCCTGTGGACATTCTACAGAAAGTTGCAGATCATCTTCCTGTGTCACATTCTCTTCAGTTTCATCCTGTGTCATCTGTTGCTCTTTCATATGGGGACTCACAGGTGTTTCATTCCACAACAGTGACCTTGTCTTGTTCTTTCCCTTGCTGGGCAACTCCAACTAAACTTTTGTACTGGTTTCCTATGGAAGGCTCCAAAGTATCTTCATATGTTAACTGGTCAGATGTTTCCCACTAGATTGGTTTCCCCTTAATTTGGGGATCCCTTGCTCTATCCTGCTGTGATGTTATGAGAATTAGATTTTCTACACTAAATTCTTCACTTTGCAGGTACTCCATAACCTCCATTTCTATTTCTTTACCTTCTCCATTACTAATCCTCTATTCTACTTTTCCTCTTTGTCTTCTTATTTTTTGTATTGTAACATTTTCCATATCCAGATGCCTTTGCCTGTATTTCTCTTCAAATATCTTTGGTGTTGCTCTTTTTGTATTGACTAGCATTGCTTTCTCTTTTGCATAAATATTACACCATATTAAATGTCTTTTCTCTCCCATGTCCATGTTTCTTCGTCAGATATCTCCTGCTCCTCCTGGTTCTTCTTACTTGGGGACTCATTGTTCTATCATGCTGTGATATAACCTGTGTTAGACTTTCTACACTAAATCCTTCAGGTATCCCATAACTTCAGCTTCTATTTTTTAACTTCTACTTTACTAATCCCATAAGTCTGACCACTCTCATATGTAAAGCCATGAAAAGAATTATCATGGAAATGATTAACAACAACATAGGAAACCTTCAAACAGTGGACTCAAACTAGTTTCCATTCATTAAGGGCTGATTATGCCTACTCAGCTTTGTGGATTTCTTATAAAAGGTCACCAAGGTAATAGATGAGGGCAAAACAGTGCATGAAGCCTACTTTGACCTGGCGAAGGCATTTGATACAATACCCAACTAGGGCATCATAAGCAAACTCTCAGAATTAAGCATAAACCCTTATGTTGTATACTGGATAGCCAACTGGCTCTTCAGTAGGAACCAGGAAGCTAAAACTGAGAAGACGACTTCCACTAAGAGGCTGGTCACTAATGGAGTCTTTCAGGGGTCAGGGCTGGGTCTGCTCCTATATGGCATTTATTTCTCTGAAGTCAGGCCAACATCAAGGGCTTCTGGCTGACCAAGTATGCAGATGACTGTAAAATAGGGGCAGTTCTAGGATCCCCCTAAAACACTAACATTCTACAGGATGGCTAATACATGATGAATGACTGGTGTCAAAGTCATGGTCTAAAACTCATTGACAAAAAGTGCATAATAGTACATTTTGGGAAGTCAGCCATCCTAGGAAACTACCTCATTGCTAATATACCCCGAAGAGTATACCTAGTAGTCAAGGATTTGGAGACATATATAGCTAGTTACCTGGCCTTTAACTAACATGTGACCAAGATGGTAAGGAAATCCTTCTATGTTGCTGAATTTATAAACAAGGGCATGGTGTCTAGATCTAGAGATGTCACCATACCTCTATTCAATCTTCATCAGAGCCATCATTGAGTACAACACCCCCTTCAATGTGTACCTGACCAGGCAAATGCTGCAACTAGAATGACCAGAGAGATTTGTCACAAAAATAATACAGGGCATTAACAACACATCCTGTGCAGATCACCTCAAAGCCCTGCCTCTATACCCTGTTGAGAGGCAGTCTCTTCCTGACAAACAAAGCATCATTGGATACCACCCTGCTGGGCTTTTGCATATCTGCAAAACCAAGAGCATTATAGCTGCTCAATCCAAAGACTTAAATCTTGCTTATGACATAAATAAAGCATGTTGGAGGGACAGGTAAATGTCTCAGAGAATTCTACTTCTCAGGATCAGGCTACTCATCCAAATGAAACAGAGCCCTTCCCTGACCCTATTCAAGCATAACTTGGACCACTGGATGGAAAATCAGAAATTCATCCCTGGTCAGGCGATTTATGCCCCTCTAAACCTCTAAGGCACAAAAACATGTGGGATTCATTTGGGGTACAGGGCTAGACTTATAAAGATCCCAGTGGTCATTAGCCTACAATACACCTATGAACATATAAAACAAGTGCAACATATTTGTTTACTTTCCTGGTGTAGAGATACACAGAAGAGTTATTTATTTTTGTTTAAAATGTCTCTCCAGAAGTGGCTCACAATAGCCAACCCAAGGTCCAGTGATATAGGAAACTGAAGAACAAAGGAGAGGAGAAAGCAATCCAATCAGTGAAACAGAACTGTAACAAGCCAGATTAAACCAGACACAACAAGCTTGTAGCCCACAGTCCCACTCTCAATAAGGCTGTACATTCTTGCTGAGACCTATTTGCTGGTTTAACAAACTGTTTTAGCTAAAGAACAAAAGAATGCACTTACAGAAAAATCAAGAGAACCTTAACAAGATGGAAACAAAATTAGACACTAAATCTTTTAATCCACAGTACTACAGGCCTACTAGGTGAACAAGCTGTTTAGTTAAAGAACAAAATAATGCACTTACAACAAAATGATTTAAGAATTATTCTGACAGAACATCTGAATAGAACAAGTGCAATATAGTTGCTTATTTCCTGACTTTTTTCATGTTTAAAAATTTATGCAAAGAAATGGTCTTAATCGAGGTAAATCACAATGGCAAACAGCAAACCAAAGCACAGTGATACATAGAATTGAAGAACAAAGAAAAGGAGAAAGCAATCCAATCAGCAAAATAGATCTGTAACAAGCAAGATGAAACCAGACACAACAAGCTTGTAGTCAATGACCATACTCTCACTGCGACTGTGAACTACCGCTTAGGTCTAATATCTGGTTTAACAGACTGTTTCATCTAATGAAGAAAATAATGCAGTTACATAAAAATCAATTGTAACAGGTCAGAGATAAAATCAGACAGTAAAGCTTATAGCTCATAGTACCATGGGTCTATTAGCTGGCTGAGCAAGCTGTTTAGTTAAAGAACATATATATATATATATATATATATATATATATATATATATATATATATATATATATATATATATATATATATATATATATATATATATATATATATATATCCTGTAGTGGGGGACATCAAGGGAGCCTAACCTACAATTTGCAGATATGCATGCATGTTTCACCTTTATAGTGTGTGTGTCTGTATTCCTAATATTACCCAACTGCAGACCAAGCTTTAGACAAAGTGATAAAAATCACCATCCTACCTGTATCATAAAAATAACTCTGCAAAGCAAAGCAATGTATAATAAACACCACTGCACACAAAAACTTAGTACATTCACACAAGAGGTACCAAAGCATGCACACGCACACACACTTATGAAGCATTTAACAATCTTCACACCCCCACTATAAAAATAAAATTAAATATAATAAATTGTGGCGGTTTTGATCACTTTCCAAGGAACCATATCTAGGCCTGCACAGTTGCACTCAAGACACAATGAAACATGACAAGCTGCAATAAAAACCATATCAGAATAAAGCATGTTTTGAAATGAATAACATTACCCATCTAAGAACCAGAGGGAGCATGACAATTCCCTGAAGGTAGTTTGTGTGACAACCTATAGTGTGAAACAGTTACACTGAAAACTACTTTCTGCAAGATGTGAATTTATATATTTACAGATATATATATATATATATATATATATATATATATATATATATACATACACACACACACATACATTAGGAGAGTAAGGAGGAAGGAATCCTCACACATGGGGAGGTGCAGGGACTGCAAAAATACTTTATTTTCAGTTTGATGAACGTGATTTTCTTATTGGCAGTTAGAGCAATGGAATTCATAGAGACATCATAAACCCAAACCAGGACAAGTCCTACATTATGCATTGAAAGTAAAACCAGTCAGATAACAGTAAAATAAATATACACACACACACACACACACACACACACACACACACACACACACACACACACACACACACAAATAGTTAGAGAGATTAGATAGAGAGATTAGATAGATAGATAGATAGATAGATAGATAGATAGATAGATAGATAGATAGATAGACAGATAGATAGATAGCCTGACATAATTAGTTAGTCTATGGTTTACATCAATTTACCTAAGGCATTTTTAAAGGAATCCCAGCTAACCTCAACTACATTTTCATAAACATTTTCAAGAACATAACATAGATACTACATTGTTTTTTTCAGGAGGGGTACAAAGGTCATCTGTATCCTCACGAGGGTGGTACCTATACCCTCCACTACTTTAATATACTCACTTTAAGCTCATATTTTATTACATAAAGGGGAATATATATTTTAGAATTCTACTGAAAATATGAATTAGCAAGGTGTGTAAGGGAGCCGAACGTAAAAGTAGATAATGTAATGTTTCTAAAGTCCTTTGTGGCAAACCTTTGGTAAGTTGGGCTTTTTATTTTATTCTTTTATTTGTTAACCAGATGGTCTGGTCTGAGGACCCTTTTTATCCATGACCCCGGCAAAGTTTTGTAGTACAATAAAATATTTACATTACTAATAGTACTTTACTGAAGGTGTTGCAATGCTTATTCAGAAATAGTACAACACAAGAAAATACTTAGGGCACAATAAATTGCCGGGCAAATCTGTATTGTTGTCTGCATATGTCATTTGGCAAAAGTTTTACACCGGATACCCTTCCTGGCATAACCCTCCCCATTTATCTGGGCTTGGGACCAGCATGAAGAAATGCACTGGCTTGTGCAGCCCCAGTGGCTGGGTTAAATGGGGTAGGAGTTATTCTGAAGGAACAGTATGCCAAGTGTGATTTGGAGGTGAAAAGAGTGTCAGATAGAGTGATGTTTATGAAGCTGGTAATTGATGGTGTGATGATGAATGTTGTTAGTGCATATGCTCCACAAGTTGGGTGTGCAATGTATGAGAAAGAAAAATTTTGGAGTGAGTTGGATGAAGTGGTGGTGAGTGTGTACCCAAGGGTGAGAGAGTGGTGAATGGAGTGGATTTCAGTGGGCATGTTGGTGAAGGGAACAGAGGGGATGAGGAAGTGATGGGTAGGTATGGTGTTAAGGAGAGGAATGTAGAAGGTCAGATGGTAGTGGATTTTGCGAAAAGGATGGACATGGCTGTGGTGAATACATATTTTAAGAAGTGGGAGGAGCATAGGGTGATGTACAAGAGTGGAGGAAGATCCACACAGGTGGATTATATCCTATGTAGGAGGGCCAGTCTGAATGAGATTGGAGACTGTAAAGTGGTGGCAGGGGAAAGTGCAGTTAGGCAGCATAGGATGGTGGTCTGTAAGATGACGTCGGTGATCAAGAAGAGGAGGAGGAGTGTGAGGGCAGTGCCAAGAATCAGATGGTGGAAGTTGAAAAAGTGTGCGTGAGGTGGAGTTCATGGAAGAGTTAAGACAGGCACTGGGTGGCAGTGAAGAGTTACTGAATAGCTGGGTAACTAAAGCAGAGGTAGTAAGGGAGACAGCTAGAAAGGTACTTGGTGTGACATCTGGAGAGAGGAAACAGGACAAGGAGACCTGGTGATGGAATGAGGAAGTACAGGAGGGTATATAGAGAAAGAGGTTGACGAAGAAGAAGTGGGATTGTCAGAGAGATGAAGAAAGTAGACAGGAATATAAGGAGATGAGGCATGTGGTGAAGAGAGAGGTCGCAAATGCTAAGGATAAGGCATATGGAGAGTTGTATGAAAGGTTGGACACTAAGCAGGGAGAAAAGGACCTGTACCGACTGGCTAGACAGAGGGACTGAGCTATGAAAGATGTGCAGCAGGTAAGGGTACCAGTAAGAGTGAAAGGGAAGGTCTACAAGAGGGTAGTGAGACCAGCTATGTTATATGGGTTGGAGACAGTGGCACTGACAAAAAGGCAGGAGTCAGAGCTGGAGGTGGCAGAGTTAAAGATGTTAAGATTTGCATTGTGTGTGATGAGGATGGACAGGATTAGGAATCAGTATATTAGAGGGTCAGCCCAGGTTGGACGGTTTGGAGACAAAGCCAGAGAGGTGAGATTGAATTTATTTGGACAAGTGCTGAGCAGGGATGCTGAGTATATTGGGAAAAGGATGTTAAGGATGGAGCTGCCAGGTAAGAGGAAAAGAGGAAGGCCTAAGATAAGGTTTATGGATGTGGTAAAAGAAGACAGAGCAAGATGCAGAGGACAGGAAGAAATGAAAACAGATTATCCACAGTGGCGACCCCTAACGGGAACAGCCAAAATAAGAAGAAGACATTGCTGGGCAAATAGACAAAAATTATCAATGTTACATTTTTCATAAAATATTTTGCATTGTGTTCCCACAAAGATTGCCAGTGATAGACTCATTCAATAAAAGACATTTTACTGACACTGTAATGTGGCTGTAACTATTGTTGCCTAAGGTATGAAAGTAGGCTGCAAGGTAATAGGCTGGATGTACTGTTGCCTAGTTAAAGAGCAGAGAAGCTGGTATCTAAGTTGCAAGGTTATGGGCTGAATATACTACTACCTTGTTTGGAAATGCAGAAAAGAAGGTGGTATCTAAGCTAATGGCCATGCACATCAGTAAGGGATGGTTGTGCTTTGTATTTCCATACATTTACATTGTTACAATGTTAATTTAAGGTAAATGATGCATAGCTATATGAACATGAGGTCAAAACGATCAAACCCAGAGTCAGGAAAATTTATATGGGATGCTCTAGAGATACAAATACTGTCAAGGAGAAGATAAGAGGACTCTCAAAGTATAACAATGGGTAATATATTTGTAAAATGCTGGTGAGTGTTAATACAATGCTTTAGATGATGATAGATTTAAAAACAGTTAAAAACTAATAACATCAAGTTCTATAAAGAATATAGATAAATATCAACCAAATATGACAAGGTCTAAATAATTCCAAAATAAATTGTACATGATATTAACATTTTCAGTTGTGTGTCTATGAACTAAAAATGACTGCAAATATTAAGAATGACAAGGGTCTGTTTTAAGGCATATTAGGACACACAGATGGCTGTTTTGCTAGGACTGTGCTAACTGATAGTGTAGAATATGAGAATATAAAGAAATGTCAGAAATGTTCATGCAATAAAATAAAAAAACTCTTTAACAATTGAAACTGGGGATGAATATCAAAGATTTTTTAATAGTTATGAAAGTGTAACAAGAAAATTGCTAGAAAGCTAAATGAGTTTAATATGCATAATGCACATAACCCTGTTAGAAGAAATGAAATGCTTGAGTACAACGTGTTACTGTTCAGCATGATGAGAAAGTCAGGGGCAATGGTAAAGGTCCTTACAGTCTGAACACATTATTATACTACTTATATTAATAAGGAACTACAGAGACCTGTCTGTTTTATCACCAAGTAGGAAACAAATGGAAAACTATGAAATTAAGAGGATGAAAAACATTTTATTTCTTAAACATATATATATATATATATATATATATATATATATATATATGTGTGTGTGTGTGTGTGTGTGTGTGTGTGTGGGTGGGTCTACTTCTTTTTACCAAATTTCCAATTTACCGAATATTAGTTTGCCAACACCAGCTGTAGAAAAGGATACTCTTCTGAAATTGCACTACTGCGAATCTCACATAAGCAAAACAGTTACCATGTGAGATGTACAATTACCACTCAAATACACACCACATTTCCTAGTATTATTACAGGGGGACAAGCCACCCTGCACCCCCCACATCCCCTGCAACTTATATATACCAACTCCAAGATCGCACTACAGTGACAACAAGGGTAGATTTCCTGACTGTTACTGTAGAGCAATCTCCACTTATATTCCATAGTATGAATATTTCTAACCTACCTGCATATCTGACATGCAACAGAACTGCTACAGTGGATGGCAAGGTACACAAACGCAGTCTAATTGTACATCTTGCACAGCAAATGTTTCATTTAAGTGAGATTCATAATAGTGCAGTTTCGGAACAGTGTACTTTCGTACAACTGGTGTCGGCAAACTAACATTCGGAAAATTGTAAATTCGATAAAAAGAAGTAGACCCATATACATATATATATATATATATATATATATATATATATATATATATATAGTTTACTATCAACATTTTGGACAGCGTTCAGTCGAACTGCGATAGTCAAAAGGCTATTTTCCAGTTGACAGAAGGCAGAACAGAAAATGGTCAACTCCACAACAATGAATGCTAGTGTGCATTTGCTGTTGTAAGGTCAACATTCTGCTTGGAGATCGCAGTACAGTGGGGATCAGGAAATGTACCCATTTCTTCACTCTAGTGCGATCTCAGAGTTTGTATATATAATTAGCAGGGGGTGTGGGGGCACAGCCCCCCCACATGGGAGTGCAGGGGGCCTTGCCTTCCCCGCAATACGTTAGTTGGAAATAGCTGGTAGGCAGGGTATGATGGGTAATGTCGAGTACGTCGAATGATGACGTGTTGACATTACCCGTTTTGTTCCTTTGAGTGAATGATGTTTTTATTTTCGTTGTTAGTTTTCGCAGATGTGATCATTCGACAGAATATGTTTCGGACATATGATAGTAAATATATATATATATATATATATATATATATATATATATATATATATATATATATATATATGGATTCCCTTCACAAGCTCGAAGTTCCAAAACTTCGAACTGCAAATGGTCAAGACCATAAGATTGAACTTTTGAAACTTTAAATGTTGTGAATGGAGATCGGCATACATCTTGGAATGGGAAATTTGCCATTTTCCTCACTGTAGTGCTATCTCAGAGTTAGTATATTTATTTAGCTGGAGGGGTGCAAGGGGACTTGCCTCCTGCAAAAACATATATATATTTTTTTACAGTTTTGAAGTTTCAAAACTTCGATCTTATGGTCTTGAGCATTTGCAGTTCGAAGTTTGTGAAGTACAGACATATATACATGTATATGTATATTGCCTTTTTGCACTGTCACTTGATTTCACTCAGTATTTTCATTAAAAAAATATTTTGTAGTCATCATATATTATTAATAGATCACCAGCATTACATACAGAAACTGTTATATTCACACCTGAGCACACATTAATTACAAAATATAGAGACTTATCAATCTTCTTAATTCAGCATACAAATAAAACATATATTATATATTTATTGGTTTTGTCACAAATGAGAAAATGGACCGAAATTTAAAGAAAGTATAAGGAAGCCTGCATCCTTTGAATTGCTGTTGCAAGTAGTGAATGAGGTTTTAAAAGTTTCTTACAATTTGTTTCTCCACTTAGTCTGCTACATTTTAGAGATGTTGGCTAGCTTTCCCAAAGATGTCCTTTTCATGACTAAGCCTAAAGAAATCAATGTTATGCCTGCTATCTGCATTGTATAAGACATATTAATGAATTAAAATGTCATATGTCCCATATATGTAATCTAATGGAATTTTTCACAACTTAGTAACGGCTCATTAGTATTTGTCAGTGGAATAAGAACATTATTACCTCTCAGTTAACATTCCTTCCAAACAATGTCATATCTTCCTTCTCTCCATGCTAGTTATTACCCCTTTGCAAGTGAAGAAAATGCATTGACTTCCTGCTAGAGTTACCACCTGTCCCACTTTGCGAGGGGACATTCCCTCTTTAGGCAGTTGTGTCCTGCGAAAAAAATCAAACAATAGCAAATGTACTGAGATTTCAGGACAAAAATATTTCCTATGTTTACTTTAATAGTTGCATAAAACAGTTATTTTTATATATGAGACGTCTATATGTTATGTGAAGTAGTATAAGCAATTCAAATGTCACTAGAATAAACTTTTATTTGTGCAAAAAAGTAAAGTTCTGTACTATGCGTGGCTGTAGGTATGTTTTGTCCTGGAAAATCTGACATTTCTACAGAACATGTCCCACTTTGGGCATTTAAAAAGGTGGCAACCCTACTTCCTGCTCACTGACTACTGCAGATCATCAAATAATTTGTGTGTGACTTTTGACAGTGGCAAATACACAGTAGTATTTACTGGAAACACTGACAACAGGATGGATCTGAAGCCACAAAACTTTCTTTTTTCATGTCAGTAAAATGGGCAAAAGGAAACTGCTGTTTGCTGTCTCAGAGTACAGTGTGTTTGAAAGTTTTGGAACCCCGTACTATCTCTCTACCAAAATTTATAAGTTACAAACTGTCTAACAAGTGTACACATTGCATATCAAATTTTCTAAAAGTGTATGCCAATTTTTTTAAATCTCAAACTGTCTACTGAATGTGCATACTTCATAATAATTTTTGGAACCCCACACTATTGAGAGTGTACACTAGAAACTTCACACTGTGTGCCAGGTTTACTCTTTGCTTATCACACTTTCTAAAACTGGGTGCCAAACTTTTCACACTTCCAACCAAATGTAAACATTGTGTACCAAATTTGCACATGAGTTCTCAGACTTACAAGGTAAGAACTTTCTCATTGCTACTCTGTTGATAGTCAAAGGTCATGGGGCAAGTAAGCATGAAATCTTAATGGCAAATGAAATGTAATAGAATTCACCCTCATTATCAAAGATTCAAAGATGTATATCCATTCTGGTTACAAAATGTGCATTATGGATATTACACCAAGAAGGGAAGAATGCACACAGTCTTTCAATAGAATTGTTTTGACATCTAAAATAATACGATGTGAGTTGTGGAGCAGACCTTTCAGAGAAGGATATGTATATCTGCAGTTCCTTTCTGAATTTTGGCAAAGTTGGCAAATAAGAGTCACCTGTTGATATTCAGAGGACTATAACTGTGATCTGAGAATAACAGAATTTAAGGTGTAAATCAGGGTGACTATATACTAAGCGTGAGGCTGTGGTACCTTAGAATACGCACCCACTCTGAGGTACAGAAATGTTGGCATTAGTAAGCATGACTAGCAGGGGATAAAGCCCCCCACCCCCATCCTCACAAAATATGCTTCAAAGGTATACTGGTCAATTTCACAATTTGCTAATATTTGTTTGAATTGCATATACATTTTAGAGTATCTGGACTTGCAAGATGAGGTATAGCACTTCTGATAGAGAGCCTAAAGAAGAACCGGTCACAAAATCAGCATGGCTTATTGATATAATTACAGGATATCAGCAAGATTAATGTTTAGACAGAGTGGTCACATACAGTGTTGTACATCATACATGAAAAACAAGAAGTACTGGAACTCTGGCATCAGCAAGCATGGAAAACTGCAGCTTGAAATTTCATGCTCTTTAGATATTTGTGACAAAAGTCACCTGTTCTGGAACTGTGAGTTCTGGTACACTGCAAGATGGCAGCATAAGCCTGTTTTCAGCCCTGTAAATAGTAACTTAATTTAAAATGCTTTACCCTGTTGGGTTAATTGTTATCGCAAATTTGCCATATAGGTGCAAAGCTGTTATTAGTTATAACACTGAATCACTGGAACTGCTAAGGTTGCACTTCCATTACATGCCAATGGAAGAGGAACATCAGAGAAAATTCATGCCCACCAATAGAACTGGCTCTAAATTCCATTTTCAATTAGCTTAATGTTTTAGGGTCAAATTCTAATCTGTTTTAGGGGGTGCAGGCAGCAGTATAACAAATAAGAGAAAAAATCTCTCTCAAAAGATGAAACGCTACTACGTCCCAGCTTATGACATAATCCGTAATGGCCAGACCACAACAAGAGCTGGTGGCATAACTATTATCTAACCAAAAAACTTAAACCTCACCATAAACCCAATACAGATATTACAATTCAATAAAGCTGAAATCTTACTAGCATCACTTAAACTTAACAATTACAAATCCATATATGCAGCTACCCTCTTCCTACCACCTAATGCACGAGTCTGCCAGTGAGGATATAGTTTCATACTGCTACCTACATGTCTCATGAGTCAACTATTGTAAGAGACCTACATTTCAACTGTTCTTCAGCTACTGAAAGATAATATCACCTACATATCAACCTATATGGACTAAGCCAGCTTATACAAGGTACCACTAGGAGTGATAAAGCCACGGGTAAATAGGGTATTGTACACTATTTATTAAGAACAGCCCTAGCAAAATTACACATGTATGAATTCAGTTAGATTCTATGAGTGATTGTAACTCTATGTAAGCTCACGGAGGTATACTAAAATCTACAGATAAATCTAGTGTAACACAGAAATAAAACCAAACAATATGCATTTTAATATCTATCCTTAAGTAGTGTAACTGGGAAAAGTTAAAAACCTGGCCACTTGATGAAGCAGTAATCCACTTTACACAAATTTTCCTTACTGTGCTTGATTCTCTAGCCCAGCCACTTAAAAATAAATAACACTTGTACCTTGGTTCATACCAAAAATTAAGCAAATTATGCAAAGTAGAGCTAAGGAACAGAAAAACTCACCCCGAAATAAAACTCCACAAAACCTACTTCTGTATCACAAATGGGGAATCTACACTCCAATAAGCCAAGAGAAATTACTACACAAAACTACAAAAGGCCTGTAGCAAGTGTGATGAAACATTCTATTAACGATCAATAACCTTCTGAAGCCTGGTAATAAGTCCTCACCTTGCCCATTCCCAAAAAAACAGGCTGCAGTGTTGCATGAAATTTCACCTCAAGCTTTTTCATTAGCATCTGACAAACTACCAACCGAATATTTCCATACTGCAGCAGAGGCCAATGTATGCCCTATCTCAATACTAAGAAATGATTCCACACAAGAATCCACAATTTCTACACTCTGGAAACAGTCACAGATTTCTCCTTTACCAAAAAGTGCTCATTTCATAGAAGTAGTGAGTTACAGCCAATAGTCATCATAGATTCATTAACCAGAATACAAAAAAGAAAAAAAAATCTGGCCATAGGTAACTCCTCTACTATTTAACCAAAATCAATCGTACAGCATGGCTTTAGATCATAACACAGCACATGAACAGCCCTACTGATCTTTATAAATGTTGTGCATGACAAATGTAATCAAGGTGAAATGGCTGTCTCTTTATTCCTTGGCCTGTATAAGGTATTCATTACAGTCTTACATCCTATAATATCAACAAGTCTTAAGGAACTATGCTTAATAATAGAATCACTAGCCAATGAAACAGTGTGTACACTAATCTGATGTTGCAACCAGAATCATGTGGATAGACCATAAACAGCTCCATCAAGCACAAATTAACTGAAAATACTCAGAGTAAATCTTTTGTGTAGGAGGGCTCCATGCACCCCCTATGTAGAGCACTGCCCAAGCCTCCTCAAATGAAATATACCTACTTTCAGGAAATACAACAGTGGAGAAAAGGGAATTCTCCACTATCACTGAAAGTGCTTTTGGCAAAACATTTTATGTTGACTGCCATTTGACCAGACTACTGGCAGCACTCTGACACACTCCCATATAGCCTTACACCAGCAAGTCTAATTAAGTATGCAAAAAAAATTAACGTAATTTTATTCAGCCCCATCCATTAAACAAAGCTGTCCTTTGGGGGGGACTGTCTACAGCAATATAGATTGATCCTAAAAGTTAAATTAAAGGTGTTTTACTCCCAAAGTTCTCAACCAAATTGCATTTATTTTATTATACGATCTGCCAATAAGGTTAGTATTGCCCATGTACCCCATATAAAAATTTTAAAGTAATAATCAATCAGAATCTAAAGTTTAATCAACACATCCAAAATATGGCAGACAAAAACAAACCAAAAACTAGAATTGTTGTATTAAGCAGCTCTTTACTGGGCAGACAAACTCTGCTCTACCTGCCTACTCTCAAGCCTCCTATATGTCATATCACTTTTCACTAACATACAATTCAGACAAACAACTGAACTAGGACAAAATAAAATAAAATCACCAGCAAAATTCATCACTGCCTAGCACTGCAAAACCTAAACTGGTTGGAGGTCAGTACCATAGTCAGAGCAGCATGAAGGGGGTGGCTCCTTGGGCTCAAGATGTTAGAGGGCATGACTGGCACCTCAGCAGGGTTGCTAGGTTGCAGTACTGGCATTTATTTAAATAGCCACTACTCATATGGCAGCTGCTTAAATGTGTTAAGATGTCAATAACTGTAACAAGGAGATTGAGGCCTTTTCTTTTTTTTTTTTTTAGTTGAGGGGGTAGATCTCTGGGAACTGCCCAGGTGCCAGCTGACCTAGCTAGGCCTTTGTTGGAAGTATCTAATATAATGATGCCCCTGCACTTATAAATGGCGCATAACATCTACTACCGCTGAAATATAGGGCCAGTACATACCGCAAAGACAAACTCGGTCTCAAAGTCAATCTTTAGCCCTTTCTCAAAAAACAAAGATTCACCAGGGGACCTATATATGCGGTATAGATGCCAAAACTATGGAACTCATTTTGAACTATCCTTAAGAAGTTTTCTACCCATATACAATTCAAGACTTCAGACAAACTGTATCTAGTAGACAATGGACACGCCTATGCATCATTTATCTAAACTAAGTTCTTTACTATTCTAAGCATCTTAAAAATATCATACCTCAAGCGTCTCTAAATAAAATATCCTTAATGTTGAATTAGATACTTTCTTACCATTACCATTTAATTCTCATGTTGGCAGTTACATTTCTACCAATCATTTATGTAAAACTTAAAAAAAAACATACCTTAGAGTACCCTGCAAACCCTTTGATTGTTTAATTCCACAAGAGATACCTCCTGAGTAGACATAAGTTCCCAAGATATTGCTTATTTAGCCAAAGAGATCTCCTGAAAAATGTATTCATTTATATTATTATATTTTTAAATGTATTGTTTTCTGCATCTATGTCTTTCTGCCATATATTAGCTAAAGAGATTTCCTGTAAAAATGTGTTAAATTGTGTATATTATCATTAACAGTTTTAGTAGTTGTATTTTCTTTTCCACATATATATATCCTTATTATATCTAGTATGAAACTTTTCACGCCAGTACCTCTGACCCTGAAAAGGGTCTTTGCCCACTTTGATTTTCCAAGTAAACAAGTGCAAGCAAAATAAACATCACTTCACACCACAAGTGCAATCAGTAGTACATTAGATAAACTGATACTGTAGTTGTCTCAGGAAAAACCTTCCAGTTGGTTGAAAAAGTGAAAGATATGGAAAACTGCAACCAGAGATGCAATATTAGGATGTCTGGTGTTCCTAAAGTTGTAAACAACATAAACACTGTGTCCATGAAATTCCTGGAGCTCAGTTCAAACGTTAAATACTTGCTACCATTCAACACTGACTAGGCCTTTAGGGCCCTGACATGGAAACAGATGCTGGGCAGGATTCACGAAGCCTCCGTGTAAGAGATACAAGGCTTACACGGAGGCTGCAGTTAAACGGTGTGACGTCAGCATGTCATGCATATGCATGAGGGCATGCTGAATCACACCTAAGGCTTACACGGTCCGTGGAAGACAATAGGGGGTGTGTCCGTAGGCCGAGCCCTGCAAACAGACACGGCCCAGAAGAGTAAAAGTCCAGAAAGTAAACCCCCATGACAGAGCCCGTGTAAATGTGAATAAATACAACACAACACATGCCCCCACAGACTACGAACATAAAATGTACACATGAACATCTTATAATTTTTTTTAAATTGTAAAGATGTTTGCCCGTGAGTGCACTCGTTTGCGCGGGCGTGCCTGTAGCTTAGCCACAGTTAGCAGTCAGTGGAAAAGCATATAAGAACTAAATATGCAAAGTAAGCTAAGAAGCAATAGTGTAGCAGTAGAGATGTCGGCTGAAGAGCAGGCAATCATGGTTCGAGCACCCCCAACATCAATTTTTATTTTTAGTGAAATAAGCACGAAACAAGTCCCTGACATATATGTACACATATAAAATTATATTTTATGTAAAATGTAATGAAATGGGCCATATATTTTTAAGAAATGTGAGATAACAAAATAATAAAAAATGTCAGATGTGCCTATAGCTGAGCTACAGTTTAACAAGTTGAGTGCATCTGCCCGTAGGTGAGCAGTGGTTTAACAGGTGTAAAATGAGTGCCTGTAGGTGAGCAGTGGTTTAACAGGTGTAAAATGAGTGCCCATAGGTGAGCAGTGGTTTGACATGCTGAAACTGTGTGCCCATGGTTAAGTTGAGCGTAATATGCGTGCTAACAGCCAAATGACGCGTAAACCAGCGTAACCTGTTTGCGCGGAGCTGCGCACCACGCCAACAAGCTAACCGACGGGCAAAGTTGAGCAAGCTGTAACAAAACTGCCTTTACACAGACACACCTCCTAGCCTGTGTAGACAGTCATAAAATATAAAAAGCAGTGGCCAGGTTCGAACCCAGGATACCATGCACCATAGTCAAGGTACTGAACCACTAAGTCATGACAGCTGCACTTAGAAATGCAGTAATAGCATATATATAGGAATGAATAGAAAGAGGAGCATGACAAAGCAGGTTTTGTGAAGCTGATACAATTCCAAAATGGCCAATCACAGATAAGTGCAAGAAAAACGGCATATATAAGCCCCATAGGCGGGAATACACAGCATAACCGATTGTAGAACTGACTTGCAGCCAGAATGTCAGGTGTAGGTGAGGGTAGTTGCTTTTGAGCACAGAGGTGGGGCATTGAGGAGTCCAAATATATGGTTTGGCTCCTTGTCCTCAATCATGAGGCCCAACTCATGCAGGGCCAGGTCCTGTGGGGAGCATATAGGGCTGAGGCGTGGGACCAGTTGGCTCATGATCTCACCAGTGCCACAGGGATACCAAGGACTGATGAGCAGGTCCGTCACCACCATGTGGACCTGAAGAGATGGAAGCAGGACCAACTGAACCGTTGGATCCAGGAGGCCCAGCAAATGCCCAACACCCCACTACTGAGTAAGTTACATGTAATTATTTATGTAAGAAATTAACCTAGCTGATATTATGGAGATGTGTATTCCAATATTACTTTATTTATATTACAGCAGCAGGTGTCCGTTCTGCGAACCGTAGAGCCTATGGCGATAGGCTGGCATGGTTGCGCCACCAGGCAGGTCAGTAATCCTCTCCCTGTAACTGTAAATAAATATATAAGTATGACAGTTAGCAAAAGAGAGCAGTGTAGTCACTAATTAATAAAATGTGCAAGTAACAGTGTAAGAGGGTTTGCAAGTATTGCTTGATTACAAAAGTGTGATGCAGTCTATAATCCAAACAGAAAAATGAAACAAGTCTGAAATAAAGATGTCCCACCTGTAATATAATAGTACATAACCTGCAGCAGGCTGAAAAGTACAGCTGCAGAAGTTGAGTAAAACACATGTGTGAAATATATCCCTGTTGAAATACAGAAACATGACAGAAGTGAGACTGTTGGAAAGGATTGTTATAACTACAGGTAAAACATGTCAATAAAGCCTAGAATTAAGTACCATCCTGAATTGTAAAAATAAAACAAGTGAGAGAGTGTGAGAAAGAGTTATGAATCCACCAATAAAGTAGTAATAACTCCTGAATAAAGTATACTGCAGTCAGTACAGAATGAAATGAATGTGACAAGCAGAACCAAACAGTAACATGTGTTGAAAATGTTAACGCAGCTGGAATGTGTATCCCAAAATCTGGATATGTTGCTCTCAGTCTGCAATATGCAGATAGTATGGTTGTCTGAAATACCAAACATCCACAGTTGTCTATAGCTATATAAAGCAAATGTAGCAGGATGATGTAGCTGGACAGAGCCAGATATGAATGTGTATGAATAAAAATGAAAATGTATATTGATGTAGCAGTAACATTCCTATCACCAACTTGAAGTAGTTATCACATAGGAAACTGTAGGCAGAACTGTAGTGTGTATATATCTGCAGCTATTAGAAATGTACAGCATATGTATTGGTATTTGAAGTTGTTAATTAAATTTTCTTCACCCTACCCTATAACCACATATAATCCATTCCACGTGAAATTGGTATGTGCAATCACAATTAACACCCCTGGACATTTGTCTTGTTGGTTCATACATATTTGCATGTACGTTGATGCATCTGCCCTGTTCATACATCCAAACCTGATGGCCTGTTGCCATCAATCAACCCTGCATGTTGTTGGACTGTGTATTGCTGTTCAAAATATGCATGTGTTATGCTTGCTGTTCAATGGTTTGAATATCTGGGTGTTTGGTTAATGGGAATACTAATGCATGCTGTTACAACTAATTGTGAATGGTATTGTACGTTACTAACCCAAACTGTCATGACATAATGCAAAACATAGGATGACAGGGAAGGCGGGTTCCAGCGGACCCACCTCTCCCTCCTCAGCTGGCGAGTGCACCTGGCAGTAGTGCCCAGGCCGGACCCTCCTCCAGTGGCCCTGTGCCACCTGCAGGTGGAAGCACTGCAGGGGATGGGGCTCATCCCCCCTCTGCAAGTGTGGCCGGAGGAGAACATCCACTCACCCTCCATAGTGTCCGGACTGTGGTGCGTAGGGAGATCCTGGAAGCTGTTCTTGGGCCCCTACACCAGCTTGAGGCACAGGTGACACAACTAATGGGAGTGCCTGCTGCCCGGCCTACACAGCCCCCAGCACAGCCCCATCCTGGGCCGTGAAGGCACAGTGGCAACTGCCCATGGGTGGGGATATCAGTTCCACTGTTGCCATCTGTGGGCTCATGGGCTCTAGATATCCAAACATCCGTCCCCGTCAATTGTGTAACCCCCCCACATGTGTCATACACTGCCCCTGTATGCGTCTTGTTTGTCTTGTCTGTTAACCTACCCAACCTACCTCCCCAGCTATACCGACTTCCCGTACCTGACATACCACTCTCACCTGAAAAAAAAAGGGCACTCTGTACCCACAAAAAATTAACCCCATACATAGCTGCCCATTTTGCACACATGTCTGCTGGACATGGAAACTGTCAATTACAATTGGCTGTACAAGTATTATTGTTGTCCTTACACCTCTCTCAGGGGTGGAAGGTTTCAAATGTCACACCAAATTACAAACATATGCACAGCTGTTGCTGATGAAGAAATGGGCAGCTATGGGCCTTACCTACATCCCTCCTGCAAAACCCGAGCTTGTTTCCCTACTGTCTTACCCTCTTTGTCACCCCTTTTTCACCACTTTCCTGTCTCCCCATTTTCATTTCTTTCAAAGAAAATAGCACAGGTGTGCGCAAGAGTAATCACTTTTAAGCAGTTGTAAGCGGGTGTGCGCGGAGCTGAACGCCAGTGCGCATGCCTGAGCTCCACGCAAACCAGCGCTAACCCGGTTATAACTGCTTAAAAGTGCCTTAGTCACTCTGAATGACAAGGCCTGTAGTCTGCTCAAAAGCAAAATAAAATCCCACTGTCGGTCCCGAACCCAGGACCTTGGAAACAGTAGTCTACATGACTTACCACTAAGCCATGACTGTTGTATAAGAACATTGTGCTACAATAAATATATCATGTAATAGTAGGAATGAATGTAAAGGGAATATAGGATGTGTAGTACACAAAGCATGTCATGTATATTTACTGTCAAATGTAGTGGATTTCTATAATAGTAGTGTGTGAACAGAAACAGCCATGCTAGTTGGTAGCTAGTAGGTAATAATGTCACTGTAGCACCTTGCAAGCCACACACATACTCACAGCAGGATAATCACTGCCCATACCCCACAACCTCTTACAGGAACACATCTGGACTAAGTAATAAAAATGTGGAGCAAAGGCCCAAAACAGGGACACATTCCAAATAATGCTCCAACAAACTTAGACAGTTGAGAGAGTAACAGGTTCTGCATTTTGTTGGATGTTTGGAAGGGTATGAAGTCTGAAACTGAAATGTTTGTCACTATAGTCTGACTTGAGCCCAGAGTGATTTGCCAGAAAAAGCTGTTTATGAGATATGGACCAAAATATGAGGCAAAATGTGGACAACCTGCAAATATCTGTACACTTGAGAGGTCTGACACTGCCATATTTGAATAGTTAAGAGCCTAGACATAGCAACAGTGACTGAGTTACAGGGATGCCCCACAGACTCCCTGTGAAATGTACAAACAGTAGGCAGAAAGGTGTTACAACACATGCAATGGTAACTATGAAGTACTGAAAGTATGCACCACTTGCATGTCGGAAATAGTGTAGTAATACATATGCTCATGCTAACCCATAGTCACAACTGCAGAATACAAGGCAATTTAATGGGTGTACTCCACTGATATGTACCATTCCATGAGGCAGATAAAAGATGCACCTGAGAGTCTCTGGGGCCTGCTCAGCAGCATACTCAAATACCCTAATAGATGTCAAGGCCCACACCATGGCCAGACCACACTGCATGCAGTAACACCCTAGCAGATATAGCAAGCATTCCAAGGTGTGAATGTACATGGAAAATAGGAAAGCCACAGCAACACACTACAGTCAAGACACCTAGCAGGCATACAAGTAGTGAATGTAAAGGGCAAATATTGAAGCCATAGCAACAAAGTGCAAGAGCCACTGCTATATACCAGTTACACCACATGTCCCACAGGAAAGCACACACACTCACATTAACAGTAGTAGTAGTCTTAGGTGTCAGTGTACATACACACTTAGTACAGGAAACTGGAGAAATGAATGGAGAAATGTTAATCTACAACACAGCCAGAAATATGAGAGAGATACTAACCTTTACACTCACAGAACAGTGTCCACAGCATACCAGCATGGTCCCTGTCCTTAAACCCTGAAAGGGCTACGCCTATCTAAAATACCTTTTTATAGCACTGTCCTGGAATCACAGTGAGAACTGCAATCAGGACACAACTGGCTGCATGCAATTAGCAAATGCTGGCTAACAATTGGTGCAGAGGCCATCACATGGACATATGCAGATACCTACAAAAGCATGCTGTACTCCCAGTCCACACATGCAATACTTTCATTGCACCCTGTGGAGGTAGGGAGAGATAGAGAGAGAGAGAGAAAAAAAAAAAAAAACATACACAAACAAAACCAGTCATCAAAACCCACTCGAAAGCTGCCAACTGCCAACTGGAGCAGCAGGACACCAAACCAAACGGCAACGCAAGCAGTTGTGACAAACACAGGTAATGTAAAGTAATACTTTAAAAGTCTACATACTGTGAACCCTCCATATGTGTCATTGGTCTGTATCCATATGTATATGAAGATGTGCATAGGGCAGGGGACATACAGCAACTATCAGTGAAGGCTGTACATACATATGTATGTGAGGGCATCTATGTGCACATATCAATGTAGGTTGAATGTAGATTGTAGTGTAATGTACAAAGTAGGTTTCACAGTCATGTATGTTTAGCAGTATGTTAGTGTGTGTATACAGTTTTGTAAACAAACATGTTGATATACCTATCTGTCATATGGATACGTATGTATGTCAATATATGTATGTATATATATATATATATATATATATATATATATATATATATATATATATATAATATGCATATATGTATACATACATAGAGAGGGATGTAGGAATACATAGACAGATGTAGATAGAATATGTAGAAACATATATATGTAATACAAACATACAGATATAGATATATCTAGATACATATACATAGACAGACAGATCTATCTACAGATATGACTGTATATGACGATCTCACACTCCCCCTGTCCCACCCCCTCTGTCACTCTCACCCCCTCTCTGTCACACCCCTCTCTCCATATCTATAGCAATATATGTACATCAATATATATATGTGTATATGTATACAGACATATATATATATATATATATATATATATATATATATATATATATATATATATATATATATATATACACATATATACATATATATATATATATATATATATATATATATATATACATATATATATATAGAGAGAGAGAGAGAGATGTATATATATTCTGAGTGAGAAACATGTGTACAGATGTATTGCAACAGGTGCCTGGTGACAAAGGCATGGAGTGAACACCAGTGTTGAAACTGGAGTACCATACCCCATTTCAAATCACCTACACCAGTAACCACCAGATATGTGATTGGCTGCCCACCACTGCATGTGTCAGGGGTGAACAGGGTCATAAATGTGTACAATAGTCCCCCCAATGATAGTCACAGTGGCACACTATTCCTGGAATACCTGCACATGGTATGTGTCAGCAGACATGGTGTGTCAGCTATGGACATGTAGGTCAGTGTACCCCTCCACACCACACAATGGCTGCCACGGTATGTACCTCACATGACAGCTACAGATATGGAGAAGGACACAGTGACATGTACAACACTGTGACAATGCACTCAAACACATTACCAATGCACAGTGACTGACAACACCACAGAGTACACACATACTACCCACATAGAGGTTACCACTCCTGGATTTACATACTTAAGTCACACCCTTGACAGATGTCCAACAACCATAGTAACACCTCACACCATCCACAACCTAAATGACTGCTGTGTGTCGTCCGTGACACCGCAGTAGAGAGCACATGGCGGAGGTACAGGTTCCTACCCACAGATAAGATATACCCTGCAATAAACCACACAGCATTAAGAAGCAAGACTCCCCATGAGTACATGTGACACATACCCCTGCTGAATGTTAGTCAGATAGGTAATATGCCATATGAGTCACCCTGTGTAACTGTTTGACAGGAGCAGGTACCATCACATCACATGTGTCACAATGGTCAGGGTAGCAGAACAGTATGCTGCTGTAGTCCCAGGGGCAATAGCATATTGTATTGTATTGTATTGTAATGTATTGTATTGTGTTGTATTGTATTGGTATGTAGAGGTGCCTCCTTCGTGGAGCGGAACCACTGCTGCTGTACGCCAGTGTACAGGTACATATCCTGTAGTCAGGCTAGTGTTACATAGCACTTCTATATGTGTGTTTAGCTTCTCTTGGAGTTCATGTAGCATGCAACCGGGGATACCATCAGGTCCCATTGATGCTGTGTTTTCTGCTTTTCTGAGGGCGGCTCTCACCTGGACATCTGTGATGACAAGGAGGTTACAGTCAGCTGGGATAAGTATGTCTTAGTTTGGGCCAGAGAGAGGGGGGAAACTTGCACTGAACCTGTCTGCCACAATGTTGCCAATATCTGTGGGTTCAGTGAATTATTTGTTGTTGTGTACTAACTATGAGCATATTGGAGGGTTTCTGACCAGGTTTCTAACATAACTGAAGAAGGCCTTGTGGTTATCTGTAGTGTCCCCGTTGATTTCCCTCTCAAAGTTGCCCATGGATGTTTGTATGAGAGAAAATTGCTCTTTACTAGTGCTGATCAGACATGCCTTCCCTTTATGGAATTATGCTCTGTCTTGCAGTAGCTTCCATCTTTTGTTATACAATTTGTCTATGGCTGGGGTCCACCAGACAGGATGCTTTCCCTTTGTGGAGAGTGTCTTGGTCTTAAATGGGATTGCATGATCCATGCATTCTCGGAGATGTCCATAGAAATCATTTGTGAAGGAGTCAGCATTGTGGGTTGTGTCTTCCACTGGCCCAGTGGGCTTAAAGGATACCATCTCAGTGTTACGAAGTGTAAAGTTTGCATTTGAAATGTTATTCACTGTAGTCGTTTGTGCTGGTGGTGGAGGTGGGATATGTATATCCAGGGCAATTAGTTTGTGGTCAGCTCACAGTAGTTGATGATGTACCCCATACATTACCTCGATACAAACCCCCAGAGTGAGGAGGTGCTTTGGACCTGAATCAGTGTTCTGACTGCTGAGGTTTGGTAGTATGTCGTATGGAGTGTGCCAGGTACTGTTGCACAGTTGTTGGCTGAGCACTGATACCTGGCCATTTACATGTGTATCCACCAATAGACAGACAGATGCTATATATGTGAGATATGTTGTATCACAACAGTCGAGTAGCATGTGTAGTATGTGTGCCAAATTCTGCTGACATATTTTGCTGATATCATGTTATTTCCCTTTTCAGGACCATGGCTCACCAGTGCAATCCAGTGTACTCTGCAGCTGAGGATGAGGAAATACACCAGAGCCTGGTGTGGGATTATGCAATACTCTTTTCCCGCACCAGCCAGAATCAGCAGGAGAGGGCTGCCCTGTGGCAAGACCTGGTCCGTCGGGTAAATGACATAGGCACGCATAATAGGACATATGAGCAGGTACGACATCACTGCAGTGATTTAATCAGAAATGTCCGTCAGCATGTATCGGATATCCACAGGCAACAGGTTGCCACAGATGGTGGGGTGGCTACACATCCCCCACTCACGAGACTGGAGAGACTACTCATAAGTGTTGTGGCTCCAGCCCGCCAACAACAACAGCAGCAGACCTGCATTATGATGGAGGCTGGAGCCACACAGCACAAAGACTATGAGCGTGCAGGTAATATGCCATATGTATAGTTGACTGTTGTGTACACTTTTAGTTAATGCATGTGTGAGGTGTGTCCTTGGTTTGTAGCTGTCATCATAGTATTTAATGTGCAAGTGTGATATTCTCAATATCAGCAGCTGACCTGTGAAAGGCAACTGTTGTACTACTGACCTGTATCATACTCAGTAACAATGGCACAGTTGTGCCCACTGACATTAATTTCCTCACTTCTGCAGGTCCCTCCAGTGTAACAGCAATGCAGCCTATCCATGCTGGTGAGTGTGTATTAACAATACCTTTAATAGTCTTGATAGTAATAGTAATATTAGGCTCACTTAGTAGTGCTCTGTGTATGCATGCAGGTGTGTCTGTGGCTGTGTGTTGATATCTCGCATACTGAGTAGTGTGCAAGTGTGCAACTGTGTGCAAGTGTGCATGTGTGCATGTGTGCATGTGTGCACCTGTGCATGTGTGCATGTGTGCACCTGTGCATGTGTGCATGTGTGCATGTGTGCATCACTGGTAACATTGTGTAGACATTGTAAACTGTGTTTCCTGTTTCCCTCCCACAGGTTCTGGTGCTGCTCTGGTGTCATGCAGCAGGGAACCTGAATCAGGTGCCACGGGTACTGATAATGATGACATCTGTGTAATGGCACAGGAAGGTATGCCAGGGTCCGTCATTGGTCAGCCAATTGACAGTACACAGCTGTCAACCCCATCAATGTGCACAGTCATCCTGCCAATACACCCTTTGTCACCAATGTCCCTAGGTGATGGACAGGATACAGTGGGCATTGACCAGGGTAATGTGGTATCTGTGGCACATGCTTCCCCAAACAGCAGCCATGGGCATGGCCCTGAGATGGTACCACACAGACAGATGTCCAGGGGTTCTCGTGGGAGCATCCGTGGGCGTACTGCCCCTGTCAGACGTGCCCACAGAGGTCTTACAACCTCAGCTATATTTCGGGCTGTCATGCAGGCACAGTCACATATGGAACAGTACACCAGACAGGGTCTGAGGGAGCTGACAGCATGTCGCACAGCCATGACTGACAGTATGCGTGACATTGTGGCTGCCATCCGTAATTTCACCGATGTCATAGACAGACGTTGTGGGGACATATTAGATCGGTTCCACAACTACATGTCCATGAGCCAGGGCAATGGTGGACGGTTGAGGTGTTGACGTGAGCGTATGCCAGCAACAGCAGCAGCTTGCAGTTGTCGCAGACGACAACAGGGCTGCGGCCGCCCCCATAGTGCCAGCAGCAGCCCCAGCAATGCTGGGTCTGTGCTGTCATCAGACCGCCCCAGGAGACCACGTGCACAGGGGATAAGGTAATGAAAGTATTGATACGCAATGATGGACATGTAAACTGCAAGTGGCATGTTGCCCACACTGGACTCTGCAATGCGGATGTTTCAGGATGTTGATATGTGTGCAGTACTACATGACTGGTACAGGACATACAGGAGCACCCTAGCACTGTAAGCTCACATCTCATACCATGCTAGACAGCCCCAACACACAAAACTAACTTTCACAGGAGGGAGAGTCCCCATAAATGTCAGGGATACTGCGGTGGCAGGACAGGTAGCATACATCCTACTAAGTATGAAACCACTGAGTGAAGGCTCAGTGTCTGTTATTTGACATGTGTATTACTGCAGGTATGAGCACCTGGGTTTCCATCCGGTTATTGTACATCCTGATGGTACAAGGTCTGTACACTTGTGTGCGCTGAGACTGGACCCTAGCCATCTGACCTGTGTATTTCCATGTACATGTGTATAGTGCCTGCATATTTGCACTGTTACCTACTGGAAGTGGTACAGCTTGTTTGTTGTACAATGGACTACATGCAGCCCTGCTTACTGTAGCTTTGTTTGCATGCAAGTTTGCTTGCAGTTACCCTGGAACACTGACCCCACCTGCACTGCAGATTTACAGAGCTTCTGTGGACTCCTAGTGACATCTGCATAGCTTACTATATGTATGTCCATGTCTCACTTGACAGAACATCACTGTTTGTCCTGTTCACATGTACGTTGCCTGTGACACATTGCATATGACTTACCTGGCATTTGACCACGTGAGCAGTCATATATGCCAGTGCTAACTAATCACAGGCACTACACCCTCACATACTCACCTTCTGTACCTTGTTCCCCATTGGCCCTATGTGCTGTTAATCACCATGGCAATCACAATACTATGGTAGCATGTGCAAAGGTCACTTGTCAGTCACCTCTATGGTACAGTTGTAGAATATGTGGGTCATGTGGCAATGTCACAGCTGCCACATGTACACAGTCAACCCTCTCCCCTACACATGGACGTACAACACATGTATGAGATGCAACCATAGATTAGGTTCATAGGTTTATAGATTAGTACTAGGCTAACTGCCCTTGCGAGCCATTTTAAGCCTAGCCAATTATCCGTTGTGTGACTCGAACTCTGCAACTTGTGTTTGTAAGGCAAATACCTTAACCATTAGGCCACCCTCCCAACCACATAGCCAAACTGGGGACTAAGCACTCTGAACCCAGTACTGGCATAACCTGTCAGGTGGCAAGAAATACTACAGTGACTACAATACCAGTCTGATGTAGACCTACACTGACAGCAATCCAAACACATGAACACACTGGGCCATTCGTGGAGCCTCAGAATAGCATCCTGCCTGAGCAGCAGACACCTCTGCAGCTGGTACACAGGCATACGTTAAGCCGGAACACAGCACGTGCAACACATAGCACACAAATCCTGTGTGCCAAACAGTCACAGCCTGTACGGCTAGACAACATACCTGCTACAGTTGTGTTATGTACCTTTATTGTCCGGTACAGTGAGGTCCCACTCACCAGGCTGGACAAGGTGAAGGTCACAGTGATATGCCCATGGGGCACTATGGTCCACCACATAACACAAGCATACAGGTCAGTCAGAGGCATGGACACATATGACTCAGTCATTGTCCATGCCACTATGGCTGACCTGTGATGTATCTCCCTGGACTACATGATAGGGAACATAGAAGGGCTCTCTGAGCATGTGGCACAGGCTGGTATGACCCTGACCTTGGTTGGCATCATACCCTCACCAAGAATGATGAAGTATTACTGAATGCTGATGAATTACTGTAGCTACAACACCCTAGCTGAAAGGTTCCTAGCATGTAGTCACTGCATTGCTATGGAACAACTTGTTACCTCTCCCACAACAGGTGAAAACATGCAGCACCTGTTCATCAACAACATGTAGACTATATGCCCCAGACCAGATGTGTATTCCTCGCTGCTAGGATGATACCATATACAACTCACACTGTATATACACATACCACATGCAGCACCTGCACAGAAGACCACAGTCATAATGTTATCCAGTGCAAATACCATGTATTCACATGTGGCAGGCGTCAGACATGGGAACTATTGAAGGTCACAGGTACATATGTGTATTTGGCACACACATACATCATCTGTGTCCATTGCCATTACTGGTTTAATCGATGTCATGCATTATTGTGAACAACAACCCACACACATGGGCATTCTGTGTGACAAAAACACATGTGGCATGTGTGGAATTCTAAGCCATAACTAACTGTGCTATGACAGTAGTGAGAGACGCAGTAGCAGAGCGTGCTATTTGCATTACTGGGAGATTTGCCTCTTCTGCTGTACTTGTAGGGTGCTGACATCATCTCTGTGTAGAGATTGGAATATGCACCAGCTGGTGTGTTGTACTGGTTGCCAAACACTCTACTTCCACCCCCCCAAACACACACACTTGCCGGATTCAAACCCCTACCTAACTATGTTATGACACTCAAGACAGACACATTAGCAGAGCGTGCTATTCGCTTTACTGGGAGGTTTCCTTTCTCCTGCTCTACTTATAGGGTGCTGACATCATCAGTGTTTATAAAGGGGAATGTGCATCCTGTAGTGTGTTTTCCCAGTTGCCAAAAGGGACATTTCTCTCACACAGAATTGCACACACACTAACCCCTCTCACCCAACCACACTTGCCATTTGTAGGATTCAAACCCCTATCTAACTATGTTATGACACTCTAGATGGACGCATTAGTGGAGCATGCTATTCACATTACTGGGAGGTTTCCCTTCTCCTGCTGTATTTATAGGGTGCTGACATCATCAGTGTTTAGAAAGGGGAATGTGCATCCTGTAGTGTGTTTTCCCAATTGCCAAAAGGGACATTTCTCTCACACAGAATTGCACACACACTAACCCCCCTCATCCACTTGCAGGATTCAAACCCCTACCTAACTATGTTATGACACTCAAGATGGATGCATTAGCAGAGCGCGCTATTCACATTACTGAGAGATTTCCCTTCTCCTGCTGTACTTATAGGGTGCTGACATCATCAGTGTTTAGAAAGGGGAATGTGCATCCTGTAGTGTGTTTTCCCAGTTGCCAAAAGGGACATTGCCCTCACACAGAATTGCACACACACTAACCCCCCTCACCCAAACACACACACTTGCAATCCCTACCTAACTATGTTCTGACACTCAAGACGGACGCATTAGCAGAGCGCGCTATTCACATTACTGGGAGGATTCCTTTCTCCTGCTATACTTATAGGGTGCTGACATCATCAGTGTTTAGAAAGGGGAATGTGCATCCTGTAGTGTGTTCTTCTAGTTGCCAAAAGGGACATTTCTCTCACTCAGAATTGCACACACACAAACCCCCCTCACCCAAACACACACACTGAGCATTTGCAGGATTTAAACCCCTACCTAACTATGTTGTGACACACAAGACAGACACATTAGCGGAGCGCGCTATTTGCATTACTGGAAGGTTTTCTTTCTCCTGCTATACTTATAGGGTGCTGACATCATCAGTGTTTAGAAAGGGGAATGTGCATCCTGTAGTGTGTTCTCCTAGTTGCCACAAGGGACATTTCTCTCACACAGAATTGCACACACACCAACCCCGCTCACCCACACACACACACACTGTGCATTTGCAGGATTCAAACCCCTACCTAACTACATTATGACACTTGAGGGAGACGCATCAGCGGAGCGCACTATCCAAATTACTGGGCATCTGCTCTGCACCTGTAGTATTTATAGGGTGCTGACATCATTATTTCTACAGAGGTATGTACATCTAGTACTACCTGTCAGGTGGGGGATAGCATATATATGCATTTGCAAGCACCTACTTTAGGGTCAGATATGCACATCAGCACTGGCAGGTTATGTTCTATACCATGCTTTGTGACCACAGGACCTGTAACACACAACACAACCAGTTCGGACCACCCCTCCCACATCCAGGACACACACTTTGCTTCCCTGGGAACAGTGCCAAGATATGAATGTGTTCACATACACCATTCCAGTTGTTAACGTCAGGTACAGGTATATTGTGTGTGGGAACTACTCAGGCCTCTACAACATTACCCTACAGCCACTACAATTTGTGAGTCCATGTGCTATGGCAGAACCACTCACCACAGCCACAAGGGGAATACATATTGCACCTGACCATCTGCAACATGGGTACTCACTGTTCCACACCAGAGGTAGACCACCATTGTTGATATTTGACCATACCCACCTTTCCCTGGACATCCATATCCCATCCCCACCCCCAGGCAAGGTTGTCACTGCAAACAAAGTGTATTTATCAAAAGCAGACTTTACACTTGTGAAGACTGGGGTGGAAGACTTCAAAGGACCCATGCTGGGGGAGTATACAGGCCACTCTGCATAATCCTTGACAACTGCATTCTATGAGCACGTGGAAGGTTTGCATTGATCATGCTATCCCAAATATACCCATGACTCCTCCACAACAGGACACCTGTCAGGTGTACACCAGCCATATATGAGCTGTCCAACAGACAGAGTGAGCTAATACATTGCAGAGCAGTAGCCCACAGAGGGAGGACATCTCTGAACAGTACTGGCACGACACTTCAATCCCTCATAATCATCACGACAAAGTGTTGACAGTGAAATTGTCCAGACACTGCAGATAAGGCTCCCCTCAGTCTGTTATTGATGCCCACTTACTGTTAGAGGTCCTCACCAACCCTCTTCCAGCACACACCAACAACATGGATGTGGCTTAGCAAATTCAACCCCTGGGATCTCCACTGTGTCCCTGATTGACGGAGGCACAGCACACTAGCCTCACACGGTGCCTTATGTGACCTACTTTACAGTGGCACAGTAGCCTACTGTACTGGGGAGGTAGACGCCAAGCACACTCTGGCTAAGCTGTCATTCCCTAGGGCAAACAGCCTAGTGTTGACCTCTACACCCATATGTTTAATTGTCAGATGCACAATATTTGTTGCTGATAGACTGTTTGCAGGTCTTTATTGCCATAGCATTCCCTGTTTCTATGAACAACTTGTGTATCTGTGGAAGATGTTTGAATATGAGAGGGATCCACTATATCACTTATGTCTCTGTAGTCATTTAACTGTGTGCACTGGGCAGATTGCTGTAATGTGGTTGGTTCCTGGAATAACACGTACAAATACCAGATATGTGTGGCCAACTGCTAAACTGAGATTTGGCCTAAGTGTGTGAGCATGCCCAGTTCAGGCTTTCCATGGCATGTTGTCTGACATATGTCTCATTTATCAAAGTGTGCGAGCATGCCCAGTGTGAGCTTTCCATATGTTGAACTCTGCAGCCCACCACATTTGTGGATGAGTGTGAACTTCAACAATATCTCACGTTTATGGTTGTGTGTTGTGTGTCACGTTGTGTACTTACTGTCCAACTGCTTTGTGTCTGAACACAACAGGGATTATACTGTGCCTGCAGGGTTTGCATGGGATACTTTGCATACAGTTGTGAACATCCTTTCATACTGACCTAACACTGTAGTACCGTATAGTGTACTGGTTCAGTACTTTCACTGTAGTGGACAGTATCCTGGGCTTTAGTCCTATCACTGCTTTACATTTTCATAGTGAGCACAACAGACTGGTTAGGGGCCAGTTGTGCACATCTGACCATGTTGCATTATGTTCAGATATGAACTACTTAAACCAGGCTTGTCCAACATTGGTAGTGTATTCCACAACATAGGTGTACATTGGCAAACACTAGCGATGTGCCTTAGGCCATTTCTAATGCTAGTCAGAGAGTGTGTTTGTCCTTCGACACACATTGTAACTGGAGTTTGCCATGACATATGTCATGGTTAGTATACTGTGCCTCCATCTACCCGTGACATAACAGTGATACCCAGGGTTAACCTACCATCTCCCATCCACTCATCAGGATTCCTCTTGAGGGGTGTCGATAGGTGACTCTCTGGCTAACCTGTACTGGGAGTTTACTCATGAGTGGGTGTGGCTTCTGTGTTATGGATCATTCTGTACAGCTTGCCCTATGTATGTCAGTGCTGGGGTTCAGGTCTCTCATGTGCATAGCTCACTGCCATTCAGATTGTACAAGGTGCAGCATGTTCATTGATTCCAGCTTGGACATGGCTTTATACATCAGGCACAGCTTGCCTCTGGGTGGGCAGTATGGCAGTGTGTGGAGCTGCAGTTTGTTTAATCAGGCAACACATGGCATCTGTTCAAGCTCTTTGATACTCCTGGTGAGGTACTTTTGGGGACTTTCCAGTTGATGGAGGTGTCTGCTAAGGTACATCCCACAGGGGCTATTGTAGTCAATTGTAACGCTGATGAAGGATGACTGCAGAGCCACAATGACCTCCCCTGATCTAGATCTGACAACCTTCATGATTAGGTGGGTATATGGTATGTTTCTGTAACCACTACAGACACATGCTTGTCCAATGCAGGATATCTATCAACTTGTGTCCCCAGGTCTCTTATTACATGTTAAGTACTTAATGGGTTAACACCTATGTGGTAATTGGTGGGCACTTACTGTATATCCACAGGGGTTGACTATACACTTTTCTGCAATTAGCTTGCTAACATGGCTATGGCACCAGTTGTCTGTTTCTGTGTGGCCCTTTTGTGGGATGCTTGTGTCAGCTGGAGGGTCAGATATGGTGGCCAGTTTGTAGTCCTCTGCAAACTTGTTCAGACACAGTCCTTCCATGTTGGCCTGTACCTATGGGACATATATACCAAACGAGGGAGGTCCCAGGACCAAGCCTTGTGGGATGCCAGTTATATCTGGTTTGTAGTCTGACATGGCTGCAGCATTTCTGACCATGTCAGTTCTGTCCTTGGTCTGGTTTGCAACCCCTCTACTGACATAGGGTTTATATTTAAGCTGGTGAGCTTATCTATAATGAACACGTGGGGTATTGTATGGAAGCCTTTGCAAGGTCCAGCTAGGCTGTGTGGACCACATTCCCCTCATCAATGACCTTAATGACTGTTTCAAATGAGTCAAACATGTTTAAGGGCAGGATCTGCACTTAAGAAAGCCACACTGGGTAGGGTCCAGTGTCAGTAGGTCCCCAATATCTTTATGTCTGCGGTACATGCTGATCCTTTCCATAGCTTTGCAGACCAAGCTTGTCAGGATTTTGGGGTGGTAGTTTGCAGTATCCATTCAGGCAACACCTTTGTTGAGAAGGACCACTGTTGTTGTACACTGCTCTTTGGGTACATATCCTGTGGTAAGGCTGACATTGAGCAGTAGTGTTATTTGGCATTCCATTCTTCTTGGAGTCCATGTTGGACTCAGCCCAGGACACCATCTCATACCATTGATGCTGTGTGTTTTGCTTTGTAGATGCTGGCTGTTACCTCAGCATCTGCAATGTCAGGGGGCCAGCACTCTGCTGGGATAGATATTTTGCATTCTGGGGGGGGGGGTTTGCACTGCACCTGTCAGGTTGGATGTTGGCAATATGTGTGTGTGTTTAGTATGTTGTTTGTAATATTTGAGTGATTCAGAGCATATCTATGAATTCCCAACAAGGTTCCTACCATCAGTTAAGAAAGCCTTGTGATTATCCTTAATGTCCTGTACAATTTGTATCTTCATAGGTTCATAGGTTCATACTAGGCTATCCGCCCTAGGGCATTTATAAGCCTAGCCAGAGTGTGTGTGGCTTTTGCCACCCCTTGCTATGTGAATATTATGGCCATTTATGATTTACTTTACTGTGCCTCTGTCTGGACGTGACACAGTGAAGACCCCCAGTGTACATCTACGATCATCCATCCACTTGGCAAGATTCCTGTTGAAGAGAGTCAGTGAGGGGCTCTGCCTAACATGGAGTGGGATTCTGTTCCAGGGTGTAGGGAGCCTCTGGGTTATGTATCTGTCCCTCCAGCACATCCTATTTCATTATGTGTTGAGGTTGACATCTCTCACTCTCACAGCTCCGATGGATTTAAGTTTTCTGGGGTGGAGCATGTCCATTACTCCTGTGTTGGACATGGCCTTGTACAACAGGCATACAATGCCTCTGTGTAGGCAGTATGTGACTGCATTCAGCTGAGGTGTCTACAGCCAGGCAGCATATGACATATATTTGAGACCCTTTATCCTCTTGGTGAGGTACCTTTGAGGTCTTTCTAACTGCTGCAGGTGTCGGGTAAGGTACATCCCAAATGAGGCATTGTACTAGATTATGGGTCTGATAAGAGAACAGTATGGGGGCACAATGACCTCTGTTGACGTAGATGTGAATCCTTTCATGATACGGTGTCCAATATAGACAGTCTTCCTAGCCACGTTGGCAATGTGGGTGTCACATAACAGGTTACTGTCCACTTGTGTCCCTAGGTCCCTGATTACTCCTTCCATACATAATGGATTACCACCTATGTGGTAATTTGTGAGTACCTTGTTTGGTATTTGGTGAGACATTCATACTGTCCAGTGTCTTCAGGACGGCTGGGTGGGGTTCCTGTGTGTGAAAGTGTGGTCTGTAGCATGCTACAGACTGTACAGCAGTTTTGCCTATGGTTAGTTGCACATGGGTGGTCTCCGATGCTTCGTGCATTGTCAGTTACCTGGACGTGTGGGTGTCTATGCTGAATATGGATACTCCCCCTCCTTTTATGTTTTGGTCCAGGTTTTGGGGCCATAACGCATGATATGAGGTATAACCTGGTAGTGCTGGTGTGCTGTCAGGAGCCTTGCTGCAGGTTTCTGTCACTGCACGGACATCAATGTTCTCCATACTTTTGTGGGCCTCGGAAGCATTCATATTGAGGTTTACACGTCTGGCATTGGTCAGCATTACCCTTATGTTTCTTTCCACTTATGTTTTCTAGGGTGGTGGGTTAGTCTTTTCAGCCTTGCCTATGAAAGGCTCTATGGAGGTGGCAAGAGCCTTATCCAATATCCAGATGCCCAGGGTAACAGGTGCAAGCCATCCCTGGAACAGCAGCATGGCTTGTCAAGCATGACATCCCAAGCAGACAGACATTGGATCCCCTTGGAATGACACCAGTAATTGTGCCACTTGTTAAAGCTGATCATTCTGTGTTTGTACTGTGGCATCATTCTTGGTGAGGGTAGGATGCTGCACACGGTCAGTGTCATACCGGCCTGGACTACATAATCGGAGAGCTCATCTATGTCTCTTTTCATGTAGTCCAGGGAGGTACATCTCAGGTCATTCACGCCAGCATGGACAATGACTGCATCATATGTCTACTTGCTTTGGGGTGACCTGCGTACTTCTGTTATGTGGCGTTGTAGCAGCCTACAGACAGCTTACTGTACCCTTTTCCTTGTTCAGTCTGGTGAGCAGGACAGCAGTGTGTCTGACTATGGAGTCACCTATTACAACTGTATCAGGCATGTTGTTTCTCCTTCTGGCCTGTGACTGTTTGGCACACCAGCTTTGTGTACTATGTGTTGCATGTGCTATGTTTGGAGGTAGTGGTTGCTTGGGTGTCTGCTTTGGAGGCCTCTGTTGATGTGGTGTGTTTGTAATTAGGGCCTCCGGGAATGTTTCTCTGTGTTTATGTCTTTGGTTTGCAGTTGTGATAGGTCTATGTGAGACTGGGTTTGTGGTGTGTGTGGTTACCTTCTCCTCCTGACTAGTTTTGACAGTACTGAGTTGAGAGAGCTCTGCCTCCGGTTTGGATAAATGGTTGCATCTCTCACATATATTTGTATTTCTTGTGGGGAGGTGGGGGTTGTCTGTGTACTTGGGGCAGGTGTAACATTGCCTCAAGATTCACAGATTCAACTTGTTGTAGCTGGCCTTAGTGGATTGTATGTGTGGACATATTTTATTGCCATACTACTGATCAGTGATTACTTCCCTTTTTATGTTTGCTCTATCATGTAGTAGCTTCCTCATTCTCTTGCATGGTTTGGTAATGGCTGGAGTCCACCATGCCAAATGCCTGCATGTATGGCATTGTGTCTTGGTTTTATTTGGGATTGCATAATCCAAGCATTCCTGGCAGTGTTCATGGAATGCCTGTATAACAGGTTCTGAGGTGTGGCCCATATTTTGCACCTGCACAGGGCCTTTAATGGATTCCACATCAGTTTGGAGGAGTGCAACTTTTGCTTTACACATGTTTTTCACTGTGGTTTTCTGGCCAGGGACTGTGGTCAGGATGTGTATATCCGGTGTGATTACTCTATAGTCTGGTCTTACCAGTGAGGGATACACTTCTCATCTTGCCATCCAGTACCCATGTTGCTGATTATCACATCCAGTATGCTTACCCCTCTTGTGGGAGTGGTATGTTGTTCCTGGGCATTTTGGTTTATAGATTCTAGGAACTTTTGTCCTACAGTGTTGGAGCTAGTATAATGCTCCCAGTCTATGTTTGGGTATTTTCAGTCACCCAATATAATGTGGTTTGGAGGGCTTGATATATTCATGTATTCCAACATAGGCCAAGTGCAGTTCCTAGTGTTAGGATGGTAGTCTGTAGCAGGCTATAAACTGGGAGGCAGTTTTAGCCACTGTTACTTGACCATGGCTAGTCCATGCTGCTTCTTGTTGTGGTACCAACATGGAGGTGTGGTTATCCTTGACAATTATTGCTAGTCACCCTCCTTTTGTAGCTTGTTCCATGTTTTGAGGCTGTACAGCACAGTATGAGGTGTAACCTGGTAGTGTTAGGGTGCTGTTGTGAGCCTTGACCCAGTTTTCTGTTACAGGACAGATATCAACATTCTCCATACTGGGGGAGTTTAGACTGCATGCATCTTGCTGTTTAGACTTCTGGCATTGGGTAGCATTACATCTAGGTTCTTATCCCTTGTGATACCTATGGAGGTGGGTTTGTGTTTTGAGCCTTACCTATTCAAGGCACGCTGTGGGTAACAACAGCCTTTGCCAGTATCCATAAGGCCTGAACTGATAGGTGCACGCCACCCCTAGCAGGTGGAGCATCATGTCATGCTCAGCATGTCATCCCAGGCTGGCACACATTGGATCCCCTTTGACTAACTGCAATACTTCAGCCAATTATTGCAGTTGATCATCTCATCGTCATATTGTGGCATCATGCTTGGTGAGGGTAGGATGTTAGTCAGGGTCATCAAGTTTGCATATACTACATGGTGTTACATTGCTTAACACATGGCATTCATGCCTCAGGTGGTGCTGCAGGGCTGCCTCTGTTGGATGCACATACTACACTCCCTGTACATGTTTGAGAGCAGCTTATGTCATTTTAGGCATCCCTGTTATTATATGAGTGAGTCAGAGAGGGTATCATTCCCAGGGTTCCTACTGAGCCAGTGTATGTGCTATGCATTGCCTCTTTGCCAAGGCCAGGGCATACTGGGCATGCCTCCTTCTGCCTACTGGGGCAGGCTCAGGTTGTTCCTCCTCCGAGTCACGCTCTGCCTGTGATGGCCTTGGCAATGGTGGGGGGCTGTTTGGCCCGGCCCTATGCTGGTCCTGCTGCAGCTGTTTTCGCAAGATCATATTATGTAGCATAGCACATGCCATGACAATTTGGGTACATGTAGTTGGTGAGTACTGCAAGGCTCCACCAGATGTGTCCAGACACCGGAACCATGACTTGAGCAGCCCAAACACACGCTCTATTACATTACGTGTTTGTGCGTGTGCCTCATTATGGCATTCCTGTTCAGGTGTGTGTGCGTTTCTGATGGGTGTCATCAGCCACGGCTCCAGTGCATAACCTGCATCCTCACTAGGTGTCCATGTGGGATGTCCCCATTGGCAAATGTCTGGTACAGCTGCGTCAAATGCCAGATATGGGAATCATGGTAGCTCCCAGGGCAGCCAGTACACACATTCATTATTATGCCCTGGGCATCACACATGACCTGGCAGTTGATGGAGGGAAGCCCTTGCGGTTAATGTAGGCCCTACCCGCTCACCGGCTGGTGCTTTGATGCATATGTGTGCAGTCTATTGCACCCACTACCTCAGGGTATTCCGCTATTTGCTGGAAGAGACGATATTGCTGGCCAATACCTCACGGGCATTGGGGAAATATACATGATCACCGACATGTGCTGACATGGCATCCAGGAACTGGTGCAGTACCCTGGAGGCTGATGCCTGTGATATCTCCATCATATCACCAGTTGGTCTCTGGAAGGTACCTGTTGCTAGTATTCTTAGGCCAACACATACCTTGGTTTCCACTGGGATGGGTTCCCCTCTGTTGGTTCTGTGTGTGAGGCGTGGCCTGCACAGCTCAACAATTTGCTGCAGGAGGTCTCTGTCCATTCTATAGTGCTCCACTATCTCCAGCTCATGTAACCCATGGTAGGTGACCCTGGGCCTGTACACTCTTCTCCATCTCCTCACTGTGGGTTGTCTGGCACCATTTGCATTGTCACCACCCTCAGCAAGTAGCCTATGTCTCCTTATGACAGCTATGGCAGCCCCTAGCATTTCTGCTCTGAGTTCAGCTTTTTCAGTTTTCACTTCTAATAGCTTACTCCTGTCTTGCAGTGTCTCTTGAGAGAAACATCCTGCACTGCTGTTTGCAGAGTTTTAAGTGCTTGGCTGGGCTACTATTCTGCCTGTGTAATTGCCTGATTCTAATTGTTTTCACCTGCTAGCTCCAGCAGTATTCCCTGCTAGCTTCCTACTAATTCTGTTGCTTCCTGTTTCCTTTCTGTTTCCTCAGGGGGGAGCAATGCGCATACCAGCAGAAACACGCTCACAGTGGCTTACATGCACGCACACATGCTTACACGGTTTAGAATTATCTTATTCAGGTTAAAATGCACGCACATCAGCGCAAACAGTCTTACAAGTCTGCCAACAGGCTCCCACATGCTCAGTCTGCCTTACACACGTGCACACTGCCCTACTCGCGCCTCATGGCGTGCACACATGCGCATGCACGCCCAGCAAGAAACTTCGGTGTAAGCAACAGTGTACACCTTCCATTTCTTGACCTTCCCATGCTTATCTTGTGGCACTCCTCTTTCCATGATATGTGTCTGACATCTGTCATGTAACACTGAACTCCAATGAACTGCATTTCTTTCTGCCATTCCCCCCTGTGATGTCACCTATCTCCTACTCTATTCCTCCCCCTTATGTATCTCTTACACTACTCAGAATGTGCTCATTTGCTATGTGAAAGTGGAATTCAGTATCCTAACACTCATTTACATCAGATTGCCTACTAATGCTTAGTTACATGTCTTAGACTCAGCTTCCCCCCTTAGCAACCACTAAACGGTGGCCATGTTGTTTTGGTCTGCTGGTCCCTGCATTGTAAATCCATGTGTTGCATAAAACCCACATTTGTGGGTTTATAACCTTCATTTTTATGTTTTATATAGCGCAGCCCATTTGCGCGGGGCTGCGCTGCGTTTAAACTTTCTCATATTTGCATTGGGGTACCTTGCCAATGGCCACATATTTGGCCATTGGCATGCTGCCTGACACATATGCACCCTTTATTTGGAGCTGACATGGCTCCATTGTGTTATTTGCAGAAACGTACTCAGTTGTCAACTGAGTACATTTCTGCAGCTAAAACGGCACTTACATGGGCTGCTTTGGGCTTCCTGGATCACTAATCTACCTCATTTGCATGCCTTTCGGCTGCAAGTGAGGTGATTAGCATATCCACGCCCACTCCGTGTAAGAGACGTTTTAGCTGGTCTCTTACACAGAATTTTGGGCTGTTCCTGGATCGCGAGGGCTGCATGGAGTCTTACACTACTCTTAGACTCCATGCAAGCCTTCGTGAATCCTGGACGTTATCTTCTGCTAGTCAGAGGTAATTAATAATTCAGTTTATAATTCTTAGAAGGAAAAGAAGTGCTGAGATCATGTTGAAAGAAACAATACCTGCTGTGGAAAAAACAAATTAACATTTTTCCTGAGGAGTTATTGGAAAGATGAGTTTCACTCAAGTCAGGAATGCATTGAAAGGTACAGAGCCTGTTTATTCATTTTTCTAAGTGGCCAGAATCAAGATCTTAACAGATAAGAGAGATGTTGTTATATGAAAGTACACAAAATGAATGGACGGTCTTGGTGACAATGGAAGTAATAAAAGATATGAAACTGATGCAAGGAATGCCTTCTCAGATGGCACATTAAAAGAGACATTTAGTGAATGAGCCAAAACATTTCTTTAAGAAGGAAGAAGACTAAATAATGAATAAAAAAGTAATGTCCGGGGTTGTATAGAAATGAATGAAAACATTTTGAAGATCTAAAGAAGTGCAGCAGATTAAGAATACTGTTTGGTAAGTATATATTCATCATTTTAGGGACAATGTTTTGGACTGTAGACACTGGTCAGGAAGGTGGAATGGCCTACATTACATATTGTGGTGGGAGGGATTATGCAACATTGGCACAAGCACTCTGTCTTCCCTGACCATAACCCAGATGCTGGTGACTTTTATTATATATAATTGATGGAGAGTGTGTTGTGACCAAGATGAATACAAACCTGGGATGTGTAATACTGAATGATATGGATATTTGTAAATATTTCATGGATATGCTAAAATACAAAGGAGTTCAGGAGACAGTACATGAAATACACGTGACTGGATGCAATTATGTAATAGGGGAATAACCCATAGTGAATTACATACAGTAATCATTAGAAATAGGGTAGAGGGGATAAAAATGAAATCAGATGATATCCCCTGCAGGTATAAGAATAGTTATTTTGGAATTATTAGAAGGAAAGCCAAGTCTTGTGGCTTTTAATAAGGGAACAAACTATGATTCGAGAGAGTGACAGAGAAATAAAAGCAGAGAATTAGACTTTATTAGAAAGATAAGGCAGGAAGAATATTATTCATGACTGTAAATAATACTGTGAAAGACAGTAAGCTGCAATGTTTAATCAATATAATGGCCACATGTGGTTCATTGTGCTTGCTATTCAGCTTTGTGTCAGTTCCACACATCTGTAAAAGTAAGCCAGGCTGCAGTTTAAAATGTGAATGCGCATGGTGCAGCAGTCAGATAATAAAATGCACCGAGACAGTATACATGGTCTGGCTTCTGGTATATAGACTGTGGGATAATTCCCCACAGGAAAATTCACTGTAATCAGGTGGCTGAAGGACCCTGTCATTATGTCAGCAAATATCAGCTAAAATATGGCACATAGTTTTAAACACTGAAGTGGCACACTTGCTCTTGTTCAGAAAATGCATGTTGTCACAAACAATAACCATTGTAAAATATTGGTCTAATTTGCTCAAAAAGCTATTGAGCAAAGTAGAGTAATATTTCACAGAGGTTACTGTTTTGTGACAATGTGCATCTTATTCATAGGTTCATAGGTAGGTACTACGCTATTGGCCCAAGGGCCTAAGTAAGCCTAGCCAGCAAGGTTCCCTGGCTTATGCTATCCAAGAAAGTTAACTTCCTGTGCCCCTGTCGAGCAGAGCCACAGAAGTGATCCCCGGGGTGTATTTCCTATTTCCCATCCACTCATCAAGATTTTTCTTGAAGAGTGCTAATGAGGAACTTTGCTTGACATAGATGGGTAGCTTGTTCCAGAGTATAGGAAGTCTCTGGGACAGGTATCTATCCCTCCAGCATGTCCTGTTTATTGTGGTGACAAGGTTTAGGTCCCTAGAGCATGTAGCTCAGAGGGACTGGGATTTCTTTAGGTGTAGCATGTCCAACAGCTCTGGGTTTAACATAGCTTTATATGTTAGGCAGTGATCTCCTTGGAGTAGGAGATATGCTACAGAGTAAAGCCGGAGTTTTTTGAGATGGTCAGTGTAGTGCATCTGTTTGAGGCTAGTAATCCTCTTTGTGAGGTACTTCTGTGGCCTTTCCAGCTTCTTCTGAGCAATAGGAAGTGTGACACTTTAGGGCTTGAAGCTGTGTGCCCTATTTTTAGCCACTGATTGTGAAGGCAGCAACTGGGTTCTGTTCAAACAAATGGCAAGTTGATAGTAAATTACTATACGTATATAGAAAGACAACATACTGTATATTAACACCTAGATCTACTATGATCTATTACAATTTATTTTATAATAATTAAATATTTATTTACTTATTTACATTCACTATTCATACTGTTAAAAATCAATTTATATTTTGATATCAGTTTCAGCACACACATTATTTATATATAATCTTTATATGGTCATGTTGTTTAGGTTTTATTGTTATAATAACCATATTACACACCATTACCACTATTATTATTACACCAATTTCATACTCGTGCTGGTGTTTTATTACTTCGTCCTATTTTAGACAAAGTATAACACTAACCTTTCCAGCGACGTGTATATTAAGCGCAATGCAAGAAGTAAAAGTAACATTTAGTATAGATTGTATGCCTTTTGTACTTACACTAAGAACTGTTGCAATAGAAAGTAATTTGAGTCAGCGATTGCTTAGGTTTGACAAAAAGGTTTATTAACAAGGTACATATATTTTATGAACGCACTTCTTTGTTTGGTTTCTTTTAGTTAAGCTTTGTGCATATATATTAATTTTGCTAGCATAAGAACAAAAGCAAAATTATTAAATGTATTGCTTTGACATAAGTGCTTTATACTAACTAATTTAATATTCATATACTTCGCATATAGGGTTTGAACACAGGTGTATATAGTATGTTGTCTTTCTATATACATATATTCATTTACTATCAACTTGCCATTTGTTCGATACACAGAAAACTGGTTTATTTTATGGGTGATATGTGCTGTTTCTTTAATGGTTTGAATTTTTAATTGCTTACATCACTAATTAACACTATTTAGCTTACAGGAAGTGATGTGATAACTGTTTGAAAAAGTTTGGCAGGCGCCAAACGAAAGCACTTATCTGATATCTGATTTTTTTGTGATATTTGTTTATTTTCTAATTAAACTTCTGTCGGTCAAGTCCGTGGTTTCTTGTTTTTCTGTTTTTAGTCTGTCGTTACTCTTATTAACGCAAATACATACCTGTTTCTTTCTTAAAGAACATATTTTCTATACGCCAATTTTTACAAATGACATCATTTTTAAGACATCATATCTTAATATTATGTGTAATATTGTTTACATGTCATCTGTTTTGACACATTAGGGTATGACCTGCAAACTTTGTGATTATCAGTTGACCTACCGGTACCTTGACACTCATTTAGTTGACTAATAATCCTCACCAGCCTCTTCCACAACATCTACAGAAGTCAAACAAATATTTGGCAACTATTTTATGACTTCAGCTGTGAGTACAGACTTCATTGTTTTTTGCAGGGGTCAAGCACTCCTGCTCTTTCCTATGTGAAGGACCTGCCCCATAACTAAATATATATATCATCGCTGGGACTGCATATCAGTGGGGAAAAGTGATATGTTTCCAATACCTACTACCTTGCCTTATTGCTGATTTGCAAGTTGATTAAACAGAAAGTCAAGCATCTACCCAGAAATGTATGAAGCACATTTAATTTAAAAATTGGTTGTAATTACCTTCTGTTGAAACACTATGACAGCTAGGGAATGCTGCCTCTAAAGAAACTCAACAGTTACAACTGGAACAGCTAGTGACTGAAAAGGCAAGTAAACTGGCAGGGTTTAAAAGAGTTGTTGGTTGGCCTTAACCAGCAAAACAGATGTTAAAACAGAAAAAAATGAATTGTTAATCTATTCAAAAGACTGTCTGAATATTTTGTAGAATTTGGAGTAGTGAAACAAAATAATAAACTTGAGAATTCTGAGCAAAATAATACAACAAACATAAGTAAACGAGAGGCTGTGTTAAAACCAAGTTTGTATTCATATGTTCATGGGTGTGAACTAGGCTAATGGCCCTGGGGCCTTTACAAGCCTAGCCATAGGATTTCCCTAGCATAGTGCCACCTAACCTTAGTTTTTAGTGCCTCTGTCGAGTAGAGCCACTGGAGTTATCCCCAGGGTGAATTTTCTGTTTCCCATCCACTTATCAAGATTTCTCTTGAAGAGGGTCAGCGAAGTGCTCTGCTTGACATGTATGGGAAGTCTGTTCCATAGCATGGGCAGTCTCTGGGTTATGAACCTTTCTCCAAAAGAAAAGTATGAAAAGCTAACAAAAGATGTGGGAGGGGTGAAAGGTTACGGAAGCAATATCAGCAGTCTCAGAAAGGCCAGACTGAGCTGCTTTTGTAGAGCTGGTTAAAAAAGGGCGTACATTGGGAAATGAGTAATGTGAACTGTTACTTGAATTTGAAAAACAAAAAGAAGTCAGGGTCAAATTTAATTTGGCATTATGTATTTATAGATCAATGAAGAAGAAATCCAAGCTAATGCAGACACTATCAGCAATTTAAAGACAAAGTAACAACGTTTGTAATCCAAAAATGGGCTACTCAAAACCCAAATTAAGTAAACAAATAATATTAAGAATTGTACACAAATGTCTGTTTACAATAAAGTGGTCAAGGAAATCACTTACCTAAAGTAAAGATATAATACTTTGGTCCAGCTCATATAACAGAAGAAATCTGAAAATATAAACAAAAATAAATGGTTTGTTCTCAACAGTGAGGAATTTGAAAAAGTTATGTGTAAAGAGATAGAGAGGTATAAAAGGGAATTGAGCACCTAGTCAACACATAAAGGATCTGGAAAAAACTCCAGGGTATTCAGAGCATTACTAATGAGCTGCAGAACAAGATAAAGATACCAAATGAGCAAATCCAAGTCCTTAAAAGTGTACAAAATAGTTCCCATAGCAGTGTATCAGACCTGCAAATGGAAATGATTTCTCTAAAGTTGAAAGAAGTCACTAAAAGCAAGAACAGCAAAGGTATTATTTCCTGAATGTCATAAAAACAGTTAAAATTGTGTTATAGTACAGCAGACTAGCAAGTTGCATGTGAACATAGAACAAACAAGGCTATAATCTGTAAGTAAAACTGGCAGCTTAGCCTGCCTGTGGAGAGTGTATCAGACATACTTCATGTCAAACATAGTTCAAGCATGACGTATAAACCACAATACATATTACATATGTATGATGCAAATTCTTCTCAAAAAGACTTACAGGTGTTAAAGGGTAAACATAAAAAAGGCATAAAGGGCAAAATGAGTAGTGATTACCTTATCTTTCTTAAGAAAAGGAAATCCTTCCAGTAATGGAAAACTCTTAAGTGAACAAGTGGCTGAGGGGGAGCTTGTAAAACAAAGTGATAAAAGTGTGGAGCCAGATGTTGTGAAACCTGTACTTCTTGGTGAGAAAGTAGAAAGCATGACTATAGAAATTTTATGTTACAGAAGTGATAGTACTTCACTAAAATCTGAACTTAAGAATGAAGATGCAAGGCTGGGGTTTAAGGTGAAAAAAAGAACCAGACAGCATAAACACTGAACCCAAATTAATGCCAGCACAGTCACAAATAAGTTTTGATATCCAAGACCTGCAGAAATATCAGACAATGACATCTGATGGTGAAGACATGCAGCAGAGGGCATGTGATGAATATCATAACCATGATGAATCCTTCCATGTAGTATCCAAAATGAATGAAAATGTCTCATAGCAAAGCAACACAATAAACTTAGAAACCAGATTAGCAAATTTTAGAATAAACTTCAGCAAGATACCTTCTAACAGATGAATTAACATGTTTTAACAGCGCACTTAAAGAGACTCCAGTTCAGGTCAATATGAATGTAACTGAACAGAAAAGTCACTTAACCAGAGTAGTTCCAGATCCGTAAGTGTGTTACTCAAGTATTAATGTATGAAAACCATTTCTCTCAACTGTCCAGATTGTTGCAGAATGTCCAGATTTTCACCTCATATTTTTGGTCTGTTCCTCATAACATTTGTAATTTTCTGGATTTTTGTGGCAAATCAGTGAGGAATGAATCCACTAAGTAATAACAGGCATTTGAGTTTCAGATTTGTAACACAAGACCTTTTATTTTAACAACTTTATAAGTTTATAAGAGTGATATTTACAATGTGTCCCTAATTTGGGGGCCTTGTCCCCTCATTATTTTTGGCTTTGTCCAGATTTTTTGTATTGAGAGGTTGACAGCTATGATGAAAATGTTGCCAAGGGTCTGAATGAAATCTTGCTATTGTGTCATCTATTGAGAAAAATCCAGACTATGGAAGTTACTAAAGAAAAGACAAGTGTTCTGAATTTTTTTTTTTAAATTTTTTTTACAAACAGAGTTTAGTGATTTAAGACATTCTCAATAAGCTTCACTGGAAGTTGCTATGGAAAATCCCAAGGACCTAAAGAAACAAATAAACCATGCAAGTGAAAGCATAGCGCAGCATTGGGCAGCGCCGGCTAATCAAGTTTAAACTATTTCTGGCTCCGCTAAGTCTGCTCTTCAGTTTTTCCCTTAGAACTGCTCTACTTTCAATCTAAACAGTCTATTTTCTATCTGAAAAACCCAGCACTTGCTCCTAAAGCATTTTTACACAGGGAAAGCACTCTTAAACAAAAAGAAAACACTACATCCACCTACAATCCCCTTGAGTACCCATTTCCCTATCGGTCCTTTCTGACTCAGTTACACAGCAATCCCCTACACTATTCTAGCATGTCAAAGGGTCAATTACTGGCGTCCTCTTCAGTTCAGCTGGTGTATCTGGGAATCTTGAGGCAATATTACAACTGCCTCATGTACACAGACAACCATCTCCTCCTCCCAACAAATACAAATATATGTGAGAGATGCAACTATATAGCCAAACTGGAGGCTGAGCTCCCTCGACTCAGTACTGGCAAAACCAGTCAGGAGGAGAAGGTAACCACACACACCACAAACCCAGTCTCACATAGACCTATCACAACTACAAACCAAACACATAAACACACAAAAGCATACTCAGAGGCTCTAATTAAAAATCTACCAAAACAACAGAGGCCTCCAAAACAGACATCCAAGCAACCACTACCTCAAAACATAGCACATGCAACACATAGTTCACAAAGTCAGTGTGCCAAACAGTCACAGCCCTTAAGGCCAAACAACATGCCTGATACACTTGTAATAGGTGACTCCATAGTCAGACACAATGACGTCCCGCTCAACAGACTAAACAAGGAAAAGGTTACAGTAAGCTGCCTGTCGGGCACTAGAATTCGCCACATAACACAAGCACTCAGGTCACTCCAAAGCAAGTACAAATATGACTCAGTCATTGTCCATGCCGGTATGAATGACCTGAGACGTACCTCCCTGGACTACATGAAAAGAGACATAGAGGAGCTCTCTGATTATGTAACCCAGGTTGGTATGACCCTGACCCTGAGCAGCGTCTTACCCTCACCAAGAATGATGCCACAGTACAAAGACAAAATGATCAGCTTTAACAATTGGCTCAATTACTGGTGTCATTTTAAGGGGATCCAATGTCTGTCTACTTGGGATAACATGCTTGACAAGCCATGCTGCTTCGCAAGGGACGGCTTGCACCTGTCACCCCTGGGCTTCCGGATATTGGCCAAGGCTCTTGCCACCCCCGTAGTGCCTTTTTTAGGCAAGGCTCAAAAGACAAACCCACCTCCCTAGAAAACACAAGTGGAAAAAAACTAAGGGTAATGCTGCTCAACGCCAGAAGTCTAAACCTCAAGATGCACGCTCTCGAAGCCCTCCTCAGTATGGAGAACATCGATGTCTGTGCAGTGACTGAAACCTGGTTCAAGGCTCCTGAGAGCACCCCAGCACTACCAGGTTATACCTCATATCATGCTTTTCGGCCTCAAAACTTGGACCGAACCACAAAAGGAGGGGGAGTATCCATATTCATCAAAGATACCCACACCTCCAGGTTAGTGGCAACGCACGAAGCATCAGAGACCATCCATGTGCAACTAACCATAGGCAAAACTGCCCTACAGTTTGTAGCATGCTACAGACCACCCTCTCAGACTCAGGAACCCCACTCAGCCTTCCTGAAGACACTGGAGAGTATGAATGTCTCTCCAAATACCATCATATTGGGAGACTTCAACTACCCAAACATAGACTGGGAGCATTACTCAAGCCCCAACACCCTAGCCCAAAGGTTCCTAGAATTCATAAACTCAAATGCGATGGAACAACTAGTCACCACTCCCACAAGAGGAGATAATATACTAGACCTGATCATCACAAACATGGGGACACAATGCTCCACACTGGAAGGATACCCCTCATTGGTGAGATCAGACCATAAATTAATCTCACTGGAAATCCACATCCGGACCTACCGCAGCACAAAAGACCACAGTGAAGAATTTCTCAAAAGCTGACTTCACACTTCTTAAGACTGAAGTGGTATCCTTCAAGGCCCCTGGGCCAGTGGAAACCACAGCCCACACCGCTGAATTCTTTATAAATGCTTTCTACGGACACCTTCAAGAATGCATGGATCATGCAATCCCAAATAAAACCAAGACCCATTCCCCCAAAGGCAGGCGTCCTATCTGGTGGACCCCAGCCATTAACAAGCTTTACAACAGGAGGAGGAAGCTACTACATGACAGAGCAAAATCCCCAAAAGGGAAGGCATCTCTGATCAGTACTAGCAAAAAACTACGATCACTCATAAAATCATCCAAGGCCAACTTTGAGAGAAAAATCACAAAAGACACTAAAGACAATCACAAGGCCTTCTTTAGTTATGTTAGAAACCTGGGTGGAAACTCCCAGATATGCTCAGAGTTAGTCCAAAATGACAAAATACACTGAACCCACAGACATTGCCAACATACTGGCAGATAGGTTCAGTGCAAATTTCTCCCCAAAAGGAGAAATATCTATCCCAGCAGAGTGTAGCCTCCTGACATCTCAGATGCCCAGGTGAGAGCCGCCCTCCAAAGCTAAAAACACAGCATCAATGGGACCAGACGGTGTCCCGGGTTCATGAACTCCAAGGAACTAAACCCGCACATAAGGCTGCTGTTTAATCTTAGCCTTACTACAGGATAAAGAATGGCGTACAGCAACAGTGGTCCCACTCCACAAAGGAGGTGCTTCTGAAATTACCGCCCCATAAGCTTGACGAGCCCGGTCTGCAAAGCTATGGAGAGGATCATTATGGAACTCATAAACAAAGACATTGGGGACCTACAGACACTGGATCCTGCCCAATTCGGCTTTGCCAAGGGCAGATCCTGCCTTTTGAACCTGGTCAACTTTTTTGAAACAGTCACTAAGGCCATTGATGAGGGTAAGGCAGTTCACACAGCCTACCTTGATCTTGCAAAAGCCTTCGACACAATACCCCACTGCATCATAGACAAGCTCACCAGCTTAAATGTAAACCCATATGTCATAAGATGGGTTGCAAACTGGCTCAAGGACAGAACCCACAAGGTCAGAATTGCTGAAGCCATGTCAGACTCTAAGCCAGTCACAAGCGGTGTCCCACAGGGTTCGGTCCTGGGACCCCTCTTGTTTGGCATTTATTTTTCCGAGGTGCAAGCAAACATAGGAGGATTGTGGCTGACAAAGTTCGCAGATGACTGCAAACTGGGCACCATAATTGATACTCCAGCGGACACAAGCATCCTTCAGAAAGGCCTCATAGAAACGGATAACTGGTGCCAGGCCTTAAACTGAATGCCAAAAAATGTGTAGTCATACCCTTTGGGAAAAACAAAGTACCCACAAATTACCACATAGGTGGTAATCATTAAGTACGGAAGAAGTAATCAGGGACCTAGGGACCCAAGTTGACAGTAACCTCTCATTTGACACTCACATTGCCAAGGTGGTTAGGAAGACCTTCTATATTACCCACCTTATCATGAAAGGATTCACATCTAGATCAAGAGAGGTCATTGTGCCCCTATACTCTTCCCTTATCAGGCCCATAATTGAGTACAATGCCCCATTTGGGATGTACCTTACCCGACACCTGCAGCAGTTAGAAAGACCCCAAACGTACCTCACCAAGAGGATCAAGGGTCTCAAACATATGTCATATGCTGCCCGGCTGAAGAAACTCCAGCTCTATTCAGTCACATATCGCCTACTCAGAGGCGATCTATGCCTGACGTATAAGGCCATGTCCAATCCGGAATTAATGGACATGCTCCACCTCAGAAAATCCAAATCCACCAGAGCCACGAGAGCGAGAGATTTGAACCTCAACACAGAAATAAATAGGACATGCTGGAGGGACAGATTCATAACCCAGAGATTGGAACAGAATCACAGTCCATGTTAGGCAGAGCCCCTCACTGACTCTCTTCTAGAGAAATCTTGACAAGTGGATGGGAGATCGTAGGTTTACCCCAGGGGTCATCTCTGTGTCACTATTAGACAGAGGCACAGTAAACTAAACCCTAAATGGGCATAGTATTCTCATTCCAAATAAATGCCCTAGGGCAGATAGCCTAGTATGAACCTATGAACCTATGAACCTAAATATATCTGCAAATGAAAGAAATATAATCAAAGAATGAAGAGATAGAAACAAAAGTTTAAAACTATGAACAGAAGCTGGCACAGTATAGCAAGGTTATTAATGACTTACAAATGGAGAAAGAAGTACTGACCAAACTGGTCAAACAGAAAAAAGCTGTAAATGAAAGGAAATGGCAGTGGATCTCTCATCCAACAAGGATTGTGTAAAGTAAAGGCCACAAAGATAAAAGGTGCTGGTATGCGGCACTAAGAATTTCAGGCCCTGTGGGACAAAAACATGAGAAGAAAACCGAGTCACAAGCTTCCTGGAAACAAAGTAACAAGAAGAAATGAGTATATGTCAGCTAAGGCTTAGTATGAACTGAGGGGACCAAGATGCTGTTCCTGCTACTGGTTTTGTCATTTTGCTAGAAACGCTACCAAATATATGCATACAGAAATATCACAGTCGATTGAAGACTATTATTTTTGAAGGGATTATGTTGTGAGTAAAGTTAGTGAATGGATTTTTGAAAATAAGGAGCAGAAAACTGGTATTTCTGAGAGATCACTAAATACTGGAGAAATGGGCATTTCCCCCTTACTCTGCTATTATGTTATCTCAGAGTTAGCATTTTAAGTTACTGGTGGTGTAGGGGATGCAGTCTCCCACATCACAAGTGCAGGGGGGTTGCCACCTTCAAAAAACAGTTTAGTTTTGCCCATCTTTTTCTTTCTGACTAGTCAATTTTTGGTCACTCTATTTTGATGAAACAGACTTTGAACAGGTTGTTGTTCAGGGATTTGCCATGTACCTAAACATGTGCATGCACGCAGATGCACACACACACACACACACACACACACACACACACACACACACACACACACACACACACACACACACACACATAAACACATGCATATTTATTTACTTGATATATGTTTACCTGAAAAGTCTGACTGGGATATTATCTCATTTTCAGCGGAGGCCCAGGGAGAAAAGCTACAGATTGATGTAATATAGTTACAGTTAAATTAAGTTATTACAAAGTGTAAAACAGAAGAATGACACATTAACTAAGTAAAAAAAATAAAGCTTTGAGTCATAAAGTGTGAACCTGAACATACCTAGTACAAATAATAAAACACAACAGCCACCAACCAGCACCAGAACCTGGGTCCACCAAAGAAATTGTAGAGCACAAAGAACTCCAAACTAAATCTGTTTTAATATACAAACCTACATCATCAGATTTTTTATATTTTTGCTACAAAAGTGCTTATGCTTTTATACTTTGCACATTACAAAAGTGCTTATGCTTTTATACTTTGCACATTAAAAATGATTTTAATTTGGAGTTCTTTGGTCATCCTTGGATCCTTTATTACATTTTTTATACCTAGTGCAAATATTTGGACAGCTATAAAAAGATGAAAAAGTATTCACAAGTTGCAGTTCATAGAGATGACATTAAACACATTGAGTAAACTTTTCGGAACAATAGATATATATATATATATATATATATATATATATATATATATATATATATATACACACACACACACACACACACACACACACACACACACACATACACACACACACACACACACACACATATCATAACAGTAGTATATATAAATATATATCTGTGTGTGTGAATATATTCATATGTATACATAGATGCATACATATACACACACACATAATAAAGTATAAAAAACTGAACATTCATTCCTTTAAAAATATAAAACATTACATAAATAAATTGTTGACTAAAAGAATCTATGTAAACTGTTCATATAACATTCACAAGTTTACCATTATTTATAATTACGTACTATTTATTTCAGCTACCTGCTGCACTCGACAAAACAATCCTGGGGATTCAGAAGTGCTGCACCTGAGACTGTGGCCAAGTTTGCACAACAAGCTCCAAGCTTCATTATGAATGCATATGGCCAGGCCATTGAGCAAGAAGAGCAGGTCCTTGTCATAGCCACAGTAGGGTCCCTTGGAAATATCAGGTTAGACCAACCCTGTGACCAAAGTAAAGTATGAGCAGCAGTAGTAAACACTGACCATGCAGGATACGGTAAGTTAGATATCATGAGACCATGCACACCAATACTGAATAGTTGTAACTCAAGTCAAAAGATATGCAGAAAAAGGAAATGTCTTATGGAACAAAGTAAGGCTAAGACTGCTAAGGGTTGAGTGTAGAGGTGATAGTAGGGAAGTGAAGTCAACAGAAAATTCCAGAAGACTGCAAAAGGAGCTGACAAACATGACAAGGATGCAGAACATAATGGAGAAGGAATAACCCTCATGCACACAGGTTTCCATTATGTTCTGCATTCCTGTCATGTGTGTTAGCTCCTTTTGCAGTCTTCTGGAATTTTCTGTTGACAATGTGGACCCAAACATGGTATATGGGATACAGTAAATTAAAATGATAAACCATTCAGACATAATCACAGTTTTGTCAGTGTACTGAAAAACAAAATATCATCCCTAAAGAAATTTGAACCCATTCCCTGCTTAGTAATATTCTCATAAACACAATACTAACAGTTTGAGTCATTGCAGAAATCCTACCTAAAAGATCAAGGAAACATATATCAAGAAATATTCCACAAGAAAAGTCTGGAAGAAGAAATCAAAACACAGACATTAGGAGATTTGAACTAAGACCCTCATCACTGATATTATCTTAAGCACATTATTAACAAGGTAGCCATTGCATAAGTGCATATAGAGGTGTAAGAGAAATAAATGTCATGCAAATGTTATACAAGAAAAGACAGGAAGCAGAAATCAAAAGACAGGCCTCAACAGATTTGATCCCAAGCTCTTTTCAGTGATATTCTGTTAAACACAGTACTAACAAGGTGAGCCATTGCAGAAGCCCTGATGAAGGGGTCAAGGTAGCACATATCAGTGTAGTGTAATGCAAGGAAAGACTGGAGGCAAATATCAAAAGAGAAGCCTCAAGAAATATGTCCCCAGGACTCTCTTCATTGATAGTCTTTTAACACAGCACTAATAGGGTGAGCGATTAAAAAAGTCCTACTGATGGGGCCAAGTAGGCAAATATCAGGGGAATGTTACACATGGACAGAATGGAGACAGAAAAGTAAAATAAAAAATATAACCATGATAGGACTGAAACATTCCAGTTTGTTCACTGCCAGTCTAAAAAACAAGTCATTCACTTTACTCCATTACATATCTGACAACTGTTATGCGACAGCACTCAGCTTGTTTGAATAACTGATGGCAATATCTGTAATGCATGGCATCAACTGGACGTCATTTTTGCTATACAATGAGAAGTGCCATTTCTTGTCAGTTAAAAAGGGTAGCAAGGGTGCTGTCTACTATTTGTTGTGCACTGTACAACCACAAAAAGATACTTGTTTCATAAGCCCCTTTTTCAGCATGCATGTGGTGTATTTATTTATTTATTTTGGTCAGATTAAAGGCTGGAAATGGGAGTATAAGACAGAGATAAAAAGAAGAAGCAAGCAGAGGGTAGAATACAGGGTGAGCAAATAAGGAAAGAGCAGTTGGATGTGGGGTATGAGGAATACCCTTTTTTGGGGGGAAGGTGCCTTTTTTTGAAAGAAGGAAAAGTTGGGGAGGGAAGGAAGGGAAATAAGAAGGTAAATAAAGCACATTAGGTAGCAGAGAAAAAACAGACAAGACTAACAGGGTGTGAGGTAATACAATGATAGAAGGAGAACACACATCTTAGGGAGGCATCACACAAACAAAGGGAAGACAATGGCGAGAGAAGGATTGCAAAACCAAAAGGGGTGGGCAAGGATACAAAAGGGAGGGGAAGACCAGCTTGGCAGAAAGGATTGAGTATTCACAGATGCAGTCTCTGATTAGTCGTCACAGTATGGAGGTGGTGACTATGGCTTAATTTTTTCCTCTCATTGGTGAAGGAGGTCAGGATTGTGATGCCTCATATCACTGTAATTATTAGGAAATCGATGACAGTAGTATGAGTGACAGCTATGGCCAAACTATTCCAAGCTGCAGACTTATACTGTAGCCCAATCCAAAAATCTTGGATCACTCCTAACACTACCTTTGTGCTCTAAAAAGAGCATTACACTCTACTTTTCTGGCCATGATGTCTCACCTTGAAAAATCTCAAAGAAAACAGGCAGATGACTGGAACCCAAAAGCAGGTCATGTTCTTCCCATCTGCCTTTCAATGAGAGGCATCAGGAGGCACCTCATTGGCATGATGGATGGCAAACATACAGGTACTGTATTATTATGTTAATAAGGGCACTATAAGGTATGAAACATGGCAATCCTCCATCCCTGGGTACACTGTTGAGAATACATGCTCTACAGTCATTCCATCTGAGGACTGTCAAATATAGAATGACAATTCTCTCAGACGTAAAGTAACTGGCTACCCAAACGTGCATGAAGCTGCCTTCAGTTGCTCAGCATTGTGCACATCATATAGAAATTACCATGAAGTTTAGCAGGTTTGCTCATCACGCAAACTGAGAGATTCAGAAACAATAATGAGATGAGCTGTAACTAGCATAATAGTCATGCCAAGAGAGGTGACTCTAAAAGGCATAAGAGCAACAAGAAGCACTCAGCCTCATAGCGCTATGGAAGAAAATTTCCGTAACCAGAGTTTGAGTCCTGCTAAGGCTGCTTTTGAATAAATATTCCTTCTCAACAAGGCTATCTGCTTAAATAAGGCAAGTCCTACTTTTTACATGTACCTTCCTTTGCTCATTTGTATCTTTTTGACTGCTCTTTACTCTAAAGCCCATAAGGGATGTGTGTGCATACATTATCCAAAAGTATATTAATGGGGACATTGCAAATGTACTGAATGTAGTAGCATGCAGGATTGTTAAACTGATGGTAAACATACCAGTGAGCTCATATACATGTGTCATTAGCCACAACCTTTTTTAAGAGTGCTGTTTTAATGGCCAGGTGCTGTTGTTCAGTTGAACCTATGCAATTGTTTTGTTGGGAATATTTGCTCAGTAAATGTAGATGCCTGACGTCTACTTAACGATTGTGGATACATAAATCTAACTGTTAAGCACAACTACAGAAAACTGTTAAACCTACTGTTTTCCATACCAACAGAGCAATGGCTACAAAAGCAGGCACCAAAGAAAAGTGCTGTATCTGATGGCCCTTTCACATCCACAAACAAACCCAAGATTAAAGACACTGAAAATAATGTGTTACTACAGGGTCTCTGTCTCCATAGGTGATGGCTGCTTGCTGTCCATGTCACTGACCAGTCATTTCATGACCATGCTTGAGCTGAAATTGTCTGTATTGTTAATGCTGTGGGTGGTCAGGATTGAAACTATTACATGATCAACCAGAGGGTCCTTGATATTATTAATTTTGATACCCACAGAGCAGAAGCCTGGCACAGGAATGTAAGGCAACAGAACAGGTGGAGGGTCATCAACTGAACCACCTGTTATGGAGACAGAGGAGTTCTTGGCCTCACTTAAAAGCAGTAATACCTCCACAGAATCCCATAGTGCAGTGGAGTGTTAGATGTTATGGTAGAGCTAGACCAACTCTTGCAATTTCAACTGTAGATGCCCTAGGTATTTGGTTGCAGTTCATTGTATTAACAACTGCAAGTCCTCCTGACCTTGTATCGACTCTAAACTTCAATAACTCTGTCTGTCTTATGGTATACATGTACATCTGAGATACAACAAGCATGACCATCTACACAAGGTATGGGCCAGAGAATTCATTTTTCTCAGGTTTGTAGTTGTAGAGATATCAGGTACAAGTGTAGATGTAGTAGTGAGTCATGTTTACGCTGGATAGTTTTTGCTTTGGTGTATTCACATGTGATCTTTTATCCAGTAACAGCACTATGGTTCTGCCCTCACCTGATGGAAGATCTGTAGCCTATGAAAATGATGACAGGGATGAGCTGGCATGGTCAGGGGTTACAGGGTGTGTGTTTTGGCACACAGAGTGTGACCACTGAATCCCCTTCACAATCCATGGACAATGTCTCTAAACACAAACATCTGAGAGGCAGGACAGGCTGATGTGGACAATATATATATATCAGGGAATTTTGTTGGCACCCAACAGACAGATGTCTGAATCTGATCCAGCACTCATTGGCAGGAAGGTCCACACATGGGATTTGATAATGGTGTTCACCACAGATATGGTTACTGCCTTCTCCCTGAGGTTGATGTGTCAGTGGCTGCAACCCAATCCATGTGCAGGGCCATTGTAGAGGCAAAGTCTAGTTCCATGACACAGTAAGGGTGATCTACACTGTGTATGCTGATCTATCGGAATACAAAAACAAATACACATATAGGAGCCAGGAACTAGTGAAATTTTGATTCAGTGGATAGACTGAATCACACATTGGACCATGGAGTGTCTTCAGTGAGTCACCTGACAGGGGTGAGGGGCTGTTCTCACAGCTGGTCATCTGCTACAGCCACAGATGTTAGCCAACATGGCCATGGACAAGCCAGATCCCACTTCTGCAATGATAGCACTTACATAGAAATATCGATTGTGGAGGTGTCTACTCCCAGGAGAGGTTGTCTTCATAATTGTGGCCATTGCTATGTTAACAGATCTGCTAGCAGACATCAGTCAAGGCCAAGTAGTGCACCAGTGTCTAGTCATGGCCACAGTACAGCCAGCTCTCGTAGGTGAGATTGTTCACAGGAAGCTGAACCCTCTGTTATGCATGCCATAGACTTATCTGGTGTGCTGAGCTGCAGTGCTGTATCAAGTGTTGAGGCTGTGTCTCTGGACATATATAACCACAAAGTCCCCCAGCACATTGCACACATCCGCTGACCCTGGCCCTTGTCAACATTAACCTACTATACTAGTTCTGGCATTCAACATACAAGAACTTTTTTTTTTTGCTATACCTCAGGAATCACACTCGCACACTTCCCTGTGAAAGACATGCAGTCCTGTATTCCCTTGTCCACCTGTGCAAATGATGACAACTGTGCCTTGCCCTTTGTATATTGTTACTCAGGTTGCCTATTTCTCATGAATAGCATGGCCAGCCTATGCATCAGTAAGTACTGCCTGGTATTTTTATATGCATCATTTTACTGTAGTCTGTATGCTTAATTCTTGTATAATTATGTTCTAAAGCTATATGCAGTCCACTGCCTAATCGCTAGTGCCACAGCATACTTTGCCCACCTTCATCTGGCATTGTCATACCCTTCTATTCACTCCTAATCTGGCTCCTTATCTGTCTCAAGTTCAGCTGCCTACAGTGCTGGGAACTACAGGGCCTCCAAGAGGCCACCTTGCTGTAACTGTTTTCTAAGTATAATGTAATAGTATTTCACACACTACCAGTATTTTGGCACACATGCTGGGGTCATACTGCAAGGCACCACTGGATGAATCCAGACAGACAGTGAAAGAGTGCCTTCAGTAGCCCAAACGCATTCTCTACAATGTTTCTAGTTTGATATAATGAACATCTGTAAGACTGGTCAGTTTGATTTTGTGAATTTTGTATGTGTACCATCAGTCAACGTTCAAAGGTACATCTAGCATCACCAACAAGATGCTTCTGTGGGAAGTCATCCCTCATAAACTGTTGGCAAAAGTCCCATATGCCATATGTGGGAGTCATGAAAACAGCTTTGGTGCATACCTATCAGATGTACCAAATTCTTCAGAATTTCACTGTTTTGAGGTTAGAATAATGGGGTGCCACGAATTCCCAAATGGCCCCTTGAAATCACAGTTTTTTTTTCCTTTATTTACAATTCTTAGTTAAACTTAATGCCAACATCACCACACATCGCCAGTATATCCTTCAAAGTCTTCAACACGCAGGGGCATGAGGAATGACATCAGCATCGTGAGACAGTGCCTGATGGTGCGGGAATGTGTCCACCATGCTTTTGGTATGGTAGTGCCGTTAGAAACTTGTTTTGAATCCAAGCAGCAGGAAAAGTTACAGAAACAGTACAGCTGAAGGGGAGAACAGAGAAAGAATTTTGGTAAGGACCTGCAGATTATGTCCACCTGCTGGTAATAGTAACTGTTATGAGTTTTCTTCTCTGTTTTTTGCTTTAACTATAAAAGTCTCATCTCTTTTTGGTGGGAGGGGTGTCCTTAGCTTGTTCATTGATGTGCAGTTAAGGAATGCTTAGTGATCTAAGACGTGCAGTAACACTTAAATATAAATGCTTTAAAAGCATTTAAAAGAAACATGAAAAAAGTACACGTAAGATTATTTTAATTATGCCTTTATTTTTGGAACGCAACCATCCACAGGCATGAGCAGTCCACGTAGCATAATTTACATTCCCAGATTTATTGTGCCATGGCTTTGTTATGTAGTTTTGTGCTATCCTATCATAATGAGATTACAGATTACAAAATGTAGATTTTTTTGATGGCAAAATAAGTATTTTACTTATTTGTGACAGGAATAAGGTTACTGTAGAAACTGACCTAGACCTGAGTTGAGTTCACACATAGTATTTTAAATACTGTCAAAGCGCAGGTGGCGGTCAAAGTTATAATAGAATGCATTGCATATGTTCTTTCACTTTATTGTTTTGTACTGAGAAAGGTCATATAACTTAAAATAGTAATGAATTCAAAAGCCACACTTCTAAACCATGTGTGTGTATGTGCTGAAGCAAGAATGGCTATTAAAATGTATGCCGCTGATGCAATCCATCATCCCATCTATTCTATTTTAATTTTTGCTTTAGCTGTGCTGCCATCATGCTTTGCTGCCTGACCCACAAAATTAGGTCTGACTTAGCCAGAAACACATGAACGTAACACTAACAAAATAATGTGCTTGTAATGGCTGCTTCTAACTGCCAGATCTCAAATAATTCACATAACAGATTTGACAATGTTGTACCTCAACCCTGCAGACCACTGCCATGCCAGAGAAGTTACTTAATCTTATTACTTGTCTATGATAAGAACTTGGCAAACTAAGAAACTATGAACCCACTCTGCCTCTATCGCCAGCAGCATTCCTTAGTAAATTACAGCTCGTGTTTTGTTTCCTTAACAAATACCTCGTTATCATACAGGTGGAGTGTGGAGGTCATTTCTCAACAAAGAGATGACACAGTGCAGACTACGGACATAGTGCAATGCTGAAAACAGCCTGTACTGGCTCACAGAAGAACCAGCAAATCATGGTAGTAATGCACAAGCCAGTATTAATTCATCTTGAAGCTCTACAAGACACAACTTTCCAACACACTGGACAGAGCAGTGGACAGCAATGCATATGTGTGTGACAGTCCATCTCCAAATAAAGAACCATGTAGATGTTGTTGCATGTCTCTGTCCTAGTGTTTTGTAATCACTTCTGGGTGTACAGACGTATGGTCACTCTTCTGGAGTTATAACACTCTCTGGAATAGCCTAATGAGTTTCGCATAGGTGATTATTTTACTGACACATCTACACTAACACGTATGATAATGATGGGAGATGTATAGTGACAAAAAGTACTGTTCCCTTTCTGACTTCACTACAGATGTTCTTGTTTACCACAGAATGGCTACTATAGCAAGTGTGTGTGTGTGTGTGTGTGTGTGTGTGTGTGTGTGTGTGTGTGTGTGTGTGTGTGTGTGTGTGTGTGTGTGTGTGTGTGTGTGTGTGTGTGTGTGTGTTCTGGAGGATACCAAACTAATGCACTTCACAGTCATGTTAAAATGTTTATGTCTTGACAGTGTGGCCCAGCTGTTTTTCAGATAGGTTAACCCTTTAAAACTGAAACACTACCCTGAATTTTTGATTAGTTCAGTAGTATGCATTTTTACAAAATAATCTGTAAACCTTAGTTTAGAATGTTTAGGTTTATTGCCATTATTTAAGAAGGTTTGGGAAGATTACCTGCAGATCTCAAGAAATCCTATCTTTTGTCACAATTAGACTTGATTGTATAGAAGATGCATGCTGATGGTATCCCAGAATTCCACTATATATATATATATATATATATATATATATATATATATATATATATATATATATATATATATATATATATATATATATATATATATATATATATATATATAACATATATAAATATATATATATATATATATGTATGGACTGATTCAATGAACAACAAGTGAGATTGTTGTAGATCACGGCACAGTGGGGATAAGGAAATATTCCCTTTTCCCCACTGTAGTGCGATCTCAGAGTCTCTGAGTTAGAATATATTAGTAGAGGGGGATTGCATAAATGTGGTTAGTGTTATTATGTTTTTTTTTTTTATTTGTTGTTGGTTGAATCAGTTTTTTCACAAAAGTGCATTTTTGGATAAATGCACTTTTGGAAAAAAGGAGTCCCGAAATTATATATATGTGTGTGTGTGTGTGTATACATATATATATATATATATATATATATATATATATAGTATTCAACATAGAAAGAACAAAACATTGATGCATTAATGACATCACAATATCGACAGGCTATTGATCATGCTCTGAGGACTAACCACAAAGCATGCAAAATAAAACTTCAAAGTTTTTGTAGAGGGCAAGCTGCCCCTGTAGCCACCATATGGAGTCTGCCCCCACGTCCCCTGCTAATTATATATTCTAACTTTGAGATCGCACAATCTACAGGGAAGGAGCAAATTCCCCTACCCAGGGATTGCTGATATTGTACACCTGTTGACCATCTGCTTGTACTGCCCAAAGTGTGTCAACCAAACAGATACCAAATTTTTAGTATTTCTCTAAAAATTACTACACCCATAAATATATAGAAAGGTAGGCAAATATATATAAAGATACCTATGTGTGTAAGTATATATATATATATATATATATATATATATATATATATATATATATATAAAGATACCTATGTGTGTAAGTATATATATATATATATATATATATATATATATATATATATATATATTTAATGTTCAAGTGTGTGTGTGTGTGTGTGTGTGTGTGTGTGTGTGCACTCTCCATTCTCACTTATATGCAGTCACACAATCTTTGAATCCCTACCAGCAGACTAAGAGGAATCATGCCAGCAGTGATTCTAAACAGCAAACACTAAACAAGTTCACGTTCAGGTAAATGTACTTGATGAGTTGCAGCTTCATCCATTTCACTCTAAACCAATCCTAGAGAAGGCATGTGCGTGTGTGTGTGTGTGTGTGTGTGTGTGTGTGTGTGTGTGTGTGTGTGTGTGTGTGTGTGTGTGTGTGTGTGTGTGTGTGTGTGTGTGTGTGTGTGTGTGTGTGTGTGTATATATATATATATATATATATATATATATATATATATATATATAAAATACGTATGCACATATCTGTATGAGCCCCTTTTACATGACAGAATGCTCAGATGAGTGAACCACATAAGACTGAATGATTGAAAATGCAGAAGCTTGAAAGAACCCTGGCTTCTACTACAGCGAAGATCAGTATATTGCTTCTTTTCCCACTATTGTACAATCTCAGAGTTGGTAAATATTATTAGCAGGGGATGTGGGGTCTCCTGCAAAAAACAGTTGCTTGTTTTCTGTCCCTTTCAATCTTCTTTTTTGATCTTCTTCAATTTTGTGTGGTTTGTTTATATAATAGAGACACTATGTATGTATTTGTGTGTCTGTTTATATATATATATATATATATATATATATATATATATATATATATATATATATATATAGACATAAATATATAGATATAGACATATGTGTGTGTGTATGTGTCAGATACATTAAATTTATTGTACTGTATGTCTATAGGTTTCAAGTTTCATGAGTTCCTAGTTTTCTAGTTGAATAATACAAAATGTTTCCTGCATCTCACAGACTCATAAACTAGATAAACACATATTCCAGTTATTCATTTCTGTGAGATTTTCAAAGTAGCGTGTCTCATTGACTTCAATGAGCTAAGATAATTTGTAAAGTTTCTGCTGAAAAGGGCTTTAGGTAGTTTGCATAATCTTTTTTAAATAAAATAACTGGTGGCTGGCTTTAGCTCTTAGGTAACTATTAATTATTTTGAATGCTTTTTAGTGTCAGTTAATTTTGGGGTGTATTATAGCAATGTTATGATGGTTATGTTAAGGTTTGTTGGTTTTATAAGTCGAATGTTAATTTATTGCTAGTTTATTTTAGTTAGTTTAGACATAATTATTTCTTCATCTCCTTGGAACATCATGTACTTTAGCTTCATTGAATACCTCCATGTCTCTGAATAGCATTTTGATGTGAAATGGTACCAGCATCCAATTTATTAGTATAGGTGTTGCATACAGAATGTTTCATACCTGTATCCATTCATTTACGTAAACTGTGCATATTCATTCAGTGAATGACTTACTACATAGTCTCATATATTCCCTGTATGATTATCTTTTTTGGGGTTGGGGATAATGCTAATGCCCTGTCTTTGTCAGAGATGCCAGATGTATGCCATTGTTAATGATGGCCCCAGTGACCAGAGTCAGGGTTCATAACATGCCCTATTACTAGGGAGTCAGTGGTTGTCTTCATTAAAGATTCTCCTCTTTTATATGCGAACAAAATTCAATACCCAGAAATGGCATTTGAGTGCTGGCTTTTAGGTAGAACATATTATGCTTCAAATCATATTTAAAGCAGATTGCAACTTCAGTATATGACATGCAAGAAAAAAATGCGAGAAGGCATCTATTTGACTGTATTACCAACAATGGTGTAGCCAGGCATACACCATTGAAGTCAGTGCATTTCTTATTACTGAGAGGTAATATCTTGCCCACCTTAAATGCACTATGTGGTGTATCTTAGAAGGGTAGAGAAACTATACAAATGTTGCATCTTTAGTTATATATCTATGAAACAAACCACAGGCTAAAGGATAGTTGTCAGTGAGGGGGTTGCACTGGAGTAATCTGAGAGGCTTGTGTGTAAATCTGAAAATCTGTGGTTGTGCCCAAGTAACAATGCAACACCATTTACTTTATTCTTTGCTAAACATTTTTTGAGAATTTTTGTCTCCCCTGTAATTAACCATTAGCTGCTCTCAAGGCCTGTCCTCATCCTCTGGGTCTACCAAACCTGACTTTGGCATCCCTGGACTAATTCCAACCATGTTCATGGCCAGGTAGGAGATAAATACACCTGGGCAGTGTTATATTCTGACTGAGGAGTGGTTTCTCCTATTTTCCCTACCTGCAGCATCACCCGTTGGTGCTGCTCTCCACCTCGCTTCCACAATTGCTACTGTACTAGGATGTCCCACCCACCACAGGCAACACACACACACACACAGTTGTTTCCACAGTCCTCACCAGGGACACTAACCATATAAATACATCCCAACCTGTGCCTTTCAGCCCCAGTGGACACACCCATACCCCTTGCCTGTGCCATCAAGCTCCTGAGCTACTAATCAAATCTTGGTTGCCTGTTCCATTGTCAGGGCTTTATCCCTCTACATCTACAGTGCTGGCAAGTATTTCTTAAGATTGTTTCTTCCCTCATTATAAATACATACTTTAATCAAGGGATTATTGGTCTTTTAAGTTATAAACATACTAATAAAGCATTGAATCTGAAAAAAAATCAAAACACTTACACTTCAGTCACATGATGACATCAAAAAAGATCATTAATAAAAGGTTACCAGAACATTTTGCATAGCAGGATGTTCTATTTCTATCTATTAAAAACAGCTGTTACCATAAGTTAGCATACGTTACCAACAAGCTATAAAACAGATAAAAAGAATGTTGTACAGTAACTTCACAGGTAAAGGATAACCTGTCAAGTCAGAGACCTTTTGAATAACAGGTATATATATTTCCATATGGACTCACTAGTGATCCATACTCTGAACCGAACCCTTCACTTAAGTCTATAGCAGCACTGTCATGCATGATTATTATTTGAATCTGTTGTATAATTAGCATGTATTATATAAAAGGAGGCATACAATAATGGCACTAAATATAGCGCTGCCGATTCTCAGCTAGAGCGTCTTCTGCGTGGAGACATGCGTGAATGGGCATACCTTCATTGAAGGTTGTGCGTCAGGGCTGGTAACTCAGCATGTAAAAATCAACTACCAATCATTAGCGGACCGGAGTTCTGCTGTGGCGACCCCTAACCGGGAAAAGCCAAAAGACACAAACAAATAGTGTGAAAATAGACCCAGATACTTTATAGTTGGATGCATGTTTGGTTCCAGCTGTTTCATCAGATGATAGTACTAGTCTCAATTTTCAAAAAGTATTTGATTTTCAGAAAAGCATCACTCAGTCCTGTCAATCAATCATTCTGCCAGCACAAATTTAATCTGTAGCAGTGAACCTTAGCCTGGAAATATTTCTGAACTACTCAGAGTAATGAGATTATTTCTGGTCTACAGATAAGAAAATATGACAGCAGCCATACTAAATAAGCAAAGTATTTGTAGGTTACACTCAGTGGAAAATAATTTGAAGTTATATGGTAAGTATTATGGTAGAAGTAAAAAGGGAAAATTAAGTTACACTTAATGCTGCTAAACAAGGAGCCATTTTAAGAATAGTTACCTTATTAAGGTTATTCAACATTTCTAATTATTGACTGTGGAGTAAGGTGTAACCTTTCTAGAGAAATACAAAGTCATTTTTATGGTAAACAATTATTTCAGTGCTAGACTAAGATATCAGATCATACAGAACAGCAAATTACTCCACAGCATCTAGGCAGCTCACTGAAGCACTTCCAAAGATTCACATCTATTGTCTGTGTAGTATGAAAGTGACAGGACAAAAGATTTATAGAATTATGTGAAGTATAGGATTCTGCTATGGATCACTGAGTTGTAAAATCATGCTCGAAATACAAAAGACTAAAAAAAAGTTAATATCGGGTGTTTTTTTTTTTTGTGTGGTAGGGATCAAGTCTGCCACACCTCCAAACATTTATATATACCGATTCCTCAGTCACACCCACTTGAAGAAGGGAGATGTCATATCCAAAAAGAAGGGAGTCACTGCTAGTTCACACTTAGAATCATACCAGCATCAATTTCCAATTGAAAACAAAGATTCCCAAACATAAAACTACTGTTCAATCTCAGCCTTACTACAGGATATGTGCCCAAAGAGTGGCGTACAGCAACAGTGGTCCCTCTCCATAAAGGTGGTGCCTCAACAGATCCTGGAAACTATCGCCCCATAAGCCTGACTAGCTTGGTCTGCAAAGCTATGGAAAGGATCATCATGGACCTCATAAATAAAGATATTGGGGGCCTACAAACACTGGATCCTACCCAGTTCGGCTTTGTTAAGGGCAGATCCTGCCTCTTAAACCTGGTTGATTTCTTTGAAACAGTCACCAAGGCCATTGACGAGGGGAAGGTGGTCCACACAGCCTACCTGGACCTCAAAAGCCTTCGATACAATACCCCACTTGGGCATTATAGATAAGCTCACCAGCTTAAATATAAACCCCTATGTCACTAGATGGGTTGCAAACTGGCTCAAGGACAGAACCCACATGGTTAGAATTGCTGGAGCCATGTCAGACTCCAAACCAGTTACAAGTGGTGTCCCACAAGGCTCAGTCCTGGGACCTCTCTTGTTCGGTATATATTTCTCGGAGGTACAGGCCAACACGGAAGGACTGTGGCTGACCAAGTTCGCAGATGACTGCAAACTGGGTGCCATAATCGACTCTCCAGCCGACACAAGCATCCTCCAAAAGGGCCTCATAGAAACAGACAACTGGTGCCAGAGCCATGGCCTCAAGCTAAATGCCAAAAGTGTATAGTCATCCCTTTGGCAAAAACAAAGTGCCCACAAATTACCACATAGGTGGAAATCCATTAAGTACAGAAGAAGTAATTAGGGACCTGGGGACCCAAGTTGATAGCAATCTCTCATTTGACAACCATGTGGCCAAAGTGGTTAGAAAAACCTTTTATATAGCCCACCTAATCATGAAGGGATTCACATCTAGATCGGGAGGTCATCGCACTTTACTCATCCCTCATCAGGCCCATAATTGAGTACAATGCCCCTTTTGGGATGTACCTTACCAGACACCTGCAGCAACTGGAAAGACCCCAAAAGTACCTCACCAAGAGGATCAAAGGGCTCAAACAGATGCCATATGATGCCCGGTTAAAGAAACTCCAGCTCTATTTAGTGGCATACCGCCTGTTCAGAGGAGATCTGTGCCTGACGTATAAAGCCATGTCCAACCCGGAATTAATGGACATGCTGCACCTCAGAAAATCCAAATCCCATCGAGCTACGAGAGACTTGAACCTCAGCACTGAAATAAATAGGACATGCTGGAGGGACAGATTCATAACCCAGAGGCTCCCTTCACTCTGGAATAAAATCCCAGTCCAGGTTAGGCAGAGTCCCTCATTGACTCTCTTCAAGAGGAATCTTGATGAGTGGATGGGAGATCGTAGGTTTACCCCGGGTATCACTTCTGTGTCACTGTTAGATAGAGGCATAGTATACTAACCTCGAAAAAGGGCATAGCAAAATAAATTTAAAATGGGTGGCGAAAGCCAAACACATTCTGGCTAGGCTTATAAATGCCCTAGGGCAGATAGCCTAGTATGAACCTATGAACCTATGAACCTATGAACATTATGTTCTGCAGTGTCCATTTTTTGGGTAACAGATGCTTGAAGATTTCACCTCAGCCACATGTAGAAAAGCCAAATTATAGCTGTGGAGATGAACTAAAGAGACATAGATATCTTCTTCCCTTTGGACACAACATTAGTAAGGCTGGAATGTCAAATACATTCTAAGCCCATACAGTGAGAAGGTGGTAGGCCTGGCTCTGAATGTACAAAGTGGTAAAAGGAAAGAAAGGTTGTATTAAAATGAACGATTAAGAAGTCTTTGTGTGTACACATTGGAAGATAAGAAGGACAGACAGGGAGATAAGATAAGGGGCATGACAAGGGTGTGTGCATAATATTGTGAGAGAGAACTAAAGAGAAGATGCTTAAGGGACCGTGTTTGTTATGGAGAGAATGGGAAGAAATTAAAATAGACTTAAGGAAATATTTCACAGAGGAATGTTTTTTTTCAGCACTGTGAAATATGCTTCCAGAAGAAATTGTTAAGCCTGGAACAGACAGAAGAGGGCTGTAGGGAGGTTGGGGGGCTCGGGAGTTAACAATATGGACGCACTTGATGAAGTATCATTCTTTATCTCTCAACACTGATGTATGTTCATCTGCAGCTTCAAGCCATATTAAACTGGCTTATCTTTGAAAACTATTTCTTTATTATAGTGAGTTGATCTTCCAAGGACTAGATAAGAATGCATCACTGGCCTTTTTCTAAATCTATATTTCATGTATTTTACACAAAAGACAGGTGGCCATGCATTTAGGACTTCTAGCACCAAAAATCCCAGAGGCAATGATCATTTTCTGGTTCAAGTCAAGCAATTCTAAAACTGTTCTAGCACTCATACTTCAAAACTGCCCCTGATTTTGCAGAACATCACTGATTTTGCCATGTTCCTTGTAAAATATTTATTTTCTGGTAAATCAATGAGAATTATATTCAGTCAATAATACCAGACGTTAGAGTTTTATTCATCTTATTGTTTAGAATATGTATGTTGATACATCTGTTGTTCTATTAACTTCTTAAGCAAATTATTAACTTTTTATGTGAACTAGAATAATATATAAAAATCCTGGTGGATTTTGGGCCTTTGTCCCACCCATTATTTTTGCTTTGTCCAGAAATCTTAAGTAAAGAAGTTAAGAGGTATTCTTGTACTCTTCCTAATGCCTGCTTGCTTGCAAATCTGTCTCCGTATCTCTCTCTGTCTTTCCTTGAACTCATAAACTCTGCTTTTCATGGTTATTAAAACCTAGACTGATGTTTTATTTTTTACTGCAATAATGTACCAGTTTTATACAGTTTAGTCTTTCGTTGTTTAGTTTATCCTTTTTCTGATGCACTATTTCTTCTTTCTTATTGCATTTCTCAGTTCTTGTATTTCATTTACTTTCGGCATTTCTTTCCTAATAATGTCTAGCTGAATATTTATTTTTTATGATGCATTTAGCATATACTGAATATTCTGGGTTTGGAACAATTCTCACATTCAGTGAACCATCACTGACTTGTAATTTACTGTAATTTACATTTTAATAATGTTATATTTCCTGCTGATGCTTAATATGAGACCTGTTTTCTGTTACTTTATAGTGGTACATTCAAAGATGATGCAATGACTGCAAAAATGAGAAGACTATTTGAGACAGGACATAGAGGCAAATGAAATTTTCTATTTGAGGTTTTGCAAAGCAACATTTCCTTATATGTGCACAACATTCCATCAATGGGCCTAACATCATTCCACTCAGATTGACTTGTTCTCCAGATAAATTGATGTCTCCTAGAATTCCACTCTAGCTCCACTACACCTCTCAAATATCATTAAATCTAACATTGATATTTATTTTATTATACAATGATTCAGTTACAACTGCACAGTGTGCAAAATACATTTCAGGTGAAAAAAGCAGCTCTGGCATTGAGAGTTGAAATAGTTTAAAGGGTAAGGAACTGTGTTAAAGATAGTTTAATGTAAACTTAGGTCAGGATTCAAACACAGGTTGGATGTGAGACATAAGGCTGTGGCAAAAAGGGCCTGTTGGTGCAATTGTGGAAACCAGTATTTCAGAGACACATTAGCCTCTATGAGGAAAGACCTCATTATCAGCTAACCTGCATGTCTCTGAATCAACTTCGTAATTACTGCAATGGATAACAGGTCCTTTTCTGCTGCTCTTGTGGTAATCACTGCTGGAGGTCAATGCACTGAGTTAGTACAGGCACCCCCTCATTTATTCTCTCACTCACATAAACACATCCAAACACCCACACATGGACACATTGCTATACCTCTTAACTTTCCCTCAGGTTGTAGACCATCACTGATGCTTCTCATAAATCATGAATTAGTACAGTCAGTCAATATTACCAGGCATTAAAGTTTCATTCTTCTTTTCGCATTGAGACGCCAGGCCTGATGTTCTATTAACTTTTTTAAGTAGAGCAGAGTGATATTTAGAAAGACTCTGTGGTATTGTCTAGTGCCCCCCCCCCCCATCATTGGCCATAAGTCTTGAGCACAATTCTCGTAAGTCAAGGATCATTAAAGTCTGTCAATAACATTAGAGTTTAATAGTTCTTACTATTGTGTTCCACAACCTATGTTCTTATATACTTGTAAGTGTAATACGGTATTCTTCAAGAGTGCACTTGGTGTCTAGAGGTCTCTACTCCCCACCAGCACAAAACTTTTATACTGCTAAACCTGCTGCTCAGTTAACCTTTTAAATGATTTCTGTAAAAATTAACAAATTTCCCTAGTGTCCAATATCGCCCCTCCATATTATATCAACTGCTCATTAGTCTAGATAGATTTGAGAGATATAGATATTCCTCCCACCTTCACACACACACACACACACACACACACACACACACACACACACACACACACACACACACACACACACACACACACACACACACACACACACACACACACACACACACACACACACACACGCAGGTTTGTAAAGTGTTACACTTTCTACTGCACCCACAAAACCACACCTCAAATTCTCCCACTGCTGGAAGTTTTAATATGGCCTACGTCAGTAGGAATTTTACATATGACAAAATTAGAACCGAAAACAGTCCCTGCAGACTTGCTGTGGTTTCTGACTACTTCTTTATACTGAGGGACTTCTTCTCAGGCACATGAAGCCATTAATACTCTTCTTAAAAGAATATGAACAAATTTTCCCTGCCATCAGCACTCAGGCTCAACCGGACGGTGGAGACAAGTGATAAGCCTGAGGTACTTTGATATAAAGAAAACATTGTAATAATTCTTTCCAGTGTTCTTTTGAGTCGTGCAGGAAGTTAACTAATCAGTCTGTATGGCACTGTGATTCCAACCCTCACTTCTACAAGTCAATCCAGCAGTATCTGCTGGCCAAAGATATTACAATTATAGGTGAGACCACTTTCATGGACCATCTTTCTTTTTTTTAATCAATGCTTCTGTATCATTTCACTTATGATCAGGATACCGATAATTACAAACCTGCCTATTTTACATAATCAGTAAGTCTTGGAATTCTTGGAGACATTTATTTATTTGTGTGTTGATTAGGTAGGTAGGTTGGTTCTAGAGCACCATACAGTCATCCCCATAACCAGAAGGCGCCACAAAGATTCGTACAGTTATGGTGATTTGTACATGTACACTTTCTATTATTTCCTGAAATAATAGTTTGGCAATAGAATATTTACAAAGTATATCATTTGGTTAGAGTTGTAAGAATTTATAACAACAGTTTGCTTCACTGCCAGAAGTTACAATCCCCAGGATTCAATAAAGTTTTTTTCCATGCAGGAATTGTATAGCTGTTCCTGCATGGAATATGGCCGCCGAGCAATCCAGTAAACAAGCCTGGGGCATGCATGAGCCTGCTAACACTATTCTGCCACAGACATGACTGGATTATGCTAATGACCTAATTTACTGGTTAAAACCATGCAAATGAGGTCAATTGGTGATCTAGTAAGCAGGCAGGCATCCATGGCAGAATAGTGTAGCATGCAGAAATGTAAAAATCAAAACAGAGGCATGACAGCTCAAAGTAAAGCATGTATTATAATCCTTAGGCATGCCAATGGCCAAATATATGGCTATTGGCATGGAAAGGTGTTGCAAAATTATAAAAATCAAAGTTAATTTTTTTGGCCGATCTTGGACATTTAAAAATAGGGCAGCGGCACGCAAATGGGATTGTACCAAAAATTTAAAAAAAAATGTGATAAGGCAATTTTAAGTGAAATCTGCATTTTTTCATTATAGTCTATGGCATGCAGAAACAAAACAACAGCAGTGAACAGTAGTTGCTAAGGGGAAAGGCTCAGGTGCAGTGCTGTAACTAGGGTCTAAGGCAGTGGAGTATGCTACTGAGGAAAATTTACTGAATCACAAAAAGAAGACAAGTGCTAAACTGCACCTATCCATGTAGGAGCTATAAGGCAGTGGTGTAAGCAGGAGAAGCAGCTGACATGAAAGGGGATGTGTAATGCTTGGTGTAAGCACATTGGAGCTCCACGGCTCCCAGATGAGCTTAGCTAAGCATAGCTAAGCAAGAGGGTGTGTCTGAGGCTGTATTGACTTATTCCATGAAATGGAAAGCATGTTCGTGTCTAGGGGAGGACCATTTCTCATTATTTACTTTAGCTAAACGGGTTTGTGTGGCGCTCACTGGGTGTAAAACAACAACCCCCCCCACCCCCCGGAAATAGCAAGGCTGTTGATATTTGGACACCAGGTTTGCGCAGCGTGCCTTGGGGCTTAAAAGGGGTGGAAATGGGAAGAGAAAAAAATAAAAAAAGGGAAATAGCAGAATAAAAGCAATCAAGTACAAATAACATAGCTGGCAGGTGGAATGCATCATAGCCAATCATACAGGCAGCATCTGCAGCATAACAGTATAAACTATGCAAACATCTTTCAATCTGTTTTTTCCCACAAACTCTGCACCATTGGTGTACACATGTGGGGGAATTTTAACCAAAAAAATGTTGGGGGCTGCCATTGCTTTGATCCATCAGTATGTGCTAGAGGCTGAGGGCGGTGAGGAGGATAATGTTGACAGCTGTCCCAGACCGAGGAGAAGAGTGTTCAGACCCAGGGTAACTTACCAGGGGCTACATGATCTGGAGATTGCACAGTGCTACAGGGTGAACAGAGACATACTTCAGCAAAGCCTCCAGCTGTGCTGGCCTCAACTCAGACCCAGAGCCAACAGAGAGGACCCCATCCCAGTGGATACCAAGGTATGTGTAGCTTTAAGCTACAGGTACTTTAAAAGACCTACTGGGGACATCATGGGGGTCTCACAGGCATCTTCATCCAGGGTACTCCACCAGTTCCTGGATGCCATCCTACCACATGCCAGTGAGCACATTTACTTCCCCAACACCCATGAGGAGAGGACCAGCAATATGCGTCTCCTCCACCATGTAGCAGAATACCCAGAGGTACTGGGTATGATAGACTGCATTCACATCCACATCAAAGCACCACCTGGTGAACAGGGTAGGGTCTACGTAAACCACAAGGGGCTTCCCCTCTATCAACTGCCAGGTGTGAATGTGTGTGCTGGCAGCCCTAGAAGCTATCACTACTCTCACATCTGGCATTCATCACAGCTGTACCAGGCATTTGCTAGTGGGGACATCCCATATGGCCATCTGGTGGGGGATGCTGGCTATGCACTGCTGCCATGGATGATGAAACCCATCAGAAATGCACACACACACACACACACACACACACACACACACACACACACACACACACACACACACACACACACACACACTCAAGAACACCATAATGAGGCACACGCACAAACCAGGATCATTATAGAGCATGTGTTTGGGATGCTGAAGTCACGGTTCCATTGCCTTGACATATCTGGTGGAGCCTTGCAGTAGTCTCCAGCCACATGTGCACACATGTTTATAGTATGTGCCATGCTACACAATATGATTCTGCAGAAACAGCTGCAGCAGGAACAGCACAGAGAAGGGCCACACAGCCCCCCCACCATTGCCAAAGTCCCCACAGGCACAGATGGACTCAGAGGAGGAGGCTCCTGAGCCTGCTCCTGTAGGCAGATGGAGGCATGCCCTGTATGCCCAGGTCTTGGCAAAGAGGCAATGCATAGCACACACACTGACCCTGTAGGGACCCAGGGACTGACATCTGTCTCTGACTCGCACACACAGTAAAATGGATGACACACACATCACATTACCTGTAACTTACCATGTATACGCAGTGTACTGTGTGCATCCAACATAGGCAGCCCTCAAGCACCATCCTCACAACTGCCACAGGCACAAGGTAAGCCAGTCTTCTTAACAATAAATGAATGGATTAGTATGTTCTGATAGCATATCTATGGTAATGCTGCATGCATGCAAGGAATGGGGTGGCCTACTGGGATAGCAGCAGACAACTGACAGCTATGTGGAAACCAGGAAATGTCTGCACAATACAGGCTTCCCCACACTATGTAGTATCATTCAAGGTGACAAATCCCAGTATATGTAGGAAGCCAACTAAGGGGAGGGGGTCATGGGTCATATGCATGGATGTCAATGTGGGGATCCCATACTCACCCCTCAGACTCACCCAGCAACTCAGCTGTAGAAAACCATAAAGGAATGTCTGGCAAAGGCCCACAAATTGCAACAATGATGGAATACCCCTCCTACAGACTTACACAGTGATATCACAGCAGGCCTTGCATTTGCAGTAAGGCTCTGAAGGGTAAGAAGTCTGAAACTCAATTGTATGGCATTACAAGCTAACCTGTGGTCTCTAGTGATATGCCTCTATTCTTCAAGACAGGGCACAATACTATGCTAAATGGAACCAAAATGTAAAGCCAATATCAGCACAGTCTGTGCAAATGTGTACTGTTGACAGGTGTGCCCCCCACACCCATATTCTCATAGAAATACAGTAACATGTACGTTTGTAGGGTAATAGCAGCTGAGCACACATTGCCAGGGCTGTCCCAATCAACAGGATAACTTGTTGCATATCCACAATATGCAGGGGTCAATGAGCTATGCATATGTATGGGGAATACTGTCAGGATGTGGCCAGCAACTTATCATGGCTGTTGTGCCCTAGTGGCCTGGGTACAGTACTATGGTAGATAGGACCATGTTCCACGAAATGCAGTGCCAACTGTTTTGCATGTCAGCTACACCTACAGTGGGAGTTGTAGACACTGTCCAGATGTTAATATCCATTACTGCCAGGATGTTGGACAGGTCATGTACAGGGGGCCACACATATGAATAGTACACAGGTTGGAGTAACCTACACAGTGCCTACCATACCTTCCAGCTGTACAGACCTTTTGAAGAATGTACAGAGGTTTGCATCATATTTGTGGTGTCTTTATTCTGAAATAGTGATTGTCTGACAAATCATTGGCAAACCACAAAAGTCTAAAGTCAGAAAATAATGATGGATTGTAGTGTCTCAGACTTCATACCCTATAGATAATGCATGCTAATGTAAAATCTGTTATTGTATCACCCTTCTAGGTTTGTAAGGCCAATAGTTACAATGGTCAGTATATTTAGGTCTTTATCACCCAATTACTCATGGCTTTGTCCAGATCTCTGGCTCACATACGTAGAGAGGTATGGTGCCTAGTAGCACAGCAGTGTATTCTGTCACTTACCATTGTCACCCCAGGGGGGTCCACTGCCTGGTAGCCTGGAAACATATAAGTGACAGAACGCAATTCCTTGCTACAGATGGCCTGCATCAGTCTCACATGGCCTACAGGCCTCTGGCAAAGGCCCATGCCTCACCCATAGTGCCTTTGTAGGGAATGTCATGGGGTCAATACTACCAACATAACACAGTCAACAAAATGCAAATGTAAGGCCATGCCACTAAATTCTACTAGCATACCTCTCAGCCTTGTAGAGGAAGAAATCTGGACAAAGCCATACATAATGATGGGATAAAGGCCCAACTATAAGGACATTTGAAATATTGCTCTCATGATGTTAGAAAGTTGATAGAATAACAGAGGGGATGTGCAGTAACAAGGATGTCATGAAAAGCATGAAGTCTGAAAATGTAATGTTATGTCATTATTCCTTGACTGCAACACTGAGTGATTTGCAACAAATGTGCTAGGAAACCACAATGTTAAGGGAAACTGACCAGATATATAAGGCATGAATCTGGATAATCTGTGAGAATCTGTACAGTTGACAGGTATGGCCACACCAGGATATGTCCTTTCAGGTAAGAAGAATACTGCGCAACCAGGAGATCCCCAGCCAGTATATCACCAAGGTGCTGGATCTTTTACACAGCTTCATCAGTCAATAGGCTGTAGCCACACCTCCCAACTGGCTGGATTGTGCAAGAATGTTTAGCCTTTCCCTCATAATATAGGTCTGTGCATCATCCATCTTGTATTTCTCTGGTAAATAACTGTGGTGATCCGATTATATCTGTCAGTAGGTAATGACACAATACAGTACAGTGTCAAACATTGCATATGTCAGAAAATATCTGCTAAAACAAAGCCTGTAACTCAAGCAACTAATACATTGATAAGAGCAATAGTTACAGTAGCCCCCAATGCTTGGCCCATTGTTTCCCCATATTGGCAGTCTATCTCCAGCTATCTTGCACAAACAGGTTGCAAGGTATGGCTGTAGCACACAACACCCTGGACTAGAGTACAACTATCTCTGGAATGAATTCCTACACTTACTATAGGAGGTCATACTGAGCATGCTCCTACACTTAGAGAAGTGAAGCCCATGTCTGAAACCACATCAAACTATATAAATCTGTATTGCATATACACAGCTATGTAAACCTAACTGTCTCCATGAACACCAATCAGACAGGATCACCCACAGCCAACTGTAGGTGGCACATAATTGGTATATCTGCGTCTGTTTCATGTGATACACACACACATATGTATGGGCAACATATTACAATATGTCAACCAACGCACACATAGACATGGGGAAGAGAGGGACAGACAGTGATAGAGTGAGACAAACAGGGAGACACACACAGAGAGTGAGTCATAAACAGGGATACCTTGAATGGCATAGAGTGATGTCCTGCTGCAGACAGTTTCATACCAGTTGTAACCACTGGCACGTGCCAGCATGCAGATGAGATTCATTGTCTAATGGTATTGAGATGAGGATTGGAATATCACATCACCTACCTGTGTGTGTGTGTGTGTGTGTGTGTGTGTGTGTGTGTGTGTGTGTGTGTGTGTGTGTGTCTGTAGGTCTAAGTATTATGATGCCTTACCCACCCAGTACACTTCCCATTTCCCTACTTTACAAGATCTGCTAATGTCATTCATCTTAGAAGTACCTTTGGACTGGTTTCAGTCCTGTAAGCTCTATAGCGGGTATGATAACTGCATAACACTGTCATGCAAATAACTAGATAGGTAGGGGTTCTAATCACAGTCCTAGCATATATAAGTGTGTGTGTGTGTGTGTGTGTGTGTGTGTGTGTGTGTGTGTGTGTGTGTGTAGGAATACGTACTTTAGTCCTTTCCCACCCAGTACACCTCCCATTGCCCTACTTCACCAGATCTACTGATGTCATTCACTGTAAAAGTACTGTTAGACTGGCCTCTGTCCTATAAGCTATGTGGTGCATGTGATAACTGCATAGCACTATAGTACAAATAACTATTTAGGTAGGGGTTCTAATCTCAGTCCTAACCAATGTAAAAGTGTGTTTGTAGGTTAAAGATTTTGAGCCCATTCACACACCCAATACACTTCCCATTGCCTTACTTTAGCAGTCCTGCTGATGTCAGTCACCTTAGAAGTACCTTTGGGCAGCCAACAGCCCTATAAGCTCTGTGGCACATGTGATAATTGAGTAACACTAGAGTACAAATAACTAGTTAGGTGAGGGTTCTAATCTCAGTCCTGGCCATTGTAAAGGTGTGTGTGTGTGTGTGTGTGTGTGTGTGTGTGTGTGTGTGTGTGTGTGTGTGTGTGTGTGTGTGTGTGTGTGTGTGTGTGCGTGCCTGTAGGTTAAAGATTTTGAGCCCATTCACACTCAGTACACTTCCCATTGGCCTACTTTAGCAGTCCTGCTGATGTCAGGTATTGCTGAGTCCATACAGCTATACAGGTGGTCATATAGCTGTTTGTAGTGGCATGGACACAAGGTCATAACAGTTGGACAACTCTCCATTTTCAACCTGATAATCATGCTTATTCTAGTACCCATGTCTGTGTCAGGGCAGTGCAAAAACCAGTAGTTGTAGAAATTTGTCTGTTGGATGCACACAAACTAAGATTACACACGGATACAACATGTACAGCTTATTTACCTGATGTTTTGCATCTCATGTCTGTTGTTTTGAGGCTTCCAGCTACACTTACTCATACATACATGTGCACAGGTAATACCTTATATACATTTCTGTTCTATGTCAGTGTGGCACACTGTATTTACACATTTTCTGCTCAGTTATACCTCTTAACCTGTTAGAGCAGGACATCTGGAGAATGGCACGCATAAATGGGAGGCAGTGGTGCAAAATTAGTGGCACTATTAATATTGCTGTAACACACTAAAGTCAGTTGATAGCACAGTAGCCTTTTCATTCACAGAAATACCCTGAGGATGTCCAACACTCATATGTATGCTATCATGTTCCAATGTCAGTCTTCATAGATTTGCCAGTGATTTTCCAGACATAACACAACTCTGTGAGTAAATGACTACAAATATGAGGCACACATATGGTCAGTGGGCATAACACTGGACAGTTGAATGGTATGGGCTCAGTATATCACAGCAATTCTACAGACACGTTTGCGACAGTAATTTACTATGCACATATTTATTTTTATTTATTTATTGACATTTGTTAACCAGGTTGTTCCAGATGGGCTTGTGTCCCATTTTCAGTGGAGACTCAAGGAGAAAAGCTCCAAAAAAAAACACAGTTTACAAACAAACATTTGAGTCAAAAATATGGTCAAAGTCAGTTATACAAGAATTTTAGAGAGACAAAGCAGAAATGAAAACACATCATATTTACATATCAATATTTTTACAGACTAAAAAAATATATTTACATATTTACAAAAAGAGTTAAGTCCAACAGTATTGATTGTAGAGTATAAGTATCCACAATAGTGAAGTACTTAGGTGTATGTGGAGGGACTGAAAAGGTATATAGTAGGATGTGGGGAGCGTAAGTAGGGGCTTGAAAAGGACATATTTTGGAGTTGAGATGATGTTTGAGTTTTTCTTTAAAGTGGGATGGGTGAATGATGGAACAAATGTCTCTTGTGAGTTTGTTCCAGGCTTGGGCGACAGAGTGTTTATAGAGGAGTTTGCCAGCTATTTTTTTGGGTTGGTAGATTTGTAGTAGTTGCTGATTAGAGGTATGGAGAGTCCATGGAGGAGTGTAGATAGAAATGAAGGAAGAGAGAACAGGGAAGGATGAAGGTTTGTAAAGAATGAAGTATAACATTTGAAGTTGTGACAGCAGTAGAAGATGGAAGAATTCTAACCAGTGGAGAGTATTTAGGGCAAGGCAGTGATGTGTATTGTATGCAGAGTTTATGATAAATCTAGCTATCTTGTGGTATGTTTGTTGGAGTTTATTTAAAGTAGCAGTTTGGATGTTGATGAGTACTGGGGCAGCATATAGAAGGGAGGGGAGGAGAAGAGCTTGTGCAAGGGAGAGTCTGGTATTTGTAGTTAGAAATTTTTTGCTGTGATACAGTAAACCAAGTTTCTGGTGAGTCTTTGTTATACTTTGGAGGATGTGCAAGTTGAATATGAGTTCATCATCTATGATGACCCCAAGGAGTTTAGTGTGAGTTTCAGGTTGGATAACACTGTTATTAGAGGAAGTAACAGTAAAGGTGGATTTGACCTGTATAGGTCTCTTAGATTTGTGAGACAAACACGTGTATCATAGTTGTATTCACAAGTAAGATATGGATATTTATGACATCCCACTAGCTGGCCTAGCAGTTTCACAGTCAGTATTGTTCAACATACACTGCAGTAGTAGTCATATGTCAGCCGTTCTTTCCTGGGGTCACTCAGGGGTCTGAGCTGTGATCTGTGTCACTGCAAACAGACCCAGATGCTATGTCCATAGGTGCTGATCAGCAATATATCAGTACAAGTCTTGTTGAGACATACTTGTTTAACATCCTACTTCCCATTCTTGCATAACCCCTACTGCATTCCATCACATGCTTACTTGTTCGGCATACCTTTTTTTTCTTTCCACGTTGAAAAATGAATTATAAGGTTGCTGCTTGCTGTTATTGTGATGGATCTGAAGTCTTCTTAAGACCCTAAGGTCTTACTGGCTGGATTCTGCTGAAATCAATGTCTAGTTATCACAGTCTGTTGCCTACAGAAACTTGCAGAGTGTACACTGGTGCAGCACCAAACTCATAGCAGTAACCAATAACGTTTTATAAACAAACCACACGTACTACAGTTGCAGTTTTAGTTACACTGCACTACTAGTAACATTAACATCAAGCAAAATCTTGGAAAATTCTTTTGTCTCTTTAGAAGTATTTAGTGGAATTGCCACCAGAGGCAACTACATACCCAGCAATTAGAAACATTCATGCTTTTTGCATACCAACATTGTCTTTCCAAAAAATATTAAAAAAAATAATGACCAGTCTTGTTCATTTTTTCACATATTTTTACATATCTTTACTCTTGCCATTTCTTGTATAGCTTTACATTTTAACAGGTTGTTTAATACTAAAGAATAAAATAATAACTAGCATGATAGCGATTAACAACTTGTAAAATATCTTATCCTGTCAGGTTTAATCTGTTTATCAGTATTTCTAATGCACTAATACCTGTTTTCCCCTCCCCCCTGAAAAATTATTGTCAAGAAGGAACGAGATATTATTGCTTCCTGTAGCTTTATTTTAGACCCTTTTGCAATACTGCTAACACAGTCAGTGTAAAACTGAGAAAGTACCCCTCCCCTTGTAGTTCTGCAGTATTGTTTATTTGCTTTATGCTGTGAGAATAGAATGTATGCCAACCCAACACTTTGGTTATACATTTGCTTTATTATGTTACTAACAAACTATAGACCTTTGTCTGATTTGATATTTTTTATAAAGCCTTTGCTGTTTATTACTACTAGTAGGTATTTATACCCTCCTGCATAATTGATTTGAACTGTATGTATATTATGGCCCATTTGCTAGCTATACTTGATGTAACTGAATTTTTTTTACTTTAAACATTTACCTGCAGACAGATTATCAGTGACACATATGCACAATTGTGATGTTTTATTACAATTACCAAATAGTGTTGCATGTGAACATTTAACAATTATGTTTTAATAACAATAATGTTTTAGAAAAACTTAAGCCACTTATCTCATAATCAATCTTGTTTTTTACCTTATCTGCTCAATATTTCCTGCAACTATTCATCCAGTCTGGGAAAGTCTGAGCTCACATTTTAGACTCTGTAGACTATAGTTAACCCTCTCGCCTCACAGCAAGAGGTTCTCTGGTTCAATTCTCAGCTGGGGTGCTTTCTGTGCGGAGTCTGCATGTCCTACCTGTGGTCATGTGGGTTTCCTCTGGGTGCTCCGGTTTCCTCCCACATCCCAAAGACATGCAGTAGGTGGATTGGACACTCTAAATTGGCCCTAGGTGTGAGTGTGTGCATGTGTGTGCCTTCTGTGGAAGGCTGGGTGCCGGACTGGCAACTCGACACCATAAAACTCTACTGCCAATCATGAGCAGACAGATGATCCGCTGTGGCGACCCCTAACTGGGAAAAGCCAAAAGAAGAAGAAGAAGACTATAGTCAACCCTCTTAGCATTTTTCCTTTAATCATCTGTTAATACACTTGCAATATGATATTAGAATGCAGTTGTAAAAACGCTTACAAATATAATAAGTATTTGTGATTTTCATAACTATGCATTTATACTACATAAATAAATGTTATTTTACAATTAGACTGTTTCTGTTTCTGTGTGTGTGTGTGTCTCTCTCTCTCTCTCCATCTACACATGTAGAGGTATAGACCTGTTTTGCATAGCCAGCAGCTTGCCTTTTGTAGTTAATGCTTATGAGCAGGTGATGGCCTGTGCACCAATCAGTAACCCCCACTTGCTAATTGCATGCAGAATAGCTGTGTTGTAATTCCTATAGCCAATGGCATGGCCACACACTCCTATAATTCAGTACTTCATGTGAGCATTGTCCCTTTTCTTTGCCTATGAGGTGGATATCATGGAGGTGTTGGACAACAGCATCACAGGGGGTAGTTCGAAATACCTCCTACAGCAAGAAATGTGCAGACAGCCCAACAAAATGGGGTTGAAGGTTCCAGACTTAGGGACAGAATGTAAGTATTGCTGTTAATACAGTTGGATTAATGCTAGTTTAACAGGGTTTGTGTGGACATGGATTTTCTCCATGATTTTAACTCTGACAGTGTAATGTGGTTGACATAACTCTCAACTGTATGGCTATCCACATAATGGCCAGAGTTTCAACTCTTATGTTTGGTCTGTTCCTCAGACAGTTTTTGTCCCTGGCAAATCAGTAGCATACTCTGGGGATTGCAGTCAGTAAATGCTAACATCCGTTTCTGTCTCTGACTTCATATCCCTCAGAAAAGATATGTTACAACAAACCCTGTAACACCAGCAACTTTTTTCAGTTTATAACAGCGATATTTTACATATGATCCTGTTTTGGGGCCTCTGTCCCCCAATTATGCCAGGCTTTGTCCAGATGTCATGCAGTAAGTGGCTGATAGTTATGGTATACCATTATTTAGTGCCTTCATTCCTGATATTATCCCAGTGATGTAGCAGAATGCCAGACAAGTTATGAGGGAGAGGCCATATATATGAGGACAAAGCCTAGACATTCTGTAGGAATCTGTGCAGTTGAGAGGTCTGTGTATGCCTGGTGATTGTTAACAAACTGTCAGGATTGTGTAGCAGTGCAGTGTGTAAATGTTAGTTGGTCTGTGTAGGGAGGGGTAGATGTAAGTGTCATGGCTCCTTTTCTATCTGACTGTGCATGCTGCTCCAGTTCCTGGTGGTCTATCAGCTGTATATGTTTGTAGGGGCAGACTGAGACAAGTCCCATAATACCTCAGGATTCCTACTACACTGTGACTTGGGCCACTATACATAGGGGTAGTGTGTGAGTGGCAAACAGGATATTGTTGTTCACACAGTTGTTATACTCTAGTGTTCATTTGGCTTAGCAGTATGTCACTGTGACTGTGGTGAAATTGGTTGTGGTATGCATTTTAACAGTGGTGTCTGTTTTTCACTACTGTTACATCCCTATAGTGCCTGATATATTTGCAAATGCATGTGTAATTCCCCATAGCTGCATTTGGGTACTGTTGTGTCAGTCTGACTATAGTTTGGACGGTGCTTGGTGACATGCTTAGCAGCTCAGTGTCATTTTCCTAATGCCATGTTATGTCCAGATATGCATAGGATGTCTATGTTTGGTCTGGTCCCCATTAAGTGTTGAGTATTCCTGACAAATAAGTGGGATGATGTGATGATTTAAGTCACTAACTAATGAGAAGCAACTGAGTCTTGCACTTGTGCTATTTCAGTTAATATATGTTAGAACAGATGGTGTTACTTTAGCAACTCTTTCAGCTTATTTACTCAACTATTTCAGATATGTCACTATTTTCATGGCTTTCTCCCACCACTTTGTCAGGCTTGGTCCAAATTTGTTGCACTAAGGGGTTCTGAGCATACCTGTCAACTGGCTGTATTGTTTCAGAATGTCCAGGTTTATTGCTAATATTTTCAGTCAGTTCCACAAATAATTTGTATTTCTCTGGTAAATCACTGTGATGATCTGAGGATTTATTTCAGTAAATGATGACATATATTTCAGTGTCAGACCTCATATCCTTCAGAAAATGTATGCTAAAACAAACCCTGTTACTCTAGCAACTGTCTACGTTTGTAATGGCAATATTTAAAGTAAGCCCCTATGTTTGGCCCATTGTCCTCCATTTTGACAGTCTTTGCCCAAATGTCTTGCACTAAGAGGTTGAGATGTATGGTTCTGAGGTATGACTGCACTACGTTATGTACATATATATATATATATATATATATATATATATATATATATATATATATATATATATATGTGTGTGTGTGTGTGTGTTTGTGTGTGTATCTTTAATATTTTTTCATATATACATATCTCCATACATATATATCTGTATATGTATATATACACAACCTAAGTGATTCCACATAGCTTTTTTCCTCCTGCTGAATGGCTCTACTGCATGATATGCTTGAAAAACCATCAGAACTTCCTGCAGTTCAAATGGTGTACTGGTACATTGTTCTAACTATAGTGTACAGGATCCTGGGTTCAAGACTTGGTACCACTGATTATTTTGTTGATTGGCAGAACAGTGGCTGATGGAGACAGAGTGATTAAAGCAGTTTTAAGCAGGTTTGTTTGGGTTTGCATGATGCTAAGTGATGCCAACATACGCTTAACGGTACAGATGCTTAATTCATTTTGGCTTCACTTAGCATCGAACAAACTCCCTTATTCCTGCTTACTCCCACTTACACCCACGCTAATTCCTTTATAAGAAAAGAAAAAGAGGTTATAGAAAAGTGGTGTGAAAGGGGCATGCAAAGGGAAAAACAATATGAAAGGTAGCTAGGGATGTGCAGGATGGGTGTAGGGAAGGTCCATAGCTGTCCATTTCTTATACAGCAACAGCTGTGCATTTGTACAGAATTTGGAGGTGAATTTGGACACTCAAACCCCAGACAGAGGAGTGAGGACAACAGAAATGTGTTGTCAAGCCAATTGGAATGGATTACATGTGTCCAGTGGACACCTGTGTGAAATGGACAGCTATATATGGAGCAGTACTTTTTTTTGGGGACAGGTGCCTTTTTTTTGTTAAGGTGAGAGTGAGATGATGGGGAGGGATTGTAGGTACATCTGGGGAGGTAGGTTGGGTAGGGAGACAGACAAGACAGAGAAGATAGCAGGCAGGGGTGGTGTATGACACATGTGGGAGGTAAACACCTTGGATGGGGAGGGTGGTTGAGAATCAGAGGCCAATGAGCCCCCATATGGATACGGTGGGACTGATATCCCCTGATATCCCCACCTGCAGGCAGTCACGACTGCACCCTGACGGTGGCAGTCCTGGGGGCTGGACATGAGGGGCAGCCTGCTCCTCAAGGTGCGCTAAGTGGCCCTCCATCTGGTGCTGCTGGCCACCTAACTCAGAACAGATGACACTGCACACCATACCCCAGAACTGAAGGCAGATGATGGGCTTGTCTTGGAGCCTGCACCTAGGTGGTGCAGGGCCTGGAGAAGATGAAGTTCCAGGGTAGGTTCCAGATGTGGTGGTGGCCAGTGCCATGGCCAGATGGGGTGAGACAGGTGGATCTGCTGGGATCAGCCTTCCCGAACATGCTATGGTGTTGAGGTTTTCCAAGACATATTGGTTAGTCATGAACAAAACATTTCAATATTAGTTTTAATGGCATGCATGGGTGTTCCAATTAACACAAAACAACAGATGTGAAGCAGTTGCATAGCAAACAGAACACGTGCATAACTGGAACAACAGCAGCATTGTAACAGTATGCCACTAACAATGACGGCAACAGGCAGCCAACAATGGTATTTGAACAAGGTATGTTAACATGCAACCAATTAATTGTATGAACAATAATGTAATACATGTCCCAACATTAGGTTTGGTAAAAACATACCCATAGTATATGAATAATAATTAGTGATGCAGATGAGGGGTGGGGGAGAGAAGAAAAGTCCATTAATAATTGCATAGGCTTCTATTTTTATAACAATACTGCTCAATACTCTAGAGGTCTACCCTCACTTTACATCTACCTATGGCCTACCTATGACATACCCATATTTGTGAGGTGGGCCATGTAGACGGCCTTCTGTACAATGGTGCCCACAAGGTGGGAAACTGTCAGGTTGCTACCAACCTCAGTGTACAAGTCACCTCACACCTGATTGCATGTTCAGTACATTATTACTGTCATACTTAGTGTGGATGACATCTACCACAGCAGGGGGAATGATGCCTCTCCTGGCATTCCATTTGCGGTAATGCTTCTTGTACCAGTCAGTAATTGGGTGAGTGCCTCTTGGGTGATGATCACATCAGTAGGGGAATGTAAGACAGTGGACAGCTTGCAAGCATCTGTACACCTGGTCAGCCGCAGACCACTGCTTTTGCCCTGTACCTCAGATACTTATATCTCAAACAGTAGAGGCCCCCCAGACTGATCCTTGGGGTACACCATTGTGGATGAATTCACTATTTGAGGTGGGTTCTGCTACTTTGACTGAGTGGGTACTATCATTGGGTCGGTTAGCTACCCATCTGCTAACCTACAGTTTGGTGCCTAGCTGTGTAGGCATATGTATCCTGTCCACCTGGTGATTAGTGTGAGAGGAGTGTGCTAGGTGAAGGTAGGCATTGTTCACCATCTTCCTCTCATCCCTGTGTTTGTTGACCACTGCAGAGAGATTGATCAGGGTTAAAAGGCCTGATCTCCCTTTGACAATACCATGGTGTGTGGGCCTAGGTATTTTGATGTTGCTAATGTCCCTGTTCATAATGTCCTTGATATTGCCTTCTGTGCCCTTGCAGAGCAGGCTAGTTAGGCCGATGTGCATAATATTGGCTGGGTTGGTGGATTGCTCTGCCTTTGTGTATAGGGATGACAGTGGCTGTCCTCTGTGCAGATGGGATGACACTGGCACTCAGGCTGTGGTTGACTACAGTGCGGAATGGATCTGAGAGCCCATGCTTGTGTTCATGTGGGATGCAGCCAGGGATGGTGCCATGCCTATGGAGACCTATGTGTTGCCTTTGAGAGAATATTATGGACCTGCTTCCTGATGATGAGGGGGGGGGCAGGTGCTGTGCATGCACATGTGTACTACTGGGGAGACAGGAAGGTGGTGTTTACACTTCACCTGTCTGCAGCCAGTTGCCTATATCTATGTCATATGTGTATGTGGTGTTAATGACCACCACTACAGAGCAGATTTGTGTGTTGCCTCTGGAATTGCAGACATATGTGGAAGGCCTATTGATTTGCCTTGGTGGATGTGTCCAATTTTCACTTAAAGACAGCCTTAGGGTATGTCACTTGTGCCCTTATTTGCTTGTGCAGACCAAGGTGACATTGCTTCCAATGATGCACTGTTTCTTCTTGGGCCATCCAGCAATTGTTTCCACCTATTATGGTATTTGTGTATTGCTGCTGTCCCCCACAGGTGTTTATCATACCTTGAGGGAGATGATGTTGTCCTGTCAGGTACTGCTGAGTGCAGACAGCTATGTAGGTGCCCACATAGTATTGTGATGTGGGCCTGGACACTGCTGCTAGTTCCAACAAATGGGACATTGGCTGCACAGCTACTTCTACCTATTCTGAGGGGATTTATAGTCATTTGTGTACAGTTCATCTTGTTTGACACTGTAAAGCTGGGGGGTAGGGGAGATGGTGACCTGAACAGTGATGGCTATGTGGTCAGATATTACCAAGGGGGATGGCACTGTAGGAGTGCTACAGTGGCTACTCATGTTGGTTAGGACCAGGTACATGAGATTTCCACCTGCCATAGGAGTGCTGACCGGCAGATGACAAAGCCAAGGAATCTATGTGCGTTCATGTTCAGGTAGCATAGGTCATGTACACTATCATTGGGTATTTGAAGTCACCCAGGAGCAGGGTAGATTATTGAATCCTGGCAGATTCCAGCAGGTCCCAATAGGTGGGCGGGTGTCCATAGTCATGATTGGAGGCTGTAGCTAGCTATGATTTGAGTAGGTGTTTTGTCAACTATTAACTGCACTTGGGATGTCACCCGTGCGTCATACTGTTTGGCCAGCCTGGATATGTGCATGTGCCACCTCCTGTGGCTTTGCAGGCCTCCATTTGGGGTCTAAACATATGATGGGATGAGTGACTTGTCAAGGTTGGTGTGCTCTCTACAGCTAGAAAGCAGGTATCAGTGACTGCACAAATGTCAGCATCCTACAGGACAAGGTATGCTTGCATTGACATGGGTTTCATGGTAAGACATCTAGCTCAGAGGCAGACATCAGTGGTGGGCAAAGGACAGTAAATAGTGAATCTAGCTGAAACTCACTTAGTTGCCAGCAATGTCACATTCACAAGTGTACTCTGCAGAATATTACATCTGACAATGAAATGTATGTTAATTTGTTATGACTTCAATCTTTAATGGGTTGCCAGTGATGTGCCAGACAATACACAACTGTCTGAGGCCTTGACTACAAATATGAGGCAGACATGTGGTCAGTCTGCAATACTCTAGACAGTTGTCAGGTATGGGCTCAGTATATCACATACAGTTCAACACACACATCTGCACCTGTCATGTAGTATGCACATACCCTATGTACATCTCTTACATTTTTAAGACAAGCATATGTATCACAGTAGCATTCACAGGTGACATATGAATAATTACAACATCCCAGGTAGCTGGCCTACCAGTGACACACTCAGTATTGGACAACAGAGACTCCATTAGTAGTCAAACATTAGCTGACCTTTGCTGGGGTTACTCAGGGCCCAGAGATGTGCTCCATGTCAATGCAGACAAGGCAAGTGGAAATGGCCATAGGTTCATATGTTCATAGGTTCATAGGTTCGTACTAGGCTATCTGCCCTAGGGCATTTATAAGCCTAGCCAGAGTGTGTGTGGCTTTCACCACCCCTTAGGATGAGAATACTATGCCATTTTAGAGTTTAGTTTACTGTGCCTCTTTCTAGTAGTGACACAGAGATGACTCCCGGGGTAAACCTACGATCTCCCATCCACTCGTCAAGATTTCTCTTGAATAGAGTTAGTGAGGGGCTCTGCCTAACATGGATTAGGATTCTGTTCCAGAGTGTTGGGAGCCTCTGGGTTATGAATCTGTCCCTCCAGCACATCCTATTTATTTCTGTGTTGAGGTTTAAGTCTCTTGCTCTCGTGGCTCTGATGGATTTGGATTTTCTGAGGTGGAGCATGTCCATTAATTCCTGATTGGACATGGCCTTGTACGTCAGGCACAGATCACCTCTGAGTAGGCGGTATGCGACTGAATAGAGCTGGAGTTTTTTCAGTCGGGCAGCATATGACATATGTTTAAGACCCTTTATCCTCTTGGTGTGGAACTTTTGGGGTCTTTCCAACTGCTGCAGGTGTCGGGTAAGATACATCCCAAATAGGGCATTGTACTCAATCATTGGCCTGATAAGAGAAGAGTACAGGGGCACAATTACCTCTTTTGATCTAGATGTGAAACCTTTCATGATAAGGTGGGCAATATAGAAGGTCTTCCTAACCACTTTGGCAATGTGAGTGTCAAATGAGAGGTTACTGTCAACCTGGGTCCCTAGGTCCCTGATTACCTCTTCCGTACTTAATGGATTGCCACCTATGTGGTAATTTGTGGGTACCTTGTTTTTCCCAAAGGGTATGACTATACATTTTTTGGTGTTCAGCTTAAGGCCATGGCTCTGGCACCAATTATCCATTTCTATGAGGCCTCTCTGAAGGATGTTTGTGTGCACTGGAGTATCAATTATGGCACCCAGTTTGCAGCCATCTGCGAACTTTGTCAGCCACAATCCTCCTATGTTTGTTTGTACCTCGGAAAAATAAATGCTGAACAAGAGGGGTCCCAAGACTGAGCCCTGTGGGACACTGCTTGTGACTGGCTTAGAGTCTGACATAGCTCCAGCAACTCTGACCCTGTGGGTTCTGTCCTTGAGCCAGTTTGCAACCCGTCTGGTAACATATGGGTTTACATTTAAGCTGGTGAGTTTGTCTATGATGCCCGAGTGGGGTATTGTGTCAAAGGCTTTTGCAAGTCAAGGTAGGCTGTGTGAACTGCCTTACCCTCATCAATGGCCTTAGTGACTATTTCAAAAAAGTCGACCAAGTTCAAAAGGCAGGATCTGCCCTTGACAAAGCCAAATTGGGTAGGATCCAATGACTGTAGGTCCCCAATGTCTTTGTTTATGAGTTCCATAATGATCCTCTCCATAGCTTTGCAGACCAGGCTCATCAAGCTTATGGGGCGGTAATTTCCAGGGTCCATAGAAGCACCGCCTTTGTGAAATGGGACCACTGTTGCCATATGCCACTCTTTGGGTACGTATCCTGTAGTAAGGCTAAGATTAAACAGCAGCCTTATGTGTGGGTTTAGTTCCTCTTGGAGTTCATGTAGTACACAGCCCGGGACACCGTCCGGTCCCAGTGATGCTGTGTTTTTAGCTTGAGAGGGTGGCTCTCACCTGGGCATCTGAGATGTTGGGGGGGCCCCACTCTGGTGTGATAGTTATTTTTCCTTTTGGGGGGGGGGGGGAGAAATTTGCACTGAACCTTTCTGCCAGAATGTTGGCAATGTCAGTGGGTTCAGTGTATTTTGTGTCATTTTGGACTAACTCTGAGCATATCTGGGAGTTTCCACCCAGGTTTCTAACATAGCCAAAGAAGGCCTTGTGATTGTCTTTTGTGTCTTTTGCGATTTTTCTCTCAAAGTTGGCCTTGGATTGATTTTATGAGTGATCATAGTTTTTTGCTAGTACTGATCAGAGATGCCTTCCCTTTTAGGGATTTTGCTCTGTCATGTAGTAGCTTCCTCCTCCTGTTGTAAAGTTTGTTTATGGCTGGGGTCTACCAGACCGGGCGCCTGCCTTTGGGGGAATGGGTCTTGGTTTTATTTGGGATTGCATGATCCATGCATTCTTGAAGGTGCCCGTAGAAGGCATTTGCAAAGGATTCAGCAGTGTGGGTTGTAGTTTCCACTGGCCCAGGGGCCTTGAAGGATATCACTTCATTCTTAAGAAGTGTGAAGTTGGCTTTTGAGAAGTTCTTCACTGTGGTCTTTTGTGCAGGGGCGGGATGTGGATTTCCAGTGAGATTAATTTATGGTCTGATCTTACCAAAGAGGGATATACTTCTGGTGTGGAGCATTTTGTCCCCATGTTTGTGATGATCAGGTCTAATATATTGTCTCCTCTTGTGGGAATGGTGACTAGTTGTTCCATTGCATTTGAGTTTATGAATTCTAGGAACCTTTGGGCTAGGGTGTTGGGGCTTGAGTAATGTTCCCAGTCTATGTTTGGGTAGTTGAAGTCTCCCAATATGATGGTATTTGGAGAGACATTCATACTCTCCAGTGTCTTCAGGAAAGCTGTGTGGGGTTCCTGAGTTTGAGAGGGTGGTCTGTAGCATGCTACAAACTGTAAGGCAGTTTTGCCTATGGTTAGTTGCACCTGGATGGTCTCCAATGCTTTGTGCATTGCCACTAACCTGGAGGTGTGGGTATCTTTGATGAATATGGAAACTCCCCCTCCTTTTGTGGTTCGGTCCAAGTTTTGGGGCCGGAAAGCATGATATGAGGTAAGACCTGATAGTGCTCGGGTGCTCTCAGGAACCTTGAACCAGGTTTCAGTCACTGCACAGACATCGATGTTCTCCATACTGAGGAGGGCTTCGAGGGCGTGCATCTTGAGGTTTAGACTTCTGGCATTGAGCAGCATTACCTTTAGTTTTTTTTTCCACTTGTGTTTTCTAGGGAGGTAGGTTTGTCATTTGAGCCTTGCCTAAAAAAGGCACTATGGGGGTAGCAAGAGCCTTGGCCAATATCCGGAAGCCCAGGGGTGACAGTTGCAAGCCATCCCTTGTGAAGCAGCGTGGCTTGTCAAGCATGTCATCCCAAGCAGACAGACATTGGATCCCCTTTGAATGACACCAGTAATTAAGCCAATTGTTAAAACTGATCATTTTGTCTTTGTACTGTGGCATCATTCTTGGTGAGGGTAAGATGCTGCTCAGGGTCAGGGTCATACCAGCCTGGGCTACATAATCAGAGAGCTCCTCTATGTCTCTTTTCATGTAGTCCAGGGAGGTACGTCTCAGGTCGTTCACACCGGCATATACAATGACTGAGTCATATTTGTACCTGCTGTGGAGTGACCTGAGTGCTTGTGTTATGTGGCGGATTCTAGCTCCCAACAGACAGCTTACTGTGACCTTTTCCTTGTTCAGTCTGGTGAGCGGGATGTCAGTGTGTCTGACTATGGAGTCACCTATTACAAGTATGTCTGGCATGTTGTTTGGCCTTGACTGTTTAGCACACTGACTTTGTAGGTGCTGGACAGTAACATGTGAGTCCAGCAGGTCTTGTTGCTGCCTAGTGTTTAGTGTCCCATTTGACATCATTGCATCCCTCCTTCTGCATTCCATTACAAGCTTACATGATTGGCATACCTGGTATAGTGCTCAGGAGTTTCCTCACAACAATGCAAAAGGTTAGGTTTGTGTAGTCGCAGTCTGTCTTTGTGAAGATGGGTTGAGACCTATGTTGCATAGGCAGCAGCTTGCCTTTTGTAGGTACTGCTCATGAGCAGGTGATGGCCTGTGCACTGTTTGGTGTCTCCCACTTGCTACTTGCATCCAAAGCAGCTGTGTTGCCTTTCCAATGTCATAGCAACACAGTGCTATAATTACATCCTTCATGTGGGCCTTGCCCCTTTTCCTTTCCTGTGTGGAAGATATTATGGAGTTGTGGGGGCAAAAGCTTCACAGACAGTAGGTGGGAATACCTCTCAGGACAGGACATGTGGAGACAGCCCAACAATATGGGAAACAAAGCTCCAGAATTGGGTACAGATTGTAAGTCAGTAGTGCTGTTATACACATAGAGGGTTGCTAGTTTAACAAGGTTCGTCTGGACATGCAATTTCTGTGTGAATTGACATCTGACAGTGATATGTCTCTGACATATTTCTCAACTGTAATGATGTCCACAGACTGCCCAGAGGATTGCCTGTTATACTTGGTCTGTTCCTCAGACAATGTCTGTTTTTGTGGAAGCAGTAGGATAATATGAGGACTGCAGTCAGTAACTGTTGACATCCATTGGTGTTTCAGACATCATATCCTTCAGGGATGTTATGTTGCAACAATGCCTGTAACACTGGCAACTGTTTCAGTTTGCAACACTATTATGTGAGATATGTCCCTCTTTCTGCTCCCCCGGCCCCCAAGTATGTCGTGCTTTGAGCACATGTCTTGCAGTAAGAGGGTCAGAGGTATGTGATAACCTTATTTAGTGACTGCACTCAAGGTATCATCCCAATGATTTAGCAGACTCCTGGAAGTGGTATGTGGCAGTGGCCATGAATATGAACTCACACCCTGGACATTCTGTGGAAATCTGTGCATATGAGAGTAATGTATGTCTGGCCATTGTGAAGCGACTGCCAAGATTGTGTAACAGTGTTGTGTGTAGATGTTTGTTTGGCTGAGTAGGGAGATTAGCAGATGTGAGTGTCACAGATCCTTTTTCTATTGACTGTGCATGCTACTATGGCTGCTGGTGGTCTGTCAGGTGTGTATGCTTGTAGGGGTAGACTGAGAAATGTCCTGTAACACCTCAGGATTCCCAGTAGACTGGGAGTTGGGCCAGTATATGTTAGTGTAGTGTGTGACTGGGAATCAGGATATGTTCATTCAAACAGTTGTTCTACTCTAGAGTTTATCTGGGGTACTGGTATGTTGCTGTGACTGTGGTGCAAATGGTTGTGGGTGGACATTTATGCACCACTATCTGCTTTTCCCTACAGTTCCAGCCCTGTAGTGCATAATATATTTGGATATACATGAGTAATTGCCCAGAGTTGATTTATGTTAGTGTCATGTTGGTATTAAACTGATAAAAGAAACAAAAATGCAGGACAAAAGCACTTCAAACACCCAGGAATCTTCAGCTATTCAGCTCTTTAATAGGAAAAGGAACACATCACAGTGCCACACTGCAAGGTAAAGTAAAGCCCTTTTCATCTGGTGCAATGACCAGACTTCTTCAGACAAATAACATGGGTTTTTCCATTCTGTTACATGACTGTGGTCATACCTCTACACTGTCCAGATGTGTATACACTGTCCAGATGCATGGCTCATATGTTTTGTCTGTTGGCCACAACAGTTGTGGGTTTCTGAGAAATCACTAGGATGATGTGAGCATTGACATCAGTAAATAATGGCATTCATTTGTGTTTCAGAACTGGGATCTATCTGGCATTGTATGTTAAAGCAAACCATGCCACTCTAGCAGACTTCTATGTGTATGACAGCCACATTTCAAAGATGTCACTATTGTTTGCCCTTTATCCCCCCAGTTTGTCAGTCTTTTTGCAGAAAGAGGTTGGTTATCTGTATATGTACATATATATATATATATATATATATATATATATATAGAGAGAGAGAGAGAGACATATATATATATATATATATATATATATATATATATATATATATATATATATGGGTCTACTAGATTTGTCAACATTTCACAATGTCAAAATTCATATCGCCGAGACCATATGATCAACATTTGAAATGTCGACCATACAAGCAAAACATAAAAAAATTTACCTTAAAGCCTCCATAACTTAAATATACCAACTCCGAGATCGCACTACAGTGCAGGAAGTGGAAATCTTTCCATTCCACACTGTAGGGGGATGATGGTTCACCATGGTCGACATTTCAAATGTTGATCATATGGTCACAGCCATATGAATGTCAACATTGTGAAATGTCGACCATTCAAAGGGGACCCATATATATATATATATATATATATATATATATATATATATATATATATATATATATGTGTGTGTGTGTGTGTGTGTGTGTGTGTGTGTGTGTGTGTGTGTGTGTGTGTGTGTGTGTGTATTTAACAGTACTATGGATATATAATTCTCTGTTATGCTCAATGACTGTTGTGCATGACATGCTTGTAAAAACAGTGCAAAATTCTTACAGCTCAGATGGTATAGAGGTATGTTGCTGTGATTGTTGTGCACAAGATCCTAGCTTCAAGACATGGAAATGATTACTTTTTTCATTAATGTTAAATGACCAGAATGAATGATATGTCTGTAAAAGCATTGCAGATTCCCACAGCTCAGATGGTGTAGTTCCTTTGACTGTAGTGCACAGCATCCTGGGTTCAAGACTTGGCAGGCTGATTATATTTTTGCTGGGCAGAACAAGGGCTGATAGAGACAGATTGATTAAGGCACTTTTAAGCAGTTGTAAGTGGGTTTGCATCATTTTGTGCAGAGCTAAGTGATGCTAACAGATGGTTAAGCCCTGTTAGCTTAATTTAGCACTACTTACTCCCATTTACACCCACATTAATTTTATTTAAAGAAAAGAAAAAAGGGTGATAGGAAAGTGGTGAAATGGAGGCAAGCAGGGTGTAAAACAGTATGAAAAGCAGCTAGGGATGTGCAGGACGGGTGTAGGAAAGAACCATAGCTCTACATTTCTTTGGCAGCAACAGCTGTGAATAATGTGTAGAATTTGGAATTTACAGCCTCACACCCCACAGGCAAATCAGTGGGTTGATTTATTAGTTTCACTGTACATGGGGGTGAAATGTAGAGCTATGTATGGGGCAGTGGGGTTTTTTGCGGGACAGAAGTCCTGTTTTTTTAAGGTAAGAGTGGGATGTTGGGGAAGGGCTGTAGGTATGTTTGGGAGGTAGGTTGGGTGGGATAGGTTGCATTTTCAGACAGACAATACAGACAAGACAGCAGACAGGGTTGGTATATGACACATGAGGGGATAAACACCTTTGACGAAGAGGGTGGTTGGGAATCCGAACCCTACAAGCACCCAAATGGATACAGTGGGACTGAGGTCCCCACCCATGGGCAGCCACCACTTATTCCTTTAGATGTAGTAATGATATATGTCTTTAAGAATCTAGGCTGCATTCATTAATTAATCATATGATAGGTTTTTAGTATATAAAAATGAGGTTTTTAATGGGTTTAAATGTCGGATGAAGCAGTAGTGATTACTGCAAAAGTGCTCACTATTGAATAAAATTATTTGTTTGCCTGCCATTTGCATTGCCGCACCTATTTTTCTGTTACAGTACATTTTATGGTCATACTGGTTGAAGTATTTACCTGGATTTACTGGGATGTTTTGTGCTTTGTGATCTGTTTAGACTACCTGACTGTTTTTACATTTATTCCTTGTGTGTAGATACATACACATCTTATTATCCCTCCCTGGATTCAAACCATGTCTGGGTGTGCAAAATTAACATTTAAGCTATTTCTCATCACACAAAGCTACTAGGAAACTGCTGTTTCTGGCTTTAATGGTTTCTGCCTAATAGTCTCTTGGTTAGACAGTCTGAACTTGTAGTTCTGTGATGCATGCATGACAGATAGTTATTGTACTGTGCATTAATCCTTTGGATTACTACAATCTGGAAAGCAAAGGTTAACACAAGACAATGCTGGATGGAACACACTTTCAAACTTTACACATTACTATTCAGGGTTCAGAGCTTAGTGCAGTATATATTTCACATTTCAGTTATATCTTGTTTTACAGCTCCACCAGCTACAGTTTTTCTTAACAGCTGGTTCACAGAATAACCTCAGTTAATGTATGCTCTCGAACCTGTATATATTCTATATGTCTACAACAACATACCAGAATAAACACAACATTTTTTGAAGGGATCTTTATTACACATCAGTGTTAGTCAGTCTAACTTTTTTATTTATTCAGTTAACACAGTAACAGTATACCTACTAGCAGTAAGCAATGTACTAATTCTTAGCTATTTGCACAATATACTGCAAAATAGATTTGTACTCACCAGCCTGTTGGCTCAGCCTCATCAATCTGTCAGCATGGGCTTCTACATTACTAGCCCTCTCTGCTGAAGCTGTAGGGGAGAAAAACAAACATTATGCATAACTGTCTATTAAATTCTCAGGCTAGTATTTGCTACAAACTACTTGATAGTAATACTTACTCACTACTGGAGCATTCTGTGCCCATGCATCTTGGGCCAAGAGCAACCCCTTCGTCCACTTTAGGTCAGCATAGTGGTGCCATACCTGGTCACCAATCTGGAGGGATTCCAGTAGCACTGGTGAGATCACATGCGCGATGGTCCCAGACCTCTGCTTTGTATTGTGAGCCCTGGTACTGGCCCTGCAGCAGTCTCTCTTCATGGTTTTCTAAAAGGAGTCCAACCATGGTCCTGGACTCCTGAATGCTTCAGCGCTGCGCCTGAAAGCATGCTCCTTCACCTACACCAGCCATAATAACTGCACAAATGAACTATAACAGATTCTGGCTGTATTCCCACCTGCGCCATTTAAATAAGGTGATATTCCCACCCTTTGCCATCATTTGACCATTTTGAACATGTTAAGCTCTGCTAAGCAGTGCACAAATCTGCTAAGCTGAGTTGAACGGTGCTTAAAGGGGTAATTGCTGAGCACTGCTTAACAGTGCACAAATCCACTTAGCTGAGCTACCTGCTGCTTAACATTCACATCTAAGTGATTCTTAAACCTGGTTAGCATAGCTGAGCATTGTTAACCATTGCTCATTTTACATTTTTAAAAATGTATTAGAATAATGACTTCATTTAGTAAGTGTATATGATTTACTTTATGTGACATCCCTCTATGTGCTTTCATTACATTAGCAAGGGGTGTAACTATACTGTATGGGACACTTGTGTATACATGGGTAGTTTCACATGTTATATGCACTCACACTTTTATTTTACACCAGCTACACTACCCTGGTTGACAAAAATCAATTACTACATGCTTTAAGATGAAAATGAAAATAATGATTTTAACACTGCTTTCCCATGTAAAAATAAATTGCCTATTTTGGTACTCGAACCGTGAATGCCTGCATGTAAAACCACGACTCTATACTACACTACACTATCTCAATTTAAGAATTTTAGCTGTATATTTTTATTTATCTCCTCTGGGGTGTTTAAGCAATGCTAGGCAGAGGGCCATAACGTGCACACCTGCTCAGCTATGCTTAAAAATGCCTTAGTATGGAAAAAAATATTTAACTATTTATGTCCTTGTTCAGCTTTGTTACTCTAGGAGGTTGATGGGTAGGTAAGGCAGGCATCTGGGCATTCTGCAGACACCTGTACAGTTGAAGGCTTTGCCCATACAGCACTTTCACACGGCAGACATTTTTGTTTCAGTCTTTATACCCTGCAGAAAGTCCATGCTACTGCAAACCTTTTATTCTGTCAGCTTTCGGGTTTGGTTTGTCAGTGCACTTTGTAAAACATGTCCCTATTTATGTGCCTTTGTCCACTCATTATTTATGGCTTTCTATAGCATTCTTACTCTAGGAGGTTAAGAGGCATGTGAGGCAGTCATTTGGGCATTCTGCGGAAACCTGTACAGTTGAGGGCTATGCATACCTCTCCACAGTACAGACTTTCTCAAAATGTCCAGATTGTTGTGTCATATTTTTGTCCTGTTTCTGTTTAGATTGTGGTTTTCTGGCAAGTCATTAAGGACTGCAGTCAGGGAATCATGGCATACATTTGAGTTTCAGACTTTTATCCTTCAGAAAATTCATGCTAATGCATAAGCCATTTCTTATCAACTTTTTAAGTTTGTAAGAGCTATATTTAAAAGCTGTCCCTATTTTTAGGGCTTCATCCCCCCATTATTTGTGCCTTTGTCCAGATTTCTTGCTTTAACAGGTTGTGAGATATGAGGCTATGGCCATACGGCACTTTTACAATGCAGGGGGTGTGTGACAGAACCTGTCACACACACCCTAGATTGCTTTCTTACTCTGCTATGCATTTCAGTGTCTGCAGACACTGAAATACTCTTTTATTTCATTTCAGCATCTGTGGACACTGAATTACTAGCATAATATTAGAGAAGTCCTCCAATATTATACCAAACTACTTTTAGAAAGTGTCATATGGTACTTTCTGAGTGCAGGGGGCATGTTCAATGTTTGTGCACTACTTAAACATGCCCCCTGCACTTGTTCACTGTTCATGAATATGCAAGGTGCACTGGTGTTAATGTTATTGCTACATGGACATGAACCAATCCATGCAAGAATAGCACTATTCCTGCACAGAGTTTATTGAATTCAGGGGTCTATCTATATAATACAATTCGATAACTGTTCAGAGGTACAACACAGATAGTTTGGGTGCAGTAATATAACATTATACTTGATGTGGTATCTAAAAAGAGATTTGTAGCACACCTAAGTCCTGGTACAACTGAGATGTTACCATCAGTAATCAAGAAAGTAAGCAAGTGCATATGTATGTGTGGTGTGTGTGTGTGTGTGTATGTGTGTGTGTGTGTGTGTGTGTGTGTGTGTGTGTGTGTGTGTGTGTGTGTGTGTGTGTGCGTGTGTGTGTGTGTGTGTGTGTGTGCGTGTGTGTGCGTGTGTGTGCGTGTGTGTGTGTGTGTGTGTGTGTGTGTGTGTGTGTCACTGTATCTATCTGTGTCTGTGTGTAGGTTTGTGGGGGAGTGTGTGTGACATATTCAGCATCCAGAGATGAATGTCATGTGGCTGATAGTCATAAAATAGTATAAAATGACACATTTCTTTTAACTAGTACTCATCTCATAGTAAATATTTCTTGGTCAGAAGATGGTTGAGTGACTACAAGTTGGCTCTGTCTACAGAAAAACATTAAAATGAAGTGATTATAAATGTAAACAAACCTTTTACATTTGTGAACACTTAAAACAACTGCAAACTTTACTTTTCCACACCCCCAGAAATTAAAGATGCTAATTCCATGGTCACACAACCATAGAGAAACAGGATAACTCCTGAAGAATATTACAGTCAAATTGTTGCAGTTTAACTGTAATTTAATTCAACCACTTTAACCACCAATAAAAATTACCAAAGCCAGCTATATAAATGCTTACCATAACCAAACCCATGGCACAAATATGCAAAATTAATATGGATATAGGTACTAAACATTCATTGAAGTAAGCTAACAGTATTATAAGTAGCAAATATGGGACCAAAAAATTCAAGGTAACTACACAAGGCTGCAGGAAGATCAAATTGAAGAATTTATTTAGGGCTGTAGACACCATTGAGGAACTTTCAAAATCTAAGCACTAAGGGGCTACATCACTCTTGACACATACCCTAAACTGTGCATTTTCAAGATGAAGAGACTTCAATTTATTATTTTTTTCTCAAATTCCTTAATAGCGTCTGATAAACTACCAATCTCTTTTAGTATAGTGTTATTGTTAGAAACCGCATCACCAGTGGATTGCAGTCAAATACCACAAATGCCATTGTGACATCCCCACATTGGGCCATTAATCAAGGAGGCTGAATCCTCACCACTGACACTGGAGAGGGATGTGCACTTAGAATGCAAATGGATACACTTAGTATTTCCAGATGCAGACCTATTTGTATCACGTATATTTTCCCTTAAGAGCACACAGGGAACACACTGGGGTCTGGATGTCTCTATATCTGTCTCCCTCCAGGTCCACAATAAGACTTTCCACCGGTACAGCTGCAGGGATATGTCTTCATCTTCACTGTGAACCCAGTACTTCATGTCCCTGCTCCAAGTAGCTGACACACACACTCTTTGAGATTTAATTTTTCACACATGCACACACCTGGGAAAGACTGGAACAGATTACCTGCTCAACCAACTTTGCCTAGACTATAAGGTAGATTCACTGCCACCAGTCATTTACTATAAGGCTCTTAAAAGGCTATTCAATTATGCTGAGTGAAGTTAATATTAATAGAAATTATAGTAGTTGACCAAGACAGCTAGGCCTTCTGGACTGGCCCACAAAGTGTCACCAAATAAATATAAGTACTCTCAAAGCTTAGCTACTTTCTACACAGACAAGTCACAATAAAAGTTTTAAATATACTTCATAATAATAATAATAAAACAACATGAAAATATTGAATATATATTTACAGTAAACCACAGAGTTCAAATCATAGAAAATATTGAAATTAACATTAATGGGCAGACTCATATAAATAAAGAAAAACATTTTCTAAACTAAGTTTCACTATATTCCTGACTGAATATATGAGAATTTACTGTTCCCTAATACCTTACTTGGTCAAGGCAAGATGAAATATGTGAGCAGCCTTTGTAGTCAGGTCCTCCAAACAGAATATTCAATATTCTGAGAGTTTTCTTTGTAATATCTAAAATACAATTTCCAAGAGGGCTGGCAGAATGACCTCATCTGGTCACCTGACTCTAAGTTCTTGCAGTATTCCCCTTTGAAGCTGAGACAGGAATTTAGCATAGATGGCTACAGTATACATCTAAATGTTTATGGCAATGCCTGGGGCTTCCTCTCTTTTTACTGAGATAATGAACAAAGGCTTTTTTCCAGACCTAACATCTCTGGTCCTATTCAGCACTGTGGGGTCCATTTCAATGTTTTAATAACTCATTTACATTTTCCTTATTTTTTCAAGTAAGCTAGCTGGTACATTTAATTCAATTGCAATAATACAGGTGCATTTCTTTCCATTCCAGCAGGGTGCACTGTTGATACATTTTAACACAATTAACACAAGCAAAGCTCACAAATACATTTTTAGCACAAGCATCTGCACAAATCAGTCTGATATACAAATTACATACAGTTCTAATACATGTGTAACACAAGCATCTTGTATAAATCAGTTTGATATTCAAAGGACATATCATTCTTTATAAAACTCCAGCTGGGATGCTGGCACTTCCCCATATTATCACAGCCACAGCCATAATCAGAATTTTTTAAAATTCAGCATTGTTTAAATTCATATCACTACTATTATTTATAGTCCTGAATGTTTATCATTCTTCATATTCAAATTTATGCTGCCATTATTAATTTGGAAATTAAAAGCCATTCTTTGTTCATCTTTCTCTACATATTGAGTCAATTGATTTAATAATGTAAGAAAGTCATTTGGAACAATGAAAGACACATTGCCACCATTTCCAAAAAAATCTTAAAAACTGAAACATGACTTAGAAACCTACAGTGAAGGTACAGCTTATCCATTGCCTATCTCAAAGCAACACCAGATCTGTAGAGTCAATCAGGATACAGTTAACTACTTCAGTGATGCCAAAGTTTGCTTTTTTTGGATGAACAAACCACCACTGAGCAGCTCACAAATGAACAGGATGCAACACTCATTGAATCATAATTATTTTAAACACTCGCAGAGAGGCCGGGAGGGTGAAGAGTGAGATATCCAAACTGATGATTCCCATATATAACCTTAGTTCTGTAAAGTTATCTGAGACTTTAACACATATACTGTCTAAAGGTATATATTTCATACCAGTGTGTAGAGCCACTTTGGTGAATACTTTGTTAGAATTAACAATGTAAGCTAGAAAATTAAATGAGAAGTTTGCATTTAATGGTCTTAATGTTTTAGATAAAAACATTTTTTTATAAAAAAGTAAAAGTGTTTAGAATCCAGTGCTTTTGTCAACTTTAAACACATTTGTTGAATTATGTGGCAAAGATGTGAGATGCTTACATAGTAACAGAATAATGTACACATTTTACAACTTTGTTGACAAAAAGAAAACAGCACTGTTCAAATTTCTGTATGAGGGCAAAGTGTGTATTATGAAAGCATATAAAGGCAATGGTTTAGTCATTGTGGACTGAACGAAATACATTGAATAAATTGAAAATATGTTATCAGATTTTTCTTTTTATTGTCATACTGACATGGAGTTTGTTAAATGTGAATATAGAAAGATCGATAACACTTTATTAGAGATATTACAACAAGGATGTAGTAACCTTGAATTATACATTATTTTTTTTTACAGAGTGACAGGCCTAAATTAGGACAATTGCTCATTGTTCCTAAAATCCAACAAGCTATTTTTCATCCTTCTTTTTTACCCCATTGTGGTCAACAGTGGTTGTAAAACTGAATTTATTCATATTTGTATTGACAGTGTTTTAAATCCAGTTACACAAACAATTCTATAATATTTACAGGATTCTTTGCACTTTCTTGAGTTACTTAAGTCTTATACTTGTACTGGCAATTAGGCATTATACTACTATTCAGCATGAAGAAGTTCTGGATTTTATTAGATCTTTAATAAACAGTTTTAGAGGATTTAATAATTAAGATATTAACAGTCTATGCCTGCTTATGGATCTTTTGATAAACTTTTTTTGTGATTAACAATAAAGTACACCATCAGGTTAAAGGAGTAGCCATGGGTGCCACAATATAGTTTTAGCCCAATGAGAACAAAGTTTTTATATAAAAACACTTTGCTTAAAAATATAACATTTTATAAATGTTATATAGATTATTTTTTGACAGATAAATTATACTCATTATCAGAATCTGTGTCAGATTTTAATAATAGTCAATGATAGTGGCAATACTATTAATTATCTGGATATTACTATTAACATGTTAATATGGAACAGTATATTTCAGAGCAAAACATTTCAGAAACCTACTTTTGTTAATTATTTACATGCAAGTAGTTTACACCCTGGTTTTATGAAATTTAATGTCTTTTAGGGACAAATGGTTAGAGCTTCAAAATTTACATCTAATGGTATTGTTTTTTTTATCTTTTTTATCAGAAATGGAATTTGTGAGTAACATGATCATTGCTAGTGGATATTGTTAACTTTTGGTTTCAAAAATAGCAGAAATTATGGGGAAAAGGAATAGTTTAATATGGGTTTAACAACCACAGTTGAAAAGAACAGTACTAGGGTTTATATAGTGATTTTTTCCATACCCTTAAGTTTAGATAGTAACCAAACTAAAAAAGGTGATTTAACCAAACTGGAAAGTTATACTGGGCAAAAAAAAGATCTCACCAAAGTTGTAGGTTATGCAGCAACCTTTGCATATAAAACGCAAATTAATTTTAAAAGTATGCTTGAGAGTAAAGAATTTTGTGTAACCACACCCAGATTTAAGTGGTATAAATACATAAAAAGTTTCATTTTTTTGGTGCATTCCCAAATTAGTAGTATTAGAGTTGTCCAAGTAAAGGCATTGATTATGTTCCACAATAAAGTAGCTATCCATTTTTTATAGGTTCATAGGTAGGTACTAGGCTATCGGCCCAAGGGCCTACATAAGCCTAGCCAGCAAGGGAAACCAAAAGAAAATTCTATAACCAAATTAAAGAACATGTCAATGATGTGTCTTTCGGCTTTTCCCGGTTAGGGATCGCCACAGTGGAACTCCGGTCCGCTAATGATTGGCAGTAGATTTTTACGTGCCGAGTTGCCAGCTCTGACACACAACCTTCAACAAAGGTATGCCCATTCACGCATGTCTCCACACAGAAGATGCTCTAGCTGAGAATTGAACAGGACAACGTCTTACTGTGAACATGTCAATGATATTTAAAAAAAAAGATAATTCCCTAGTTAAAGACAGAACAGTTTTGTGCAAGTTTTAATAAATTTGCATTCAAAGTATTACATTCACTTTCTTAAGAGGCAGTGATAATAACAATTTGCTGGGAGTCAAAGAATTGAGATGGCAATTGTTTTTTGATGCTTCTGGTTATCCAGGTATAAATTAATATATTAATATTACATGCTATTTAAAATATTTGCCAGCTAGAAAATAAAACAATATATTTTATTTTGATGAATTATATTAGTTAAGTGTTATTGAAATAATTTTATCTTAGTTATGCATATATATTTTTTAATTTGTTAATTGAATTTGTGATTTATTAATTGGTTACAATTAATATGTGTATTTAGGTTTGTGATTCTGTGCTGTTCAGAGAACTCTGAGGAAGTTTGTGCATTTTAATATGAATGAAAGCTCTCAATTTTTTACTTAAATAGTAGTTCTTCAGATATATCTGTTTTTTTTTTTTTTTGAGATTTTTGTGTTTGTTTTTTTTTCTGTATTTTGTACATTGCCACAACAAAATCATAAAATTCTGTTCATACTTATTTATTTACTCTGAAATTTAATACATATTTTAAGTAGTTATTAATTTTTAAATGTGAATTTTAGTATTAACATTGTTTATGGTGTTTTCTCTTTAAGTATCAATAGTGTGATTGTGATGTAATTTTACTTACTCTTCATAATGTTGTCTTAATTGTGTTTAATTTGTTCTGATTAAGGGCTATATCTATTTTTATAAACAAAAGCTCTAAATACGTTCTCTGACTTGGTCTTTCTGTGGTGTAATTTGAACTTGCGGACTCCTGAGATTACCTTGATTCTTTTTTAAATTCTGCTGTTTAATACTATGTTTTACTAAATATGGAAAGAAGTAAATGTTGTGGTGAAAGAGTGATCTAGCCTAAAATGTCAAATTCCTTGAAAATCCCATTTTCTAACACCCAGACAGTCTAATATGGATATTTACAGTATTTTCCTAGAAAATGGGAAATCTATCACTGATTGGTTGTTTTATTTTAACATTCAGTATGTCTAGATATTGTTATTTGGCTTTTTTGTTTGTTTGTTTGTTTGTTTTTTTAATTAGACTGCCTCTACTGGGATAATGCTTCAAATTTTTAATAATTTATACCTATTTATCATTGCTTATTTGCTGTTCTCCACTCAGATTTTTGAAAAGTCCTTAGGGTTAAGCACTCAAAGATGAGTTGTATTTAAAAATGATGAAGTCAGAAAAGTGTGAATGATGTCTTTAGAATGAAAGAGCAGGTAAATGTGATGTAAGTGTGAAAACAAAACATTCAGATTACTTTTATGTGAATTGTAAAGAGTGACAAAAAGGAAGTTTATATCACATTTCTCATCACAGAGATGAAATCACAAAAATGGAAATACTACTTAATTAGTACTTAAGATCACAAGAACATCTACATGCAGGGGTAAAGTTGCTTGCTATTTTATGGGGAGAGAGGAAGCTCATACAACTACTGCACATTCATGGATCATTTTGTGTTCTGCACCATATGGGTGCTCCACACATCTATCCTCAAATCATCACTGATGATAATTCTAAGTCTTCTGTCATGTTTTGTAGTTATCAGTAAATACCTTCCAGCCAAGCTCATGTACTTGTAATTATATAAGAAATACAGTACTAGAAGAGAAAATGCTGCAATAATTAGCATATCTACTGCCTTTCAGCAACTGAAAGTTCATACAACATGAATTACATGTTAAATTAAGTCTTTGCTACACTGACAGGAATGTACCAACAGGGCAAGACAGTGTCTCTGTAAGTAGAGTCATGAGTGCATGAGCATAATGTTAGTAATGCAATTTTTTATATTCAAACAAACTGGAGTCTGACAATACATGGTAGTGCACATTAGGAAAAAGCTCCATTTTAGAATATAATAGTAGTACACTTGAACTGCAGCTCCCCCTGCAGGAGCAATGGCAAATATGTTGCCATCAGTTACTGTGACACCACAAGTTATGTATGCTGTATTCTGAAAAAGCACACATATTTATGACGCATGTATGAAGGAAGAATGTTACAGTCACTGGAAATATAGTAATGCATCAAGTGCATTCAGTGAAATTCATTGTGGAACAGTGAAATGTTTTATTTTTGCAGGAATGCACTGCATGGTAGATAATACTTGTTAACCCAAATCGTCATTGCTAGAGTTGCTTCTTAGTTTGAGATACTTGTCTGTGAAGAAATATAAAAAAATAATATTATATATACAGTTGTCTGATCTCGAAATCATGTCAAAAAAGGGTTCCTTTGTCTAAGTAAAAGTTCCTTTGGAAGAAGCTACCAAAACTTGATTTTCAAGAACTTCTCAGCCAGGAAGTCCTTATTTTCATTGGGGCATGCTTGCAATGAGGGGGAGGCAACAAGTACACATCTGCAGCAATTTCCAAATTATATGCTGTCATTCTTTGACTTGATGTGGCACAGACTGAAATCTACCCCTTCCTCCTATTACTTCTTTCCTGTACAATACAGAAAATTCTAATAAGGAACTGAGGAAGATTTGAAAACTTTACAGAACTCTGTACTGCCTAGGGAAAAGGTAAGTGGACATATAAACCTGCTGGCTGAAATACCCTTTATTATCTCGAGTTAAGGTAACACAAGGTCTTTATTATCAACATAACTATTCTAAAGCAGTTAAGCTTGAAATGGGTGGTGAATCAGGGCAGCATCCCATTCAGGACTGCAAATCCATCTCTGGCCCATGACAGAGCAGCCAAGTTTAATGCTTGGACAAATTGTAGAGATTTGTCCAGGTACCTGCAGTACATATTTTTGAACAGACCCTCCCCCTTAAAACAAGCAATTATGGCTGCTGCCTTTCTCACAAAGCTGATGAGACAAAAAAGGCTTGTTTCTCCTCTTGTAATAGAAAGTAATTCAGTGAAACAATTAAGCAGATATCACCTGCTCAGTGACAGGTGTACCAGCCATGATATAAACTAAAAAGTCCACCATAACCTTGAGCAATGTGGTGGTGCAATTTGACTGCACTGCAACATCCCCTCAAAGCTCTTCTAATATCCAAAGTGCTTTCTGTTAACTCTGCCTAGAAAATAAATTGACTGGTGGTCTGATTGCTCCAGTTAAAAAAAAAAATCTTAAACTGCCTTAGACAACAATTTAATTTGTTTAAACTATAGGTCTGTCCAAATTAATAGTTAGGAAGGATTCTTCACAACAAGGAACTTGAAGTGCAAAGGTTCTGTTTGCAAATTAATGGCCACCAAGGAGACAAACTTTATGAAGCAAAAACTTCACTTCAGATCTACTGAAACTAGAGATTCAAATAGTGAAGAATTAGAAATTCTGGGAAAAGGTAAGGTTCCAAGCAGTTACAGAGATCTTAGTTCACAGCTTTACACGAAAACTTCCTCTTTTGAACATGCACACTACATCCAGCTGTGCTATTTCCTTGCTATTCCTAAGTTTATAGTATGCTGAAATTGCAAGTAAATGGATTTGAATGGCACATGGTAATGGTACAGAAAAGCAGACTTCATTCTTGCAAGGAGAAGAGGTAGTCCTGGATATTTACTGCAGGATATAAAAAAAGGTTTAAATAACTTAGAAGCTGCACAAATAGTAAAAGTTTTCCACTTAAATATATACAAGTCATCCTACTGTACTGCTTATCGGGTCTATATTATATGCTTGAAGAGACTTTTCTTCAAACATATAATTATCAACACATAAAGAGCAAATGCGGTAAAGGGCGAATTGCCACGTCTGCAAATTTTTTCCTCAGGAAAAAAATTCAGTTGGCTGTTATTAGGAATTGCCCTTTTCCACAATGCAGAGTGATCTCGGAGTTGGTATATTTAGTAGGAGGGGTGTGGAGTGCACAGCCCCCCACTTGATTAGGGTTTTGAAGTTTGTGTCTCAATTGTTTTAACTTCATCAGTTTTAAATTTCTGTAACTTCATCTTATCATATTACTTTTTTCATCATCTCCTCCTGTTTACTTCTTTCCTCTTCATTTTCCATCTCTGCATATTATACATGCAGTATTTTCCCTAGCAAACTATCCTTTTCCTTCATACTTTAATATCCAAAAGTGTATATACAACTATACAACTTTTATTTAAACCTCTTTCCTTTTTTGATTATATATATATGATTCCCCAGCTAAATGAGGCTAATAAAAATCTAATAATTTGTTTTCCAGTTTCCAGAAAACATATATACACTTCCCAAATATCCCAACTTTTCTAGTATATATGTGTTTAACATATATACTTTATTATTAAAGGATAAATAAAACGTTTTCCACCAACTAACTTCTTTATTTCATCCAGAATTCCTTTCCGTTGTTCTGATATCTTCTCACTTTCACCAAACCTGACTCCTAATATGTTTATTTAATTTCTAGTAAACTATATTTCATTTATCTTCTTTATTTCACCAAACCCTTTACTTCTTGACTTATTTAGACTTAATCCACTTTTACTTAACCCCCTTTTCATCCTTGTCACTGTGTCACTCATCCATACCATGTTTTTGTTACAATAACTAAATCATCTGCATATGAAAGACCCACAGATATTATTACATACTTTTTTCCATTTCACATCCTGCTTGTTTCATTTCAAAAACACATGCTTTCTCCTCTCAGGGACCTACTCTTTGGAAAACTCTCCCATCAAGATTAAGGAAATCAACACGTATTCCAAATTCAAAATGCAACTTAGAAAGCACATCTTCATCCAAGCCAAATGCTCCGGCATAACACAAGATATGGCAGTTAACCCATCTCCTTTCCAAGTCTATTCTACTCTCTCAAGATTTACTGAAGACTGATTACCTTTAGAAACAAATACATTTACTATATATGAAACTGCTTGATTGTAAGTTGCACTGTGCTTGTTCACTAGAATGTATATACACAGATCTTTCTATGTAATCAGTCTGAACTATTCTGTTATTGCGGACATTTCTGTATTTTATTGTTTGTAGTCGATACTGATTGGTGCAGTAACCCGGTAAAAAATGTGAATAATAAAATAAAATGTGTGCATTATTGTATTCATTACTACCAGCAATAAACACATATTCACCAGGCACCTGTTTCACACCTTTTTTAATCTTTATTTTTTTCCTGTCAAGTACATACTACAACTTTAACCCAAGACATCTCATAACACTTCTTTAATACTTCTATATTTCCTCCAACCCTATAAACCCCTAAAATATCCTATATTGCCTCATGATTTACTGTATAAAATACTTTTGCTAGATCACATACAACCAACATTATATTTTTATTTTCCCTTAAAATAGTATATATATTACTTCTTTTATTATTACTAACATTGCCTTTACTTGTTTTCTTTTACTCCATATACCATCTACCCTATCATTTTTGCCAAAACAGTCCCAAATCTTTTTTGCATTATTTTTCAAAAAGATTTAATAATTAGTACTCAACAATGTTATTCTCCTTCAGTTCTTAATATTTTTGTCATTTATGTATAAATGCAGTTAACCCAATACTTATCTTCCCATCTTCTATCCCTGCCTCTAACTGTTCATTTAGTATTTCCAAAAATGCTTCTTTTTCCCTTTCAATCCACCCATCCATCCTCAGTCCCTTTTTCTCATTTTGCACATGGGGTCAGGGTGTCACTACAACAGTGACAATCATCTCGAGCCAAGTTTAACACCACCAGGTGGCTAGCTCTGCATGGTAGTTCATCCTCACCACTCACTCACACATACAGTCACACCTACAGCCAGTTTAGAGAGTCCAGTCCACCTACAGCATGTCTGTGGAATGTGGGAGGAAACTAGAGCACCCAGAAATCATCCTCTTATAGCATCATTAACTTAACCCATCCAAGCCTGGTACTGATTCTTTATTCCCTGTTTATAACCTCTTCCAGTTCTTTTGATTCAATTCTTTATTCTAATTTACATTCTGCTCTATCTGAATTTTTTTTTATTTTCCACCTCCCCTTTCAAATTCTTCCTTATATATTGTTTCTACAAATTCTCTACTATCTCTATAATTTCTTCTTGTTTACATTTTACTACTCCATTCCCATCTACCATTCCATCTATCTTACCTTCTTTTCTGTTATTCTACCTCCTTTCCTAAAAAGGTGAAACTTGTTTCTTCTTTCTCTGTAAAATACTTCAGACTATGCATCATTGTCTTAATCTTTTTCTTTATCTTTCTCATAAAATTTATTTTCTATTTCACTCAATTACTTTTTTCTTCTATTCCTTTCTCAAAACCTTTCCCCATGATTCATATTCTACTTTGCTTATTTTTTACCTTTCTGTTTCAGAAAAAGTATATTATATTTTTCTTTAAATACTACCAACTATTTTGTGCAATTTTCATAAATGATTCTCATTGGCATAAGTTCCTTCCATAATCTATGTTCCTCTTTCATTTCTTTCTTTTTACTTATATCTTCTGTTAACCATTTCATTCTCTTCCCTTCTTTTAGGAGTTCTTCATTATCACCTAACACAACCCATATTGCTCTATGATTTAAAAAATGTTCTCCTTCTACCCCACCTGCCACGCCCTTCATGTCACCTGAATGCATGACATAATCTATCTCTGTTTTAAAAAATCCCTTTTGTATGTCCCCTCTCTACTTTTTCCTAGCTTCAAGTTTCTACTTTGCATTATTTATTGTATTATTTTTACATCTTGTGTTATTTTTCCATTTCTTACCTTATAGTTAAAGCCCCACAATCATTATTGATGACATGTTTACTATCATATATTTTTTTATTTTTCATACATTTTTTTCTTTCTGACATTTTATATATACATATATTATTATTATCCTCACACAATGTCCATTTTTTCAAGTCACAAGTCATCATTCTTTATTGTAGCACAATTGTTACATCCAATATTTTGTTTCATCTTCTCTTATTAATACACTTAACTCAGAATATGTTTTTTATCCTACTGACCATATATTATTTTCCCACACATCTTCAGTTTGTTTTTTTTTTCCTTATGTAATGCATCTGGTATCCACTAAACATAATACACCTATCTTTATTTTTCTACTTGCACTACTTAAGAACCATTAAAACTCTTACTTCATTTCTTATACTCATCACATTTACTCCCCAAATACCTAAATCATCCTTTCCTATTTTTGTATCTTCCATCGTGTTTTATTTCTCTAATTCTCTGTTTCATCCTCCCTCCATTATATCTTCTTTCTTCTCTTGTTCTTCCCTTGTTTGTGACTCACCATCTTCTTTTTCTTCACTTGTCAACCCATCATACTTATTTCCTGTTTGTATATCAGTCTCTTCTACCCTTATCCCCCTTGCTGTTTTTCTTCACTTTGAGTCATATTTCTGACACTTTCTTCCTCACTAACATCAGCCATTCCACTTAATACCTGAATATTGTTTTCTATATATTCGTCTTCTTTCGGCTTTTCCCGGTTAGGGGTCACCACAGCAGATCACCTGTCCGCTCATGATTGGCAGTGGAGTTTTACAGTGTCGAGTTGCCAGCCCGGCACCCAACCTTCCACAGAAGGCACACACATGCACGCACTCACAACCAAGGGCCAATTTAGAGTGTCCAATCCATCTACAGCATGTCTTTGGGATATGGGAGGAAACCGGAGCACCCGGAGGAAACCCACACAACCACAGGGAGGACATGCAGACTCTGCACAGAAGGCACCCCAGACGAGAATCGAACCGGAGAACTACTTGCTGTGAGCTGGCGCTAACTGCTGCACCACCATGGCTGCCCATTGTTTTCTATATATTGCCCCCCTCCAATTTATTTTTTATGTATCTTTGTATTCATTATTGGACATTCAAACCAAAACATGGCCACACTCATTATATTTCCTACAAAAAGGTTTACAATTCCTAGTAGTATGACCTTGCTCTCCACACTGCCCACATCTTCTTGTTGTACATTGGCCCCCATACCTAACCACTGCTCTTTTCCCATTCACTGTTATACTATTTGAAATCTATTGCATTTTTCCATCATTCATATCCACTGTAACCCACACTTCCCATATCCTGTTCATACATTACTGTTATCATACATTTTCTTTATGTTATGCACTTTACCACATTTTATTAGAAAAAAGGTTCAAGTTCAAATTCCTCCATTGCTAAAGTTCTGAATTGCACAGTTTTTAACTGCAAATCCAGGTAATGAATAAAGTATTTTCAAGTTGATCAATTATTTTCTTCTTTTTCATCAATAAATGTTTTCTGCACCTGAAAAAGTTTCAAAGGTTTATTCACAGAGGTCTTCTGACCCCAAATGCATCAAATCTCTTAAAGTAAATCTTCTTTTGCCAGTTAGGGGTCACCACAGCAGATCACCTGTCTTCTCATGATTGGTAGTGGAGTTTTACAGTGTCGAGTTGCCAGCCCAGTGCCCAACCTTTCACAGAAGGCACACACACACACATGCACTCACGTCTAAGGCCAGTTTAGTGTGCCCAATCCACCTACAGCATGTCTTTGGGATGTGGGAGGAAACTGGAGCACCCAGAGGAAACCCACACGACCACAGGGAGGACATGCAGACTCCACACAGAAGGCACCCCAGCCATGGATCAAACCAGAGAACCTCTTGCTGTGAAGTGACAATGCTAACCACTGCAGCACCGTGGCCACCCTATGTCTCTTAAAGTAAATACTAATGGTAATATAATACTGTCCATAATGTCATACCTGACAATAGTAGCACTGGTTTTATTTCTTATTCTTACCATTTATCTTTTTTTATGAAGCTGCTGTCCTTCTGCTACTATCAAACACTACTCTTCACTTTGTACACTGCCTCTTGTTCCTTGAATTACGACACGTATATATGTTTTTTTTCTTTGTTTCATTTCTGTCATCCATAGTGCCCAGCTACAGGAACATATTCTTAAAACTGATTACTTCATCTGTCAGACATATGTCTATACTTTCAGCTTCTATAATCTGCTTCTCTACTACACTATTAGCTTCATTATCTGACAGTTCCTGTAACATTGACTCCATCACAACATTCCAGATCCCCTTCTTTATATCATCGGGTTTCCCTTTCTTCATTATATTCTCTAATTCCTCTGTATCCAGTCCTCCGCTCTCCAACTCTGTAACTAGGAATTCATCTCTCTTTCTCTCTTTCTGTCTCTGAGTCTTTCTTCGAAAGTTCTCTAGCAACAATATTTACGCCTTCCTCCATCTTGGAATTCTTCAAGTACTGCTGACAGCCCTCTGGTGCTACCTAGTGCTCAAAAAGAGAATGGGAAGTTCCCCAGCGCATTGCCAAATTTAGCCTAGTCTGTCTGAATACCACTTTGAATGTCCCATGAAAAGAGGAGTGGCACTAACCTGGTCTACAAAGTAAAAATAAAATAAATAAATTAATTAATATCACTGTACCTTTTTAAATAAAGTGATAACAAAGCCATGAAATAGTCTATATTCAGTCCACTGGATAATGAATAAGACTGCTACTACAGGCTACAGCTCCCGAACTTATGGAGGGCAGCTGTCATAGTGCTTAAGTACTTGGTGAAAATGCACATTGTTAATGACACTCCAAATGGCAATAACCAGGACTGAAAGCCTCCCCCTTTCAAACACACACACTCTGACTCATGGAACATAGAGTCATACCTCACAACTGTTCATAATATATAGGGATGTCTCTAAGTTTGGCTCAGGTATTTGCTCTGTTCCTTCCCAAACTGGATTTTTTTTAGAAAAGGTTGTAATATACAGTCAGTAAATACTAATAATCCTTACAGTAACAGACATCTTTACTTTAGAAAATACATTAGTTCACATTCTCTTGTTTTTTTCTTACCTTTCTAAATCAATAGTGCCACCATTTAAAAAGTGTGCACACTTTGGAGCATTTGTCATTAATTATTATTATTTTTTTTGCTTTGTTCCTGGTAATGGAGGATAAATGGTTGAAAGCTGTGCCTGGGGTACATAGGCTGAGTCAAGCTATAATGGTATATTTCCTGCATGCTGAGAATGGAAGTACAATGACACTGCAAGCTTGATAGTCAACAAAACTGTCAGACTAGAGAGAAAATTATACAATAATACTTTGATTACGTTTAAAAACTTAAGCACTAAAAAAAACACAACAAACAGTATTCCCACAATAAATCCTGCATTACTCATAGAAAGCAATCTGGTAGCCACTCTGAAATACAAATCACAAGGGCTACTGAAACATAAAAAATACAGCTGCAGTTTTTTGCACACTACTTAAAATATAAATGTTGCAAACCTACCTATTTAGTGGTGACTGTATAATTTTGTGGCTAATGTTGCAAATATTCAATATCAGCTATAGAGGAAAATGTGCAACTCAAATGATTTTGGCATGATAAATATTGACCAACATACACAAAGTAGCAGCAACTGCATTAAAGTGATGTACCACACAAATACTGTCTCATAAACAGGTATAGACTTGCACAGTAGATCTCAAAGCTGTGCAAAGTCAGTGAGAGGAGATGGGAATAAAGTATAGGTTCCTCCACACAATGGCATTATTTAAAAAATAATAATACATTTTTACTATTACTATTTAAATAATGTCATTGTGCACCAACAGTAAGCAGAGACAGATCATTGTCAAATGGGGACTTAGGCAGGTGAATTGTCCAAGCACCACCACCCCTATACCCCCCACCCGCCAACCCCCGTAGCCATTGTGGTATCCCACTACTTGTCTGTCTTCCCCCAATTTTACTATAAACACTGTTCAAAACTGTCAGACTGCATACTATTTTCTCCTTTACATTTCAAACGAAGGCAGATATATGGATTAAATTTAAAACTTTTAATTTAAATTTCCTTTGTTTACCAGGTTATTCCCACTAAGCTAGTAGAGTTTTTTCAGGGTAGACCATTGGTGGTATTTATACTACTAGGGAAAATTTGACCAGAGCATTGGGAAACTTTCCAATATTCTTTTCAATAGCTCAAGTGGATGTAAAAGACTTCACAGCACCTACCATTAACTCAGACAGATTGGGCCTCAGTTTAACATCTCATACAAAGGATGATACACTCAGGTCTACAACACCCCCCCCCCATCCTTAAATTGCACCACATTATCAACAATCCATCTGTATGGTGTTGGAGCAGAACACACAGCAACCTAAACCGAAGGTAAGTATGCAACCTGTTGTGCTACTAACACTGCTTTCAAATTCTGTAGTACAAACACTGATGGCCATTTAGTAAGCAAAGCATCTGCAAATTGAAAACAGACCTAGCATGAGCAACAGTAAATTTCTTTTCCATTTAAGCTGTCATTCCTTGAAAATGAATCCCTGATGAAGGTAGTTGATGTAGAGGATTAAGGCTGTTGTCTCCTATAACCAGGGTACAGGGTTTGAGTCTGACCACGTAAATTAATCAACCTGCTAGCCCTAACTAGGGCATTTCACACTCACACACACACACACACAAACAGACACACTCACACACACACACACACACAAACACACACACACACACTGAAGGAATGTTTCTGTTGTCTGGTCTAGCAAACACACACACCCTCACACACACCCTACTGTACCAAGGTTTCATCCAGTCTAGCAAAATAGTAGGTATTCAACATTCCAAGTTCTCAGGTGTGTTAAAAAAGGAAGATGGTAATAGCCATTCCAAGCTTTCTGGCAGCAGTTTATCCCATGTGAAAGCAATAGCAAGTTCCAACATTAAAATCTGTGCATGTGTCATACTAAAGGCACACATACACAGACAGAGAGTGCGTCCTTAAAGAAGAAATGTAGACACACAATGCATCCTTAAAGAAGAAATGTAATTGTTTAATCTAAATTGTTTAATTAATTAAAAATGAAATGTTGAGGCAGGGCCCCAGTCAGTGGGCCCTAGGCAACTGCTTAGGTCACCTAGTGCTGGATCCAGCTCTGGCAGTAAGCCAACATGACCAAATCACCCCAGCAGTATTAATGGCAACACTAAGGGGAAAATGAAGTCACGGAAAGCAGCAGGCCTAAGTGAAGTCGCAGCAGATATGATCAAGATGGTAAATGAGTTAAGGGAGAAATGGCTGCTGAGGGCACTCATTGCAGTATAAATAGAAAGACACTCCCCAGATGGCTGGAAAATAATCATTCTAATGCCAGTGTACAAGAACAAAAGGGGACATTCACAACTGTGGACAGTATGGAGGTATCAAACTCTTGTTACGCTGCATCAAACTGTTGGAGAGGGTAACTGAAAAATGTATACACAAAGCAGCAGAAATTATGATGGGAAATGAGCAATTCAGATTCATTCTGGATGCAGCATAACCAGCCCAATGTTCCCAGTAGGACAGGCAGTGGAGAAAAAGCCGTGGAGAAGAAAAGAGTCCAACAGGGCTTTCCTAGACTCAATTCCACAGAGCTCAGCAACACTTTTCAAATGTTTCAACTGCTTCCAGAGCCATACATGCTATACTAAGAATATTTTCTTGATTTACTGCACCTGTGCTTGCTTTATACAGTGATTGCTACTGTTTTTAGCATTTTAAAGCACTTATTTAATTTTGTGGTAAAATCATTTATCTGAATGCTGGCTTTTCTGGTTCTGTTTGCCCTTTTTTTTTGTTTTTTCAAGTTCTTTTTGCTTCCAAATTGCCTAATAGACTAGAGAGCTACCTTTTCTGTGCCTTCTCATTAAGAAATTCCAGGATCATCCATCTTGTGAAATAATGTGTTTACCTGGTCTCTTTAAGAGTGCTTCCCATCTTAAAGAGACCAGGTAAACGCATTATTTCACAAGATGGATGATCCTGGAATTTCTTAATGAGAAGGCACAGAAAAGGTATCTCTCGAGTACAGATTAAACAACAAACAACTACCAAGCAACAAAGTCCATAGCTAATTCACCCCTCTATTAGGCAATTTGGAAGCAAAACGAACTTGCTCCAGGGAGATCAAAGTGTGGTCATTTATTGGCTAGATGGCATAGGAGTCAGTTTTCAAGCTTTTGTTTTCCTCTGTATAAATTAGGCAAGTGTGAGAGGAGGGTTAGCAGTGATCTATGTACTAGCAAACACCTAGACAGTAAAATTTATCTATAGAGTTAGGATTAAATCTGAAATCTGTTAAACAACATGGCATTGTGCAGAATTAAACTTAGAGCAACTAGCTTGTGTATCAAATAGTTCTACCATATCTGGGCACCATATAACATCTTGCACTTAACCTCAGAAATACCCTAGGACACCCTTGCTAAATAGCAATCATAAATCCTAATCATCCCACCCTATTACAGGACCAGACAACATGGATATACAATGTTCTAAAGCCTCTGTGGCCAGCTTGATAGATTTGGGCATCCTGTGGCAATATAGCAATTGTCTCATATTCTCAGACAGCCAGTTATTCATTAAAGAAGATAACACAGTATGTGAGAGATGTAAATACATACATTCTTCCAAGGCAAAAAACTGCATACAAATGAAGGCAAAAATCTCACATACAAATAAGGTTTTCAAGAATACCTACACCACATACCTTACACACACACACACACACACACACACACACACACACACACACACACACACACACACACACACACACACACACACACACACACAGATGGTCTTATGCTGAGGCACTTAAAAGAAACATTCCCAAATCTCAAAGAACTCCAAAGCCACCTAACAGCAGCACTGTCCCTCAGCAATCACTAAAACACACTCCAAAAGCAACACCATACATCTCACATAAGGCTGCACCCAATGATTCCCCAAGAGCTGGTCTATAAGGCAAGTATATACTTTACTTGTACAACACTTAGATGCCCCATTCATCAGGTTAGACAAAGGGAAAATAACGGTTAGTCACCAAAGTTCCCAATCTGAAGCAAAGATCCACAGTATCATACATGCACTCAAGTCTCAGCACTTCAGGTACCACTGTGATTCTATAATATTCCATGTGGATGTAAATGACCTGAGACACACCTCACTGCACTACATGAAAACAGACATAATGGATCTTTTGGAATATGTGTCACAGACAGGTACGAGCCTTGCACTGAGCAGCATTCTACCTTGTCTAAGGATGATGTCACAGTATGAACATAAAAAAAAATATTTTAATGATTGGATTAATTTCTATTATCACTCCAGAGGGAACCAATATCTGTCAGCATGGAAGGACATAGTCAACAGACCACATTGCTATGCCAACGATGGGCTGAACCTGTGTCCCTTAGGCTTACAGATATTGGTTTAATCTTTATCCACCCCCTTAGAGCCTTTTTAGACAATGCCAAAAAGATAAAACTACTAAAATAGTGAAAAAGTCTCCAAGCAACCTTAAGCAGTTAATGCTCAATGCTAGGGGCCTTAGCAAAAAACTCCACACCCTTCAAGCCCTCCTCACTCTGGGGAATATAGTCATCTGTGCTGTGACCGGACTTAATTTAAAGACATAGAAAGTACTCTGGTAGACCAAGACTACAGTGCCTTCCACAAATTTAGACCAGTAACAGCACAGACTGGAGCCAATGATGGTGTCTCAGTCTACATTAGCAATAAACATACCTTCAGGTTGGTTAAACAGAATGATACCATGAAGCTCATGCATGTGCGAGTCACCGTACATAAGGTCCCTTACTATATCATAGGTCACCATCTATGCCCATAGATTCTCATGAATCTCACCTAAATCTATTAGAGGTGTTTTCCATCCAACCAAACAAGCTATTCATGGGTGACTTTAACTACTCCTCTATAAACTGGGATCTTTACACTTTGTCAAACTCATAGGCACAATGCTTCCTGGATTTTTGTTAACACGAACACTATGGAACAGATAGAGCGCACTCCAACCAGAGGATCAAGCATACTGAAAATGGTACTCATCAACATGGGAGAGCACTGTATGTCCTCTCACTCCCTCCCCCCATGTGTCACACCCTCATTAGTGAGCTGTCTCTGCTGAAGTAAAACTCAGCCTGGAAAACCCAACTAAACTAGTAACAGTTAGGAACTATTCTGAGGCAAATTACATCATATTAAGTGACAGTTTGTCAAAATTCACAGCTTCCCCTAATCCTGAGACCACAGCTACCTAAGAAGAGTAATTCACAGAGTCCCTATACAAACATGTGAATGGCTGCATAGACTGCTGTACCTACCACAAGTAAACCAAAAACAAACCCCAGTGGTGGAATCCTCATCTGAACAAGGTATGTAACAAAAGAAAAAAAAAACTCATGGCCAAAATCAAGAAGAGCAACTCCCTTAAAGATAAATGCTATCTTATACAACTAAACAAGAAACTAAGAGGTCTAATTAAGTCCAACAAGGTCAACTAAGTGGTCAGAATAGTCTTGCCAGCTAAGAACAACCACAAGGCCTTCTTCAGCTATGTTGGGAACCATAAAGATAACACACAGCTGTGTGCTGAACTGGTAATGAACAGTACCACCTTCACCAATCAGGGGGAGATAGCAAATCTACTGGTTGATAAATTCACCTCAGACTTGAGCCCCTACGCTGCCCAACTCCTCCAAGTGAAATCCCCTCCAACATACTTCCCCCCATCATTTAGCACTGACCAGGTGCTAACAGTACTCATTAAAGCCAAGACTGTTGTCTCTGTGGGTCCCAGCAATATTCTTGGTTGCCTCCTCAACAGTCTAAAATCTAACCTATCAGGATCACTTGAGGCACTCTTCAACTACAGCCTCAAAGTAGGTTACATTCCAAGTGAATGGAGGACCGCAACTGTTATTACCATTAACAAGGGTGGACCATCAACTGACCCAGGGAACTACAGACTCATCAGTCTAACAAGCCTACTATGCAAAACCATTTAAGGAATTATCATCAAAATGATAAGCATGGCATTGGCAAATTACAGACACTGGATCCATCCCAATTTAACTTTATTAAGAGAAGATCATACCTGCTTAACCTGGTAGACTTCTTTCAGCAGGTCAGCAAGGCAATGGACAAGGGTAAAACAGTGCATACTGCATACCTTAACCTGGCCAAGGCATTCAATACAATACCCCACTCAGGCATTGTTGGCACGCTCTCGGAGTTAGGCATAAATCTCTGCATAACTTGCTGGATTCTCAGCTGGCTCATAAACAGGACCCAAGAAGTCAGGATCGGTGAGACTATCTCCAGCAAATGATAAGTCACCAGGGGAGTATCCCTGGTCTCCATGCTGAGCTTGCTCCTGTTTGGCATTTACTTCTCGGAAGTCAGGGCTAATTTTCATGGCCTCTGGCTCACCAAGTTTGCAGATGATTATAAATTGGGAGCTATTATAGATTCCCCTCAAAACACAGACATCCTACAAAAGGGTTTAACACAGAAAAAATGACTGGTGCAAAAGCCATGGCCTAAAACTCAGTGCCAAAAAATGCATTATAATGCCCTTTGGAAAACTGTCAACCCAAGTTAATTACTCTATAATTAAAACACCCCGAAGAGTCAACCCAGTAGTAAGGGATCTGGGTACATATGTAGACAGCAATCTAGCCTTTGTCCAACATGCAACTTAGATAGTAAGAAAATCATTGTATGTCACCCAGCTTATCGGTAAAGATATGGCATCCAGGTCCAAGGAAGTTATAGTACCACTCTGCTTGGCCCTTATAAGACCCATCATTAAGTATAATGCCCCCTTTGGCATGTACCTAACCAGACACTTGCAATAGCTGAAATGCCCACAATAGTTTCTCACCAGGAGAATTCAGGGCATGAATACGTTGTCTCATACAGGCTGCTGAGAGAGGGGTCTTTGCCTGGATTACAAGGCTTCTTCAGACCCAGCCCTGATGGATCTGTTGCACATGTGCAAAATAAACAGTGCCAGAGACACTAGATACAGGAATCTGAATTTTTGCATGTTACATAAACAGAATGTGCTAGAGAGATAGATATGTGTCCAAAAGGATCTCCACTCTATGGAATAGGCTCCTCATTCAAGTAAAACAGAGTTCATCCCTGACCCTATTCAAATGAAACCTTGACTACCAGATGGAAATTGTAAATTTACCCCTGGTCTGACCCCCATGTCCCTTATTACCCTAAACTAACAACTCCACACAAATCCCTTAGGTAATTCCCTACTAACATGCCTGACAACCCCCCCCCCCATAGACACCCATGATACTTGGGATCAAAATGGATTTGGGGGTGTACAGTTAGGCTTGTAAGGGCCCTAGTATTAGTCAGCATAGTAACAGCTTATGAAACTATAAACTTGGAGAGCACATATGACAGCATATGACAGTGTCACATGAAAGGTGATTTGGGCAGTCCTTCGATAGTGCAAAGTCCAGGAAACAGTAATAGAATTAGCACAGGCTAGGAAAATGAGCCAGTGACATAAAAATGAACAGTATTGAAACTCACAGATTGGTTTCTAGTATGAGTGGGTGTGCATCAGGGTTCATCTCTGAGTCCACAGTTGTTATACTGTTGATGGACAGCATTAGCAAACAGGTTGGAGAGGACATTTCAGCTAAGCTGCTGTATGCAGTCTATGTAGCATTACAAGCAGGCTCTTTACAGGAACTTCAGCAAATGATGAGAGAATGGAAATGAAAAATGAAGGCACATGAGATAAAACTGAGTACAGAGAAGCCAGTTTTCAAGGCAGCAAATGTGAGAAATCAGGAAAAGGTGAAAAATGAGACAGAAGGGAAATACTGGAGCAGGTTAACAGCTTCAAGTATCTGGCAAGGAAGGTTGAAAAGAAGGAAAGGCTGAATGAGGAGGTCAAAGCTAGAATCAGAGTGCCTGAGGTAGTGTGTGACCAAAGAATGCCAAAGAAACTGAAAAGTAACCAGTACAAAACAGCAGTGCCTCCAGTACTTCTATGTTACAGAAACCTGAGCAGTGAAGGCAGAGCAACTGATGAAGCAAGATGTCATGGAGATAAGTGCCAGCTATTTATTTTTTTTGCATATTGCAAAATAAGCAGTTTATGTAACAGAGATATGCATTTGCTTCTGTATTTTTAATGTTAATGGCTCCTCTGCGGAAGGTGAAGCATAGCCAACAAACTTTAAGATGCATTTCTAATTTAGCCTATATAACATTCATTACATTATGCAGAGTAATGAGCATTTAATAAGTTTTATGTCAAAAAAATTCCACATACAAAATTAACAGCTCATTGCTTTTAATCCCATGCAGAAAAAAATATTTAAAAATAAACTTCCTTCTTTTCTGGGCTAAAAAAAAAAATCCCACATTTTCTCTTTTCTCTTGCCAGTCTGCAAGTCGTATGTAACTTCATTTGCAGGTTCATTACTAACTCACCGCCACAAGAGCACTACTGCTTCACCCTTTACAAAGAAAATGGCTCCCCATTAAACAAACAGCTGACCTGTTGCTACAGCCTCAACTCTCTTAAGTTCAAAAACTAGAAACTTTCTCTCCTTTTGGTTTCCAAACTCATAAAAAAATCTCTTGATATAACCCACAACAATACTCTCAAATTACACTCTCACTTTCTACTGCGAGAACTCTCCTCCATTGCACAAAACATGACTCGTCTACAATTGCTCCCACTCTCTGGCAAGCTTTCCCTCCTCACCTTAAAGAAATATTCAATTACACAAAGTTCTGAGTAGAGCTTAAAACCAGCCTGCATATACAAACAAAGCGATGCTGCTTTGAAAAAGAAGACTGCAGCTAACAAACTCCCTTTTTCTAGCTCTGAGCAGCCTGACACTCAGTTACTGCTCTACCAGCAGAAGGTCTCAATAAATTTATTGTATATATTGTAAATATAAAGTGTGTACCACATTGGTATTGCTTCTTCTTAACTACCGTGTTTATCACTTCTAACCTTTTTTTCTGGTTTATTCAATAAATATACTGCGCTGAAGATACTTCTGTTACTGTCAAACTGTGAATGTATTTTCACCCAGAATTGTACCTAAAATTGGTTAGTTGCAATCAGTGCACTACCCTGATGAATATATGTATATGTGTATGTATGTGAGATATATATATATATATATATATATATATATATATATATATATATATATATATATATATATATATATATGTGTGTGTGTGTGTATACATGTATATATTAATCCAAACTAATTTAATGTTTATATGACTGAAGACAATAATATTTATTCATTCATTCATTCATTCATTCATTCATTCATTATACCTGCTGTAACCTGCTGAACTGCAACCTAACTTGGTATACAGTAGATATAAGGCAGAGATATTACCGTGAATGGAAGACTGGTGCACTGCTGAATAGAAACAGAACTCACTTGTACTTTCTCAAAGAATTAATTTGATCACAACTGATTAAAAATGCACTAACCTAGCAATCCAGCTTCAAATATTGAATAAAAACCCACTGCATTCCTTCATTTGAGGGGAAAGCTGCCATCCCACCCCACCCCCTAAAATTATATATACTCACTCCACAGTCACATAACAGTAAGGAAAGGAAATGCTCAACGTAAAGGTGCACGGCAGTCTCACGGATACAACTATCTTGCAGTGTATAAACCCATAGGCTCCAAGGCTGCTTCATGATAAAAGGTAGATTCAAGACTTGTATTTGGTGCTAAGAACTACATTAGCTGAATTAGTAAGGCACATAAAATATTGCATGATAACTATAAGAATCAATGAGAGGGGATTGGGAAGACAGACTGGAAAAGCAAAAAGTCCAGAAGGTTTAGGATTTTTGTTTTGAAGTTTTTGCATAGGTATTTTTAGACCACAAGCAGACTTTAAATAAATTTTCCTCGGGTAGACAGCAAATGTTGGCGGTGCAACAGGGAAGAAAGACATAAATGGGAACGTTTTTGGGAGTGTAATGAGTTGGCAGATTTAAAAAAAATCCATACAGAGTACTCTGTCAAAAATATTGGGAGAAGCAAAATAGCTATAACTAAGGAAATGGTTCTTTTGAGATGTTGAGTTTGATTCTGTTGGCTGCTGGGCAAGCAATCACTAGTGAATGGAAATCAAAATCTAGACCAATTGTATTTGAAGTACTGAATATTGCAGGAGACAGAGGAAATGGAAGAAGGATGTTTGGAGGGGAAGAAGTCAATTTCATAGAAATGGATGGAATTTGTGACAATGATACATGCAGGGTGGTGTTAGGGAGGAGAAGAACTGAGCTTTGAAAGAAGGGTGGAAGGAATTGAGTGATTTCTGCAATTGTGAACAGAAAGACAGTTGTTAAAAAGAAAGAAAATGTGTAATGTATAATGTGTATAATGGAAGAAAATGTCAATATGGTCTGTTTTATTTTCTATTAATGTATGTGTGCCTATGTTTTGTGATATGTTAATAAGGGTGTTTAAAAAAAGAATTCATCAGCTGGCCTACAATCATGTGTAGAAAAACCTTCATTAACATACTGCACACATATGGCTTTTGGATGTGGAAGGAACTGAAACATCTGGTATAAGCCCATATAGGCACAAGTGAGACCTGCAGTCTGTGCACCTGTATGGGAAATAAACTAGAGAACCAGACGCCCCGATAATATTTAACAGTATGCTTTGCTTTAATAATGCATTACTTTAAGCCTCTCCAGTTGTATAGATGAATAAAACCCTTCTGTGGCCCATACATCCTGAGTTTGATAGTGGCTTGAGCCCTGACAGAGAAGGTAAGGGAGCATGAGTATGTCCATCCTGGGGAAGAAGGCTTGGTGTCTCAGCTTGGCCATGTCCACAGCTCTGGAATGATAGACCTCTTGCCACAGGGCAGAGGCAAATCTTGAGTTAGGGGGCCAACTTTGGAAGTCATACAGGTAGCCCATCCAAGCAGTGATCATAACCCTTGCATACATGGAAGGAGGAGCTCGCACATGTGGATTGTGAGATCCAGGTGGTCCATATGCCCACAATAGCACTGAGGAGAGAGAATAAGGGCATACACAATTACCTCAGCTATTAGAATGCTGGTGAAGATACAGACTCCCTGATATCTGTCATGATGACAGCTCTTCCCGACAGTTTTTACCCCAGAGGATCTGAGGCACCTCTTCAAATCTGGGGAACAAATAGACTTGAGTTCAGTATGGACAGGCTTGATGACAGCATGGCAGAAGGAAGGAAAAACACAGAAAAAAATGTAATACATTAACAGTTCACTGGTGCAGCTACAGGGACTGCAATGTCTCTGTTATATACATTTTATGCATGACATCATGAGAAAATATTTATATATTTGACATACAGAGTATGTATACGGCCTCAGTACTTCACTGAAGAGGATTTTGTACCTGTATAACAGCTAGCAATTGTTTTAAAATTGACAGAATTATGCCTTAAAATGTTTTCAAAGCCTGCGCAGGCCAATGTTTACTTACTTCTGGAGAGTATGCATCTGCAGCATGTTTACAGGTCAGGTCACAGTTTGTATTGGGATCAAGATTATCCTCACTGGATGTGGAATTTCATGAAAATGGAAATGGAAAATGCATACATTTTATGCAAAAAGTGGTAGTAGACCCACGCTAGGCAAACAAAGAAAAGAAAAAACAAAAGTAAAAGCCTTGAAGGGGGATGTTGATGAAACAAAAGTTATGTACTTACCATAACAAAAGATCAGTATTGTCTGTTTCCATCCTTACTCAACAGATAGGTTTTGAATCAGATCTCGGATCTGACTTTGGCCTCTTTTAAAATTCAGGATCCTCATCTCCAGGCTCCACTCCTTACCCATAATCTCCTCCTGTCCCCAAGATTACCTCAGATCAAGTTTGCCAACAACCCCACAACCATAGCTGAAAATGCTGAAGGAAAACAAAATAATCCAGCCCACAATATAAAAAGGATGTCTGAGATAAAGCACTATTCTGGAGCTGTAAAACTGCAATATCTTGGTCACTGGCAAGTCATACGTCATACCAGAAGCAACTGCCAATAATCTTCCATGAAATGGAAGGGGGATGGAGGGAAGGGAGTTGAAAGATGGAAGAGGATGGAAACAGATAACACATATATATCATTATGGTTGACTACATAACTTTCATATCTGACGATGTCCCTCTATATCACTGTTGCAGTATTCTTCATAGAAGTGATGTCCCGCCCACAGCAGCCCAACACTCGGCCAGTATATAAAAGCCTAAAAAAGATCTTGTATGCATCGTATATCACATTCATGCTCCCTGTACAAAACAGAACAGAGGACGAAAAGGGATGTACAGATGCAACTACCTAGAACTTCGTTTGCTGCCCAAACAGATCACATTTTTCCCAATTGGTTTGAATACCTTGTTGTTGTACTGTATATTTAGCAACACCAGATAAGTGCCTGATTGTTTTTTTTGTTTTTTTTTTTTTGTTTTTTTTTAACTTTTCTTGTAGCTTATTTCGCTAGCTAGAGTTCATGTCAGCCAAGAGGGGAAAATGTCAGTGTGGCAGGCAGATTCCCCATAAGGATCATTACAAACAGTGTCCTTTTTGTTTGAGTGCTTCCCATGACCATACCTCTTGTAGTATCTGTAAGGCATTTGTGGCTAAGACACTCAGAATCCATGCGTCATCCCTGGCCATTTATCTTGAAAACCAACGGCTTAAACAGTTAGTCCAGGGTACCATGGCAGAATCTTTTAACCCCGAGATACTTCCGCTAGGTAAGATGAAGGCCAAGAAGTCTTGGCTGGATTTTTTAGCTGTCCATCCTCCACCAGACATCCTTCTAGAAGCAGGTAATAATAGCTCTGTAGGTCATTCAATGTTAACATTGGATTCCTCTGCCATGACCCAGCTGGTAGCTGGTATGGATTTGTCTTTTCACATGTTGTCTGAGGCTTTGCAGGCAACTGCTCTAGACATCGAGGGGGGAACCTGCAGTTAATTGTCTCTCAGGGTCCTAGAGGGACTCTGCAGATATTGGTCAGGGAGGACAATCCAGGTTCTCCTCTCAAATCTCACCAAGAGTCAGAACCTCCGGTATTTGTTAGAACAGATGTCCCTTTCAAGAAAAGACAAAAACTGAAGCATGTTTTGGTCTGTCCTATGGATCCTCAAAAGGAATGGCAAGAGTTTATTCAGGGCTTGTTTTCTGCCTTAATGGCCCTAAAGGCTCCTCAAGGGTTTTCAGTACCTGTTCCTCCTTGGACCTCCACACCTTCTAAATGTCTTAAGGAACCGGATTCCTTGGATAAGGATTCAATGTCTGGTGAGGGGTCTTTGTCCTGTTCTTCACAGATGCTTTTGCCTTTGGCTTATGGTTCTGATGAAGAGGAGTAGAGAAGAAAATATTATGGGTTGCTTCAGGTGGATACTCCTAAACCTTCTGCAGTTCCTCCTGTGCTGGCAGTCTTGTTGGATTGCTGCTCCAAAGTCTCCAGATTCATGGCCTCCTGTTTCTAAGAAACCTGACAGGTACTATAAGGTTGCTGAGGATTGTCTATTTTTATTTAAATGTTCTTCTACTGATCCTGCTGCAGTGTCAAGCTCTTCTAACAGACCTAAACTTTTGCCCTCTTCCAAAATTTTGCCTTCTGATAAGGATAGTAGGGCAATAGAATGGATTGGCAAGAAAGTTTACACTGCTTTTACTTTAGCGTTTAAGGCTATTAAGTACCAAACCCCCATGATAAGTATGCTCTGGCCTTGATTGTTCAGGTTTGTCAGATTATCTCTTCCCTCCCTGAGTCTGATGGCAAATCCTCTGCCTTATCTTGTTTTAGGTTCTGCTTCTCAAGTGGCTCGCCACTGTATTAAGTGCAACTATGATGCTGCTATGCCTCTTCTAGGGCTGTAGCTGTTGGGTCAGATATGAGGTGTTATTCCTGGCTTCATCTCCAGTCTCTTCCTGAGAACATTAACTCCAACTTGTTGGATGTTCCTTTGGATAATACACATCTTTTTGGGACTGCTGCTGCTGACATGTTTAAGCCTCTACAAGAAAAAGGCAAAGCCTTGCAAGACCTTAAACATATATTTCTCTCTCCATCCCTAACTTCCAGAGGAATTATCCTTCTAGATCTGATTTTCTTCACAGGCAACCCCACCAGGCCTCCAAGGGCAGGAAGGGTGGGAGGCCGTCACCTCTATTAAGGCTTCCCTGATCTCTGTGGCCCAGAAGCCTCCTTTATCTAATAAGCTTGCTTCTCTTTGACAATTCACCCCCCCTTCTTTTAGACAAGGTTGCTTTGTCGCTTTGGCTGTCCTTTTGTCTTCCAAATTCACATCTCACCACTTCATAATTTTGGGTTCTTTCTATCATCTGTTAGGGTTACTTCATAGTATGGAAATCTCTCCCTCCTTTTTCAGGGATTCCTCAACCTCCTCTAGAGCAACTTCCTCATTTCATGGAGGTTCTAAGGTCCCTGTTGAACCAAGGGACCATTCAACCGGCCCCTTCCCAAGTGGAAAGGGATTTTATTCCAGGATGTTTCTGGTTCCTCAAAAGGAGGGCACTTAGAGCTCTATTTTGGGTCTCTACTGATGCAACACCCTTCTCAAGATCCCTTCTTTTCGGATGCTTACTCTTCAAACTCTATTTCCTCTTTTATTACTCCAGGCTTTTCTGGTGTCCTTAGATTTGAAAGATGCTTACCTTCATATCCCTATTCACCATCTCTTCAAAAAGGTTTTATGTTTCTCTGTGTTTTCCTCTCATTTTCAGTTCTCTGCTTTGTCTTTTGGTATCTCTACTGTCCCAAGAGTATTCACAAAATGCCTAACTCCTGTGATTTACTTCTGCAGGCTCCAATCCATTCAGATCTGTCCTTATCTAGATGACCTGTGACTTCTGATGCCTTCTCCCAATTGATTGCAATAGCATCTGCAGTTCACCATCACTCTTCTTCAAAGTCTGGGGTTTACTATCAACTTACTAAAGTCTGTCTTGACTCCCTTTCAGGATCATGTGTATCTATGATGCAGGATTCAAATGGTGCCAATGTTGGCCTCTCTTCTGCCTCCAAAGGTATTATCGTTGGCAGCCTTCTTTCAGTCTTTTCTTCCTCTGACTGTCATACCATCCAGAGAGTTTCTTCGGGCCCTAGGATTCATGGCATCTTCTATTCCAGTGCTTCCTCTTGCCAGACTATATATGCAGAAGCTTCAAGGGTACCTCAAGTCAGTTTGGCTACAGCATTATCAGCCTCTGAATTTCTGTGTACCCCTCCATCCCTGTCTCAAGAAGGAATTTGAGTAGTGGATTCAACAATTCACTCTCAACCCAAGCTGGCCTTTTCATCATCCAGTCCCTTGTTAAGAGCTGATCACCAAGGCCTCAGGCATGGGGTGGGAACTACTGTTGGTCACCTGAAGGTTTAGGGTCTTTGACCTCTCCATCAGAAGTTAGACCATATTAACGTCAAAGAGATGAGAGCTCTGATTTTGGCTCTTCAGACTTTTCACTCCATGTTCTCTCCAGAACCCCTGCAGGTGTACACAGACAACACTACAGTGATGTGGTATGTCAGCAAGCAGGAGTGCACAAAATCCTACCCCCCCATGCATGATGGCTCTTCAAACTTGTGAAGTGGCTGTCAGATATCAGTTAACTCCTCAGGTAGTATACATTCCTTCAAAGTAAAATCTACTAGCATACTCTCTGAGCAGGTCCAAAACACAGGCTCATGAATGGATGCTTCACAGAGACATGTTTATGGACATTGTCCATTGGTGGGGTATTCCCCGGGTAGATCTTTATGCCTCACCTCTGAAGAGGCAGTGTCCACTCTTCTATTCCAGAGTGTCATGCCATCTGGCATGGAAAATTGATGCCCTTTCCTTTCCTTGAAAGAGGGAGGTTTCTTTATGATTACCCTCCTCTTCCTCTGCTTCCAAGAGTCCTGCAGAAGATTCAACTGGACTCCCCAAAATCTTACTCATGACTCCTTTTTGGCCAAGACAGCAGTGGTTCCCCCTCTTAATGCATTTGACCATGGGTACTCATCACAAATTACCTCACCGGTTGGATTTCCACATACAGGACAAGGGGCCTCTCATCCATCCCCACTTGTCCACTATGCAACTGACATTGTAGGTGATAGGGTTTTGATCACTTTCAGGCACCTGTTTTCTGAGGATTTGCTCAGGGTTTTACAGGAGGCAAGGAAACCCTCAACCAGAAAATCTTTATATGTCCAAATGGAAAAGATTTTTGGTCTGGTGCCATGCTCATAAACGGGGTATCTTTTTTAGTTGGGGTCTCTCTGGTCCTCTATTATTTGTGTGAGTTGCTCCAGTCTGGCTTGACCTATTCTTCTGTGAAGGCCCATTTTTCAGCCATTTCTGCTTCTCTGCCCTTGAATACTCCTTTGACTTCTCATTTTGAGGTCAAACAGTTTCTTAAAGGTGTCCTGTATATTAGGCCTCCAAGAAAACCTATTTCTCCTGCTTGGGACGTTGACCTTGTTTTGGAAAGAAATGACTTAGGCTCCTTTTGAGCCTGCAGATTGTGCTTCTTTGCAACATTGTGCCTGGAAGACTGCTTTGTTGTTGGCTCTTACTTCTGCTTGAATGGTTTGTGAACTCCAGGGCTTTATGGCCATTCCTCCCTTTTTGATTTTCACAGGGACAGAGTGTCCCTTCATACTAATCCTTCTTTTATGCCCATGGTAATAAATGAGTTTTCCTTGAATTAGTCAGTAAAGCTCCCTTCCTTTTTCCCTTCATTCAGTCTGCTAGTCAGAGTGTCCTGCATATCTTGAATTTGCACAAACAGCTCAGGTACCATTTGGATAAAACTAGCACTATTCATAAGTCTGATCAGTTTTTTTTTTGTTTCCTTTCATCCCAGGTCATTGAGTTTGACTGTTTCTAAGCAAACTGTCTTCTTTTGGATATCTAAAGCCATTTCCATTTGTCATTATTTTCATGGCATATCTGTGTCTACTTCTGGTAGAAATCATTCTAATAGGGCTGCTGCCTCTTCTGGTGCCTTCTTCAAGAGGTTGAATACCTCTTCCATCCTTGAAGCTGCTAACCTAAACTAAAGAGTAGGCGCCTACGCAGATGAAGTAGCAGTACTTAGTATTGAGTATTTGTGTAGCTACCATTTTAAAAGGAGTTTATACTCATATTAGATATATCATTTTTATTAATTTTATGTTTTTTAGGGGTCTAGGACACATGCTTGACTAGCATTTGTCCGAATCATAAAACATTGAACACACATACATGAAAGCGCTTAGCATCAAAAACAGCTTCGGTGTATGTGTAGTTCAAAAAAAAATCTACGTTTCTGCAGGGGGGCTTCACCCCCCTGCAACCCCCACACCCCCCTACTTTAATATTCTCACTCTGAGATCGCACTACAGTGGGGAAAAGGGAATTTTCCTTTACCCGCACTGTAGTCTGATCAACAAAACAGGCACACATACACTGAAGCGCTTTTCGATGTTAAGCACTTTCGTGTATGTGTGTTCGATGTTTTGTGATTCGGACATATGCTAGTCGAGCATGTGTCCAGATCCCGTTTTTTAGTGTGTATAATGCTATGCATTGTCAGGACTACTTCCCTTTTAGAGTTAAGTGAAATGCATCATGTGATTTGTTTATTAGAGTATTTAATGCAGTCTTTTTTATTCTTGTTTGTATCTGATGAAGCAGTATAACCTGCGAAAGCGCTCATACCTTTGTGAATAAAGAGATTTGAAGAACTGGAGCAGTCTGCTGTTTTTGGGTTCACTTGTGTACTTGGAATTGTTTGCTTGTTTATCTTATGTGAGCCTGAAACTTGGAGAATCGTGGCGGTTTGTGTTTTTTACTAATGTTATAGACATATAAATCGACATAATTTAATGAAGTGAGCGGTAAAAAAGCCTGCCTTTAAGAAAATTAAACTAAATCATTAATTACAACAGGAATCACACTAGGACTTAAGGGTAACTGATGAAATACAATAGTACAGAAACTTGTATTTTGTTGTGGAGTCTTTTATCTAAATAAACAATTTTATCAGATGGAATTTTAGATGCCATTAACTTTTTGGACAAAAAAAAATTACCAGCTGCCAAAATTATGAGTGTTCAGTTATCGTAATGTATAACAATGATGTTCATGTTCTTGTTATTCATTTTAAGGAAATTAATTTTGTAAAACTTCTCCCGGCATTGGACGGTACTAAAAGACTCGTTAAATTATGTTTGAAGCTTGATTTTCTACTATCTTTATAAAATCATAATTTCAGAAAGAACTGCATAATGTTTTATCACAAGGAGTCAATTCCATAGACACATTGAACAAAAGGGGCTCATAAGCATTACTCAAACTGGTGATGGCCATTGGTTTAAACATCCCAAACTGTGAACCACAATGTAATGCATCATATACTAATTAAATTAGTAAGAGTCTCCATGTGGAGGAGTAACGACATGTGAGATGGGAAGCAATGATAATTCTGCTGTTTTATGTGGGTTGGTGGATGTGTTTACTGTGATTGATCTAGTATGCCAAGAACTCTTCATTGGGGTTGGGGGTTGGGGATTGGGATAATGGTTAAGGTGTTTACCTCATAGACACAAAGTAAAAGGTTTGACACTTACCTTTAGGTTGGGAAATTTGGTTAGGCTCAAAATGGCCTACAAGAGCATATAGCCTAATACTAACCTATGGGGAGGCTTAGCATAATGGCTAAGGTCTTAACCTCACAGATACAAGATGCAAGGTTTGACTCTGAACTCTGTTTTTTGACTAGGCTTGCAATAATCTGCAGACTGACAGCCTAGTATAAACGTATGTGCTCATCTTTTTTAAATGGTGTGGGTTTGGCATAATGGCTAAAGTCTTCACCTCAAAAACAGATGGTACAGGGTTTATTTCTAACCTCTGGTTATTACCTAAGCTTATAAAGGTCATTCAGGATAGTTGGTCTAATACTCACCAATGAATCAACTTACTCCTTTTGAAATACTGTGATGCCAGTGGAAAAAGAAATCCTGCTACAATTGCTCCTTTTTTGTAATTCATGTGTTAATCCAGAAAACCTGTGTGGCTTAGGTCTCTTTTCAGACGTTCATAGATAGTTACTATGTATGTGACCCAGGATACATTAAGGAGCCTAACCCAAATCCTCAACTCCTGTAAAGCACTGTCTGGTTAAATGACTTGCTTAAGGTCACACAGTAGGCAAATGAACATTGAGGGAATGAAATCCTGTACCACAGGAATCCAGTTATTAACAGCTCATTATCATAGTCTTCTATGCTAACTGACAGACAGGTAACGTAGGACCATTTTTTGGTTAAACAACTTTCTCAGAAAAAAAAATAACACTGTTGCTGCTGGGTCTTGATGCAGAGAAAGCACTTGACAGATAAGTTGGGATTTTATGAGGAGGGCAATGGAAGGATTTGGATTTCCTGATAAAATAATAAGGTTGATTAGGAAAATATACTAGGGATTGGAGGTGAAAATTAAAGTGGGGGAGGGGTCATCTCATCTGATAAGTTTAGTTTGAGCAGAGGATCTGGGCAGGAATGTCCCCTTTCTCCTTTGTTATTTCCATTATATTTAGAATCATTGGAAAGAAAATAAGGAACTCAGAATTTCACGGATATAATTGGTATGGCAATCAAGAAAAGTGGCTTAATTTGCAGATTATATTATTTTGAACTTGACAAAACCAGAAAAATTACATTTCAGTGTTGTGGAACATTCTGAGATAGTTTCAAGTCTTTTCAGGATACAAATTTAAAGAAAATAAAACAAAGACAATACCTGTAAGGTATGTACCCACACACAAATCGGTTCAGCAATATCCATATTTATGGGGCTTGATAAAATGAAGTACTTAGGAGTATGGATTAAAAAGGATTCTGTTATGGCAGCTAAGGATATGTGAGATGAGATTAAAAAGATAATACAAAAACGGAGAAATTGAAAGCTCTGATTTATGCATATGGATAACAAGACAGAACCAGTGAAAATGGTTTAGTCCCTTTAGTTTTATACACAGGTCACACATATTTTTATCAACCAGAGGAGAAGTTGTGGACAGCAGTTTATAAAGAGTTGAAGAATTTTATCTGGGAAGGGAAGAGGGCAACAGGCAAGTGGGATTAGTTGATCCTTCCAATAGAACAAGGTGGTTTGGGAATACCTGATTTTAAGGGGTATTTCAGATCTTCACAGTTAAGGTTTCTATACATAGCTCAAGCAGAAAGCTATAAATCATAGTGGAAAGGGATGAAGATGAAATGGGGGGAAGCTTAAGAAATAAAAAGAAACTGGGATTTTGGATGCAGATCCTTAAGGAGAATAAAAATAACCATACAGAATATTATATTATAAAGTAGCAGCAAGTATTCTAAAAACTAAGCCAACATGTGAATGTAGAAAGGAAGGTCTGTGGACAGGGATAACTGCAATTAGGGGTGCAGAGAATAGGTAAGAGGGGGCTGGAATTTACTGGAGAAAACTGGCAAAGGAAGCAAGGTATGGGAGCAAATAATTAGAGAGGGAAAGGTAATAGAATGGGAAGATGTCAAGAATGAATTTGGACTGCAGGCCAGAGATTCCCTTCCCTATCAAGGACTGATCTGAGGGTATAGGCAAAGAGAAAGGAATACATGGATCCTAAGTGAAAGACCTGCACTAGCAGACTTTTTAGTACAATCTAGAACAGAAGCTGCTATTAAAAAAGGACATATAAAATATTGCATGATAACTATAGAAATAAATCAGAGAAGGTTAGAAAGGACTGGGAAGACAGACTGGATACGCAATTCACAAATAATCAGTGGGAGGATATATATATGGCTCCCAAATATGTAACAAAGTATAAAAGATTTAGGATGTTTGTTTGGAAGTGTTTGCATAAGTATTTTTATACCCCAAGCAGACTCCAAAGAATTGTTCCTCAGGCAGATTGCAATTGTTAGAACTGTGACGGGGAAGAAAAAAATAATTGGTAACATATTTCTTGAGAGTGTAATGAGTTGGCAGACTTTAAAAATTCTCTGCAGACTACTCTGTCTGAAATACTGAGTGAGCACATTGATGTAACTAAGTAAAATATTTCTGGGAGCTGTGATACAGAATTGGAATTGTCTAGACATAGTAAGGCCTTGCTAAGTTTAATTCTGGTGGCTACCAAAAAAGCAATTACTCGAAAACGGAAATCAAAGTCTAAACCAACCGTAGGAGAAGCAGTGACTATAGTAACAGAGATAGAAGAACTGGAAGTGGGATATTTAGAAAATGGTATGAGCAAATTACGTAAAAAAAAAAAAGGGAATTGTAGGACAATACATGTAGAATAATGTTTTGGAGGAGGAATAAGGTTTGAGGGAAGCAAGAATTGAATGAGTTATGCAACGTTTGACTAACAATGACCACATAGAAGATTATAAGTGATGTATAATGTTTGCAACTGAGAATATGTCAATATGGTTTGTTTTCATTCATATAAATATGTATGATTGCTTATGTCATAAGTGTTAATTCAATAAAGATGCATCTTTTTTAAAAAAAATGACTTCCTCAGAGTAACACAGTAAGCAGATGGAGAATGAGTAAGTCAGACCCAGGATTTTAGGATGAAGCTCTTTAGCAGCTTATAGCATTGTTCCTACACTGTTTATATTTTTATGTTGCCTCCCACCACTGTCAATGATTATGTCCTGTTTATGTGGAAACCAAAGTGTAAAAGGACACACAGACAAACCATTTAGTAAAAACTTCAAGAAAACCTCAGCCAAGCTAGAGTTTTCACTATGTGATACCATAAATGACTTTGTATTAGTGTAGTACCTTGCAGGATCCGCAGTAGTAAGTCCCACCTAAACACCACCCACATTCCAATACTCATTGACATCCTAGTAAACTTAAGTAATATTCAAGCCGATGGCAGCATGAATATTCATTGTCTATTCATAGTTTACCCTTTTCCTCAATGTAGTGCGATCGCGGTGTTGGTATATTTAAATTGCCCCCCTGCAAAAGCAAAGGAAAAAAATAACACAGAATGCAGGGGGCTTGCTCCCCTGCAAAAGAGAAGGAAAAAATAACATGGGGGTGCAGGGGGGCAGAGGAAAAAATATTTTTTCCTTCGCTTTTGCAGGGAAGCAAGCCCCCTGCACCCTTGTGTGGGGGGTGTGCCCCCCACACCCCACACTACTTAAATATACCACCTCCAAGATTGCACTACAAATAGGCAATGAATATTCATGCTGCATCTGCATGACTGTCAATCAAGCATGTTTCCCATACTGTGACACACCCCTTTTACCTGTCATTCACTAAGACCACACACACATCTGCTTGGAACAGCCTGTGAGGTACTACACAAAGCTAAAAAGAACGGCATAGTGCCCCTTTAAACCTCTCGTAATGGAGGCCCATGGGATATATGCAAATAACCCCTGAAAGACATGTGTTTCACCTACATGGCTTCTGAATATCCATGATTTTTTTTACTTTTTAAACATTTTTGGTTACATTCAGAACAATAAAGCCAAACCCCACTAGCTGTGGACATGCATTTTTGGATGCTGGTCAATAGTACAGCAGAACACACAAGAAGCAAACATTTTTATTTTCTTGTTCTTCCTTTTTTTTCTTTGCTTGTTTAAATAGATGATTTCTATCTTATCAGACAACGCAGGATTTATGAACTTGATGAAAAGTATTACACTTCAACAGCAAACTGGCCCTTAATGCTTTTTTTTCTTTTAGCTGTATTGTTTTAGTTTAGCAAGTATCTTATCTTATCAATGCATTCTTTCATCTGTGATTTCCCATGTTTGCTTCAAGCATTTTATTGCACATGCAGCCTTGTTTCTAATAGGCTTGGTGTGTGTAATACCTTGGGTTATGTTTACACTCCTCATTTAAAAGAGCATTTATGTGTGGGGGATATGTAAACACATAACTGAAACTGAAAGGAGAACACATTTGCTGAATTAATTTCTAAATTGGACATCTACTTCAAAATGTGTGCACTAATGTATGACTAAATCGAAAAATTATTTTAGTTTTTAAACTATTTTCACTTACAGATCACAGAGGTTTTACATCCAGATCAAATGCCATGTGCTTCTAAATGGCCATCTCCTAACTAGATGCAAATGTATTGAAGTATGAGATATCTGGAAAGTCAGTACTTGTTTTCCAGGTTAAACTCTAAGGAATGGAACATTTATTTTGAAATTAATGTAATTATTTGTTCTCTGCTTCAGTCTAAGAGCAATATATTCCTTACCACTGTCTCATAATGGAAGACCTGAACCAGATGCAGTACTATTGTTTTAGCTGTTATTAAATAAAGTAACTTTCTCCAATGAGCAGAGATATTCCAGGGTTTTTAAAGGTTAGCAAGATAAGGAAGCATTATAAAGAGAAATTGTATACACTTTTGTTCTTTTCAGAAACTGTATGTATGTTTAACCTGGGACTTATTCCTGCATAATGCATTATTGTAACATGTTTTAAAACATAAGTCTTAGTGAACACTTTATGAGGCAAATTATTGTTTTGTGATGTATTTCTTGAATCTTAAGTATTGTAGTCTACATATGATTTTTTTCTAGCTGATATTTCACTTAAGTTTTAATGGCAAATTACTATTGGGTTCCAAGTTATTAAGTCAGTCAAACAGTAGGTTCATAGGTTCATATGTTCATAGGTGTGTAGTACCCTGGCATCGTTATTTAGTTTTGTCATCTGGAAGTCAGGATTTTAATATAATGCTAAACCTAACCACACAAACAGCACCAGCATCATATATTATGGTATGGTCTTACACATTCCTCATTATATTTATACCCACTAAAATAACCTGGCAAAGAATTCACCACCCCTTAAATGGTCACAACCTTCCCCACACTCTTTCCAGCCATCCATTGTTTCCAGTCTATCACTTTTAGAACAGTAAGAGTTATTACAAAATGAATCTAAAATAAATCACAATCTGTACAACATATATCTAACATAGTAAAACATCTGGCCCACATCTTCAGTCTGTCCTTGGCTACATAGATTGTGCCCCTCCCCCATATTCAAACATCCGTTTATTATTTCTATCCCCTAATCCAAAAAAAAAATAGCTTTTCACCTAATGACTATTTCAATTCTATCTTCATTACAAAAAAAAAAAAAAAACAGTGTTTACAAACAAGTTGCTGAATATATTAACAAGTATGTAATTTTGGCAAACCTCAGCGGTTTTCAGGAAAGTCACAATACGCTGACAGCAATTTATACAGTAACAGACAAAGTCTTCTTCACAGATAATAAAGGTTTGTTTATAGGCAGTATATTCATGGAACTAAAAGGAGCCCTCAAAGTGTGGGCCATTAAATCCTTCTGACACAGAGCAGTTCTCTCTCTCTCTCTCTCTCTCTCTCACTTTTTTTTTGTTTGTTTTCAAATGATATTCTCAAATAACCTTTTGGAACTTTCTCTTATACCATTTCCCAATTTATAAATGATGCCACAGCACTCATAAACTCTTCAATAACATCTTTTCATGCTGATGTCATAATTTTCCACACAACAGAACACACAACACATATAATCCAAAATGACTTTCAAAAAGATTTGAGTAATATACGCCACTAGTTTCTTCACAATAATCTAATACTAAGCACCTGTAAACCAATTACAGTACTATTTGAAACTCCTCAAAAATTAACAAATAGCACCCCTACCACCAGAACCATAGTGCAGAGAGATAAAGCCCTAACTACAGACCCAGCGACCCGATTTCGATTAGTGGAGTGGGTATCTGATGTGCTGGCAGCCCATCCCGGCGGGGGCATTTCCTGTGGGAGGGATGGTCCATAGAGGGTAGTAGCCTTCAGATGTAAGAGGCAAATGTAGGGGAAGGGGAACCCTAAGGGGGTTGGTCATGAATGAAAAAAATCTCCCATTGGAAGCAGTCAATAGCATGACTCACCATGACACCCTTAGGTTCTGCACCAGACCCAACTTTAAAATGGAGACAGTCTGGGGGGCAGTAGAAAAGGATGGCAGAGCTGGAGATTGATGGAGGCACTGAAGGAGCCAGAAAGAATGAAGCAGAAGGAGACCAAACATAAATAAATAAATAAACAAATAAATAAATAAATAACATACATCACTCTAAAAGTAACCACAATTGGAAAAATTCAAATTAGCCATGTAACATAGTTCAGGAATCACGGACTTAATGTGGAACTTAACCTTTCCTTCAAAACCCACACTTAGGTCATAACAGACTAGGATATTATACAGCTTAAAGCTGACTACAAACTTACCCATTTGCCAGACAAGCAGTGGCACTTAATGCACTTTTTTCACATTTGGAGTATGCTCTCCCTGGTGTTATACTTATTTCTTTCTTATAATACTAACATTATTTAAACTTTAATTAATAATATATATAGAGTCATTCACCTCTCACATCTGAATGAACACCATTTGTGCACATTACTACAAATAGAAGCTAAATGTCTTCCTGTTACTGCTTGAGACATCATACTTCTTTCTACATTTACATTTAAACTCTTGAACAATTTTACGAAAGACACTGTAATTCCTTCATCAGGTCCTTCTCTGCAACCTGCATGCCCAAACCTATGGCACTCTCCATCTTCTTAGATGGCGATTAAAAAGAATAATATGGAGAACCTTTTTTTTTTTTTTTAAATAGCTCATGATAACTGAAACCAACAACCCACTAATCTGAGAAAAGTACTCTAACTTTCAGTAAAAATTCATAAAGCACCTCAGAAAAGAATACTACTGCAACTGCTACAAGAACGTATAGTGAAGCTGTTTCAAAATCTTCTAGGTGAACTTTTGTCCCAATTACTAACCCATTCTTTCTACCCAGTTGAATTTATACATATAAATATGTGCATGTGTAAATAACTCAAAACAGACAGCAGTCTGCAGCACTTTCTTCATAAATTTCTTATCTAATGTACAATACGTTGTATTTGTTGACATCATATATGACTAAGATTTCATTCAGTAGCATTATATGTTGTTTCTTTTTTCTCAGTAAGCATCTTTATTAAATTATCACGTATGACATAGGCAGTCTTACATTTATATAAATGAAAAACGACACCACTTTAGTTGCAAACATTATACATCAGACACCATTCAAACAACTGTAGTTGCAAACATAATACATCACTTATAATCTATCCAGTCATTGTCAGTTAAGCATTATACAGCTCAATCAAATCCTGCCTCTTAAACCTTGTTCTTTCTCTACATATATTGTTCCCACAATTCCATTTTCCTATGTAGTTTGCTCCTTCCCTTTTCTAAATTTCCCAATTCCAGTTGTTTTATCTCTTGTTACTATATTCACTACTTCTAGTAAAGTTGGTGTAGACTTTGATTTCCATTTTCTAGTAATTGCTTTTAGGCAGCAACTATAATTAGATTCAGCAAGGCTTTACTATGTCTAGGAAATTCCAATTCTATATCATAGTTTAAAAAATCATCTCCCCTGTCAATCCAATCTGTTCACCCATCATCTCCAACAAAGCGGTCTGCAGGGAATCCCTGAAGTCCGCCAGTTCACCACACTCCCAAAAATATGTTTCCAGCCTCCTCCTTCTTGCCCCTCATACCTCCCACAATTGCTATCCACCTGAGGAAAAATTCTTTGGAGTCTACTTGGGGTATAAAAATACCTATGATTTCCAAGCAAAGATCCTAAATTTTCTAGACTTTGTTGTATGTTTGGGAGATATGCATATATCTCCCGGTCTATATTAGAACACTGAATGTTCTAAATAGCGAATACTCACATGAGCAAAAATGCAGGACCTCGAAAACATTATTGTGGGGAGCTGTGCCCCCCCCACACCTCCCGCTAAATATATATTCCAACTCCGAGATCACACTACAGTGAGGAAAGGACAAATATTCTGATCTTAACTGTACTGTGATAAAAAAAAACTTTGAGAGCCTAGATTTTCACTCATGCCAGCGTTCACTATCTACAACATCCGATATTCTAATATAGACCCATATCCCCTATTGTCTCTTTTTGAATTGCTTATCCAATCTCTCTTCCCAGTCCTTTCTAAGCTCCTGTGATTGATTCTTATAATTATCGTGCAATATTATATATGCTCTACTATTTATTTCTTTTTTAATTGCAGCTTCTGTTCCAGATTCTATTAAACACTCTACTAGTTCTGGTCTTTCATGTAGGACCCCTATTTATTTCTCTTTGCCAATACTCTGATATCAAGCCTATACAAGGAAGGCACTCTCTAACTTGCAGTCCAAATAAATTTGTGGCCTCTTCCCATTCTATTACCTTTCCCTTTCTAGTTATTTGCTCCCAATAACTTGGTTCCTTTGCCAGTTTTCTCCAAAAAATTCCAGTACCCTCTTGCCTATTATCTGTAAGCCTAACAACAGCCATCCCTATCGGCAGAATCTCTTTTCTCCTTTGTCATACTGGTTTAGTTCTTAAAATACCCCTTGCTACTTTATGAATATAATACTCTGTATGATTTTTTTTGTTCTCCTCAAGAGTCTGCATCCAAAGTCCCAATCTTTCCTTATTTCTCAAGCTTTCCCCCCTGTATCATCATCATAATTCCTTTCCACTTTGAATTATACTTTTCTGCTTGTGCTATGTATAAGCGCCTTAATTGTGTAGCTCTAAAATTGGGTGATGCTAGTCCACCTTGTTCTATTGGAAGAATAAGTATTTTCCCACTTGACCCTTGCTGTCTTCCCTTCCCAGATAAAATCCTTCAACTCTTTTCAATTGCTGTCCACAGCTTCTCCCCTGATTGATAAAAATATGCCTGACCTGCATATATGACTAAAGGGACTAAAACATTTTAAGTGCTTGTATCTTAGTATCCATATCCATATAACAAAGCTTCCAGTTTCTCAGTTTTTGTATTATCTTCTATTTAGTCTCTTCCCACATATCCTTAGCTGCAACAACAGAGATGCTCCTAAATACTTCATTTTATCATGTCCCCATAAACTTGGATATTGTTGGACCAATTTGTGTGCAGGAGCATAATTTACCATTATTCCCTTTGTTTTAGCTTCATTAATGTTGTATCCCAAAAACCTTTGAAACTGTCTTAAAATGTTCCACAACACTGTAATGTCGCTTTCTGGTTCTATCGTGTATAAAATAATATCATCTGCAAATAGAGCCAGCTTTTCCTGACTACCATATCAATTATATCCTTGAATTTCTGAGTCCCTTATTTTCTTTGCCAGTGGTTCTAAATATAATGCAAACAACAAAGGGGAAAGCAGAAAACCCTACCTGGTTCCTCTACTTGAGCAGAAGTTATCAGAGAGGACCCCAGCCACTTTAATTTTCTCATCTGATCCCTTATATGTACTCCTAATCAACCTTATAATTGTATCAGGGAAGGCAAATGCTTCCATTGCCCTGCTCATGAAGTCCCAATCTACTCTGTCAAATGCCTTCTCTACATCAAGACCCACCAAATAACAGCGGTATTTTCTTACATTCTGCTTCCCTCTGGACCATCAATGTTCTGTTAATATTGCCAAATGTTTGCCTCCCCCTCCACAAAACCACACTGGTCCATATCTTTCAGTTCTGGTATCACTTTTGCTATTCTTTTAGCCATTATAGACATAAACACTTTATAATCATGGTATAGTATTGAAATGGGCCTGTATGAAGCTGGATCTTTACCCTGTTTAGGTATTACCATAAACACAGCTTTCTTCCAGGATGCTGGTACTTCTCCTCCTCTTAAAATAGTGTTAAACAAAACCTTCCAGAACTTTAGCAGTTTTCCCTCCTAGCTTCCAAATTTCTGCAGGAATACCATCTATTCCTCAGGACTATTATGTAGACTGGTTATACATACCCATTTTTATCTCATCTCTTCCTATCCTAACTGTAAGTAATTGAGCCTCATTTACTTCTAATCTTGGCATATTCAATCCTTCCATAAACATTTTTATTTGTACCTCTTCTTGATTTCCATACTTCTCTGCTTTATACAAACTTTCATAAAATCTCTAAAATATTTCTAATACTTCTACAGGATCTCTTGTTATCTTCCTTGTTATAGGCTCCCTAAACTTGGTGGCATCCCTTTCCACTTTCTGTTGCCTGAGTCATTATGCTAAAAGCTTTTGTGCACTAGAAGTTGTGCATATTATTGAGATAATCCCTTATTTTCTGTTGAGCATTCTGCAGATGCTCCTTTTCTTATTCTGAGAGATTCCCCCTAATTTGCAATACTTTAACAGTTGTCAGTCCCTCTAAATAATTATTGCTACTTCTTAACCATAGCTCACTTTCTTTATTTCCACTCTAGTCTTAAACTCCACTTTAATTTTATCCCACTCCCTAGCTATATTTTCCAAAGACATTTCTATCTTCTCTAGTAGTTCCTGAATTAATTCCAAAACCCATTCCTTAAATTCCTCTCTTTTCAACTGATAGGTGGGAAAGCGTCAGTTTCTCATTGTTGATTTCATTACCTTATATTTTTATTTTAGTTATTATTGGTGCATGATCTGAAATAGTTATTGGGTGCATTTCAAGAACTTCAGTTAAATGCACATGTTCCTGTAAGATATTAATTCTATCTAGGCTAGCCCAGTTTTTGTATCTTGAAGATTAATATGTAAATTCAGTCCAAACTCCTAGTACTGAAAGCACATCTTCCATGCCAAACATTTTCATAAATTTCTTCAAAAATCTATCCTCCTTTATTATATTTTCCCTTCTAGGCCCCTCAGACATATCTTTCTTGTTGCAGACCAAATTCCAGTCTCCACCTATAAGTAATATTCCTTGTTTAAAGCTGATTATCTCTCCCAGAATTTTCTTAAGCTCCATTATAGCAGTTTTAGGTGGGATGTAAATGCATGCCAGTGTAATCCTCCTCCCTCCTCCCTACTATATATCTTCCATTATTATCTTTTTTTCCTCTTCTGTCACTATTGGAGCTACTCTTGCAATTAATATAAGTACTCCTCTTTTCCTTTGCTCCACATATTCCACTGAATAACCATCCTGAAAACCTTTCTTTATCAGTTTTACATGTTCAGTTCTTTCCAGGTGTGACTCCTGTAGCATAGCTATTTGCATTCTACATGTTTTAATATAGTTCTCTTCTCTTTCTTTTTTATATTTATCTGTAAGACCATTCCAGCTGTGGAATACTGTTCAGCATCATTTCTTATATAGTTATTATTAGCACCTTTTATGTATAACTGCTTTTAGTTAAATGTCTAGTTCCAACTTTTATGTTACATGCATATACTGTTTGGCAGATTGGTCTTTTATACAGATCTTTCTTGTCATATCCATTTGACCCTATATCACATTTTACATTTTTTTCAAAGCCCTCAAACAGAACAAACAAACCCCCCAAGCCCCCCTAAAACCTAGTAACTTAATAATAACATACAAAACTATGTACATATTCAAATATTGACATTTTACTTCCTAATAAGAACAAAAGTTCTAAGTTAATAGCCATACAGACAGGACAGAGTTAATCAAAAATAAATGTTAGACATGCTAAGGTGTATGGTACAGCCTGTGCTATTAGTAAGTGCTATTTGATGTTGTCTATCCTTATAGCTCTTCCAGCTGAGAAAATACTTGAATATTTTCAGTAACCACTTTCTCCAAGCCATTTCTCTTTATCAAATTGTCTTCTAGTGACATATAAACAGATGCAAAACTGCTAAGGATACATTGTTTACCAGACAAAAGCCTTATAATATTCAATATTCTTTTTCATTTACATGCTTTGCAATAAACTTGTACTGGATAATGCCTAGGGTCTTAACCCAGTCATTTCCCTCTGCAAGCATGGGAAAAAGCACACTGACCTTTCTTTTGTCATGCTCTCTTAACCAGAACATTCCTCTCTCCCCTTCCCATTTTTTTCATTGCAGTGCCTACATTTCTTAAAACTGAACAAAGTAAAAGAGAGAAGAAGAAATAAAGAAAAAAAGTACCTGTTTATATTAGTATCCCCATTGCATTTAAAAAACTGAGAAAACTTTAACTCAGGTCTAATTGGTTTTGGCTCATCTTTAAAGCTCTCCCGGCTGGGAAAACCCCTGATTGCTTTCAGAGAACATTATGTCCTAGCCAATTTCTCTTGTCTTTTTTTTCTTTCTTTCAGCCAGTACCCTTCTGTCTCCAGTTTATCTTTATCAGATTGTCTCCATGGGGACATGAGAACCAGGCAGACATTTTTTCTGTATCAGATTCTTTCCATGGAACATGAAGACCAGCTGCAGAATTGCTACTATGTATGCATGCATTTTCTAGAAAAAAAACTCATAATATTCAATATTCTTTTTCATTTACTTGCTCGCTCTTAAAAATAACTTAAAAATAGCATGCAGAGAAAACCATACACCACAAATACAGTACTATTAAGAAAAGAAAATGTTTACTTTACTTACAGTTAGCTTTCTCCCCTCTCTTCCTCTCCCCAAAGCATTTCTCCGAACATTAATGAAAAGAAGTAGGGCATATAGTTTAAAGTCCCCCACAAATCCAACCAATTTTGAGAAAATTCCAATATTTCCAGATTTTCTTCTTCTGTCATATTTCACAAATATAATTATTGCATTGTAATCACTCATAAATTACTGGTTTTATTAGATTTATTACTGTTTTTCTCCATTGCCCAAATCCTGTCTCTGCTTCATTTTCAGCTTACTCTTGAGTCTTCTAGTCAACTCATGTGCACCCTCCCTACTCGCCAACATTTTCTTTTGAAATACTGGAAAAGGTTTCACAGATACAGTCTCTCTGTAGTCTTTATTACCAGAAGAACAAGAAGCAAAATCTCCTTCTGTTTCACTGCTCACTTTTGTATTTCCTCCTTAGCATGTACTTCATCAAAAATAATTTTGTCCCTCCAGGTAAGAATACATTAAAGACAGCTGGATACAACAGTTTGAATCTCACACCTGCATCTCAACATTCTCTAAATAGTAGAATGAATTTATACCTCTTCTGCCTGGTGTACAAGTAGTCTTTCTCTACAAACACTCTGTTGTCTCCCAATTTTAGTATTTTGTCATTCTGACACTGTTTTGCCAGAATCAAATCTTTCTGCTGGTAGGATTGCATCTTTACTATTAAATGTTTAAGTTGCTTTCTTATAGCCAGGTTTGGAGCATACACACAATGTGCCCTTTCAACTAACAAATCCTGCTGTGGAATACCATCCAGTTGCTTATTTGTACTTTCATAAAATTAATGCAGTCTGTTCCTTCCAGCTTCTCTGGTATAGCTGAAAACCTCAGGTTTTCCCTACATGCTGTCCTCTAATTCTATTTTTTTTAAAACATCTTTTCCTGAGCAGTCTCATATTCAGTCAGCCTTTTCTTAATTTTGTCCTCTGATTTTTGCAGCTTTATCATCTGATCTGAATATCTGTTTAAAGCTTCTTCCATTTTTTTGTAGCCTTTTGTTGTTTGTGTTGAAATACTCCATCAGTGCTTTGTTTATTTTAACCAGGTCTGTATGCAGTTGTCTTATATCCACATGTAGGTTATTGGAAGTGATGTCTGTAGGTCACACTGATTTTTGTTGAACAGCTGCAAACTTTTTTCCAGTCAGTGTTTCTTCCTCACTTTTTGTAGCTGATTTTTTCCAGGTCTTCTGTATTTCTTTATTGCTGACATCCAGGTAGTGCATTTACTAGCCAGTTACTGAAACTTACCCATAAACACAAGTCTATTGGCCTTCGCTGCTGAGTTTATATTTTCGCACTGGGAGAGCTAGATACAAGCTGTTACTCAATTTGCAGCCATCTTCTACTCCTCCTATAGGTTGTTTCTTGATGTCACATTGCAGCAGTTACTAAATTCTCTTTTAACTTGCATATAAAACAACTCACTCAGCTATTTTGTTGTATGAAAGAAATGCTACTGTTACATAAATGAAAAGCTATAACATGCTTTTAGTGCCTTCTGGTTGAGTTGTGGTTGAAAGGGGTCCTTGGACTAGCTTACCTACTGATTATCAAAAGAATAAATACATTACAAATAAAAATGTCATAAGTGATGAAATATAATAATGGTTATCTCTCTCTCTAGCATATTTGATTCCAGTAGCATTCAAATTGTAAATAATTTTATTTATGATAAAAACATTTTACATGTTGATTTGTTATACATCCCTAAGTCTTAATTACAATTGTATATGTTCTTCTATGAAGAACATGTTCTTCATACACATTCTCTAGTATCATAGTTCTCACCTCTGTTTCAGTTTTACAGCGCTAATGTTAATACATTGTATGAAAATCTTTTTATGACATACTGTAATTCTGATTAGTATTAATTTGTTGTATTGTCTAGTAATGCCTCTGAGCTTTTCTCCCTGGAACTCCACTAAAAATGGGCTTCCCATTTGAATGTTTCCAGTTAACAAATGTAATTAACTAATAAAAAAGTAAATATTTCCTCTCACTATTAACATGAAGAAAAGAATACCCTCTTCAGATGGCCTGCCAAGCCAAAGTCTTCTGAAGTTGTAGGGAAAAAGTTAATAACAGGTGACTTTGTGAGTGTGCATCATTTAAAAAAAAACAGTAGTATTGCAAATATTATGTGCTAAAATATGCAGTGCTGATGTTCGTAGTTGGTACCAAAGATGTCATGAACAAAATGCAGTCTAGGCAGTGTGTGTGTGTGTGTGTGTGTGTGTGTGTGTGTGTGTGTGTGTGTGTGTGTGTGTGTGTGTGTGTGTGCGCGCACGCAGTCATGCAGGTACAGATCAGTGAGTGAGAAAAGTACAGACCACATTCCAAAAGAGAAGTAAGTCTGCCCTAATTCTGAAAGACTTGCTCTCAATGTAAATGACGTACTTTGATTTAAGGCCTATCTATAAACAGACTTGCACAGGGGCCAGATTCAAAACACCTGCTCTCAGCCTACTCTCTGTTAACTGGTCACTTATAGGTTCATAGGTTCATAGGTTCATACTAGGCTATCTGCCCTAGGGCATTTATAAGCCTAGCCAGAGTGTGTTTGGCTTTTGCCACCCATTTTAAATTAATTTTGCTATGCCCTTTTTTGAGGTTAGTATACTGTGCCTCTGTCTAACAGTGACACAGAAGTGATACCCGGGGTAATCCTACAATCTCCCATCCACTCATCAAGATTCCTCTTGAAGAGAGTCAATGAGGGACTCTGCCTAACCTGGACTGGGATTTTATTCCAGAGTGAAGGGAGTCTCTGGGTTATGAATCTGTCCCTCCAGCATGTCCTATTTATTTCAGTGCTGAGGTTCAAGTCTCGAGCACGTAGCTCGATGGGATTTGGATTTTCTGAGGTGCAGCATGTCCATTAATTCCGGGTTGGACATGGCTTTATACGTCAGGCACAGATCGCCTCTGAGCAGGCGGTATGCCACTGAGTAGAGCTGGAGTTTCTTTAACCAGGCAGCATATGGCATCTGTTTGAGCCCTATGATCCTCTTGGTGAGGTACTTTTGGGGTCTTTCCAGTTGCTGCAGGTGTCTGGTAAGGTACATCCCGAAAGGGCATTGTACTCAATTATGGGCCTGATGAGGGATGAGTAAAGAGGCACGATGACCTCCCTGATCTAGATGTGAATCCCTTCATGATTAGGTGGGCTATATAAAATGTTTTTCTAACCACTTTGGCCACGTGGTTGTCAAATGAGAGATTGCTATCAACTTGGGTCCCCAGGTCCCTAATTACTTCTTCCGTACTTAATGGATTACCACCTATGTGGTAATTTGTGGGAACTTTGTTTTTGCCAAAAGGGATGACTATACACTTTTTGGCGTTTAGCTTGAGGCCATGGCTCTGGCACCAGTTGTCTGTTTCTATGAGGCCCTTTTGGAGGATGCTTGTGTCAGCTGGAGAGTCGATTATGGCGCCCAGTTTGCAGTCATCTGCGAACTTAGTCAGCCACAGTCCTTCCGTGTTGGCCTGTATCTCCGAGAAATATATACCGAACAAGAGAGGTCCCAGGACTGAGCCTTGTGGGACGCCACTTGTAACTGGTTTGGAGTCTGACATGGCTCCAGCAATTCTAACCATGTGGGTTCTGTCCTTGAGCCAGTTTGCAACCCATCTAGTGACATAGGGGTTTATATTTAAGCTGGTGAGCTTATCTATAATGCCGAGTGGGGTATTGTATCGAAGGCTTTTGCGAGGTCCAGGTAGGCTGTGTGGACCACCTTCCCCTCGTCAATGGCCTTGGTGACTGTTTCAAAGAAATCAACCAGGTTTAAGAGGCAGGATCTGCCCTTAACAAAGCCAAACTGGGTAGGATCCAGTGTCTGTAGGTCCCCAATATCTTTATTTATGAGGTCCATGATGATCCTTTCCATAGCTTTGCAGACTAAGCTAGTCAGGCTTATGGGGCGATACTTTCCAGGATCCGTTGAGGCACCACCTTTGTGGAGAGGGACCACTGTTGCTGTACGCCACTCTTTGGGTACATATCCTGTAGTAAGGCTAAGATTGAACAGTAGTTTTATGTTTGGGTTTAGCTCTTCTTGGAGTTCATGTAGGACGCAGCCTGGGAGACCGTCTGGTCCCATTGATGCTGTGTTTGTTGCTTTGGAGAGGGCAGCTCTTACCTGAGCATCTGAGATGTCAGGGGGGCAGCACTCTGCTGGGATAAATATTTGCCCTTTTGGTGGGTGGGGGGGGTTTGCGCTGAACCTGTCAGCTAGGATGTTGGCAATGTCTGTGGGTTCGGTGTATTTTTTGTCATTTTGGACTAATTCTGAGCATGTCTGGGAATTCCCACCCAGGTTCCTAACATAACTAAAGAAAGCCTTGTGATTATCCTTAGTGTCCTGTGCAATTTTTCTCTCGAAGCTGGCCTTAGATGATTTTATGAGTGCCCGTAGCTTTTTGCTAATACTGATCAGAGATGCCTTCCCTTTTTGGGATTTTGCTCTATCATGTAGTAGCTTTCTCCTTCTATTGTATAGTTTGTTTATGGCTGGGGTCCACCAGACAGGACGCCTGCCTTTGGAGGATTGGGTCTTGGTTTTATTTGGAATTGCATGATCCATGCATTCCTGAAGGTGTTCATAGAATGCGTTTATAAAGGATTCTGCGGTCTGGGACGTATTTTCCACAGGCCCGGGGGCTTTTAAGGATTCCACCTCGGTTTTGAGGAGTGTGAAATTTGCTTTAGAGAAGTTTTTCACTGTGGTTTTCAGGGCAGGGGGTGGAGTCGGGATGTGAATATCCAGTGAGATTAGTTTATGGTCTGATCTTACCAGTGAGGGATACACTTCTGGTCTGGAGCATAGAGTCCCCATGTTGGTGATGATCAGGTCCAGTATGTTTTCACCTCTTGTGGGAGTGGTAACAAGTTGTTCCATAGCATTTGAGTTTATAAATTCTAGGAACCTTTGGGCTAGGGTGTTGGAGCTAGAGTAATGCTCCCAGTCTATGTTTGGGTAGTTGAAGTCGCCCAATATAATGGTGTTTGGTGAGACCTTCATATTTTCCAGTGTTCTCAGGAAGGCCGCGTGGGGTTCCTGGGTTTGGGAGGGTGGTCTGTAGCAGGCTATAAACTGGAAGGCAGTTTTACCCACTGTTAGTTGCACATGGATAGTCTCTGATGCTTCGTGCTGTGCCACCAACCTGGAGGTGTGGGTATCTTTGACGAATATTGATACTCCCCCTCCTTTTGTGGTACAGTCCAAGTTTTGGGGCCGAAAAGCATGGTATGAGGTATAACCTGGTAGTGCTGGGGTGCTCTCTGGAGCCCTGAACCAGGTTTCTGTTACTGCACAGATATCAATTTTCTCCATGCTAAGGAGAGTTTCGAGTGCGTGCATCTTGAGGTTTAGACTTCTGGCATTGAGTAGCATTACTCTTAGTTTCTTATCCCTTGTGATACCTATGGAGGTGGGTTTGTCTTTTGAGCCTTGCCTAAGAAAGGCACTATGGGGGTAGCAAGAGCCTTTGCCAATATCCAAAAGCCCAGGGGTGACAGGTGCAAGCCATCCCTAGCGAAGCATCGTGGCTTGTCGAGCATGTCATCCCAGGCTGACAGGCATTGGATCCCCTTTAAATGACACCAATACTTAAGCCAATTGTTGAAATTGATCATCTTGTCTTCATATTGTGGCATCATTCTTGGTGAGGGTAAGATGCTACTCAAGGTCAGGGTCATACCGGCCTGGGCTACATGCTCAGAGAGCTCCTCTATGTCTCTTTTCATGTAGTCCAGGGAGGTACGTCTCAGGTCATTCACACCAGCATGGACAATGACTGAGTCATATTTGTACTTGCCTTGGAGTGACCTGAGTGCTTGCGTTATGTGGCGGATCCTAGCGCCTGACAGACAGCTCACCGTGACCTTCTCCTTGTTCAGCCTGGTGAGCGGGACGTCACTGTGCCTGACGATAGAGTCACCTATTGCAAGTGTATCAGGTGTGTTGTTTAGCCTTAAGGGCTGTGACTGTTCGGCACACTGGCTTTGTGAGCTATGTGTTGCACGTGTTTTGTTTTGGGGTAGCGGTTGCTTGGGTGTCTGCTTTGGAGGTCTCTGCTGCTTAGGCAGATTTTTATTTAGAGCCTCCGAGTATGTTTTTGTGTGTTTATGTGTTTGGTTTGCTGTCATGGTAGGTCTATGTGAGACTGGAATTGTAGTGAGTGTGGTTTCCTTCTCCTCCTGACTGGTTTCACCAGTACTGAGTTGAGAGAGCTTAGCCTCCAGTATGGCTATATGGTTGCATCTCTCACATGTGTTGGAATTTGTTGGGAGGAGGAGAGGGTTGTCTGTGTACATGAGGCAGTTGTAACATTGCCTCAAGATTCCCAGATTCACCAGCTGGACCGGAGAGGAGATTGACAACTGACCTTTGGACATGCTAGAATAGTATTGGGAATTCCTTTATAATTGAAAAAAGGGCCAATGGGGAACGAGGTACTCAAGGGGAGTTTGTGAGGGTGTAGTGCTTTTAATATTTTAGTGCTGACTTATATAATTGCTTTAGTGAGCAAGTGCCAGGTAACTTAAATGCAATGTGTTTCAGGTAACTTAAATGCAAAAACGACAAACAGTAACTTTCTTTCAAGTGAAACAAGGAAATAAGTACAGTAAGCAATGCAGATATCACTAGGGATCCACAGAAGCGCTGAAAAGCTGCGTTTTAGGTGGAATTAGCGTTTCAGGGAAATAACAAGCAAACAAACAAGCAGCATACAAATAAAGCTAGATTCAGCAGGCCTGGATCTAGTCTATGCTACAGCAAACAAGGTGTACCAATTTCAGTAAGAAGCAGTTCAAATATGCAGGCACTATAAGCCTTTAACCAGAAATTCCCAGCTCAGAAGGGCAGAGTCCAGCCTCTCCTCCCACAAGAGTGCAGACCACGAACCCTTTAAATGTAAAATAACTGGCCTGAAGCCCAAGTGCTTAAACTAGAATTAATACACTTTTAGAATAACAGACACTGAGCCCTCAATCAGCAGTTCCCAACTTAGAAGGATGTAAGCTACCTGTTCTGCCACTACAGTGTAGACCACAAACCTTCTTAATGTAAAACAACTGGCGTGAAGCCCAAGTGCTTAAACCAGAATGAATACACTTTTAGAATAACAGACACTGAGCCCTCAATCAGCAGTTCCCAACTTAGAAGGATGTGAGCTGCCTGTCCTGCCACCACAGTGCAGGCCACAAACCTTCCTAATGTAAAACAACTGGTCTGAAGCCCAAGTGCTTAATCCAAAAGACTTAGAATGATAGTTGCACTTTAATCAAGTTACTAATAAATACAACTGAATACTTTAAAGAATGCCTGGATTAGTGCTCAGGTTATACAAACAAAGCTAAATTCAGCAGGCCTGGATCTAGTCTATGCTACAGCAAATAAGGTGTACCAATTTCAGTAAGAAGCAGTTTAGATATGCAGGTACTATAAGCCTTTAACCAGAAATTCCCAGCTAGAAGGGCAGAGTCCAGCCTCTCCTCCCACAAGAGTGCAGACCACGAACCCTTTTAATGTAAAATAACTGGCCTGAGGCCCAAGTGCTTAAAATAGAATTAATACACTTTTAGAATAACAGGCACTGAGCCCTCAATCAGCAGTTCCCAACTTAGAAGGATGTAAGCTACCTGTCCTGCCACCACAGTGCAGACCACAAACCTTCCTAATGTAAAACAACTGGTCTGAAGCCCAAGTGCTTAAACTAAAAGGCTTAGAATGAGTTACACCAAGCAGTAATAAATACAATTGAGTACTTCTAAGATGACGCAAAAGCAAAATTAAGTAGGAAGAAACACAAATACAGTAAAAGCAGATTTTTTTTTTTTTTTTTTGAGTGAGCAAATGAGATGGGCCCAGGAGTTACAGGACAGAAACAAGTGCAAATGCAGAGAGCAAGTGCAAATACTGAGAGCAAGTCTCTTGGAATCAGGCCATACCTATATTATATATATATATATATATATATGTGTGTGTGTGTGTGTGTGTGTGTGTGGCATATGCATCATGGCAGTTATGTAGAACTCATACCTCTCAACTGTCCCTCATTTTGAACAGCATCACATTTTTTCTCATGTTTGTATCCTGTCCTTTATAAAATTGCTGATTTTCTGGTGAATCACTAAGGATTTTAGACAAGTCAGTAATGATCAATGTTAGAGTTTCATACTTCTTGTCAGAACTGCATCTTTATGCAGAAGCTGCTATTCTATTAAATTTCTAAGTGAATTAAAATAATATTTAAAAAATATTCAATATTTTGTCCCCCATTATTTTTTGCTTTTTCAGAATTATTTGATCAAAGAAGTTGAGAGTTAAAAGAGAATAATACCTCTCTCGACTCTGTACCTGATTTTGCAGGTCCTTGATTTTTGCCTCACATTTTTTTCCTCCATCCCTCTTATTGATTTTTTGGTAAATCACTGAGGACTACAGAAAAGTCAATAATACCAGACATTAGAGTTTCACATTTCTTATAGTTCAGAAAATGGATGCTAATGCAAAATGTGTTCTTCTATTATGTTTTTAAACAAATTAGAGTAATATTTATAAATTGTCCCTGATTTTATCCCCTATTGTTTTTAGTTACATCCAGAAATTCTTTACTAAAGAAGTTGAGAAGTATGCGGGGACACTCCAGATTGTGCTCTACTGTTATTACTGCCCACAGTTTTAGCTGACTTCTTGCCACAATTAAAAAAAACATTTATCTACGAAGGGAAAACTGTCCCTGAAGACCCACAGCACTACTATTCCTGTCAGTATCTAGTGAAATGACTACTTGACTTCAGATTAGCAAGAAAGCACTGCAATTAGTTGCTCAGGACAAATGATCATAGGTACTTAGACTACAGAATTCTTTGTAGTCTTTAGTCATAGCAATAGCTGACAAGCAGTTGATGACACAGCACTGCAATCAGTTGCTAAGGCAACCAATTGCAGGTGCTTAGACTGCAGAGTAATAGGACGTGGATTTGCCACCAATGCCATATTACCGTGATTAGAAAAGCACAATTGCTGGCCATTGTACACATTTCTAGATTCACAGATTTATAGAGTATGTAAGATAGAATTAATCTTTGTCAGCACTCACCCTCATAGAGTACCTGGTACTTCCAGGGGGCAAAAAAAGTCAGGAAAGGAATGAGTTTACAAAAAAGTCGGGACAAGAATGAGTTTACAGATGCCTACATAACCATTAAGGTTCTATTAAAGCAATAAAGCAAGGGTATCACTTTGATTTTTATGTAATATATTTCAGGGATGGGAAAAGCACTGAGTAATAAATTTGTCTCTCCAGTATGTCTTATTTGTTTGTTTGTTTGTTTGTGATGGGAGATTTAAGTCTTCAGTTTGGGTATTTATGAATCCATTTGTTTTGGAGATATGTAAGAGATCAAGGAGGGTTGAAATATTAATACCACAGAATGGTAGACATACATCATTGCACAGGAGTCTATAATAATACAGTGTATAGGAATAAGGATATCATGTATAGGTAAGTCTTAGTAACTGAGGGTGTTTAGTCTGGTGGTCTTTTTAGATAGGGACCATTTGCATCTTTTTCAGCTGCATGATGTGTTTGGCTAGATACATTCAAAAAGGGCATTATATTCTATAATTGGTCTGATCAGGGGAGAGTATAGAGGAAATATAACTTCTTTTGACATGGATACGACACCTTTACTTCTGTCCGGGCTAGACATCTATGATGTAAGCTGTTGTTATATTTTGTTTACCAAAGGTGACCCTGCTACATTTTTTGTATTTAAATTTTGCTCATTTCTTAATAAACCATTGAGTTGAATAGTTCATCCCATGCTGGCATCAGCTGCTGAGTAAATGACAACACTCAGCTTTCAGTCATTATACCTGTGTTAGTGGTTTGGAGATTCAACAAATGCATCTTAAACTTAATATATCTCAGTACTGAGCTCTGAGGAATGCCTCTAACCCCTGTTTTTTTTGGTTTTTGAGGTGGCAACTGCTAGATTAACTATGTGAGCTCTCTATCAGCCAGTTTGCTATCTGTCTTACAACATAAGGTTCTATGTTTAGTATTTTAGGCTTATTCGGAAGACCAGCATGGGAAATGTTGTCAAAGGTCTTGACTAGATCCAAGTAAACTGAATGAACTGCATGGCTTCTATCTGCAGCTTCAGTGACTTTCTCAGAGAAATTTGTTAAATTAAATGGACATGACTTCATTTTACATAACCATATTGTTGTGGGTCTAAACTAACAATATATATATTTTTTTCATATCACAGCTTATGAAAACAGATAAAAATTAATACATAACATGAATTTGCTAATTATGCTTTTTAGGCTTATGGGTCCATACTTCCTGGTAACTGAGGTGAGGCCCTTTTATGAAGAGGCATAATGATAGCTATTTTCTGTAACTCAAAAACATACCCTGCATTTATGCTTAAGCTGAACAGCTTTGGGGGGGGTTCAGAGATGGTGTGTCTGGTACTGTTAGTTAAGCAGCCACATATATTATCGAGACTAATGGAGGTGGTACTCTAAGTTCTGGAGAATGCAGTTAGGACATATTCCATAATAATCTTGTGGAGCTTCAATAACTATTTCTGGTAAAATGTTGTAGCTAGGTCAGCTGGCAACCTGGGGAATTCCTCAGTTGGCACCCTCCCCTCTGAGTTTCCACTCAGAAAATAGTTATCACGTTTCTAGGTAAAAGCTCTTTATCTGTCTGAAACATCTTTGATCCCATTCACAGCTGCTTAAATGAATACAGATATTGCTGTCATGCAATATCTGCATCAATGATTTATACAGACCAGTTGGCACTTCTTCTGTAGTGCTCATTGTGCTCCGTAGCAGTTGCATCTAGGGCACCCTCTATCTTGCCCCCACCCTAGTTACTACTTTGGTTTCTGGTGTGAATGTGTCACAGGTATATCTACAAGTATATCAGCAGTATCTATAAGGTCAAAGTGGGTAATATCATTATGCATTATTCAGGGTATTTCTGTGTGCTATGTTTTAAACATCTGCTGTAGTTAAAGGATTTATCATTATCTTTGTCTATGGATGCTCATTTTAATTTGTGTCTTACTATGATCTCCCTTATCGCATCTTTCAGATTTTTGCTAATTTTTTTGACAGTCTTTAATGTGGATAAAGTTAGATGTATTATAGGCCTTAATTAGCCTTTTTTGTTATATAGCTTATTGTTTTATTCCACTGATGGTTTATTTTTAGCTCCCAGTATATCTGGTGCTAATTGTGACAGCTTGGTTTAATGCTATTTCATTGACCTGAATAAAATTCATTGTCATAAATGACAGCTGAGACTACATGAGGGCTGGAAATTTTGTATTTGAATTTTGAGAACTCATCATATAGTTTTAATAAGTTTGTCTTTTTAAAGTCCTTGAATTTAGAGGTGATCATTGTGATTGGCTTAGAGGCATTAATGTTGCTACTACGACCATAGTTACCATATATGCAGTCCTAGCTTGCTTGGGTGCAGAGGATGAATGTCACTTTGAGGACCGCTTTCCATACTGAAACATAGAGGCTTGTTACTATTTCATATTGTTGTTCATGTGAATGGATCTGCGGGATTGCCATGATGCAGCACACAGACTTGGTGTTGAACACTGGCACTGGTGTGGTTGAACCACTGGGACCAGTCACTGTGATGTGGCACAAACACTTGGTACTGCATGCCAGCACTGTTGTCAATAGACATCTATGGGACTGGCTGTCTTGATATGGCATGGAGGGTTGCCACAGTACTAGCCTATAAATGAAGTCTTCTGGCTGCTCTGCAGAGACATGTTGCAGTGCAGCACTGTAGCCAAATCCAGTCTGTGATATGTGCACAGAGAGATAATATACGGTAGTGTCATCTCATGCCCTACACATTTTATGGGGGTGCCGCATGGTTGTAAGAGTAACTGAGTACTCTGGTATAACCTATAGCATTTGTGAAAGGGGTGCAATATGGCTACAGTGTGCATAATTTGTACATTTCTGGCTACACCCCTGGTTGGTACCTCATAAAACCTCCTTTCTACTACTGTTTTCCTAGTGCCCACTATATACCCCACATCTTTCATTTACACAACTGATTTGTTTGACTCATATTCCCTGTGTGATATAAAGTGGCTAATGGCATGCTATATTCAAAATAACCAGTTTGGAAGGCCCTATTTTTACTACAGTTCACAACTGAATCTGTTTTTGTAGCTCTGGTATTTTCTAGAAGATTCCCACACTGTCTTGTTCATACCTTTGTTTTTTAATATAACCTCCTTCCCTTAACTATCTGATCTCCTAAACTGTTCCACTATTTATGTCAGTCAGTGATAATTAAAACCCTGCCTAGGTAGTTTCTAAGAGCATATTTGAACATGTTACTCTGCACTGTAATGCATAAATATTACCCATGAAAATTTCAAAGCCTTTAATGTAGGAAGTACCCTTACCCCTTTAACAACACAGGGGCATGGCAGATAATGACCCATGCCTCCACATGCACCTGCTGAGACTGTTTACTATACTTGCACTGTACATGAATCATGTAATAAATGCAGTATACCACTAGGTTTCTATCTGTAAGCATTTTTAAATGTATTATGTATTGCTTTAGCGCATGCATTTTTATCATATAAATGTGAAGCTTTTCATCCTGGAGCCTCAGCAGGAAAAATTTCTAAGATCAGACTTTCACAGTTTACAAACTTAAATAAATAAAAAATAAGTAAAATAAATCTTAACCACTTTTCACTGAACTTTTCACAAGGTTTGTGAATGCTTCACATCTGGAAAGAGAAGAAAGTACATTTGCATACATCCTACTTCCCTACAACAGCAGATGTTCATAGAACACACTACCTTACAGGCACATGAGTGCCCTGCTAACCTTCCTCTGACAGTCTACAAAAGCTCAGAGTCCCTCCCCCTACCTGTTTGTGAGTGTGATGGACCAATTATCTGGCAGTACAGGGACTGTCTTTCAGACCCACAGACAGGACACTTTCAGTTTTCTAGAGTCCAGAATTAAGAGAATATGAAAATGCAAGATTTGGGAACATCTACTGCTCCAAACCAAAAAACACACATGCACACCTACATGCTCGTGCATGCACTGCAGCACACACACCCCACCACACACACACACACACACACACACACACACGCACACACGCACACACACACACACACACACACACACACACACACACACACACACACACACACACACACACACACACACACACACACACACACAATAAAGGCCTTTGAGCATAACTCATCAACAACTCCAACATCAAACTACGTACAGTCAAAAAAGAGGAATGCCTGGTGGGTACTGCCAGAAGGTAGTGTGTTCTACTAAAACATCTACTGTTGCAGATAAGTATGACTTATGCAACTATACTATTTTCAGCAAACACACTGCCTTACTGGCATATGGATGGATTACCAAAGATTCCCAAAGCTTATCCAACGTGGATTGGATATAGCCTAAAACAGAATTAGCCCAGAAATACAGCATAAACTGATGAAAAATTCCTGTCAGAAATATTTAGCATACAAAATGGCTACAATGTTACAGTTACTCTGTAATCCTGCTCAGTCACTCAAAATAATCATAACTCCAAAGAAAAGAAATGCAATATCAGAAAGTTGTCCTATCAAAACATCCAAATTAAGTTTTTAATCAACAACATAGACCTTAGTGTGCTAGTCAAAATAAAAACAGAAGCATTTACATTTCTAATCAGAAAAAAGTTAAAACAGAAAACACTATTCAAACACTGATATAAAAAGGCAGAGGGAGGAAATAAAACCCAAAAGTGTTTCTTAGCCAAGCTCAGCAGCTGAAAATCCAGAGACAGATGCCGTCTAATCTAGGATCCTTCTCTTACCGTGCACTAGAAAACTGAAAGGATTCTATCTGTGGGTTTGAAAGGCAGTCCCTATACACTCAAATGATTGGTCTATCACACACACAGGCAGGCAGGGGGAGGAACTCTGAGCTTTGGTAGACTGACAGAGAAAGGGTAGCAGGGCACTACAACCCATATGCCAAATAAGGCAGTGTGTTTGTTGAACATTGGCCTTTCTTCTTAAATACAAGATCCTGTCTTACCAGATAGTGTTTCTGAAATTCTCAAGGAGGAACATCATCTCAGTAAGAGAATTCTTAAAAATTCTAGGACTTTTGGCATCCATGATTCTCATGATACCATTGGTCCATCTCCCTGAGAGAAAAATTCAGTGATATGTCCAGAATTGTGGACCCAGAACCTACATTCACCGGAATCAAAGTTCTTCATGAGACAAGAGTTATAGTGTCAGAGAGCACATCTGAGCATTAACCCAGGACTTCCCTTCCTCCCACCTATTCTGATGCAATCTGTCCAGAGAGATTTGTTAAACTTCATTTGGAGAGCTGTGTCAATGGGAATGCAAGTGCAAGCCACTTGGGGACCAAGAACATGCAGAAGCACATCAGTATCAAGGACATGTTGGCAATGATTCATGCCTTAAAAGTCCTATACACAACCTATAGACTCTGGGTCCTTTTCGTTTAGTTACGGACAACACCAGAGATTCAAAAGCTACTTCTGTAGGCTCAAAAGGAAATGTCAAAAATCATCGTGGTGAGCCCCTATTGATACAGGCAGTCTTTGTTCTCCCTTCTAATGGCATTGACCAAGGGCAATTACCACAGACTTCCTCACACTGTAGCATTTGCTCACACAGTGTCGAGTGGTGACTGGTGCACCCCAGTTTGGAGCAACTAGAACTAACAGTCTGGATTATTCAATCTTGACTCCATTTAGGCACTTGTTTCATGAAGTATCAGGTGTTACAGGAGGCTAGAAAACCTGCTATTAGAAAATCTTATGTTTACAAATGGGTACAATTTTCTATGTGGTGCATAAATGAGAGCAGATGGTCGCTTGAGGTTAACATCCCTATGGTCTTGAGATATTTATGTGAGATACTTCAGAATGGCTTGGTGCATTTAGCGGCCATCTCTGCCAATGGACCCCCCCCTCTTTCTTTCAGTAAAGCAATTCATAAAAGGAGTAATGGATTTGAGACCCCCTTGGAAGCAACTTTCTCTTTTGTGGGATCTCAACTATATTCTGGAACAAATTGACCTTACCACCTTTCAAATCTGCTGCTTAGGCTGATTTAAAGTTCTTAAAGTGGAAAACTATTTTGCCTACTGCTCTGACATCTGCAAGAAGAGTCTGTAAGCTGCCAGCTCTGATGGTGGTACTACCTTACCTGACTTTCCACAGGGATAGAGTTGTGTTACACACTAAATCCTCCTTCTTGCCGAAAGTGGTCTCAGAATTCATCCTCAGTCAGTCTATTCACTTCCCTGTGTTCTTCCCAGAACTTAAAAATACATGCGAGAGGATACTTCATACCTTGGATGTGCATTGGCAGCTCAGGAACTACTCTGAAATCTTTTAGAAAGGCTAAAAGGCTTTTTTTTCCTACATAGAGGCAAAGAAGGATCAACCAGCTTCTAAGCAAACTATTGCATATTGGTTGTATTCTGGCATTGTTTTTTCTTACACCCACCATGACAAAGGCACATTCCACCAGGGCCTTTTCCTCTTCAGTGGTGCATTGGAAAGGAGTGGACTCTAGAAGTATTCTAGAGGAAGCAACTTGGCCATCTGTCCATACCTTTATGAAGCACTACAAGCTGGATGCTTTTTTATAAATCCAGAGCAGGCTTCACTAGGACCATTCAACAGGGGCTCCTGAACCCTTTTCCTCCAATGTTGTGTAAGCTTTGGAAATCTACCCATATGCCAATAAGGCAGGGTGTTTGTTGAACAAAGTACAGCTGTACTTACCTGGAAAAGAAGATGCTCAAAGAACACACTGGCTTACTGGCAGTACCCTCCCACCATCCCCCTTTTTTGGATGTACATAGTTTAGATTTGTAGTTGCCACTGAGTTATGGTCAGTGGGCTTTTTGTTAAGTGTGTGTTTTGACTGGAAAAGTAGGTGTTCACAGTCTTGTGTTTTCATTTTCTATTCCTTCTGGACCCTAGAAAACTGAAAGGGTTCTGTTTGTGGGTCTGAAAAACAGTCCCTGTATTCTCGGATGACTGGTCCATTACACCCACAGACAGTCAGGGTGAGGAGTTCTGCGCTTTGATAGACTGCCAGAGATATGGTAACAGGATGCCAGTAAGGCAGTGTCCTACAAACATCTACTGTTACAGGTAAGTAGGACTTATGCAACTGTATTTTCTTTTGTTGGTGTTGATTAATCACTCCAGAAGACAAGTCTTTGTCAGGGTGTCAGGCACGACTTTCAAATCTTCAACTTGAACACTAACTGGGAGAGTAAGGTTGAGACCTTCTCCAGTGGTTCCAAATAACTGGATACAGGCACTGCACAGATCAGTAAGTCATTCAATTAAAGAAACATATGAATGCCAAGAGTCCGACCATGGGCCAATACCAGAGCAAAGCATTTGGTAAACACTCAAAGTGCAGTGGACAGTCCAAAGCATAATGAAAGAGAACCAATAGTGCAAACCAGACACAACAAATCTCACATATCTCCTGACAGCTAGGCTGCCTTGTTGAGAGCTAACTTCACAGATGAGGGACTTGAGAAATACGGGTGCTGTTCCTTGGCACAGTCAAAGGTTAGAAGGGGCGTTACCCTTTTTGGGAAAGTAACCCCCTCTTGTTAGGTTTGGCAGAGGTCTTGTTATGCCATTTCCTTTTGCTGCCTTGATTTTTGTTTGGCTGGCACTTTTGTTTGTTGGGTCACTGAAATGTATCTTTCTTATTGGAGGTAAACTTGGGAATATGGAACATTTTTAACATCCCTTGCATGAGTTTATCTTTATCAGCCCAGATCTTAAGGATATGATTAGCTGCTGTATCAAACACACAATTAGAATCAAGTAGATCATTAATAATCTCATGTTTTAACTCTTCAGAAAAGTTTTGACTGTGCAACCAGGCATACCCAATTATCACTGCAGACATTGCTGCATTTCTAGAAATAGTTTTGGTTCCCTCCAAGGTATTCTTTAAAGCATGTTTAGCCACTTGAGAAACATTGGACATGATATCTTTGACACATACTTTTTGCTCAGCAGGTAATGATGCAGGTATTTCATCTAAACTATACACACACCTCAACACAAACTTACACAAAAAAGACTGGTAGTTAAAAACCTTAAACACTACCATGCTGGACAGTACAAGCTTCTTTCCCCTAAGATTATAGCCACTTGCTTTGTTTATCTGAAGAGATTTGATTTGATGAAGACCATCTTTTTTGCTGGAAGATGTCAGTAGGGACACAGAAGCAGGGTCTGCAGACAAAGGGGCTTTAAGGTAAGGTATGGTCGAGCACACCCTGAATTTCTTATACACTTTTTTAGGCAGAGACTCATTCAGCAAGGAGAATTCCAAAGGAAAGTTGCCAAATCTGGGGTCTCATCCTGTAAAAAAAAATAACCCTGCTGATCTCAGGGGCAGACGAGGATTGTTCCCATCTGGATACATCCATAAAATTAGCCAACATTTGGGAAAAAGAAAACATTTTTTTGTGTTTCTTAACCTGTTTGCCCACAAAGGAAACTGACTGATCAGACTCCAATGCTTCAGAAACCTCATATTCTGGATTTCCTTCAAAATCAGGATCCTTGGGTGGTTGAATGGGGATGGGAGTGCCAACATTACTCCTAATCTGGGCTTGCACCCCCTAATCAAATCACTGGACAGTGGATACCACCTCAGGTGGAAACACAGTCAGATACTGTTGCCTTGCAATGTAGTGGGTCTTCTGTATCTTTTTTTTTTTTTTGCATGCACTATACCAGTTGTAGATTATCTGGGGGGTGGCATATCAACAATGGCAACTGATTCTGGACTCCTGACTTCTACTGTACCTAAAGAGTTTTGTTGTCCTGTACCTAAACCAGGCAATGGTACAGTCCCAGAGGACATGTCTGACCCTTGTGTCATGCACAGTTGTGGTAATAACTCCACACTAGGGGTCCTGGAGGCAAAAGAAAGCAAGTGGTCCAATACCCTGCCCAAGACTACTGAGGAGTCACAAGCCATAAGCTGAGGCATATTTCTTAATTTATTTCTATGTTTTTAGGTGCATAAGGGGTAGATGGTAGTGAGAACAGTATATGAATACATCAAGTTAGTAGGGGACAAAAACTAGCCAGATCAATACCAAGCTCTGTCTGCATGGTCAGCCTAGTAAAAATAGATAAACCACACTATTTTCCTCTAAACAGCAATCTGAAGTCTATTTCAGTAGGGATAATATTCTGAATATTGCACTGAGTAAAATTACAGTAGTTTCAGTAACACAGTTCAAAGCACAAAACATTTATCTCAAAAGACAGCCAATTTTAATAACCAAAGGTTAGTTTCAGCCCCAAATGATTAGAAGCAACATAAAAACAGCTTTAGATAAAGAATAAAGTATAAACCTATGAAAAATTCCAGTCAGAAATTTTTAACATACAAAATGGTGCCAAAAACATGATTTAAATGAAAAAATGTAAATTGCTGTAATCCTGCTCAGTCACCTCAAATAATCATAACCCTAAAGAAAAAAACTGTAAAAGAAGCAGGTTTTCCTTTCACAACTTTCAAATGAGGCTTTTAATGAATGGAAATAGACACAATTTACTTGCAGCATTAAGAGGAACTGTACTAAAATGAGCTTAGTACAGAAATTCATCTAAACATCCATCAGTGGCCATAAAACACATTACAAGGGTTAAACATCCACAGAAACTAAGAATTATCTTAAACTGCATAAATCCCATACCACAAGGTAAAGTAAAACCCCAAGTACATATAATTTTCCACTCAGAAAAAACAAGCAAATCAGCAGAATACACCGATCAAGCAGTGATGGGAAAAAGCAGAGGGAGGAAATAAAACTTAAAAGGTTTTTTTTTAATCTGAGCTTAGCTGCTGAAAAGATTCAAAGTAAGACACAGTCTTCCAAGATATCCTTTTCTTTCTATGGCACTAGAAAAACTGAAAGGGTCCTGCCTGTGGGTCTGAAAGTCAGTCCCTGTACTGCCATATAACTGGTTCATCTTACCTATAGACGAGCAGTGGGAGGGACTCTGAGCTTTAGTAGACTGCCAGCAGGGCATTATAACTCATATGCCATTAAGCAGTGTGTTTGTTGAACATCAAATATTGTATAATACTGTCATTAATTTGCATAAATTAAATTAAAAAATAATCACATTGCAGGCAGCAGAATGATTTTGTCATTTTGCACTAGGCAAACCTGTTTAGTTTTAGTGCCTTTATTTTTTTTTATAATTGTAATTTTTCTAAAAGTTGCATTTATTCTGATGGACTAAAGCTCTGTGGCATGATAACTGAAAACTAAGAAGTCTTGCTTAAAATTCCAGGAACAGATACATCCCTACATGAAGCAACACTATATTTTAATGGCTCTATAAATCTACACAGTGAAACAAATGTACACTGATGCAGATGTCAATGAATAAAAGGCAAAATTAGAATTAATATTTACATATTCATTACAATTTCTAAGATACAGTGCTTTTATTTTTGCTTTTCCTTGTTATTTTAAACTTTCGACATGAAAAGACTAAACACAGTGCACTACATTTACTTCGTATAACTGCAAACATTTGACATAGATTTCTTGCAGCAAATTCTACTACAAAAAAAATCTAGCTGCGCTTTATTTTTTTTTCAGTAGCATTTGTACTAGTCTGACACTGGAAACCTGTCACTATGACATATCTTAACTGTTAGATATATATTTAGAGGTTTATAAATGCATGTACACCTGTTTGCTAGTTAGATGCATACACTTCTGTTTGATAGAATATATGTAGAATAATATAGTCAGTTAGATGCATACATTTCTGTTTGCTAGCATAAATAAAGGGTTAAACTGTTCTCAGCTAAAAATTAAATAAAAAAATGGCATTCATCTGTAATGTAACATGAATGTTCATGTTCTGGTACAGTGAGAAAAATGCTGATAAGGATAACTCCTTAAAAAAAGACATTTAGCTGAATATTCAGTGTTTGATACAATGATTACAGATAAGGAATTCCTGAGACGCAGGTGCAAGAAAGGAACCGAGTTGGAGGTAAGGACAACTTACTAAACTGTCACGTAATTCACCTTGAAACAAGAACACAAAGTAGCTTAACAACAGACTGTATGACATCAGAGGATACCAAAGTAACAAACTGCACATTCCCAAGGTATTAAACAATAGACTGTTCTCATGGACAAGATCTGAATTGTAGAAGAAAAAAAAGTGTATAAAAAGACAGTAAAATTTAATAATGTGAGATCTGATTTTTTGTTAGATCTGAGCACTGGAGATCCTTCATGCTGTATAAGAAGAAAACCTGAAACAGTAAATGTTATAAACTGCACAGTATTGCATGTGTCGTCTGTTATATAGACAAGTTATTTTAGTAGTTCTGTGCAAGAAAGTTAACAATATATTGCTAAGAAGGTTATAATCTGCAAAGTGTATGTGCACTAACCAGACTTTGTTTCTACAAGGCACTGAAGCATTTAGCACATCTGACGAGCATCTGCATTTCATTAGATTTTGGTTTCAGCACAAAGATTAGGCACCAACACAGAAGCTGCAGTTGGCAGTATCAGTAAGTAAGACAAGACTGTCATCACTCATTTTAAATAACTTTTCAATGGCGAGCCTTGCCTGTATCTGAACACAGGGGGAGTGGTGCCTGTGTCTTCTATAAGGTCACTTTAATTAAAGCACAGTAACTAACATTTATTTGTGTGATTGAGTCAGGAATAGAAGCATTTCAGTTTCCACAGTTTGCAGCAGTACAGTTCCTTAGACATTTGAATCCAGAGTAGGATTGCCGTGCAGGAAGTAAGCAGTGCCATAAATTCTCTAGGTTGGTAAAAATTCCAGTTAAAATCTGCAACTGCCAGCTTCATTTTACCAGCTTTTCAAGTAACTACAAAAGTTTTCTAACCATCTATGGTGATCAGAATTGGCCAGCTAAAGTTATCGTAGACTTTGGTAAGAAATTTTTGTTGTTACATGACAACATGCATGACATAAATTAGGCTAGTAAAAAGGTAGTTAACACAGTTTTACTATTATTGTGTCAATTTTAGATAGACTACAGAAGTATAAACAGCATATTAGCAAATGTAAAACCTTATTAGGGCAAGTTGACAGTCAAGAATTATGTAAATGCATTATGTTTGACTGGCATCTGAAACAGAAACATAATTGGTATGACAGTAAATGTTTATTGTGCAAGTCATATGAAACTGCTTTCTTTGTGCAATGTCTAAAAATACAGTTCAGACCATAGTTAATGGTAAACAACCAGATAAGGGTCATACACTTGCATTATGTCCTGTCACCACATGTAAAATGTTAATTTCAGAGTTGCAACAGCATTCAAGTCAGTTATTGACAAATTCTTCTGTATATCTTGATACACCTTATAGACAAAAGTGTAATAAAGCCACTACAGAGTGCAAAATAGATAAGGGCAGAGACAATGTACATGGTAAACTGACAGAAAGATTTAATAAACTTCCAAGAGACAGACAGAGTGAGTTCAAAAAGTTTAGACAACATATGCAAACACTTTTTCAGAAGTCCATAAGAGCTTTAGAGATAACAAAACAGAATACGGAAAAATATCAGACAGCAAATGCAGAATCACAAAATAACAAGAATCTGGTTAGTAAAGAGTTAAAGCAACAGCAGTTAGCTGCACTAATAAAAAATAATTTACGGCATTTTACTCTGTGTTTAGAAAATGGTTGGCATACAAAGCGGAATCTAATATAACTTTCATTCAGTTAAAGCAAGCCACATCAGTTAAACAGTAATGTAAAATGTATGACGCTGTTTTCATAGTATACATGCAGGGGCAGTCTCTCATAGCTAAGCTGTTAAATAATTTCAGAATCACCATTTCAAATAACACAACAGTTCCAGGGCATAGAAATCAAATGAGAGCAGTTAAAAGCAGTAAAAACATGAGGCCACAAGACTGACATGCATGTATTTTATTTTCACCTGAAGTGCATCAATTTAAAATGTGCAAGAGCAAAAGGCAGACAACAGCAAATGTAAATATATCTGTTTTAAGCATGTGTTAGTTAAGCCTATATCTCTTTTGTTTTTTTATAATATTTTGTAATTGTATAATAGCACCAGAAATAGCAGAGACTGCAGCAAAAATAGTATTCAAAAGCAATGCTACTAATATAAAGCTGTACTGAGTAAATAATACTACAAATAAAACCCAAGTTTAAAATGTATGCATAGTTAGGCAAATTACAGATATTTATTATAATTCTACGTGTTTTACAACTGCATTATAATATCAAGTTGCAAGGGTATTAACAAATGACTGAAAGTAAAGAAAGTGCTGAAGGGGTTAAGGGATGCACTATAGTCTACAGAGTCTAAAATGCCCAGGATGCAAAAGTAAGACATTTTGTTTTATGTGAGCTCAAATCTTCCCAGGCTGGGATGGGTAGTTACAAAAAATGTTAAAAAAACAAGATTATTTGACAGGCCTGGTGGCTTGCATTTTTCTAAAACATTACTGTTACTAAAACATAATTGTCAAGTATTCAAGTGCAGCATTAAGCAAAAACCACAAAAGTCTGCAGAAATCCTATTTAGTAATTGAATAAAATCTCACAATTATGCATACATGTCATTAATAATCTGTTTGCAGGTAAATACTAAAAGTAAAGAAAAATCAGTTACACCAAGTACAGCCAGTAAATGGGGCATGGTATGCAATTCAAATAAATTATGCAGGTCCCTAACAGGCAGAGGGCAGACATACATTCAATTCTCACAGCATGAAGCAAATAAACAATACTACAATAAAATGCTGCATACTACAGAGGGAAGGGCACTATTCCACACTGACTGTGTACACAGTACTGCAGAAGAGACTAAAATAAAGGTACAAAAAAAAACATATTGGTCTGTGTTAATAATTCAGTAATTATTAAAAGGCAACCACACCTTTTTATTGTCATTAAGTAATTAGGGTGCCATTAACATGTACAGTAGTGATTCAAAAATACCAGGAAAACATTTTAATGTTTCAGTAATCTTTAATTAGCAGGCTTCAGTTTAATACTAAGTTTGTAAACTGGACTGAGTGCACATTACAGCCCGTGTATGTACAAATGCAAAAACATTCTGTACAAGCAATATGCTATACAGTAAATGGTTTAAATGTAAACAACATTCTTCAGTGTATTAACCATATTTTCTACGGCACTCAATAAATCTGTGTAGCTAGACAATTTTGCCATCAAGTTTTAAACTGTTTACAAAAATTGTTCCTAAATTCATTTGTATGTATAGTAACAAGTCAAAGCTTACATATGTGTTTATTCCAAAAAACAAGGCTGCAATGCCATTGCAATAAATATATCACTGTATAGAGCATCACTGTATAGAGTCATATTCATCAAATACAAAATACAGCTCATAACTGGTAAAACATTTTTACAAAATGGTCTTCAAAAGAAAAAGGTTGTTAAATTAAATAATTCATCCAGTTCTAACAGTAATGCTTATCACTGTGTTGACAATATAAAACTGTGTTAACTTGCTGCATCAAAAGAAAAATAAAGGTTTTGTTTCCTAATGTGTTTCATGTAAATCATTATACCAAAAATGCATATCAGTGTTTAAAACAAAACAGAGGGAACTATTACATATATATTTAGAGATGTATAAATGCATGTACACCTGTTTGCTAGTTAGATAAATACACTTCTGTTTTCTAGAATATACAGTGGATATAAAAAGTTTACACACCCCTGTTAAAATGCCAGGTTTTTGTGATATAAAAAAATCAGACCAGGAGATTCCAAGATGGCTGCCGACTAGACTAGTCCCTATTCTTTGAGCTCCTCACAGATTTGTATCACCTTTATTTTTTTACAACTTGGGATTAATATTTTTCCTCAGATTTTTTCATAAAAGGATTATACAAAGCCTTCTACATATATTTGGAATATTTTTACCTTTGGAATTTTTATTTTGAGACACATTTTACCTCAGAACAGTTTGTGGTGTTATCTGATTTGGGCACCTGCTGCTTCAGAATTTTCCTGGAACTTGTCACCTTGGTTACAACATCTAATCTCTGGGCATGGCTACTAAATCGGAGTCTATGGATGCTCAGTCCACGAAGGCCAAATTTTCTTCAGTTCACTCACCTGAAAAGATAACACTTCCAAAAGATTGAGAACATCCAAAAATTCTTCTGAACCTGTCAAAGTAAGTAACAAAGAATTAAATGACTCAAACTTTTATTTAGATGAGCTAAAGCTAGCATTAAAGCCTATACAAAGTGCCATTCAGAACTTTTCAGAAAAATTTACTGACTTTGGTAATACATTAAAGCAAATAAATGACAGAATGAGTACTATTGAAAACAGTAATTCAGCTTTGGAGATAAAAATTGAGACATTGGAAAGCGATTTAAAGTCTAAAGAAAAACTATTTCTGAAATACAATCTAAATTGATAGACTTAGAAGCCAGGAGTAAACAACATTATTATTCGTGGTCTGCCAGAATCTTTGATAAAATAATCTGTTGTCTGTGTCCAAGTGTATTTTTGAGGCATTACTAAACTGTGAAGCATCCTCAAAATATAACTGTTGAGAGAGCACACAGAGCACTACGTGCAAGTCAAGATGCTTCTTCACCAAGGATAATATATACAAAATTATTAAATTTTCAAGATGCTTTTCAAATCTTGCAAGCAGCTAAAAGTAAAAAACAGTTTGTATGGAAGTCACATAAGTTATCATTCTCACAGGATTTTCCTCCTCAAATAAAACTAAACAGACAAAAACTTTCTCCCTATTGTGCAGACTTAATCAAAAGAGGGATAAGATTTCGCATGTCTTATCCAAATACCTTGTCTTTTACATTTAATGAAAAAAAGTTTATCTGTTCTGATCCTAAGGGAGCAAAAGATGTTTTTTTTAAAGCATTCAAAAAGCTTCCGGATTCAATTTCCTAACATTTCATGTATATGTTTGGGTACAAATGTGTTGAAAATATATATATATATATATACATTTCTATATTATAAAGGATATTTACATATAGTTAATAAGTCTAATTTATTGTGAAATATATTCTTACCAAGGGTATACAAAATGTTTATATATACACAAATATGTTTATTCATTCTTTTTTCCCTTTAGAAAACAGGAATTGTTTTTGCTTTCTTTATTGTGAAGTCAGAAATGCAAACTCAGCTTTCAGCCCTTAAATAAGTATTGTGGTTCCCTCACTTTTTGAGAGATTTAGTTTTTATGTGTTGTTTAATTATAACGTGTTAAATGCTACAACGACAATTTTTCTCACAAATGCTAGGCTATTACTGAAAATATGAGATATATATCCTTCAATATCTGCTTCTGCCAAGAGTATGTACAGTGCCTAATTATATAAGCACAAATATATTTCTTTTTTACTTGAAGAAAAGGAAAACGCTAATTTGTTATGTGCTTATATGCAGCAAGGAGTTGGCATTTAAAGTTGAATTAGCATTGCAGATATTTTTGTTTATCTTTCTCTAAATAGCGTACATGTGTGTTTTTTTTTTTTTTTAAGTAATTACAGTACCCTAGTTTAGTCATGAACATTTTGCAGGGAGTTATTCAGATTCTCGAGACTGGTCTGAGAGAAAATCTTTTATTTATCTCATCAGCAGATGCTAGTACTATGCCACGCACCTTCATGAAGATCGTCATCATTGTAGAGGAAATTTAAGTGCCTTGAGACTTTACAGTTTTGTCAAAGTGTTAATTTTCATCTCAGCTGCATCTCAGATATACGCCTACGCCCAACCTCTGTGGATCTTGAGGCATCAGTGTGACGACATCGTTAGAAAATGAAAGGAGAGCACTTACGTTCATCTATTCAGCAGAATTACAGGGTTTAACACTTATTAGCTTCATGTTTGTGCTGTGTCCTGACTGTCTGCTATTTATTTTACCAGTCTCCTCCATTGGCAATGTGGGCTGAAGAGCAAGGGCGTTGCAAGGAGCCTTACTGTTGTGTGTAAATTTAAAAGGCTCTAGCTGACAGCATTGCAAAGGAGGAAGTAATCATATTCGCTAAAGAACGGAGCATTGTGTTTGTAACAAAGTAAGAGCTTTCTCTAAGCGAAAGCTGAAAACAGGTACATTTTTTTTGTTCCAGGATAAAAGACTTAAAAGTTTACACCTTACTCGGATGATCTCTAGTTGTTATGTATTAATGTGGAGATCATTACAAAAGCTGGAGTATATAGTATGTCATTTTAGCTTATGTTATATACTTAATTATATTCTTATAGGTTTACACTCTGGCGTTTCTGTTATATACATAATATTTTGTTTGGTTAATATGTTAGACTTAGATAGAATATGATATTAGTTCTTCTTACTATGAAGCCTTCAATTTTCAATGTTAGTTGGGCAGTTTTGTTGTAATGTGTTCCGCTTTCTGTACTTGCGTTTATCAACAGTGCCATGCTTATATACAAGGGTATTGTGCACTTTCCTGCAATGTCATTAGATCACTGATGCTGGGTTAGTCTGATAACTTCGATGTTCTCTAGTGCATTGGGCGGGCAACCACATGTTGAGCATCACCAACAAATTATCAGAATGTTTGGAGGGAATTTTAAGTGCCTCGAGACTTTACAGTTTTGTCAAAGTGTTAAATTTCATCTCAGCTGCATCTCAGATCTACGCGCTCAACCTCTGTGGATCTTTGAGGCATTAGTGTGACGTCATCGTTAGAAAATGAAAAGAGAGCACTTACGTTCATCTATTCACTGATACCGGGTTAATCTGATAACTTTGGAGTATATAGTATGTCATTTTAGCTCGATGTGTGGTTGTTTGCTTGGTATGTTGGAGAGCGTTGAGGTTGAGTGCTGTTCTTATTGTTTATTGCAGAGTGTACAGAGTTTTTTTTGGGATTTTGTCGGTTTGTGCAGCAGTTTTATTTGGAGGTGCACAATGCCTTTGATGTCTTTCCTACTGCATGTCTTGTAGCTTGTGTACTCCTGTCGATCTAGACAGGTGCAGTATCACCTTTGATTTGAGATATAATATGTAGGTGTGGGGGGTCTTGTGGTGCGTCGTCTACAGGGGTGGGATCTGATAAGACAGCAAACCTGGATGCATGGATTGTTTTTGAGTGTTTGTGCTTGTTGGATCAGTCCAGATATTGTATGTTAACATGGGAGTTTAAACCCTTTGTTTTAATTGTATTCCTAAGGTGTTGTGGCTTCTCTTCTACTGATGTGTCTAGCTCTTGGTGGTCATGAGTCTGCTGGTTTTCCTGCAGAGTAAGTACAGACTTATTTTTATTGGACTAAGTCAGGAGACTTGCTAGTGTTAATGTAGAGATAGCTTTTGAAATGTAATGTGCACTAATTACATTGAATCATTCACCTTTTTCTGTTGAACCTTTGGGTAAATCACTTCAGGGAGTGATTTGCTCATGTATAACCACCTCATTTTGAATGATCTGAAAACTATAACATATTTTGGGGCCATATCATGGAAAGCACAATGGGTGCTCAGTGTTCTAGAAACAAAGCGCATTTGTGTACAGGTGCATACTCTGAGGGATGGTCCTGCATCTGCAGATAGCTGGTCGGGTGTTGATCAGGCCAGCTGATTGGGTGTCATCAAAAACAAGAGGGTTTGGTGTAGACTGTTCATGTCAATGCGATGAGCCACTAATTAGAAAAATTAATGGAATGCTTAAGTGGCGTGACGAATTTGGAGAGAGTGAGTTGGGGTAGTGCAAGGTTGTTATATCCTAGTGGCTTTGTCAAGATGAATGGTCAGGGTCCTGAAATGTGAAAGATGTGGTTTCTTGAGTGTATAAGAGAACGGGGCCTTTATACAAGACTTGAGGTGGGGAATCTCTTTAGTCATCATTGTTGGTGTCCTCGGAGAATGATACAGAATTCTGTCTTGTCATTTTCTTCAAGACAAGGTGTACTGGATGTCCTGAAGCCCAGAAATGTGGTGACTGTAAGCTTGTGAGGGTGTCGTTCATGCAGAGAAATCTGAATCAGATGATTTTGCAGAGGGACATTGTATGCTTGGATACTGACTGATGGTTATGGCTTTGAACGCATCAGTCTCACAAGACACTTGTCATCCCTGGTCATTCATTGCATAAACACAGTAATAGTACGGCTGAGAGATTTCAAATCACTTTTGAAAAGTTACAGCGTAAACTTCAGTGAACATGTCTGATACATTTCTCATATTGACTAATTAAAATGTCATCTGTGCAGCCTGTGCCAGATTGTACTTGCTCTCATTACAAATGTGGTTCAGGGAGCAGGGATGCACTGCAATTCTTACAGTTATAAAGCTTTCCAATACTTTCTCAAGGCATTTATGTTGTAAACACAATTTGTGATGTTAGTATTTATCAATGATATGACTCAGAAAAGTTATATTGAGGGATTATGCCTTGTCTAAACAGTAACATGCAAACAAAATTGTAAATATCACAGTTGTTATAAAGATACTTATCTTTATGCTATGTGCTTCAGAGAAATGTGTGCTTCTCACTCCTTTAACAACGCTTCCCAAAGAAGAGAGTCAATATTTGTTGAAGGAAACTCTTTGAAAGAAATACGATTAGGTATGCAGGTTTCTGACTGCATATACAACTCATAACCCAGATACTCAGCAATAAGGAAATCATAAATAGTATTCAGACACACATACTTTACTTATTTTACATTTATTAACCAGGAAAGTCTGATTGGGATGGATCCACCTTTGGCGGTGGCACTGGGAGAAAAGCTTCATTTATAGCTATTATATAAAATATATATAAGAAATTATACAAAATCTATATTGTACTAAGAGAATTATAGTGAATGGCAAGTCTAAACGAAGACATACAACTCAAAAAACAGCAGTCACAAATAAAAATATGTATACGCTAAAGGGTAATTGTTCTGTTTAAATTATTTTAAGCGTACATACAAAAGATTGGTAGAGAGCATTTATTAATAGTTTACTGTTTTATTTAATCTAAGAAATGTCTCTCAATTATATAATTTTATAATAACGCATTTATTTGTTCCAGGGCTGAAGGTTGAAAGATGCTTCAGGGGGTACAGTCATGAATGTCTTTCAGAACTATGTTTCATATGTTTACATTCTGAGTTAGTCATTGTTATGACTGTTCACAAATATCATCAGAATGAAACACAACGTTTTTACTGCTTAATTATTTGTTTGATTTTAATACATTTTGTTTATGCTATATATATGTCTATCCTATGCTTAGTTATAACTGCAATTTATCTTTGATATAATCAATATTAGTTTGTACAGCAAGTATTATATATATGGGGTAACATCAAACTTATTTTCCATATACTTTTCTTATATGGTAATATTTACATAAACTTGATTCATTAATATCTGGAATACAATGTTGAGGAATTTCTTTAATTTGCTATATTTTCTACTCAAAATTTGAGCTTATATAATGAATAAGAGAGTAGGGATTGTGCATGTTGGACATCTTGATTTCAGTTATATATGTAAATATGTTTGATATTATAATAAGGTTTTTGTTTAGTTAAGCAAATATACAAAGTTTATTATGTTTATACATTGCAATTGACATTGAAAATGTTAACCAAATTCACTTATATAATTCATCTTTATTTTTCTTCTCTAGTAGGGGTTAGGTGGCTAGGCACTGGGGTATTTGGGAAGAAATTTTCAGAATCTTTAAAACAACTTTTTTAGGGAGACATTATGATTCTGTATAACAGGTATAGGGTACTGAGGTCTATAGTTAATATTACATTTTGTCAAATCTTAGTTATATGTTATATATCTATCTTTATTTAATATTATGACATTAAATATTGACTCATGGAATGTGAGAGGATTACAAAATAAAAACAAGAGATCCCTACTATTTCATTTGTTATTTAAATCAAAGGCTAATATTTGCTTTTACAAGAGACCTAACTAAAGAAGACTTTGATAAAGAAAAACAAGAAATGGATTAAAATGATAGCAGCAGCTGGTAATAGTACAAAATCAAGCGGGGTAGCCATTATAATTAAAAACACATTTCAGGGAACTATTTCAGAGGTGAAATATGATGTGAATGGAAGATGGTGTTACATTATTTCCAGTTTTCATAACATTGACAAGCCAGTTATACTTTTTAATCTTTATGGCCCTTGTGAACAACAACATATCTTTTTTATACAAATATATAATATTTTATCTTCTTTCAAAGATCATTATTTAGTTCTGGGGGGGGATTGGAATGCTATCATTAATCCTGAAACTGACCGTACTAGTAGATCTTCCTAACTTTCAAGCATCCATTGCTTTGGAAGAAATTATAATAGATTTAAATCTTACAGACCCTATCTCTCTTATAACACAGTATGATAAAAAGACTTTTTCACATATTATTCAAAATGCTATAAATCATGGTCAAGATTAGATTTTTTTCTTATTTCTAATTGTTTTACTCATAGGAAGATAAATTACTCTCTTGAACCTAGATTTTTTCTGACCACTCCAGAATATCTCTTGGAATTAGTTTGGCCTCACATGCACCAAAATTATTCTCATATAATAGTTGGACATTGAATAATAATTTACTTTCAAATGAAAATACACATAAATTAATAACTGAAACAATAAAAGAAACATATCTTAATTTAGACACATCAGATATCCCTTTAGATATACAATGGGCGCATGTAAGGCAACTCTTAGAGGTATATTAATTAACAAAGCATCATATTTTAAAACAATATAGAAATAAAGAATTACAATTAAAATCAAAAATTCAAAATTTGGAAAATCAATATAGAACATGTCCCGATTCCTCTACATATGAAATATTATTGAGTTCCCAAAAAGAATTATTGCTTCTGCATCAACATAACCTTACCATTTCAGAGCAAAGGTTATTAGCTACATACTCTGAATGGGCACAGGTTCCTTCTAAAGTGTTAGCCAGAATAATAAAAGGTAATCAATCTCTTCCTAGAATTTCATCATTAAAATATAATAACAAGAGTTACAACACTGATCAGGAAATTTTGCAGCTTACATCATTGTTCTCAGAGATATACTCAAAGGAAAATAATCTTAGGGGTAAACAACATATAGTGAACTTTCTATTAAATTTCCTAGATTAAATGATCGACAAAAAAATACACTTTCTGCCCCACTGACTATTAGAGAAATATCGGAAGCTATTAGTAGACTTAAGACCAGTAAATCACCGGGACCAGATGGCTTCACACCCGAATTTTTTAAAACTTACTCATCAGAGATATCACCCCTTCTCTTTGAAATTTTTAATTATATAATGATTCATGGTATATCTGATTTGTATTGGAATACCTCAAAAACCATTTTAATTTTGAAAAGAGACAAAGAAAAAACTGATCCTAATAATTATAGGCCTATTTCCCTGATTAACATTGATATTAAAATCTTAGCTTCTTTACTTGCTTCTAGACTAAAAAATGTTTTACCATCTTTAATTTCTTCGAACAAGCGGGCTTTATGTCACATAGACATTCGTGGGATAATACCTTGACAATTGATGCTCTTATTCACTTTACCAAAAATGACTCAAATCCTATGTATGCATTAATTCTTGGCCAAGGCTTTTGATAGGGTTAACTGGGACTTTTGTTTCACATTATGTCTTGTTTCAATATACCATCTACTTACATAGACTCTATTAAAATGCTATATAAAAACTCTTATACTTTTCTTTATATTAATAGGAAAATATCCAAAAATATAAAGATCATTAATGGCACAAAGCAAGGATGCCCATTATCTCCTTTCCTATTTAATTTATATATAGAACCCTATTATTATATATAACACAAAATACCTTCCATAATATTCCTAGAATTCTTAACACTAAAGTTTGTTTGTCCGCTTTTGCAGACGATCTTATATTATATTTTCAAACACCCTGCTCAGATTTTTCTAAACTAATTTGTTCCATTGAAAAATTCTCAGAGGTCTCTGGATATTAGATTAATACTCAAAAAACATATTCTTCCCATAAATCCACTTGCTCACAAGTCATATATGTTTCCTGACTCACTTTCCGGATAGTTCAGAATTTCAAATATTTAGGGATTCATATAAATCATAATGGTCTCTCCACATTTCAAAATAATTTGGCTAAAGTATGGTCATTGATTATACTTGACTTGAATAGATGGAAATTGCTAAATTTATCACTTTTATCAAAAGCAGCTATAATAAAAATGAATATTCTGCCCAGATTGTTATTTCAATTCAATGCTGTGGATCAGCTGATTCCAAAATCTTTTTTCTCAAAAATCAATAAAACTCTGGCTAACTTCTTATGGTTTCCTAAATCAGTAAGAATTTCTTACATTGCTAATCTCACCTAAAAATAGGGAGGACTTGGTCTTCCCAATTTTCATCTTTACTATTTGATTATCTTGGCCAATAAATTATTATCTATCTTAAATATAAAGACTGAGAAGTATAGTCAAAATCCTATTTGGACAGAATTATGGTATCAACATATTTTAACTAAAACATCAATCCACTAGTTCTTCCTTTCCTTTCATTAGGTGTCATGAATAAGTTAAAAATTCCTAACTCTTTAAAACAAAAAAATATTGCTTTTCAAGAATTGTTAAAACTTGTAAATCTAGAAAATATATTTCAATTAATGCAACCTCTTCATTTAAATCCTAATGTTAACTTAGACAATATTTCTTTTAATCTTTCAGATTTTCCCTGATTAAGGATCTCACTGTTTGGGATCTGATGCAATACAAGAATGAAACTATCTCTAATATTCAAAATTCTCAAAGTTAATATTAATTATCTAACCATTTTACGTCAATTGAGAGATGTTATTAATGCTAAATTTCTACACATCAATGTAGATAGCACCGATATCAACAACTATAAAGTGTTTTTAAAAGTCCTCATGCTCCCAGAGAAAATGTTATCTAAATCTTATAATCTCATAAATCAAATAATTCATAGTGAAGTATGTCTCTTTTCTACTTATTGGGACAAACATAACTCTCACATATCTATAAATCAGAAACTCTCAGCTATCAAAAATACATTGGAATACTCACCCTTCAAAAAACTCTTTTACACTCAACTAATGATTAACAATAACGCATATTTCACTCCTTCTAAACTTAACAAATTTGATTCTAATAAATCGCCCTCATGTTCTTGTTGTTCACATCCTAATGCAGATCTTTTACACATTTTTGGTCTTGTCATCATTCACACAAACTTTGGACCTCCCTAAAAGTTCGTTTACAGAAAATGGGATATCATAAATCCACCTTATCTTGGGAGACTGCACTACTACACTTACCAAATATTTATCTCTCTAAATTGGACATGCAAGTGTTAATATACATATGTTCACTTATGAAATTATATATCACCCAAAATTGGCTGGATCGTACCAAATTGAATTGGAATAATTTTAAAATTTTGGTCCATACATACATCAGTGAAAATGATAGTGCAAAGTCCCAAGAAGTTGACATTTATTAGCAAAGCTATAGAAAAGGTGTTACATATTATTAATAGCATATAGAAGGCCACCTCTTTTTAGGGATTTGTAGACCTCAGTCTCATTTATATTCTTATACTTCTTTTTATTTTAGATTAATACTTACCTTGATATATTCTTTGGTTAACATTTGTATATGATGTAAATAGTTAAGTGTATATTCTCAAACTGCATTGAGACAAAACATTCATTTTACAAAATTGTATCTTCATAAATATCTCCTAATGTTTCATTTTTAATATGTATTCTAATTTTGTTGTTGATGTTATAGTTCTGTCTTGTTAAAAATTCAATAAAAAAGTTTTTTGAAAAAAAAAATCAGACCACAATAAATCATTTCAAAACTTTTCCCACCTTTAATGTGACCTATAGCCTGTACATTTCAATTGAAAAACAAACAAATCTGTTAGGGGAAAAATATAAAAAATAAAAAAACATACAATAAGCTGGCTGCATAAGTGTGCACACCCTTAAACTAATACTTTGTTGAAGCACCTTTTGATTTAATTACAACATTCAGTCTTCTTGGGTAGGAGTCTATCAGCATGGCATATCTTGACTTGGCAATATTAACCCACTATTCCTTGCAAAATCACTCCAAATCTGTCAGAGTGTGAGGGCATCTCTTGTGCACAGTCTCTTCAGGTCACCCCACAGATTTTCTATTAGATTTATGTCTGGGCTCTGGCTGGGCCATTCTAAAACTTTAATTTTCTTCTGGTGAAGCCATTATTTTGTTGATTTGGATGTATGTTTGGGGTCATTTTCTACTGAAAGGTGAAATTCCTCTTCATCTTCAGCTTTCTAACAGATGCCTGAAGGTTTTGAGCCAGAAGTGACTGGTATTTGGAATTGTTCATAATTCCCTCCACCTTGACTAAAACCCCAGTTCCAGCTGAAGAAAAGCAACCCCAAAGCATGATACTGCCACCACCATGCTTCACCATGGGGATGGTGTTCTTTTGGTGATGTGAAGTGTTGGTTTTGCGCCAAACGTACCTTTTGGAATTGTGGCAAAAAGTTCAACCTTGGTCTCATCATACCATAACACGTTTTCCCACATGCTTCTGGGAGACGTATTGTTTTGCAAATTTTAGCTGGGCCTGGATGTTTTACTGTGTAAGAAAAGGCTTCTGTCTTGCAACCCTACCCCATAGCCCAGACATATGGAGAAAATGGGAAATTGTTGTCACATATAGTACACAACCAGTACTTGCCAGAAATTCCTGCAGCTCCTTCAGTGTTGCTGTAGGTCTCTTGGCAGCCTCCCTGACCAGTTTTTGTCTTGTGTTTTCATCAATTTTGGAGGTACATCCAGTTCTTTGCAACGTCACTGTTGTCCCATATTTTCTCCACTTTTTGATGACTGTCTTCACTGTGTTCCATGGTATATCCAATGCTGTGGAAATTTTTTGTACCCTTTTCCTGACTTTCAACAATGAGATCCCTGTGATGCTTTGTAAGCTCTCTGTGAACCAGGGCTTTTGCTGTAGCAGGCAACTGAGTAAATGTTAGGACAATCCTACTAGGACAGCTGAACTTTATTTGGGATTATTCCGAGCCTTTTAATTGATGGCAGGTGTGTACCCACGAAGACTGAATGCTGCAATTAAATCAAAAGGTGCTTCAACAAAGTATTAGTTTAAGGGTGTGCACACCTATTCAACCAGCTTATTACACATTTTTTATTTTTTATATTTTCTCCCTAACAGATTTGTTTGTTTTTCAATTGAATTTTACAGATTATAGATCACATTAAAGGTGGGAAAAGTTTTGAAATGATTTATTGTGGTCTCATTTTTTATATCACAAAAACCTGGCATTTTAACAGGAGTGTGTAAACTTTTTATATCCACTGTATGTGGAATATTATAGTCAGTTAGATCCATACATTTCTGTTTGCTAGCATATATAAAGGGCTAAACTGTTCTCAGCTAAAATTAAATAAAAAAAAATGGCAATAATCTGTAATGTAGCATGAATGTTCAGATTCTGGTACAGCTTGAGAAAAATGCTGATGATAACTCCTTAAAAAAAGACATTTAGTTAAATGTTCAGTGTTTGATACAAGCTTCAAGGATTACAGATAAGGAATTCCTGAGACGCAGGTGTAAGGAAGGAATCAAGTTGGAGGCAAGGACAGCTTACTAAACTGTCACATAATTCACCTTGAAACAAGAACACAAAGTAGTGTAACAACAGACTATATGACATCAGAGGATACCAAAGTAACAGACTACAGATTCCAATGATATTAAGCAGGATCCAATTTGCAGAAAAAAAAGACAGTTGTTGTTGTTGTGTCTTTCGGCTTTTCCCGGTTAGGGGTCGCCACAGTGGAACTCCGGTCCGCTAATGATTGGCAGTAGATTTTTACGTGCTGAGTTGCTGGCCCTGTTGCACAACCTTCAACGAAGGTATGCCCATTCATGCATGTCTCCACACAGAAGACTCTCTAGCTGAGAATCGAACAGGACAACATCTTACTGTGAGGCGACAACGCTACTGCAGCACCACAGTAAAACTGAATAATGTGAGATTAGAGTTCTTGTTAGATCTGGGCACTATGCTGTATGAGAAGAAAACCTGAAACAGTAAATGTTGTAAACTGCATAATATTGCACATGTCGTCTGGTATATAGACAAGTTATTTTAGTAGTTCTGTGCAAGAAAGTTAATAATATACTAAGAAGATTATAATCTACAAAGGTTATGTCCACTAACTAGACTTTGTTTTTACAAAGCACTGAAGCATTTAGCACATCTGACAAACATCTGCATTTAATTAGACTTTGGTTTCAGTATGAAACTAGGCACCAACACAGAAGCTGCAGTCAGCATTATCAGTAAGTAAGACAAGATTGTCATCACTCATTTTAAATAACTTTAATAACTTTTCATTAACATATGCAAATGTCAGTAAAATTATGGTAGGGATTAATCCAATTCACTAAGGCTGCTTTTCTCTGGTAGCAGTTACTCAAACCCAGCATGTAATCACATCATCTTGTCAATTTCACTGCATGGGCACCTTTTTAAAAGTTACAGAGATTTCAGAGCTGGATATTTAGAAGTCTAGATATATATTGGTATCCCCTACATAGGGAAGACTGTCCTGTTTCCCATGAAAAGAAATATTTTTTTTTTGCCTGGAATGCCATTTAAAATGTTTTCATCAGAATGGCCTCTTCTAAAAAAAAATGCTACACAAAACCTTACCCTATGTGGTATGCAGCTCCAATGCTGCTTTTGGTTCATCTGACTATCCTGAAGTGGAGCTGTTCCATTAGACAGAGCAGAGAAAGCACTTTGCACACATTGCAGACAGAGAAGTACGAAATGTTTTGGATATATTATCTGTTTTCACTTTCATAGCTTTGCTTAGGAATGCTACAAGAAAACAAATGGTAAAGCTTAAGCTACAATTCCGTTCCAGAAAAAGGAAAGGTGAGGGTGAAGGTAATACTTGCAGCAAGATACAATTTATTCAAGATATGTTGTTACAGTGAGTATATTGTGCAACTATATTATCCTACAAAGAGGACAGTACTTACAGCATATACCAGTATAAGGACTGAATAAAAAGCACAACTGCTTCCAAAAAAGAAAATAGAGAAAAGGCCAGATGTGACTGGAACCCCTACAGTACTTTTCCTCCGATATCTACAGTCCATAAATATTGAGTTCATTCTTTCATGCTTGATAAAGGTATGGACAGATCTCCAGATGGATGTTTCACAAATACCCTGGAGTGACACATTCCTAAAATATGTCTTTGTTTAAGAGTACTTACCTTTGCTAGCATTATGTTTTACCAAGTGTGGCACAAAATAATTACCATTAAGCTCCCCTTGTATCTTCTGACAAAATTATAAATTAGCCTGTAATTCTGCAGTAATCAATTCTACAAATCTGTTTTCGTGAAACAATAATACAATAAGATACACTTGCATAATATATACTGTTTATTATATATTACAATTGGCAGTGCCATCTAAGTTGAAATGTTTATTCTGTGAAAACTTTTAAGTAGCATTTTCGGTTCTTCTGTAGTGTTAGATCTAGTTGTGTTATGTGGCATCATAGATGTTTTCTTGAATAGCAATTAAGTGTGTATGGCATGGCATAGTATGGGGTTGGCCTTCATGTTCCTCATCGGATGACAGTTTTGTGAGATATGAGAGAATTCCATGTATAGCTCAGCTATGATCAAAACATTTGATTACTGGGAATACTAAATCTTGAAGTGGTAATTCCAAAGGCAGCATGTTAAGATTTCAGTGGGATATCTGTAATGCTTAAGTCCTAATGCCTGAGCTTACAGGTATACGAGTTGTCATCTCAGCAACACTACCAGTATGACTTGGAGTTCAGGCAAGAAAGCCTTAAAAGTAAATGTCATTCAGATGTGTGGGATTGGTCAGTAAGTGGCCATTTCTCCCAATCAAGGAGCAGGGGTGGATTATCAGTGCTGCAAGGCTGACCCAGATAGAGACCTTGGTTACAAAAATTTCATGAGAAAAAGAACTATGGACCAACAGGATGTGGTCATTGGGATGTTGCCATAAGTGAGCTAACATCAATGTCTGTTGCACTGCAGTAATACAGGCAGGGGCCTTAATGTGAGCAACTCCCTCCCCTGAATAACTCAGTTCCATAACTGATGTTCAGCGTCACCACTTCTCTCAACTCAAACTGGCTAAGGGCTTGAGTTCATTAACTGCATTTCAGTAGACTGGAATAAGGATAGTGGTTGGCGTGGACTTTCACAAGGCACTGTGGTCATATGATAGCATTACCGAGTACAAGGGTGATATAAAAATAATGGGTTCAGATCATTTAATTCCTTTACCCATCTTCACAGTTTAGGTATGTTTTAAGTTCTTTTCTGAGAAGAAAATTGATTGTATCCTGGAATACTACATTATGGTATAAGGGCCTAGTATTAGCCTGACATATATTATTTTGGCCTTCACTTGGAGTGGAGAGAGACAAAGTGGTTTAGTTATAAAGGAGTGAAGTACAGTCAGTTTCTAGACACCATCTTGAGTTTGTTGTCTAACTATAAGGTGACAGACCTTTTTATAATTAACTTTCATCTTGCACACTAACGTGATACTTGATGGCATAGCAAATGCCTATACCTGCTCAATATTCCGTTCTAGGAATGAAATGTGGGCATATGGTTCCACTAGGTCCTCATATTGTGAATTATGCTTTGTTATGAGTATTTCTCTCATTTTCCTACAGGCATGGGTTTATCTTTGCAAATGTGCTCATTTCCACAAGTGCACTTCAATGAGTTCAGTCACCACAGACATATTTGCCTATAGCACTTCCAAGCATCCAGACAGGAGACTACAGCAGTGAGTATTCCACCACTGCCCATCAAAAGGTTAAGCTAATCATGGCCATGCCTTCATTTCTTCAAGAACTAGCCTTCTAGTAAATAGGCAAGTAATCAACTCAGGTCACCAGTAGCTCAGGCCTACATCCCATATAATGTTGTCATGTCTATTACAGTTGTTAATTCATATAGGTGGTAATGATTTTGACCTGATTACATTCATTCATTAACAGGTAACCTGATATGCACCAAATGATATACAACAATTTAGGTTATTGTGCTCATCTGGTCATTTATTTGGTAACTGCTATACTGGGACCTGCTTTATTGATAATGCTGAAATTTGCAAATTGCCAAATAAATTAAATTCCAAAGAATGGGATAAAAAGTATTCTGAGCAAATCCATAGGTTCATAGGTTGGTACTAGGCTATCGGCCCTAGGGCCTATACAAGCCTAGTCATAACAATTCCCTGGCTATTTCTTCCCAGAATATTTACTTCCCTGGTCTCCTGTCTAGCAGGGCGACTGACATGATCCCCGGGGTCAATTTCCTATCTCCCATCCAATAATCAAGGTTCCTTTTGAAGAGGGCCAGAGAGGCGCTCTGCTTGACATGTATGGGCAGTCTATTCCAGAGTATGGGGAGTTTCTGGGTCAGGAACCTATCCCTCCAGCATGTTTTGTTCATTGTGATGACCAGGTTTCGATTGTTGGAGCGTGTAGCTCTGAGGGATTGGGATTTCTTTAAGTGTAGCATATCCAACAGCACTGGGTTTGACATGGCCTTGTATGCTATGCAGAGATCACCTCTGAGTAGGCGATATGCGACAGAGTATAGCTGGAATTTTTTTAGACGGTCAGCATAGGGCATCTGCTTTAGGCCTGTGATTCTTTTAGTGAGGTATTTCTGTGGCCTTTCCAGTTGTTGCAGATGTCTTGTGAGGTACATACCAAACGGGGTATTGTACTCTATAATGGGTCTAATGAGGGATGAGTACAGTGGGACAACGACCTCCTTTTTTCTGGTTGAAAAGCCCTTAGTGATGAGGTGTGCCACATAGAAGGATTTCCTGACTGTTGTGGCTATGTGGTTATTGAAGGTGAGACCACTGCCCACCTGTGGCCCTAAGTCCCTTATCACACTTTCGGTTTTTAGTGCACTGCCACTTATGTGGTAATTCATGGGTAAATGGTTTTTCCCAAAGGGGATAACTATAAATTTCTTGGCACTGATCTTGAGCCCATGGCTCTAGAACCAAGCATCTGTTTCTGTAAGGCCCTTTTGTAGAGTATCCAAATAATTTGGGGATTTGATAATGGCTTGCAGTTTACAGTCATCTGGGAACTTTGTTAGCCAGAGTCCCTTAGTGCTGGCCTGTACTTCAGAGAAGTAAATGCCAAACAAGAGCAGTCCCAGGACTGAACCCTGAGGTACTCCGCTTGTCACTTGTCTGGAGCTGGATTTTGAGTCAGCTACTTTTACAGTGTGGGTTCTGTCAGTACGCCAGTTGGCAACCCATCGAGTGACATAGGGATTAATGCCCAGCTTAGTAAGCTTATCTATGATTCCAGAGTGGGGAATGGTGTTGAAGGCCTTGGCGAGGTCCAGATAGGCTGTGTGGACTGCCTTACCCTCGTCCACAGCTCTGAAGACTGATTCGAAGAAGTCAATCAGGTTGAGGAGACAAGATCGGCTCTTTACAAAACTAAACTGGGTGGGGCCCAGTGTTTGAAGGTTGCCAATGTCTTTGTTTATAAGTTCCATGATAATGCATTCCATGCCTTTGCAGATCAGGCTCGTCAGACTGATGGGATGATAGTTCCCGGGATAAAAGGTGGCTCCCCCTTTGTAGAGTGGGATAACTGTAGCTGTGCGCCACTCAGTGGGTGCAAAGCCTAAGGTGAAGCTATGATTAAACATGACACTTAGATGAGGTGCCAGTTGATTTTGTAGTTCATGTAGTACACAGCCCGGGATGTCATCTGGTCCCATGGATGCTGCATTCTTAACTTTTGAGAGTGCATTTTTTTACCTGTGTGGCCATGAGTACTGGAATTTGGCAATCTTTTAGTATTGAGATGGGCCCTTTAGAGGTGGGGGGGTGAAGCTGGCACTGAATCGATCTGCCAGGATATTGGCAATATCCTTAGGATCAGTATATTTAATGCCATTCTTTTGTAGCTCAGAGCAGATATGAGCATTGCCATTTAAATTCTTGACATAACTATAGAATGCCTTGTGGTTGTCCTTGGAATCTTTGTCAATTTTATTTTCATAACTAGCTTTGGAGGATTTTATGAGGGATCTCAGCTTCTTACTGAGGCTGGTAAGGGAGTTTTTACATCCTGGGACATTTACATGCCGCAATTGTAAAGCTTGCAACTTGATTAATAAGACTAATTTGTTTATACATTCAGTTTATGGTATAAGTTATAGTTGTAAAGTATATGCTGATTGTAGAACTAAGAATTTAATTTATTTAGCAAGTTGCAAATTATGTGTATGTTTTTATGTAGGTAAAACGAATAGATTATTTAAGGAACTTATACTACAGCACACGAGTGATATTAGGATTAATAATTCATGTAATGCCCTATATAAGCATTTTGCTGAAAATGTGGGACATTCTTTTATCTTCATGGCTTTACAGGTTATTGAACAGAATATTAGGGGAGGAGATCTAAAAAATGCAACTGAATTAGCTGAGATGAAATGGATTGCAGCATTACAAGCTGACAAGTTTCCAGGGTTGAACGGGAATATGCCTTTAAGACCAGCTCTGAATGCTCGAAGAGGACATCACTGATTTAACTACTGAGTTAATTGATGTTATTTTTTGATTTGTTGTTTTTTATTTAAAATGGATTGGTTTTATAGTATATTTGAGATCTGATGAAGCTACTTCCTCTCCCATTCACTCTTACTCCATAGCCCCCTCTCTCTTTACTCTTTCTAATGCTATCTTACATACATTTAAAGTTACCTCTCTCTCCACTCCCACTTAAAACTAAAACAAAACACCACCTACAATTTCACTACATCACTTCCCTTAGACTACAATTCCTTTTGACTTATCTCAGTTAGGGATCGCCACAGCAGATCACCAGTCCATAGATTAAATGGCAGTGGTGTTTTTACATTGCCAAGTTGCCAGCCCAGTGCCCAACCTTTAAAGAAGACACATGCAGACACACATGCACCTACCTGCATGTGTTTTTAAAGCTTACTTGACTGCAGGGAGGACATGTAGACTCCACACAGAAGGAACACCAGCCAAGAATCGAACCGGAGAGCCTCTTGCTATGAGGCAACAACTCTAACCACTGCACCACAGTGGCCATCACATCACTTCCCTTAGACTACTTATCTTAAAACTGCTGCTATCAAGTGATATACATCCTAACCTTGGACTAACCCTTACCTCCTCTGTCCATACTTACCCCTCACACCTCCAAAACCCTATCCTTAATTCTTCTTCCAAGCTATTCACTTCCACTCCTACCAAAACTCTATCATTACTATCTATGAATATCCAAAGTGTCTTAAACAAAGTATCTCTCTCTTCCATGCCTGGATGTCCATACACACCTCTGATATTCTGTGCCTCTCTGAAACCTGGCTTAAGCCTCATATATCCAATGCCGAAATACTTCCACCAGGATTTAACATCCTCCAGAATGATCGTCTTAAAAAAAAAAAAAAAGGAGAAGGTGTTGCTGTTCTATACTCTAGTCACCTCACCCTTTCCACTCTCTTAGTTACCACCTCAAATTTTCACCCAGCTGAACTTTTCATTGCTAATTGTCATATAAATACACATAAGAAGCTTGCCATAGTCTCCATCTACATCCCCCCAAGCAATAACATTCCTATCCTAGAAAACTTTCTCTCTTGGATCTCTCAAAACATCTCTCACAAAACCATTATCATGGGTGATGTCAGTATTGATTGGAATGGCTTGGTACTGACTCTCCAAACACTTCCATTAACCTCTTTGGATTCTCCCAGCTAATCTCTAATCCAACTTGTTTCAACAAACATACTAACCTGGCCACACTCTTGACTGGGTCCTCACTTCCAACCCTAATCTTTATCATAGCCCCTCTACCCTGCCTGATGCCCTTTGCGACCACCATCCAACCTCAAATCTTAGACACCCCCCCAGCTCTTTAAACCCCACCTTTACAAAGACTGTCAAAAACTCTCCAGCTTTAATGCAAATACTTTCAACCATCTGCTCTCCTCAATTGACTGGTCCTTCCTCTACAATCTCCGACTAGAAGAAGCTGTCCTATCTTTTAACAACATCTTTCTAAAAACACTTAACTCCTTGGCCCCCATTAGGAAACTAGGGATCAAAACTCACTTTGCCTCCTGGCTAACACAAGCCATTCAAACAATCATGAATCAGAGAGATAGAGCATGGAAAAAATGGAAGCAGTCCAAATCCTTCACTGATCTTCAAACTTACAGAAATCTCCAAAACTTAGCCAAAAAAAAGGTTACCCTTGATAAACAAACCTTTTTCCATAAGCCACTTGGGAATCCACACTCCAACACCCAAAAATTCTGGCAATCTGTTAACAAACTACTACATTCTGGATGGCCATCTCCCCCTTACCCCTGCCCTAATAGCTCTCCCACAGACACTGCTACTTTTCTCGATAACTTCTTCATTGACTCCATCTGAACCCTGACCAGAAACGACATTTGTGACCCCACACCCCCTATTTCCTCCCAATCTACCATCTTTTCACTCAAGCCTCTCTCCATAACCAATATAAAGTACCTTCTATCTAAAGTTAAAACTTGTTCTCCATCAGTGGATAACTTACCTCCTCAATTCCTAAAAATAGCTGCTAATTCTATTGCTTTTCCCATCTCCACATTAATTAATCGATCCATTCAGGAAAACACTGTGCCTAATATCTGGAAAAAATTCTGTTATTCCCCTTCATAAAGGTGGTAATGCAACTGACCCCTCTAATTTCAGACCAATTGTCATCCTATCACCCCTGTCTAAAATATTGGAAAAATGTTTCCACAGACAGCTCCTTGATTATCTCCTCCAAGTAAAATGTCTTACCCCCTCTCATCAGGGTTTCCACCCAAAACACAGTACTGCCACTGCTCTTATTTCATTCATAAATACCATTGCACTATCTACTGACAATAATAAGCTAGTTTCCTGTCTGTTTCTCGATCTATCCAAAGCTTTCAACACTGTTTCCCACAAACTACTACTTTCCAAACTAGCCTCTCTACACCTGTCTAATTCTTCATTATCTTGGTTCTCTAGCTACCCCTCTAACAGATTCCAGGCTGTTGAATGGCAATCCGGTTTCTCTCCTTTCCTTCCTTTCCAAACTGGGGTTTCCCAAGGCTCCAGCCTTGGATCCCTACTTTTCAATATCTTTATTAATGATCTTTACTCCTCCTGCCAACTCTCTACCTTTATTCAATATGCAGACAATTCCACAATAATTTCCTGTTCTGATAACATTACGCACCTTCATACCCTGACCCAACAGTCCCTTCACTCAGTCGAAAGATGGCTTAATTCTAACCAGCTAATATTGAATCCTAAGAAGACTAAACTTCTCTCATTTCTCCCTACTACCCTCCAACATCACAAGACTACCTTCTCTGTCTCCTTACTGAACACTACTACTGTCTCCACTGAACCACACACCAAACTCCTTGGTATCATTATCGACAACCAGCTAAAGTTCGATCTCCATACTCAGCAATGGATAAAAATGACTCATCAAAAACTCGGACTCCTAAACAGATATAGAAAATATCTAATTCAATCCTGCAGACTGTCCCTTGCCCAAGCCTTCCTACTCCCCACATTACTCTATGCAGCCCCTATACTTACACATTTTCAATCTAATCTCCTGGCTAAACTAGAACTTACCTATAACAAAATTGCTAGATTTGCTACAAATCTACCCTATTGCACTCATCACTGTATAACCCTAAAAAACCTCCAATAGCTTGAATTCCAGTACCAAATTCTATTTCCCCGGCTTCTCACAGCTCACTCAGTCTTACATGATCCATCATTCTGTCCCTCTCTCTGTACTCTTATTCAGCTTTATACTCCCATCCATGTTCTCCATAGTTCTCAACAGAACCTACTACAAGTTTATAAGCCTAATAAAAATATTATCAAACTACTCTACAGCTACTCCATCTCAAATGCTTGGAACAGACTACCACATGTCAGATCTATCACTAATTTCAGCTCCTTCAAAATATCACTAAAAGATACCTACCGCAAGTCATGGTCATGTCCTTGCAATGACCCAACATAAATTATTTTTCCTACTAGCTATGCATTCTGCCTAATTCTAACCCTCTCTTAACTGCAAAATCTATAAAATCTAATTAAACTATAATAATGTAAACTGTTGTCCAACCCACTTCTACTACGCTACTCTTTTGCATACCTCCTACATAGGTGATTATTCCACTACTTAATGCCAGTGACTTTTTTTCTTCCTGTTGCTACTTTTATCCAACCTCTCACTGCACCTATCCTCCTTGTTGGCTTACAACTGACATCATCACAGTACTTTCTTCCTCACTTTTTTCCTGCAGCTACTTTTTATCCATCATCTCACTGTACCTATCTCCCTTTTTGGCTTACTACTCCTATTATCATAGTATTTTCATCCTGCATTATTATACACCTTATTTAGGCAGATCTCCCTCTGTTGTACCATTGGCAAAAATGTATTATGCACAACACATTTTATTATTTTTCTAATTATTTACTTGCCTCTCCTGCAAAAAAAAATCTTGTTATTCTCATGTATATATTTTTGATTATCTTGTTAGTAACTTTATAAATGTTATTTTTTAAATCCTGTTAAGCAATCTTATAATCATTATCTATTGTTTACTATCTGTTGTTTTATTGTGGAGCTTTTCTCCTTGGGTCTCCACTGAAAAGGGATCTCTACCCAGTCGGACTAACCCTGTTAACAAATGTCAAATAAATAATAAATAAATTAGTGTGAAAACGCTTATCTTTTCATATACTTTTTATTGTTTTATTAAAAGTTTTATGCTTTTAGCCATGGTGGTCAGACCTGTTATTACTTGTTTGATTCTTTGGTTCAGAGAGTGGCTTTTAGCTGCAGGTGCTGTTTTTATATTCATTTTACTTTGTGTGGTTTTACTGCAGCACATGGCTGAAGGGTTGAATACTGAAGTGGATTATCATCCTCTTTCACCTGATGTCAACAGTTGTAGGCACCATCTTAATCATGTTGTTTGCTTGGAAGGCAATCCTCTGTTGAGATTTTCATTTAATGTGAATGAAGAGATTGTTGATAATGCAAGTGAAATGGAATCTTTTACTGAATTGTTAGGAGACTTTGAGAACAATATGTTTAAATTAGAGAGAATTCAGTGGCAGTGCTTACATCTAGAAGCATGCCTGCACCATAGAATAGTCCCGAGGGACTTGAGGATGGTATGCATGCCAACATATGATGGGGAAATGTACCCTGAGTTATTGAGGAGGTGGCAAGCTCTAAATTTAAAGCTTAGCTTTAATTATATGCACTTACTGGTGGGCTTCTTTTTACCAATTGAGAAAGATTTGATATCCAAGATGGAGGACATACAAAGCCAGTTTCAACATAATTTTACTTTGGAATCTTACCAATGTAAAATAGATAATGTTTTGATTACTGTTTCAGGGTATAATGACCGAATGCAGCAGTAGAAGAAAAAAAGTTACAAAGGGACTTTTTGGATTTCAAAAATGGACATATTTTCATTTGACCTCGGACACCTAAATCTACTAACTCGGAAGGGATACATAATAATATTACTGAATCTGTTCCTGCAGCCAAACTTTATTTACAGTACTGCAGATGCTGAGGGTGAATGCAACAACAATTGACAGACATTTTCAGGCTATGAAGCCCGATTTTAATGTAGTGGGAGGTGCGAGAAACAAAACATCTATGAATGCTGACTTAACTCCTCCCTTGTTTTTTCCAGATTTGCTAGCAATGTTGAAACTTCCATGGTCATCTCAAAATGGGCAGTCTCTAAGCAGGGTCTGGAAAAGACACAAAGTATTGGCAGATTCGAACACAGTGATGAAATGGAACCAGAATGTTTAGTTGTGAACTTACTTATCTTCCACTGTTTTAACTGAGCAGCAGGTATCGTTATTGAATACAAGACTTTCTTTTGTTCCAGCAATGCGTTCATAGGTCAGTGATACAGTTTTGAGCCTTAAGCTTTTTACAAGAAATATAAAGCTGAAAATGTTATATCCATCTATGGCTTCTCATGAGATACAAGTCTTAAGGAAGCCAAGTACTTTTATTGCACAGCTACACCTGTTATTAGAAGCTTTTTTAAGGGTCTGTGAGAGGGAGATTTTTAAAGAACTTAATGATAAATATTCACCTAGATTTTATAATCTTACACAAGATGAATGGCTAGAGCTGAAGCAACTGCACACTAATTCAAATATATTTATCCACCCTGCTAATAAAGGGGGGGGGGCACAATTGTTGTTTTAGATATGAGTTTCCATTTGAAAAGTATGAAAGAAATGCTCACTGATGACCGAACCTATGCAAAAATGGCTAGGAAGGATGTTGATTTGTTGATTAAGCAAATGCAAGATATCTTGTATGATTTGTTTATGACCAGAATGATGATTTATGAGTTATATGATTTCTTGCATGTAAAAGAACTCATGATTCCTATGATACTTGGGTTACCAAAAATTCATAAAAATTTAAATAACCCTCCGATGTGTCCTATTGTTTCAGGGCATAGATGGATGCCTGAGCCATTGTCTATTTTCATTGAGCATGAACTGAAACCGATACTAGAAAAGACTGCAGAAGTACTGAAAAACACTGAAGACTTTCTACAAGTGCTTGGGGAATCTGTTGAGGGCCTTAGTTGTGTCCTGGATATGTATTTAGTCACCGTAGATGTTATTACACTTTTTACTGTTATTTTAAAAGATTACAGTGTTGAACTGATTAGGAATATTTTGAGAAATTGTAGTGACTATACCAATGAAAAGGTTATCTTTATTTGCCTCTTACTAGAATTTGGTCTTGAAAACAGCTATGCCAATTTAGTAATGGCTAACTAGGAAGCTGACCATGCATTTAGTAATCGTAAGTACTTATCACATTTGAAATTCTACATGTGATTTGTGGATTATATTTTTATTTTATGGGATGATACCGTAGAATTATTGAAATAATTTGGTGACTGTTTAGAAGGGTGTAGCTCTTGCTTTAGATTTACTATGAAATATTCAATGCATACCATTGATTTTCTTGATGTATGTTTATCTATAGATCATGATGGCAAAGTAAATACATTCCTTTATAGGAAAGAATGCAGGAGAAATAATTTATTACACCGCTCTAGTATGGATCCTCCTCATGTGCATAACAATGTGTTAAAGGGTCAGTTTCTCAGAACGTCCAGGCTACACACTACTTATGAAGATTTTTTGACTAATAATGAACAAATGAGTAAGGATTTTATTGGTAGAGAATGTAGATGTAATGAAGTACATTTTTCTTCTCTAGTGGGTGAACTGAGGTTTGATGTTGGTAGACCATATTTTGCAAGAGGGAAGCAGACATTTACCAAGAAACAAGATGGTATAATGAAAAATAGAATGGTACTTACTTATAGTAGTGATGTGGGGATTATTTGTGATGTAATCAAAAGAAATTGGCCAATATTACTTTCTGATGATAGCATCAGAAATATTGTAGGCAATAAGTCTAGTTTTGGATTTAGGAATAATTATTCGTTGAAAAGACAACTTTGTTACGGGCCAAAGAATGGAATAAAAACTATGTCAAGTAAGTCTGGTACATTTCCATGCTGTAATTGAAAAGCTTGCAACTTGATTACTATGACTACTTTGTTTATACATCCAGTTTCTGGTATAAATTATGGTTGTAAGGTATATGCTGATTGTAGAACTAAGAATTTAATTTATTTGGCAAGTGGCAAATTATGTGTATGTTTTTAAGTAGGTGAAATGAATAGATTATTTAAAGAAAGTATACTACAGCACGAGTGATATTAGGATTAATAATTCATCTAATGCCCTATATAAATATATTGCTGAAAATGTGGGACATTCTTTTACCTTCATGGCTTTACAAGTTGTTGAGGAGAATATTAGGGGAGGAAATCTAAAGAATGCAATTGAATTAGCTGAGATGAAATGGATCACGGCATTATCAGCTGACAAGTTTGAATGGGAATGCGCCTTTAAGACCGGCCCTGAAAGCTCGAAGATTACATCACTGATTTAAATAGTGAGTTAATTGATCTTTCTTTCTTTTTTTTTTTGATTTGTTGCCTTTTATTTAAAATGGATTGGTTTTATAGTATGTTTGAGGTCTGATGAAGCACTTAGAGTGAAAGCTCTTATCTTTTGGCATACTTTTTATTGTTTTATTAAACGTTTTATGCTTTTAGCCATGGTGGTCAGACCTATTATTACTTGTTTTATTTTAATATTTTCTGTGATTGAAACTCTCTGGTGTTTATTGTAAACAGATATTTAGTATTTTCATATTTTCATGTTTTTTATTATTTATTATTAAATATATTTAAACTTTTCATTGGGGCTGGTCCTTTAGAGAATATTTTAACCTTTGAGAGTACTCATATCTATTTGGTGACTTTGTGGCCACTCCTGAAAGCCTTACCGCATTGGTCAAAACACTACGATATGTATTAGTAATAATTTCACTCAGTATATGTGGGTATCCTTGTAAGAGCCTTAGAGCAGCTTTGGAGTTTCTGATGGCAGTAGGTACCTTATAGTCTGGGCAGCAGGGGGCAGAATATAAAGAGAAAATAACAGTCAGCTGCCTGTCAAGTGACAGGATCCACCACATAATGCATGCACTCAGGTCCCTCAACAACAGGTACAAATATGACTCTGTCATTGTACATGTGGGTGTGAATGACCTGAGATGTACCTCCCTGGACTACATGAAAAGAGACATGGAAGAGCTCCCAGATTATGTAGCCAAGGTGGGTATGTCCCTAGCCCTGAGCAGCATCCTACCATAACCCAGAATGATACTACAGTACAAGCAGAAAATGATTGATTTCAACAATTGGCTACATTTCTGGTGTCATTCCAGGGGAATCAAGTATCTGTCTGCCTGGGATGACATGATTGACAGACCTCGATACTTTGCCAGAGATGGCCTGCATCTGTCACCCCTGGGCTTCCGGATACTGACCAAGGCTTTTGCCACCCCCTATAGTGCCTTTTTTAGGCTGTGTTCCAAAGACCAAATTACCACCATAACAGCTACAAACAAATGCAATCTGAGGGTCATGCTGCACAGTGCTAGAAGTCTAAATCTTAAAATCTACTCACTCGAAGCACTCCTTAAAATGGAGAAGATCGACATTTGTGCTGTAACAGAGACCTGGTTCAAAGTAGCAGAAAGCACCCCCGCACTACCAGGCTATAACTCATTCCACACCTTTCAGCCCCAGAACTTGGACCAAAGCTCCAAAGGCGGTGGTGTTTCCATATTCATAAAGGATGCGTACTCCTCCAGACTGGTAGCCCAACATAATGCATCAGAGATACTTCAGGTGCAGCTAACCTTAGGTAAGACAGCGATTCAGGTTGTAGCCTGCTCTATGTCCCCAACCATGTCCCAAGACTTACACTCCATGTTCCTAAGCACCCAGGAAAATATTAGGGTCCAAGCTAACACTCGCATACTGGCCGACTTCAATTATCCGTCCATTAACTGGGAGAACTACTCATGTTAATCTTTACAGTTTTACCCAACTTATCCAAGAACCCACTAAAATTGACAAAAAAAAACTCACAAACAGTCTATTCTAGATTGGACACTAGGTAACTGCCCCAAAACAAAACTATCAGACAGGATGCCTTTCTGATGATCTTAATGACCATCTCCCCACCTTCCTCCTGCGGTAACGTACCAACATAGCCAAACCCATTGTTTTTAGACAAGTCAGAGACAATCATAAACTAAATATACAGGAACTAAACAGTATTCTAAAACATAGTAACTGGAAACCACTACAAACCCTAAATCTAGACCAAGCCATTGACTATTTCAACAATATTCTCATCAATATCCTTGACAGACTCATACCAATTAGGAAAATAAGAGCCAAGGCAAACTATGCACCATGGCAAACTAAGGAAACTAGAGCCCTTCTAAAGTCAATAAGGCTTGAAAAATTTGGAAGAAAGACAATACTAGCCTAGCCACACAAAGTTACTTACAACTTAGAAATCAGGCCAAGAGACAAACTAAACTAAATAGACAAAATTACTTCCTCAATATCCAAAATAAACATTTATAAGATCCCCAAAAGTTTTGGCATGCCATTAACTCTCTCCTAAAACCAGGCAAAACTACCACTCCCACTCCTAACTCCACGAATGACAACAAGAACATTGCCTCCCAATTCAATCACCACTTCACAGAATCCATCTTAACACTATTCTCCCAACTATCCAAAAACAGACCTACATGTAACCCAAGCAAATGCCCTGACAACATCCCATCCTTTACACTCTCACCCATTCCTACCTCAACAATTAAAAAACACCTCCTAAAACTTAAACCTACCACCCTTGCCACTGACAATCTACCAGCCAACTTCCTAAAAATAGCTGCTGAATCCTTATCCTACCCTATTTCTATTCTTATCAATCACTCCGTACAAGAAGCATATGCCCCACAGCTATGGAAGGTATCATACATTATTCCACTACATAAAGGCGGAAACTCTTATGTATACTCAAATTATCGCCCATTACCATTCTATCTCCCTTATCTAAAATACTAGAGAAATCTAAACATTTTCAGGTAACACAATTCCTAAACTCAAACCATCTCCTCTCCCCCACACAGCATGACTTCTGACAACACTATAGCACAACCACCACTCTGCTCTCTTTCAACAATCTGATCAATCAACATAGAAATAATAATAACTTTGTATCTGCAATATTTCTAGACCTCTCCAAAGCATGTGACATTGTTTCACATTCCTTACTACTAGACACCCTGACATCCCTATCCTTTGCCCCTTCTGCTATAGCCTGGTTTAAAAGCTATCTGTCAAATAGGCAACAATCTGTCCAATGGCAAAGTATACTATCCCCCTTACTCCCAACTACCAAAGGTGTACAACAAGGCTCCATATTAGGCCCACTTCTTTTCTCCATATTTACCAATAGTCTCCATACCACCATACAGCATGCTTCACTTATATAATACGCTGATGATTCAACTCTTATCTGTTCAGCTCCATCACTTCCCACCCTATAACAACTTACCCAGGAATCTTTTAGCTCTGTGGAAAGTTGAATCACTCAGATCCAACTTATCCTAAACCCTAATAAAACCAAATTACTACTTTTCCCCCCAACAAAACCATTTCCACCCCTCTATCCTTCACTACCTCCTCCAAAAATGGCACTATTATCTCTCCCTCTGACCATACCAAACTCCTAGGCATTGAAATTGATAAAAATCTACACTTCAATGTCCACATTTTACAAACTATCAAAAAAGTCCATAAAAAAAATGGGAACACTATATAGGCACAGGAAATCCCATCTCGAAACAAGCATGGATTACCCTAGCCCAAACACACCTCTTGTCTACCCTGATGTATGCTGCTCCAATTCTTACCCAGCTTAGAAAACTTGACCTTGCCAGACTCAAATCATGTTATAATAAAATCACCAAGTTTGCAAACAACTCCACCTTTAGAACCCACCATTGCCAGACTCTAAGGGAACTGCAATGGCCTGGAACGGCCCCAGCTATTAACCTATCACCAATTAGTCAATGCCTACAATGTGGTAACACATCCAGAAAAAAACCCTGCACTAGGCATAAATCGTCCTCTCCGATCTTCTGACACACCACACCTCTGTATCTCTAGAGCTAACAATACTCCAGGAAAAGCACTGTTCTTCTACTCCATAGCTAGAACATGGAATAATCTCCCTCCTGCTCTGATTTCTGCGCCTACCTCTTCTCACTTTAAAAACTCACTTACAACACACTTAAAGAATAAGTGGTTATGCCCCTGTATTATATAAATCCTCAAATTATTCCACTTATATACCTCACTTCCTAATATACCTACTGTAAAAAGAAGTTATGTACTCACCATAACGTTCCATGTTGGTAGTCCATCTCACCCTTCATTTTTACATATGGGTTCGGAGCCGATCCTCGGCTCTGACTTGGCCAATTTACAAGTTCGAAGACTTCTGGTTGGCTCGTGGCTAAGCAGGTATCCCATAGTGCACCAGTACAAACCCCAGATCTTGTTTGCTGCTCACTAGAAGAAATAACCATACCAGATAAACCAATACTAAAGGGTCTCCAACCAAAGATAACCAAATTATTATTATTATCTCCAGATTCTTCCAGGATGGGGGCAGGAGGGAAGGTTGGTAAAAATGAAGGGTGAGATGGAACATTATGGTGAGTACATAACATTTTTATGTTGTGTAGTCCAATCTCACCTTCATTTTTACGTATGGGACACCATCCCTAGCGCCTTATTCTTTGGTGGCTCACTGGAAAATACTCCTGAGCACCGTGGAGCCAAAGGATGCTCTACCACTGGAAGCTAAATCCAATTTGTAATGTGTAATAAAAGTGTGAGGGGTAGCCCACATAGCTGTTGCACAAATATTATCAAGTGGGACCCTGGCTTGAAAGGCTGCAGAGGTAGACAGTGACCTGGTAGAATGAGCCTTGATCCTGCAGGGTAAAGGTCTGCCCTCCAAACTGTAGATAAAGGCTATGCAACTGGAAATCCAATTAGATAATGTCACTTTAGAAACTGGTAAGCCCAATCTGGAGTCAGAAAAGGAAATGAATAGTTGATCTGATTTCCTAAAATCCTTGGTCCGCTGTAAAGAAAAACGTAGTTGTCTATGAATGTCCAGCTGATGAAAATGGTATTCAGCTGTATTACAGTGATTAGGGAAGAAAACTGGGAGTTCTATGGATTGATTTAAGGTAGCAGGTGAACAAACTTTGGGGACAAGGGAGGGATTAGTGCGCAGTGACACCCTGTCTTTGTGGAAGATCAAATAAGGTGGCTTAACAGACAAGGCCTTTAACTCCGAAACCCATCTAGCTGAGGTGATAGCTACCAAAAACAAAAGTCTTCAAAGATAAAAATTTCAATGAAGATGTGTGGGAAGGTTCAAACGGGGAAGATGTCAGTTTGGACAACACCAAATTTAAATCCCAAGAAGCCACAGGTTCTTGCAGTGGTGCTCTCAATAGAGTGGCTCCTTTCAAAAAAGTCTTGCATAACTTATGAGACATTAAATTGGTATCTGGAAACCCTAAGTGAAAATGAGAAATTGTCCCCAACTGGACTCTGATAGTGGCAACAGCAGAACCCTGCTGAAAAAGCTCGGAGAGAAATTCCAAAATCACAGGAATAGAAGCAGTGTAGGGATCTACATTCATTTACTGTGCCCAAATAGAAAATCTTTTCCATTTACTGCCATACAGCCTCCTAGCTGAAGGTTTATGGGAGGACATAAGAATATGTGACACTAAGGATGATACATCATGAAGCTGGACTAATTATGGAACTGGAGCAGCCACGCTGTCAATTTGAGAGTGTGGATAGAGGGATATAGTGAACCTGACATGTGAGTCAACAGATCTGGAGCTGGGTCCAGGATCCAAGGATCGTCCAGGAGAAGAGGCTCGAGGAAGGGGAACCAGACCTGATGAGGCCAGTAAGGAACAATGAGGATCAACTTGCTTCCCAGCTGACTGGCTTCCTGAATCACTTTGGAAATGAGAGGAAAAGGGGGAAAGGCATACAGAAGTCCCATGAGCATCTCTGGGTGTCTTCCCCAGATGGGGAATGAGAGAAAAATAGCTGCTGCATTTGGCATTGACTGGACTGGCAAAAAGGTCACAGCAAGGCTGTCCCCATTTTCGGAAAATCTGTTCCACTGTTTCCCATTGCAGAGACCACTCATGAGGCAGTAGATTCGCCTGGCTGAGCTTGTCGGCTATCACGTTGGTCATCCCTGGAATGTGCATTGCAACCAGAAAGCACTGGGAAGAAATCACCCATTCCCAAACTCGCATGGCCTCTCGATAGAGTGGGTAAGATCTGGTACCACCCTGTTTGTTGATATACCAAACTACCGACATGCTGTCTGATTGTATCGCAATAGTCCCTAGAGGAAGAAGGTCTTGAAGTGCTTGCAACGCCAGGAGCACTGTCCTCATCTCCAGAACATTGATATGTAGGTGAGCCTCGTGTTCTTGCCATGTGCCTTGGACAGTCCTGCCGAGATAATGCCCCCCCCAATCTGGGAGGCATCTATGGTCACAGTGGCAATGAGTTGGGCAGAAACAAAGGGGGCACCCATGATCAACTGGTTGGGAGCTATCCACCAAAGAAGGTCCTTCTTGCATGATTCTGTCAGCAGGATAGGATGACTCAGCGGGAGATATTGGAAGGACCATTGGGAAGACAGAAGCCACTGGAGAATTCTCATGTGCAACCTGGCTAATGGTACTAATAGAATGGTGGAAGCCATAGTCCCGAGGAGCTGAAGAACCCACTTCACTTTGATCTTCCGCAACGGGAGAAAAAGTTGAATTTGAGTGATTAAGTTTTGTGCCCTTTCAGCGGGGAGACGAGCTGTCATGTTCACTGTGTCTACCTCTGCGCCTATAAAAACCACAGATTGAGAGGGCAATAATGCAGATTTTTCCCAATTTATGCAAACCCTAATTGAGCACAAAGTTGAATAGTAGCATCCCTGTTTTGGAGGAGTAGATGCCTGGTGGGGGGCGGTCAGGAGCCAGTCGTCCAAATACGGAAACACATGGAATCCCCGACGTCTCAGGTGAGCTGTCACTACTGCCTTGCATTTGGTGAACACCCTGGGGGCTGTGGTGAGACCAAAGGGCAGAGCACGAAACTGATAGGGAGCCATAAGTTTAGATGGCTCCTGGATGCCTTGTCCATTTTTATATGGTAGTAGGCGTCTTGGAGATCTAAACAGCGCATCCAATAGTCTTTCCCTAACAATGGGAGTATTGACTGCAGTGTTACGATCTGAAACCTGTCCTTCTTTACAGATTTGTTTAATCTGCTGAGGTCCAATATTGGCCTCCAATCTCCAGTTCATTTTGGTACTAAAAAGAACATGGAGTAAGTTCCGGATTCTATCTGGTCTAGTGGGATGGACTGGATGACTCTTTTTAAGAGCAACTTGTTGATCTCCACAGTTGCCTGATCCCTGTGATTGGGTGGTACATCTGGGATCTTCTTAGGAACAAAAGGTGGAAGGGAAAAGGGTATGATATACCCTCTGGTAACAACTCTTTGTACCCACTTGTCTTGAGTGATATTTAGCCAGGCTTCTGGATACAAAGAAATGCGACCCCACCCCCGACCGGCCCCAGAGAAATGCAGTCGGGGTCCACATCAGGAGCGCTGATAAGGCCGCCCCCGAAAGTAATCACAGCCTTGCTGGTATTGTGGACCACCCCTGCCTCTAGGGTGACGTCTCCCATTTCCTCCTCCTCCTCCTCTGCCTCTGAAGGAGGGTTCACCCTGTGTGTCTGGAAAGACCCTCTGGGACTTTTTGAACCACATTTTACCACCCCTTTGACCTTTGGGGTATGGTCAAGAGGGAACAGTAAAACATACTCCAACAGCAGAAAGCGTCTTTCCTTCTTGCTCACACTGAGTGAGTGTGTCCTTCACCTTAGAACCAAACAATAAGGAACCATCAAATGGGGCGTTGGTGAAAGGAGACTTGAACGGTTCCGCAAAATTGCACAAGTGCATCCAGCAGTGACACCACAGGGCAACTCCTGAACCCGCTGCTCTACTTGCTCCATCAGCAGCATAGGAGATAAGCTTCATGGAGGAGTTAACTATAGAATTTAAGGTAGTCAACTGAGCAGAAATCTTGTCAAGGACTCCTCAGTTCATGCACCTTGTATGGAATCTCCTAACTCCTTGAGGAGATCCCTCTGCAATCTCATGAAGTGAGTGAGATAGTTAAATGATCGGAGGGTAAATGCCACTGAACTAAAGATACACTTCCCAAATCTGTCCATCTGTTGAGAATCCTTGTTTGATGGATGAACAGAGGAAGAAGTCTCCTCCAGCTCCTTCTTTGTGGCCACCGCCACTAACATGACATCTACGGGAACGCGCTTAGACAAAAAGTCTTTACCAGGAGGGGCAGACAGAAACTTATTAGGTCTCCTAGGGACTGGCTCCATGGCATCAGGAGTATCCCACACCTTTCGACTAACTAGATCCATCAGTTCATCAAAAGGTGGAGACACCCAAGAGGCAGAAGGTTGAGACCCGAAAGCCTTCAGGTACACTGACTCCTCATCAGAAGGGTTGACAGTGGGCCAGTTGAACCTCTGCTTAAGGATCCCCAGGATGTCCACAATGGAGACATCACCAGAAGATGACTTTGGGGACCCTTCCAACTCCTCAAGGTCAGTGTCTGATGTCAAAGACTCATCCTGGGAGTCAACATGCTTCCTCTTACATATCCTCTTCCAGGGAGGCTCCTCAAAAGGACATTCTGGGGAGGCCTAGGAAGAGTGGGGGCCACCAGCCGATGGCTCCTGAGGCTGAGGGTCTCTGCTGTCTCCTGAGAGAGTAGGGGCTGAGACCGAAGTGGGTGATCTCAGGGGGAGAGTGTTGGTACCACTGGTATGGGCTGAAGAAAGAGACAGCACACTCCTCATCATCTCAAACGCCAACTTCTCTAGCTCCGAAGACCCCCGCTCGAAGAGACAAAGGTTGACATTGGAGCCACAGCCATCAGCTCTGAGGTAGATGCAGGGTCCAAGCTCACCCCAGCCGACGCACCGAGAGGAAGGCTTGGAACCAAAGAAGATTGATTCCAACCCTCCCTGTCAGCACCAACAGGAGAGCTTTGGCCCCTGGACACGACGGACGGCACTGAGAGTGTCAGAGCTGAACCCGGCTCCAAAGTAGTGATGAAGGGAGCTGGAACTGCTAGTTCCTCCAGTGGCACCAAGCACTCCGGCTCCGAAGGACCAACATGGCTCGGAGGAAAAATAGCAGACAAAGGCAAAGCTGGATCGAGTGGATCCGGAGCCAACTGGGTCAGAGCCAACAATAATTTTGGTAAAGCAGACGACTTCAAGAGTCTCAACACTACCCTCTACACATCTTCTTCCAAAACGCTCCTTGAAGACCTGGAAGACATAGTAGGGGATTTTGACATAGGGGCACTGGAGACTTCAGTAGTACGGAAACTGGTAGGGAATCCACAGACCGGCTCCGAGTAGCAGATTCAACTGCTGATTCAATCAGTTCAGAGGTCAGTTCTGAAACACTTGGAACTAACTCTGACACCACAAAGGTGCTCTCCTTCAGCTCTGAAGGCTGTGGAGTTGAGGAGGCAGATTTTGACTGTTTAGGAGGTGGCTCCGAGACACAAGCCAGTGCTGGAGAAGGCCTTTTTGAAGACTTAGATTTGCCACTGGATAGAACTTCCTCAAAAGATGGTTTTAGTAGACCCTTGAGTATAAGCTTGTTCTTTCTCTCCTGTAACACCCTAGGAGAGAAAGAATGGCCGAACAAGCAAGATTCCTGCAAGTGGATGACCCCTAAACAGTAGACACAGCTACTGTGGCCATCCATTAAAGACATATTTTGGGAGCACTTCATGCACTTTTTAAAACCTGAAGGTTTGTGCTCCTTACTCTCTTTAGACATTCCACACACATGCAACACCCAGGGAAGGAAGAAGAAGAAGAAGGGAAGAGGGCTAGGTCCTCTATCTAAAACAGGCCTATCCCTACAGAAGGAAATACCACAAGGACTAGGCCCTCTAACTTAAATGGGCCTAGCCCAGTGGAACAGAAAGCTAGGTCTTCTAATTTAAACAGACCAGAAAAAGGAAAGACTCACGCACACAGAAACTATATATAGGTTCATAGGTTGGTACTGGGCTATCTGCCCAAAGGCATATATTAGCCCAGCCATGTTGTGCAGTGTTCACCACCCCTTTAGTAGTTCCCTAGACCCTTGTACTAGCAGCTAGAACCCTTGGCCCTTATCTAGTAGTGCTGTTGGTGTGATCCCCGGTGTGAACTTTCTGTTACCCATCCACTCATCAAGGTTCCTCTTGAAGAGTGATAGTGAGGGGCTCTGTCTTATGCAGATTGGGACCCTGTTCCATAGTAAGGGATGTCTCTGCAAAGGGAATCTATCCCTCCAGCATGTTCTATTCATTGTTGAGTTGAGGTTTATATCCCTAGAGCGTTTAGCTCGAGTAGATTTAGTTTTGCTAAGATGGAGCATGCTCAACAATTCTGGGTTGGACATGGCTCTGAACGTTAGACAGAGATCGCCTCTGAGAAAGCGGTATGCAACAGAGAACAGTCTTGGCTTTTTCAATCGTGCTGCATAGGGCAACTGTTTGAGGCCAATAATCCTCTTGGTTAGGTACCTTTGTGGTCTCTCCAGCTGCTGGAGATGTCTAGCCAGGTACATTCCAATTGGTGCATTGTACTCAATAATGGATCTGATGAGGGAAGAGTAGAGGGGCATCATTGCATCCTTAGATCTTGATGAGAACCCTTTCATGATCAGATGGGTCACATAGAAGGATTTTCTAACCACTTTGGCAACATGGTTATCAAAGGAAAGCTGACTATCTACTTGGGTCCCTAGATCCCTTATTTCTTCTTCAGATTTCAGGGGATTACCTCCTATGTTGTAATTTGCAGGTACTGTTTTTTCCAAAGGGGATTACTACACATTTTTTTGCATTTAGCTTGAGACCATGGCTTTGACACCATGCATCAGTCTCATTTAGGCCCTTCTGGAGGATCTCCATGTTGGCCGGAGACTCTATTATAGCACCCAGTTTGCAGTCGTCCGCAAACTTAGTCAGCCACAGCCCTTCCATGCTTGCCTGTACTTCTGAGAAGTATATGCCAAACAGGAGGGGCCCCAGGACAGAGCCCTGAGGCATACCACTCGTTACTGGTCTGGATTCGGACATAGATCCCGCTACTCTTACTTTATGGGATCTGTCTGAGAGCCAGTTTGTGATTCATCTTGCGACATAAGGGTTTATGCCCAGGCTGGTGAGCTTATCAATAATACCTGAATTGGGAATGGTGTCAAATGCTTTAGCAAGGTCAAGGTAAGCCGTGTGTACCTCCTTTCCCTTATCTATAGCCTGAGTAACTGTCTCAAAGAAATCCACCAGGTTCAGGAGGCATGATCTGCCCTTGAAGAAGCCGAACTGTGTGGGATCCAGCGACTGGAGGTTCCCAATCTCTCCATTTATGAGTTCCATAATGATTTGCTCCATAGCCTTACAGATCAGACTGGTCAGGCTTATTGGTCGGTAGTTCCCAGGGTCAGTTGTGGCCCCACCCTTGTGTAGCGGGACCACCATTGCCATGCGCCATTCTATGGGCACATATCCTGTGGAGAGGCTGAGACTGAACAGGGTATTAAGATGCGGGGTTAATTCCTTTTGGAGCTCACGTATGACAGAGCCTGGGACACCATCTGGTCCCATGGAGGCAGTGTTTTTAGCTTTAGATAGAGCCTTGTTAACCAATGTATCAGTAATAATTGGACTTACACAATCCCCTAGAATGGTAATGGGCCCTGTAGGTGGTGACAGGGGAGGAAGAAATTTGCACTGAACCTGTCAGCCAAGATGTTGGCAATGTCAGAAGGGTCAGTGTATTTTGTTCCATTTTGTACTAGCTCAGAACAGACCTGAGTGTTGCCATTTAGGTTTTTGACGTAGCCATAGAAGGCTGTATGGTTATCCTTGGCATCCTTGGCAACTTTCTTTTCAAAATTAGCTTTAGCTGACTTGATGAGGGCCCTCAATTTCTTACTAATGCTGATCAGGGATGATTTTTCTACTTGAGATTTGGCCTTTTTTTGTATAAGTCTCCTCCTTTTATTGTAAAGTTTGCTTATGGCCAGGGTCCACCAGACTGGTTTCTTCTTGCTTGAGGAAGGACTCTTGGTTTTATTTGGCATAGCACGGTCCATGCAATCCTGAAGATGCATATAGAGTGCCTTGGTGTAGGATTCCGCATCCTGAATATCATTATCCTTCTGCAAGGGAATAGTGAAGCTTTCCACTTTGGATGTAAGTAGTTTGAAGTTTGCTTTGGAAATGTTTTTGACTATGGTTTCTTTGATTGGGGGAGGTGGAGGAGTGAGGATGTCCAGGGTTATCAGTTTGTGGTCGGATCTGACCAAGTTGGGGGTGATAATGGGTGTGGTACAATGGGCGCCCATATTTGTGATGATTAAATCCAATATTTTGTCCCCTCTAGTGAGGAACATACTAGTTGTTCAAGGGCATTTGAATTTATAAATTCTATGAATCGCTGAGCATAGGAGTTGGAACATTGGTAGTTCGTCCAGTCTATACCAGGGTAGTTGAAATCACCCAAGATTATGGTGTTGGGTAGGACCTTTATATTTTCCAATGTCTCAAGGAATGCAGAGTGAGCATCTTGGGACATGGTGGGTGATTTATAACCGGCTACGACTTGAAATGTGGTTTTGCCTGCTGATAGTTGTGCATGGATGATCTCTGGGGCATCATGCTGCGCTACTAACCTGGAGATATGGGTATCCTTGATGAATATGGATACACCTCCGCCCTTTGTACTGCGATCCGGTAACTGAGGCTGGAAGGTATGATATGAATTGTAACCTGGCAGTGCTGGGGTGCTCTCTTGAGCCTTGAACCAGGTTTCCGTCACTGCACAGACATCGATTTTCTCCATGCTGAGGAGAGCCTCGAGTGTGTGCATTTTGAGGTTGAGACTTCTGGCATTGAGTAGCATTACCCTTAGTTTTTGGTTACCTGTGCTGGTTACAGTGGTTGGTTTGTCCTTTGAGCCTTGCCTAAAAAAGGCACTATGGGGACGGCAAGAGCCTTGGCCAGTATTCGAAAACCTAGGGGTGACAGGTGCAACCCATCTCTGGCAAAACAGCGAGGCTTGTCTATCATGTCATCCCAGGCAGACAGACACTGGATTCACTTAGAATAACACCAGAAGCTTAGCCAATTGTTGAAATTGATCATTTTGTCTTTGTATTGTGGTATCATTCTAGGTGAAGGTAGTATGCTACTCAAGGTCAGGGTCATACCAGCTTGGGCTACATAATCAGAGAGCTCCTCAATGTCTCTTTTCACGTAGTCCAGGGAGGTATGTCTTAGATCATTCACACCAACATGTACAATGACAGCGTCATACTTGTACTTGTTCTGGAGTGACCTAAGTGCCTGTGTTATGTGGCAGATATGAGCACTATATGACTCTATTTAGTAAACATTTAAGAATAATAGCATACTAGGGAAGGAAACTCTAACCCTAAGTAATTAACAAGCGGAACCCCACCAAAAAAATACAATCTCAGAGGAAACTAAGCTGACTGCCAAATGGAGACCAAACAATGGTCAGAAATAACAACAGGAGCCCCTGTTAACTAACAGTGGGAAACCGCCAAACACTAACACTCTATCCTGATATAGAAGAAAAAAGTGCAACGGTGACTACAAGGAACTCTAAACTGGCACACAGGATACCAGACTAACAACAAATTTAAACTAAGATTGCACCAAAAGAGCAAACAACACAATTGCCTAGGATAATAGCAACCCTAACAACACAATATTAACTCTAATACTTTATTTAAATAGAAAAGAATTTGACACTAGGCCAGAGCCAAGAGAAGCACAACCGAACTCGTGGACGCGGCAAACGAGATCTGGAGTTTGAACTGGTGCACTATGGGATACCTGCTTAGCCACAAGCCAACCAGAACTCTTCAAGCTTGTAAATCGTCCGAGTCGGAGCCGAACCCATATGTAAAAATGAAGGTGAGATTTGACTACGCAACATTATATATTATAGTCTAGGTCTTCTCCTAATGCTGATTGAATTTGTATACTTACTCTGTTATTAACCATGTGTTTTTCCTGTATATATAGGTCTTGTTATGTCTTCTGCTGTATACTGTATTTTAACATATTGTTTGAAAATTCTCTGTATACTGTATTTTAACATATTGTGTAAAATTTTACTTACTGTGGAGCTTTTCTCCTTGGGCCTCAGAGAAAAATACTGTTGTAATTCATCATTGTGTAATCTCATCGATCTAAAGATTTGCCCTTTCACCATATTACAACTTAAGTTAGCACTGGATAATCTGAGAGTGGAGTTTCTGGAGAGGGGGTATCCTAAGAATATGTCTGATAACTATGTGATAGAATTGACTAGAGAAAGAAATACTAGAGGTAGAGCTTATTTTTCCAAGAGAGAAAATAACATGCCATATGTGAGTAATAGGGGCAATAGCAAACTTAGGTTTCCCCTCACGTATAGTAGTGATATTAGCATTTTTTGCGATGCCTTTAAAAGAAATTGGAATATTTTAAAAACTCCAAGAGACTTAGATGGTCTGTTAGATGATACATCTAACTTTGCCTTCAAAAACAAGAAGTCCTTGAAACGCCAACTTTGCTATGGGACCAGGAATGATAGACTGAACAGTATTTCTCAGAGAAGAGGCACTTATACTTACAGGAATTGGTCAGCCTGCAAGTATATATATTCTTGCACGACTTTTGTTCATCCAAATTTACATTTTGAGTTGCAAGCCAGACATTACGCTGATTGTAAAACAAAAAATATAGTACATTTTGCATAATCTGTAATGCTTACTATATAGGGAAGATGAATCGCATATTAAAATAACGTATACAGGAGCACTATAGAGACATTCTCAATAAAAAGTAAACAAATGCTTTATTTAAACATGTAGAGGTGGAAGGTAACTCACATTATTTTAAATTTGTAGTTCTAGAGATTTTACAAGAAGGAATGAGGGGTGGAGATTTGAAAAACCAAACTGAAGATGCAGAACAAAGATGGATTTTTACGTTAAATGCACACACACAACCTGAAATTAATGAAGCTGTCTCCTTAAAACCCTTCGTAAAAGCAAGGACACTTAAACATTAATATGTTAATCTTATGTATTCTGTATTACTTTTTATGACAGATGACACATATTTATATATATATATATATATATATATATATATATCTTTTGCATATTGTAATATGAAATGATTGATTATATAATTGATTGATTGAGGGTTTGACTGAAGTATGTGCTTAAAAGCAAGTGTATTATTAAATGTTTTTAGTCTGATGAAGCGATCAGTGGGATCGTGAGAGCGCTTACTTTCTTTGTGATTGTATCATTAAAGTGGATTTCCATAAGCCACGGTGACTTGGCTCAGCTGTTTTCTTCTTAAGTGTCTAAAGTTACACCTTTACAAAGGGGTACGAGGCACAGGAATTTGTCAAAGCTACCCCTGGAAACACATACAGCATTTGCTGCCCAGCAGCAAATGTGCTGTGACATAATTAGGGCTCAGAGTACCGCCACAAAGAGTCAATTGGAAATGGTTAGTCTTCCAAGGTATACATGAGGATTTCTAGCACTACATGGATATGGTAGAGAGTAGAGATAATGCCATGATCATAGTGATGCATAGTATGAGAGCACACAAAGCATCCATAGCTGCCTCCATTCATACAATAGTTAGGACTTGCCATACTCAAGTAGGAGTCACTCTTGGAAGAGGAAAAGGATGGGATACTGTCCAGAAATGTGGGGCCAGGTCACTCAAGAAAGTACTGTAATTAGCAAGGGGGAGCAAGCACAGCAGATTTCATGCAGGCCACATCAGCGTTCATATACACATAGCAGAATCTCAAATTCAAGATATACGTCAAGGTCCAGAATCACTGTCAGATCAGTGTCTGCAGGATATCCTGCATAAAGTAATGTATGGTGATGTGAGATAGTGCAGCTATACCAGAAAGAGTAGGGCAGTGCATAAGTAACATAATCCAACATAGCTAGCTGGAGGTTTGTAAAGAATTTTATGGCATTTGTATACCAAACTGATTCGTACAGATGCTTGTGTTAAGAATTTATTTGTAAAGAAGCATGTGTTAAAAATGTATCAACAGTGGGCCCTGCTGGACAGAAAATAAATATACATGTACGTAAGGCTGTATTGTGGCAACTGCTGAAATGTATATATGTTAACAGGGGATGCTAGAAGGGAAGGGGTTAAGTTCAGCCCAGCTTACCTTAGGAAAAATAGCTTGAAATTAAATTACTTGGTTTAGACCATAAAGATTTTATCATAAATTCCTGAATGGAGCCAGAGATGTATTGTCTGGTCTGGGATGCTGCTCTTATTATCCTTAGTGGTGAACTAATTGCTACCTTGGGGTGCCAGAGAATGGTTGATTAGTCGCTACAAAAAGATGAAAGTATTGGAATTGTTTTACAGTCTCCATATGCCTTAGCAAAGCTCTAGGTGTGTATTGTGACATATCTGATCTAGATTCTGGTTCAGCTTCAAGTCAGGGGGGGTAGTGTGGGAACCACAGAATTGTGTGACCAGATGTGATGTCATTCCATAGCCAGCAATGAAATTATTTTAGATATTAGTGAGAGATGTAATAGACCACTCATCCACTTCATCTTGCCTTGCTTCAGTAAGTAACCAAGGAACTGTAATTATTCAGTCAGTTAGTAAAATAGTGAGATTATTTAAATATTGTTTTCTGTATCTGTATGAATCTTTTCAGCTGTGTTGTTTTTACATTTCCTGTGAATTGAAACTCTGGTGTTTATTGCAAACAGATTTTCAGTATTTTCATATTTTCTATTTTATTATTTATTATTAAATATATCTATACCTTTCATTGTGGATGGTCTTTTAGAAAATAGTTTAACCTTTGAGAGAATTGCATTTATTTGGTGGCACTGTACACTTCATAATCCTGAAAGTCTTTCCACTTGGCCAACCATTACCATTTGTATAGGTAGTAATTTTAAGTAATTGGGTACCCTGGTAAGAGGCTTAAAGTAGCTGGATGGGGCAGTAAATTTACCTTATAGTCTGAGCAGAGGAGGCATAGCTGGTAAATCTTTGCCAGCCTTTACCAGGTGCATGTGTGTGTGTGTGTGTGTGTGTGTGTGTGTGTGTGTGTGTGTGTGTGTGTGTGTGTGTGTGTGTGTGTGTGTGTGTGAAAACCAAATCTGAAAGAGTGCATGTCTGTGTGTGTGTGTGTGTGTGTGTGTGTGTGTGTGTGTGTGTGTGTGTGTGTGTGTGTGTGTGTGTGTGTGTGTGTGTGTATGTGTGTCCAGCCCCAGGACGGACTGTGCTCCCTGTGTACTCTTAAAGGAAATTGTGCTTGGTGCAGAGAGCTGCATCTGAAAATACTGTGTGTATTCATTTTTTTTCCAACTGAACATCCCTCACCAGTGACAGTGATGAGGATTGAAGCTCCTTTATTACTGGCCCAGAGGAGGGACATCACATAAGGCACAACATTGGGCCAACTCACCTTCCAGCTGTTATGACACCCCTCTCCTTCAAAATCACTTGGACTATCACCTAGCTTATCTTTAGGTGATGTGAATAACACATTTGACCTTGACCTACTGACCTACTGTGATTCGAGTGTGACATTTCTGTTATTTACAATTTCACCTTACGACACACACACACACACACACACACACACACACACACACACACACACACACACACACACACACACACACACATCAATGCTTAACTTAAAGGGAAATACATTATTAAAGAAAGCAAAAGAAAAAAAAGAGGGGAAACTTAGGATAGTTTTCAACTGTCTGCATTTTGTTTCTCTAATGGCATTGTTTAAAACCTCACAGAACTGTGGAAAGAAAGCTGTATGTCATACCATAAGATTGCAGCGATTAACATCATTAATGCTCTATGCATTATAATTGTTACAGCTAGCAATTGCATACAACTTAAAGTAATAATACACAAGTTTTTGGGAAATACTTGTTCTTCTTTCGGCTTTTCCCGGTTAGGGGTCGCCACCGGTCGCCACCGCAGAACTCCGGTCTGCTAATGATTGGCAGTAGATTTTTATGGTGCTGAGGTGCCAACCTGATGCCCAACCTTCAATGAAGGCATGCCCATCCACTCAACTGCGGGGAGGACATGCAGACCACAACACTAACAAGAAAATAAGATTAAAATGAGTATCCTGCCACTTCACCCTCACAAATGCACAAATGGTGAATTTTTTTGTGCCTGTGGAGACAAATTATTGTGAATAACAAAATGAAATAATCTGATGTACAGTACCTTAGCAAACAACATTAAGTCAGTTGAAATTTGTAGTAATTCAAACTGAGTAAACATTAAATAATGCAAAAAAAAAGCAATATGATGTTTTCATTCAGTTGCAAGTTAATTAACTCATGTTAAATACTAAAAACAATTTTCATTAATTATAGCACTTGAGGGCATTCAGTATATGCATACTTAGGAACACTACCTCAGCAGAAAACAACTAAAAATGCGATTATTTTTTATATGATGCCTTTCATCACTGAACAGCAGTCAAAGAGAATTCAGGCATGACTTTTACAAACAATAATATGAGTACCTGTGCTGAAACAAAAAATTATTATTTAAAGATGAGTGGGAATGTCAGATGAGCAGTGACAATAGACCGTGCACCACACAGCATAGCCCACATATGTCACTGAACGCATCGGTTATATTCTATGCATCTTTTTACAAGAAAGGAAATTCTAACCTGAATGTCATGGTCCATAGTTCTGGACTAGACACTGCCTCTTTAGCTGAGCAGCCATATGCCATGCATAAGCTTGCCGTATGGGGTCCTTTATTACCACTGCTGGCTGGTTATCATTAATCATAGTAGAACTGAAACTGGGGGCTGCAGGGACAGGATGGGTTCACTTCACCACCAGACCAATGCATGACCATGTTATACCCAATGCAACATGCAACAGCTGTGTCAAGCTGAAGGGCGCCCCCACACTCATCCAGACATCTAAAATGACTCTTCAAGAAGGCAAAGACCCTCTCAATGACAATATGGGTTGAGGACATGGCTGTGTTGTAATTGCCTTCAGTAGCTCCACTTGGATGATTTCTCATTGGCGTCATGAGCCATGGCTCTAGTGGATATCCATAATCACCTGAAACAAAAAAAATAGAGAGAGACAGAGGAGGGGGGTTGAGACAAAGCAAAGAAAAATGATTTAGTATTCAGCAATACATTTTAACATTAATAACTACTTAAATCAAATATTAAAAGGACATCACATTCTTCTGCTTACCAACAAAGATGACCACTGGGCATCCCATCATGCAGGAAGAGGTGATAAAATGAGCTAGTATGCCAGATATGGGAATCATGTGCACTGCCAGAATGCTGGGCAGAGATGTTGGGGATGCACCCCATGCATCACACACTACCTGCCAATTGACAGAATGGTAGCATGTCGTATTGCAGTACCACTATCCTCATAGACCAGATTGGTCCCTAATTGCAACATGGGTGCAATCTATCACAGTGAGAACCTCAGGAAAATGTACCATGCCATAAAAGGCACAATAGTCTGGGCTCACTTCTGAGGTGACACCAAGAAATAGATCCACATGTGCCAAGAGTATATATTTTCAAAGCAGAAGCCTGTGAGAAATGCATGGTGTCACCAGTCTGTCTCTGAAAGTATGAAAGTAAATGGCAAGTAAAGTGAGGACTATACATACCTTTGTATCCAAAGGGATAAGAAGGCCACGCATCCCCAGTACCCCTGTGGGGTCCATACATACAAAGTCCCTCACAATATCCTATTCCCTCTGAATCTATCAAGTATCTCCTGATTGTCAAAATTACAGTAAGTTATTCTTAGCCGATTCCTCCGCCTTCTTGACCAGTGAGTGCTGCTGGGCGCAAGGAGTTTTGGATCAGCCAAGACAAGCAGTTCATACCAGTAAATTGCAAGGCTATCAGCAATTGTCAGCAGCATCATGGATCACAAAGTATATAGAAAATGTGTGACACCATGCAGAAAGGCATATAATTTTGACTATGAATCACAAATAGGCAGGAGAAGGCCTCATTAGCATATGCTGTTTTACATTATTCCTCATTTGCATCTCATTATGACTATATTTGCTTAAGCTTGTTTGTGGCCATTGCCCGTTAAATGTAAATGGCCTCTATGACTCGCTCCTTTATTGCAGAAACACGCAGACAATGTGAGTAGCCTTTATGCACTTGCATAAAGAATATGAATACCTCCACAATGCAATAAAAGTTCTTAGTTTTCCATTATATGTTGCAATTGTTTGTTTGTTTTTTTCCCTGTTTTATAACAATATCATATGAGAGACAAACAGTAAAAGTCAGAGATCACTCAGGGTCTTATACCATAACTAAGAAAATTGAAAGATAAAAAAATAAAGTAGGCTGATCATTATCTGAGATCAGACTGCATGCATGAAGTCTGTGTGAGGGCATTGATTTGCAGAACTGGGTAACAACCTTTCTTGAGGGTGCCAATTAGATACTTGTATGCATTTGTAGATCACAGGGGAAAAAGCTCAAAACAGAACAAAAGAGTAAAAGACCGACAGGTATATCGCTTGACTGAAAAGATACAAGTAACAAATATAAGCACTGTCTTCATTTTACAGACATTCACACTAAAAAGTTTCACAGCTCTGTAAACATGGGTCTGAATAACAGTGAATTAAGCTAAATTTAAACTTCTTGTATGCAGACAGGCTTTAAGGTGGTTTACACTGCTGTTTTTTCTGTAATTCATCAGTAGCAGCAGGTTCTGCAGTGCTATTCTTACTTCAGTATGTTGTAAGGTGCCTTTCCAATGCACCAGATCTGCCCCAGTTTCTTATTGACTTTACATGCACTTTTAAAGGCTGAAAACATAAGACTTGTTGTACCAGAAAAGTCATCAGTAATCCTAGTTTTCAGAAAGCTTTATAGCAAAGGGAAGAACAATAGAAGCTGTAAAACTGCTAATGGAAGCCTTAAAATAAAATTGAGAACACAAATTCTGCATTCCTGTTAAGCACCTAAAGCATATTCTAATAATAATAATGCTAATTGCAGTGACTGCTGTGGATTTATAAATCACAAATGTTTTGTTTCATTTGATATTTTCTTTTCTATGTTTTAACTTTGCCCTACCATAAGCAGCTGTATCAATGTATACCACAAGACAAAGCCCTTGTAGCACACAACAAGACAAGAGTTAGTCTTCTCACCTGCATTATACATACCATGCTTCTTAAGCCAAACGAGAAAAAGTCAAACTACTTATTCAGATTAATTTTTAAAAACAGTTTCTTACAGCCCCTCAAAATAATTTCGTTCCTGTCTGGCTTGCTTGGTACAGTGGTTAAGTGCATATCTGTACTATCTGGGACCTCAGTTTGAAGACAAGCCTAGGCTGTAGACTGCTGGAATGGTTGAATTTGGGGAAATGAGGATGAAAGACACTGACAGTGCTATCTACTTGGAAGGACAATGAGGGATGTGACACCAATCACATGACACCTGGCAGAGTTCAGGGGAACTATGAACTTATGAGTACTTAAGAATACTGGAGGATATGGATATAGCAGGGCAATAGTAAGTATGCATGTCAGGGCCCATATACAGCAAGACTGTGCCATTACCACTGAGCACCCTGCCCTCAACAGGTAGGGATTTAGAACAGACACCTAAAAAGGTAGAAGCCCCCACCCCAGCATAATCCACGGCTTTTATTCTCCATCCCACCCTCCCTGGTCTACATGTAAATGACTGTCACCAGGTGTGGCCCTCCTCAGAGCCTGGAGATCATAACAGAGAAGGGTGGCACTGTTCAAGTAAAAGTAGTTGATGGAAAGAATGGACACACCAGTGTAATTTTAGGGCTCAGTGATATGAGGATTTCATCGAAATCATAAGACAAGGAGTAATAAGTCGGTAAAAGATGTATATTTTCCCTACATTTTTTACTTTGATACTGAAAGGAACGGAATCTTAGGAAAAGAACATCAAGTTTGGTACATTAGTACAAAAGATTACAGTTGTGAGCTGCTAATGAACATCATTTGGTAGTCCTGAGTTTAATTCCCTCAGTCTCCAGCTGCCTATTGCATGAATCTGAGGAAGTAATTTAAGCAAATTGTTGGACATCCCTGAAAAGAAGCATGTGTGCCTAAAGGATTAATGTAGCTAACAAATACATAAATAAAATAAAATAATTATTATCTCACCAGCTTATTCAGGTAGGTGAGAAAACATGTACTTTTCATCTGAAGGGTTTCAAAATTCCCAGTTTTTATGTACCGTAACTTTAACAGTATAGGAGACTAAAAGGATGGGCCTAAAGTAGATTCTAATCAGAAAAACATTGTGTGATAGAAGGCTGAACAATAACAGTTTTGGACACAGAAGAATCTCTAGATCTAGGTCTAGAATAAGTTGAAAAGACAGTTATGAAACTGGTCCGCATTTCTTTCAGCTTCTGGACAGTCCCATACCATACATATTTAGTATGTGTCACTCATGTCACGTTATCCCAGCAGCCATAGATTCATATTTAGAATATTTTTCCTTGATCACTTAATTTCATCTGACAATAAAAGATGCAAAAAATGATTTAAAATCAGTTGCTTTCCCAAGTAGTAGCATATTCTATGTCATTAATCCCTAGGCCTTCGCACTGGGAGAGTTTTAATCATTCTCATTTTCTCTTGTCAAGCCCTTCCATCCTGTATAATTTTTCTAAAACGTTTTTAATAAATATATATCTGTTTTCAGAGACTATTTACCACAATGCAAGTACATCCTTTCTGTATAGCTGTTGTTGTGTCTTTCGGCTTTTCCCGGTTAGGGGTCACCACAGCGGAACTCCTATCCGCTAATGATTGGCAGTTGATTTTTACGTGCTGAGTTGCCAGCCCTAACCCACAACCTTCAACGAATGTACACCCATTCACGCATGTTTCCACGCAGAAGATGCTCTAGCTGAGAGTCGAACCAGTCAGCATCTTACTGTGAGGTGACAACGCTACCGTAGCACCACCACCGCGGATATAGTATCTGCATTCATTTTTTAACAAACATTTCCCCATTTCTAATGACCCTTTACATTTGCTCCAGTGTACCAGACAGATTTTCTATACTTCAGCCACTCTTTTTTTTCCTTGCAAGTGAATTCTGAAAATGTAAAAACTATGTGCTTTACTTAGAAAACTGCAAATAAATAACCAGTAAAAATCATATGAGAGACATGTTCTAAATTTTAACCAATGTTTTAAAAAAAGAAATTAAATACCCAAAGAAGTCTTTAATTAATTAAATCAGTTCTGGTCCTAAGATACCTGAAATCCTGGATGCAAGGCTGAAACAAAGTAGTTCATTACTTAAATGCTTTGTAATATGTGTTGCAACTCAGATTCCAGGAGGAACTCAACACTAAGAAATGGGAAGGGGGTGCAGGAGAATTTCTTGTAAATTAATAAAAATAATATTGGCTAGAATTTAAAAGTATTATTGGAACTTTACCATTTATTTAAAATGTTAGAAAACAGTTGGAAGTATAGGTACAGTTCTTAATACTGATGCATTCTCACTTCACCATATAACATCTTATAATAAGTAACTAGTTGATAATGCAGTACAAATTAGTTATTTATGACCATAAGTTAACTGCTAAATTGAGCGCATATTTCTGAGGGAGAAGGATAAGTATTAAAATATTATGGATTGAAACCATCAGTCTTTGCAAAAGAGCTGCTTAGTAACTATAACAACAGTATAAATGCTGATTTCAAATAGTTCATAATATATTGCTCTCCTGTATGAAATCCAATAGGATTCTATGAGTACTCTGTTTTGTATGAGCCCTGTGCTTGTGGCTGGTGTTTATTTGTCTGAGCAGAAATATTACATCATAATTTTGTTAAAGCTTTGCTCAGCTTGTTTCTCTGTGGGAGCAAAATAATACCCAAAGCAAGTGGATGGCTCCTGGAGTTCTAATCTGTCATCACTTCTTTTCAAATTGTACCTTAAATCATTAAATTGTACAGACTCACCAGAATCCTTAAATGCATTCTGCAGCAAAGTGTATGAGTAAAATGTTTAAATGCTACATTTAAGCTTTTATTAATTATCCAAAAGAAACTACACTGAGAAACTGCATTTAAAATATGCCTTAACAGTTACGGTATATTTTGAAGTTGTTTTATGTTGTTATGTCTTTTGGCTTTTCCCGGTTAGGGGTCGCCACAGTGGAACTCCGGTCCGCTAATGATCGGCAGTAGATTTTTACGTGCTGGCTTGCCGGGCCTAACGCACAACCTTCAACGAAGGAATGCCCATTCACACATGTCGCCACACAGAAGACGCTCTTACTAAGAATCGAACGAGCAACGTCTAACTATGAAGCGACAATGCTACCGCAGCACCAATTTAGAAAATATGTATGGAATCTGTAACCTTGTTCTGCTGAAAAATACATCAGTTATTAGAGATGTTTGTGACTCAGGAAATAATTGTTTGCAAGTAATTGCAGGGAATGTCATAAACTGGAGGAATCAGGAAGCTGTGAGTTCAGGTTGTAAAGAGGGCCAGCTGCTAGAAACTAATGACAATATAAGAAATTATGTTAGATAGTCTCACAGTAAGACACTGTCCGGTTTGATTCTCAGCTAGAGTGTCTTCTGCGTGGAGACATGCGTGAATGGGCGTACCTTCGTTGAAGGTTGTCCATCAGGGCTGGTAACTCGGCACGTAAAAATCAACTACCAATCATTAGAGGACCGGAGTTCCGCTGTGGCGAGCCCTAACCGGGAAAAGCCGAAAGACACAACAACAACAACAAAGTCTTTCTGCTGTTTTTACTGTATGTGAAAAAACAGAGTTAATTGCTTCTGCTAATTAGGAAACAAAATATAAGCTAAAATATTTTGAAAAAGTAATAGCAAAAGACAATTGCTGCTGCTAGAAGACCTTGCTGCATCCCATCTGTATAAATTGCTCTTCTTTAATCTCCCTGTATAGTATTCTAGTAATTTAGCAGTTAGGGTTTTCATATTCTTTGAGTTAGAGTTGGCTAAGTTTTAGAAATCTTCATATAGGTAATCTGTCTGCACAATTAATTACTTTTCTGATCTTTGTGTAACTGTAGTTATCTTGGCATATTTAATTTTGTATCAGTTTACTTCTTTGTGTTATAAGCAAGCTTTTTTATTAATTCAGTTTTTTTATATCCTGTGGCTGGGCCTTTATTTATGTATTATTTATTATTTTATGAGAGATCATTATTTAGCAGTGTATACAGTCAAGCTGCTGGTATCCTCTTCTAACTGGCAAGATCACGCTGCATAGCATAATTTGTGTTTATTACTATGATTATCTGGCTATTAATCAAGAATAGCATAGTAGCTCGTGTGTCACTGATTCAGAGTGATGGCAATGCTACCTTGCTGGGACAAAAGCTGTGAGAAGTTATACCACTCTGAGAATTGTTTGTGTGTGTGTGTGTGTGTGTGTGTGTGTGTGTGTGTGTGTGTGTGTGTGTGTGTGTGTGTGTGTGTGTGTGTGTGCGTGTGTGTGCGTGTGTGTGTGTGTGTGTGTGTTTGTGTGCTGTGTAATCATTTGTTTGAAAAGCAGTTCACATGGGTGAGTAACACTAGAAGACACTGGTATTTACAGAGAAAGAGGTACAAAACGGGCTTCAGTTGCTAGGCCAAAGACTCGGTTCATTTGTTGATCAGTGCGTAGTCTTATCCTGGCTGTTAGGATGTAAGACGCCTAGGCCCAAGTAGCAATGCACCATTACCTGTATGTGGTTCAGGACAGGCTATATTTGGTTAATTGATCAGTAAATCAGATTTGTGTGGATCTTTTCTTTTCTGCTTCAACCTGATGGGTTCCAGTTGTGTGACTCAAGATACTCCCTCTGGTGGCTATCAAACCCATTTTGGGGGCAATGGAGTGGATCCAAGAACCACAAACCCTGTCTATCATAGAACTACCATGACATTTGATTGGCAGTCATGGGATACAAAGACTTTCACTGCCAGACCAGTCAACACATTTGGTGGCAGTGCTGTGGATATTGGAAATGAACATATTTAGTAAGTAAATAGCTTTGTCACTAAATATTTGTGTACCCTCCCAGCCAAAAGGTAAATATATATAGAAATGATCACCCCTAAAAACTACGCTAAGATATCAGTGCCATAGCTGACTAAGGAATGCAAAGCTAATGGATTCCCATGTGCCAATATGTCTAAGGAATATGGTCTTAGCTTTATGTGCAACTATTATGCAGTCTACTAACCTTAGAGACAGTCTAGTGGATGCTGCGGTGTGCAGAAGGCAGACAAACAACAATCCATTTAATCCCCTGGGGACTACAAAACCCAACTGGAATTACAGACTGGCACTGGAGATGAAGCATCTGCAACTAGAAGCAGCCAACAAAATGCAGTGGCTGCATGTTCCAGCATGCAAAGGAGATGTTGATCCTTCCTCAGAGACACAAGTCATGCTGCAGGGAAAAGCTGAACCCTAGTTGTCCATATCAGTACAAAAATTTTTCCACAGTGCAAAGAGGAGGGGGAGGATTTTGGCAGATCTATATGGGTATTTAAAAGAGTGTGTAATCAACATTAAACTGATTAAGGGGAGAGGGTGAAATTTTAACTCCTCTACTTTAATGGAAAGCAATACATGTAGGTTTCACCTTAGTGTTGATCTTTATATTATACTAAAATTAACAAATGTGTACTAGCATGTTTTAAACTGACTTCTGAAGCATTCAGAAATTTATAGAGTACAATCAAAAGGCAGATGACAGTGTTAGAGGGTTTATTGCAGAAATTAGCACTTACTTTCATAGGTGAGTATGCAAATGTAAGGTCACAACATTTGAAATGCTTGCAGATGTTCTCATGAGGTAACAAGCAGTCAGTAGTCTTCATGAGGACATGAGGATCTGGTTGGTATAATGGAAGTGCAACATTGCTGAGGAGAAAGGAAGGAAGTGGGTGGGGTTCCAGAGAACTAGTAGGTTGTAAAAGTATAGGAAGGGGTACACAGTACTGCACATGGGCAGAAGGGAATCCATGGGAGCAGCCTAAGCGACCAAAGCAAATTCCACAGATAAAGAGTGAAGTTATGAGTGCTATGACATAACCAGTTTTTGGGGTTAGATGCTTTAAGTATAATCAAAAGGGGCACATATGGTGTTACCAAGGCAGGGTGGGGAACAAAGGCTTCAGAAAGTAGCAAGCAGAGTGAGCACTGTGAAAGCATTGGGTTTTCTGGAGTCAACCTCTATATTAAGCTACTATAATAGTCTTTATTCTATCCTCAAGGAAGAGAAAGATAACATTACTAAGAGGGACACTTCCTCATGCATAACCATTGTCAAGCCTACGGTGGTAAAAAGGAGCAATACTTGTCTGTGCAAAATCAACTCCAATTAGGACCTTGAGAGACACATCTTTTCAAGTAACTTTGTCCAGAGTTTTCCAGATTAGTAAAAGGAGCAAGGGACCAAGCAGGTGCCTAAGTTTAATGTATCTCATAGGTAAGTACCAGGTTAGCTGCCCATGAGAACCATTTTAAATGTAGTCGATTTCTCTTAAAGATGAGAATCCAATCTTGTACGCTGTGTCTGTGACGTAAACACCAACCATTATACCAACCCCTCCCCAATTCCAGCAGCTGCCCTAATAGGTGATGGCTTTGCCAAATGCAGTCCCTTATGTGCATGTAGTTACATTCAGCCAGGCATGGAGGCAACTATATGGGGATAGCAGTGTGAGGGAGACCCAGCCAGGACCTACATCTTCAACCAGGACTAGTAATGTGACTACTTCAGAGGGAAGGTTGGTCAGAAGCAGTGAGCAAGGAAGGGGTTACTTCAAGGGGAGGATACAAGGTAGTACTAAACCTGAATTTGAGTACCCACTGGCAGAATATATCAGAATTCCTTTGGAAAGGAAGCTAGTGAGAGTCACCAAGAAGGATATGAGAAGGAGTTGAAAGAGGATCAGCTCTCAGACCCTACCTTATAGGACATGACGTAGGTAACCAAGGAGGCACCTCATCACAAGGACAAGGGGAGTCCATATACTGGGAGAAAGGGTTGTACAGAGAATGGATTCCTGAAGGAGGATTAGAGGAAGACATAATACAGCAATCAGTAATATATAAGACATTATAAGGCAGGCACTTCTGGCCATAGCCCACAATAATCTTCCTGCAGGCTGGTCATAAATCATATTAAAAGGTGATTTATGCAGAACTTTTACTGGTCAGGTATTGCAAGACTGTAACAATGTACTGCAAGACCTGTAAGCTGTGCTAAAAGGTTGGCAAGGCAGGAGGCAAAGCCAAAGCTACATTGATGCCTTTGCCTGTTATTGAAGAACTGTTTCAGAGGGAAGATATGGTCATTTGGGACCTCTTAGTACCTCAAGCACCACAGGTGAAAAATATATCCTGGTAGTAACTGAGTATGCCACTAGATATCCAGAGGTGATGGTTCTGTCTTTCATTAAAGCAGAGACAGTGGCAAATGTTGTACTAGACATTTTCAATAAGGTAGGTTTACCTAAAGAAATACTGATAGATGTGCCAACTTCATGTCAAACTTTGTGGGCTGTTCACTACCTCCTACCACCCCACACACCAGTGTTTTAATGGAGATATTTAACTGTGTAGTGAAGAACATATTTAGGGCATCTGCAGACCAATTCAAGAGGGAGTGGAACAAGTACCTGTCCAGTCTCATCTTTGCATACAGGTAGATGCCAGAGGAATCCACAGTTTATCCCCCTCTGAATGGTTGCTTGTTAATAGGGTGAAAATGCCCCAAATTTAATTCATGATGACTGGGAGGATGTGTGTAATTTCCATAAGGAATGTGTTGTGGAGTATGCCCCAAACTTCAGGACTAGGCTTTAGCAGCTCATGAAGATGGCTCAGAAACAACTGACACAAGCACAACAGTAATAAGGGCCAGAGAGTGTTCTGATGGGAACCACGTGATGGTGCTTATTCTTCTTAGAGACAACAAGCTGTAGACAACCTGAGATGGTCCCTTCACCATTGTGAAAAAGGTAAGTAATATTAACTATATGGTAGAGTTGTCATGCAAGAGGAGGAAGCACAAACTCTACCATATTAAAACAATAAAGCCCTATCATGACAGAGAGGCCCTGGTACTCAGTATCTACAGTGGATTGAAGGAGGAACTGAGGGAGACTTGGTGGTAGAGATCCTCTGTGTGGTTTTCTTTGACACTTCTGTGGGTGAGGTAGCCCTGACCCAGCAGCTATCTCCTACCCAGGTTCAGGAAATTTGAGCTGTACTATATGTTCATAAATAAATTGTGGAAAAATACTGAAGTCAACATGTTTTGTATTCTGTATTTAAAGGGTTAAGCAGAAAAATGTTCACTGCGTGCAAACTGAAATGTTCTGGAAAATGTTGATCACTGAGGAATGCAGGAGTTAATCTTAAACTGCTGATAAAGTTAATGGTGCAAGAATAACTGTGGAACTGGCTGGTAAAACAAGTAATCAAACTATCAATTTTAATGAATGTTCTGTGTGGCAGGAGGGTCTATATAAGGAGAACTCAAAGTACAAGTAACCAGACTGCTGGCATATTACTATCATGTAGCAGATCTCCATGCATGTAAAATAAAGCTGTTTTACTTGCTTACAAGAACTTGGTGTGATTCTTCCAGAATATGTTAGAAGAGTAAAATCTTTCGACATAACTGGCTAGCGAGGCTGAAAACCTGCGCGGGTGGAGAGAGATCAGGCTCTCCTCGAATGAAAGACCTCCAACTGAAACAGGTTGAAATTAGAGGCCAGTCACTCTTTCCAGATTCAATCCGTGAGGTGGCAGCGAAACAGGGCGGAGGAATCACAAAGGTAAGCAAAAGAAAAGCTATTTTTGTTGTTTCTGATTGGAATTTTTGTCTAAATTTTAAGGGACTAGTCAAGGGAGAAATTTAATTTTCTCAAAGTATAAGGAGTATATGTGAATAGATTCCATATACAAGAGATCTCAGGAACAGGAATAGTTTCTCGTAAGAGAAATGGGAACAGGAACCAGTTAAGCCAAAGGCGACAAAACTGAAGATGAAAAGTTTATGTTTGATTTACACCCAAAGAATGTAAAGTATTTAGATAAATGGAAAAAAGATCATGGGTTTAGTGGATGTTTAAATAAGTCAGAATGTCAAAATCTAGTAAGATTACTGCACAAACAGGCAGGAAATAAGACAAGAAGAAAAAAAAAAAAAAAAGGTGGGTAATTCAAGTGAAAGAGATGTGTACTTTGTTAAAAAGGAAGATAATAAAACTTCCAAGTGTGCAGAACTAGAATAAAGACTCTCTTAGATAAAATAGAAGAACATTGGAAGCCCAAGGCAGATTGGACTTGCATTAATCAGTGCATTCAATCAGATGATGAAACCGTAGACAGTTATCTACATCGTCTCACACAATGGTTTGATGCTCATAGTGGGTTGATTAAGGTAGAAAATCAGGAAAATAACTCGTCCTATGAACAGCAATTGAAAAATGCATTCCTAAAGGGCTGCAAGACAGCCATTGGTAACTTTATACAAAAGCATATGATCACACACAGGACAATCTACAGCCCCTTCACGGTATGCTAGACATGCTGAAAAATATCTGATAAAATAAGCCCAGACTTTTACAGTTAGTGAAGATGGAACTTTAATGTAGATGGAGGGTATGAGGAAGAAGAACAAAGTGAGAATGGGGAAGTAGGTACAAGTGAAGGCAATTGGTGGGGACAGGAAATGGCAAAAAATGAGGAATATCAAATGGTAAATCTAACAGCACTAGCATCAACTATGCAATTGGAATCCCAACCAGTGCCAAACTTATTATGGTATATTGGACTGATTAGAATGGCAGGACAGGTAAAGATTACACCCAAGTCAGAATTTAGACCTCATAAACAGCAGTATCCCTTGAGCAGAAAGGCAGAGGAGGGCATTTTACGGTAATCTCAGCACTTTTGAAAGCTGGAGTATTAATTCTGTGCACAGACTCACCATGTAGGATGGGACATGGAGGATGGTACAAGACTTACAGGCAATAAATGCCACAGTGGTACCTCGGGCCCCATGGTCCCAGATCCGTCTATTTCTGCTAGCGATATCCTCCTTCGGATAATAACTACTTTCTGTAATTGATATCAGTAATGCCTTTTCTCTATTCCCTTGCAGAAAGATAGTAGATTTTGGTTTGCATTTACGCTATGGGCAAGCTGTATTACCAGGTTACACCTACTGCTGTGCGTGGATGATATCCTCCTGGAAGAACTCTGTAAGTCCGAGACTATTCAACTACTACACTTTCTGGCACACGAAGGACATAAGGTAAATAAGTCTAAGTTACAATTTTGTAAATTAGAAGTATGTTACCTGGGTTATACTATCTCTGGGAAGGGCAGGTAATTAGATGACAGCAGAAAGAATGCTATTTTACAAGCCCCATGCCCAACTACAAAAAAAGAAATGATGTCCTTTTTAGGCATTACGAACTTCTGTTGTAGTTGGATTCAACTTAATTTTGCAATACCGATGGCGGCAAAATATTTGCTGCACTGGACAGACAAGGCAGTACAGGCATTTACTAGGATCAAGCAACTGATAGCTGGGTCAGCAACATTGGGGTTTACAGATTACAGTAAGACCTTTATGCAGACTGTAGATTGCAAGCAGGGATTTATGACATCTGTTTTAATGCAAATGTATGGAGATAAGTTAAGACCATTGGCATTTTACTCTAGCAAATTAGACTCAGTAGCACGAGCATTACCACACTGTGTGCAAGCAGTAATTGCAGCGCTTTGGTGGTACAGCGCGTCTGCCACGTTGTATTGTTCCGATCTCTTACGTTTAAAGTCCCGCACTCTGTACCAGTCACCCTCCTGCAGGACAAGTTAACAGTTCTGTCAGCTAGCAGACATTTATCTCGTATCACTACGCTGTTTACGCAGCACACATGACAATTGAGAGATGCACTACCTTAAATCCAGCGACATTGCTACCTGTTGCTGAAGGCGGTATCCGCATGTATGCTTAGATCTCATACATTCTAAAGTTCTACCAAGACCGGATCTTAAAGATCAACCCTTACTACATGCGGACTGGACACTGTTTGTAGATGGGTCACAAAACACAAACAGGCACCACTCAGGTAGGGTATGCAGTTACTACTGCAACTCAGATAATAGAGGCAAGACCACTCCCGGGAACTTATCCGCTCAAGCAGCGGAAACTGATTGTGACAACAAGGGCATGTGGATGTCACTATCTATCTGGATAGTCAATATGCCTTCTCTATGGTACATGTGTTTGCTCAGCAATGAAAAATAGGGGATGGTTACAACCTCGGGAAAGACATTATGCACAAAGAACTAATCCTTCAGTTACTACAAGCCATCCAACGGCCACGGGTTTGCCATTCTGTAAATGCGCTGCTCATACCCATGCTAAGGACCGGTATCACAGTACCTTTTCACTTGAAACCACACCTACAGAATTACAAACAACAGATAAATTTGATTTGCAAACCTTACAAGTCATGCAGGAACTTAGCACAGTACAGGAAAAACAACGCTGGACTAGGTATGGTGTTAGGCAGAACAAAGAATCTATGTGGGACCGGATAATAAATATGTTTTGCCTACTAATCTTTTAGGTATGCAGCACTAGTTGTGCATGGCCCTTCCCATCTGGGCCCTGCAGCTATGGTTAAAATTATCCATTTGGACCAAGGGTTTCATTGCATGCAAAATGTTTTTGTCTATCCTGCATAGTATGTGCTAAATTTTCATACAATATGTATGGACTTAAGTTTGTGTTAGTAATAGTAGATGCATTTACTAAGTGGGTTGAGGCTTTTCCGGTGACACATCCGGATGCTCATTCAGTGGCTAAAATTTTGGTCAATTGGACTTCCTACACGATCTACTCTGATTGTCAATCAGATCATACAGAAACTGTCTACAGTTTTCCAAATTGAATTGAAACACCATTGTGCCTACCACCCACAGTCAGCGGGGTTGGTGGGAATGCCATAACGGCATTCTAAAGGGCAGTTGAAAAACTCATGGCGAGACACATCAGTCTTGGATTACCTGTCTACCTCTAGCCCTCCTTTCCATCCCATTTGAGTTGTTGTATGGGAGACCTTATTACGTCCAGTGGCAAAACTTGGAGATAGCATGAGGAAAATGCTGACCAATACTAACAGCTGTTTAATGAATGATTGTTTTTCAGGTTCAAGAGACGACAAAATCACGGAAGTCATCGCACTCAATGGCAGTTTCGGATTAAAGAAAGGTCCTCATGGATCCACCTAACACATTGTAAAACATTTTAAGTTAGATAAAAATTGAATTAGGACAATAATGAGAATAAGAAAAATGGTTCTATTGCAATGTTTTATTGTTTATAACTATTGTGATTGTAATATTTTTGTTTTTAATGACTATAGATTCAAAAAGAAAAACCACCAGCTGCATATTTTTTTTTTTTTAATGCTAGCCATTCAAAAAAAGAGACAAACACACAGTGGCTCCAAACTTTAATACATATCAAGCGATTAAATATGCATATGCATCCTCAATGAATGTCTCAAATTGTTGGGTATGTACTGCAATACCTACTGTACACAGTGGCTTAATGTTAGGGACAGCCCCTCTGGGAACAAATGATACTTGGAATAATATGTTGTTTGAAAGTGTTTTCAAAAGACTGGGAAAGTTAGGTGGGGCTGAGCCTATGTAATTTGACAATAGTTCATAATTGTACCCTAGAAGGGCAGTGTGTGACCAAGTTTGGAGCTATAAAAAAAAAAAGACATCAATGTAAATGATACTAGTTTTGTTGTACCATCAAAACAAATGATTGTTATTTTATTTGTGGTAGGAAAGCATATAAATGGTTACCATATGGCTGGTCAGGATTTTGGGATATCTGATACCAGCTATCAGATACACAAATGCATTGCCTCAAGATAAAATACGAAAATCTCTTAATAAACCTATTAATCCCGTAGGTAACACTGATGCGTCATGGATTTATCACCATGACTTGGCACACATCAGCAGCAAAAGACTCTCACATATGGACCTAGGCGATGATGTAATTGCTTGGGCTGGTATTTTGGGACAGTAAAATCCATCTGAGAACTGAGAAAACTGTCAAAACTGTTAGAGACTCTGAGTAATGTGACATTTTCAGCGCTAGAATTGGTGATGGAGAGAACAGTAGTAAAATAATTCAACAAGTTTTGAACTGACTAAACCTGGTCCAAACCCTTGACTTTTCCAAAACCTGTTTGGAAACTGGGGTTCTGTGTTGATGAACATTTTAATTGCTGTATGTGTTGGTGCAATCATATTTTTGCTGCTTGGCTGCTGTTGCATACCATGTATCAAAATGATAATATCGAAGGTTATCTCTGCTAATGCTACAAAGCATATTTCTCTGATTATGAGAAGGTATACAACGATTCGGGATTGTGTAAAATAAACAGTATACAAAATGTTGTAAGGAAATGTGGAAAAATACTGAAGTCAACATGTTTTGTATTCTGTATGTAAAGGGTTTAGCAGAAAAATGTTCAACTGAAATGTTCTGGAAAATGTTGATCACTGAGGAATGCAGGAGTTAATCTTAAACTGCTGATAAAGTTAATGGTGCAAGAATAACTGTGGTACTGGCTGGTAAAAACAAGTAATCAAACTATCAATTTTAATGAATGTTCTGTGGCAGGAGGGTCTATATAAGGAGAACTCAAAGTACAAGTAACCAGACTGCTGGCATATTACTATCATGTAGCAGATCTCCATGCATGTAAAATAAAGCTGTTTTACTTGCTTACAAGAACTTGGTGTGATTCTTCCAGAATATGTTAGAAGAGTAAAATCTTTCGACATAACTGCTAGGCAATCAGTCTGCAAAGTAATAAATGCTTAGCCAATATGGTTCAGTTTCTAAATATGAGAATCAAACCCTGTTCCTCAGTTACAGCCAGGGGGAGATCAGTAGTTGTGACTCATTTTGGGTCGGGTCGTACAAGTTTACTAAAATGCCATTGGAATGAAGAATGCCCCAGCACCAGTCTGTCATCTACAGTCATTCATAGCAAGAACAATCGTTCAGCATGTCTAAGAGATATTGGGAATGCTGTAAAGGGCAGGGCTGACTATTAAGGCCAACAACTGTCAGGTATGTATGACAGAGGTATCTTATCTAGGTCATAGGGTAGGCGGTAGCAGGATTAGACCAACAGTCAAGTTTGAAGCTATTTGGGCTTGGCTTTCACCTACTACCAAGAAAAAGGTGAAGGCATTCTAGGGACAGTGGGGTGCTCTAGAGAGTTTGTCCCTCACTATAGTACACAGCCAGACTCATTACAGACCTTACAAGAAAGAAAAGATTACATAAAGTTGTCTAGATTCCAGTTCATGGGCTTGCATTTTAAATGGTCAAACATGTTTTCACTGGACCCCTGTGGTAGCAAGACTTGACTATAGTCAACAATTCATTGTGCAGGCAGACACCTCCAACAATGGATGGAGGTTGCACAGCCAGTTTTCCCATAGAGGGAGAAGAATACCTTAATGTGTAGTTGTGCTATAGACTTCAACCCAGGGACAAATCCTATTTAGCTATAGAGGAAAGTCTGAGCATAGTCTGGCCTCTGCAAAATTTACAGCACTACCTGTATGGCAGAAAATTTACCATAGCTACAGACCACAGCACATTTAAGTGTCAAGTGGGTAGAACAGAAGGCTTCTTAGATTAAGTGTAGCCTTGCATTTCTATAACATGAGTATTCAACACAGACATGACACAGCTAATACCAATGCAGATGGTCTGTCCAGAATGTGAATGAGATACTGAACTCACGTCCATCTCCATTTCTTGAGGGTTTCCTACAGAAGACTGGGTTGAAGCTGTTAGTGGGGTAGAACGTGTGATGCCTTGGGGAAGAAAATGATATAAAATGTGGTCTGCCTTTTTTCTTCTTTTCTTAATTCAGACTGTAACACATTTGTAATTTATATTGAAGCTTTGTAAAATCCTCAGCAGAAACTGCATTCTGAAACTGCATTTATAAGATGTCTTTTTAGCAACAGTCGAATTGTGTTTGTTCTTTTATGTAATACAAAAATATGCATGGAACCTGTAAAACTGTTCATCTGAAAAATGCAGTGATTGTTCAGAGATGTATGTGACTTAGGAATAAATTAATTATTTGCATGCAACTACAGGGTAAGTCATAAAATGGAGCACTCGGGTTATAAAAAGAGACAGCTGCTAGGAACTGCTGTTTTTACTGTAGGTAAAAAACTGAGTTAATATCATTGATTCCTGGAAAACAAAATACAAGCTAAAAAATTTTGAGGAAAAATAGAAATAGACAGTCAGTCCTGTTTGTAAAACCTATGTTATGTCCTTATCTATGAAAGCTCTTTTTTCAGTAATCTGTCTCATTATTGTTCTAGCAACTTAGTAGTTAATGCTTCTGTATTCTTTGAATAAAAGCCAGCTAGTTTGTTTTTAGCTGCTAAAAGAGTCCTTCAAGTATTTTGCATGTGCAATTAATTATTTTTCTGCTCTTTGTACAAAAGTATTTACCTCTGCATATGTCATTTCTATCAATACTATTTAATTTATTTATGTTCGAAGTTAGGCTTTTATTTATTCATATTTAAGATCTTGTGACTGTATGCTTATATATGTATTATTTATTTTTTATTGCCTGAGTAAAAGTAGAAGAGGTTCATATTTGTATATTGGGCTAAAGACCGCCAAGCATCCCAAATGTATCCCGCACATTTATGTCCTGTCCTTTGTACGTCTATCCAGGCTTCCCTAATGTATCCAGCTAGTTTCTGTGCCTTAGAGGTTATTTTAAGGGGTATATGTAAGCTAGGGCAAGTTTTACAGGCTGCCTCTGTCCATTAGAGACATAGGTGTTAGACCCAGGGTATACTTCCAATTTCCCATCCACTGGTCCAGGTTTCTCTTGAATAGGATTAGAGAAGATTTCTATTTCACATGGATGGGAAGCATAGCTCTCAGCTGTACCAATTTTCACAAAATGTCCAGATTTTTGCCTAATACTTTTGGTCCGTTTTTCATAAATTGTGGTTTTCTGGCAAATCAGTGGCAAATCATTAAAGAGTGGAGTCAGAGAATAATGACAGACATTTGAGCTTTAGACTTCATACCCTTCAGAAAATTCATGTTAATCCAAAACCTGTTATTCTATCAACTTTCTAAAAGCAATATTTAAAAATTGTCCCTATTTTGGGGCCTTTGTTCCTCCATTATTTATGGCTTTGTCCAGATTTCTTGCTCTAACAGATTGTGAGGTATGATAGGAAGCCTGTTCCAGAGAAATTGATTTCTCTGAGTCTCATAAATGTCCCCCTAGTATGTCCTACTTATGTCGCAAGCAAAGTTTAAATCCCTAGTGTGAGTAATTCTGATACTATTCTTTTTGTGGATATGCAAATGTTCCATAAGAGTTGGATGAAAGGATGCCTTGTATGCCAGCCACAGATCATCCCTATATAATCTATAAGAAATAGAGTACAGAGATAGGGTATTGAGGTGATATGCACAGGACATGCTGTTTACGGCCTGTATTCTTTTTGTGGGGAATCTCTGTGGGAATTCCAGTTGTTGCTTGCGCCTGGTCAGGTACATACTGAGGGGGGCATTGTACTCCATGATAGGCCTGATAAGGGTCAAATACTGTGAAATGATGACTTCCTTGGACCTAGATTTTATGTCTTTGCTTATAGGTTGAGTGACATAGAATGATTTGTTTACTACCTTAAACACATGTTGGTCGAAAGCTAGGTTACTATTTATACATGTACGCAACTAGTGGTGTGTTATCAGAGAGGTAATTTCCCAGGTTAGCTGACTTCCCAAAGGTTACTATTGGACATTTGTTGGCATTGAGTTTTAAGTCATGGCTTTGGCACCATTCATTTGTCTGTTTTAGTCCTTCCTGATGTGAGTACCCAGCTTACAGTCATTTGCAGACTTGGTCAGTCAGAGGCCCTTGACATTGCCCTTGGCTTCTGAGAAGTAGATGCCAAAAAGGAGCAGACACAGCACACAGCCCTGAGGGACTCCACTGATGACAGGGCTCTTTGTGGAGGTGGTCTTTCCATCCAAACTTCTTGGGTCCTATCTGACAGCCACCTAGCTATCCAGCATGTAACATAGAGGTTTATGCCTATATCCATGAGTTTGTTTACTATGCCTGAGTAGGGTATGACTAGACATGATCTGCCCCTTGATAAAGCCAAACCGTGTTTGGATCTAGTGTTTGAAAACTTTCAATGTCCCTATTAATCATTTTCACAATATTTTTTTCACTGGCCTTGCATATGAGATTAATCAGTCTGTAGTTCCCAGGGTCCATTGCTGGCATACCCTTGTGTAGAGGGATGACCACTGCAGTTCTCCATTCACTTGGCAGAAAGCCTCTCTGGAGGCTATGGTTAAACACTGATTCCAGTTGTCCCAATATGTTGTGTTTGAGGCTATTTAGCAGGTATCATGGGATATTGAGCCCATCAATGTGGTGTTTTTTACCTTACACAGTGCATCTAAGACCTGCTCCCTAGTGATAGTTTGGGGGTTATGTTTCATGTTATCTCCTGGGGTAGAGAGGATGATAAAACTGGAGCTGAATTTGTTGGTCAGCAAATTTGCTATACCTTCTGGCTTCTCTCTTTTTTATTTTTAGAAGTCTTTTGAGTTTCTAATACCAAGACAGGAATGGATCCCATTCCTAAGTCAAAGTATGATTAAAGTTCATGAAATTAGTATTGTTTCAGTCTTTGATGTTGGCCAGAAGGGCTCTTCGCAGCACCCGCAATGTGCCCAGTAATGACTCCTTCTGCAATTCATATGGAGTTACATGTATTGGTAACATATCTAAGTACGATTGTAAATTCTTTTTTATAAGACCCATTGCTCCTACTGCTATTGGAACTGTCTGGGTATCCTTCTTCCACATAGCCCTTATTTCTGCCTACAAATACTGGTATTTTATGACTTTGTGCCTCTCTGTACTTAAGACACTGTAGTCAATGGGTGTGGCACTTTCAGTGATCAATGCTGCTTTTGTCTTCTTTTCATGGACTACTTTATCTGGTTTTCTCAACTATTTTGTTTGAACTGTTTGTAGTGAGTAAGTTATGGCAGGAAAAGCAAATTGGTTTATAGCATGGACTTTGTTCCTAGATGTCAGTGCTGTTTTCAATACTAATTTTAGTCTTCTAAAATATTCCTTACTAAGTTTTATTCACATTTATGTTTTATTGTTGATCATTCATCAGTTCCCAAATATTTATAGACTCCCTCTTGCTCGAGTTCTTTTATATCACATTCCTGCCCCAGGATGATGTTTTCTTGGTGCTGCAGCTTTCCTGCTTTAAAGGTTGCTTTTGCAAATTTATCAAAACCAAATGGCATTCTTATATCATCTGAAAAAGATTTGACCACTTGCAGTTGTGCTTAGAGTTCTTCATCTGATGAACTATACAGTTTTAAATAATCCACAAAAAGAAGATGAGAAGTCTTTACACTTTTTTTGTTTTCTGGTAGCCAAATTGTAGCCATAACCTTATCTGTTAAGTAGACAGCTTAAGGGTTTAAGGGCAAGACAAAAGAGCAGAGGTAAGAAAGATGTTGCATGTCTCATGTATCATATGAGACACTGAGGCTGGATATCCATTCAAGTAATTTATTATACATAAACACATCACAAACACATATACTTTAACTGACTGACTCATTACTTTAAACGCACTCGCATGTGCATCTCCATTCATGCCTGCACTCTTACTGATTATACAAAATGGCACTGATCTTGCACGTGTTCAGTAACTAATATGCACGTGCTGTCTAGCTACAGTGGCTGACTAGGTACAAGACCCACAACGATCTAAATCCTCCCTCTTTGATGTGTTTGACATGCAATAGCAGAACAAGATATTTTAAAAGCTAGACATCACATCAACATTTAACAGCAATGAATTCAAGTCCAAGTCGCTATGTATTTTGGATTGGCTCTGGAAATTCTACCTGATCTGGTCACATAAAAACTTTGATGGGGTTTAGCTACAGGGACAGTGTCTGGGGATTCTTTTACAACTGGAACTTCAGGGATTACATAAGGATTACTTGAAGAAGGTACACTGTCCTTTGGAATTTGAACAGGTGTAGAGTCATTGGCGCAGGCGATCTGCTGCATCACTGGTTCGAAGACTGGAAGCATATGTCTTTGATTCCTTCTGAAATCCATTCCTTCAGATTGTATGATGTAAGATCCCAGTTCTTCACAAACATCTTTGACAATTCCCACTCCATAATATCCTTTAAATGTTTGCATTCTCACAATCTCTCTTATTTTAATGGTATGAGAGGTTTGCTGGATTTATAATAGTACAACTTTTGTTGAGTGATGTTTTTTCAAAAGTTGAGCCTTGACCATTCTGCTGTTCTTTGTATTTTGTATCAATACTTGTTTACTGATCAGAAGAGCTCTTAGTCTGTCTGGACATCATTCTCTGAGCAGGTGAGCCAAGCAAATTATCTCGAGGAATGTTTCTGAGATTAAGTAGGTTAAGAAAAACATCAGTACCATCTCTCAAATTTCTCCAAAAAGTACTTTGCACATTGAAATGCACGCTCAGCTAATCCATTGGACTATGGATACTCAGGACTACTAGTAATATGGACAAAGTCCCAAGACTCAGTAAATCTCTTGAGCTGCTGACTTGTAAACTGCGCACCATTGTCAGATACGATTTTGTGTGGAGTGCTGCTTGTTAAGTTAGGAAGAAGATCAATTTCAAAGCAATTCAAATAAGATTCTACTAACACTAAGAAATGTTGACCATTCCATTCGAAAATATCAGTAACGTCAACCATGGTAGTCCAGGAATCTGGTTTAACTGAAGTGGGTTTTTTTGTTGGTGTGATTTAGTGCTGTTGCAAATGGAACATGCTAGAGTTTCCTTCTCTACATCTTTTGACATAGAAGGCCAAAATACTATGCCTCTTGCCCTTCTTTTGGTTGAATCAGTACCACGGGTGACCACAATGCTAAATTTTGATATATTCCTGTTGCAATGCTGTAGGAATTACCATTTTAGGACCTTTCATGATGATTCCATCTTCCATCATGAGCTCACCTCTCTAAGGAAAATACTTTTGTATGTCAAGTGGTAAACTAGTTTGTCATGCTGGCCATCCTTGACTGATAACATGTTTCAGCTTCTGGAGAATTGAGTCTGAAGCTGCGTGATTTCTGAGTTCATCAAGATGTGTTGAGGACAAATTTCTGACTTCCTTATCTTCAAGGTCTGTTTTTCTCATTGTCATGCTGTTCTGTTGTTTGTCTGGGTGCTCTTGACAAAGTATTGGCAAGGTATAGAAATTTGCCTTTTGTACAGATGATATTGAAAGTGTACTTTTGCAACTTTAACATCATGCACTGCAAGCTTGCTGGGGCTGTATGTATTGGCTTTTTCAGAATAGCCACTAGAAGTTGGTGATCAGTCTCTGTTTGAACAGGTTTGCCATAAATATAATCATTGAACTTCGAACATGTGAACACTACTGCCAATAGCTCTTTTTCAATTTGTGTATACTGCATTTCAATTTGGGTTAAAGTTCTGGATGCATAGGCTACTGATATGCCTTCTTGAAGACATGCTGCACCAATATCAAACTTTGAAGCATCACATGAATGTGTTACAGGTTTGTGAACATCATAATATCCCAATGTGGGTGGACTGGCAATTTTCAGCTTCAGAACGTCAAATGCTTTTTGGTGTTGTTCCAACCAGGACGAGTTTACATTTTTGCGTGTCAACTCACGCGGTGCTGAAAGCTCACTTAGGTCTGGGATGAACTTTCCTAAATAGTTGACCATACCAAGAAAACGTTGTAAAGATGTGACATTTTCTGGAACTGGCATCTCAAGAATTGCTGCTTGCTTAGACGGAACTGGTTGTAATCCAGAACTGGTAAACAAATGACCACATAAGTAACTTCTTTCAGTTTGAATTTGCATTTCTGAGGATTCGGTTTAAGATTTACTTCACAAGCACAGTCTAGAACTTTCTTTAGGTTTCTATTAAGTTCGAATTCACCTTGCCCCATACAATAATGTATTCTACTATAATACCATAGGGATAACCAGAAAAAAAAATTGTTCCATTGCACGTTGAAATACTTCACTGGCAGAATTTATTCCAAATGGCATTCTCAGGAATCTGTATCTATCAAATGGTGTCCTGAAAGTGGTTAACAATGAAGATTTGTGATCCAGCAAAATTTGCCAAAAGGAACTTTTTGCATTTAAGACTGAAAAAACATTGGCATTTGTCATGAGAGCGGCTACTTCTCCTACTGTGCGCATTGGATGATGAGGATGTTTAAGTGCTTTGTTTAAGTCTCTCAGATCAATACATATTCAAATATCATCTGAGCTTTTCTTATGAGCTTCAACCATGGAGAATACCCATTCAGTCAATTCTTTTACTGGAGTAAGGACACCTAAATTCATCATTTTGTCAAGTTCTGCTTTTACTTTGCTCTGCATTGCTTCCAGAGCCTTCCTTGCTGGTTTGACAACTGTTTCTAGAAGGCCAGTGCTTGCTTGGGCTAAAGGGAAGTCTCTGTGTTCACCAGTGGGAGTGGTTAACACTGAACAGCCTGCCTGTCCCTGGAGGAGTGGTTACTACCTAGAAGCTGTAGTTTTATTGGCCATTTTGGGTCAATTCTAAACTCCTTGATCTCTCTCTCTTAAAACCAGGCTGCCTCGTGGTTTTGGTGTCTTTTCAGGCTTGCTAGTTGTTGCTGAAGCACCTACCAAGGGGAGAAAACGCTGAGAGAAGAAAAGAAGCCACTTTTGTGATTTTAAGTATTTTCTTCTGATTTTTTGTTACGTTTTACTGCTTTGCTGCCTACTTTTTGGCATTTTCCGGCTTGCTAAAGTTTATATCTGTAACAGTAACAGTACTTGGAACACATCTAGAGCCTGTTTAATGCATTTCCTGTGTTGCACTTAATTTAAAATCATTTTTTTCTCTAAAAACTGCATTTTACCTGATTTTGGCCTAGCACTCAAGTGTGGGGTCATTTATTGCACTGTTGTGATTATTTTGCTGCTTGTGTATCTCTGCTACCTTTAAACTACAACAAAAAGTTAAAAAAAAAATCTTGCTTTTTTCCCATTTTCTGAAAGTTAAGAAAGTTCAGTTACAGATTTGCTGTTCTGAACTGTTTGGAAGTTTCTAGAAGGCCAGTGCTTGCTTGGGCTAAAGGGAAGTCTCTGTGTTCACCAGTGGGAGTGGTTAAGACTGAACAGCCTGCCTGTCCCTGGAGGAGTGGTTACTACCTAGAAGCTGTAGTTTTATTGGCCATTTTGGGTCAATTCTAAACTCCTTGATCTCTCTCTCTTAAAACCCTACAACTCTCTTTTTGTGCGGTTTTGCGCACTGAGCAGCGTCGGGCATCACCGCCTAAACAGGTTTAAACTATTCCAGGCTCCACAAAGTCTGCTCTTCACTTTTTCCCTTAGAACTGTTCAAACTCTCAAAGTAATCACTCTATTCTCTTTCTAAAGCCCTGCACTTGCTCTGCTCTTATAAGGAAACACTAACTAACTAAAGCACTACACCCTCCTTGACTTCTCATAAGTATTAGACTCCCAATTGGTCCTTCCTGATCAAGTGAAAAATCAGTTCCCTTCCCTAATCTGATCAGTAAAAAAACAGTTCCCTATACTAATCTGGTATGTCCAAGGGTCAGTTCCAAGGTTACTCTCCAGTCCAGCTGGTGAATCTGGGAATTTTGAGGCAATGTTACAATTGCCTTATGTACACAGACAACCCTCTCCTCCTTCCAACAAACTCTAATACATGTGAGAGATGCAGTTACACAGCCAAACTGGAGGCAGAGCTCTCTCAACCCAAGACTGGCATAGTCAGTCAGGAGGAAAAGGTAACCACCCACACCACAAATCCAGTCTCACACAGACCTATTGCACCTGCATACCCAACACATAAACACACAAAAACATACTAGGAGGCTCTAAATAAAAATCTGCCTAAACAGCAAAGACCTCCTAAGCAGATATCCAAGCAACAGCCACCCCTCAACAATACCCACGAATCACATATCTCACAAAATCAGTGTGCCTCACAGTCACAGCCCTTAAGGCCAAACAACACACCAAATACACTTGTTATAGGGGACTCTATTGTCCGGCACACTGACGTCCCACTCACCAGACTGAACAAGGAGAAGGTCACTGTAAGCTGCCTGTCGGGTGCCAGGATCCGCCACATAATGCAAGCACTCAGGTCACTCCAAACCAAGTCCAAGTATGACTCCGTCATTGTCCATGCTGGTGTGAATGACCTGAGACATACCTCCCTGGACTACATGAAAATAGACATAGAGGAGCTCTCTGACCATGTAGCCCAGGCTGGTATGACCCTGACCTTGAGTAGCATCTTGCCCTCACCAAGAATGATGCCACAGTATAAAGACAAAATGATCAATTTCAACAATTGGCTAAAGTATTGGTGTCATTCAAAGGGGATCCAGTGTCTGTCAGCCTGGGATGACATGCTCGACAAGCCACGTTGCTTCGCTAGGGCGGCTTGCACCTGTCACTCTAAGGCTTTTGTATACTGGCCAAGGCTCTTGCCACCCCCATAGTGCCTTTTTAGGCAAGGCTCAAAGGACAAACCCACCTCCATAGACAACCCAAGGATAAAAAAACTAAAGGTAATGCTACTCATTGCCAGAAGTCTAAACCTAAAGATGCACGCACTCGAGGCTCTCCTCAGTATGGAGAAAATCGATGTCTGTGCAGTAACAGAAACCAGGTTCAAGGCTCCTGAGAGCACCCCAGCACTACCAGGTTATAACTCATATCATGCGTTTTGGCCCCAAAACTCTGACCGAAGCACAAAAGGAGGGGGGGTATCTATATTCATCAAAGATACCTACACCTCCAGGTTAGTGGCAGTGCACGAAGCATCAGAAACCATCCATGTGCAACTAACAGCGGGCAAAACTGCCTTTCAGTTTGTAGCCTGCTACAGAACACCCTCCCTATTACAGGAACCCCACTTGGCATTCCTGAGAACACTGGAGAATATGAAGGTCTCTCCAAACACTATGTTATTGGGTGACTTCAACTACCCAAACATTGACTGGGAAAACTACTCAAGCCCAAACACCCTCACCCAACGGTTCCTTGAATTTATAAACTCTAACGCAATGGAAGAACTGGTCACCACTCCCACAAGAGGGAACAACATATTGGACCTGGTCATCACCAACATGGGGACTCTATGTTCCACACCAGAGGTAAACCCCTCATTGGCAAGATCAGACCTTAAATAAATTTCCCTGGACATCCATATCCCGTCCCCACCCCCAACCAAGGAAATCACTGTAAAGAATTTCTCAAAAGCCAACTTTGCACTTCTCAAGACTGAGGTGGAATCCTTCAAAGCCCCTGGGCCAGAGGATAATACAGCCCAATCCGCAGAATCCTTTACAAATGCATTCTATGAGCACCTGCAGGAATGCATGGATTGTGCTATCCCAAATAAAACCAAGACTCACTCCTCCAAAAACAGGAGACCGGTCTGGTGGACCCTGGCCATAAATAAGTTATACAACAGAAGGAGGAAGCTACTACATGACAGAGCAAAATCCCAAAAAGGGAAGGCATCTCTGATCAGTATTAGCAAGAAACTTTGATCCCTCATAAAATCATCAAAGGCCAGTTTCGAAAGAAAAATTGCCCTAGACACTAAAGATAATCACAAGGCCTTCTTTAGTTATGTCAGGAACATGGGCGGAAACCCCCAGATATGCTCTGAATTGTTGCATAACAGTACAAAATATACCGAACCTACATTCATAGCCAACATCCTGGCAGACAGATTCAGCGCAAACCCCCCCCCCCCAAAGGAGCAAATGCCTATCCCGACTGAATGTAACCTCCCTGACATCACAGATGCACAGTTGAAAGCTGCCCTCTCCAAAGCAAAAAACACAGCCTCTATGGGACTGGACGGTGTCCCAGGCTGTGTCTTACATGAGCTCCAAGAAGAACTGAACCCTCACATTAAGTCACTGTTCAAACTTAGCCTTACTACAAGATATGTACCCAAAGAATGGCGTACAGCTACAGTGGTCCCACTCCACAAAGGTGGTGCCACAACAGACCCCAGAAACTATCGCCCCATAAGCCTGACTAGTCTGGTCTGTAAAGCTATGGAGCGTATTATCATGGAACTCATAAACAAAGACATTGGGAGCCTCCAGACACTGGACCCTACCCAATTCGGCTTTGTTAAGGGCAGATCTTGCCTCTTAAACCTACTTGATTTCTTTGAAACAGTTACCAAAGCCATAGATGAGGGCAAGGTAGTCCACACAGCCTACCTGGACCTCACAAAAGCCTTCGACACAATACCCCACTCGGGCATCATAAATAAGCTTACCAGCTTAAATATCAACCCCTATATCACAAGATGGGTTGCAAACTGGCTCAGAGATAGAACCCACATGGTCAGAATCGCAGGTGCCATGTCCGAATCCAAACCAGTTACAAGTGGCGTCCCAAAGGGCTCAGTTCTGGGACCTCTCTTGTTCGGTATATACTTCTCTGAGGTTCAGGCTAAGACGGGGGGGATTATGGCTGACAAAGTTCGCAGATGACTGCAAACTGAGGGCCATAATCGAATCTCCAGCTGACACAAGCATCCTCCAAAAGGGTCTTACAGAGATGGCTGCTTGGTGCCAGAGCCACGGCCTCAAGCTAAATGCTAAAAAGTGCATAGTCATCCCGTTTGGGAAAAACAAGGTGCCCACAAATTACCACATAGGTGGTAATCCATTAAGTACAGAAGAAATAATTAGAGATTTGGGGACCAACGTAGATAGTAATCTCTCCTTTGATAATCACGTTACCAAAGTGGTTAGAAAGACCTTCTATATAGCCCACCTTATCACGAAAGGGTTCGCATCTAGATCAAGAGAGGTCATTGTGCCCCTCTACTCGTCACTCATCAGGCCCATAATTGAATACAATGCCCCTTTTGAGATGTACCTTACCCGACACCTGCAGCAACTGGAGAGACCCCAAAAGTACCTCACCAAGAGGATCATGGGCTACAAACAGATGTCCTATGCAGCTCGACTAAAGAAACTCCAGCTCTACTCAGTTGCTTACCGCCTACTCAGAGGCGATCTATGCCTGATGTACAAAGCCATGTCAAACCCAGAATTAATGGACATGCTCCACCTCAAAAAATCCAAGTCCCTTAGAGCTACACACTCCAGGGACCTAAACCTCAGCACAAAAATAAATAGGACATGCTGGAGGGACAGATTCATTTCCCAGAGGCTCCCCTCACTCTGGAATAGAATCCCAATTCATGTTAGACATAGCCCCTTGCTGACCCTCTTCAAGCGAAATTTGGATGCGTGGATGGGAAATCGCAAATTCACCCCTGGGATCTCTCCTGTGTCCCTGCTAGACAGAGGCACAGTAAACTAATCTTAAAAGGGTACCTTCTGTAATCTACTTTACAGAGGCACAGTAGGCTAATCTAATAGGGAGGCGGAAGCCAAATACACTCTGGCTAGGCTTATAAATGCCCTAGAGCAGATAGCCTAGTATCTACCTATGAACCTATGAACTGGGCTTATTTCGTGGTTTGACTTCATGAAATATGTGACTGGATGTTTGCCAAGCTTGTCTTTGAAAACATCAACATATTCACTAAAAATATTCTGTGTAAAACTATCATGGCTGTTCAGACTGATATGGTGGGCCTCCTTATTAAATGAAATCAGTCCCATTCTCAAACTGTCTTTTTGGCCTAACAGTGACAGCACATGTCTTTTAACTATGTAAAACTGCAAGTCATAGCTGTTCCCAGCAGAATGACATGTGAGAACTACTGCGCCATCAGTTTGAATTTTTTCACCACCATAAGCAACTAGCTTTGCACACTTTGCTGAATCAAGTTTCTCACCAACTTTTCCCTAAGCAAACATTTGTGCTGACATAACATTGCACTTAGACCCAGTGTCTATTTTAAGCTCTAAAAGTTTCCCATTAATTCGAACAGTGCAAAATATTTCACTCTTTGCTGCCAACTGATAATCTACAGTGTTAACTGTTTCATCAATCACAGAGACACCATCAACATAGAAATTTTGCTCACAGTTCTCTCTGCTCTACATGCTTCTTCAGATGCTCTCTTTTAATAAAAGTATGTGCCACTTTAGACTTGCAAAGCCTTTTGAAATGATTCCACTTTTTACATTTGTGACACTGGTAACAAAAGCTAAGCACTTCTCTCATTTAGGTTCATGACTGCCTCCACAATTACAATAGTTAACAATGAGATTAGGTGTTGTGGCCCCATTTGATTTACATTTCTTTTTCATCTTAGTTTTGGGTTGTACACTATCAACATTTACACTGGCAGATACTGCATGAGATACTGTATGCATGCTTTTCTCATTCGTAAGCAGTCAGCTCATGTATTTGACAAATCTCAATGTTAAATCACTGTCTCAAAGCAAAATCTTTCTTACTGCATCATTAACACCGCACTCAAGCCTGTCTTTTATCAACTCATCTCTTAAATCACCAAATCTGCACATTTTTGCTTTATTTCTTAAGTCAGTAATATATGCTGCTATAGTTTCACCAGGCTTTTGATTTCTTGTGTAAAACATGTGCCTTTCCATTGTAATATTCATTTTGAGGTAACACATTTCTCTAAATTTGCATTTTAAGCACTCATGGTCTTCCCATGTTTCAGCCTGTATCACAGTATGGTGGCTCTCCCCCCTCCCCTGCATACCTGGTAGGTGCATACACAAATGAGCATTCCCTCTCAATGGCTTCTGAGCCAGCTGAATTAAGAAGTATAAATGCCTTTGCATGTGCCTCTTTATCAGAAAATGCAACCTGTATGAAAATATATTCTTGCTCAAACACTCGCCAATTCTCAACAATATTATTATCAAAAAACAATGGTTCGGATCTGTGAAATCCTTCTGCCGTAACAACAAAATTCTTTTAAATATAAGCATAAATCAGGTAATTGTAATTATATTACAGTTGAACATAACAATCTCTCTGAAAAGGCTTCAAATTAATACTGCAAACGCTGTGAACATTCCAGAAACTTGGATATTTCAAAAAGTTTTAGTGAATGCGAAAAAGTAATACATTGCAAATAAATTCAGCCGTTTTTAGCCTTTTCATACATTTTAACACTTCAGAAATTATTTCTAACACTTCTGTATTTATTTTTAATACTTTTATCAGTATGTCACTATTTCAGACATTTTGCTTATCTCAGTAATTATTTTGAACATTTTGAATGTTTTGCCACTTATTCTGTGACTTCAAAATCATTTAAACAAGTTTAAGTACATTTGAATAACTGCTGACCTGTTCACTAGTTGGCTCCTGTATATTTCTTCACTTCTAACTGTATCTCATGGTTTGTGAGTTGCTTCAACTTCAGATCCCATTCTGATACCATGTTGCATGTCTTGTGTATCAAGTGAGACACTGAGGCTGGGAATTCGTTCAAGTCGTTTATTATACATAAGCACATCAGCAGCTGTAACTGGAACATATACTTAAGCTAACTGATTGACTCATTACTTCAAACACACTCGCATGTGCATCTCCATTCATGTCTGCCACTCACTCTAACCGACTATACAAAATGGCACTGATCTTGCACGTGTTCAGTAACTTATATGCACGTGCTATCTAGCTACAGTGGTTGACTAGGTACAATACATACAATGATCTACAAAAGTGTCACCCTGGAATATCCTACTTTGAATTTTTATTCCTTGAATAATAATTTGTTCCTTATTGTGGCTTAATTGCAAAGTGGTTTGTCACTGTTTCACAGCTGCTGTAATGTAATCAATCAGTGTAGGGTATATCTTATACATTTTAAGCACTCTTTTATTCATGAGTGTGGGACACTTTCAAATGCTTTTTTATAGTCTATCCATGCCATACTTAGATTTTCCCCCCTTTTTACTATTCTCCATTATGACTTTATTTAACACCAAATAATCCTTTGTCCCATATGACTTTCTTTAGTTACCCTTTTGTCGGCATCAATTCCAGTGTATAGTTTATACTTTGACAGAAGACAAGTTATTGGTCTATAGTTTTCAGGGCATGCAGGTTTGCTCTTAAATAAGAGTATTGTTTTTCCTGCTGTTAATCAGGTTGGTGTCTGTTCAGGGTGCACATATAAATAGTTCTTACTCATGGTTACATTTTCATGTAAAGATGTTAATATTTTAACCAGTTGTTAAGTATTGCATCTGGGCCTGGGGTTTTCCAATTAGGAGCTTTTCTTAACTTTCTTTCATTTTCTCTGGGCATTACTTCATCCCATTTCATATCCTGTGCATCTGAACTTCTTATTCTTTCTTTTACTTCTTCTGTCTATTTAGCATCTTTGTTATGTTGCACAGGATTTTCATAGATATGCCTCCAGAATGTATCTATTTCTTCTTTTTTTGGTGGTGTTTCAATTCCTTTTGCCTTGTTTCCCTATTCTCTATAAAACTTTTTTGGTCATCAATAAATTGCTTATTTTCCTTTTCCCTTATTTATCTGCATATATTCTAAGTTCTTCTGCCGGTACTGACATTTTTAGTATATTATTTGTGATAGAGCATGACAGATCCTGATTTGTTCTGATGCTGCACATTGCTTTTATTATGTCTATCTTTTTGAGTATTTTTGTTGATCTATTTCCTCTTCTGTACTCTTCTAACAGTGACATTTCTTGTCTTAATTGCTTTGCAGTTTTCTCTGTTTGATACTTCCACGATGGCATTTGATTCCCCCCTTTCCTTTCCCTTACTGCCCTGTGTTTTTGCGGTAAGACTTTATCTGTTATTAATTTAGCTGCACAGTCATATATCCTATTTACTTCTGTTATAGCCCATGAATTTCTATGAACAGTCCTAATTACTGTGTTCATTTGTTTTATCAGACTTATAAGTTTTGGGGTATAATTGACTTTCTGTAGTCTATTTCTTTCATTGATCTTAATATGTCTGTCCATCTCTATTAAATCAGCAACTCTTCTCTTAGATCATTGTCTCCTAAATTGAGGATACATTCCTTGTTCTCTATTTCCTGCAGGCATTCTGCAGAAAGTTCTATAGCATCTTCCTGTGGCACATTCTCTTCAATTTCATAAAGTGTTATCCACTGCTCTTTCATATGGGAACTCACACTCACTCGCCTATAACTCCACAACATTGATTGCATCAGAGTTGCCATTTTCCTTGCTGGGCAACTCCAGCTGAACGTTTGTCCTGGTTTCCAGTGAAAGGCTCCAAAGTATCTTCATATGGCAACTGATCAGATGTTTCCTGCTCCACTGGTTTGTCCTTAATTTGGCGATCTATTGCTCCATCCTGCTGTGGTGTTGTCAGAGTTAGATTTAATACACTAAATCATTCACTTTGCAGGTGTTCCATAACTTCAGCTTCTATTTTTTTTAACTTCTACTTTACTAATCTTCTGTTCTACGTTCTCTCATTGTGATCTTATTTTTTGTATTGTGAAATTTTCCATATCTGGATGCCTTTGCCTGTATTGCTCTTTGAATTTCTTTGGGCTGCTTTTTTGTATTGATTAGTTTGGCTTTCTCCTTTGCATAAATGTTGCACTATATCAGATCTCTCTTTCTTTCCCATGTCCAGATTTCTTTTTTATACCTTTCAAAAATCTCTAGATTTTGTTCTTTATATTTCCACACTTCCTCAGTCACTTCTTTTTCCAAACAGCCAAAGGTTTCTTGGTCTAGTATGCAATATTTTTCATAAATCTGTTGTATTAATGAACACAAATTTGCATTTGAAGTTTTTGACAGTCACTCTTGTGCACGTGTTTTTCTTTCCTCTAATTTCTCTCTTAATGTTTTGTATATCTTCTGTTTGGAAATTCTCGGTTTCTTACATAATAGTAATAATACATAATTTCTTTCTTATCCTTAACAGTCCACTCTGTCATCTTTATTTTTTGGCCTCATTTTTGGCCTATCAGTTTTTGTGATTTTTGTGGACTACTACTTCCTCCTACAACAGGGGGACATCTTCCCCCTGCGTCTGGCCTAGTCCCATTGTAGGAATGTTTCCATGTCTTGAGAATTCTACACTGTAATTTTTTTCAGTCCTGACACGTGTGCCTACCAGGGCTGGGCATTTTGTTTATCCTGGGGCTTGTGCTCCCAGCTATCTCTTCTATTTTTAACCTACTTTTGCCATAATATATGCAATATAAAATACAGTCTCTGTATCAGTGTCATCTTGATGATATTTTGTGAAAACTGGGTCTACCTCATAAAGGTAGTCATCAAGACTTGAGGATGAATGCCATTCCAGCAATACTACTCTCCTTTGCTTGCATCTCTCCATTTGGACGCCTATGTAGGTGGTTCCATTTACAATCAGTTCTGTACACTGCTGTGTGCTCCCTTTGAGGTTTCAGGTAACTAAAGAAAGCCTTGTGGTTGTCCTTTGCCTGGGAGGGTAACGTTACCTTGACTTTGGCTTTAGTAGACTTAATTTGCTCCCTTAGTTGTTTGTTTAGACTGACGAGGATGTTTTATCATGCTGAGCACAGCACTTCCTAATCTAGGATATGTTTTTTTTCCATTTATTGTACAGCCTGTTTATGTTTGAGTTCCACCAGAGTGGTTTGTTTTTCATTTAATTCTGGGCTTACTTCTGCTGGGCACAGTTGTCTTTTTTTATTAATTGACATGATTGTATAGGACTTCTGTGAACAATTCCACATGGGCAGCTGTGTTCTCAGAGTATGGGGGAGGGGCTTGAAATTTTGACATGTTATCACTTATTAGTAGGAAGTTTGCCTTAGAATAGTTCTTAAATGTTACAGGGTAAGTCAGGGTCACATAATTATTTTTTTGTGGTCTGACCTTGACACAACAGTGGGACGGAGTGTGGGTACAGTATACTCCTATGTTTGTGTGTACCAGGTTAAGTATGTTTTAACCTCTGGTCAATGTAAGAACTATCTGGTCCAGGTTGTTTGTGTTTACAAAGTCCAGCAATCCCTGGGCCAGTACTTTTGGGGTCATGTAAGTATCCCAGTTTACTGTGCCATAGTTGAAGTTGCCCATGAATATAGTATTAGACTGAATGGTGAGAGCCTCAGGTATGAGTTATAGGTATCTTGGCTCATAGAGGGTGAATAGTTTGCAAGGATATGATATGGGACCTGGACATGGAGAAGCTCAAGAACATCATCCTGTTTGACAAGTCTAGAGTTGAGCTTGTTGCTGATACAGACTGACACACCTCCACCTTTAGTCCCTGCTTGTGCACTAGCTGGCCAAAATGTGTAGAAGGCATTGTAGCCTTGCAATGCTGAGGTGCTCTCTGCAGCTTTAAACTGTGTCTTAGTAACTGCACAAATGTCCACATTTTCCAGGGAGAGACTATCCTGGAGGTAGCTGAGTTTCTTGCTTAGGCTCCTGGCATTGTGCAGTAACACCTCTAGATTCCCTTGTTTGGTTTTGCTGTGTTGGACATTTTTTTCAGTTTTGCAATGCCTAAAAAAGGCACTATGGATGAAGACAATGTTTTAGCCAATATTCAAAAGCCTAGACAGGACAGGTGCAGACCATTCTTGGCATACCAGTGTCGTCAGCTGACCATATCTTTCATCCGAGACACATATAGGAACAACTGTTTTTGGCATATTTTATTTATTTATTTAACATTTGTTTGCCAGGATAGTCCGTCTGGACAAGAAATGTCAATTTTCAATGGAGTCCTGGGGAGAAAATCTCCATAAGTTTACAGAGAGAAGACAAATTTACAAAAGAGACATTACAGAGTAGAAGCATACAGATTGTAGACTTTACAGCAGTTAGTGTACAATAAGAGGATATTACCCCTTTTGGTTGAAAATACAAGTGTACAAAATATATAATGAGAGTAGATAAGAACCTGGTAGAGCATTGCAAGATATTTCACAACTGAATAAGAGTATATAAATGTTTAAGTTTCCATATATACATTCAAGCAAATATATATATATATATATATATATATATATATATATATACACACACACACACACACACACACACACACACACACACACACACACACACACACATATACTTATATACACATACATACACACATCTAATTTCATAACATTGAGACCAGAACATCTAAAACCCATAACATCACATTTCATAACATCTAACACTACAAATCACAAGAAAATAACATCCCCTCCACATATAACAACACCAAACTACCAAACACATGTTTTATTACATTTCTGCAGGCCTGCACCCCCCCCACACCCCCCGTAAATTAAATATACCAACTCCAAGATCGCTCTACAGTGAAAAAAGTTAATTTCCTAACCCCACTGTATCGAGCCCCCCTGCAGAAATGTAGTAAAAGGTGTGTTTGGTAGTTTGATGTCATTATATGTCGTTATATGTGGAGGGGATGTTATTTTCATGTGATTTATACTATTAAACGTTATGAAATTCAATGTTGTGGGTTATAAAATTAGATGTTATGGGTTTTAGATGTTTTGAAGGGGACCCATTTATATATATATATATATATATATATATATATATACACACACACACACACACACACACACACACACACACATATATATATATTTTTCATTTTATTTAACATTTGTTGACCGGGAAAGTCTGACTAGGTTCCACAGATCCTGTTTTCAGCGGAGGCCCGTGGAGAAATGCTCCAGTATATATATATATATATATATATATATATATATACATATACACATATATATCCATACACACACACACACACACACACACACACACACACACACACGTACATTTTATTTTTATTTTATTTATTTTACATTTGTTGACCAGGATAGTCCGACTGGATGCATGTCCATTTTCAGCGGAGGCCCGGGGAGAAAAGCTCCAAGGGTAAGCAGATACAGCATTACATAATACCAGCATTACATATTACAAACAGACTATTTACAGAGATTACATAAGTAAGCAAGTTAAACAAGTTCCACAGGTTATAGTTAATCCTGAGCACAAGCCAGGATTAAATTAAATTACACAGTAAACTGGTTAACAGATTTTTACACATTCTAGAGAGAGTTAGCCAGGCTTGATACATTGACATAGCCAGTTAAGTGATAAATGTTGCTTGAGTCTAGTTTTAAATTGACCTAAGGTGGAAAGTAAGGTAATATCAGCTGGAAGAGAGTTCCAGGATCTACTTACAGAGTTTGCAAAGAGAGAATCACCTGCTGTGTTATTAATTTTGCTAGTCTGAATTAGTAGTTTGTTAGAGGATCGAAGCAGTCTAGGATTGTTATATGGGGTGATAATATTTTTAAGTGCAGGAGTATTGTCCGGATTATAGAGGATTTTATAGGCCATAATCAGTTGGTTATACTGGATTAGGCTGGGTAGTTCAAGCCACCCAAGCTGATTTAGATTGATGCAATGATGTGTCCTAAAAGGCAGCCTAGTGGCAAACCTGGCAATGTGGTTGTAGCAAACTGAGAGTTTGTTAAGGACAGTCTTGTTTAAATTCAAGAGTAGAGGGGATGCATACAGAAGGGTTGAAAGAAGGTGAGAGCGAGCTATGGCAATTTTAGCTGGAGAGGCTAGGAAGGCTTTTGTTCTGTAAAGTGACCCTAGTTTTTTATTGATGGTTCTGATAGTTTGGTTAACATGTAGGTCAAATTTTAGATTATTGTCTATGATGACACCTAATAGTTTTGTAGATGGGTCAGGGGAGATTATTGTGCCATCATTTGATTTTATGGTAAAGGTGAAAGCGGTAGACCTATGTGTTGGTGAAAATAACAGCATTTTAGTTTTTTTGGGATTTAGGATCAGACGATGTTCAGAAAGCCAATTTTCTATTGTATTAAAGGTGGTCTGGGTAGCTGACCATAACTCTACTGGAGATGTGGCTGAGCAAATCAGAGTAGAGTCATCAGCATATTGGACACAGCTGACTTTTGGGATGACAGTATAAAGGTCGTTAATGAAGATGGAGAACAGCAAGGGCCCTAGTATAGAGCCTTGTGGTACTCCAAGGGTGTTAGGTAGAAGGTTAGAGAGTTTGTTCAGCCAGAGGACAGCCTGCTGTCGACCATTCAGGTAGGACTGAAACCATTGGAGGGCTCTAGTATCTAGACAGAATGTTTGCAGGGTGTGGATTAAAAGTTGGTGATCAACCATATCGAATGCCTTGGAAAGATCCAAAAAGAGGGCTGAGGATATATAAATTATTGTTGCGATTATGGTTTATGGTGTTAGTAAAGGCTAGGAGGGCTGAAGTAGTGCTGTGATGAGGATGGAAGCCATGCTGAGTGTCTGCCATAAGGCAATTTTGGATTAGGTGGTGCATGAGTTGTCTATGAATACATTTTTCCATAATCTTTGCAAGTGGAGAGAGTATAGCTATTGACCTATAATTGGAGAATTCAGTAGAGCTGCCTCCTTTGTGAACTGGGATTACATAGGATATTTTCCAGATGGTGGGAATTTTAGCTTCTACTATGGTTCGATTGATTAGTATTGAGACGGGGTAAGCAATAGCATCAGCTGATTTTTGTAGGTACTCGGCAGGGAGTTGATCAGCAGAAAGTGTAGTGGGTTTTAATTTTTTGATCAAGGTACGGATAAGTGAAGTGGTGAAGTGATTGGAAGCTGAACACAAGTAGGTTTCTAGGGGTGCTACTTTCAGGACCAGGGGAGCTAGGAGATAGTTGGCTAGCTAGGGCTTGAATTGTCTCAGTAAAGAATTGGTTAAAACTATCAGAAACAACTTCAGGGGTTTTATCAATAGTAGTAGCAGGGATTGGGGTTGAAGTTTGTCCAGGATGTAGTAGATTGTTTAAACCTGCCCAAAACTTCTGAGGGTTATTTTGATTTACTGTCTGTAAATTACAGTAGTATTGTTTTTTGTCTTGTAAAATTGATTGTTTGGTTTCGTTCCTGGATTGCCTGTATTTAATGTGATCTTGAGGTTCTTTAGAAGAACGCCATAAAGCCCATGATTTGTTTCTATGGGTAATTTTGAGTTTAGACTCTATAGAAAGCCATGGTGCAGTTTTTGCCTTGGTTCTCTTTGAATGAACAGGTGCATGCAAATCAAGGATCTCAAGGAATTTGTTGTTAAAGTATGCTACTGCTTTCTCCAAGGGGAGGTGTTTTAGAATAGACCAATTACATGAGTTTAGTTCTTGTTGGAATTTGGCAGGGTCAAAGTTTTTATTGTTTCTAACCTTTCTGAGTAAGGGTTGTTGGGAATTAATGGTTTGTGCTTAATTACATATGTGAGAAGGTGATCGCTTAGGCCATTAAAGAGGGTACCAGAGGTGTACAGTTGGGGTTGACTGTTTATGAGTACCCAGTCAAGTATACTTTCTTTTTGGTTGGGTTTACCTATCCTGGTAGGGGTGGATATGATTTGTGTAAATGCATGCAGGTTAATATGGGTGGTTGGGTATTCTGAGAAACAGGTGCCCCAATCTATGTTAAAGTCTCCAAGTAGTAGGGTTTCTTGGGGGTAGTGACATACACTCATATATAGGTTATTGCTCACACATGGATAGGTATAGTTAGAGTATGTTGTTTGTGTTGTCCAGGACAGATGGGGTATAGAAATAGTGAGTGGCTAGAAGGCCATTATTGCCCATGCTTGAAATATTTCTATGTATGTATATATGTATGTTGACAAATATTGCAGCCACCTGGGATGACACTTGAAAGTAAGTCAATTATTGAAGTCAATCATCTTTTTGTTCATACTGCAGCATCATCCTAGGTAAAGGTACAATGCTAGGCACATACCAGCCTGGGACACATAGTCCAAGAGCTCCATAATGTCTTTGTTCATATAGTCCAGGGTGGTACATCTCAAGTAATTTACACCCACATGGGCTATAACTAAATTATACTGGCACTTGTGGTCTAATGATTCGAGTGTGTGGGTGATTTGGCAGATCCTGGCCCTTGATAGGCTGCTTACTGTGATTTTCTCCTTATTTAGCCTAGTGAACAGGCATCTGTATGTCTCACAATGGAGTCTCCTATGACTAAAATATTGGGGAGTGTGCTGGCTTGCCTTATGAGCTTTGTAGATGAAGCTGCAAAGGGTGTGGCTATATATGCTTTATTATAGTGTTGTGTTGATAGAGTGCTTTTGAGGTTGCTGAGGATTTGTTTTGTAGGATGGATATGTAATCGGTCATTGGGGTTTAAGAAGGTTGTTTTTAAGTGCTTCAGCAGATGTTAGTCTCTGTGTTAGGTCACTACTATGTGAGATGGGTGTAATGCATATATTACTGAAAACCTGATTATTTTCCATGCTTTTCTCTGAGAGTCTTGCCTCAGTGACATTATATAATTTCATCTCTCACATGCTATCTGTTTCTCTAAAGATTAGTTGTTTGTCAATGAACAGGAGACAATTCCTATATTATTTCATGAGGCTCATATCTACGAAGCTGGAGGCAGAGAAACTGGGAAAGTGCCCATCCACGGTGTCAGGGCTTTTTTGGGTGAACTACAATAGGGTGATATTGAGGCCGCGTTGGTGCAGCGGTTAGCATTGTCACCTCACAGCAAGAGGTTCTCCCATTCGATTCTCGGCTGGAGCGCCTTCTGTGTGGAGTCTGCATGTCCTCCCTATGGTCGAGTGACATTTAAAGACATGCAGGTAGGCGTGCGTGAATGGGTGTGCCTTCTTTGAAGGCTGGGCATTGGGCCTGCAACTCGTCAGCATAAAAATCTACTGCCAATCATTAGCGGACCAGAGCTCTGCTGTGAAGACCCCTAACCAGGAAAAGCCGAAAGATAAACAAACAATGGGGTGATATTGCAGGGGTTTACAGAAGGCTGACTTGGCTGCTTTGAAAGTAGAAACTGCAGTTAGGCTATGTATGACTGAATTTGCATGGTAGAGCTTCTCAGTGTGCAAACAAGTTGCTCTTTGTGCAACTGAGTATTAGGTAAAGTTATAGGTGAAGTTTTACAGGGAAAATTTAGTTCCTAATTGCGTGCGTCTATGCCATACACTGCTAAACGCCACTGTGTTGAGCAGCAAAACTCATAGACTCAAAGAAAAGTGAGCAAAGCAACTAAAAAGTCATCTGGTCAATGAAACAATCTCACATTTTGTGTGTTTCCCAAATCATGCACACCAGGCTGCCTTTCTACTGCCACTAGAATTGCAGTACCATCCTTCTTAATGTAAAAACACACTTTAGTTAGCCAAAAGTGGAAAGGTACTAGAAAATAATCAAACATTTAGCTACAACAATTTATTACAGAGCAGCTGTAAGGCAAACAAGTCCGCAATGAGGAACATAAACTTTAAGGCAATTTCAAAGCACACAAGCAACAGCTAGACCAAGGAAAAGTGAATACACTTTACATTGATAAAATGCAGAAAGCGCAATAAATAATTTGAAAATACACTGGTAGTCTTCAGAAATAATATAATACCCCATTGCTCCTTCTACAAGAGAAAAATAGAAGCACCAATCCCAACCTGATTCCTGAAAAACAGTTCCTAATCTCTCCATTGATTGGTATTCTAGTCCCAGATGTTACAGATTTCAAACGTAAGCTGGAAAGAAGGGAGTAACACTGTGAATAATGCAGTGTGCACAGAGTGGGTAAGTATGAAACAGAAACTAGCACTTTAAGAGTCTAAGGGCAAGCCCTTCCCAGTTTGATCTTTCAGTACCCAGCAGAATGAATAGATAAAATAAGATAAGATGGAGGGGAGTTACTAAAGCTACATTTACAGTCGGGGTGGGTAACTCAAAAGCCACCAAGTTTAAAAAGCACAGCAGGAAATGGGTAGGTTTGTGGCTGGATGGGAAAACTTCAGTCCTTCAGATTTCTCAAAACAGGAAATCAAAGCAGTAAATGAAATGCAAAAGCAGGACACAAACTGAAGAAGTCAGATCTAAATGGCTAAAAAGTATGTTCAGACACAAAGAGAAAATAAATTACTTCCTTTGCTTATTTTGTGCTTTTAAAACTTCAGCTAATTCAACTAATTGTTTGCTTGTGAATGTAGCCCAAGCCTTATTGAAAGTCCAGGCCAGGCTACACTGTTGTATATTATATATCATTCAGGGATGCAAAATAACCAATGAAAAACAAGTGAAATCTGAAGCCCAAGTGTTAAAAGTTTCTCTGGATCAGGAGTATATCAAGCTGTTACCTAGATGCATACACACATTCTCAGGCTGCCCCAAACCAAAGGCCTACAGATTTTTTCTCAACAGGAAATCAAAGCAGTAAATAAAATCCAAAAACAGAACAGAGACTGCAGAGGGCAGATCTAAATTTAGCATTGTAGTTTGTCAAGTTGCTGTTATTTACCTTTAATTGGCCAGATCATGCTGCACATTGCCATTTATATTTATTATTATTATTATTACTATCATCATCATTATTATTGTTATTTGGCTAATAATCAAGAGTGGCATAGTATCTGCTGGGTCGCTAGCCCAATAACCTAGTGTGGTCGCAGTACTACCTTGCTGGAGTGAAAGCCATCCCTGGGAACTGGAAATTTTGTGTGTGTGTGTGTGTGTGTGTGTGTGTGTGTGTGTGTGTGTGTGTGTGTGTGTGTGTGTGTGTGTGTGTGTGTGTGCGTCTGTGTATGTATTTAAGAACTAATTAGTTTGAAACTGAGTTAATGCTATTAAGGGACACTGGAAGACACTGAAGTTTACAGAGAGATAGTCAGAATGGCCCCTGGGGTGCTAGACCAAAGACTGAGGAAAGTGTTCACTGTGAATTCCTTGTCTGGATAAAGATATTATAAGGTCATACCTCGTACAGCAGTGTACATTTCCAGTATGGTCTTTTTTGACCCCCTTGGACATCACCCTACTGGCCCATTCTTCATGTCCCATATCCATGTCAGCTCTACCAGCCATCCTTCTACCCCCTTGACTACTTTGGTATTGCTGGGGCTAGTTGTGGATCCTAAGAGTGGTCCGGGGTCCTGGCCATCTATGCTTCTGTCCATGATGGTGTTCTTTTATATACTCTACTTACTCCCTTTCCCTATACCTACACTCATCAACTATGTCCTAGGGTAACTCCTCACTTTACACCATGCCTCGCCTTAGGGATCATCATCGACAAGTGTCGTCCCATCCAGGACAGGTATGCCTATCCCTCCCTGCTGCTCTGTCAGTCACCAGAATAGCTAATTGAACCCAGGTTGCAGGACCATAGTAAGAAATTTATCCTTGTTCTCCACTGGAGTGAAATCCCCCTATTGCTCTTGATACCAGGTTGCGTTTGGTAAACTGGACAAGGAATCCGTTCCATGCATCTTTTCTACTTTAACATGTTGGGCTCCAATGTGTGACTCAAGAGATTATTTCTCTGCTGGCCATCAAACCTATTTATGAGAAGTGGAATGGATCCAAGAACCATAGCCCCTGTCTCTCACATAACCATTGTGATACATGGCAATGGTGGGATTCAAGCAACATCAGTGTCAGACACACAGTTATAAACTGTTACCCCATATTTTAAGGTGTGACCACTCTGTCACTGCTGGCTTTTTATATTCCATTCACTTCCATTACTATCACCCTTAAATAATCTATCTACTCTATTGCCATTCACTATAAAAAGCAAAAGAACTCTTAGCAAATGTACCAAAGGAGACTTTTTTAAAGACAATGACATGCGTATTATGTTGTAAGAATTAAAAGACAGTATTTCTCCATTCAGTGTAAACAAGAAATGCCCCTCAGGTCAGAAGCATTTCATTTTAGTTATATACTTTGTCCTGTTCGATTCTCAGCTAGAGCGTCTTCTGTGTGGAGATATGCATGAATGGGCGTACCTTTGTATGAAGGTTGTGCATCAGGGCTGGCAACTCGGCACGTAAAAATCTACTGCCAATCATTAGCTGACCGGAGTTCCGTTGTGGTGACCCCTAACCGGGAAAAGCCGAAAGACACAACAACAACTCCTGTTGACAGGAAACTAAATTAGGCACATGTATAAACTGTTAAGAAAATGGAAAACAGGAAAAAAAATTAAAATGTATGCCAAAGCAGAGCGTTGGCTTATGAAAAATGTAGTAAGTAATTTAAATGATAATATAATGTATTTCTTTAAATACATTTGCAAAGGGAAAGAAAATGAAATTGGCGCTTGTTGCCTGTCTTTTTGGAAAATCTGTAAATTACACATTTTGCTCAGATTTACAGTTCAAACATCAGCAAGAAACAATGATTTTGAAAATGTAGTACATATAAGCACTTTAGGATTATAGAAAAAGATATGCTTACTTATCTTGATAAACTAGGCTAAGACCTGAGGCGTTGATAAAATAGCAAATAGTAATGTCTTTCGGCTTTTCCCGGTTCGGGGTCGCCACCGTGGAACTCCAGTCCGCTAATGATTGGCAGTGGATTTTTACGGTTAGCCCAACGCCCAGCCTTCAAAGAAGGCACACCCATTCACGCACACAACTACCTGCATGTCTTTAAACATCACTTGACCGCGGGGAGGACATGTAGACTCCACACAGAAGACGCTCCAGCCAAGAATCGAATGGGAGAACCTCTTGCTGTGAGGCAACAATGCTAACCGCTGCACCACCGTGTTGATAAAATAGCAAATAAAGGCTGGTATCTATAGACCTTTCGCACATAGCAAAGCACTAATCAATGCAATCTAATATTTTGTTATTCTCTCACGTTTTAACAGAATGCGGCTAATGTGGTTAGTTGTATATCATAAATAAATATTTAAAACCATTTATTTGAAATTTGAATCATGCTACATTAGCAATATTCCAATAAACTGCTAAATACCTAAACAATGACTAGCATTAGTTAGTGCTTCACAATGTGTTAAATGACTATGAATACCTACCATAGGCTTGAAATTGCTCAGAAAACAACTTGCAAGTCCCCTGAGTTGGATTTTTACAAATTGTTGTAGAACAGCACATATAGCAGACTGTAAACGTGCTGTAGTAAAAGCAGTTTTCAAGGGAAAGGGTGGTAACATAAAGAAGGACCAGCCCAATAGTCTTCTACTTAACAGCAGGTAAGACTACGGAGTCCTTCATTTTAAAAATCGTACTGGCATTACTTCTTCTTTTGACTTTTCCCGGCTAGGGGTTGACACAGCGGATCACCTGTCTGCTCATGATTGGCAGTGGAGTTTTTTACGGTGTCAAGTTGCCAGCCCGGCACCCAACCTTTCATGGAAGGTACACACACTCATGCCTAGGGCCAATTTAGAGTGTCCAATCCACCTACAGCATGTCTTTGGGATGTGGGAGGAAACCAGAACACCCGGAGGAAACCCACGCAACCACAGGGAGGACATGCAGACTCCACACAGAAGGCGCCCCAGCCGAGGACCTCTTGCTGTGAGGTGGCAATGCTAACTGCTGCACCACCACAGCCACCCTAAAAATCTTACTGGCATAATTAAGCAACATAGCTCAGCAGAACATATACGAGCATGAATGAGTTAAAGCTATAGAATAGTATTATAGTGATAAAACAAGATATACAAACCAACTTAATTTATGCTTTCTTTACAATGCTCTTTGATAGGGCAGACCATGACGTATTACTGAATAAAGAAGAGCCATGGTATTTTTTCAACAAACATCTTTATTAAATTATCACATATGACACAGGCAATCTTACATTTACATAAATGAAAAACAAACAAAATGAAACCACTTTAGTTGCAAACATTATACATCACAGACACCATTGAAACAACTGCTGCTGCAAACATTATACATCACTTGTAATCTATTCAGTCATTGCCAGTTAAGCATTATATGGCTCATTCAAATCTTGCCTCTTAAACCTTGTTCCTTGTCTGCATACATTGTTCCCACAATTCCCATTTTTCCTATGTAGTTTGTTCCTTCCCTTTTCTAAAGATATCAATTCCATTTGTTTTATCTCTGTTACTATATTCACTACTTCTAGTAAAGTTGCTCTAGACTTTGATTTCCATTTTCTAGTAATTGTTTTTTGGCAGCCACCATAATTAGACTTAGCAAGGTTTTACTATGTCTAGGAAATTCTGATTCTGTATCATAGCTCAAAAAAATCATCTCCTCCAGTCAATCCAATCCATTCACCCAGCATCTCTGACAGAGTGGTCTACAAGGAATCTTTAAAGTCTACCCACTCATCATTACACTCCCAAACAATATGTTCCCAGCCACCTCCAACATTTGCTATCCACCTGAGGAAAAATTCTTTGGAGTCTACTTGGGGTATAAAACTACCTATGTAAACACTTCCAGGCAAAAATCCCAAATCTTCTAGACTTTGTTTCATATTTGGGAGATACACAGTGGATATAAAAAGTTTACACACCCCTGTTAAAATGCCAGGTTTTTGTGATATAAAAAGAGACCACAGTAAATCATTTCAAAACTTTTCCCACCTTTAATGTAACCTATAACCTGTACAATTCAATTGAAAAACAAACAAATCTGTTAAGGGGAAAAAGGGTGTGCACACTTGTGCAACCAGCTTATTGTACGTTTTTTATTTTTTTATATTTTCCCCCCTAACAGATCTGTTTGTTCTTAGAATACTCCCTGCTATTTTATGAATTTAATACTCTATATGATTTTTGTTGTTCTCCTTCAGAGTCTGCATCAAAAATCCCAATCCCTCCTTATTTCTTGAGCTTCCCCCTGTATCATCATCATTCCTTTCTACTCAGTTATAGTTTTCTGCTTGTGCCATGTATAATAACCTTAACTGCGGTGCTCTAAAATACCCCCTCAAATTGGGTAATCCTAGGCCACCTTGTTCTATTGAAAGAATCAGCTTATCCAACTTGACCTTTGCTATCTTCCCTTCCCAGATAAAATCCTTCAACTCCTTTTTAATTGCTGTCCACAGCTTCTCCTCTGGTTGACAAAAATATGCCTGATCTGTGTATAAGACTAAAGGGACTAAAAACATTTTAATGGCTTGTATCTTAGTATCCACATCCATATAACAAAGCTTCCAGTTTCTCAGATTTGTATTATCTTCTGTTTAGTCTCTTCACACATATCCTTAGCTGCCACAATCATTTCTAATCCATACTCCTAAATACTTCATTTAATTATGTCCCCATAAATATGGATATTGTTGGACCAGTTCTTGTGTGGGTACATAATTTACTGCTATTGCCTTTTTTTAGCTTCATTAATTTTGTATCCCAAGAAGGTATGAAACTGTCTTGAAATGTTCCACAACACGGTAATGTCCCTTTCTGATTTTGTCATCTATAAAAGAATATCATCTGCAAATAGAGCCAGCTTTTCCTGACTACTATACCAATTATATCTTTGAATATCTGTGTCCTCTGTTTTCTTTGCCAATGGTTCTAAATATATTGCAAACAACAAAGGGGAAAGCAGACAACCCTGTCTGGACCCTCTACTCAAGCAGAAGTTATCAGAAAGGACCCCACCCACTTTAATTTTTACCTCCAATCCCTCATATATACTTCTAATCACCCTTATAATTGTATCAGGGAAAGCAAATGCTTCCATTGTCCTGCTCATGAAGTCCCGGTCTACAATGTCAAATGTTTCACTGCATCAAGATCCACCAATAGAAGTGGTATTTCCTTACATTCTGCTTCCCTCTGGATCATCAGTGTTATATTAATACTGTCAAATGTTTGCCTTCCCTCCACAAAACCACACTGACCCATATCTATCAATGTTGGTATCACTTTTGTCATTCGTTTAGCCATTATATACATAAACACTTTATAATCATGGTTTAGTATTGAAACGGGGATGTATGAAGCTGGATCCAATGGATCTTTACCCTCTTTAGATATTACCGTTACCACTACCTTCTTCCAGGATGCTAGTACTTCTCTTCTTAAAATATTGTTAAACAAAACCTTCCAGATCTTTATCAGTTTTTTTCCCTTCTAGCTTCCAAACTTCCATAGGAATACCATCTATTCCAGGGGATTTACCTGTTGATTGGTTATACATAGCCATTTTTATCACATCTCTTCTATCCAAACTGTTAGACATTGAGCCTCGTCTACCTTTAACCCTGGCACATTTAATTCTTCCATAAACATTTCCATTTGTACCTTTTTCTAATTTCCATATTTCTCTGCTTTATACAAACTTTTATAAAATTTCTGAATATTTCTAATACTTCTACAGGGTCTCTTGTTATCTTCCTTGTTATAGGCTCCCTAAGCTTGGTGACAGCCCTTTCCACTTTCTGTTGCCTGAGTCGTTGTGCTAAAAGTTTTTGCTCTCTAGAATTATTATCAAAAAATAGTTGCTTAACAGCAATCTTTCTAAACTCATGCATACTATCACGGTAATCCCTTGTTTTCTGTTTAGCATTCTGCAGTTGCTCCTTTTCTTGTTCTGAGCGCTCTCTCCTATTTTGCAATACTTTAAAATTTGTCAGGCCCTCTAAATTTCTTGTTACGTCTTAACCATATCTCCCTTTCTTTTATTTACACCCTAGTTTTAAACTCCACTTTAATTTTATCCCACTCCCTAGCTATATCTAGTAGCTCCTGAATTAATTCCAAAACCCACTCCTTAAATTCGTCTCTTTTTAACCAATAGGTGGGAAAACACCAGCCTCTCATTTTTATTTCATTACCTTGTATTTTTATTTTAGTTATTATTGTTGCATGATGTGAAATAGTTATTGGGTGCATTTCAAGACCTTCAATTAAATACACATGTTCCTGTGAGATACAAAAACTGGGCTAGGCTAGGTAGATTTTATATCTCAGTGAATAATATATAAATTCACTCTGAACTCCTAGTAGTGAATTTACACATTCCATACCAAACATTTTCATAAATTTCTTCAAAAATCTACCCTGCTTTATTTATTTCCCTTCTAGGGCCCCCAGACATATCTTCACTGTTGCAAACCAAATTCCAGTCTCCACCTATAAGTAATATTCCTTGCTGAAAGCTGATTATTTCTCCCAGAATTTTCTTAAGCTGCATTATAGCAGTCTTAGGTGGGATGTAAATGCATGCCAGTGTAATCCTCCTCCCTAGCCAGTAGCCCATTAATACTATGTATCTTACATTATTATCTTTTTTCCACTTCTATCACTATTGGAGCTCCTCTTGCAATTAATATAAGTACTCCTCTTTTCCTTTGCCCCAGATATTCCACTGAATAACCATTGTGAAAACCTTTCTTTATCAAATTCACATGTTCAGTTCTTTCCAGGTGTGTCTCCTGTAGCATAGCTCTTTGCACTCTACATTTTTAATATAGTTGACTAGAATTTCTTTTTTATATTTATCTGTAAAACCATTCAGATTGAAAGACATTACAGAAAGCATCATTTTCTTATACAGTTACTATTACCGCCTTTCATGTATAACTGCTTTTTTGTTTAATCATCATCATCATCAGCCCCCTGTTTTCCCATTTTTTTTCTACATGGGGTCAGGGTATCGTGTTAACTGTCACCAACTCTATTGATTCAGTGCCACACTCCTACCTTCTTTAACAATCATGCCTGACTGTCGTAGAGCTTCTTTTACACAATCCATCCACCTCTTCGCTGGATGTCCTTGCTTCCTCTTACCTTCTTCCTGTCTGTCCCAAATCTTCCTCACCAGATTGTCTTCTGCTTCTCTGCATGTGTCCAAACTACCATAATCTGTTCTCTTTGATCTTTTCTGCAATTGGAGCTACTTTGGCTTCTGCTCTTATGTCCTCATTTCTTCGTCTGTCCCACAGTGTGCATCCTACCACCCTTCTCAGGCACTTCATTTCCATCACCTCTAGCTTCTTCAACTGTTCTGCCTTTACTGCCAGGATTCTGTACCATGCAGTAGTACTGGTTGCACCACTGTCTTGTACACCTTACTTTTCAGCATCTTTGGCATTCTTCTGTCATAGACTATACCTGACAGTCTATTCCAGTTGGCTGCAGCCTCTCTGATTCTAGCTTTGACCTCTTCATTCAGACTTCCCTTCTCCTAAACCACCCCTCCCAGATACTTGAAGCTGTTTACTTGTTCCACTATCTTCCCTTCTATCTCTATTCTCAACTTCTTTGGATTTCCCCAGTTTGGTGCCATTACCACCATCTTATCAGTGCATAGTTTCATCTCATGTGCCTTCAGTTTTGCATTCCATTCTCCTATCCTTTGCTGAAGTTCTAGCTCAGAGTCTGCCTGTAATGCCACATTGTCTGTATACAGCAACTTTGTTGATCTGTCCCCTCTAACCTGTTTGCTAATGTAGTCCATCATCCGTATGAACAGCAGTGGGCTCAGAGCTGAACCCTCATGTACACCCACTCCCACTGGGAACCCCTCTGTGAGGGTGAACACTGTTCATACTTGAGTCATTGGGTCCTTTTACATAGCCTGTACTAATTCTACCAGAGTTTCTGGGATTTCAAACCACCACAGTACTGCCTAGATCAACTTTCTTAGGACCTTGTCATGTGCTTTCTTTTTTGTTAAATGTCTAGTTACAACTTTTATGCTACATGTATATACTGTTTGGCAGGTTGGTCTTTTATACAGTTGTTTCTTGTCATATCCATTTGCACCTAGGCCACATCTTAAATACATTTTTGTTCTTTTAAAATCCCTCAAACAGAACAAACAATCCCCTCAAACCCCCCCCCCCAAAAAACTATTCTTAATAATCACATAAAACTATGTACATCTTCAAATATTGAAGATTTGCTTCCTAATAAGAACAAAAGTTCTAAGTTGATAGCCACACACACAGGCTAGAATTAACCAAAAAGAAAGGTTAGTCATGCTAAGATGCATGGGACAGTCTGTGCTATTAGTAAGTGCTATTTGATTTTGTCTATCTTTATAGTTCTCCCAACTGAGAAAACACTTGAATGCATTCAGTAAACACTTACTCCAAGTGATTTCTCTTTATCAAATTGTCTTCTGGTGACATGCAAACCAGACCCAAAACTGCTAATAGTACCTTGTTTAAGAAAAAAACCCTTATAACATTCAATATTCTTCTTCATTTACATGTTTTGTAATAAACTTGTTACTGGATAATGCCTAGGGTCTTAACCCACTCATTTCCCTATGCAAGCATGGGAAAAAACACACTGATTTTTTTTTTGTCATATTCTCTTAACAAGATCCTTCCTCTCCATCCCCCTTCTCTTATTTTTTTTCATTGCAGTGTCAACATTTCTTAAAACTGAACAAAGAAAGAGACAGAAGGGAGAAAAATAAAAAAGCACCTGTCTATATTAGCATCCCCGTTGTATTTAAAAAACAACTGAGGAAACTTTACTTCAAGTGTAATTGGTTTTGCATTATCTTTAAAGCTCTCACAGCTGTGAAAACTTCTGATTGCTTTCAGAGAACATTATGTCTTAGCCAATTTCTCTTTTCCTTTTTTTCTTTCCCCTCAGCCAATCCCCTTCCACCAGATTATTTCCACTTTCTTTTTATCATATTGTCTCCATGTAGACATGAAGAGCAGCTGCAGAATTGCTACTTAGTATATATGCATTTGCTAGAAAGAAGCCTCATAATATTCAATATTCATTTTCATTTACTTGCTCTCTCTTAAAATTAATCAATTTAAGCTCCTTAATCCACTCATTTCCCCATGCAAGAATGAAAAAAGCACATTAATTTTAACTTTGTCGTGCCTTTTTAACCAGGCTCCTTTTTTTTTTATCATTGCATTGCCTACATTTCTCAAAACTGTACAAGAAGAAAGAGAGAAGAAGGGAGAAAAAAAATAACAACATGTTTCCAATTCCCATTGCACTTAAAAATAGCATGCAAAGAAATTCATGCACCACAAATACAGTACTATTAAGAAAATAAAGTGTTTTTTTACTTACAGTTAGCGTTCTCCCCACCCTTCCCCTCCCCAATTTTTTTCTGAACATTAATGACATGAAGTAGGGCATATACTTTAGAGTCCCCCACAAATCCAACACATTTTGAAAAAGTCCAATATTTCCAGATTTTCTTGTTCTGTGATATTTCACAAATATAATTATTGTATTGTAATCCCACATTAAGTTATTCGTTTTATTACTATTCTCCATCACCCAGATTCTGTCTCTGCTTCATTTCCAAAGTACTCTTGATTCTTCTATTCAACTCTTGTTCTCATAGCCGACTTTAGGCACCAGCGAACCCTGCAGTCGCTGGGGGCCCCCTGTTCCCTGGGGCCCCCCCAACCACAGCAAGTTATCTGTTTTATCCTGATGACATAACATCTCTCAAACCAAACCAACAAAAGCTAGTACAGCATTCTTGTATACTTAATAAACCACATGGATAATAACTCTTATTTATACCTCCTTTAACATTCAAAGATTTTTCTGGTTGTAGTAACAGTGTTTTGTCAAGAAACAGGCATCAGAATTCCATTAGGGGAGGGAGGGTAGCCTAATAGTTAAGGTGCTGGCCTTACAAACACAAGGTGCAGGGTTTGAGTCTCACAAGGGATAATTGGCTAGGCTTAAAATGGCTCACAAGGGCAGTTAGCTTAGTATGAACCTATGAACCTATGAACCACTGACATAGTGTCCCTGGCTTAGTTAAATCCTGCTGTTGGACATTTTCTCCAATAAAACTAACTACATAGCCAGCTTTAGGTCCCTGCTATACCAGTGACTGCAGGGGCCCCCCTTAATCATCCTTGACTGTGTGGGGGCCCCACAAAAGCTGCTGCTGGTTGGGGAAGAATGAGGAAGAAAAAAATTATTAATTTACTAATTATACTCTTTAACCTGGGCAGGGCTGTGATATGACCCTGTTAGGATGAAGTTGATAATGAACATGAGCAAGGTAAGCACTAGAGAGATCAGCAGCCCAGAGTGACTTATCTCGGTGCAAGTTTTGGATTTTAAGAAGAGCTGATACTTCTGATCATCAGGGATAGTTTTCTCTTTCAGGGAGTTTTATAAATACAAACATAACACCAGATAGTACAACTCTCAATTCCATTGCTTAAGAATTCAGTCCAATCCCAAAAATAATAGAATAAAGGCTCAGAATCAGGACTACATTTTAAATATTACTCTAATGCATTTAAAAAGTTATTAGAATAATACCCTTTGCATGAACACGTATTTTTGGACAATAAGTATAAAACTCAGATATCTGGATTGATTGACTGTTTATAATCCTGAATGATTTACCAGCAAATCAAACTATTTTGTGAAGGAGAAAGCAAAAGTATGAAGGAAATCAGGGAGGTCTGTGAAATCGGGGACAGTGACAGATTTGCATTACTCCTCAATGAGGTAAATAAGTGACTTACCCCTGCTGCTGTCTGATAACTGCTAAACAGCAGTCACTGATCTGGTGTGGCAGTACCAGTGTTGCACAATGTATTGCTGTTTGCTGAAATAACTACAAAACTAGGACTGCTATGGCTTATGCTTGTCTGTGTGTAAAAACTATCACTGATGTTTGTCTGTGCATGCACCCAATAATGCCAGGACACAAACATTATTCTTCTGGGTATCAGTAAAAAATGTACTTAACAAGTAATTATGTTTCAAAAGTAAGACATAAGATATATCACAGAGTATTCAGACACTTAGATCTTCTTGCAGTCTGGTAGCCTCCACTCACCAGACTGTATAAATGGATACTGGGGGCTCCCTTAATCATCCTTGACTCTGTGGGGACCCCCACAAAAGCTACTGCTGGTTGAAGAAAAATGAGGACAAAAAATGTTTAAATTTTCTGATTGAGCTTTTTAACCTGAACAATGCTGAGATATGAACCTTTTAGGATAAAGCTAATAATAGCCTATGGTTTCAACCACACCCATTCTAAAACCAGTTCTGCTCAAATGTGTGTGTGTACAGAAAGCTGCTGTAGGTTATGGGGGTCTGAGGATTGTGTGGTTATTACAACTTTAATTTTCATCACAGTCAAACCTTAGAGGTGTGCACATGAAGTCATTATAGCTTGTGATTGAGCTGAAGACAGTGTGGTCACTGTTTATTTACTTTTCTCACAGACCTCAGTGGTGTAAAAAGAAGGTTACTATAGCTTGTGTAGGGGGTGATGTACTGTCTCAGAGCAACAAATTAGAATATATTACAGAAATCATTCTCACAATTACAATCAGACACATATACATGGGGCTGACTTTGAGGGTTAGGGGTGAGGAAGCATGCTATGTATACGTATATCAGCAGTCATTTGAAATATATGGCTAAGGTAATTTAAACATCTGCTTTCATCCTAGTCTAACACCAGAGGGCTGTATAGGCAGTGACTATCTTTTGTGGGGAGTTAGGGAAGGAGGCAGTATTCCCAGATAAGACCTATGTATTCCCAAAACTGATTTGTTAGTTTATTGTGAGCTACTATTTTGTCAGCTTTGAACATTAAGCCTTGGGTACAACTTATGTCTTCCTTGAATGAAAAAAATAAGACTGAAATTCTTTTCTTTTTCATGATTTTTGTTTAGGCCACCAGTGGAATAAAATGCTGAGAAAATGCATCCCAGGGCACATATATAACCCCTATGCCTTTGGAGGCACAAGCTTAATTGAGTTATTTCCTAAATGGTTATTACTGTGCTGTTCTTGCCAGGAAACGTGTGCTGAAAGGATGCAAAGAAAACTAAAGCTGAACAGCAACAGTGAATTTCTTTCCTTAATGATAATTTGTGTTCAAGCCATTACTGGATGAAAAGGTTGTGTAAAAAGAAAAAAGAACTTTAAAATGCACTTCAGAGCATATCGAAAGTTATGGCTTCTTGAAAATGATGAGAGTAAGGCAAAATGTGAGAAAAGGAAGAAAAAAGTAATGTGCATGGTATGGGAGCCCAAAAGGGGGGGGGGGTTCAGAAGAGAGGGCTGCAGGGTGTGCATGGGGTGTTGAAACAGTAGGCCTAGTCATCAATCCATTTAAGTCCAGGCCTGGACATACAGTTGTAATGCATCATTGTTGCAACTAAATGCCAGTAACTGTAAGTGTCCCTTTGTTAGACAGGTCAACAAAGTGTAGTATATAGGTCTTTTGTAATGTAACAGCTTGTAGCTATGGTCTGTCTGTGCGTACTATTCCTAAATGTTTGCAGCATAAACTAAAAGGTTTCTTAGGAGGTGTGGCTTTGACAGGATGATACTTATACTGGAAGTGCTTAGGGACCCCCAATTTGACATTTGATGGGGGGCACCAAAATGCTAACACCGGCCCTGCTTGTGCTCCCCTCCTTCTCTCCAACATTTTCCATTTAAACACTGGAAAATGTTTCACAGGTACAGTCTCTCTGTGGTCTTTATTACCAAAGGAACAAGAAGCAGAATCTCCTTCTGTTTCACAACTCATTTTTTGTTGGACAAACTTTTGCATTTCCTCCTTAGCATCCACTTCATCAAAAAATGATTTTGTCCCTCCAGGGAAGAGTACCTTAAAGACAGCTGGATACAGTAGTTTGAATCTCATGCCTGGGTCTCGACATTCTCTGAATAGTAGAATTAATTTATTTCACTTTTGCCTGGTGTACAATGAGTAATCATACCCCACAAACACTCTGCTGTCTCCCACTTTCAGTATTTTGTTCTTCTGCCAAGGTTTTTTTTTTTCAAAATCAACTCCTTCTGCTGGTACGATTGCATCTTTACTATTAAAAGTCTAGGTTGCTTTCTTATAGCTAGGTTTGGAGCATACATACGATGTGCCCTTTCAACTAATAACTCCTGCTGTGGAATACCACTCCAGTTGCTTATTTGTACTTTCATAAAATTAATGCAGTCTGTTCCTTCCAGCTTCTCTGGTATTGCTGAAAATCTCAGTTTTCCCTACATGTTCTGTCCTCTAATTATATATTTTTTTTTAAACATCTCTTCCAGAGAAGTCTCATATTCAGCCAGCCTTTTCTTCATTTGGACCTCTGACTTTGCAGCTTTATCATCTCATCTCATCTGAATATCTGTTTAAAGCTTCTTCCATTTTTCCAGTCTTTTGTTTGTGTTGATATACGGCATCAGTGTTTTGTTTATTTTAACCAGGTCTGTATGCAGTTGTCTTATAGCTTCCTGTAGGCTGTTGGAAGTGATGTCTGAAGTTTGCATTGCTTTTTGCTGAACAGCTGCAGAGCTTTCCCCCCACAGTGTTTCTTTCTCACTTTTTGTAGCTGTTTTTTTCTAGGATTTCTGTATTTCTCAATTCCTGGCATCTAGGCAATGCACTTACTAGCCAGTTTCTGAAGTTTACCCATAAACAAGTCTACTGAGTTTTTCTTCCGAGTTTCTGTTTTCACTCTGGGAGAGCTAGAAACAAGCTGTTACTCAGCGTGCAGCCATCTTGGAAGCCCCCTGAAAGAACCAAGGTATAAGGAGCAAATTAGAGAGGGAAAGGTAATAGAATGGGAAGAGGCCAAGAATTTGTTTGGACAGCACACTAGAGATTGCCTTCTCTATTAAGGATTAATATCTGAGTATAAGCAAAGAGAAAAAAAATGGAGGGATCCTAAGTGAAAGACCAGCACTGGTAGAGTTTTTATTAGCATCTAGAATAGAAGATGCTGTTAAAAAAGGAATAATTAGTAGAGCATACAAAATATTGAAATATTGCATGTTAAGTATAAGAATCAATATGAGGAGGTTAGAAAGGATTGGGAAGAGAGACTGGATTAGCAATTCACAAATAAACAAAGGGGGGATATATGTATGCCTCCCAAATATGCAGCAAAATCTAGAAGATTTAGAATCTTTGCTTGGAAGTGTTTACATAGGTATTTTTATACCCCAAGTAAACTCCAAATAATTTTTCGTCAAATACACAGCAAATGTTGAAGATGTGCTAGGGAAGAAAAAAGTAATTGGGAACATGCTTTCAGGGAGTGTAATGAGTTGGCAGACTTTAAAGATTCCCTACAGACTGCTCTGTCAGAGATACTGGGTGAGTAAATTGGTGTAACTAAGGAAATGATTTTTTGAGCTGTGATACAGTGTCAGAATTGTCTAGACATAGTGAGGCCTTGCTGAGTCAAATTACGGTGGCTTGCAAGAAAGCAATTACTAGAAAATGGAAATCAAAGTCTAAACCAACTTTACTAGAAGTAGTGAATATAATAACAGAGATAAAACAACTAAAACTGGGATATTTAGAAAAAGGTAGATGCAAATTACACAGAAAAATGGGAATTGTGGGAACAATACACGCAGAGGAGAAATAAGGTTTAAAAGAAGGCAGGATCTGAATGAGCTACGTAATGCTTGACTGACAATGATTGGATAGATTATAAGTGATGTATAATGCTTGTAACTAAAATTATGTCAATATGTTTTGCGATGTATAATGTTTGCAACTAAAATTACGTCAATATGGTTGGGTTCCATTTATATAAATTTTTGATTGGCTACGTCACACGTGATAATTTAATAAAGAAAAAAATGAGTGTTTCCAGTACAGTGCTTAGATGAATTAGAGAACAGCTAAGTGAGCAGATGTGGTAGAGCTGAATACAAGGCATGTCACAGCGAGGAAATGGGCTATAATAAAGATGTCTCACAAGGGGAGATACTGGGTCTGTATCTTTTCAGCCTGTGCACTTTAGGCATTATTATACCATCAGATATATTCTTCTGATGCTATAAATATTACAAGCAGGGAAGACTAGCATCAACTCCAAGTTTGTCTAACTGGACTGGATAACACTGCAGTGATAAATAATATGATAATTAACATCAAAAAGCCTAAAAGTATGAGCTTCCCCACCACACTGGCACAGTATAGTTATCAAACTGATACAGATAATTGAAGAAAGTAGTCTTTTCAAGGATTTGGGTGTACAATATACTCAGTTTTAGTTATCACACTGAAGATACTGGGAAGGAGTGCACCAAACTTATAGACCGTACAAAGTATTTAAATATTGTAAAGTACAGATAATTAAAACTATAGCTTATTAAAACCCAAGTTAGAGTATGGGAACAGTTTTCAGGTTTCCCCATACCAACTTTCAATGAATAAAATTGAACAGTATATCACAGGAAATTTGCAAAAGCAATATGGAAGTACAGGAGAGTGTACAGAGAAAGAGGTTGGTGAAGTGGAGTTTTTAACCAGAGTATTTAATGAAATTTAGGAAAGTGAGAGAATGCCTGAAGAGTGGAGAAAAAGTGTTTTGGTACCAATTTTTAAGAATAAGGGTGATGTGCAGAGCTGTAGTAACTACAGTGGGATAAAACTGATGAATCACAGCATGAAGTTATGGGAAAGAGTAGTGGAAGCTAGGTTAAGAAGGGAGGTGATGATTAGTGATCATCAGTATGGTTTCATGCCAGGAAAGAGCACTACAGATGCAATGTTTGCTCTGAGAGTGTTGATGGAGAAGTACAGAGAAGGTCAGAAGGAGTTGCATTGTGTCTTTGTGGACTTAGAGAAAGCATATGACAGGGTGCCCAGAGAGGAGGAGAAATATTTAAATGTGGTACAGGATATGTACAAGAGTAGTGTGACAGGGAGTGACAGATGTGTTTAAGGTGGAGGTGGGATTACATTAAGGATCAGCTCTGAGCCCTTCCTTATTTGCAATGGTGATGGACAGGTTGACAGACAAGATCAGACAGGAGTCCCCATGGACTATGATGTTTGCAGATGACATTGTGATCTGTAGTGAGAGTAGGTGGAGGAGACCCTATTGAGGTGGAGATGTGCTCTAGAGATGAGGGGAATGAAGGTCAGCAGGACTAAGACAGAATATATGTGTGTGAATGAGAGGGAGGATAGAGGAATGGTGAGGATGCAGGGAGTAGAGTTGGTGAAGGTGGATGAGTTTAAATACTTGGGATCAACAGTTCAGAGTAATGGCGAATGTGGAAGTGATTTGTGACAGACAAGTACCAGTAAGAGTGAAAGGGAAGGTCTACAAGAGGGTAGTGAGACCAGCTATGTTATATGGGTTGGAGACAGTGGCATTGATAAAAAGGCAGGAGTCACAGCTGGATGTGGCAGAGTTAAAGATGTTAAGATTTGCACTGGCGTGACAAGGGTGGACAGGATTAGGAATAAGTATATTAGACCAGGTTGTTTGGAGACAAAGCCAGAGAGGCGAGATTACATTGGTTTGGACAAGTGCTGAGAAGGGATGCTTGGTATACTGGGAAAAGGATGCTAAGGATGAAGCTGCCAGGTAAGAGGAAAAGAGGAAGGCCTAAGATAAGGTTTATGGATGTGGTGAGAGAAGACATGCAGGTTGTTGGTGTAATAGAGAAAGATGTAGAGGACAGGAAGAAATGGAAACAGATGATCCGCTGTGGTGACCCCTAAAGGGAACTCCTGACACTCTTCTCCACCCACTCCATCCTGCCTGTACTCTCTTCTTCACCTCTCTTCCACACTCAGCATTACTTGGAACTATTGATCCCAAGTATTTAAACTCATCCACACCACCTCTACTACTTGCATCCTCACCATTCCTCTATCCTCCCTCTCATTCACACACATATATTATATATTCTGTCTTAGTCCTGCTGACCTTCATTCTTCTCTCTAGAGCATATCTCCATCTCCCCATGGTCTCCTTCACCTGTTCCCTACTCTTACTACAGATCACAATGTCATTTGCAAACATCATAGTCCACAAGGACTCCTATCTGATCTCATCTATCAACCTGTCCATCACCATTGCAAATAAGAAAGGGCTCAGAGCTGATCCTTGATGTAATCCCACCTCCACCTTAAAGACCTCACCACTGTCACACTACCCTAGTACATATCCTGTACCACTCTTACTTCTCTGACACTTCCGACTTTCTCATACAATACCACAACTCCTCTCTAGGCACCCTGTCATATGCTTTCTCTAAGTCTACAAAAACACAATGCAACTCCTTCTGACCTTCTCTGTACTTCTCCATCAACACTCTCAGAGCAAACATTTCATCTGTAGGGTTCTTTCCCGGCATGAAACCATACTGCTGATCACTAATCATCACCTCCCTTCTTAACCTAGCTTCCACTACTCTTTCCCATAACTTCATGTTGTGATTGATCAATTTAATCCCTCTGGAGTTACTACAGCTCTGCACATCACCCTTACTCTTAAAAATCAGTACCAAAACACTTTTTCTCCATTCCTCAGGCATCCTCTCACTTTCCAAGATTTCATTAAACAATTTGGTTAAAAACTCCACTGCCATTTCACCTAAACACCTCCATGCTTCCATAGGTATGTCATCTGGACCAACAGCCTTTCCATTCTTCATTGTCTTCATAGCTATATCCTTACTTCATCCTTGCTAATCCATTGCACTTCATGATTCACTATCCCCCATCATCCAACCTTCTCTCCCTTTCATTCTCTTCATTCATCAATACCTCAAAGTACTCTTTCCATCTGCTCAACACACTCTCCTCGCTTGTGAGTATGTTTCCCTCATTATCCTTTATCACCCTTACCTGCTGCACATCTTTCCCAGCTCGGTCCCTCTGCCTAGCCAATCAGTACAGGTCCTTTTCACCCCCCTTAGTGTCCAACCTTTCATACAACTCTCTATATGCCTTATCCTTAGCCTTCACCACCTCTCTCTTTACCATGCACCTCACCTTCTTATACTCCTGTCTACTTTCTTCATCTCTCTGACAATCCCACTTCTTCTTTGCCAACCTCTTTCTCTGTATACTCTTCTGTACTTCCTCATTCCACCACCATGTCTCCTTGCTGTCCTTCCACTGTCTAGATATCATACCAAGCATCTTTCCCAAATACCTTAGATCTCATTCGCTGGCTACAGCATAATGAAATAATTCTCCAAATAGACATAAATGTAAATATAGAAAACAAGGCTAGACAAGGCCTTATCTGGAGCTTTGTCATGCTTGGAGTATACAAAAATTTTCTATCCACTCACTCTTCCAGAAAAACATAAGGATGGGGGTTGGTTGGTGGGGGGGTTGAGGAAGAATTAAAATGGACAACACAGATGGAACATTATGGTAAGTACATAACTTCTTTATCTGATGTTGTCGATTTTCATTCTGCCCTCATCTGATGAGACAGAGTCCCCAGCTATATAAATCCCAGGATGGACTCAAGGAAGGATATTCCTAAGCACCAATGAGCCAAATGATTCTCTACCTCTTGATATCAAATTCAATATGTAATGAGTGATAAAGGTATGGGGAAGCCCAAGTTGCTGCCTCACATATCTCATCTATGGAAGCTCTTGAATGAAAAACAGACAAAGTTACTATGAACCTGGTTGAATGAGCATAAATCTGCCTTGGTAAAGGGATCTCCTATTTGTTGTAAATAAAAGTGATGCAGCTTGTAAGCCATCTGGCTAGGGTGACTTTGGACACTGGTTTACTCAGTTTCACATCTGCATATTAAACAAATAACTGATCCATAAATCTGATTTCCTTTGTTCTATGTAAATAGGAGTGCAGTTGCTTATAAATATCCAATAAATGTAATAAATATTTGCCTTTGAATAATTTGGAAAGAAAAACAGTAAACTGATGGTCTGGGTAATATGGAACTCTGATACTATTTTGGGCAAAAAGGATGCATTAGTTTGTAGTGTAAACCTGTCTTTATTAAAATTAGATATGAGGGCTTCACAGACAAGGCCTGATTTCTGAAATTCGTCTGGCAGAAGTAATGGCTAACAGTAATAAAGTTTTACAAAGTTTATGAGAAGCAAGTAAGGAACCATCAAATCCACTATGGAAATTATAAATTACTGCCAAATGAACTTTAACTGTTGAAGCAATGGCTCCTTGCTTAAAAGGTTTAGTCAAAAAATCAGAAACGATATGAACAGTTCCTATAAGCTAAATATAATCAGAAATCCCTTTATTTGGAGGTTAAAAGATTATATTTCTGATTTTTTTTCTCTTAATTTTAACTCTAAGTATATAAGTTTTCTCTTAAAATCATTTAAAAATTATATATTTAAATATAATATCTATAAGGATTGGCTTTTTTTACTCTTCCCTATAGCCTACACACAGAACCATTTTCTCTTCAGATTATACAAAAATGTTTATATTTCAGCAAAAACACTTAATATTTTGGCACCAAATGATAATAAATATTGAGTTAAAATCTAATAGTTCACTATTGGAAGAGTATAAACTTGATACATTTTTATGGTTAGAACTTCAAGAAGCCAGGCAATATGTATTAAATAAACTAGATTCTATGTCTCCTACAACTAGGAAAACAATTCCTAAACTAATACAGTATATGATTGTATTAGTTTTGCATAAATCTCCTGCTAAAAACAAGTTATCAAACATTTATAGGGCAATTAAAAGTGATTTAGACACAAAATCAGATAATTATTGGAAATATTTTCTTTAATTAATAATAATCCCCCCTCTGAGAAAGACAAATTGAATATTTTACAATCAGCAAGTATGACTACTTCTTCTTTAAAGTGGAAATTATTCACATGGAGATTTTTATATAGATCATTCATCACCCCTTATAATATAAGTATATTTTCTAAAAAGAATATAGCATGATGGAGATGTAATAATGAATTGAATGCAGACTGGTCTAATATGTTTTATAATTGCATATATTGCAGAAAATTTTGGGATGATGTCAATAATTTGTTGCAAACAATTATTACTGATAAATTCCTTATATCTAAATCACTTGTTTTATTTAATACTCCTGTTCCAGATTGTGTAAAGAAGAATAAGTACCCATTGGTTTGGTCTATACTATCTATAGCTAGAAAAACAATCACTAAGAATTGGAAATCTAATGCAGCACCCACATTTCTGGAATTTAAAAATATACTCCTTGAAACATGTAATTTGGAAATGTTGACTATTAAATCTAGATCATCTAGGAATACTACATTATATAATTCATGGAATATCATTTATGAACTTCTAGGAAAATAGTTTATTAATTTATGTAAACAGATGATTTTTATTAATCCTACAGTAGCATTAAGATGTTTTCTGCATGATGAACGTCTTTGTACATAGTTTAGTTACTTTGGTTTATATATTAGAAGTTTTTTTATAATTTTTTATTTTTAACTTTAAAGAAACAATTGTTACAATTTCATGGAAATATTTGTTCATTTTAATAATCATTTAATAAAATTCTTTAAAAAAAAATCAGGAACGCTATGAATCAGGGCAGAAAAGGGATTGATATGATTTTGGACAGCCCAGTGTACAAATCTCTTCCGTTTACTGACATTAAGTTTCCTTGTAGATGGTTAAAGGGAAGATAACAAAATGTGGCGAACAGGGGATGAGAGCATAGGTTGTCTGACTATTACTGGAAATGGAGAAAGGAAGCCTTCAGCCTGCACTTGGGAAGGTTCAGATGAATCATGTCTGTTGGGTGAGATAGCAGATCTGGAGCTGGGTGCAGAATCCAGGGTTGATGAATTAGATGAGGCCATAGGAAGGGAAACCAAATCTGTCAAAGCCAATAGGATGCAATGAAGATGACTTTGCTCTTCAACCTGGCAGCTGTCTGTAGGAACTTTGGAATCATAGGAATCGGGGGATAAGCATGAAGTAGATCAGGGAGTAAATCATGGAGAAAAGCATCTCTTGGTGACTTCCCCTGTGGGAGGATTAGGGCAAAGCAGCTGCTGCACTTGTTGTTCAGGGGAGATGCAAAGACATCACAGCAAGGCTGGCCCCATTGTCGGAAAATCAATTTCACTATGTTCTTGTTGAGGTACCACTCGTGAGGTAGTAGAGTATACCTGCTCAGTTTGTCCAATAATACATTGGACTTCCCCTGAATATGCATTGCTATAAGAAAGAGGTTGGAAGAGTTCACCCATTGCCAAACCATAAGTGCTTCTCGACACAAGGGGTAAGATCTGGTTCCTCCTTGTTTGCTGATGTACCAAACCATTGTCATGTTGTTTCTTTGAATCACAAGCATTCCTGAAGGGAGAGCATTCTGAAAGGCCTGCAGTGCTAAAAGTACTGCTGTCAGCTGCAAGACATTGGCCTCTTCGGGGGACCATGTGCCTTGGACTGTCTTTCAAAGGTAATGCCCCCCCCCCAACTCCAGCTGGGAAGCGTCCATGGTCACAATGGCCTTGGGCTGAGAAGGGATGAGTAAACATCCTTGTAGAACCTCTTCTAACTGAATCCACCACAGTAGATCCCTTTTGCATATATTGGTGATTTGCATCACAGCAGATAAAGGGAGATGAAGTATTGATCATTGTGAGGCAGGCATCCATCAAAGAATTCTCATGTGATATCTGGCTAAGGGTGGTAATGTTATTGCTGCTGCTATTGACAGTAAAGCCTGAAGGACCAAGTGGGCTGGGATTCTGGTACTGCAAACTATCTTTCTCACTTCTGATCTTATTGTTTGAACTCTGGAGAGGGAAAGTGAGGCTATAGTTGATTTTGTATCAAGCAGTACTCCTATGAACTCTAGTCTTTGACTTAGTTCTAGATGATACTTTTGATAGTTTATGGTGATTCCTAGTAGCACATGTCTGGATCACTTTTTGTCTTGCCATGATGAGCTGATGCTTGGTCAGGGAGGAAATGAGCTAGTCATCTATGTATGGAAACACTCGGAATCCTTGCAGTCTCAAATGAGCTGCTACTACTGCCATGCAGTTGATAAACACCCTGGGGGCTGTGGTGAGACCAAAGGGCAGAATCATGAACTGATAGTGACTGTCTCCCAGCTGGAAGTGTAAAAATCTTCTGGATAGCCTGTTCATCTTTACATGATAGTATGCATCCTGAAGATCTATTGAGCACATCCAACTGCCCTTTTCCAAAAAAGGAAGACTGGACTGAACCATGACCATTCAGAACTTGGTCTTTCAAATGGATTTGGTTAAGATGCTGAGATCTGGAAATGGTCTCTGGTCCCCTTTTTTCTTTGGCACTAAAAAGAATCTTGAGTGAGTTCCAGATGCGATCTGGCCTGGGAGACCTCTTGGATGACTCTTTTTTTTCTAGTAGCTTCTGAATTTGAATTGCTGCTTATTCCCTCTAACTGGGTAGAACATTGGGGATTTTTCTTAAATTGGGAGGATAAAGGGAAAATGATATTATATAGCCTCCGGAAATCATTCTCTGCACCCACATATCTGTTGTTAGTTCTAACCAAGCTCTGTGGTGCAGGGACAAATGATCCCTGATTGCCTCCAGAGGGGAACAATCAGGCCTCCTTTCAGAAGCACTGAAAGGGTTTAGCAAAGAATTAATCTTTGGACAATTGGTTCTGTGAGCCACCTCTGCTGCAAGGGTGGCATCTACCATTTGAGTGCCCCTGCAGGAATTTCCTCCACATGTGCCTTGGCAAGATCCTTGGGATTTTCTGAACCACATTTTTCCACCACATTGATGATTCCTTGAAAAAGATCTTGGGGGGGGGGGGGTTGAAAAACATACACCCACAGCAGAAAGCGTCTTTCCATCCTTCTCACACCTGAACAATGTATCTTTTACCTTGGGGCCAAAAAAAAAAAAAACGTGCCATCAAAAGGAGCACTGACAAATGAAGATTTAAAGGGTTCCACAAAATCACATAAGTGCATCCAGACATGTCTCCTAATGGCAATGCCTGAATCTGTTGCCCTTGAAGTTCCTTCTGCTACATTAGAAATGAGCCTCAAGGAGGAGCTGGATATCGATTGCAGGGTAGCCAACTGAGAGCTGACAGATGTTTTCACCTCTTCAGAAATGGATCCTGAGAGAGTGTCTGATAGCTCCTTAATCAGATCCCTCTGTAGCCTTGTGAAGTGTGCCAAATATTTCAGAGACATTATGGTGAAGGTTGCTGAAGCATAGAAACACTTCCTGAATCTCTCCATCACCCGAGCCTCTTTGTTGGGGAGATGAACAGAGAAACATTCTTCTGCGAGTTCCTTCTTAGTAGCCACTGCCACAACCATGGCATCAAGAGGCACATTCTTGGACCAAAGCTGTTTATCTTCTGGAGCTGTCTTGATTTTATTGGGCTTCTTAGGAATTGGCTCAATGGTGTCTGGATCCTTCCATGCCCACTGTGAGACGAAGTTAATGAGCTCATCAGCCGGTGGGGTCACACACGAGGTAGATGGGCCGGTACCGAATGCCTCCAGAAATACAGATTCTTCTGATGAAGGGTTGCTGGACTTCCAAACACCTCCCTGTTTCAGGATTTCTAGGATGTCTCCTAATGAAACATCATCAGAAGGTGACAGTGGGAACCCTTCATTATCATCAAAATCTGTATCTTCCATAACAGACTGGGGGGAATCTAAATGTTTTCTCTTACATGTTTTCTTCATAGGGACCTCCTCAGTGGGATACTCTGGGCAGGTGTTAGAAGTAGGTGAGACTCCAGACATAGAAATGGGACAGATGTAGACAAAGGATCCGAGGGGATAGGCGCCATCTGAGTCAAGTGTGCAGACAGAGCTCTCTCCTTGGCTGCAAAGGCAGACTGCCCTGGCGAGGGATAGGATCCCAGATATGGAATAGCAAGTCTCTGATCCACAATCCCACCCTGCCCTGAGGACTGTTCGTCTGTGGCTGAAGTCAGAGCTGAACTGACCATTGCCATGGCTCTAAGGTGTAGAGATGGTTCTGAAAACCTTGGAGTTGAATGAAGCACCTCAGACCTGACAAGTAGAATTGGCTCTGAGACCTCTCCTGATCTGACTGAACTGAAGAGCTCAGAGCAAACCTCGAATCCAAAGTGACAGACCTGGACAACTCAGATCCAAGGGGTCTGAAACCTTGAAAGGAGTCAAATTATGAAATGACAAAGATGGAGTAGTGGATGTACTGATCTTCTAACCCAATGGGGTAGGAGCTGAAAGGATAACTGTCTGGCTGTGCAGTGAGAGGAACTTTCTCACTAACCTTTCCATGTACTCTTCCATAAGGCTTCTGTAACAGTGAGTGGACATCACTGAAAGAGATTTTGGTCTCTCTAAAAAAGGAGATGGGATCCTGGATGGAACTGGGTCCACTGAAGATGAGTATCTAGTTCTGGGCAAAATCACCACATCCACACTTCTTTGCATCAGATCTGAAGTGGTCTAATCTGGCATGTCTTTAAATTTCATAGTTTTCAGATCTGAAGAGGCAGCCGGATCCAAGGACTATATCTCAGTATGTTTCTAATCCAAAGAAGTAGTCAGATCTAAACATTTTGTCTTTTCTTTTTCAGATCCAAGGTATCCAATGGATCTGAAAAAGATCTTTTAATGGATTTCTCTGAAGTCCTAGAAGAGGATGTTGAGCTGCTTGGAGCAGGAGACATTTTTATTGATTTCTGAGGAGATGCTCCAGATAGTGCCTCACTAAACGAAGATGGAAGCAATCCCTTCAAAATAAGTTTATTCTTGCATTTAGCCATGGCCCTTGGGTTGAATGCATGACAAATAGAACAGCTTTCTTGGATATGAAAGGATCCAAGACAAAACACACAGAGAGTATGCAAGTCAGAAAGAGGATTTTCTGACAACATTTACGATATTTTTTAAAACCTGCCAGGTTTTTGTCTTTTTTCTGACATCCTAAAAAAATGGATGTTATGAGCAAAATACCAACAAGGATAACAACAGGAACAAGTAGACTGTAAAACTGTAACTATCAGAAGAATCTAATTAACAGTAAACTATTTAAAAGGACTATAAAGATGTTTTTTAATGAAAGAAAGAAAAGAAAAACTTCCTGCAAAGGTAGCTAGCTACAACAAGCATAGGAGATAGAAAAAAGGGTAAAGGAGAGAAAAAAATTACTAATAGTAATTTACAGAGTACGCTAGTACAAGACAACAGAAGATAAGTAGAAAAAACAAGGTAAGAGATTATTAACAAGAAAAAAATCACTTATCTACACTTAAAGCTCAAGAGTCTATAACCATGTATTTCCCTGTGAGACGGCAAATGAGATCTGAGGTATTTGGGGTTGGTGCATTCTGGGTAAGGGAAAAAGTTGAGAATACTATGTTGTCATAAGCTTTTGCAATGGCTGAGTTGGGTCAGATGGTTCAGATCCAAATCCATCAGTTGAGAACAGAATGAAAATTGACAACATCAAATCTAAGGCTTAGAGAATAATTCTGTGAGCTTGCCTCTAACCTCTGCCTTCTGTCCAGCCGCAGGATACTGTAGCAATTCTTGCACTGTTCAATAGAACAGGTCATGTCAGTGGCATCACTCACCATCCTGGTAAGCTTGTGTTAGGCATCCATCCTATACAGCTGGCCATGGTAATGGTCCAGCAGGTGATCCTTAAAGTCCCTGTGGAGTAAAGACAAGAAGATTTTGCTCTCTGTTTGGAACACCAGGCAGGAGCCCTGCTGTTTCCAAAACATAAGGAAGCCATGTCCACTCACACAGGATTATTCAAGGTGCAAAACTGTAGATGTGTGTATACAGATACATATTTGCACATTCGGTGATATGCACTGCCAGTTGACCATAATGAGCAGCCAAGGTACACAAACAACATAAGCTCTGTGCATGAGCATAGGATGAAAGTGCCCTTAGTACTGAAATGAATATAGAACTGCAAGTAAGTGAGCATAGCACATTGGATTATGGCAGCAATTCACAGTAGGCCCACTAAATGTCCTCATTACTTGACCAACATATTAACAAGACCTTATTAGCATGATGCAAACCAAAAGCATCTGTTTGCATTTAAACACTTTAAGATAAGCAGCTGTGGAATTAGGACGTTACAGAAGATGATTCTGAACTTTGAAAAAGGCATATCGAAGGAAATCAAGATACTTGGTAATGAACACCTGTACTGTACTCAACACCCATGGTAGATGGCAGCAACAGAGACATACAAAAAAGGGGTATACATTGGTGTGGGAACACAGCACAATGGCATAAAATTGTCAAGTCCAGGTATGTGGGGGTAAGTCACTTCAGGCTATGTGCACCTAGGGAAATACATGCCACATGGAACACAACAGTGCCTGTACATAGGGTGAGTCATGGCAATACATTTTAAGGGAAAACAAGGTATGCAGAGCATTACAGGGGGTCAATACATTGATGCAGGAAGGAGCATTGTGAAAATATGCCCTCTGCTGCACAATGTACAGGAAAGGGGGTGATGGCTGCAGCACTACAGAAGACAGCCAATTGGCCACCAAATGTGAGAGAGAGCAGTGGATATATGTACAGAACATTCTCAGAAGCCATGCACCCACTGACCAATATGCAAATACAGGTGTACAGGTCTTGCCATGGGCTCGTGAGAGAGAGAGAGAGAGGCATGAGAAGGAAAATAGGAAGATGAAATGCTACTGTAGACTCTCTGCATCATGACTTGTGCATCTTGAGCAAAGGTAACACACAGACAAAGTCTATCAGCATAAGATATTTCTGGGAATGGCCTAGGACATCATGCTGTGGATGGCCATACTAGGCCTCCGTGTCTAGTGTGGCAAAGGGTAACTGATGTGATACTGCTCAAGAACAAGACATGGGACATTGTCAAAGACACATCTGTGATGACCCACCACTGGCACAGTAACCAAGGGGCCTCAATCCTCACCACTGGCACCTGTGGGGGACATTCACTGGCAGGATGGCAAGTACACACACAGTATTACCAGATGCAGCTTTCTGCATCAGGTGCAATTTCCCTTAAGGGCACACAGAGACCACAGTCAGTCCAGGGATGGTTTCTTACAATTCCCATGACCCAGTAAGACTCTCCACTTGCACAGCTATACAGTTGAGATCTCAGCTGAGTGACCAAGCCAAGACCCCCAGCACCCTTTCTGTCCAACCAGTGCTTCGTGTTCCTGCCCAAGTAGCTGACACACACACTCTTTGAGGTTTAATTTGCACACACACACACACACACACACACACACACCTGGGAAAGGCTGGCACAGGTTTACTAGCTATGCCCCCTTCTACCCAGACTATAAGGTAGTTTTACTGCCACCAGTCACTCCTTATCAGCTACTTTAAGGCCCTTAACAAAGAGTGTCCAATCCTACTGTGTAATATTAATATTAACACAAATGGTAGTTTGACCAAGAGCAAGGCCATTAGGAGTGACCCACACAGTATCACCAAATAAATATGCAAGTACTCTCAAAACTTAAACATCTCTACACAGATCAGCCACAAAGAAAGGTTTAAATATATTTAATAATAAATAATAAAAGAACAAGACAATACTAAATATATATTCACAGTGACATCAGAGTTCAAAATCACAGGAAATCTTTAAAACAACATTGCAGGATAGTCTCAAATAAATAAAGAAAAATGTCTAGACTAAGCTTTACTATATTCCTGACTGTATCTAATAGAGTTATATTGTTCTCTAGAAACATACTTTATTAGAGCAAGGCAGATGTTGTGGTGAATGGTTCTCATCAGGTCCAAGACAGAATACAGAATGCTCTGTCTCTCTAAGAGACTTCTTAAATTAATATCTCAAATATTACTGCTGGGATAGCTTGCAGAATGACATTATGTCTTGTCATCTGACTCTAGTGTGGGCATCAGCACACAGAGATCACAGTTAGTCTCAGGTCCCCAATAAGACTCCCCACTGGCACAACTATAGGGTCCAGATCTCAGCCTAGTGGGCAAGCTCACACACACACACACACACACACACACACACACACACACACCCAGCTGTGCCTCTTTCTCCCAGACTATATGGTAGTACCAGCTGCCACCACCCACTAATATTTATCAGCTACTGCATTACTGTGTAATATTATTATCCAATTGGTAGTGTGACTAATCAGTCAAGACTTATTTGGAGTGACTTGGACAGTAAACTCTATGAATATGCAATGTACTCTAGAGCTTAACATGGCTCTACACAAAAAAGGTTTTAAAATATTTAATAATAAATAATCAAAACCACAAGACAATAATCACACAGAAATACTTAAAATAAATCAGTAGTACTGTTTTGACATCACAGAAAAACACTTAGTCTAATCTTTTTAATTTTCTAGCTATTGCTAAAAGAAAACACACTTCTAAAATAACTTACTTACATAGAGTATAAGGCAGTGCTGAGTTGGATGATCCAGGCAAAAATGCTTAATGCCTTCTGGTTCTCTCTGTTTAAATTGAAACTGCAGTTCTGATAAAACAATACATCATTTCACACTTTCCTGGTGTTCCCAGGCTGACAGAAACTGCATTTACATTCCTTTACACTTAGAGCAATAAAGGACATTCCATATGTAAATTCTGGTCATTAACTTTAGCTTAAAACAATAAGCAGGAAGCCTTCATCTAACATCAAAGTCGGCCATGAAATAATTATAATTTCAAAGGACCAATAAGAAATGCTTGACTTAGCTTTCTTTACAGCAGAGGGCAATGTTGCCATATTGTTTTAAGTTCAACATTTCACAGCACATTCTTTCATTTAAAAAAAACAAGCTTGTAGTTCAACATTCATATTTACAAATGATAGAATTATCTGCACAATTCTATCTGGCTAGGCTAGCAGCCTTCACCCATCTCTACCAGTCTTCACATCTAGTTCCCAGATGAAATCCCCCACTGCTGGAAGCTGGCAGTATTTAGCATCTACCTGTGAAAATACATAAAATCAGATCTTTGGTAGATGCTGAAAGTCATAAAACAATTACATTCCTCCACATTTCAAGACTAGTAATTATTTCTCCCTAAAGACAATATAGAGAGCTGCTTAGTACAGACATTATGTCTCTTTTTGCACTGAAAACTGAAAGATACCATATTTTATTGCCTAGCCATAAAGTAATTTAATTTCAGCTATTTTTCTGAAATTTACTAGACTGAGGTTAACCTCCTGTATCCCTGTTTCCACTGTTAAAATATATACATTTAACCAGTTACAATAGTGCATGTACATGTCTGTTCTTTTCCACTAGGGGACACTGTGGATCCATTTCAAACACAAGCCTTTTGTAAATACCCTTTTCAATGCAAATGTCTGTACAAGCAGTTTTATATACACATGACACACAGTTCTAATACATTTGTAACACAAGCATCATACACAAATCACTTCAATATTCACCAATGATATATAATTATTTACAAAATTCCAGCTAACTGGACTGGCAGTATCTCCTTTTGTCACAACATCCACCACAGGAAGATGGCCATCAGTACAGAAGCATGTCACAGAAATGGGGGAGTTCCTGGTGTCCATGTCTGTAGAGAAGGAAAGCAAGTCTTCATATCCAGTAGCAGTTTAGAGGTAGGAGATGGTCTATCAATAGCCACACAATTGACTGTAGGGGATGCACCAGGTTAGTATTAGCCATTATATGTCTGTGATGTTCAGTCCACTACATGTGGCAGGACTTATTCACCAATATACTTCTATATAATGTCCTCCAGATACCTCTGAACTCCAAATGCAACATCATGCATAATGTGGTATGTATGTGCCCATATGTTATTCATATATTGTTCAGTCTACTAATATGACTGCCACAGGGTGATCCAGGTCCATATCCTTGCCACAACAGGTGAATGGCAAGTGCCTAGTGGAGCTTTGAAGAGTCACTCTTACCTCTTGACAGAAAAGTTAAGAACTGAGGCAAATTTTGTAATGAAATTCACTAAACATACTAGCCCCAGTCCCTAACAACACTTTCCTCACAAAAAAAGATAACTTACAAGGAAATCACAGAGGGGCCCAGGACTGTCCGTCTATCCTCTAACTAATATTTCTGAAAGAAAAAAACAACTTTCCTCACCAAAAACTGATGAAGAGAAAAGTATTCCCCAATGGGATAGTTATCTGCTAAGACCTGGTGAAGCGATATTCAACTGTTGATTACTAAAAGTCCACAGTGAAGGCTGAACATCAATGGCAAGAAAGTTCAGAAGATTAGGTGCCCTAGCCACTGACTTTATAATTGTTCCCGTTGAGCTGTATAATGGCTAGGAAACATGGAAGGTGCCCTAAAAGTTTGGAAGCTGGTTGACTTGTCCAATTCTTGGCAGGATGCTTCCCATATAGCTTAGGCTACCACAACAATGATCTAATGGTGAACTTCTGCCATGGTTAATTTCAGAGAAGGATTCCTGAAAAAGATACTTACAGACCAAGGCAGTCCCTTTATGTCCAGGATACTACATAAGTTATGTCAGTCCTTTAAATTTAAATAGTTGAAGACATAAGTCTACTATCCACAGATTGCTGGTTAGTACAAAGGTTCAATGAAACACCAAAGCCCATGTTAACAAAAAAATATTAATGCACATAGTAAGAAGTGGAAGAAGTTATTACCCTTCTTGTTGTTTGCAATCTGGGAGGTGCCACAAGCTGCAACTTCGCCTACCCTATTTAAACTTTGGTATGTCAGACATCTGAGAGGACTGCTTTACATTGCTAAAGAAACCTGGGAAGAAAAGGAAACACAATTTAAAAGTGTGGAAGAACATCAAGAAAGTTTGCAGGAAAGATTAAAGAGATTATTACTGTAAGTAAAGGAGCCCAGGCCTAAGAAATGCAACAATAAGTTTGTAATAACAATAGCAAACTCAAGAGAATTTAACCTATGCATTGGTCTCAGTGCCTAATTATTAGTCAAATGGCAGGGGCCTTTGAAGTGATGGAAAGACTACCTGCAGTGAACTATAATATTAGACAGCCAGGAAAGTGCAAGACAGAACAAATCTATCCCATTAATATACTGAAACCACTGAAAAAAGATGGAAGTTCTATGGTTACTTCTGAAGCTAAAATTCTTACAGGAGAGACTAGAGAATCTTTACTTGAAGTATAGTTACAGGAATCCTTGTGATAGGTGTAAAGTAAGAAGTGAGAGAATCTTTACTAAGAAATAAAGGAGTGTTCTCAGAAATGCCTGGGAGAATTAAACTAACAGAATATATGACAATGACAACATCTATAGTGAATGTTACAGTAAGGCCTTATAGAGTACTAGAGTCACAGAAGCAATTAGTAAAAGATGAAGTTCAAAAGCATGCTAAAACTGTATGCAACAGAAGTGTTAATTCCTAAGCATGATGGAAGGTCGAGATTCTGTAATGATTTTAAGACGCTAAAAGTTCGATAACCGTTCTACGCCAACAATATTGAATTGCTTGAGAACCTAGTAAAGGAGAGATAGCATGTTATACTAGACAGTGGGATACTGTCAAATACCACTTAACACCTCTGACAAATAAAATGCAGCTTTTGTAAGCCTGGATGGTCTGTTTTAGTATATAGTGTTACAATATGGCCTACAAAGAACACTGGTCACCTTTCAGAGGATAATGGATAAAAATATTAAAACTGACTCATTATTTGCATCTCCATACCTGGATGATGTAGTCATTCATTCATTTAGAGAGCTAGGAATCTTGCTTACTAAAACTGCAGGCTGTGTTAGAATTTATAAGGCAGCCAGTCTTGATTGTGAATGCTTAGGAAAGTATTTTAGGCATGGCAGAAGCCAAGTAGTTTAATTATTTAACCTTTATTATGGGATATTGAGTCACAAGACCACAAGTTTAAGAGGCCAAAAAACTGGCTTGTACCCAATGGAGCCCACAGGATTTTTTGCAGGGGGGTGCAAACCCACAGCCTCACCCATGTAGCCCCACCCCCTCCACCCATGCAGCCTCCACCCCCACCCCACCCACACAACCATTCCAGTGTCCCATTACTTTGCTATTTCTCCCCATTTGTCATAGACACTGTTCAAATCTCTCAGTGTGCATACTGTTTTATGCTTTACCTCTACAATGATTACAGATATTTGGATTTCATTTACAACTTTTATTTCAAATTTTATAGCACAAACACTGATAGACATTTACTAAACCTAAACAAAGCAATAGTCTTACAATGAAAACAGACTTAGCATTAAAACTTCTCTATCTTTGAAACCCACATTTACTGAAACAGCATTGAAACCCACATTCAAAGAAAATGCATCTGGCCAGTGGCAGGGTAAATTTACCTTTGGGCTGTTTTCAAATCATAGGCTCCTTGCACACATTTTTAGAATCGTGCAAAAGTTCTTTGATTCACCTTCCTGACTGTATTAAATATACTATATAATAATTTAATTATATCCCTTGTATAATACAGCACCACTTGTTAGAGTGCATTTTAAATTTATAGTTCTGAACATTTTTCCTTTAAGCAGTGAATCAAATCATATGAACCAATAATGACAACCTGCCCAATTCAGAACATTTCAACCATAAAGAGCCACTCAAACTTCTGTCATACAATCCACCAATATCAATCAATATGCAGAATCTCTGCAGAAGTAAAAGTCATCTGAATAATTCCACATTAAAGAGATCTGAAACCAATGAAGATGTTGCTAGAAAACAATTTTATATTTCAGTGTTTCATTTACAAATTCAGTGCCTGTTGCCCTTGAATAATAAATTGCCTATGTTATATTAAAAGAAATGGTAAGCTGGTATATTGCAATAGGGAATGGGTGGCAAGCTGAAAAGCAGATTCATAGTTATTAGGTGTTTTATCCAAAGGAGGACATACTATGGACGCTGCTGTACTATACCCCCTTAAAATACAAATGTACATGCTGTAGGAATAGAACCTACAGACCTTTGTATCAAGATGCAAGTATGCTACCTGCTGTGCTAACACTGCTTTAAAATTCTATGCCACAATAATAATACCATTTGCTAAACAAACCAGTTGCACATTTTAAGCTGACTTAGCATGAACAGCAGTAACCTTTGCTTCCCTTGAAGCTCACAATTCCTTGAAAATGCGCTTGAAAATAAATTCCACCTCCTAGATCTAACTAGGGCATTTCTCTGTCTCTGACATTGTCTGTCTGTCTCTCTCTCTCTCTCACACACACCTCAACTTCTTAGTGCAAGAAATCTGGACAAAGCCTAAAATAAACAGGGGCAGATTATACATATTGCTTTCATGAGCTTATAAAATTGCTAGAATAACAGGATGTGTTGGTATGCATTTTTCTAAAGGCTATGATGTCTAAAACTATTTAGCAACTTCAATCCTTTTTAGGAGAAATATGGGGCAAAAATCTGGACATTGTGTAAAAACCTGGACAGCTGAGGGGTATGCTACCTCCTATATATATATATATATATATATATATATATATATATATATATATATATATACACACACACATACATACATATATATATATATATATATATATATATATATATATACACACATACATATATATATATATATATATATACACACACACACACACACACACACACACACACACACACACACACACACACACACACAAAGGCCCCAAACTAGGGACACATTTAGAAAGTTGCTGGAATAACAGGATTTGTGTTAGAATATATTTTCTGAAGGATATCAAGTCTGATATCAAGTCATTTATTTAGTAACTTTAATCCTTAGCTCATCCCAGTGATTTGTCAAACTGAATCTCTGAGGAACAGACCAAAAACATAATGCGAAAATATGGACATTCTGTGAAAATCTGTACAGTTGAAAGGTATGGGTCCAACACATTCAACCCTCTACCACCTTAGAAAGTGGATAGAACAACATGTTTTGCATTAGAATGCATTTTCTGAAAGATATGAAGTCTAAGGCTCAAATGTCTGCCATTGTTTTCTGAGTTCAGTCCTCAATGATTTGCCAGAAAAACACAATTTTATGAGAAAGAAACCGAAGATATGAGGCAAAAATCTGGATAACTTAACAGTATGAACCCCCCCCCCCCGGCACACACACACACACACACACACACACACACACACACACACACACACACACACACACACACACCTCTACCTCCCTCTTTCTCTGTCAGTGCTGTCAGTAACATTCTCACAGGGCTCTTACACCCCAAATGACCAATGTCTCTGTTATCAGCACAAACTACATTAACATTTTCCTTAGACAACCTACACATGTACGGTAACTAAAACATCCTGTATTTTAAGCAATGACTTATGCTGCATGAATGCTTCTGCCAGCAAGAAAAACTCCACATTAGTATTTTCTTGGATGTCAAATGCTAGACTCTTCTCAAAAAATTAAGTAAAACTAAAATGCATTACATTTTATTTCCAAGACTAAGCTTGTATCTCTAATGAGTATGTTTTTCTTTTGAAGAGAAAGCTTTATCAAACCACACACACACTCTCTCTGCAGAAGAGGCAGAAAGCAAGAGAGGCAAAGGTCATTTGCAGACATACATGCCAGGAACTGCAGATGCATGACACAGACAGAATCTTCATTGAGTCTCAACACATAGTTATTCAATCCCATATTTCAGCTTGAGAACCACAGCCTTCATCCTGGGCACAACCCTTCCCTTCAACCCTTACTTTTTAACTCTTGTTCTGTCCAAACCCAATATATGCTGCTCACAAAGTGACAGCCTTCTATTATAAAACAATATAATAGACACAGTCTCTGTCCATGGAAGGTCAGTGTGCTATGCATCCAGCAATGGTTTAAATTCAATACTGGGGTGAGGCTTTTTAATAACAAAATCCTTCCTAACAAAATATTGGTTTATAAAATACAAACACACCACTGTCTGATGCATATTAACTAGGGTGTTTTAGATGGGTGGAACAGAAATTTCAGAACTACTCAAAAAAAACCAAAACAAAAAAAACTACTAATAAGCCCTGGATCCTCAATGTTATTAGCAGCAAATATAAGCATACTGTGGCAATCTACACTGAAAGTGTAGTTTGCGCCTATAATGCTAAATGGAAAAATTAAATGTCACGATGCTCACTCATGCTAATTAACTGAAGAAAATTATAGTAATTCCACACTAGCAAACACGGAAAACCTTGCACTAAATGTGCTACTGCAAATGATTAGTAAACAATTAGATAGTTTACACCTTGGGTATCATTGAGTAAGGAATGTTCTCTTGTAGCCAGTGACAGAGTTAGATGTTAACTGGATACTTCCCTCTACCCTCTTTATTTTTTGCCCAAGGATAATTGGATAACAATCACATAAGGCATAATCCTGGATAATACCACAAAGTATTATAGACACTTAAGTAAATGTGTATCAGGACTAAATTCCAATCTAAATCTAACTGCCTGGTGAAGTGTATAACTCTCCATGTAATGAATTATATAACCATTTTGCATGTCTTTCTTTCTTTCTTTCTTTTTTTTTTTGTTTGCTGTACTGAAGAACCAGGATGTAGCCCCATGTGTCTTGTCAAAGCTGACAGAAATTGCTTGGGCAGGAACATTATTGTCCCACTGAGAAAACAGCTGAACTGAAGTTGGTAAAGTGGAGTATCATGAATGAAAGTGTCAGGAAACACTGCAACCAATCAAAAGTCACTCCTGAACCTGAATAATATGGATTAAAAGAAAGAGAGAATATAAAATACATCAACCAATGCACGGAAAAGTACCCATGACTTTGTTTACATGTAACCAGTTAAACTACCTCTAAACCAACCAGGATGAAGGAAAATTACTTATATAAACCAAAGTTAACAGTAATCTGCCACTGTAATGTAATTTTGCCTTCCATTGCAACTAAAAAGTATTTTACTTTGTGTGCTTGCAATTCACCTTATTGTTTGTGTGATCTTCTTCATTCTTTTATAAACATTAACTGACGGAAACAAATTGGGACTGGAAGCCCAACCCACACAATCAATTCTGTAATGCTGTACTGACTTGAAAGTCTTCTGCTTTTTATTTTTTTAACACAGAACTTTAATCATGATGAGTGGGATGATGAATGTATTTCTGACAAAGAGGCTATAATGGCATATGTCCTTAATTTCAGTATTAGTTTTAGAGAGCTCAAGGGTTGGCAAAAAGCCCCTTGCACAAACACAACAGCAACACAAATTTTGTTATGACTGGTTAGCTGGAGAGACAGACCATACAGTTTACAAAATGTAATGATTTACTTCTGTTCAACTAAACAAGCTGCAGTCAGCACGGGAGCATCTTTTTCACTGCTGTAGTGTATGTATGTATGTGTATGTATATATATATATATATATATATATCTACACACACACACACACACACACACACACACACACACACACACACACACACACACACACACACTGTACACCTCTTAAACACTTAAAAACACACACACACACACACACACACACACACACACACACACACACACACACGCACACACACACACACACACCTACCTCTCACTTGTACACTCATCCCAAGTCCAAACGGCTTCCAAAATTCAACTTCCGCGTGCAAACGCAGAAGATTAATACGTAAACCATCGGTTGCATGTATGGAGAAGATGAAAACAGGTCACAAGCACCTGTTCTGTTTGTGCGACTGGACGCAAAGGGCGTTCTTAAAGGAGAACGCCCTTAAAAAAATTTTTTTTTTTAAATTTGAAGTAAATGAATCTCTTGGCCAGCCGAGTCGAGGGGGGTGCAAGTGCACCCACTTGCACCTGCCTGTGGGAGCCCTTGCTTGTACCCTCCAGTAAAGGGTATGCAAAGGCTACTTATTATAGAAAGTTTGTGCCTAATTTTGCAACTATTGCTTGCCTATGACAGACCTTAAAAAGTGAAAGCTCCTTTAAAGGTGGAATGGTTTCCTGAGACAAGCAGAGCATTTGATGAACTACAAATGATCCCATGTTCTGAACCTGTATTACTGACTCTTAATTTTATTAAAGAATTTAAGTTATATACTAAAGCATTAGCAGCAGATTTGGGGGGCAGTCTTATACAAGGCATTCAAGGTGAAGAGTACCATGTATGCTATTTATTTATTTATTTATTCATTCATTCATTGCATTTTGATAACTGGGTAGGTGTACTGGTCAAATGACACTTTTCAGCCATGACTTGAGCTACCAAGGAGCAACAAAACAGTAACAATACAATATATAAGAAATTAAGAACAGCAAACAGTGGTGACACGCAGAGCAATTACTAGATAAAAATGAACAACTTAAAGAGTGCAGCGTGATTACTAGGTGAGTACAACTTGAACAAGAAAGTAAAAGACTATTTACAGCTTGAGTTCTAAAGAACGTTGTTTACATTGCTTACAACACTGACTTGAATATTCTTGTTCCTAAACTGTACTGCACACTGTCCCTCCTAATGCTGTCTTTAAGGGAATAAATGATCAGATTATTGTATTGTAGAGTAGTCTACATCTCAGAAACATTTACAGACAGATTCTTGTTTTGAATGGCCTTTCAATTTTACTTTGAACTCACTTAATGAGTTGTGTGATCTTACCTTACACTCATGAGCACCAGCATCTTAAACAGATAATATGCCTATAATGATTACCATCTTGTGTCACTTGCATGAATATGCCAAAACCTCTCAAATGCAACACTTTTTTGAAAACTTAACAGTGGTCAGCAAACTTACCCCTGTGTTTTTCCTACCAAACATATTATGAGTTACAATAAAAACATTAAACATTCAAAAGCAAAGAAGTAGGATATTAGGAGCATCAGTTCTTCATTTATCAACCTATATGCACCAAACTACCTCAGCTGAAACTCACTCCTGCTCCCCTCACACACACAATCATAATGTGACAGTTTCGGAATGGTCACCATAAAGTCACTTTTACTCTTAATTCCATCCAAATGTTTGTCCACCATTCAGATCTATGTTCATTATGGAAAGATATAACCAGAATTATTTTTTTACAGCAGCAGTGTGCTACGCTCATTATAGAAAGATATAACCAGAATTCACAATTATTTTATCTGATCAGAGAAGTGAGAATGACTTCACAGACTTATGGGAATGATTATGTAATAGATGTGAGAAGGATAACAAAACTTGTTATTTAAGCAGCAGATTATGGAGCAGTGTAGCTGTGAAAGCAACACAGAGGTACAGTAGGGTGTTTTGATATTTTACAAGTAAGCATCCCTCAGTACAGATGTGATAAAACCTTACAGAGCACTAGACTTAACACTCCTTATGAGATTAAAGACATGAATCAGTCCATTCATTTAGCAGTGTGATATACAAAGAAGCCTTTTATAGCTTATTTAAACAAATTAACATCTAGTTCATTCATATTACATGTTTAATATTAATAAAACTTATTTTCAAATTTTAATAATTTTGTAAATGTCTATTGTTCAGTTTAAAATTTAATACAACTTTGAAAAAAGCACAATGTAAAATAAAGAGAAACAAATTAAATTAAAGAAAAGTTGGAAAACTCATATGGCGATTAGGACATAACTTAAAATTATTAAAAAAGAGATTAATTTTAGGCCTATGAAAAGAGGCTTATAATGGCAGCTCAAGACAATAGATTATATATGATGTGGTTGACAAAATCTGCAGGATACACAAGCACACATATTTCCAGCAACATATAATGACATCAATCTAAACATTTTGAACAGACAGCAAAATGTATATGTCTGAGGACCTGTACACTGAAAGATGCAGTTACCAGCAGGGTTGGAAATCTGAAAACCATACACACATTACAGTATACACATATCAGAAAGGCACTGAAATCACAAGCAAGAAAAAGCACAGAAGGTAATGAAGCAACTATCTTATGGGATCACTCGATATTAAATGCAAAGAGAGTAAAAATAAAGAAACAGAAAGCATAATTGAAAAGATGCTTTTTTTTAATAGCATTAGTTATTAAAATAATGGTCTGTGATAGCTGCATCATTTACACAAAGAGACACAAATTAATAATATCAGAATATGAAAACTGAAACAAAACAATATATAGAATGATAGTCACATGTTGGTCTAGTAATCCCTGAAATGACTGGACTAATGATAAAAAAAAACTTTTTGTCCCTTCACTGCTGACATGGCTGATTTTCTGCCATAGACTCACTCACTCCTCTTTGTCCAGTCCTGATGGGTAGCAACCAGCACCCATGACTGACCCATCATTAGCTAGGGATCTTCTATTGTAAGTAGGAGGCCTTTAAAGCAATGATAAACTAATTATGTACTCTTATATGTCACAGATTTAATTTCTGACTTAAAGATATTTCTAGGCATTTATATTTTTAAGCAATCATATTGTATGTGTTTTAAAATACAATACAAATAGTGCAGAAATATAATAAACCAATTGTACATAGTAGAACAGTAACATAAACTAACACAACTTGTAATATGTTATTGTAAGTTTCAATAAGGAAAAATAGAATTCAAAATCAGACTAAAACATAATATTGTTAGAACATTAATTAGAGCAACAATAATGTTTTATAACAGTGCATTTAATCAAGGGAGCCATGGTCTGAATAACAGTAACACTGAGATTTGACATTTCCTCTATGTTTTGACTTAATAAGAAGTGTTACAGTGGAAGAAATGGTTTAAGTTCCCATAGAACTCATTGCACCTCCACATACCAATATGTGCTAAATATCAGATAAACTGCACAGTTACACCACAATAAAACACCAAGTTAAACAGGAAACAAAGGAACCTTAGTGCTCAAAATGGTTTAATAACGTTTTCGTCTAAAAGAATTCTTCAGAAAATAATCAAGTCACTTAACACATCTATTTAAATAATAACAAGTAACCAATCACATTTCAAATTTAATTAACGCATACAAAAAGTTGCAAAAATCAAATTTACATACAAAACTCACATAAACTTTAACTGCATGAACTAAAACTATAAAAATCTACTTCATTTTCAGTCTCCTGTTTTTTAAAAAAAACAATGACTGATTCATTTAGACCTGGGAATTTGTTAGCATTTAACTTAAGCTGCCACTTAGTTTCTAAACCTTCTAAACGGCTTTTATAATCCCCACCCTTCGGATCTTGAAGCAAAAAATCTATAACAGAAAACATAAACTTTTTATATTTATTACAAATGAGAGTATGTTTATATAAAGCATTGTTATGATCTTTATTTTTAATAGCATAAAGATGTTCCTTAACACTTTTTTCTAAGGAGCGTGTGACACACCAATATAAAAGACAGGACATCCTGAACATAAACCTATGTGTACAATACTAGAAACCTTACAGGTAAATCTATGTTTCATATAAATAGTATAATTACAAAATTCTAAAAACACAAAAGAACTTTCTAAAATGAACCTACGAATATTACACATCCCACAAGTAAACATCCCATTCTGTTTATTTGTACTAGTCACTTCCATATGTAATCATTCTTCTCCAATAACCTTTAAAATTCATATTCTGCTGATGTACAAACTTAGGTTCTTCTCCGACAGCTTTATAAACATCAGGATTCCCCTGTAAAATTTTCCAGTTTCTTCTTATACTTTCCTTAATGGAATTACTATCACAGGACATATCCAATAAAAACACTGGACTACTGTTAGAAAAATTCTTACTATTATTTATATTACTATAAACACTTTCCTTTGGTGCTAAAATTGGCTAGAAAACAGTTTTTCTTTTTCTAATTACTTCTTTTGCAGAACATATCAAATCAGCTTCTCTGTAACCACTTTCCTTAAACATATAAATAATATTAACCATCTCTTTATAAAAACTAATCGTTCCTAGATGCTAATCTAGAAGCCTGAATAAATTGTCCTTTAGGGATGTTCCTTTTCATAAACATAGGATGCCCACTCTTATAATATAGATAACTATTAGCAAAGGTCTCTTTTCTATAAACTCTACTATCAATCGACTTGCTTAGTAAGTCCAATTCTAAGAACAAATCCAAGAAATGTACATGTAATCCACCTTCACCTATAGTGAACTTTAAATAATCTGATATTTCATTTAATTCATTAATAACATATCAACCATTAAGGAAATTATAAGAAGAAACTGAAAAAAATTACAGGGGAATCCTGATGTTTATAAAGTTGTAGGAGAAGTACCTAAGTTTGTACATCAGCGGAATATGCATTTTAAAAGGTTATTAGAGAATGATCACATATGGACTAGTACAAATAAACAGAAAGGGATGTTTACTTGTGGGATGTGTAATCTTTGTAGGTTCATTTTAGAAAGTTCTTTTGTGTTTTTAGAATTTTGTTATTAGACTACTAATTTGAAACATAGATTTACCTGTAAAACGTCTGGCATTGTATACATAGGTTTATGTTCAGAATGTCCTGCCTTTTACATTGGTATGTCCACACGCTTCTTAGAAAAAAGGGTTAAGGAACATCTTTATGCTATTAAAAGTAAAGCTCATAACAATGCTTTATATAAACATACTTTCATTTGTAATATGTTTATGTTTTCTGTTATATACTTTTTGCCTCAAGATCTAAGGGGTGGGGATTATAAAAGCCATTCAGAAGGTTTAGAAACTAAGTGGCAGATTAAGTTAAATGCCGACAAATTCCCAGGCCTGAATGAATCAGTAAACATTAAGTGTTTTCTAAAAAACAGGAGACTGAAAATGAAGTAGATTTATATAGTTTTAGTTCATGCAGTTAAAGTTTATGTGAGTTTTGTATGTAAATTTGATTTTTGCAACGTTTTATATGTGTTAATTAAATCTGAAATTGAAAGACACCCAGATATGATTAATTTCACAATAAAAAATAAGATCACAAAGGAGGAATGAAATTGAAAGTAAGAGGTTTATCAAGCAAAATTAAACAAATAGAAACTGAAGTGATAGACTATCTGTGTAGAGAAGCATTTAGTGCAGAAACAAGTGATATTGCAGTGTGGTGGGTCAAGGAGTCCCCAGATGGAAGAGCAGCAGAAAGAGGAGAATGCATTTGAAGAAGATATACAACAGGGTGATGTTCTGGAACATTCTGTAGGAGAATTGCACAAAAGTCCAGTTGGAATTGCACAGCAAAGAAAAGAGCAGGAAACAGTGAAAACTATGACACAGGCAAAAGTGCAACATGATGGGCCAATGAGGCTCCATATGGACTGGCAGTACATGGAGCAGGATGCATCTGAAGATGATATGCCACAAGGCAATATTCTGGGCTCTCACATAAAAGTCTAGTCAGAAGTGCACAGCAACGGAAAAAGGATGCTCTTAGTCCAGAAGAAAATGATCTAAGGGGTGATCTGATTGATTTAACAGAGATGGACAGACTTATTAAGTAAGATGAAAGAAATAAATTACATAAAGTAAATAAGTCCCAAAATGCTAGAAGCCTGGTAAAACAAATGGATACAGTAACTGGGAATATGAAGAGAAATTCATGTGTTGTAACAGAAATAAATAGAGTATGCCACTGTTTAATTTAACTAATAACAGATAAAGTACTATCACAACAATGTAGAAGCAAAGGAAATGAAGAGAACAAGTAAAGTGACAACATGGAAACACTGAATGCGGACTCTGTAAAGCAACTAAAACAAGACGTTTCACGGTTAGAAGAATACAGAACAGGGAATAGGTCATCCAAAATTCTTAGCTAGATGTGGTAAATGCAATACACAATATTACAACAGACCACAACTTACCATACACTATTTCCAATAATAAACTAAAGATATCAGCATAACCAGAAAAATTTAGAAGGTATGCAGATCAATACAAAGGAAAAGTACAAAACAAGCAATTCACTAACTACCCAAAAGGTTTTATAGAGAGCTGGGAAACAAAACAAAAACAAAAGAAACAGCACCAAAAAAGAAGAAATATGTATGTTTTGGAGCAGCCTTCATAAGACCCTGTTAAACCTAACAATGATATCAACTGGATGTAAGAGTTAAAAGAAACAGTATGAAACTAAAACAGAAGATATAAAACAGAACGCAGTAGCAATAAACTGTGGCAAAATTAAGAAAAGTTCCTAAATGGAAAAATCCAGGTGCAGATACAATACCTAAATGCTAGCTAAATGTATTAACATCTTTAAACAAAGATATAGTCCTGAGTAAAAATTATATGCACACCCCTAACAGGCACCAACTTTGTTAACAATACAAAAAAAAGTATTACTTCTTAAGAGTGAACCGGCAAGCCATCCTAAAAATAGACCAATAACTTACCTTCAAACAATATACAAATTATGTACTGGAATTGATGCAGAGTTTATAGCCATCTAGGAAAAAATATAATCACGGAAATAGAATAAAAAGGTTATAAGAGAAAGTTGTTTAAAGGAAAGGATCATTTATTGCTAAATAAAGCCAAGAGAGAGCTATTAAAAAGAGTAAGGATATAAGTGTGGCATGGATAGATTACAAAAGGCATTCAACAGTATCGCACGTAAATAGAGTATGGAATCTTTACAGGTGTATAAGATATACCCTCCATTTATCACATTGCAGTAACTATGAAACAGTAGCAAACCACTCTGTAGCTGAGCAACAATAAAAGGCAAATTGTTATCCCAAGGATAACAATTCAAAGGGAGGTATTCCAGGTGATTCTTTGTCACCACTGCTGTTTTAGTTTGTCCTTAACCCAGTAAACTGTTTACTGAATAGACTGTGGAATGGTTACAGCTTAACTTCTAGAAACCAGCTATGTTCAAACAAGATGTCATATACTTTAAGTGGATAATTTAAAATTGTATAGCTCATCTGATGAGTACCTGAAATCACAACTACAAATGGTTAAAACTTTTTCAGATGATATAAGAATGACATTTGGTCTCTGTAAATGTGCAAAAGCAGCATTTAAAAAAGGAAAGCTGTAGCACCAAGAAAATATAAATGTAGGACAGGAATATGATATAAAGTAACTTAAGCAGGAAGGAGTGTATAAATATTTGAGAATAGATGAAGGATCGGTGAAAACATGAACAAATAAGAGCAAAGCTTAGTACACCTCAAAATACTAAAGCCAATGCTGAAACAACTACCTTGACATCTATGAATAAAGTTCAAGTTACAAATCAATTTTCTCTTCCTATTCTAACTTGCAGCTTTGGTGTGACTGACTGTCCCCAAACAACACTGAATCAGTTGGACAAGCAAACAACAAAAATGCTTCATGCTTGCCAAATGACATATAAAAAACAGATCATATCAAGATAATACATGCCTTGTTCTGAGGGGGTAGTGACCTTAACAAAACTGACTACGTGTATAGGTCAGCATATGTGGGACTACATACTTATTTGCCGATCTCATTACTTCCCAACAAAGTAAAAGCTCTAAAGTCTGAAGATAAGTCATCTAAGGTGATATTTTTGCTTAGTTTAGCAGAAACATTTCAGAAAGGAATTGGAATGGAATTCAAACCAGAAGTAGATGAGAATCAGACAGCAACTGAAAGTGCCAAAAACAAAAGAAAGAATATAGAAAAAGGACCAGTAGGAAATGAAAAAAATAATAATAAAGCTCACAACTACAGCAGCAAGTATAGAAAACCTTTACAAAAATCACAAGTTGACCAATATTTGATGCAGGACTGGTTAATTTAAACTAAAAGATGAAAGGCTAATAATGACAGCCCAAGATAGTGGACTATGTTCATGGTGGTTTACAAAGTATATAGAACTGGTAGAAACAGACAAATGTAGGTTCTGTAAACAGAACTGGAAACAATTATACCTCTCATTACTATTTGTTTTACACTCATGACTGAGGGTCTGTACACTGAAAGACACAATAATGTGGCCAGGGTATCGCACTGGAGATTCTATAGACACTACAATACAGACGTAGCTGAGAAACATTTTAGTTAACATTCAGAGTCGAGGAGATATACACTAATGTTGTCACCATTGCAAGATTAGACTCAATGTAGGAGTCCTGCACCCTGAAATGTTTGCCAAAATCAATTTACAAACTTTTAAAGTGCTAAAAATGTTCAGATATCTAGAACAATATATGTTATTAAAGTAGAAACAGCAAAGCTGTTTATTACAAATACACCTTTGCAATAGTGGCATTTATTAGATTCCAAATCTTAAATTTGATTTCATAAGTCACAATAAATAATAATATGTGTAATGTACTGCATACATCTTAAAATACATCAACAATCATTCAAGCTGCACATATACACAGCCATAACAATATTTTTGTTAGTTCGGTCCAGGTTTGATTTGTTATATCAAACTATTTAAAGAAACGGAAAAACTAGAACCATTTGCATAAATAAGCATATAAATAGCAGTTAATACTTCTCTTGTTGTTCTACACAGGCATCAAGTATTATTTGGCAGCTGTGCTGCTCATCATGTACATTTTAAATGGATTACAGAGTTAAATAACTATGATGACTGCATGACGACTAGCACCGTCAGCTGAAAGCCATAATCTCCAAACAAAAGAAAGGTAGTCAGTGCAGCTGTAAATGTAGTGTAGTAGCTTCCCTATCACAAAATTATGCTGGCTTGCGGTTTGCTTGAGGCCCTGAGGCCCATGTGCCTGACTAACACAACCTCTTATATAAACAAATAGATCAATACATTTCTCTTTTTCCTTTGAGCCAGCATAATGCCATATGGTCAGTAAACTTGTAAATACAAATGCAATTACTCTCTATTGTTGTCTTTCTAGTAAAACTGCAAAGAGCTGTGTTAGTTTGCATTTGATGATGGTTTTGGGACTTCTACTACAACAGGAAGACTCAGGGAAGTTCATTTTTAGCATTGCACTTAAAAGATGCTTTGTTGCTTCTGGTGATCACCAACTGTTTTCCCTGTTTTTTTTTTTGTCATATAAAATCACTGTTGCAGACTTAGCCTGGTAATAGCCTGCTCTTTCCTGGTGCTTGGGGCCATCTTGGATACAGTAATGGTTTTTCTAATGACAGTATATTAATTACTGCTATTTCTAGCTATCTGAGCACTATTGACTTAATTTTATAGATGTTTTTCATCGATTCTCTTGCTTTCACTACTTGCGATATACTAGGATGAGCTGTGCTGGGTGCAACACTACAGTAGTTGTAGCTGAAAACTGATTTGCATGCACAACTGAATTTTTTCCTCAGTCAGTACTGCAAAAATCTTCTTTCATTTTGAAGGTGCCTAGCTCTAGTTTGCTCTGGTTCAAACTTTGCTGTGCTAATCTACCAGCTAATCAAGTATTCATGTTAGTGTTTCTAAATATTTAATGAAATGCTGAAACTTCTTTTCCTTAACACTTTCTCAATCCTTTCCTTGTTTCCCTTTGAGGTTTTATTAACAACAGCACTCAGCAGAATGGAAAGGTTGTAAACTAGCTCCCCTTCTATTGCCATGCTTCTAGCATTTGTTATTTTAACTAAGAACTTCCTCATGTCCACAAAAAATGAGCTCCCACTCAACCCCACTACCAAAGCCCCCTAGAGTTCTTAGAATTAGGCATCAACAAGAGACCCCAAATACATGTACTACATACACACCTTTCTCATGTCACCAACACACCACTCCCATGTCTGGCACGCATACAATCAGCTTCTGTAAACATACTAGCAATTGATGACTCTATTGTCAAACTCATAGACTTCACATTCACCAGGCTAGACAAGGAAAAAGTTGCATTTAGCTGCCTCTTGGGAGCCAGGATTACAGACATCTCAAGAGCCCTCAAGACCTTCTCGACCAGTATGTATGTCTACAACATGATAGCAGTCCTTATGGGAGTAAAAACAGAAAAGGCATCTATTAGGACATGCAGGAACTTGCTGTGGTGAAGTGTAATACTGGTTTTGAATGGAATCCTCCTTTCAGTGGGAATGATGCCTAGAATAAAGGAAAAGAATATTGGGTTCAACAAGTAGCTAAGCAGCTGGTGTCATTCCAGTGGTATCCAGTTTGTGCCACTCCAAGACAAGGTGACTGACAATCCATTTGCATAAGACGGTCTAAACATCTCATTCAAGTGTTTCTGCATACTGGGCAGAGTCTTTGCTGCTCCATTGTACCTTTATTAGGCTCATCTAAAGGACATCCCAGCCTAACAAACAAATTGAATCTCAAATTGGACAACATCAAGATGGCCCATCTCATTGCTAGGAGTTGTAACAATAGACTGTCAGATTTGGAGTCACTTCTGCATCTGGAACCTATCTGTGCTGGGTAGTTACAGAGACATGGTTTGAATGTAAAGAATGCACTCCCTCTGAGCCTACCATGCATTTAAACCCACTGGTAATTGTGGTGGATCCTCAATGCTTGTCAGTGACAATATCTCTTCAAAAGTGATACCAAAAGACCTCCCACCTCCACTACCCCCCAACTATGAGCTCAGAAAAATGCAGGGCATCATAGGGAAGTAAAACATTCAACTTATAGGTTGTTATTGACCCCCTTCCATGGCCCCATAATATTCCTTAAAAGTATTTCTATAAGCAATGGCTCACTAATCCTTGGTGAGTTCAACTATCTCTCCATAGACTGGAGTACCTACACTTCCAACACAGAGTATGCACAATGTTTCTTAGACTGGAGAAACAAAAACTCCCTAGATCAATTTGTCCTCAATCACACCAGGGGTGAGAGCATTCTGGACCTGGTTCTCACTACCCTGGCTCCAGACTGTCCCCCCAGTTGGTCCCTCATTAAATTGAAAATAAAATTGGGCAGACTGAAAGCCCTGTCACTGTACTCAGTGTCCTACAGACTGCTAATAGGTGACCTGTGTATGGTATGCAAGGCATACTCCAACCTAGCACTGATGGATTTATTGCACATCAGCAAGCAAAATGGCATCAGAAATACTCAGTCTAGTGATCTGAACCTCTTTTATAACATCAAAAGAATGATTTGGAGGGACAGGTATATCTTGCAGAGAATACTGCTGCTCTGAAACTGACTCCCCATCTACATAAAGCAAAGCTCATTCCTGTCCATAGTCAAGCACAACTTGGATCTATGAAAATTTCCAAAAAAAACACCCATGACAACTCCACAGTAGACCTGGGATATTCACCTACCTATGCTAAGGTTTTTTATGACCATTTAGACAAATGCGTTGACCAGACAGTCCCTACTAGAACCAAATAAAGTGGCAAATTCAAAAACAAACCACCCTGGTGGTCAATCAGTATCAACAAACTATATAACAGAAGGAAGAAACTGCTCAAAATGACCATTTAGGTTCAGAACCCCCCACCCCCACCATTCTGATTATAAAAAACCTCACTCAGAAACTGTAGTCCACTGGTAAGGTCAGCAAAGCATCCCATGCTCATAGGATCTTAGGAGATTAGTAGACTATTGACTCAGGGGTCATTTCAAGCCTAGCCATTTCATCCCAATGTAATACCATAGAAGTGTTAGCTAATACCCAAGATTGCACTTAGTAATGGCTTCCCATGTCCAGGAGGGTTGTGAGTGCTATTCCCAGTAAGAACTGAGGGTGTCTCATGCACTCATACAAGTTCCGCTTGAACAGTGTCATAGAGGTGCTCTGTTTCACATGAATAGGTAGCCTGTTCCATAGATATGGCATTTTCTGGGAGATAAATCCAGCCCTCCAGCATGTCTTATTTAAGTGGCAGGCCATATTGTCCCTGGAATGGGTAGCCCTAGTCCCATTTGATTTAAGGATATGCAGCAAGTTCATTAGGTTTGGGTCTAAGATTGCTCTGTAAGCCAAGCATAAGCTTCCCCTAAGAAGTCTGTATGATACAGAGTATAGTGACAGAGACTTTAGTAGGTCTGTGTAGAGCACATGCTGGAGTCCCTTGATCTTCTTAGTTAGAAACCTCTGTGGTCTCTCCAGTTGCTGCAGGTGCTTTGTAATGTGCATGCCGAATGGGGCATTATACTCAATTATGGGCTGGATTAGTGCTGGGTATAGTGGGGTTATAACCTCTTTTTCTCTCAAAGTGATGCCTTTACTAATCAAGTATGCTATGTAAAAAGTCTTCCTTACTACAGTAGACACATGGTGGTCGAAGTTAAGGTCGCAGTCAACTTACGATCCCAGGTACCTTACCACTTCGTGGATACTTATGGTATTGTTGTTGATTTGATAGTGTGACGGGACATTGTGCCAAAGGGAATGATGATGCATTTATTTGCATTCAGTTTGAGGCCATGACTAAGACAGCAGTTGTTGGTTTGCATAAGACCATCCTGGAATATACTAACATCATTTGGGGGTTCAATAATTGCACCCAGTTTGCAGTCATCTGCAAACTTGGTCAGCCACAACCCCTTAGTTTTGACCTGAACTTCTAAGAAGTATATACCAAACAGTAGGGAGCCCAGCACTGACCCCTGTGGCACCCCAATGGTAACTGGTCTGCTGGCTGATGTGGAGTCACCCTCTTTGATAGTGTGTGTCCAGTTTGTGAGCCAGTTGACAGCCCATCTTACAACAAAGGGGTTTGAATTCAGTTTGCTAAGTTTATCAGTAATGCCCGAGTGTGGGACTGTGTCAAAAGCCTTTGCCAAGTTGAGGTATGCTGTGTGCACAGATTTGCCCTGGTCACATTTTTAAAAAATTTCCACCAGATTTAACAGGCAGAATCTGCCCTTGATGAAGCCGAACTGGGTAGGATCCAGGGTTTGGAGGTTGCCTATGTCTTTATTTATGAGGTCTGTGACATCCCCACTCTGGGCCAGTAATCAAGGAGCCTGAATCATCACCACTGGCACTGGAGAGGGACGTTCACTTGGAGCAAAAATGGAAACACCCAGCATTTCCAGATGCAACTCTCTGCATCAAGCACAATTTCCCTTAAGAGCACACTGGGAAGACACTCAGTCCAGGGTCCAGATTTCTCTATCTGTCTCCCTCCAGTTCCCCAGTAAGACTCCCCACTGGTACAGCTATAGGGTTGAGACCTCAGCCGAGTGTCTAAGCCAAGTTCTCCAGCACCCTCTCTGTGAAACCAGTGCTTCATGTCCCTGCTCCAAGCAGCTGATACACACTCTTTGACATTTCATTTTCACACACACACACACATGAAAGGCTGGCACAAATTTACTAGCTCTGTCCCCTTCTGCCCAGACTATAAGGAAGTCACGATGCTACCAGACACTACAAAGCCAGCTACTCTAAGGCTTTTGTTGGGTACTGAATTATACTGAGTGAAATTAATATTAATACAAATGGTAATGTTGACCAAACAGCCAGGCTTTCAGGAATAGCCACAGTGTCACCAATAGATATAAGTACTGTCAAAGGTTAAAATATTCTCTAAAGGACCGGCCTCAATGAAAAGTTTAAATATATTTAATAATTAATAAAAGAACATGAAAATACTTAATCTCTATTTACAATAAACACCAGAGTTTCTATCACAGAAATATTAAAAATAACAGGTGGATAGGTTCACACAGTTGCAAAAAACAATACTTAACTAATCTCACTATATTTTCCTGACTGATCTAAAGAATGGCACAAATTTACTAGCTTTGTCACCAATAGATATAAGTACTGTCAAAGGTTAAAATATTCTCTAAAGGACCGGCCTCAATGAAAAGTTTAAATATATTTAATAATAAATAATAAAAGAGTATGAAAATACTTAATATCTATTTACAATAAACACCAGAGTTTCCATCACAGGAAATACTAAAAATAACACAGGTGGACAGGTTCACACAGTTGCACAAAAACAATACTTAACTAATCTCACTATATTTTCCTGACTGATCTAAAGAATTATTATTCCCTGGTTACTTACTAGAGCAAGGCAAGATGAAGTAGGTGAGCGATCCTTCTTTGGCAGGTTACAAAAACAGAGAGGTCTTAGACTTCAGTCTCAGCTTGTATTAAAATATTACTTTAGTGATGGATTACAGAATGACATCACATACATCTGGTCATTTGAATTCTGGTTCCCATGCTTCCCCCCTTGGCTGAAAGCTGTCAGGATTTAGCACCTATGTGTCAATAATATACACTCATAGAGCTTGCTAAGATGTAAAGCAGTTTCTGGAAGTCATAAAACAATTTCAAACCTCTCCCCTTCTAGAGTAGCAATTAGTTAATTACTAAAGACAATACAGAAGGCTTCCTAGTGCTTGTTTTCCCAGACATTTTGTCTCTGGCTGCAATCAAAACTGTAAGATGCAATCTTTATGGCCTAAATTAAGTAATTTAATTTCTTACTATTTTTCAAACTCAGGTGGATTTAGATTAACCTCTTCTCTTCCAGTATCCTCTGTTATAATATATACATTTCAAAAGTTACAATAATACATGTACATTTCTTCCTTTGTCCAGCAGGACACACACAATTTTATGAATACATTTTCAACACAAGCATCTGTACAAATCAGTTTGATATTCAAATAACATATAATCCTTTACTAAATCCCAACTAACTCTGCTGGCATATGTTACTTATCCACTGCCCTACTTCTTGGCATAGCTGGCAATAATTCACATCATCATAAGGTCCATAATGATATGTTCCATGGCCTTACAGATGAGGCTGGTCAGGCTTATGGGTCTGTAATTACACGGGGCTGTTCCTATGCCACCTTTGTGGAGGGGAATAAACTGTTGCTGTTCTCCATTCTGCAGGAACAAAACCTGTGGCTAGACTATGATTGAAAAGGGTACTTAATAATGATGCTATTTCATGTTTTAGCCTGTTTAGAAGACAGCCTGGGATTGCCGTCTGGTCCCATAGAGGCTGTATTTTTTGCCTTGGACAAGATTTTGATTACCCATTTTTCTGTTATGTGGGGTGGGGGGGAGTGTTTGGGGGAAGGTTTATGATAGGTTTGGAGGGGATAAGGGAATGAAATTTTCACCAAACCTATCCACTAGCAGGTTTGTTGTCTCTGTGAGTTTAGTATGTGTGATACCATTGGTCACTAATTCTGCGCATGCTTGGGCCCTACATTTTAGGCTATGTACATAGCTGTAAAAAGTCTTATGGTTATCTTTGGATGTGCTTGGTAAGTTTTTTCTCAAGGAACCCCTTACATGATTTGACAAGTTGTCTTATTTGGCTGTTGAGGCTGTGGAGGTTGCTTTTCCATTGTTGGAGTCTCACCTTTGTTTTCTTGGACAACAACTTTTTTGCATTTATTGAAAGCTTGTTGATGCTGGATGTCCACCATGGTGGCTTCTTTTTATTTGGGGATCTGGCTTTGATTCTTTCTGGTACAGCCAAGTCTATACATTTATGCAAGTCATTGTACAGGGCTGTAGTGTAAGCTTGGGTGTAGTTATCACTTTCAGCTGGGGGTGGGGCTCGGAATGCATTTATACCTTCACCTAGGAGGGTATAGTTTGCGTTGGTGAAGTTATTTTAGCCTGATTTCGCCTATTGTGAGTTCTGATGTCAGTGTCAGCTTGAAGGAGACTGATTTGTGGTCAGATTTAACTAATGAGGGTTCGACAGTTGCGGTAGTGCATCTGTTTGATATGTTATTAAGGAACAGATCTAGTATGTTTGTTCCTCTTGTCAGGGTATGAGAAATTTGTTCCAGGGCATTTGAGTTAACAAAGTCAAGTAACATTTGTGCTAGCAAGTTAGGGCTAACATAGGTTTCCCAGTTGATAGTGGGATAATTGAAATCCCCCATAACCAGAATGTTTGGTAATATTTGGATTGTCTCCAGTTTGGTCAAGTAGGCATGCACATCATGACCCATGGAGGGGGATCTATAACTGGCTATGACTTGAATGGGGGTTTTATCCACCTTACCCTGAACTTGGGAGTAACTCCATGGAGTTGTCCAGTCTAACTAGACAGGAGGTGAAATTATCTCTAATATAGATAGAAACACCGCCTCCTTTGGTGCTCACAAGTTCATTTTGTGGTCTGAAGGTGTGGAAGGCATTGTAGCCTTGCAAGGCCGGGGTACTCTCTGAGGCATTGAACCAGATTTCTATGACTGCACAGACATCTACATCTTCCAGTGACAGAAGTGCTTCCAGGGTGTGCAGTTTTTGGTTTAAGCTCCCAGCATTTAGCAACATGACCCTTATTTTGTTGTGATTTGCAATTTTCACATTGGTAAGTTTGTTTTCGAGTCCTTACCTAAAAAAGGCACTATGGGAGAGGCAAGTAACAGTGACAAAGGATAACTTCAAGTCCTTCTTCAGTTACATTAGAAAATTAAAAAATAAATCACATCAGTGCTCTAACTTTTCCATAATGGTGCCTCCTACTCAAATCCAAAAGATGGTAGTATGCTAGCAAACCTGTTTGCTGCCAACTTCTCCCCTAAAACTATCATCCCATCTCCAATCATCTGAGTCACTTTTCCCTGCTAACATCACCAAGGATCATGTCCTTAAGATACTATTTTCTGTGGGTCATGACAATACAGATGATTGTCTAATAAACAGAATTAAACATGCACTCTCCGATCTCCTTCTTAAACTGTTTAACATAAGGCTGGCTACAGGTTCTATTCCAAAATACTGAAGTATTGTGGTAGTGACACAGCTACATAAGATAGTCTCAGCATGTGCCCAGGAAACCACAGCCTCATCAGCCTTATCTGTAAAGCCAGGGAGCACATAATCACAGACCTCATCAATCACAACATAAAACATTTGATTAGGCTCAACCTGCAACAATTCAGCTTTGTAAAGGTTAAGTCATGCCTTCTAAATAGGTTTATAGGTGTGTACTAGACTAATGGCCCTGGAGCCTTTACAAGCCTAGCCCATAGGATTACCCTTGTAAGTTTCTCTGAAAGGGTTACACAGATGGTGGATAGTGGTCAAACATGCTGCCTATCTTAATCTGGCCAAGACACTTGACACCATACCACATGATGAAATTGTAAATAAGCTAACGGTCTTAAACACTGATCCTTAAGTGATAAGATGGGTAGCAAACTAGTTGAAGGACAGAACACACATTATCAGAGTTGTAGACACCTCCTCAGTCACTGAGAAGGTGGTTAGTGGTAATCCCCAGGGATCTGTGCTGAGCCTATTTGATATCAAGGATTTGTGGTTAATCAGATTTGCTGATGACTGCAAGCTGGGTGTAGCTGTCAGGCTGAGCAATGATACTTTTACCCTTCAAAATGAATTAACATGAATTAACAACTAGTGCATTGAAAAAGGGCTTAAACTAATTGTCAAGAAATGCAGTATCATCCCGTTCAGGAAAAGCAAATTGTTATTGCCTATTGCACCAATAACACCCTGCTATCAAACAAGCCAATGATGAGGGACCTGGGTACCTGGATTAATGACACTCTTTCCTCTGATCACCATGTGGTGACTGTAGGTAGGAAATTATCTTATACCTCATAACTAATTGCTGAAGGCAGCTCTTCTAAATAAGGAAGTTATTGTTCCCTTACACTCTTCTGTAGTCAGACTCATTATAGAATATAATGCACCCTTCGGCATTTATTTTACTAGACACACCAAAAAAAAAATCCAAAATCTGCAGTGGTTACTAACAAAGGATCTCTGGCTACAAAAATCTTAGCTGCTAGAAGAGTCTGGAATCTTTTAACCCTGTACTCTGTCATATAGGCTCTTGAAGGGAGATTTGTGCCTTACTTACTGTGCCCTCAGGGCTCCCATTATCCTTGGCCTCTTCTTTTTTTACACATCACATAGTGCAGCCAGCACTAGAACAAGAGTTCTCTGCTTCAGGAAATAAAACTAAACAGAGGGATAGACTCATCACCTAGCGCTTCCCCTTGCTATGGAATGGGCTCCCAAAGAAGACTGACACATTTGAATTGCGGTGCTGGCATAAACTACTACAAATGTCATGGACTGCTCATAGAACAAATCAGTCAGTCATTGCCAAGATTAAACCCAAGTTTACTTTTGAAGTTCAAATGTCAAGGCTCAAGCTACCCTCTTTTGGACATAACATGAGAATGAAAGCATCATTTGAGAAAGACATTAAGACATTATGACTGGTATGGTAAGTAGCCAGTATAAGAGGGGAAGATCTTCAATACATTGGTGACATGGTGACAGCAGACATGAACAGGTCACTGTCAACCTTTACAGGGCTCTATGAAGACTGGAAACTATTTAGAAAAAACTGTCTATAGAGTCACCATGAGTCGAAGTCGACAGCACCTAACAACAACACAGGTCAAGCAATGTAATTACCTGTCGTCTTTCAAATATAGCTTGAAAAACAGGATGGGTACCCTCTGACATATTCTGGCACTAACAGGTCTTACTCTCCCTGAAAGGGGTGATAGAGCCTGAAGGTGGTTAGTGACAAGACACACATGACCTCTAGTCAAAACTGACTTTTATATATCCTTTGAATCTATGCCATTGCTGTACTTTAATATTAGCATTTCTGATACACTTGCTGGGGGTTCTTTTGACTTAGGTTATATCTAGATTATCTGATCTTTTTTTTTTTTTTACTGTACATATTTAAAAGATAAAACTTGCTACTTCAGTGGAGTCTTAATTTGTGTATGCTAGCTAGAGTGTTCACTCTTTCAATGTTATAATTCAGTTTAACATGTCTTCAGCTGTCAGCAAGTTCGGTTGTGAAAGTTCTGACTTTGCCACCTGCTACCTCCTCAGCTATGGTTAAGACTCTTAATAAGAGTGTTTAGCTTGTGTTCACACTGTACAACCTGAAAGTAATGATTTTAAGTGTCTCTTGCATTGTATGCAGCTGCTTAAGTAAATATTTGTCATATGGCACAAATTTGGAAAAGTGTTTTTGATATCTTAGACAGTAAAGGTACACTAAGATAAGTAATTCAAAGATGAACACCTGTGTCACATTGTAAAAGTACTGCTTTATACAAAATTTGAGGTTTCAGCTCTAGTTTTCCAAGTGAACATGGATGGCCTTACACATAAGTCAACTAGGCAGAAGCCAAAAGCACTATGATTCTAGGGGTGGTGTTTCCATATTTATTAATGTATTTGTTAGTGCAATGCAATATGGCACTTTCGCTCTAAAAATAAATAAATAAGATGCCCCTCCTAAGAGAAAATGTGCCTACAGCACTGCGGGTGCCCCATGGAGGATGCATTCAAGTAGATTTGGCCAATCAAGTCATGTCATGTTAGATTTGAATGTTGTGAGGTCACAGAGCAGATATCTCCCAGCATTTAAATATAGGAATGTACCATATGATGTACACTTCCCAAATTCTTTGGTTTATTGTGCAGAGAGGAGGTTTTGCATCAGCATGTTTTTTTTCTCCTCAACAATAAGAGGTATGAATCTATAATGTTTGGCTTAATGGACTGAATGTATTCTTTAGTAATTTACCAGGAAATTATTTTTTTTTTGAGGAACAGGTCAAAAATATGAGACAAAATAAGGGGCATTCTACAGAATTCTGGGCAAGCAATGTGAACATAAAAACAGTGAGATAAGTCAGTGAAACAAGCACACCTGCTTTGGCCTTTATGAATGTTCAATAGTAAACTGCACCAGCATTTGTTCAGATGCATACTTTTCAACATCTCTTTGCTGAAGAATTCTGGACAAAGACAAAAATATGAGGCGAAAATCAGGATCAGTTTTAAAATATTACTCTTATTCACTTAAAAAGTTAATAGAGCAACAGGTTTTGTATATCAGCATGCACTTTCTAAACAGTATTTATGAAGCCATTACTTGGTTTTGCAGAAGTAGTGTGCATTTGTGAAAAGGAAGATGGACTACTTAACTGGATACCTGATACACAGAGAGAGAAGGTATGATTGCTAGGGCTGTTTGAGGTGGAAAACGACTAGCTGTCTACTGTCATTTGCTTATTATTCTGGTTTTGCAGGACTAATGTGATTTGTCTGAAGCAACTCGGAATATTTCAATGTGTGTCATCTATTTGTTTGGAAAAAAGATGAAATACATTATATGGCCATCCTCTTTTATCATAATCTGATGTCTGAATTGCACACATAAGTGGTTATAACAAACTGGTGAGGGTTGCATGGATAAAGTAATTGGTCCTCTTGTCACTACTCAGTTTAAACAGTCACCTCTCAAAAAATAAGTGATTAAATACATCACAGAATACTCAGACCATCAGAACTTTGGGGGGGGGGGGGCTCACACACCATGCCTGTATAAGTGGATTTGGACACTGGCTTAGCAGTTGCCTCTGTCTGAACCCCCACATAGTCAAAACACAGCCACACTCAGAGGTCTATGCAGAAGATCACTGTAGCTTGTGTGGGGGAGATGGGGATGATGTCCTTATTTTTTTAACTTTCTTCCCAAACCTCATTGATCACTATATCTTGCATTTGGCTGAGGAAAATGTGGTTATTATTTATTTATCTTTCCTCCTAAACTTTAGAGGGGTATTCAGAGTCATTATAACTTGTATAGGAGCAGTGCACTGTCAAAGTAAAATACTGGAAATATTAATGTAATCATTATTTTTTTCACTTTCCTCACAAGTTCAGGCCTGACATCAGAAGGGTATATAGAAAATGGCTGTCTTTTGGAGGTAGGAGTGGAGAGGCATGATAAATATACATACGACAGTATCAACTTCAGATATATACAGAAATGAGAAATGACTACCTTTTTTTTCTGGGGGCAGGTACTGTTCCTGGATATGATTTATGTATCCTCACAAGCATTTGTCCTCTCAGTTTATTGTAAACTGCTATTTGGTCGACTTTGACCATTAAGCCTTGGATACAACTAATCTCTTACTTGAAATAAAAAAGTAAGACTGAATTTTTTTTCATATAATAGGTTTTCATTTAGACCATGACTGAATCAAAATGTTTGCAGAAAAGGTATAACATACACGTCAGAGCATCTGTAACCCCATGGTAGAATTCAAGCTTAATTTATTTACTATAATGTATCTTTGGTCAGTTAGGACGTGTTGAAAAGGCTGCAGGAAAAAACAAAGTTGAACAGCAAGGCTGAATTTCTTCCCTTAATCATGATTTCATTCATGTCATTGTTGGATGAAATAGTTGTTTAAAAAATCTCTAAAATGCACCTCTGAGCAATTAGAAGGCCTAAGGCTTCTGGCAGCTGGCCTAGCTTAATGCAGTTATTTCCACCACAGTTTTGTAGTCTTGGTCAGTTAGGGTGTGTTGAAAGGTCTCAGAAAACAGCAAAGTTGAAGAGCGATACTGAATTTCTTCTTTTAATCGTGATTTGTATTCAGACCCTCATTGGATAAAAAGTTTTTTTTAAAAAGTTGTAAAATGCACCTCAGAGTATCCAGACCCCCCCTTGGTTTTTGGTGACCATGAACCCTCCAGACCTCTGACTTAATGCAATTGTTAACTACACAGTTATCCGACTCTTACCTACTTAAAATGTGTTGAATGAATGAATAAAATGGGAGGGCAGCAGGGGCACTGGATGATGTATGTGGTTGGAGCGTGTCAAGGACCCCCTTCTCCTAGGATGCCAATTCATCCAAGGGCAGCCCTGTGAGTGAAGCATTAAAATATTTGATAATAGCTCACCTTCTGGACCATGCCTTTTTAGGGTGTGCCAATGTTACAGAGAAACCGCTGTAATGGCCCACTTCTCTTTACTGATTTCATCTGAAATGTACTTCATAGGCAGACTAGTATGTATACACCTGAAATGCAATATTAAGTCTCTTTGTGGCACAATTGATCACCTGTTGAATTAAAATGCATTTTGCAGAGCTATGACTTATGTGCAACAAATGTCTGAAAATGGAATTAATTTATTTCTTAAACAATTACAGGTCTCAGTTTAGTAAATGGATTTTACTGAACCTACTTAAGTGTAATAAAGTTTCCAGCAGGGGTGAGAATTACATCAAGCAAACAGAGTGACCTCAAGAGCTTTGGGACTGTCCAAATCAGATTAACATCCTGTTTGGGAATGATAGTCAAATGTCATCATTTATCTACAATTATCTGCATTCAGCAAAATATCAAGCACTGCAAACAAGCAAAATCTTTATATATATATATATATATATATATATATATATATATATATAGACAGTACTTTAACATGAACCAAAAAAACTACATATATATATATATATATATATATATATATATATTTGGATTGGACTTTGGACTTTTTCAGGATGTGCGATATGTGGACAAATGACATTATGGATTCTTGAAGTGCTGTTCTACCAACATCTAAACCTCATAGCAATCAGTCTGGTTAATAGGCAATTAATTAGGTGTAAGTAGGACTTTCCATGTTACAGTAATATAACATTGATATTTATTCTTTTGCTACTTAATATTTATTGCTTCTGTTAATATTTCTGTCACTTGCTTGACTGCTATCTAAGTTTATTACTGAAATGCCATTTACTCCATGTTTATTTTTATTTATTTAAAAAGCACTGAAACTCCAAAGTACCAAACATTTTAATTAAAATAAAGTAAACTAATTGCATGTTAAAATTCAAATATAAAGCAAAGAATAAACTTGTTAATAAATCAAGGTCTTAAAAAATGTAAGGACTAAAACAATGAATTCAGCATAGGGGATAAAGCCTTGACTACAATACAGGCAACCTGAGTTTGATTAGTAGCTTAGGTAACAGTTGGAGCTGGCTAGAGAGGATAGAAGTCAGATCCACTGCTGATTTGCTCCTCCTGGGGAGAGGGTGATGCTTTAACTCTCCGTATAGGTGACACATAGTGGGAGCACTAGGTGTTATACCCAGTGAAGTCCAAGCCTGCCAATCTTGTGCTGACAGAGTGCATTCACCCTGAGAACTCAGTGTGTGCAGAGGCATGCTTCCCCTAGGGAGACAGTAATAGACTTGGAAAATATGCTAAGGGATGTGTTCCCAGGGGGAGAGGGTAGACTCTCAATAGGACCAGCAATCTGGTCTGTTTCTTACTCTCAGACTTTCACCAGGAAATGGAGGGTGAACTGGGATTCATAAGCCAGAACAAATGGGCCATAGGACTTTTGCCTAACCTGGAAATGCTTGCCTCCTATCTACTTAGAATGAATGGGCTGCACTAATAGACTTCATATCATGTATTGTCAATGATCTTCTTTTTTCAGGAATTTGCTTCAGCAACAGCCAAAGGTGGAAGGCTTTTGCACTGGTATAGTCCATATGCTATAGGAAATTAATCCCTATGTACTTCTGGTAACCAGTGGTCCTGAATATATGATGAAAAGGGGCAAATCTTACTTTTTTATATATTAGAAGCTGCATTGTAGTTTTTGCAGACCCAGATAGTATCAGCTGAGGTACCTAATGACATTACTAGAAGACCAATACAGCAGCTATACTGGGTTTGTTCACAGGTTCATAGGTAGGTACTAGGCTATCTACCCAAAGGCATTTATAAGCCTAGCCAGAATGTGTTGGATTTCGCCACCCCCTTAGTTTAGTTCCCTGTTCCTCTGTCCAGCAGAACCACTGGAGTGATCCCCGAGGTAAACTTTCAGTTTCCCATCCACTCGTCAAGATTTCTTTTGAAGAGTGTTAGTGAGGTGTCAGGTAATTGAACAGCTTTAAAATAAAAGCCATTAGATTGAAAAAATGTTGCTGAAAACCATTTTCAGTGACCTTTGAGGTTGCATTTTCCCCGATGTTGTGCAACTGCGGAACTGGTATATGTAAGTTGTGCAATATTTTTTCAACTGCATAGTTTTTGATTTAAAGCTGTTCTGTAACGCAACATGATTCTGCTAAAACACCAGAACGTATGGACCATTTGCTGAGGTACTTGCTAACATCGTTACACACCATCTGTACACCTGAATTGTGGAAATAACCTGTAGGCTGTCACTATAAAAACCTGAATCACATGCCATATAAATCTTCATTGAGGCTGCTACTTCTTATGAAGATATGAACCCTTATAAGATATGATGTTCTGAGCATGCAGAAAGAACAAAAGTAATTATTTAGGCATCAAAGTCAAGTCAGGACAGAGCAGTACCCAAATATGTCTCACAATGGTCAGGTATAGTCCAAAGACAAAAATATAAGTAGAACATCCAAACACGATGACAAAGCCCCAAAAAAGTAATTACTATGCAAATGTCAAATGCTAATAATAGGGCATCATAGTTATTCATCCATTAAGCCACACATATTTACATTTAAGTCCGCATAAATTGTTCCAAACAGAATCAACACTGGGATAGAGAGCGACAACTTACATTATTTGATTCACAAACTCATGCAGCTGTAGAACTAATATTATGGAGTGGGGTGGAGGTTCAAATTCAGCTGACATGCCTACCCCACAGAAGACAAAGTGAGTAAAATTATATAGCAGACACAGAGACTGCCACTTCAGCCTGTGCTATATTAACTGTACTTTTAAAAAGTCATATCCTCCCACAGTACATTTTAACATTTGCAGAAGTTAATGGTGCTTATCTTCATCATTTAGACTTTCTAGTCCTCAAAGATACAGGGAATTCTCAGCAATCTTCTCAGCTGCAAAATTATACACCTGTCAAATCCCATTAACAAGCAGCTGCCATCCCCTCACCATAAGACCCCAATGTTCATATATTACTAAACACTCACAAGGATGCCCTCAGTAATCCAAGAATAGTGCTCTGGAAACTGTATAATCCAAGGAAAGTGTTCTGAAAGTTAGTAGCTCAGCAGAATAATAAACTCGGCAAAACAGCCATCAACAATGAATGTAAGTGTATAGGGGACACACTCCTGTCAACCTTTTAGGATGAGGAATCTGGACATAGCCAACAATAATAGGGAGCAAAGGCTCAAAATATATTGACAGATTTTAATTATTGCTCTTATAAACTTAAAAAGTTGCCAGAATAACAGGTTTTGCATTATGCATTTTCTGAACGATATACTGTCTGAAATATAAAACATATGTCATTTATTTAATGACTTCAGTTCTCAATGATGTGCCAGAAAACCACACATTTTATAAAGAACAGACCAAAAATTTGAGGTGAAAATCTGGGCAGTTGAGTATATGAGAAGCCGGATTCCAAAAGACTTGCTCTCAATGTTAGTGACTTACTGCTTTGTAAGCCTGCTTTAATTCTGAAGGATTTTTTGTCAGTGTAAGTGACTTGAAATCTGTTCCTTAGTGAAAGCTTGTTCAAAGATAAGACCTTACACCAACGCAAGTCACTTATACAGAGAGCAAATCTTTTGGAATATTGCCAAATATATATATATATATATATATATATATATATATATATATATATATATATAGTGTGTGTGTGTGTGTGTGTGTGTGCGCGCGTGCACACGTGTGTGTATTCATTTATTTATTGGCCAGGAGAGTCCACTGCGTCCGAAACCCATTTTCAATGGAGGCCAGGGGAAAAAGCTCCAGTTACAGATCAAAATATTTGCAACAAGAATAGTATTTACAGTAATAAAGCAGTGTACAAAAAATATGTTATCATACCTCTCAACTGCCCAGATTTTCACAGAATGTCCAGATTTTTCCCTAATATTCTGGGTATGTTCCTCTTAAAATGTGTGTTTTTTTGCCAAATCACTGAGGACTGAAACCACTAAATAATGACATACATTTGAGGTTTATACTTCATATCCTTCAGAAAATGCCTGCTGACAAATCCTGTTATTCTAACAACTTTCTAGGTTTATAAGGGCAGTATTTAAAATCTGTCCCTGTTTTTGGGCCTTTGTCCCCCATTATTTTGAGCCTTGTCCAGATTTTCTGAACTAGGAGGTTGAGAGATATGGATGTTATATACAATTTTTTACAATTTCCTAGTGATTAGTAATACACAGAGTAGTTAGGTGTTAGTTGTAGACATACGTATTTTTAATGGGATACATTATATGGAAGAAAAAGGCAAAATATATATATATATATATATGGTTCTACCTGACATAAAACAAAACACATCCCCATTCCCTTCTGGAGCTTTTCGATCTTGGTCGGTCTTCTCGTTTGTCGGCGGCGAGTCAGGTATATATATATATATATATATATATAAATAATAATCAGTTCATTTATGCACTTCAATACATAGGAAGTTTAGGGCTTAGCTTATTTGTAAAGTCAATTAAATTCAGTGGCTTTTCAAACTGTTACTTAAAATAGAAGTGTCATACTAGTCAGCAGAATCATACTAGCCAGCAGAATCTTAGAATTTGTTTATGGTTTATTTTGTATAAACATATACACTGCATTATTTTCTGAATGTGTAATGAAGTTACTTTTTTCTGCTTCGTCTGCAATGGCATTGTATTTGGGACAATAAAGTGACTGTTGGTGATTTCTCTTTAATGTAAAAATGAACAAAGATCATGTGAGAATGTTTTAGCAACAACTTTTTACCGTGAGCAGAAGGAGATCGTTGTTAGCATTCAGAAAACATTTTCTACATATCTGATAGCAAAGGTTGTATGTGTGAGTGTATGTCTGTGTTTCTGAGTTGTAAAAGGAGACAGACATTAATGACAGTACCACCCTGTTCCAAGAACTACAGAAAATTCTAATGTTTCCTAGCAACACAAAAGACCTATTTTTCAAAGTCTGAGCAAAGATCTGGGGAGCAGAGATCATCAATAGTGCTTTCAGTTTAATCCTGTCACCAGCTGTTATGCTGTTTACAAATCTATGATGCAGAGCCTGAAGTCTTTATCTGGATTGTAATCCGATGTATATAATCTTTCTGAGGACTGCAAACTGCAGTTTGAATGAAAAAAAAGAAATATTACATTTCAGCAAGAATAGATATGGTGCATTTGTCGTTTGTTTTTTTATTTTACCATCATCTTTTCTCCCGCTGCTCAGTCGCATTGCACTTCCTCCTGCCAGATACTTAATTATTTAACTAGAGAATTCCAGTCCCACAGACCCAACTTTAAGAGGAATGCTAAGGAAAAGAGTTCTAATGAAACAATAAGAAAAAAGTTGAGACCAGAAATCATAGATAACACAAGCAACTGTCTTGTGACCCTTTATGCTTTGCCAGTACCCACACACAGACTGTACCTCCTTATTCAGGGAGGGATAAGCCATTTAGGCCTGGGGTGACTTTACGAACACCCGTCCAATCTTCCAGGCCCCATTTGAAGGAAGATAAACTATCACACTTTTTGATTTGAAGCGTGAGTCTGTTCCAGACGTGAGGAAGGCACTGTATAATGAACCAATCTTTCCACCAATTTTATTTATAAATGTACAGCTACAATAAAAATATCTGAAACTAGTGTTTATACATGCTATAACTGTTCATTTGTAAGACTGGATATGAAAATGTACAAAATATCACAAAACCAAAGTCATGTAGCTGTAGGATATTACAATATTTAGGTGGTGGTGCTGCAGTAGCGTTGTCTCCTCACAGTTAGACGTTGCACGTTCGATTCTCAGTTTGAGCGTCTTCTGTGTGTCGACATGCGTGAATGGGCATTAATTCGTTGAAGGTTGTGCGTTAGGCCCAGCAAGCCAGCATGTAAAAATCTACTGCCAATCTTTAGCGGACCGGAGTTCCGCTGTGGCGACCCCTAACCGGGAAAACCGAAAGACAGTAGTCTGTTATGATTTATGTGCAGCTTTTCTTTTTTTTGTTAATATTTTTTCACACACATACAATGTATCTTCCAACTAATGAGTACCTGTTGATTTTGCTCTGATTACTCTGAACTTAAGTGCCAGAAATATTTATCTCCCAAGACTGGGCCCACCACATACATTTTTCATTGTGAAATACAGATGTTCACAAATAGGTGGTCTAATTCTGAGTGCACAATATTAAATGGGTGGAATTGCAAAACTGGGATTTTTTAAAAAACATTTTTGCCTTTAACTTGAGGTGCACCAATGTTGCAAATAGAGGTAAGGGGTGTGAGGCTGCAGGGACACCCCTACAAAAACATTAAAAAAACTCTCTGTTTCAAGATTATGCTGCTCATAATTTTGACTCTCAAAATAATGTTCAACGCCTCTATTCACAAACAGGCAACCTATCTTGTAAATGGGGAAAATAACAAAACTGTGTAACCAGATCATAGCACGGACAAATGTATTCAAAACAAGACAGGCAGTATATAGTTAAAACACTTTTCTATCTGCCTACCTCTCGATGTTAAAGGAAAAGGAAACACTAACAGATTCATAATGGAGGGAAGGACAAAACAGGGTAGAAGAATGTACAGTAAAAAGATGGCAAACTACCAGTAAAGAAGAAGAAACAGGGGAGGGAAAAAATAAGGACTTAAAGGTCATTTGCCATTATAACCAGGGAAGTGGCTCCCTCCCACTTTATTCTTTACTCTGAAGGAGATGGGAGACTTCTGTCTCATTTTGTACTTCAGTGATTTCAGCTAATTAAAGCTGGAGGCAGGTGTTTTCCTAAAAAGCTGGCCTCTGAGATACCACAAACTGTATTTTAACATATATTTCCTCACATTTCTAAAACAATATTTTCAGTGAAAGAATTACAGTTAAGGTATTCTCACTTGTAACAGGCAGCCATTTATATTATTGGTAGAGAATTTGGGACCGGAAACCTTGAACAATGCCTTCCAATCCAATATGGGTCTGTCTACCTTGGCCAGAATATCACTTTTACAGATGATCAATCAGCACAAAGTGAGCTTTAACTGCCAGCTGGAAGTAGGGCTAAATCATTTGTCCTACATGGACCTCCTCAAAGCACTGTTGCTATACTCAGTCTGTTGCATTGTGCCTAGCATATAAGGCATCCGCTGACCCAGTACTGATGGACCCACAACTGCAAGTCAAATAGTAACAGTAACACTCAGTAAGGGGACCTAAGCATAAATAGAAAGAAATAAAAATAAAAAAGTCCCAACACAAACGTGGTTTCACCGATTTAATAGCACAAAACACAAAGATCCCAATGACTGAGCGCTTTCACCATGAGAATGGCTTAATCAGAGTAACGTTGGTTGGTACAAACAACATTTAAACACCCCATCCCCTACCTGCTGACCAATCCACATTAAATTACATCATCGCAAAAATTTTAAAAAACTGTTGATTGTACATGAAATGTAAAAACATGATTGAACCAAAATACAAGACAAAAATGCACTTGTACAATATGCTTAAAGATAAAAAGTGTTGTGATGCTGATGTACGTTGTTAAATATATAAAAAAAGAAATTTTATTTAATCACATTTGCTTTAGCCTTAAGTGAAGGAAGAACAGCAATACTGTCATTGAGGCCAGGTGGATGCATAGCATTTAGCCTAAGTTGCCACATAGTCTCCAAATTTTCCACCTTTAGTTTCAAGTCACCTCCTCTTTCACTACTTTTCACCTTGTCAATGACAAAAAAAAAATAAACTTTTTAAAATTAGTACAACATGTACTATGCCTATAGAGTGCATTGGAGCATCTTTGTTTCTGATGGCCCTAACATGTTCAGTAATCCTTTCCTTAAGTCTTCGTACAGTTTTGCCCACATAAAAACTGGTGCAGCTGATACAGGTGGCAATATATACTAACATGTTAGTGTTACAGCTGCACCTTTACCAACCTATACTTCGTGCTGGGTTACCAGTAAAACCACCCCAACAACAGTCTGATGGTTCATCTACAATGGTCCTTAGATGCAATCACCTCTCCCAAGATATTGTTTCAGCCATCAACTATGCATGGCACTTTGGTCTTAAGGATGCAAGTAAGGAAATTCTTAGCCCGAGACCTAGGATAGTTTACAGTTGAGGGAGAAATGTTAAGGACATTATGGAGAATTCTAGTTGTAAGTCTTTCATATCTAGAATGTACAAATGTGGGACCTACAGGGTATGCAAGTACATCAATGATAGCCCATATGTGTCCGTACCTGGTTACAGCTGTTCTTTAAGCCGGGAAGGTGCAGCTGTAACACTAACATGTTAGTATATGTTGCCACCTGTTTCAGCTGCACCAGTTTTTATGATGTCCACCATGACAGTTTTTACTTGGGACTCTGGCTTTGATTCTTTCTGGTACAGACAAGTTTATACAGTTATGAAAGTGATTGTGCTGGGCTTTAGAGTAAGCTTTGGCGTAGTTACCACTTCCAGCTTGGGGTGGGGCTTGAAATGCATTTATACCTTCTTCTAGGAGGCTATAGTTTGCCTTGGTGACGTTTTTTAATCTGATTTCACCCTTTGTGATCTCTGTTGTTAGTGCCAGCTCAAAGGTTACTAATTTGTGGTCAGTTTTAACTAACGAGGGTCTGACAGTTGCAGCTGTGCATCTCTTTGACATGTTGATGAGGACCAGATCCAGAACATTTGTTTCCCTTGTTAGGGTATGGACAGTTTGTTCCAGGGCATTTGAATTAAAGTCAAGGAACTTTGGCACTAGCAAGTTAGGGCTAGCATAGGTTTCCCAGCTGATGGTGGGATAATTGAAATCCCCCATAACCAGTGTGTTAGGTAAAATTTGGATCGTCTCCAGTTTGGTCAAGTAGGCTTCATGAGCGCAGTGACCCATGTAGGGGGATCTATAACTGACTATGACTTGAATGGGGGTCTTACCCACTGTAACCTGATCCTGGAGTAACTCCATGGACTTGTCCAGTCTAACTAGACAGGAAGTGAATTTATCTCTAATATAGATTGAAACATCATTTCCTTTGGTTTTCACATGTTCATTTTGCAGTCTAAGGATGTAGAAGGCAGTGTAGCCTTGCAAGGCCAGGGTACTGTCTGAGGCCTTGAACCAGGTTTTTTTGACTGCACAGACATCTACATCTTCTAGTGATAGACGTGCTTCCAGGGAATACAGTTTTTGGTTTAAGCTCCTAGCATTTAGCAGCACGACCCTTATTTTGTTCTGACTGGTTAATTTCATGTCGGTAATGTTGTTTTCGAATAGCAACACCTTTGCCAGAAGCTAAAAGCCTAGAGGTAAAAGGTGCAAATCATCTCTGGCAAAGCAGCAAGGTGTGTCGACCATGGCTTCCCGGGCTGACAGGAACTGGATCCCCTTTGAATGACACCAAAAACTGAGCCAATTATTGAAATGAATCATTTTCTGTTTATACTGTGGCATCATTCTAGTTGAGGGTGGTGTGCTTCTCAAGGCTGGGGACATACCTGCCTGGGACACACACTTTCAGAGCTCAATCCTGTCTCTCTTCATAATAATCCAGTGAGGTACATCTTGGGTCATTCACACAAACATGAACTATGACAGAGTCATAACAGTACTTGTCGCTGAGAGACCTGAGTGCATGCATGATCTGAAGAATCCTGGCACTGGACAGGCAGCTGATTATGACTTTCTCTTTGTCCAACCTGGTGAGTGGGACATCCATGTGTCTCACTATTGAGTCTCCAATGACAAGAACATTTTGTTTTTGAGTGTTACACCTTACTGGCTTGGTGGGTGAGACACTGGTACTGCTATGTGTCATAGGTGCTGTGTGGACTGTGTAAGTTGTAGCAGTCTTGTGTTTTGGAGGTTTCTGATGTTCGGTAGTTTTTCAAGAGAACGTCCACGTATGTGGATTGATGTGTTTGATGCATACTATGTGTATAAGTAGTGGTACTATGAGCATATGTAGTGGTGGGTGAGTTAACAAGCTTCTCTGTGTTACTGTTTTGAGTAAGAGAGAGCATGGATTCTAGATTCTTGGTGTAAACACATCTCTCGCACTCTGTACTAGAGAGTGTTATTAGTAGAGGGTTGTCTGTGCACATGACGCAATTGCAACACTGCCTCAACAGACTCAAGTCAGTAGGGTTGGCAGGAGAAACAAGAGTAGTCTAACTGTCCATAATGCTAGGTTGAAGACTGTTGTCACTAGGGGGTGGATAGTCAGAATTGGTCACAGAGGAGCTCAGTGGATTGATATTTCTGCCTGGGTTTTATGGAACATTTGTTGAATTTAAGTGTCTGGCTTTGGCACACAACTGCATGGCAGTGCATGGTGCTGTTCGATGTGCAAACAAGTAGAAACCTGCTCAAATGCAGGGCCTAAATACCAGAAGCTAAAACCTTGAAAATACTTGAAGAAAACTTTAAAAAGATGCAAAAGAACCAATGAGGATGCTTTTTCCAAGTGCTAGACCAGTCTCCCTTTACCAGACAGGTCCAAATAAGCACAATTATCTCATAAAAGTGCCGATAGGCCCCTTCCAATCCAAGATGGCCTGGAAAATGTGCTCTGAAGAAACAAACCACTACAAACAGTTCCAGAAGCAGCAAGCCTGTATCTGGACTATGCTACGACTACTAGCTACCATAGTTTCAGTGGGAAACAGTAGAGAATGTTTAGATCAGCAGAAAAATAGCAGTGAGACATGAAAAAAAACATTTAAAACAACAGAAAATCAGCAAGGAGGCTCTAAAGAATGTTTTAAACAGTTAAGAGAGCAGTTATTTTAAACACTGCTTGGCAGGAAAACCAGAGCAAGCAGAACAAGTAGCTTAAAAACAGTGAAAAATACCAGTAAACAGTTAACATTTCAACTAAAAAGGCCACTCATACTACTGCTGTTATAATCCACCAATATCCATACTGAACAATTACTGCCACTTTATTGACTGTATACACATCACATCTGATTGCAATACAAATGGACACTGTAAAGTATTCCAATATGATTTAAAGAAATGCATACTATTCCTACAAAGACAGATTAATAAAAGTTATGAGCTCATTAGGATCATTTTTTTTAACAAAGACACCCCCAAACCCAGTGATTATAGCTATATTGTTGTCTGCATCCTTCTAAGATGTCAGTGTCAATGTAAAAAAAAAAATTGTAATAACCAAAGTCACATATTTTAAATTTATTTCATACAAAGACATAAAGTAGCCAAAATACTCTAATTTAATTCATAGAAATGCACACTAGTCCTGCAAAGTCAGATTAAAGCTTGTTTAAAAATGACCAGATGATAAGACCATAAAGGTGCTTTCACTGACAGAGAGATCCCACCTCCACCAGCAGTTGTAATCACTTTGGTAACTGTGTACACCACTTATTGTTATGAAGAAACTTTTATTTATCCTTTGTTGACCAGGTTAGTCCCACCAGGCTGTGTGTGGCCTCTTTTCAGGGGAGACCCAAAGTAGTATTTATATTACTAGGGGAAATTTGGCCAAACATTAGGGAATTTCCACTATTTTTGATAGGTTCCACGGGATCTTTTACATCCACCTGAGGTACCACCAACTCAGGTAGATGGAACCTTAGTTTAACATCTCATCCGGAGGATGACGCACTCATGAGTGCATTACCCCACTAAGGCTGTACTGCAATATCAGCACTCCAGCTATATGGTGTGGGAACAGAACCCGCAGCCTTCTGCATCAAAAGCAAATGTGCCACTTGCTATGCCATAGATACTGCCAATAAGTTACATGTACTTTATTAGTAGCTTTGGACAAACTATATTAAATTATATAAAGATCACTAGCATCCTACCATAAGATCCAGCCATGTGCAGCACTATTTAAATAAAAAGGTATTTGACAGCATAAAAAATATTAACCACCTGATAATATATGCTAAGTCAGTTTCCTCCAGGTGCTCCGTTTTCCTCCCACATTTCAGACATGCAGTAGGTGCAGTGGACCCTCTAAATTGGCCATAGGCATGAGTGTGCGTGCCAGTGTGTGGTGTGGAAGAATTACCTTGGCAGGGCTAGCCACCCGGTGGTGTAAACCTTGGCTCGTGATGATTGTCTCTGTTGAAGTGACACCCTGACCCCATGTGCAAAAATGGGAAAAGGGTTTTTTGATGGATGGAATATATATTAAGTCAATATGCACAATCTCTGCAGAAATAAACGTCATCTGAAAAAATCCACATTAAAGAGAACTATTATTAATGCAAAGGTTGCTGCTTTGCATTTCAGTGCTTCATCTACAAATACAGTGCCTGCCGACCTTGAAGACTAAATTGCCTGTGTTGCATTAAAAATGGTGTGCTGATGATACTGCCATTACATTTCCTGAACGAGACCAGCTGTACAATAGGGAATGGCTGTCAAACAATGAAAACAGTTTCATAGTTACTATGCATGCAGTTCTGAAGACCTTTAATGAGCCTAGCCCAAATTATCAATTACTCCAAAGCAGTTTCTGGTTAAGTCACCTGCTCAATGTCACACATTATGTAAAGGAAGGTAGAAAGGTTCAAGCCTTGCACCTTTTCCACGGGAAGAAGCTTGTTAACAATTTGGAGCTTTAGTCCTCTGCCCTTACTGCAAGAGTAACAGCTTTTAACTAAATGCAGAAATATTTTACAAATCTAATGTTGGACAGAAGACTGCATCACAGTAACATGCAGCAATGACTACATAATGGATGCTGAAGATTATCTGAACATCATTCCAAATAATGCAGACTATATGACCTGATAAATGACTATTCCTTTGCATCTGGTGGAGGCTGTAAAGAAATAGATTACTAAAATGCAACATGTTTAAACTATATTAAACAAGCTAGCCCTATTAATGAATTAATTCTTTAGTGCAATGAATAAAGCAAGCTTTTGTTCAACAACCCACAAGTCATACAAAAATCAGAAATATTACTGCATGCAGCATGCTGTTTTTGAGGGTAGGGGGCTTACATGATTGCAAGACACATACTGCTCACTTTCTATTTCCCTTTGTCTTCTCTGTCATCAAGAATAGCTAGCCCCCAAGGATATCACTCAGTGAAGGTCTGACCTACTTGAATAGCTAATAATACTGTATAATTGCAGCATAGACCTCCAGACTCAACACAGCTGGATCATGGACAAACGGGGCCCTATGCAGGGTAATGAATCAGGTGCCTGCCAGCCATACCAATAACCCATTTAATTGGTTGTTCTCTCCCTGTTACAATAAACATTGTTCTAACCTGTCAGTTTGCATACTGTTTTCATCTTTACTTTTACAATTATAACATCAGTGTACATAGTAATTTCATTTTTTACTTTTACAATTATCCCAAAAAGTTGGATTTAATTTGAAACCTATTTCAAATTTTACAGAAAAGCAATGGCAGACATTTTTAAAACAAAAAAAAAAACACTCTCATATTGAAAACAGACTCAGCACAAGAAACTCTAAATTTCTCTTCCCTTGAAACTCACATTTAGTGAAAAAACATCTGACAACCCATTAAACTTAACAGACGTGCTGTGATTCATAATCAGATAGCTTATAGTGAAGTACTAATTACTTTCTATGTGAAGAGTGAGGAATTCAAAACACAAATGTATAATGCACTTGTTAACAACTTGGGACAGATGACTGGACACACGTGTCCTTTTTCAGGATTAGCCCAGGAGTACACTGTCGGGTAAAGTAACTTGGCAGACTGACACAGAAGACAAATGAAATTTGAGGGAATCAAATCATGTACTGTAGAAGCAGCTCTGTAACAGCTCATAGCCTTAAGCATTTCAATAAGTGCTAGGCGAACTGTTATAACCCAAACCAAGTACTGACATGGACAGGCTGTAGTTCTTGGCAATTTATAAAAGAAAAAAAGGGGAGTTAAAGCTGCCCTAACAGTAGATGTAGAGGATTGAGGTTTTTACTATCATACTTAAGGCTTAGGGTTTGACTCTGAGCAAGTCACTTAACTAGAGTGTGCCTCCTAACTGGGGCATTTTACACAAACACATATCATTCTGTGGTCTGCTCGTCCTACACTGTTATACTTCAAAGTGTTCTGTGGCACACTCATCATGCACACTTCAAAACTGTTCTTCATTTGAATCTACTCTGTTCTTTGTACTCACCCATTAGAATCTCAGTACATCCGAAGCACTTGCGCCAATGCTGTTTCAAGCTCAAAATCTCCCATGTTGTGCATAGTGTCAGCAAAACAACAAAACATGTGCGTGCTGATGCTGAGCTGTATGTAGATGAATGGCTAATAATGCTGTATCATTGCAGCATAGACCTCCAGAGTCAACACAGCCATTGTACATGCTGTCTAAGCACTTAATTCTGAAAGCAATAAGCAATCATTTAAAGTGGCAGACATATGTCTTTTAAACTAACAGACATGCAAGCATTTTTTTTTTACAGTCAACCATCTCACCACCATCCCCTAGCCAGTGGGTCCTAGGCAGATGCCTAGGTCACGTGTGTTGAATCCAGCTCTGTGATACCCACTTTTGCATGCACAAATCCCAGCATATTGCTCAAATGGAAAGGCCCTAGTGATTTTTAACCAAGCAAATTAAAGGCCTTTAAATCCTTCAACTATCCTGATACATTAGCAAAATGCTCCTTATACTTGGTAGGCTCCTGGCTATTCCAAGGTGACCTGTCTTGTTTTTTATGCAAGATATGAAAGGCCCAATCCTACTTAGCCTTCTATTTCTTTGCAAAACCAGTGGCTCCACAAACACCCATAATGGGGACATTAATCTACACCAACAAATCATTGAAGGGACAGGTACCTAACTCAATGTACTCCAGCCTATAGAATAAGTTGCCACTACAGATCAAGCAAAGTATTACTCTGTCTGCCTTTAAGGCTAGTCTGGATGATTGGATGGATTATTGTGTACAGTCCTTGTCGATGTGGGAGGTGAGCAATTTGTCGACTTACAGATGCAAGTGGCAGCAGCTTAAGGTTCTTATGATTGCTTACTTAGGGGTGGACCACTGATAAAGACCCATCTTTGTATGAAATCTATACCCTTTCAGAAGTTAGGCTGGGCTGTGACATCAGTTAAACTTTGTGAATGAGAAGTTCTGCAGAATAATCTTGTGTGTTACTGCAAATATTTTTCACTATGTGGCCATAGTGCTTAGACTCATCATTGCTATGGATGAATTTGGGCTATTGACATGTACCTCTGGTCTGCAACTGCACCAACATGCACAACACCTATATGTATCAATATATCCTATATGATACCAACATGTGTACCACAAGGGGTTAAACAATCATATGTGTGGGTTAACAGTGGTGTCAGATGTGCCCTTGTTTTTACAGATTTCACTGGTGGAGAAATCTAACAAAACAGGATGATATAGGTCTGACATGAATAGAGCACCTGTTTCTGAAAATGATGGCAACATGCAAGTGTCAGTCTGATGACACAACAATACTATCTGCAATAAAGGTTATCCACATCCACTATTACAGAGGCCCCTGGGGAGTGGGGAGATACAGGCTGAGCATACAGAATCACTAGTATAAGACAGACATCCTTTACATGACAGTTTCTCATGGGCTTTACCACTGTCCTCACAGCACACAGCATCTGATATGTGCACTGTCACTGTGTGCATATCCCCCATAGGGGAGAGACATAGGGGTTGTCCTGTCACTGATGTGTGCATATCCCCCATAGGGGAGAGACATAGGGGTTGTATCACCAGCAGGACTTCAAATCCGTCTCTAATATGGCTACAACACTCAACATCGACCAGTGAATGTGCAGGTCAGTGATCCACCCACAGATGGCTGCTACTCACAGCATTGTAGAGATGGTGAATGTGCTTCATGGCTTGTGGGATGATGTGCACTAACTGCATAGTGATGTAGAGTACACAATACTGCTGAGGCAAATGTTGTCTTTATTAGATACACTGCAACTGCCCTCTAGTTAGGCTCCATAAGTCATTTGCAATGCATGGCCATGGGATGGTCTGGCTGCAAGATGGTTGGGCATAGTCTGCCTTACCCCAGACTATACAGATAATTGTTAACACATCATCACTGTCACCTGCTGTCAGGTAGCCTGCCACTCCTGTTCATGGGCATCCACCAGGTCATAGGCAGCACATTTCCTCCACTAAACACATAGGACACATCCCCAGGCTCCTCAAACATGGTATAATAGCCCTCCTTCTTGTACCTTATCTGTCACTGTGTCCCCCACATGTGAAGTGATAATGGCTGTGCCCTATTCACCCTAATCTGTGTGGATATGGTGATGTCTGACATGCAGTGCAGCAAGTCCAAGTCCTACTCTGCACAGCCTGGGTGTAATACTGCACGCATCATTTTATTCTGTGTTGTCTGTGTCATGGCCCAAAGTTTTAGTCCAGATTATGCCTCTCTGCTAGTGTTGCAGTGTATTGACTCATCTCTACAAGAGCTGTGGCATTGCTGTTGTATTCTCCCTGATTGTACAGCTTGTCCTTCAGCTGGTGCTACAACTGATACAGACAACCTTGTCAAGGTGTCCATCTGCTGTGCCATCTGTCTGTGTAATGCCATGTTGTACATCATGGCAAGCATAAATCTTGCTGCAGAAGTGTGGACTGTATTACAATACCCCTCCTATAGTCCTAGACATTGGAAATACCCTTCAGTAGTCCAAATATAAAAGTGGACTGTATTATAGTACCCCTCCTATAGTTCTAGAAATTGAAATATCCCTTCAGTAGTCCAGATATATGCCACATTATATCTGTGTGTTTCTGCATGTGCTACATTGTAAACTATTTCCTGCATGGCCTTTGAGTTGTTCAGGAGGATCATTAGCCAGGGCTGTAGGGTGTATCTGGCATCATCTTCCACCATTTAACAAACAAAATATATGTATCCTGCTTCCTGCTTATATTGTACCTGTTTATATAGACTTGATCTCTAGAATGTGTGCAGTTGACCCTGTGGGATCCTATGCAAGAACCTTTAGTATAAGTCAGATGTGTACCAAATGTGCAAATTATGTAAACTGCCTGGATGGAACGCTGACACATTAATGATGCCCTGGGCATTACAGACCACCTGGCTGCTGAGGGAGTAGAAGCCCTTCCTGTTGATGTATCACAGGCCCTCTGGACCAACTGGGGCCTTGAGGACAACCTGTGTGCAATCTATTGCTCCCTAGGACCTTGAGGGAAAAGGCATATGCCAGAAAGAAAACTTTGGCATGTTGCTGCTTTCCTTCTCTCCTGTCTTGGGGAACCCGATATGATCTTTCACATGCTGCAGCATGTCAGTGAACTGGTTTAGCCCCCCACAGGCTGCTGAAAGGTCCCTGTAGCTAAGATTGTTAAGGCTACATCTATTATTTTATTCAAAGGAATGGGAATACTACACCTCTCCCTTGAATTCACTTTTAGGTGAAACAGTTTGATGAGACCTCTTACAGTCTCCCTTTTCCACTTGAAAATGGTCCACAATCTGCTGACCTGTACTGTGAGCTGGTGAGATTCAGGCATTGCCTGTACCCCCTAAATTGGTATAGATGGCTGCAACATGCAACATTGTTGTCACTGGGTCTGACGGTGGCTACTAACACATTCTGCTCTGCCACTAATGCTGTTGCTACTCCTTGCATCACACCAGTCTTGTACCACAAATATCAGTGTTCAACATGAGTATACAACACAGCATGCCCACTTTATGTGTTCCTGAATTGGTCCACCATTTTGGGTGTCATTTGCATAACTCATGTGACTCATTTGCAAGGAGTTTCTCATTTACATGTTACTATGCTCTGCATGTCTACAAACCCTGGCCATTATATGAAGATCAAGTTACTATGAGCAAACTTTGGTGATCTAAGATCTACTCATTAAGTACATGAACTACAATGTCAATATTGTGCAATTTATTACAGAAGTAACCTCTAATTACTGATTAACTGACATAAGAGCCTCTCAAAATACACGTCAGATGACCTAAGAAGAGACCACACTAAAATGATAACTTATTCAGTTGTATTTCTTTTTTTTATTTTGCAGTTCTACCTGTTTATAGTATACTATTATCTAACTTGTCTATTTTCTCTACATATTGTAGCTAGGAAAACATTTTTACATATCTCTGTCTACTGTGACTTCTATATGTCTTTTTCTCTCTGTTTACATGCACACTCATCAAACTTCTCTTACTAAGTCCTCTGTGTTTTACAATCCTTGTGACCACTGTTTTGGTCTAAGCATCTGCCATTTCTTTCATTAACCCCAGTGAGTGGCTAGAAGCTTCAGTAATCATAGAGTTTCATAAGCACCTTGACCTTGTTGTCTTACTTGAGAAAAGCATTTATAAGCTCTGATTCTTCCATAGATATCTTAAATATAGGATGAAATGCACATTTGGATTGGTAAAGTGAAGGCCCAGGGAAGAAGCAATACAGAACCTTCCTTCAGAAAAATTCATCAACAAAATGGTGCATTTCCAAGCGTCGATACTTGGGTGTACTGCCTAATGGCCAATATTAAGGTCCTAAACAGACAGATTTTGGAGATACACCATTTTGTTTTGTACTTATTCCTGCATTACAGCACCATTGAGTGCGCTAAGCAGGGTAAGTGTACAGAGGCGTTACCTGATATGGACCCCTAAGTGTTTAGTCTCTTCTAATAATTCAGACGTTCTGCTTCTTTAGCTGAAGAAGGTTACAAAGCATGTGCCACTGCTGATGGCTTTCTGGCTGATGTCACATAATTTCTGCAGAAAATGTAAAGGCTGAAGCATGGTACCACCCCTTAAGGAAGTAGCCCAAAGAGCAGAGAACTTATTCAATGAGTCAAAGCTAAGAGTATGTCTGTAATTTTCAGGATGACGTATCACAGACTTAAGGGGAAGAAAAGAAATCAGGAAGGCCCAACTATTATAGTTGTCTTCCAGTCAGCTGATCAGATGACAAGCACTCACGAATGAGTTGTTAACTACCCAGTTGCTTGTCCTTTTATTCAATGAGACACAAACAATATACATGATTCCTGTTGCATCTGATTAACAGCCACTGCATTCCATCTCCTGGGAAAAGGGAGTTTTTACACTGTTTGTCATTGATCACTAATCCTGGAGTGAGAATAATTACATTTGGGGGTGTGGGTGAGTGCAGGAGAAATGATTATGCAAAATAGCTACAATTGCTCATACTGCTAATGAGCTTGAGTACTTACCAATAAGAGGTTCTAAATACTTTGAGATCAAGCATTCACAGAAGTTTATGTATTTATTTTATTTGACATTTGTTAACCGGGTTAGTCCAGGTGGGCAAGAGCCCTTTTTCAGTGGAGACCTGGGTAGAAAAGCTCCACATACATATCTACATAGATAATGAAGTATATATTTGTAATACATAACTACAAACAATAGTTACTAAGGGTAAAATAAAGCTGAGTTCACAATAATAGATAAAGAGAATAAAAATAAATACATTGTGGTGGGACAGATAATCAAAAAATGACATACATCAGCAGAATTACATACATCATAAGATCAGCTAAAAGCCCAGAAGGTAGAACTAATAAGAGTAATGTAGTGAAACACTAGTGGAAAAAAGGAGAGTGCAGAGGTATGTGTAAGGAAGAAGAATGTGAGGCAAGAAGGCAGAGAGGAATAAGGTCAGTCAGGAGGATGATTGCACTGACATAGCCATATATTACAACATTTCTGAACTGGCGTCTAGGTTTAGCAGTTCGAATTTACAAAGGAAGTTTGTTCCAGATCTTAGCTGGAGAATAGCTACAAAGGTTCTTGCCAATTTTGATTTTTGGCTTGTATATAGTGAGGAGATGTTGTTCTGAGCTCCAAAGTGTTCTAAGTGGGAAGTAGGGGGAGATGACAGAGGTAATCCTGGGACAGAAAGAGGGCTGGTGCAGTATAGAATTAATTATCTGAAGCTGTGGGAGGAGAAGGTTGTGGTGAAACTCTAACCAGTTTAGCTTCCTGAGTGCTAAGCAGTGATGGAAATGGTAAGGGACTTCTGCTGCAAATTTTGCCACCTTATTGTAAGTGGACTCTAGTTTAGACAGAAGTGTGATTTGTAAGTTGGTAAGAATTTGAGGGTTGGGAGTAGGTAGGCATGGCCTAGGGCTGTCTTGGCTTTACTGGATAAGAAGTTTTTATTCCTGTAGAAGAGTCCATGTTTTTGGTGAGTTTTTTTTTTTTCAAAAACATTTTTATTTTGTTTCCATTATAAACATACTCAAATGTACATATAACAAATACAACAAACATAAAACTATTGACAGTATTTACATTCATCCATGATAAACAATAATTTTATCCATGAGAAGTTATCAGTATTTGTTCAAAAGGTTTTCCAATATTTGCCATGCTATTTTTTTATGAATAATGTTATGAATTCTATAACAAATGGTTTGCAGTTCTTGTTTACAAACAACTTTTGATAAATTAATAAAATCTTTAAACATCAAATCTTGTCCACTTTTCCAGTTCAAAGTAATAGCTTTTCTGGCAATTACAAGAACTGACCAGAGTAACTGAATCTGAGATTTAGGTATTAAATTAGGTATAGGAACATTGAATAGGATTAGTGAGTTAGAAATATGACAGTTATCAGACCACAAAGCATTTACAAAATATCTGAAGTCTTTCCAGTATTGAACATTTCTACATTCAATGAACATATGAACCCAGTTGGCCTCTAGTAATTCTTCACATTTCAAACATTTACTTTCACTGTTTTTGAGTATGAGATTTATGTGGAGCATAGAAACTCCTATTCATAAATTTCCATGTGTATAATCTTCAATATAATGAAGAAGAGGTACCATACGTAGAATTCAATATTTTTTTTGGATTCATCAGATATTTGTTCTCCATTAATCTTTACATAATTCCAAAAATCTGAGTCAAACTTTAGAGTGCCTTCTCTTTGTATCTATAGATAGGTGAGATACTTCATTTTTGATTATTTGTCTTTTCACCAGACTAATCAAACTAGGTATAGATCCAGTCTCTGGGTTGATTGATGCTCTCATTTTGTTTTCTATAAACTGCCGTAATGAGTGTATAAACAACCAACTGTCTTGACTATTATCAAAACTACATAAAAGAGAGTTTAGTGGTTTAACACTCTTATTTTCAATAAACTGATGCCAGAATATCAAGTTATTTTCCTTTAGTTTTTGCATCGCATTGATGTTGAAAGAATCTAGGTAATCAGGGGAGTATGCTTTAGGGAATATAAGAAATAGGAATTGTTTAATGCTGTAATTACAATCAATTATATTTTTAAAGTTATTAAATATTTGATTAATGCCATAAGAAAAATTATCAAACTTCTTATTAAATAAACAAAATTCACATAAAAGCCAATTAACTCTACTTATTCCATATTGTTCCTTAAACTGATTTTCTATAGTTCTGACATCAGTTATATGAATCTCATGCATTGTTTCCAGCCAGATATATAGGTAGGTATGATCTAATGTAATATTACATTAATTATAACTGATTTGGAATAAAGATCTAAGCTAGGGAATGCTATCCCATTACTGTTCCAGGCTCTAATGTGCCATTTATATGCAATCCTATGTTTTAAGGGAAACCATAAAAATTTCAGTAGCATGGAACTGAATTTTTTAAATACGTTTTTGGGAGGGGGTAGTATCAATGACTGTATATAAAACAAAATTTTAGGTAAAATTATCATTTTAATTAGAGAGAGCCTATCCTCCATTGTGAAGAACATTTTATTCCGTCTTTTGATTAGTTCACTAATGGTGGTTATTAAGTTATTGTAGTTTAGTTTAGCATACTTTCCATGTACTCTTTATACTGACACCCAAATATTCTAATACACCATTCTCCCAATTAAACAGGCTATTCTTTCTTAGGTTTTTGTTGATCTTTTTGTTAATTAGTAATGTTTTGGATTTATTATGATTAAATTTAAGCCCTGAAATTCTTTCAAACCTGCTTAAGGTATTTTTAACATCATGCAAAGAAAGTACAGTTTTGTACCTACCATAAATGTAGATGTCCGATAGGTATGCATCTGCAGTCATAACATATGGGTTGTCCTGCCTCAGGCAGCCCTGCGGTTGGCCAGATTCCAAAGTCTGCTCAGCTGATGTCACACTTTCCCCGACATCAGAGCGTCTGGGGTATAAAAGCATCAGCCGACGCCATCTTCCTCAGTTTTTCTTGCCCCAGATGCCAGGTGCCCTCTATGAAGGCTAAATTTGGATAAAATGCCAAAAAATTGCAAACATAATGCAAAAATATATACATATATATATATATATATATACAAACAAATACACCATAACAAATTCCCCCAGCTAGCTAATGCAGAGGTAAGTACCCTAGGAATACCACAGAGGGGAAGGAGGGAGGGTAAACCTGACTGCAGATGCATACCTATCGGGCATCTACATTTATGGTAGGTACAAAACTGTACTATGTCCTTCAAGGATGCATCTGCAGTCATAACATATGGGTAGAATACTGGATCAAGGGTAAATTGTAATGCTTGGCAAAAGTATGCACGGAGCTCCATGTAGCAGCTTCTAAAATGTCTTTGGTACCCTCTTAGGAAGGCTGTAGTGGTGGCTGTGGCTCGCCTAATATTAGTCTTTCCATGAAAAGGAGTAGCAATTTCCATCCATTTTGAGATTGTCTGTTTGGAAATTGCTTTTCCTTGTGTCCCAGCAGCATATGCTACAAACAGTTGGTCAGTCTTTCTGTAACTTTTAGTTCTGTCCAAATAGTAGCGTGATTGTCTGTGGATATCCAGAGTGTGTAGAAGTTTCTCCCCTTTATTTTGTGGATTTGGGAAGAATGTAGGTAAATGAATTGCTTGGTTCAAGGATACTCTAGATACCACCTTTGGCATAAAAGTTGGGTTGGTTCTTAATGAAACTCTGTCCTGATGAAAAATAAGAAATGGCTGGACTGCCATTAAAGCTTGTAACCCAGATACTCTTCTTGCTGAAGTTATGGCCAGGAGGAATGCAGTTTTCCAGGATAGAAACTGTGGATCTGCTGATGCTGCTGGTTCAAATGGAGGAAGTGTTAGTTTTTCCAGCACAAAGTTAAGGTCCCAAGTAGGCAAAGGTGGTCTCCTTGGAGGATTGATGTTTTTGATTCCTCTGAGAAATTGTCTTAAGAGAGGATGCGAGAAGACAGGAGGATTTACATTGTATTCTGCTGAAATTGCTGAGGCATGTATTTTAATGGAAGAATAAGACAGGCCATTGTGGAACAATTCTGCTAAATATTCCAATATATGTGACATGTTCATCACTGTCACATCAAGGTCTTTTGTTGTGTTCCAAATGAGAAATCTTTTCCATTTTGCTGAGTATGCCTTCCTTGTGGAAGGGCGGTGAGCTTCCATAATAATGTCCTTTACCCTCTGGGATAAGCTGTCCTGGGAAGGAGTCATGGTATCCTCCAGGCAGTTAGCTGCAAGGTCTTTAGGTTGGGATGCAGGATCTTGTAATTGTTCTGCGTCAGAAGAAGAGGCCATAATGGGAGAGGCCACGGTTTTGTCTGTGATAAGCTCTTCAACAGTGGGTACCAATGCTGCCTTGGCCAGTCTGGAGCTATCAGAATCACTTTTGGCTGTTCTGCCCTGATCTTCAGTAAAACCTTGGACAGTAATGGGATTGGTGGGAAAGCATAGACTTTTCGGGCTTTCCAGCTGAAAGAGAGAGAGTCCACCTTCCATGCTTGTGGATGGTATGTCCTTGTGCAAAAAATTTTCAGTTGAGGATTGTGGGGTGAGGTGAACAGATCTATCTTGGGCCTTCCCCATGTCTGTGTTATGAGTGAGAAGATGTCTGGGTGCAGCATCCATTCGTGTGCATCCGTGGTAGCTCTGCTTAGGCTGTCTGCCAGAGTATTGTCTTTTCCTGGCACGAACTGGGCCTGTAGTTGTATATTGAGTTTCAAACAAAGATCCCATAGATTCATAGCCAGTCTGCATAGAGGGTAGGAGTGCATGCCCCCTTGCTTGTTTATGTACCACATAACTGTGGTGTTGTCTGTCCTTATTAGCAGGTGACCTTGTTGAAGGAAAGGCTTGAAAGCCTCGATTGCATGTATCACTGCCAGCATTTCCTTTTGGTTTATGTGCATTTGCAGCTGACCTTGACACCATAGCCCTTGGATATATTTGCCCTCCATGTGTGCTCCCCAACCTCGGTCTGAAGCGTCCGTGGTGATGGTTTGATTTGTTTTTGGTTTGAAGAAAGGCAACCCTCTGTTGGTCTGGCAGGCTAGGGCCCACCACAGGAATTCCTTTTGAAGGCAAGGTATGATTGGAATCAGAGATTCTAAGCTGTGACTGTGCTGAGTCCATACACTCCTTAGGTACCATTGCAATCTTCTCATATGTAGCCTGGCTTGTGGAATTAGTATTATGCAGGATGCCATGAAACCCAGGGCCTGCAGGATTTTCCTTGCAGTTAGCTGAGTTTGTCTTGTCAGATTCTTGAAGTAACCTGGTAGTTTTTTCTGTTTTTCTTCTGTGAGAAATGCCATTTGGGTGGTTGTATCCAGATCTGCACCCAAAAAGGTTATCCTTTGGGATGGCATAAGTCTTGATTTTTGGATGTTGACTGTGTATCCCAAGGCCCGTAGTAGCTGGATGGCATAGTCCAAGTCCTTTAACAATTTTGTCTTGCTGTCCGCTTGTATCAGGCAGTCGTCCAGATATGGGTAGATTTGAATCCCCTGAAGTCTGCAGTGTGCAATTACTGATGCCAGGCATTTCGTGAATACTCTGGGCGCAGTAGATAAGCCAAAGGGCAATGCTGAGAATTGATAATGCTCTGATCCTGCAAGAAATCTGAGGTGTCTTCTGCAACTTTGTCGAATGGGGACATGCAGGTATGCCTCCTTGAGATCTAGAGTCACCAGCCAAGACTCCTTGCACAGCATGGGAAGAAGCTGCTGTAGGGTCAGCATCTTGAATTTTGGCACAATGAGGTAAGTGTTCAGTGCGGACAGATCGATAATAGGCCTCCATTGATTTTCTTTTCTTGGAACAAGGAATAGCCTTGAATAAAAACCTTGGCCTTGTTCTGAGAGAGGAACCTTCTCTATGGCTTTCATTTGTAGTAATTTGGTGATTTGCTTCAAAGCCTCCACCCTCTGATTTGGTGGCAGGTCTGGCATTCCTCTTCTTTTTGGCAATGTGTGGAAATGGAACCTGTATCCTTTGTCTATTATTTGCAATGTCCATGAGTCCCTTGTAATGTAATGCCAATTTTCTGAAAATAAAGAAAGCTTTCTGCCCAATGGTGCTTCTAATTGAGCCCTGGTTGGCGGAGTCAAAAATAAGTCATTGTTTTTGTCCTGGTGTAGCAGTTGTTGCTGTTCCTACACTACATCTCTGGTTGGGTGGCTGCCACTGACGGCCTCTGTAGTGGCCTCTAGCTTGCCCCCTACCTCTGGTACACCTGTTCCTGCCTCTCTGTGATCTGTCTGAGTCTGGAAAGGACCAATTCTTAGTAGGCCAATTTCTGCTGAATCTTGGTGGTTGTACCTGCAGAAAGTCCTTGACTGTTTGCACAGATTTTGCCTTTTCTTCAAACTTCTTTAAGACCTCCTGGGCTGTGGAACAAAATAATTTTTGTTTTTCCATTGGGGCATCCAGGAGCTTAGCTTTAAGATGGTCCGGTAGAGATTGTTCCTTCAACCAGGCATGCCTTCATATAACTGCCCCTGTCATTGCTGACCGACATGAAGCTTCCAGTGCATCATAGCCACATTGCAGAAAATGGTTGCTAACCTGCTGTGAGTTATGTACCAGATCCTGAAGAGATTTACAGTCAAGGGGCTCAGTGGAGGAAAGTTTCTTATACAATTCATCTGACAAATACTCTTGGTACTGAATCATATGGAATTGACAATTTAATGCCCTCATAGAAAGAGTTGCAGAAGTATAAACTTTCTTTCCCCATCGCTCTAAAGCTCTAGATTCCCTTTCAGAAGGTAAAGGATTTTTAGCAGTGGCAGCTGCAACCCCTTTAGGGCCCTGTGAAATGGTTTCTGGATCTGCAGTGTGGGCCTTGTACAGGTGAAAATGAGAATCCGGGACCCTGTAGTACCTATCAGGTTTGGCAGGAGCCGGAGGGAGAGTATCAGGGGCAGTACTAGCATCAGAGTACACATCATCAATAACATTCAAAACAGGAGGTATAGCCAAAGGCCTATGCTGAGGCAAATGTAAAAAGGTCCTTAATCTTTTTCTGGAATCAGAAAATTCCTGGCCCTGCCACTGGAAATGCTCTCTCATAGAATGCAGTGTCTCACCAAAAGAAAACTCTTCAGGAGGGGAGGCCGAAGGAATGGATTCTTCAGCATCAGAATCCTCGTAGGCCGAATAAGCCTCCTGCTGGTGCTCTGACAACACGGAATCATCCGTAGACTCATCTGAAGAGTGGGGGTCAGAGGGCTCAACCCTGGGCCTTTTGTCTGGAGGTGGAAGAGAGCCCCTGTCCGGGTGAGGTTGAGAACCTCTAATTAAGGAGATAAGGTCCTCTGCTAGGCTGAGGATTTGAGTGCTGGTAGAGGGCCTCTGAGAGGTAGACCTGGGAGGCAAAGCTTTGGCTAGTTTGGCAGCTTTAGCCCTAGAGAAGGCCTTAATGGACATGGATGCAGGGGGTCTGGCTGCACCACGTGCAGGGGTGGACTTGTCTAAAGGAATGGTGTCGGACATGTCCTGGGCACCGGTTTCCATAGGTAGTTCAATAACCGACTCGGCCGGAGCCTCCGAAGCCGAGGTAGTCGGTTGTAAGGTTTCGGCAACAGGAAGCACTGAGGACTCGGTTTCAGCTGAAACCAAGACACTCGCGGTAGGCCTGACCGAGGTTTCAGCCGCAACCACGGGTCGTGAGGGTCGGTCCTTGTCCTTCCATTTTTTAACTACAAGTGAAGTTGGAGTCTCCGACGGCATTATATATGCAAAGTTAGCCCCAAAATATTCCTCTGCAAACTCTGACCGATGCCTAAGCGTTCGTCGGTTGAAGGAAGCACATGCAGAGCAGGCTGAGACGTCGTGGTCTGGGCCTAAGCAAGGGAGACAGTAAGAGTGGAAATCCTTATGAGGTATTTGTTTCCCACAAGTTAAACAATTATTTACTTTATCTGACATCGGCTGAGGCAAGAAAGAGTCCCCAACGGGGTACTTAGCTTTTTCGAAGTCTTCGGTAGCTGAATCAAAGGAGCTGGCTCACTGGCACTTGCGAACTGCTTCTGCTTCGGGCACCGCGTGGCAAGAAAGACTGATGAAGATGGCGTCGGCTGATGCTTTTATACCCCAGATGCTCTGACGTCGGGGAAAGTGCGACATCAGCCGAGGCCAGACCCAGACTTTGGAATCCGGCCGACCGCAGGGCTGCCTGAGGCAGGACAACCCATATTTTATGACTGCAGATGCATCCTTGAAGGACATCCATCAATATCACCCAATGTTAACAACATATCATCAGCAAATAAGTGTCTCTTCGGACAATAGTCCTTATTAATTTGAAAGCCTTTTATATTTTGCTTGTTTCTGATGTATGTAGCAAAAGGTTCCACTGAAAGAGCAAACAATAATGGTGACAAAGGACAACCTTGTCTAGTCCCCCTGAGGATTTCTAGTGGTGAGGATAGACATGATCCAATTTTCACATAAGCTTGTGCCCCACTATACATTTTCATTAATAAGTTGACAAACTCTGAGGAGAATTCAAAGCCAATGAAAATTCTTTGTAGAGAAGACCAACTAATAGAATCAAAAGCCTTTTCTGTGTCTAGGCTGATAATAGTTAGTTGTTTTTGTATTTGCATGCTATGTCTATTAATGATAGTAATTTAATAATGTTATCTTGAACTTTTCTATGAAGAATGAACCTTGTCTGATCATTATATATTAGATTAGGTAATATTTTCTTTATCCTATTAGCTAATATTGTCATGAAAATGTTATAATCAGTGTTTAGTAAAGAAATTGGCCTATATGAATCACAAGATTTGGGGTCCTTACTTTGTTTTAATATGGGGGAGATAATTTAGTATTTCCACGATGGGGATGTTATACATTTTTGCTTAACCATAGGAAAGGCACTCATCATTTTCATTATTATATAGTCAAGAAAAATCTTATACAGTTCAGGAATTATTCCATCCAGTCCTGGAGCTTTATCTTTTATATTTTTTTATTTGCTCTTTTACTTCTGTTAGTGTTATTTGTTTATTTAATATGTTATTTTGTTGCATTGCAGTAGTTATATTTTCTTGAATAAAAGTATTTATCTGTCTCCAAAAGTGTTAAGTTATTAGTTATATCTTTATAGTAGTTTTTAAACACTTCTATTATGCCCATTAAGTTAGATGTACTCTTAACTGAACCATCACTTTTATATTTAATCTCATTAATAAGATTTTGATTGTTTTTTTTTGGATCTTATCACTATTTTTATGTAGATATTTGGGATTTACAGCAAAAGATTGTAATTTCAAAATTTCCAGGTTTATGGCTACCTTATGATTCAGAACTTCTAAGTAATTTTGATTTAACTTAGTCATTTCATTATGTGTTACTTTGTTGTTTGGTTTTGCATCCATTTTTTATCTTGTCTATTTTTTTTGTAATTCTAAAAGTTCTTTGTCCCACTCTCTCCTTTTTTAAGGTACCAAGATTTTATTCTACCATACATATATAAACTTTAAAGGTGTCCCATAATATAGTATCAGTCACTTCACCATTATCATTTGTTTCCATAAACATATCTATTTCTTTCATTATCCATTCCCTAAAGTCATTTAACTTACTTATGAAAGCAGGAATTCTCTGTAGAAATCTTAAGTCATCTGTATGTGTAGTTAATGTAAAGTTTATAGCATTATGGTCTGAAAGTGGACAAGTCATTATAGATACGTCACTTATTTTAGAGTATATATTATTTGATACAAAGACCTTATCAATGTTTGTTTGTGTACCAAATCTATATGAACAGTGAGTATAGAATAAGGAATAATGTTCTTTTAGACCATATATATCTTTAAGGTTCATCTGGTTTGTAAAGTTATTTAACTTCTTGGCTTGAGATGTCAGTTTTATTTTACCATTTTTAGAAATATCATTGCCTGATAATAGGCAGTTAAAATCACCTGTTACTATAATTTCCCCTTTTGCATTTAAAGTAATTAGGTCCAGATATTTGTCAGCATATTTAATACTCATTCCTGGTATCCAGTATGTATTAATCAAAGCATAATACTTCCTATTGATTTCCAAAATAACCGTGCTTAGCTTATCTTTATCTGAAATTGTATCTGCAATTCTTGGCATAGTATAAGTATTTTTCCATAGAATAAGAATACCCCTTCTCTTAGTCTTAAAACATGAATCAGCTAGAATGTCATACCCATTGAATAAGTATTTTTGTAGATCTTTTTGTAATAGATAGGTTTCCTGTAAAAAGATGATCTGGGCTTTATGCATTTTGATATATTTAAGCAAACCAACTTGTTTAACATTATTGTTCAAACCATTAATATTTAATGATAAACATTTATAAGCCATTGACTATAATGTGTATATTATTACTAACTGAAAGACCTTTCTTTCATGTTGACTTGAAATCTACTGAAAACTTACTTATCATGGATGCATAACATGTATTAAGCACTACTTTCAAAAACCCAAAACTATTTACAAACACATACATGAAACAAAGTTTCTGGTTTAGTTAAAAACTTAACTGAACCATCTCTACACCACCTCTCCAATACCAAACAACACAAATTATCCATCTTTGCTTAGAATATAGTATAAAAACAAACAAAAAATACACTATGAAAGTAACCAAAGAAATCTGAATCCATGAAATATACATTAGAATGAAAGTGTCCAATATGTCTGAAGCTATATGAATATGTCACATATGATAATAGCACCTCTAATACATAGATATGCCAGAAATACACATCAGATCAAAGTATGTATAAACATTAGAAGCTGAAGGTTAAGAAGATTGTCATTATTTCCAAGACTTTTCAAGAAACATCAGATCATTTAACATTTTGTCAGTCATCTATCTAACATTTTTCATGTAGGGGTCTGTTGAATATATATAACATTTATGACAACATAACTATTATCTTTTGCAATTATACACATATTATTCATATGTATTAATAATATCTATGTTGACGTCTTTCAATAGGAAGGGGGAGAGAAATATACATTATAATGAAAGTGTCCAATATGTCTGAAGCTATATGAATATGTCACATATGATAATAGCACCTCTAATATGTATATATGCCAGAAATACACATCAGATCAAAGTATGTATAAACAATAGAAGCTGAAGGTTAAGAATATTGTCATTATTTCCAAGACTTTTCAAGAAACATCAGATAATTTAACCATTTTGTCAGTCATCTATCTAACATTTTTCATGTAGGGGGTCTGTTGAATATATATATATATATATATATATATATATATATATATATATATATATATATAAAACACTTATGACAACATTATTATCTTTTGCAATTATACATATATTCATATGTATTAATAATATCTATGTTGACATCTTTCATCAGGAAGGGGGGAGAGAGAGAGAGAGAAAAAAAAAAGGAGCCTCACAACCCTCTGTTTAGTTACTAAAGGTTTAGTTTTATAACATAAGTCTAATGTTAATATGCATAATGAGTTTTCTAATGCAGCTCCTAGTTCACTTGATGTCATTTAGTTACTAATAGTGTCATTGAATCTGCGGAATGTATGCATCTATAAGACAACATAGGCATTTTCAAAGGAGTTAAACACTTTTATCAGAACTTATTATGTACCATTTAAAGTATCTACTGAAGGATAACAGAATTTCAAGAGAAAAGAATTCTAAGTACAACCATTTAACAAGTTCAAAAGGTCAGATGATGTCATCACTGTTGTTTCCTCAAGCTGCAGCTTCATAAACTTGTTAAAAAGTATCTAAATGGGCTCATGTACAACAGTTGTCTCTAGTGAAGAAAAAAAAACATTTTTGGTGGGAAATTCAGATCTTGAAGCTTTTAGAGTTTATAGAAAGCAAAAAATAAAACACACAAGCTGCCTTGTCAGTGCATGTCATGAATCTCCACAATGAGAGCAGTCACACAGACCACCAGTTTTCTCACAAAACATCAACATCATGAAAAAAACAACCCTTTCATATAAAAACAGCTATTTAAATGTAACAACAGCTGCCTCAAATCAGAAATCATATTATAACATTTCAATAATTTACACACCAGTTAAAAAAGAAACCTAGTATGTATATGTATATATATATATATATATATATATATATATATATATATATATAAACTTATATTTAGCTATCTATAAAACACCATTAATGTACTGTATTAATGTTTAAATGTATCTAAACAAAGAGTCTAAAACATCTAGTTAGAAACATTAATCAGAAACACCATGTTACTCCACCACTGACCAACTAGAAAAAATTCACTTCGGTATTAAGTCAAATTATACTATTACTGAAGAATTAGAAGACATACATCATTTGTAGTTATTTAAAACGGAAAAGTATACAAAGTACTTATAATGGGGAAAGGAGAGAAAAGGTACATTGGTAACAAAAAAGAAAAGGAAGAAAGAAGAGAGACAATGTTATTTAAATACTTAGTACTGTATGTAATTAGAAGAACTAGCTATAGAAAGGAAAAGAGAAAGTTAGTAATAAAAATGATTCGCATTACCTTACAGCATAGAGACTTTCCAGAATCAAATGTATTATAATTCATAAAAGAAAGCATTTAAAATTAGAAAAAATGTATTCATTTGTCCTTTAGTTTCTTGGTTTTGTTTGCTCCTTCCTTCACATACCATCCATTTTTTGTTGCCTGTCTCTTCAAACTCTGGGATGACCATTCCATTTCTTCTATGTCCACAGTATTTTCTTTTTTTGGATAAATTCTACTGCTTCTTGTAGGGAATCAAAGATCTTCGCTACTTCTGGCAAGGTGATTTTTATTCTTGCAGGAAAAAGAATTTGAGCTTTAATATTGGCTTTTTTCAAGGACTTAATTAGAGGAACACACTCCTTTCTTCTGGATATGACTGTAGAGGTGTAGTCATTGTCAAAACGAATAACTTTTTCACCCACCTTAATAGGGGAATTAACCCAAGCTGATTTCAGCAGTAAGTCCTTGTCTTGCAAGGAAAGAAATCTAACTATTATAGACCTGGGGTTAGATAAACTCAGAGATGAAGCTGGATTTGCCAGGAACCGATGAACCCTCTCAATTCCAAAAAGAGAGGGACTGAGGCATGTTTACCACTTATTGAGGAATTGAATCATGTTAGCCCCCTCTTCTTTCTCAGGAATTCCATATATTCTTACGTTATTCCTCCTTGATCTACTTTCAAGGTCTTCTAGTTTCTCAATCAGCATGGTGTTTTGTTTCGTAGGAAATTCATTGTGATGTTCATTTTCTAAAAACTCTAGTATCTAGGTCAGTTACTGTTTCCTCTAAGGTGAGAATCTGTTCAGATTGTTTTTTTATTATTCCATTTAGAAGTTCCAGTTGTTTACTGCATTCCTGTTTGATAGTATCCATTTTGCTTTCAAATTTGTCCATTTTTAGTGACAGTTCTTGGATGTTTGTTATTATAAGATGTAGTTCTTTCTTCACTGCACTCTCCTGGTGTGGAAGATGTAGTTCTTTCTTCACTGCACTCTCCTGGTGTGGGTTCTTCAAGTTGCTTATCTTGAGATCTCCAGTAGAAAACTTCTTGACAGGAATAATTAAAAAAATTCTCTTGACTATGAATTAATTTTTAGAAAATAATAAAGAGTCTATGTTAATCTAACTTTTAGTATACTTTTAGTTAGATTTTTCTAAAAATTAAAGTATAGTTCCTGTCAGGATATTAAAAATCTAAGCAAAGCTCTGGATTTCTGCTGCTATCAGACTGGCATCTTGGCCACGCCCTCATCAGGTGGGTTTTCTTAATGTTACTAAGAACATGTAGGTCAAATTTCAACTGATCATCAATAATAACCCCAAGAAGTTTGGTGTGAGATTAAACTGTGATAGATGTATTGTTAAGGGAACAGATAGAGAAAGAGGGTTTAAGATGATTCATAGTTTTAGGGACAAAGAGCAAAAGTTTCATCTTCTTTAGGTTTAGAATTAAGTGGTTCTGTGTAAGCCAATTTTCACTAGAAAAGAAAGAGTTTTGAGTTAAAGTATGTAGATCAGAGAGGGAATTGGCAATGATGGCAACTGTGGAGTCATCGGCATATTGAACCAATGATGATAAAGGTGTAGAGGTTGCTAGCTGATTGGTGAAAATATTAAATAGTAATGGGCCCAGTATAGAACCTTGGACAACCTCCATATTTATAGGAAGTTCTGGGGAGATAGCAGAGAGCCATTTAACAGATTGGAAGCGATTACTGAGGTAGCTAGAGAACCAAGAAATAGTAGAGGTAGATAGGTTTACTTCAGAGAGTTTATTTAAAAGGAGGTGGTGAGAGACAGTGTCAAAAGCCTTAGAGAGGTCAAGAAAGAGACAAGAGACTAATTTATTCTGACCACCAGCTTGTGAGATGGTGTTAATAAAGAAAATCAGGGCAATAGAGGTACTATGACCTGGGCGAAAGCCATGTTGGGTGGAGGTAGTTAAAATTTCTTGTATAAGATGTTGTAGGATGTGTTTGTGTGCACATTCTTCCAAAATTTTAGAGAGAGGTGCTAGAATTGCAATGGGCCTAAAGCTGGAAAATTCTGTTCAATTACCACCTTTATGTATGGGTAGGGTGTAACATTTTTTTCTAAATAGTAGGGACGTTAGCTTCACTGACGCACTGGTTAATGAGAATAGAAATAGGAAGAGCAAGAGAGTTGGCTGCTTTCTGGAGAAAGAGTGGAGGGAGACCATCTGTTGATGGGGAGTAGGGCTTGAGTTTAAGAAGCAGAGATTTGATGTAGTTAGTAGAGACAGTATTTAGGAAGAAGGTCAAAGATGTGTCTGAGAGTTTAAGAGGGTTGGTGTGTAGGGTAGAATTGGTGTTGGAGTTAGGAAGGTTGGTTAACTTGCTGATGATGTCTATAAAATAGGAATTAAAGTTAGTGGCAGTTTGAAGAGGTGTACTTATAGGGTTGGGTTGGGGAGAGGAGGGGTTGCCTGGATAAAGTATTTGATTAAAGTATGTCAGAATTTCCTTGGGTTATGTAGGTGTGACTCAGGAGGGTTTGTGTAGTAGTAGCTTTTGTCAGCAATGATGGCTTTCTTAGCCAGGTTGTGTAGCTGTCTATACAGTTGAAGGTGGGAGGGGAGTTTGGTTTTAGTCCAGAGCTTCCAGGCTTTATCCCTTTGTGCCATTAGGGAATGGGTGGGGTTTGTTAGCCAGGGGGATATGATTGATTTTATTCTAACATTGCGAATAGGGGCTAGGGAGTTAAGTATGTTAACGGAATATGTTATTAAATTCCAGCATAGCTTCCTCAAGTGGTAACTGTTTGAGGAAAGACCAGTTAATCCCTGAGAGATGGTTGTTTAATTTGTTGGAATCAAAGTCTGTTAACCTGCGACATGATTTGATCTTATGTGGTCTATGCATATGAGGAGTAAAATGGAGGACTGTGATATTTCTGGGGGTGAAATACCAGAATCAAATCAATGATAGAGTAATAATTAGAAAATGTGTTAGTATCAGTAGGTGTGGAATTTAGTTGGGGTGAAACCATGTAGATTAATAGAAGAGGAGGGAGATTCAGAGGAGAGGGTTAACTAGTTAATGTTAACATCTTCCAAGAGTACAGTTTCATTGGGGAGATGTTTGGAGAGTGAGGAAAGTATACTTTCTAGTACAGAGATGTTGTCGCCTGGTGGTATGTAGATTGCAGCTATATTAAAAGAGGAGTGAAAATTTAATTTACATTTTGATATAAGAAGTTATGCAGGAGGGGGTGTTTAGAAGGGTGAGTGTAAGGTAGTTAGAGAATATGATGGCAATGCCACCTCCTTTTTTGGGGGGTTCTATCAAGTCTTAAGATATTATAACCAGGGGGGAGGATGTGTTTGTCAGGAATATGGGGTTTTAGCCATGATTCACAGAGGGTTATGATGTCTGGAGAGTGTTTGGATATCCAGGAATGGAACTCAGTGATTTTGTTCATTATGCTTCTCATGTTAATAGAATATAGGGACATTTGTTTTGGGGGGATATTTGAATGGGGCAGGATAGATTGTGTGGAGATAGTGACAGTTGGGGAAGGGGGATCAGGTCCTGGGTTGGGGTGGATGTCGCCTGCTAGTAGAAGGGTTAGGAGACTAGGAATGGGAAGTGGTGTAGGAAAATCAAGTAGATAGTATTTTGTTTTCAGTTTAAGGAACTTAGGCTTCAAAGTAGTAGTATTTGTTTGGGGAGGTAAGGTACTAGAAAGCGAGGATTGTGAAATTGTTATGAAGGAATGTGGCAGTTGAGGGAAAACTGAGAGATAGGTATAGGTTGGTGACTGATAGGTTTCAGGGGGAAGCTGTAAGAAGACAGTATATATGAGATAGTTAGGATAGTAGTCATTAGAATTGTTAGGAGGAAGGAGAAAGAAGTCATAGTGAAGTGTGGTAAAATAGTAGGTAAAAGTGAGTTAGTAGCAGGAGTGAAAGGCTGAAAATATGAAAGTAAGATAAGATGGGGTTAAAGTAGGAGGTAGTTTGTTAGACAGTGAAGGTGGGGCTTTGTAAGTAATGTTAAAAGTGGTAATTAGGAAGAGGAGGAGGGTGTAGATGAAGGAATCAGACTGGAGCTCAGGAATTGGAGGGTAGGGGAGAGGAGGAGTGGTTAACAGAGGAAAAAAAATAAAGGGAATAATGTTGGGGTGAGTAGAAATGGGGGTAGGGTAGGGGAGAGCGGAGAGAGCCCGAACATAGTGAGAGCGAACGGAGCAGGGCTGGCCCAGCAATCCAAGGTAAGTGGAAGATCAAGAAACCAATCAGTTCAGGTTTATGCAGGAAGGTATGCCCAGCTCAAGCTTGGGAATTACTGAAGGTGGGATAGGGGGAGAGAAGAACCAGAGAGTGCAGGCACCCAGGCCCTATATCTAGTTGTCAGAGCAGGCACTTGTATGTAGTGTAATATTAGACCAAAAGTGTAGTTGGGGCAGCTGAATGTGAAGCTTCAGGAAACAGCTAATGAGGAGAAACTAGTGAGGTGCTTTTCCTTGTATTACATTATTACTGGAAAATTAGGAGATATGAAGGAAGGAACCGGGGTGGGAGAATGAACGCACTTGGTAACCCTTTGCGAGTGCGCAAGCCTTTAAAGAAACCAGGACACAGACTATTCCTAACAACAGAAGGTGACTTCTTAGTTAGGTTAAATAATCAGTACAAGCTAAAATATTCCAGAAACTAGGATCTCAATGACTGGAAAGATCAACGGCTAAAACGTACGTTGCTATGTCGGATATTATGTCCCATTCTAAGCTCTTTTGCAGGTCAGTGTCAAATTGCAAAAATGTCAGTGGGCTGCCATCCAGGCAAACAGCAAATGCAGGCTACAGAATTGGGGCTAGACCTACACCCATTCAGGTAGTAGCTGAAAAAAGAAGAAAATACACTATTAGTTAGCAGAAGACTAGGAAGAAAAATACAAAAACCAGAAAGACAGCTTATCCGCTATTATGAGAAAGCACAAAGCAAGAAGTGACTATACAATTCTCAGAAAGGAACAGGGCAGGGAGGAAGGAGGAGATAGGATACAGCATAGACAACATGAAAATAGGGAATAAATTATGGATAGGAAAAGGTAGAAGAGCAGGAAACAGGAGGGGGAAGTGGTAAAAGTTATAGATGCACTGACAAACAGTATGACTGCACTGTGTGTTGCAATCCATCGGTTCAGTCAGAGACAAATAGAAGATAACACTGGAGAAAGCAATTCGGGAGGAAACAATAGGTAGAGCACGAAGGTGTAATGCAAGTGTTTTTTAGAAACTCTGTAGTGAGTACTTGAAAACAGTGCTTGATATCAGTGCATTCAATTACACTACAATATAGATTATAAACAGTGCTAACTAATCAGGTAATGCAGAAATAAGAAAATAGAACCATATATCCCTCAAATAATGCATCTAACACATTTCAATTTACAGAAATAAGTGAACAAAAACAATTTAAACAGAGCACCCAAACAAGTGTTGTTCGACCAATAAGAGTCCCAAGTTCAATTTTAAACATGGTGAGACTCAGTTTATTACTTATTTAGCAAGGTTTGACTACACTCGTGTTACCAGCAATGAAAAAGAAAAAAAAATCAGAGACTAGTTAAACAACAATGTAAACTGAATAAAAATACATATATCCGCAGTAGATGAAGGCCTATAAAAGGATAATCATACCGGCATGCACACACGCAGAGAAATTGAGAGCGTCCAGTAAATGGATGAACAACTAACGTATTTGAAAATGGCACCACAACAGTTCAGGATCTATTTGAAACCTTCTAGAGGGGGGAGGGGAAATTAAGAGATATGAAAAAAAATGTGGGAGGAGGAAAGAGCTACTACAGTGACTGGTCCAGCAATCCAAGATAAGTGGAAGATCAAGAAACAAATCAGTTCAGGTTTATGCAGGAAGGTATGCCCAGCTCAAGCTTGGGAATTACTGAAGGTGGGATAGGGAGAGAAGAACCAGAGAGTGCAGGCACCCAGGCCCTATATCTAGTTGCCAGAGCAGGCACTTGTATGTAGTGTAATATTAGACCAAAAGTGTAGTTGGAGCAGCTGAAAGTGAAAATTCAGGTAGCAGCTATTGAGGAGAAACTGGTGAGGTGCTTTTCCTTGTATTATATTACCATCTAGTGGGCAGAGAGTGAAAAACAAGACTAGAGCTAGGGAAGAAAATTAGGAGAGAAGGAAAGAAGGAACCAGGGTGGGAGAATGAACGCACTAGGTAACCCTCTGCGAGTATGCAAGCCTTTAAAGAAACCAGGACACGGACTATTCCCAACAACAGAAGGTGACTTCTTAGTTAAGTTAAATAATCAGTACAAGCTAAAATATTCCGGGAACTAGGATCTCAATGACTGGAAAGATCAACAGCTAAAACATACATTGCTGTGTGAAAGACAATGTCCTGTTCTAAGCTCTTTTGCAAGCCAGTGTCAAATTGCAAAAATGTCAGTGGGGTGCCGTCCAGGCAAACAGCAAATGCAGACAAGAGGATTGGGGGTAGAGCATTTGTTTCATGAAGTAGGGTGTAATACAAGAAAATGTAAGGGAAAGCATCACTGTCATCTTCAATTTATACTTACATTTTTAAGTGTCACTGAAACCAAGTGGCTCACAGACCCTGCCAAATGGATCAACACAAGGTGATCTTCAGGAAAAAGAGAGCCCAAGGATAAGGGAGAGCTGGTTGTGGTTCACTTCCATTTCTTCATGATCAGATTTGTCATCCTGAAGAGAGGAAGCAACATACTAATAACAGACTTTTCCTCAACATGGCATGGGAAAAATCTAATTGATTCCTGTTTTCAATGGAGCAATATGGTCCAGTTAAGGAGACAAGCTTTCAGGGAATTTAACAAAGGCTTTGGCCAACTCCAAAAACTCTGCTTGGAGAAAAAGGCTGTTATATAGGTATGTAGCATAAATGCAGATGATGCCTGCATTTCAACAGCTGTTCATTACTTCAAGCATTCCTTCCAGGTGTAAAGAGGGCCCTCTTCACATCCTTTTGCAAAGCATTCTAAATGAGAGGCTGCGATATACAAAATCAGCCTGACAAGACTGGCAGACTAAAAGAATCACACATCTCCATTTCTTCTAATAGGTGAGTGGAAAGGCAAAATGTTGGTAGCAATGCTCCTGAAGACCAGAAACTAGTACAGGCACCTACATAACAATCTATATTTGATGGTGCTATCAACTATCTTGTTCACCACTCCATGAACAAGTCCCAAGCTGTGGATAAGGAAGGGAGGTGCTAAACCAGGTAAACTCAGCCTATTACAGTCTTGAATACACCATTCAAGCTATAATGTCATACAGAGGTGTGTCCCTTTTTTAATTTCTCCAAATATTTTGGGTTTCTAATACCATGACGGGAATGGACCCCATTCCTAATTCAAAGTAAAATTCATGAAATTAGTGTAGAAATGAAATCTTTAGAAATGTGATCAGAGGGCAAGGAGTGAGAACCTCCAGGTTTATAACTAATGATATGAAATTTGATAGTTTATGGATATGAAAGATAGATTTATGGAGAGAGGCTATAGTGAGACTGAAATATCCCAAGCGACAATGGATACCAATAACAGAAGAGAAGTAGATATCACCCCATACTTCTCTAAACAGGAACCATCTTCCATAGCACCCAAGTTTAGAAGCAACACTTTGAGACTACCCATCACATAGTCTAGTAATACACAGTTGTTACAAAGGATTTTTGATAAGAACTGGAATATTTTATGTGCAGATGATAAGGTGAAAGGAATTGTGTGGGGGAAAGACCTAGTTATGTCTATAAGAATAAAAAGTGTTTGAAAAGAATATTATGTGGGCCACGACATAGTCATGAACCAACAAGCTCAGAAGATGGAGTGGAATTTGGTACACACCTGTATGGGAAGTGTATGTTCTGTGATTTTCTTTACAGTACAGGGAGGGTATATACGTTCAGAATGACAGCACATTGTAACACTATTTAGTGTACTTAGCCACCTGTGTATTATGTGGCTGTTTCTATGTAGGGATGACGACACATAGATTATGTGATCGTATGAGGGAACACCTCTATGACATCTCTAGGCAAATAGATACCAATGTCCTGGCGAAGCACACCATGAATTGTGGCAATGAGCATCACTTTAAGTTTTTAGTGATAGATATGATTAAGTCCAGTATCAGAGGAGGTGGCATTAAGAATAAAGTTGAAGTTAATGAACTTGAATGGATAATTAGGCTGCAAGCCAATGTTGGTAAGGGCATTAATGATAAAATTTGCATTAAACCAGTACTAATGGATAGAGGCATCAGATAACAATGGCTAGATAATTATGTACTTTATCATGTATCTTATGTATTCTGAATGATTTTTTTGGTAATATATGTTTTTATAACATGTATATGCATTTTAGATAGGTCCAGGTACTAAGTAAATATTTTTGATATCTTCTTTGATATGTATTCATTATTTTTGTAGCCTATATGTATTACTAGATGAATGTATTAGGTGTAAGATGCTTTCCATGCAGTTCTACATTTTGGGTTTACTTAGTGTCAATGAACTTGGCTATGTGCCTTCAAGCTAATTAGTTTAATTGATTTATTACCCAGCTTGAAGGCATCCTATGTATTCTGAATGATTTGTTTAGATAATATATGTTTTTACAATATGTATATGCAACAAAAACCGTAAACAGGTTAATGGTGTTAATGATGTTTTAAACGATTTTTTAAGTGAAAATGTAGATTATTTTTTTGAAAGTAATAATTGTGATTTCAACAGAGATACAAATGAGAACTTTTCTGAACCCATTAAAGAGAAGATATGTATAATGGGTAAAAAATTAATCACATTGAAATGTGTAAAAATTGATAATGCATATTTAGGTAAATGTTTAAAACTGGGTATTGTTCCAAAAGGCATTCGCTTTTTTAAGCTGCCATTAGGTGCAAAATACACTGAAGAAATTATTGGTGAATTTAATGAATTGTTCGATGATTTTGGTTTCCATTTTATTAAGAAACTAATGAAATTCAATGATGGTAAAATTTCTGCTTTGATGAATGAACTTGAAACTATTAATGAAGAGATTGTTCAAAGTACTAATTTTGATGACTGGCAGGACTTGTATCACAAGCAGTTTTTATATGCTGAGAACAAAGCAAAAAGTGTCTATAGCAGAAAGTTAAAGAAGTTGGATAGGGACATCGAGTTATATAGAGAACACAAAGTATATGTTTGGCCACGTCCTAATATAGGTAGAGATGGTCCTGACAGACATTATACTAAAAGAAGTGAAAGGACAAATGAACACTCAAATTTTCAAGGGGGGAGACATCACCCCGCACCCAAGCAATACCAGAGAAAACATTACAATTTAAGGAAAGAAGCCCCAAAATGACATCTTTAGATGGGCACAATGATGTTTTTTCTTTTAAGGATACTGGTATATCAAACATTGTAGACAATTTGAGTTGTACTACACAGGAAGAAGTTATTATTTTAAATAACCCTGAAAGATCTGTTAACAACACAGAGGGAGTATTTCACAATACAGAAGATACATTTACAAAAAACAGACAGGGCCCTTTTGTTTCATCTTTTGCTGGTTTTAAGGTTTATAATTACACTGATTTTTTTGTTTCAAATGATTTTTATAACCTTTTCAGCAAGGGAATGAAATACATACCGACTGTGAAATTCAATCTTGTTGACATGGTCAGGGAAATAAAATTATACTGTCGGAGACTTAATTTGGCCCTACAATTTAGAGACAAAAATGATACTGAACCTGTCAGTCAACAATATGGACAACGGCTCTGTAAAAAGAGTTCATATATTCCTAATCCTCACCCTCAAGTTGCGTTGTTTGAGAAAATGGTCTGTAAAGACATCTACAGACTTTACAAAGACATACATAAGACAAATACCCTGAGTTCTGTTTTTGAAGACAATCTAACAACAGGGGAGAGAGACTGTTTACAAAAAATTGTGAACAACAAAAACATTAGATTAATGAAACCTGATAAGGGTGGGGGTATTATTATTTTTGACACAGTTAACTACACTAAAGCAATACATGATATTCTTTTTACATCGGGAAATTATGAGGAAGTTTCATTGAATCAGATCAACATTGGTTACCACAGAATTGATCTAGTTATTGAAGAATATTTGATGGACAATCGTATAACTAATGAGGTTTACCATTTTTTGAGAACGGAACATCCAAGAATGGCTCATATTTTTGGAATCCCAAAAATACATAAATCATTAGAGACCCTGCCTTTTAGACCTATTATTGCAGGTTCTTATTCCAAGACCTACAACATGGGAGTTACGATTGATCAGTGGACGAAACATATTTATAATGCTGTTCCCCATCTCATAAAAGACTCTTGGGAATTTTTGAGTAGGTTAACCCCTGATGTTTGGACTGAGGAAATAACATTCTTAACAATAGATGTACAAGATTTATTTTCATGTATTCCTTGTTCTACAGGTTTAGAGTATTTTGAAAATAGTCTAAAAAAGTACTCAGGACTTAGTTGGGACAGAATCACCCTAATTCTGGATATGATGGGGTTAATACTGGACTACAATTACATTCAATTTGAAGGAGAATATTTCAGGCAAACCAGGGGGGTGGCTATGGGGGCATCATGTGCCCCCATTTTCGCCAACCTGGTAATGCTTGAATGGGAAAATCAATTTCTTTTTTCCAGTGAATTCTTTAAGAACATATCCCTATATTCCAGATTTTTGGATGATATATTCATCATATGGAAGGGTCCGACTGACGACATCATGAGATTTATTGATTATATAAATACTAGTACCGATTTTTTAAGATTTACATTCAAGAAAGAAAAATCAGGTATTGCCTACTTAGATACCTTTATTAGTACATCTTCTGAAGGATTTGTTTCAAAGATATATAGAAAATCTACCTTTTCAAACGACTACATTGAATTTGGTAGTTGTCACCCCCAACATATTTTCAAAAATGTCCTCAAGGGACAATGCATTCGGGCAGCGAGGATGTCATCCACCAAAGACATCATGGAAAAAGAAATAGATGGCATCGCCCGAATGTTTTTGGAAAGAAATTATCCAAGAAGAATGGTAGAGAAGGTAGCCCTTTTTGTTAAAATCAATTGGGACACTAAATATAGACCCTTATTAGGAGTACCCCTTGTGACCAATAAGAAGACTAATTCAGGGTTTAATAAAACAGTCTGTGTAATAATGTTCAATCCATATACCAACTTGGTGAAGGAAATTTTAAACAGACATTGGGAATTGTTAAATGCATCTGACAATATTATATCATACATAGGGTATAAGCCCATATGTGTATGTAAGACTGCCCCTAACCTGAAAAAATTATTAGAGTTAAGTTCCAGTATTAAGTACAGTAAGAATCAGAGTGGGACAAAAAAGTGTGGTTGTTGCAATCAGTGCAACAGCATCAATGAAAACAGTACTATTAAACTAGACAATTCATTAAAAACCCGATTTTGGAGTATTAAAGGGAACTGTAATAGTCAGAGGGTAGTGTACCTCACCACTTGTACCATCTGCCCTGCCTACTATGTAGGCAAGACAGAGAGGAAACTCAAAACAAGGGTTTATGAACACTTGCACAGAATTAAGAAAAAAGACACTAAAAACACACTCAGTAGGCATGTGTTAGATAAGGGTGAGGACCATACATTCAAATTCACAATAATTGATCAGGTAGAATTGTCTGTGTATGGCGGTAACTGGAAAACGTATTTATCTTATAAAGAAAGCGAGTGGCAAATCATTTGTGATGCAACAACTCCCCCCAGCTTAAATGATTTCATTAGTATCAAGCCTTTTTTGCTTTTGGACCGGGGATGAGAGATACAGATTGTCACAATTTTTAGAAGTTATTAAACGTTTAATGTATACATGAAATTTTGTAAAATTAATGTGTCAATATACATTTTTTAAATTTTTACGTTAATATATTATTCAATATCACTTCAAATCACTGTCAACACTGAAACTAAAATTAGGATCATTGTTTTAGTTGAACTGCTTTTTTTCTTTTACATTAGAATACATTGTACATTATATGGTATTCATTTTTTGGATGTTTGTAATAACATTTAAATAGAGCATCAATACTCAGTTTTTTCTATATGCATTACAAGGAATCTACATGTTTTATCAACTCTTTTAAGAATTTCATAACATATGCAACAAAATGTTTCTTTAAGAATTTATTCATTAATTTAATAATTTAATATGTTTTTTGGCGCCTAATTAAGTATATAAGGGGTGTCTTAAGTGCTAATCTTGGTCCTGATGAAGTCTGAGGGATTCAGATGAAAGCGCTTAACCACTGTTGGTTCATGTTTTGTGGAGTATATTGTGTCCTGATAATAAACCTGTGTTTTTACTGACATCGGAGTTTATACAATTTCTGGAAGATATTGGCTATTCCTATCCTGTTCGAGCTGAGGACCTGATTTCTGCTATAATTTTTGTGGTTGTTTAGATAATATATGTTTTTACAATATGTATATGCATTTTTAGATAGGCCCAGGTACTAGGTAAATGTTTTGATATCTCCTTTGATATATATTCATTATTTTTGTAGCCTATATGTACTACTAGATGAATGTATTAGGTGCAAGATGCTTTCCCTGCAGATCTACATTTTGGGTTCACTTAGTGTCAATGAATTTGGCTATGTGCCTTTAAGCTAATTAGTTTGTTAATTGATTGATTACCCAGCTTGAAGGTATATAAACTGCACATTCTGATGTAAGTTTTGTCTGATGAAGTAGCCTTGAGCTACGAAAGCACTCAATTTGGATTAAAACTTTTATATGCTTTTAGTAGCCATGGTGTGGAGCCTCCTTTGTTGCTTCTACATTGTATTTCTAATTTTGGAGGAATAGTTTGCCTGCACCACTTTATTGGTATTTACTTGTTCATGAAATTAGTATTGCTTCACTCTTTGAGGTCAGCCAAAAGTGCTCTTTGCAGCACCCGCAATGTACCTAGTAATGACTCCTTCTGTAATTCGTATGGAGTTACGTGTATTGGTAGCATATCTAAATATGATTGTAGACTCTTTTTTATAAGACCCATTGCTCCAGCTACTATTGGAACTATCTGGGTTTCCTTCTTCCACATTGTTCTAGTTTCTGCTTGCAGATCCTGATATTTTTTTACTTTGTGTCTCTGTGTACGGAGGACACTGTAGTCACTGGGTGTGGTGATTTCAATGATCAGTGCTACTTTTGTCTTCTTTTCCTGGACCACTATATCTGGCTTTCTAGCATCTATCTTTAGAACTGTTGGCAATGGATGATCCCATGTGATATAGACTTATTTTCTGTGAAGCTTTGTGACTCATGTTTCCAGTGTTTTTCAGCCACATCAATACCATAATGTTTGCACAATCCCCAGTGCAGCAGTCTTGCCACATTATTATGCCTTTCAATATACAGTCCTTCTGTCATTAGTATGTCACAACCAGCAACAAGGTGTGCAACTGTTTCCAATTCTGTTTTACAAAACCTACATTTGTCTGTTTCTCCTACATGTTCAATGGACTTTGTAAACCAACATGTACATAGACCACTGTCTTGTGCTGCCAAGATTAACCTTTCATCTCTTGGCTTGAATTCACCTCTACTTAACCATTCCTGCGTTCATTCCTGATCAACATGAGGTTCTTCCAGAAGTTTTCTATACTTGCAAGTATATTTATGCATTTTCCACATTTCTTGCCTTTTCATCTGATCCTTCACCTTATATTCTTTCTTTTGTTTTTTGGCGCATTCAGTTGCTGCCTGATATTTATCTAGTTCTGGTTTGATTTCCATTCCTGCTTGACGATGATATGCTTCTGCTAAATTAAGCAGGGAAGTCATCTTAGATTTATTCTTCTCATGTTTCAAAACTTTCAATACGTTTGGGTCTCGTGAGGTTAGCAGATATGTGTGGAGTCCCTCAAGTGCAGATGTACACATGCAATCAGTTTCAAGGAGGCCCATCCCTCCTTCGGAATGGGGAATATATAATCTTGGTATGTACTAATTTTTATAAATCATTCAGTGAGCATGAAGTATCCTTCTTGTTTTAATATCTAATCTATCCAACATGTTTTGGGGCCAATCAGTCACTCCAAAACTGTAAATTAGGACAGGAAGAGCAAATTGGTTTATGGCTTGGATTTTGTTCCTAGATGTCAATGCTGTTTTTAGGATTAATTTAAGTCTTCTAAAATATTCCCTATTAAGTTTAACTCACATTTGTTCATGTTTTATTGCTGATCCTTCATCAGTTCCCAAGTATTTATATACTCCCTCTTGCTTAAGTTCTTTTATATCACATTCTTGTCCCAAGCTGAGGTTTTCCTGGTTCTTCAGTTTTTCTGCTTTAAAGGTTGCTTTTGCAAATTTATCAATGCCAAATGACATTCTAATATCATCTGAAAAAAGCTTTGACAACTTGCAGCTGTGCTTTCAGTTCCTCAGCTGATGAGCTATACAGTTTTAAATCATCGACAAAGAGAAGATGAGAAGTCTTTATACTTTGTTGTTTTCTAGGAGCCAAATTATAGCCATAGCCTAAGCTGTTAAGTACACAGCTTAATGGGTTAACGGCAAGACAGAACAGCAACGGTGACAGAGTCACCCTGGAATATCCTCCTTTGAATTTTTATCCCTGGGATAATAATTTGTCCTTTATCATGGCTTAATTGCAAAGTGGTCTGCCATTGTTTCATGGTCACTGTAATGTAGTCAATCAGTGTAGGGTGTATCTTATACATTTTTAATGTGGACCAAGTAGTAGCCTCCCAGATATCCTTTGCAACAACACTCCTGAAGTGTTCAGCAGATGCAGTTATTCCCCTAGTTTTTGCTACCCCTGAAAATACCTTACCTCTTCTCATACGGCAGAAAGAAACCAATAATAGAAATTGATTAGAACATTAGTTTGATCTCTTCCTTTGAAAGGAAATATAATTGTCCAGTTTGTCTTTAAGAATTTGCATATAGTGATGCCTATTTGCCCTTCTAACGTCAGTTGTAAGCCTCTCCTTCATTGGAGTGGTCTGAGAAATAAATTAGCAGATAAATGATTCAAAGTAAACTGAGAAACCACCTGATAAAGAAATTTAAGATTTGTTCAAAGAGAAACATTATCCCTATAAAAAGAAAAAGTTCTTCCTAACAACAGGTCTGGAGTTCAGATATCATTTTGGTTGGTGTCACATTATTATTTAAGACAGTATTAATATCTGAAGATAAAACAGACTCCTGTGGAGGGAATGACAATATGCAGGTGACATTATATTTAGAAGCATAATCCTAAAAATATTTTATGTTACATCTGTTTAATGGGTAGCTTCAAAATACCCTTGAGAAAAATTTCAGACCATTCTCAGACAGGGGTATCAGTTTGGCCAGACACTTGTGAAATACACAAGACATTAGGTAGGCCAAAAGGCCAACCTCTTTCAACTCACTGCTGTAGTCATCCTATGTTTTTCTTTTTTTTTCTAGCAGTAAAACTAGCAAGAGTCAGTGATTCAGTCTCAACAGAGCTGGAGATTAGTGGCAACTTCAAAGACAGGAAGTTGGAATGAAGAAGTTATTCCTGCATTTGGTCAGATGTTGTAAGGAACTGGCCTAGACAACCACTGCAGCAAGGGAAACAAAATATGCCTGGGTATGTTGTCTGGGCCAGTATGGGATTACCCAGATAATTCTGAGACATTGCTTCTTGCACAATAGGCTCCCTCAGAGTAAACATAGGAAGAAGAATAATCAAGACAGAGACAATGTGGGGGACTTTCAAGATGGCTGCACAATGATCAACATATTGATTTGAGCTCTTTCAGTGAGCAAACACAAACTGTGAAAAAAGTGGACAGAAACTGTCATTTTGAGAAAAATGCAGTTACTGGATAAAAACAAAACAATGAGGCAAGGTGCCTGAAGATACTGGTAACCAACAAAAAACAAGTACAGGGACCAAAAGGAGGTCTATAAAGTCACGTACCAAGCAATAGTCAGAAGGAACAGCCGTTTATTCAAAACATCATTACCCTTCCAAAAAAGACAAATATCGTCCAAGTATCATTTATATAAACCCAACATTGGGCATACTCCGAGTGAAGAACAAACATTTCTTCCCATACCATAAGTACAATTTTGGCATAGGTGCGGGCACATGCCCCCATATCTACGCCCTGAATCTGCCTAAAGAATTCACCCTCAAAGAATAAGAAATAATGCCCCAAAACTAGATCCATGAGTTCTGTGTACACTAAAAAAGTGTTATAGGTTCATAGGTTCGTACTAGGCTATCTGCCCTAAGGCATTTATAAGTCTAGCCAGAGTGTATGTGGCTTACACCACCCCTTAGGATGAGAATACTACGCCCTTTTAGGGTTTAGTTTACTATGCCTCTGTCTAGTAGTGACACAGAGATGAACCCCGGGGTAAACCTACGATCTCCCATCCACTCGTCGAGATTTCTCTTGAATAGAGTCAGTGAGAGGCTCTGCCTAACATGGACTGGGATTCTGTTCCAGAGTGTAGGGAGCCTCTGGATTATGAATCTGTCCCTCCAGCACGTCCTATTTATTTCTGTGTTGAGGTTTAAGTCACTTGTTCTTGTGGCTCTGATGGATTTGGATTTTCTGAGGTGGAGCATGTCCATTAATTCAGGATTGGACATGGCCTTGTACGTCAGGCACAGATCACCTCTGAGTAGGTGGTATGCGACTGAATAGAGCTGGAGTTTTTTCAGTCGGGCGGCATATGACATATGTTTCAGACCCTTTATCCTCTTGGTGAGGAACTTTTGGGGTCTTTCCAACTGCTGCAGGTGTCGGGTGAGATACATCCCAAATGGGGCATTGTACTCAATCATTGGCCTGATAAGAGAAGAGTACAGGGGCACAATGACCTCTCTTGATCTAGATGTGAAACCCTTCATGATAAGGTGGGCAATATAGAAGGTCTTCCTAACCACTTTGGCAATGTGAGTGTCAAATGAGAGGTTACTGTCAACCTGGGTCCCTATGTCCCTGATTACCTCTTCCGTGCCAATGGATTACCGCCTATGTGGTAATTTGTCGGTACCTTGTTTTTCCCAAAGGGTATGACTATACACTTTTGGCGTTCAGCTTAAGGCCATGGCTCTGGCACCAATTATCCGCTTCTATGAGGCCTCTCTGAAGGATGTTTGTGTCCGCTGGAGTATCAATTATGGCCCAGTTTGCAGTCATCTGCGAACTTTGTCAGCCACAATCCTCCTATGTTTGCCTGTACCTCAGAAAAATAAATGCCGAACAAGAGGGGTCCCAGGACTGAGCCCTGTGGGACACCGCTTGTGACTGGCTTAGAGTCTGACATAGCTCCAGCAACTCTGACCCTGTGGGTTCTGTCCTTGAGCCAGTTTGCAACCCATCTTGTGACATATGGGTTTACATTTAAGCTGGTGAGTTTGTCTATGATGCCCGAGTGGGGTATTGTGTCAAAGGCTTTTGCAAGGTCAAGGTAGGCTGTGTGAACTGCCTTACCCTCATCAATGGCCTTAGTGACTGTTTCAAAAAAGTCGACCAAGTTCAAAAGGCAGGATCTGCCCTTGACAAAGCCAAATTGGGTAGGATTCAATGTCTGTAGGTCCCCAATGTCTTTGTTTATGAGTTCCATAATAATCCTCTCCATAGCTTTGCAGACCAGGCTCGTCAAGCTTATGGGGCGGTAATTTCCAGGGTCTGTAGAAGCACCACCTTTGTGAAGTGGGACCACTGTTGCCGTACGCCACTCTTTGGGTACGTATCCTGTAGTAAGGCTAAGATTAAACAGCAGCCTTATGTGTGGGTTTAGTTCCTCTTGGAGTTCATGTAGCACACAGCCCGGGACACCATCCGTCCCATTGATGCTGTGTTTTTAGCTTTAGAGAGGGCGGCTCTCACCTGGGCATCTGAGATGTTAGGGAGGCTACACTCTGCTGGGATAGTTATTTCTCCTTTTGGGGAGGGGGGAGGAGAAATTTGCACTGAACCTGTCTGCCAGAATGTTGGCAATGTCAGTGGGTTCAGTGTATTTTGTGTCATTTTGGACTAACTCTGAGCATATCTGGGAGTTTCCACACAGGTTTCTAACACAGCTAAAGAAGGCCTTGTGATTGTCTTTTGTGTCTTTTGCGATTTTTCTCTCAAAGTTGGCCTTGGATGATTTTATGAGTGATCGTAGTTTTTTGCTAGTACTGATCAGAGACGCCTTCCCTTTTAGGGATTTTGCTGTGTCATGTAGTAGTTTCCTCCTCCTGTTGTAAAGTTTGTTTATGGCTGGGGTCCACCAGACCGGGCGCCTGCCTTTGGGGGAAATGGGTCTTGGTTTTATTTGGGATTGCATGATCCATGCATTCTTGAAGGTGCCCATAGAAGGCATTTGCAAAGGATTCAGCAGTGTGGGTTGTGGTTTCCACTGGCCCAGGGGCCTTGAAGGATACCACTTCAGTCTTAAGAAGTGTGAAGTTTGCTTTTGAGAAGTTCTTCACTGTGGTCTTTGTGCAGGGGTGGGGGCATGTGGATTTCCAGTGAGATTAATTTATGGTCTGATCTTACCAAAGAGGGATATACTTCCAGTGTGGAGCATTTTGTCCCCATGTTTGTGATGATCAGGTCTAGTATATTGTCTCCTCTTGTGGGAATGGTGACTAGTTGTTCCATTGCATTTGAGTTTATGAATTCTAGGAACCTTTGGGCTAGGGTGTTGGGGCTTGAGTAATGTTCACAGTCTATGTTTGGGTAGTTGAAGTCTCCCAAAATGATGGTATTTGGAGAGACATTCATACTCTACAGTGTCTTCAGGAAGGCTGTGTGGGGTTCCTGAGTTTGAGAGGGTGGTCTATAGCATGCTACAAACTGTAAGGCAGTTTTGCCTATGGTTAGTTGCACCTGGATAGTCTCCGATGCTTCGTGCGTTGCCACTAACCTGGAGGTGTGGGTATCTTTGATGAAAATGGATACTCCCCCTCCTTTTGTGGTTCAGTCCAAGTTTTGGGGCCGGAAAGCATGATATGAGGTAAAACCTGATAGTGCTGGGGTGCTCTCAGGAGCCTTGAACCAGGTTTCAGTCACCACACAGACATCGATGTTCTCCATACTGAGGAGGGCTTCGAGGGCGTGCATCTTGAGGTTTAGACTTCTGGCATTGAGCAGCATTACCCTTGGTTTTTTTCCACTTGTGTTTTCTAGGGAGGTAGGTTTGTCATTTGAGCCTTGCCTAAAAAAGGCACTATATGGTCCAATTTTCCATATTGATGGATTGCCTCCTGGAACCACTCCATAACAGTTTTTTGGGGGGTTACATTAAATAAATCCTGTATGTCTAATGTGACCAAAATAAGGGAATCTGAATACATATATTTTGTAATACTCCTAAGGAAATCCCAAGAATCTTTAAGTATGCCACTGGCATTGGTCCAAACATATTTTAGTTTAAAATCTAAATATTTAGCCAGGGAGTAGGCCTTGGACGAATTGGCAGCCACAATAGGTCTCATGAGGGGATCCTCAAGATTTGTGTGCAGCTTGGGGATCCCAAAGATGGAAGGTATGCTAGGCTTCTCCATACAAAGATACTTAAAAGTGTCCTGACTGATGAGATCATCTTCTAGCATGTCACTCAAAGCAAAATCAATTTTGTGATATGCCAAATTTACTTCATTACTGGACACTCTAATATATCTGGATGTATCAATGTGTCAAATGTCACTTACTAACACCTCCATACCATCTAACCCCATTTTCCCAAAACCTGATGTATCTGTCAGCACTTTAAATCCAGCAGCCTTTCTACTACTGTCTGATTGCAACATGTAATTGTTTACTTGACATTTGGTACTGAGGCTATTTTTTGTACTAAAGCTATTAATGTATACTAAATATTTTTCTCAATAAACTCTGCAATTTGTTTACTAATGATTGTATTACTGTCTGTTGTCATAATAATGTACTGCTGTTCTATATTTGCACTAGTCTGATATAATAATAATGTACAATTGTTCTATATTTGCACTACTGTCTGATATTATAATGTACTGTTGTTCTGTATTTGTACTACTGTCTGATATAATGTACTGTTCTATGTTTGTACTGCTGTGCTGAATTTGTACTACTGTCTGATATAATAATGTACTGTTCTATATTTGTACTACTATTACAATGTAATGTTGTTCTATATTTGTACTACTGTCTGATATTACAATAATGTACTGTTGTGCTATATTTGTACTACTGTCTGATATAATGTACTGTTCTATATCTGCAAAACTGATTAATAATGTACTGTTGTTCTACATCTGTACTACTGCCTATTATAATAATGTACCGTTGAGCTATATTTGTACTACTGTCTGATATTATAATAATGTACCATTGTGCTATATATGTAATACTGTCTGATATAATAATGTACTGTTCTATATTTGTACTACTTTCTGATATAATAATGTACTGTTCTAAATTTGTACTACTGTCTGATATAATAATGTACTGTTCTATATCTGTAAAACTGTCTGACATAATGTACTGTTCTATATCTGTACTACTGCCTATTATAATAATGCACCATTGTGCTATATTTGTACTACTGTCTGACATTATAATAGTGCACCACTGTGCTATATATGTACTATTATAATGTATGTTGTTCTATATTTGTACTACTGTCTGATATAATGTACTGCTGTTCTATATTTGTACTACTGTCTGATATAATGTACCATTGCTTTATATTTGTACTACTGTCTGATATAATAATGTACAATTGTTCTATATTTATACTACTGTCTGATATAATAATGTACTGTTGTTCTATAGTTGTACTACTGTCTGATATAATGTGCCATTGTGCTATATTTGTACTACTGTCAGATATACTGTACTGTTCTATATTTGCACTACTGTCTATTATAATGTACCATTGCTCTGTATTTGTACTACTGTCTGATATAATAATGTACTGTTCTATATTTGCACTGCTGTCTGATATAATAATGTACTATTGTTCTATATTTATACTACTGTCTGATATAATGTATTGTGATATATTTGTACTACTGTCTGATATAATGTACTGTCATTTTCTTTTTGTACTACTGTCTGATATAATGTATCATTGTTCTGTATTTGTACTATCTGATATTATAACGTATTGTTCTATATTTGCACTACTGTCGGATATAATATACTATTCTATATTTGCACTACTGTCTGATATAATATACTATTCTATATTTGCACTACTGTCTGATATAATGCACCATTGTTGTGTATTTGTACTACTGTCTGATATAATAATGTACTGTTGTTCTATATTTGCACTGCTGTCTGATATAATAATGTACTATTGTTCTATATTTGTACTACTGTCTGATATAATGTACTGTTGTGCTATATTTGTACTGCCTGATAATAATAATGTACTGTTGTTCTATATTTATACTACTTTCTGATATAATGTACCGTTGTTCTATATTTGTAGTACTGTCTGATAGAACATACTGTTGTGCTATATTTGTACTATCTGATATTATAATGTACTGTTCTATAATTGTACTGCTGTCTGATATAATGTACTGTTCTATATTTGTACTACTGTCTGATATAATAATCTACTGTTGTTCTATATTTGTACTACTGTCTGATATAGTAATGTACTGTTCTTTATTTGTACTACTGTCTGATATAGTAATGTACTGTTCTTTATTTGTACTACTGTCTGATATAATAATGTAATGTTCTATATTTGCATTACTGTCTGATATAATGTACTGCTGCTCTATATTTATATTGTCTGATATAATAATCTACTGTTGTATATTTGTAGTACTGCCTGATATAACATACTGTTGTGCTATATTTGTACTATCTGATAATGTACTGTTCTATAATTGTACTGCTGTCTGATATAATGTACTGTTCTATATTTGTACTACTGTCTGATATAATAATCTACTGTTGTTCTATATTTGTACTACTGTCTGATATAGTAATGTACTGTTCTTTATTTGTACTACTGTCTGATATAATAATGTAATGTTCTATATTTGCATTACTGTCTGATATAATGTACTGTTGTTCTATATTTGTACTGTCTGATATAATAATCTACTGTTGTTCTACATTTGCACTACTGTCTGATATTACAATAATGTACTGTTGTGCTATATTTGTACTATCTGATATTATAATGTACTGTTCTATAATTGTACTGCATTATGATATAATGTACTGTTGTGTTATATTTTTACTATCTAATAATGTACTGTTCTATATTTGTACTACTCTCTGATATAATTTACTGTTGTGCTATAGTTGTACTACTGTCTGATATAATGTACTGTTGTGCTATATTTGTACTACTGTCTGATATAATGTACTGGTGTGCTATATTTGTACTACTGTCTGATATAATGTACTGTTCTATATTTGTACTACTGTCTTATATAATAATCTACTGTTCTATATTTGTACTGTGATATAATAATGTACCATTGTGCTACATTTGTACTATTGTCTATTATAATAATGTACTGTTATTCTACATTTGTACAACTGTCTGATATAATGCACCATTGTGCTATATTAGTACTACTGTCTGATATAATGTACCATTGTTCTATATTTGCACTACTGTCTGATATAATCTACTGTTGTTCTATATTTGTACTACTGCCTGATATTCTAATAATGTACCATTGTGCTATAATTGTACTATTGTCTATTATAATAATGTACTGTTCTACATTTGTACAATTGTCTGATATACTAATGCACCATTGTGCTATATTAGTACTGTCTGATATAATAATGTACTGTTGTTTTATCTTTGTACTACTGTCTGATATAATAATGTACTGTTCTATAATTGTACTGAATGTACTGTCCTATAATTGTACTGGTTCATAGGTAGGTACTAGGCAATTGGACCAAGGGCCTACATATGCCTAGCCAACAAGGTTCCCTGGCTTACGCCACCCAAGAAGGTTATTTTCCTGTGCCACTGTTGTGCAGAGCCACAGAAGTGATCCCTGGGGTGTATTTCCTATTTCCCACCGACTCATCAAGATTTTTCTTGACATAGATGGGTAGCCTGTTCAATGCTGTCTGATATTACAATAATGTACTGTTGTGTTATATTTGTACTACTGTCTGATATAATATTGTACTGTTCTGTATTTGTACTACTGTCTGATATAATAATGTACTGTTGTGCTATATTTGCATTACTGTCTGATATAATAATGTACTGTTGTTCTATATTTGTACTGCCTGATATAATAATGTACTGTTGTGCTATATTTGCACTACTGTCTGATATAAAAATGTACTGTTGTGCTATATTTGCATTACTGTCTGATATAATAATGTACTGTTGTGCTAGATTTGCATTACTGTCTGATATAATAATGTACTGTTGTTCTATATTCATTCTACTGTCTGATATAATGTACAGTTCTATATTTGTACTACTGTCTATTATAATGTACCGTTCTATATTTGTACTACTGTCTGATTTTATAATAATGTACTCTTGTTCTATATATGTACTACTGTCTGATATATGTACTGTTGTTCTATATTTGTACTACTGTCTGATATAATGTACTGTTCTATATTTGTACTACTGTCTGATATAATGCACTGTTGTTCTATATTTGTACTGTCTGATATAATAATGTACTGTTGTGCTATATTTGCACCACTGTCTGATATAAAAATGTACTGTCGTGCTATATTTGCATTACTGTCTGATATAATAATGTACTGTTGTGCTATATTTGCATTACTGTCTGATATAATAATGTACTGTTCTGTATTTGTACTACTGTCTGATATTATAATAATGTACTGTTGTTCTATATATGTACTACTGTCTGATATATGTACTGTTGTTCTATATTTCTACTACTGTCTGATATAATGTACTGTTGTTCTATATACTGTTGTGCTATATTTGCATTACTGTCTGATATAATAATGTACTGTTCTGTATTTGTACTACTGTCTGATATAATGTACTCTTGTTCTATATTCGCACTACTGTCTGATATAATGTACTGTTCTATATTTGTACTACTCTCTGATATAATAATGTACTGTTGTTCTATATTTGTACTACTGTCTGATATAATGTACTGTTGTATATTTGTACTACTGTCTGATAGAACAGTAATGTACCATTGTTCTATATTTGTACTACTGTCTGATATTATAATAATGTACATCCATTATACACTTGTACTTGTGGAGCTTTTCTCCTCGGGCATCCACTGAAAATAGGATCTTGGCTTAGTCAGACATCCTTGGTAATCAAAGGATAAATAAATAAATAAATATAAAATAAAATTATGCTACCTGGAAGAGAGGAAAAAAGTAATTAGGAGAACCAGAAAAGAAGAGAAACCACTGGCTAGATAGTATCCAGCGGCTGTTCATCAAAAAGCACTTCACATTTCACCTTTGTTACAGGAGACGGCTTACAGTAATTCAGAGAGAAAATAATGCAAATGAAGTCAGAGGTGTTTAAAATAAATGAAATACGGATGGAATATATCAACTTAAATAATAAAAAACTGGAAAAACAGAAGAAGCTTTAACTAGCTGTTTAGACTTAAAGTTGCACACATCCATCCATCAATCCTCAACCTCTTTTCCCATTTTTGCACATGGGGTTGGGGTCGGGGTCCATCTTCAGCCCCCTTTCCCATTTTTGCACATGAGATTGGGGTGTCATGTCAACAATGACAATCACATATTGCACACATCACAGGATGAAATGAAGAAAAGGCTGACTGAATACGGGATTCTTATAAAGAGCTGCATCAAAAAATTTATTTAGAAGACAGATCCTCTTACACACCACTGCAACCTGCTTAAGATCAATTGGCTACCTGTTACAGAGAGATCAACCTACATCCTAGGTACATTAATATATAAAGACTTAAAAGAAGGCTATTACCTTCAAATGAAGACAAACCTCCCTCTCAGGCAACAGCTAAATTCCCTAAGAAGCAGTCAAGAATATATTTTCTTATGTTGGTCCCCTTTGAAAACAATCACGGGAGAACAAGCTTTTTCCAGATTGAGCCCTGCTCTGTAGGACAATCTCCCAACTCAGATAAAAAGCATGGTTTTCTTAAAGGGCTTCAGTCATCCCTTATTGAACAACTTCACAATGAAATACTATGTAAATGCTTCAGGAATAATGGATAACATCATGCTCCTGACAGTCTTTGCATACACTTTAACTCAGCACAGATATAAGAACACCTACATGAACAGATGTGTAACCAATAGTTCAAGTAATGTGTAGGTTGTTTATAATACTTGTAGTTTACAATCACAGGAAAATCAAACAAATCACTTCTTACCTTAATTTATTTACTCTGCACAATGGTATGTCAGAGTATGCTTTGTTTCCTTAGCCTCATGTAAATGTTATTACCTCAATTAAATTAATAGATGTTAGGGTAGATTTAATAAACCCTACAAGGTAGCACACTGTTGTGTATTCAGTAAGCAGTTCTACACGGCGTGTAGAGCCATGTAAACACTGTGGAATGCTAATTACAGCATAAGCAGCTGAATTGCATGCTATCAACCAATCCAAGATGAAGAAGCTATTCAACAAGCTATAAATCAACAGTGTAGACTCAGTGCTGATTTTAACCGTGAATTCCAAAATATATTGGAATACAGCCATGGAAGAGTCTACAAAGAAAGAAGGTTAGGGGCTGCTGTTGCTTTAATTCATGTGTATGTGCAACAGACTGAAGTCTATGCTGCTGCTGTTATTAATAGACGGCCAAGAAGGAGAAGAGTTTCAGACCCCAGTTAAATTATCACAATCTGCATGAGGTGAAAACTGTAGAGAGCTACAGGGTAGATAGAGACACACTACAGGAACTGTGCAACCTCTGTCATCCTCAACTCAGACCTAGGCAAACTGAGGGGAACCAATACCAGTAAAGAAAAAGTATGTGTAGCACTTTGAATTTTAGCTACAGAAACCTTTCAGAGACCATATCATCTATAATTTTTTGAATGCTATCCTCCAACATGCCAGTGACCACATATATTTTCCCAGTACTCCTGAGGACAGGGCCACAAATATGCAGGAGTCCTACCCTGTAGTACTGGGTGCCATAGATTGTACATATATAGAAATCAAGGCAGCACACAGGAAACATTGAAGGGTCTATGTAAATTAAAAGAGCTTCCACTCCATTAACTGCCAAGTCATGTGTAATGATAAGGGTATCATCCTGAATGTTCAGCAGATATCAGCGTGCTGGAAAACCAGGCAGTTACCACAACACACATATCTGGCACACCTCCCAACTGTATCAGATGTTCACTAGTGGTGATATCCCACAGGGTCATTTACTGGGGGGGGTTGCAGGTTATGCTACACGAGCTAAATGAGGAATTAAACCCGCACATAAGGCAGCTGTTTAATCTCAGCCTTACCACAGGATACGTGCCCAAGGAGTGGCGTACGGCAACTGTGGTCCCACTTCACAAAGGCGGTGCCTCTACGGACCCTGGTAATTACCGCCCCATAAGCTTAACAAGTCTAGTCTGCAAAGCTATGGAGAGGATCATAATGGAGCTCATAAACAAAGATATAGGGGACTTGCAGACATTGGACCCGACCCAGTTTGGCTTTGTCAAGGGAAGATCATGCCTTTTGAACTTGGTTGACTTCTTCGAAACAGGCACCAAGGCCATTGATGAGGGAAAGGCAGTCCATACAGCCTACCTTGACCTTGCAAAGGCTTCGACACAATACCCCACTCGGGTATTGTAGAAAAACTTACCAGCTTAAATGTAAACCCATATGTCACAAGATGGGTTGCAAACTGGCTTAAGGACAGAACCCACAGGGTTAGAGTTGCTGGCGCTGTGTCAGACTCCAAGCCGGTCACAAGTGGTGTCCCACAGGGCTCGGTCCTTGGCCCCTATTGTTTGGCATCTACTTCTCAGAAGTACAGGCCAACATGGGAGGACTTTGGCTGACAAAGTTTGCAGACGACTGCAAACTGGGCGCCATAGTGGAAAGTGCATCGGACACGGATATCCTTCAGAAGGGACTCACGGAAACAGATAGCTGGTGCCAGAGCCATGGCCTGAAGTTAAACGCCAAAAATGTATAGTCATACCCTTCGGGAAAAACAAGGTAACCCCAAGCTACCATATAGGTGGCAATCCACTAAGCACAGAAGAGGTTATCAGGGACCTGGGGACCCAGGTTGACAGTGGCCTTTCTTTTGACACTCACATTGCTAAAGTGGTTAGAAAGACCTTCTACATTGCCCACCTGATCATGAAGGGATTCACATCCAGATCTAGTGAGGTCATTGTTCCCTGTACTCTTCACTTATCAGACCAATGATCGAGTACAATGCCCCATTCGGGATGCATCTCACCCGACATCTGCAGCAATTGGAGAGACCCCAAAAGTTCCTCACCAAAAGGACTCCAAAATCTGTCATATGCTGCCAGATTGAAGAAACTCCAGCTCTATTCAGTCGCATACCGTCTGCTCAGAGGTGACATGTGCCTGACATACAAGGCCATGTCCAACCCGGAATTAATGGACATGCTCCACCTCAAAAAATCCAAATCCACCAAAACCACTAGAGCAAGCGACTTAAACCTTAGCACAGATATAAATAGGACGTGCTGGAGGGATAGATTTATCACTCAGAGACTCCCTATGCTGTGGAATAAAATCCCGGTCCATGTGAGGCAGAGCACCTCGCTGACTCTGTTCAAGAGAAATCTAGACCTGTGGATGGGAGATCGTAGGTTTACCCCAGGAATCATCTCTATGTCACTGCTGGACAGAGGCACAACAAACTAATGGGCACAGTATTTTTTCATATAAGGGGTGGCGTAAGCCACAATAATTTGGGCTAGGCTTATAAATGCCTTAGGGCAGATAGCCTAGCATAAACCTATGAACCTATGAACCTATGCACTGGAACCATGGCTGATGACGCCCATCAGAAATGCGCGCACACACACACACACTGAAGAAAGTCATAATGAGGCACATACTCAAACTAGAAATATCATAGAGGATGTGTTTGGGTTGCTGAAGTCACAGTTCCGGTGTCTAGATACATCTGGGGGAGCACTGCAGTGCAGTCTATGTACATGTACTGATGAAATCTTCACCATCTGTGCCATGCTTCACAACATCATCCTGAGAAAACAGCTTTCAGCAGGATAAACAAGGGGAAGGGGCACACATTCCACTACCAATGGCAAGGTCACCACAGCCACAAGCGGGTGAGGGGTTAGAGGGGGTACCAGCAACTGCTGTGGGTGTAGGCAGATGTAGGTGTTCTCAGTATGCCCTCACATTGGCTAAGAGGCAATGCGTAGCACACTCAATCACCACCTAAAGGGCTAAAACCTTCCTCCTATACATATACATATAGTAACATTGATGCCAGACAATGCTCACAACCTTTACTTACCCATGTAAAGACTGTGTACTCCCAGCATCAGACAGACTCAGCCCTGAGCTAAAACTGTAGCAACTGCTGGATTTACAAGGTAAGTGCTGAACCTGGAGTATTAGAACAAAATTGTATAATAATACAAATGAATGGCATATCCTTGAATGTTGGCACTTGGCAATGTAAGTAAGTAAAAGGTGGGTGATTTGTACAGCAATGACTTCAACATGTGACAGCAGAGACTTATGTGAATACATGTGTCCTGTATCAAGTAATAGGCTTCAGGAATCAAGGATTCACACATTCATACTTCTCAAAAGTACTGATGGTCACTGAATGTCCTCAGTTTGGCCTCATATTTTTGTACTGGCAAATCATTAAAGAGAGAAGTTAGAAATTAATGAGACACATTTCAGCTTCAGACTTCATAACTTTCAGAAGATTCTTAAAAATACTGATGCAAAAACTGTTTTGATTCTATCAACTGTCTAACTTTGTAAGACAAAATATGCAAAAAGTCTCCCCTACTGTTCAGTTAATGTCACTTTTATTTAAGGCTTGGTCCAGTTCTGTTGCTGTAAGAGTGAGGGAGGCATGTATACATTACAAAAAATGCCAAGAAAGCAGTACAATAAGCAAAACAACATCACAAACACAGATATACTAAGCTATGCACCCTGAGCATCATGTATCTCTAAATCCAAACGATCAAAAACAAGGATATGGCACAGTTATCATCAATTACACAGTGTGGTGTGTGTGTGTGTAGGGCAGGAAGCCTAGGCTGACACAAAAGGTAAGTGAGTGCATGTGAGTAAGAAAGAGAAATAGGCAGACATTTGGATAAAGTAACAAATGGCCACTGAGACAGAAAGAGGTTTAAGCCTCATGGCTGGACCATATAGCTGTTGCGTCTGTATCTGTATAGGCACTCCAGGTGAAACTGGTGTGTGAGTGTCTACAAGAACACAGCCAAGCTCTGTGGTACCTCTAAGGCTTGGTATGTCATTTTCTATAGGTGTTCCGAGTGGTCGGTGTTCTGTTGTTTTTGTGTTGTCGGCTCGCTCATATGAAAGTCGGTGATGTAGTACTTGGTAAAGTAAAGGGGACCTATATATATATATATATATATATATATATATATATATATATATATATATATATATATATATATATATATAAATATGTTTCTTAGTGATATGTGAACATATCCAGTATATAGCTGAAAAATGCAATCATACCTTATCAAGATCAGCAATCTTCTGTGCAGCTAAATCCAAAGCAGTAGCAATATTCTTCTGTTATCCACATAAACAAGTTTCTTCACCTTTATGTTCCCTAGCTACATGGTTACCTTTTTATAGTGTAATTTAAAGGCTGTGAGCATGGTGAAGATGCAAATGAGGTGTGAACTCATTACAATTGTTGAATCCCAATTTCTGGTCTTTGTATAACAGATATAAACATAGTGCAGACAGACCCTCAGTGTTTGTTGGTAATCCATTACAACTGTGAATGATTACTGGTAGGGAGATGGAAAATACAACAGTAATTCAGACTCTCTTTCCTCCAGTGGGTGTGTCAGCCAAGTTAGACTTACAAAGTATAGAAGTAATTGTACCAAAGTTTTACATGTAAGTAAGCAGAACATTTCATAGTTTCTGTTCAGTAACATTCAACCTCCCCTAAATTTGTTGACAGCTGTATATTATTGCCATCTAATATCCTTATAGATTTTAAGCAAAATGATACAAAATGCCTTACAGATTGTGTGTCTCAGATTACTGGTCAGAGAAGAGAAGAGGAATGAACAACAAACACAAAGAGATAAGACAGAAGCTGCATTTCTGTAATAGTCACAAATGGTTGTGTGATCACCCATTGCACTACATCTGAAATGAATACATGATAAACAACTCAAAAGTGTACAACTGTCAAATGTTGTGTTAATACTGTGGATGATGTTGCAGTTGCTTGCATGCACAGTGATTTTCGTTCTGTGCTGCAAAACTGCTTCTGTGGCAAAGAGGGATAAGAAATCCTTACTATGTTTTGAAGGTTCATTGGAGTGAGAGTTCAAATCCAGATCTGTGTGAAAATAGTTCATGTGTACCAACATAAATTTTGTACTGTTGCTTATTTAACAGATTTCTTTTCTTCGTTTCTCCTAATATCCCTTTTTTATATGGCCAGTATTTGCATGGCTTAGCACGTGGGAAATGGAGAAACACAATAAATGTCATGTAAATACTGATCACAAGGCTAAAACAAGTTTAGCTTTGCTTAGCTTGTCTGTGTCATGCTTACCATTTTGCAAACCTGGACTACTGACCCACAGAAGAAGACAGCTCACCTGCAGATAGGATGTAGATATTCTAAAGGTCAAAAAGGATACATTGTTGCATTTTCTGCTTTCCATCACGAAAATCTGCTAAGCGATATTGTGCACCAGTTAACATACAGACGTTAACAGTGAAAGGGGAAATATCTAACATTTAACTATTCCTGTGGCAGCAGATGTAAGTGTAGAGCTGTAATACAGATGTTGCTGGGTTCTAATACAGGAAGTGCAACATATTTTTAGGGTTGTGAAAGTTCAGTATATAGTAATGAATAGGAAAACATACAAGTGTTATTTCAATATTCCTGTGGCAACATGTGTAAGTGTAGGGGTGCCATACACATGGTCCTGGGTTTTAATGCAGGAAATTCCAGACATTTTACGGTTGTTCCATTTCACATTATATTAAATATCACTTACAACATTTTATACATTATAAATAACAATAACTATGCATAGGAGTGGAGCTGATATGAATTGTATGAATGAGGAATAAGACACCCTTACTGTGTTTTGAAGGTTCAGATGTATGACTGGGGATACACTGTCTACTATATAACTCTGCTATTTGGATGTGGATGGCCTTCATGCTTAAATAAGACACATATACAAATGAATATATATTGTCAGGTCACACACATACATGGTTAACATATCAATCTATTACCTGCATATCTGCATTTATAAATAATTCATGACTACATCTGAGAAGCACTTCTTCTGTGGCAAAGATGAAAAAATCACAGCTGTGGAAGAAAATGTTTTGTCCATTATGCAAAGGTTCGAGTCCCACAATGTAAAAAATCAAATTTATCAGTGTATAAAGCCAAACCAAATTTGTGAAGTCATGAAATTTATGTCTGCAAATTAAATTACCCAACAGTTACAGTAGCACACACCCCTCAAACTAATGTCAAGTGTCAGATTAACCTTCAATTTTCCAAAACTGCTTTCCTCTCTGCTTATCATTGTGCAAATGTGGTTGGCATCATTGCTCGGGTTTGCTCACTGCCATTAAACGTAATATCAGGAATTGGCAGGAAATCATTATTTGCTATTGCACTGCTTTTGGGTTAGACATGTCTGGTGTTAAGAGGGGAAGGTGCCCAATTTATGGCACAAAGCTGGGGTACTCAGGAGTTGAGAATCTTTACTGGACGCCTGGTAAAACATTACAGCCAAAGGCTTTCGCAGGGGGACTATACCAGCTCTCAGTACAAGTCTGAAGCTTGGAATAGTCTGGCCAAGGCTGTATATCCAGTGCAACTGGTATCTCATGTGCTGGAGAACAGTGTAGGTACCACTTTCATGACTGAAAAAGTCTCACGAGGGATACACTCAAACCAGTTGTTGGATGAGTTCTGAGCTAGCAACGTCCCACAATTGTGTAAGTATACTAATAAAGAGAATTTATAATACATACAAAGCTAAATATAGACATGACAAGTATGTATAATGCTCTTCTGTTCTTTTCACAACTAATTTCTAAACAGATATGAATAGGCAGGCCCATGCTGACAAGCAAGTGGTATGTATACAACATAAGAGAAGTATTATTGTAGCTTTAAAATAAAAAAAAGTTTCTTTTCTATACAGTAGTATCAAAGTATGTCTGTCCTAACTGTAAAGGCAAGTATGCATACATCAATCTGTTCACAAACCAGCTTTAGGCGTCAAATGTGTTGCGAGTGAAAATACCATGACTAAGAAGTATAAAATAGTGCAAGCCTTTAATATTATTACATAAATTAAATTCTACACTAGTGGAATAAATGCCATGCTGTTAATCTCTATAATTGGACCAAACATATGTGCAATATTTGCACATTTCAAGGATTACTTTGAGCAAGCCATAATTACAGTTTGTAGTTGTTAAGAAGTATAATTAAATGTAAAACTTCAGAAAAATAGTTGAATTATTGTGATAATGAATTGTATGTCACATATGATGGTACTTATTTATCTCTTTTTTCTCTCTCCCCAATCCTCATCTATTTTTTAATTTCTATTATGTGTCATCAAAACGTCTCCATGTCATCGATCACTAACAAATTACTAAATGTATCACAGCACAGAGAGGAAGCCCAACCCCAGTGGATCAGACTGCCCCCACTCCACCTGCTCTGGCACCAATGGCCAGCAAATCTGGAACCTAACCTGGCAGTACTGCCTCTGCTGCCCCTGCACTATCTGTGCCCTCAAGTAGCACTACCCTGGCAGCTGGTGCTGTGGTACCCTCCGTTAGTATTGGCGGTGGTGGGGATTTCATCACCCACCAAGGAGATGCCAGGGTTGGTGCATAGGATCGTGCACGGCACCATTGGTGTACACTTATGTCAACTGGAGAGGCTGCTCTTCCTCATGGTCTGGAGGAGGAGACATCAAGCACTACAGCAGCTAGTGGAGTAAGGGGTAGATGATGACAGTCCTATAGGTGAGGACTAGATTCTCACTATCCCCTTGTTTGGCAGGCATGGGCTTGTGTTGTCCCCTCCCTCACCCCAATCGTGGTATCTCCCAACCTTTTGCATCTGTCACCATCCCTGTGTCTTGTCTTGTTTGCCCTGTTTGTTTGCATTTGCTTCCTGACCTACCCAACTTACCTGACCCAGAAATACCAATGTCGCTCACCCAGCATTCCTCTCTTACTGAAGTAAAAAAAAATGGGCACCTGTCCCACCAAAAAAAATCAGCCCATACATAAAGTACAGTTGTGTACACTTACCATGAATGTAGATGTTCAAGTGTATTCACTGTTGCAGTCATTACATTTGGGTAATCTGCTGGCAGGTTGCCCTCAGTCGGCCTGATTAACAAAGTCTTGGGTGTTGCATCGGTTGCTGTCCCTTCTTCCATGACGTCAGGTCCTCAGGGGTATATATATATATATATATATATATATATATATATATACACATGTAATTTAGAACACAAAATATACCTCCAAGTAAAAGCAAATACAACAAAAAGGCTTTTGAGCATAGTAACAGAAAGAAGAGGGATAAAAAGAGAAAAGTAGGGAGCTGGCGGGTGGGTAACCAGGACTGCAACAGTGAATACACTCAAACATCTACATTTATGGTAAGTGCACATAACTGTACTATGTTCTTCATGTTTCACTGTTGCAGTCATTACATTTGGGTAGAATCCCAAAGCTATGGTTGGGAGGATGGAATTATACAGCATTAGGAGCAGCTATAAGGCCTTGCAGGACAGCAGTGGCAAAGCCTGCTCTGGATTTAGAGAAGAGAGGTAAATGGTAATGCTTGGTGAACGTATGAACTGAACTTCAGGTAGCAGCTTCTAGAATGTCTCTGGTAGGAGCCCCTCTGAGAAAGGCTGCAGAAGTAGATGCAGCCCTGGTGGAATGGGATCTGATCCCTTTGGGGACAGGTTTACCATGATGCATGTAGCAGAAACAAATACAATGGCTTATCCATTTTGAAATAGTCTGCTTTGAAATAGCCTTTCCCTCTGCCCCTGTAGCAAATGCCATCAGTAGTTGCTCAGATTTTCTTAGAGATTTTGTCCTGTTCAAGTAGAATTTTAGTTGCCTGTGTACATCCGATGAATGCAAAATCCGCTCCCCCTTGTTCTGTGGATTTGGGAAAAAAGTTGGCAGATGAATGGTCTGATTGAGAGCCACACTAGATACCACTTTAGGCATAAAGGATGGATTGGTCCTGAGCACTACCCTGTCCGGCTAGAAAATAATAAAAGGCTTCACTGCCATGAGAGCCTGTAGTTCTGAAATCCTTCTAGCTGAAGTGACTGCTAAAAGAAAAGCTGTCTTCCAAGAGAGAAATTTTATGTCCGCAGTAGCAGCTGACTCAAAAGGAGGTAGGGTGAGCTTTTCCAAAACAAAATTGAGGTCCCATGCAGGAGTTGGCGCTCTCCTGGGAGGTCTTAAATTTCTGGCCCCTCTGAGATACTGCTTTAGCATGGGATGAGAAAAGAGGTGAGGCTCTGTGTTGTAATGAGCTGAAATGGCAGAGGCATGGATTTTTATGGAAGAGAAAGACAGGCCCTTGTGAAGCATCTCAGTTAAATATTGCAGAATCTGAGGAATATTTGGCATTGCTGTGCTTATTCCTTGTGCCTGAGTCCAGGCACAGAATCTTTTTCATTTATCAGTATAAGATTTTCTAGTACTAGGCCTTCTAGCCTCCAAAATGACATCCATCACAGGTTTGCTGAGAGATGTAACTGGTAAAATTAGTTGATAAGCTATGCTGCAAGATTGAGAGTTTGGAGCTGAGTGTGCAGAATTTGAAAGTTCTGCTGAGACAGTAGTTAAGGTGTCTGAGGCAGGTACCACAGAGGAAGGTGTGACATATTGCGTAGGAACGGGTACCAGTATTGGCGAGGCCAGTCTGGAGCAATCAGAATAATTTTTGTTTTTTCCTGACTTTTAGTAATACCTTGGAGAGCAAAGGCAGAGGGGGAAATGCATAGATTGATAGTTTTTTCCAGCTGAAGGATAGAGCATCCACTTTCCAAGCTTTTTTGTGATGGATTCTTCTGCAGAATTTGTCCAACTGATAGTTTTGGGGTGAGGCAATAAGATCTATGTCTGGGCCCCCCCATTTGCGTGTCAACATGCTGAAGATTTGTGGATCCAGTTTCCATTGGTGTGGGTCCATAAGATTTCTGCTTAGTTCATCTGCCAGAAATTGAGCTTGTAGATGTATTTGGTAAGTCAAGGCTGTGTTCCACAAAGCCATGGCTAGTCTGCAAAGGGGGTAGGAATGGGTAACCCCCTGCTTGTTTATGTACCACATGACTGTGGTGTTGTCCGTCTCTATCAGTAGTTGCCCTAGATGAAGAAAGTCCTTGAAAGCTGTCAGAGCATTCTGTACAGCTAGCATATCTTTCTGGTTGATATGTGGGTGCATTTGATTTGGGCTCCATTCACCCTGAATGCATCTCCCTGCCAGATGTGCCCCCCCCCCCAAGCATAGTCTGATGCATCTGTAGTCAGGGTTTGGGTGGCAGGGGGTGGAATGAATGACAGTCCCTTGTTTTGGTGATAGGCCTCTGCCCACCATAGGAACTCTTACTGCAGGCAGGGAATGATAGGAATCATTGTTCCCAGGCTGTGACAATGTTGACTCCATAAGCTTTTTAGGTACCATTGAAGTTTCCTCATATGCAGTCTTGCATATGGAATTAGAAGAATGCAGGAAGCCATGAACCCCAAGGCCTGCAGAATCTGTCTTGCAGATAACTGGGTTTTTGTGGCCACTTGTTTGAAATAAGTCATCAATTGGATTTGTTATTCTGGCGTGAGTTAAGTCATCTGGGCAGCTGTATTCAAGCTTGCACCCAGGAATGTAATTTTTTGAGATAGAGGGTACCAGTTGTGATTTCTTTACATTTATGGTGTACCTTAGGCAAGTTAGAAGCCTTTTTACAAATGCCAGATGGTATAGAAGAGTGTCCGTGTTTCCTGCCTGAATTAGACAATCGTCCAGATAAGGATAAATTTGAATGTTTGTCTGCAAAATGCAATTACTGGTGCCAGGCACTTTGTGAAGACCCTGGGCAGAGTAGATAAGCCAAAGGGCAGTGCAGAGAACTGGTAATGCAAATAGCCTGCTTTGAAGTGGAGGTATCTTCTGCAAGATTCCATGATTGGGATATGCAGGTAAGCCTCTTTTAAGTCTAGAGTTACCAACCAGGCATCCTTGCCTAGCGTAGGCATTAACTGTTGTAGAGATTGCATCTTGAATTTTGGAATGTCCAGGAAAGTATTTAGAATGGATAAGTCCAGAACTGGACGCCATGATTTGTCTTTTCTGGGTACCAAGAAAAGTCTTCAATAAAAACATTGTCCCTTTTCTGGTACTGGTTGAATAGGCCCCATGTTCATGAGGGACATAACTTGTTTCTGGGCCTCTGCCCACTGATTTGGAGGCAGATCTGGCCATCCGTTTGGAATTAACAACGTGTGTAAATGAAATCTGTATCCCTGGGATACTATATTTAAAATCTACTTGTCCTGGGTAATTAGATGCCAATTTTGTGCATGAAGTGCTAGTTTTCCCCCCAAAGGGGCGGCCAAAAATAAGTGCTTGGAAATAGCAGAGGAAAGTCATTGAGACTGTTTACTGTAGGGAGGTGCCTTGCTACTTCCAGATTTGGAGGTGGAGGCACCCCATTGTTTTCTTCTGTAAGTTCCTTGTGACTGAAACCTGGAGCCTTTGGAGTGTCTGGGTTTGACATAAGCAGCTCTGGTGGGCACTGGAAAGGACCAATTCTTAGTAGGCCAGTGCCTACTGAACCTGGGTGGCTGCACTTGTAGGAAATCTTTTACAGTTTGCATAGATTTAGCTTTGTCTTCCATCTTTTTCAAAACTTCTTCTGTGATATTACCAAGCAGACTGTCCTGTTGTAAAGGAGCATCCAACAACTTTGCTTTAACATGATCAGGCAGATTTTGCTCCTTGGGCCAAGCATGCCTTCTTATCACAGATCCAGTTACAGTGCCTCTGCAAGAGGCCTCCAAGGAATCAAAACCACATTGCAAAGTATGCTTTCCAACTTGTTCAGCTGAACGCAATAAATCCTGTAACTCTATTTTCCACACAGTCAGAAATCAACATAATTTTCTGTTTAAGTAAGCCCATGATATGCTGCTGATATTTAAGCATATGGAATTGACAGTTTAAAGCCCTGATTGCCAGGGTTGCATACATGTAAACCTTCTTACCCCATCTATCCAGTGCCCTGGAGTCTCTATCAGAAGGGGTAGGATTTTTAGTAGTAGAAGCCTTAACACCCTTGGGACCCTGAGAAATTGTTTCAGGGTAAGCAGTAGGGTTTTTAAAAAGGAATTTGTGGGAGTCACGAACCCTGTAATATCTGTCTGGCTTACTAGGAGCTGGAGGCAGGGAATCAGGAGCCATACTGGATTCTGAGAAAACATCAAAAACAATGTCTAGAACAGGAGGTATAGCCAAAGCCCTATGCTGAGGAAGAAGGAGGAAATCCCTAAGCCTCTTTTTGGATTCTGAAAAATCCTGACTCTCCCAATGAAAATGTTCCCTTAAGGTATGCAAAGTTTCTCCAAAAGAAAAATCCTCAGGAGGAGAAGCAGAAGGGATGGATTCTTCTGCATCAGAGTCATAAGGTGGAACAGATAATTCCTGATCAGAAGAGGAATCAGAAGAAATGGAAACCTGATCTGAAGATTCATAATCAGTGCCTTGCCTAGGCCTCTTAGCAGGAGGGGGTTGGGAACCCTTGATCAATGTAATTAAATCCTCAGCCATTTTGATAATTTGTTTTTTAGGCATAGGGACCTGTGCACGTGGCCCAAGTGTCAGTTTTTTAGACATAAAAGTTGGTTTTGGCCTTGGTTTTGAAGATGGTGTCGGGTTAATATACAAATCTTTAGGCCTGAAAACACCCTCAGAAGCCGGTGCCTGCTCAGCAGCTCCAGACCCATCTAAGGTAGAGACATCCGCGGGTTCAATACTTAAAGTGTCTCGTGGCATACCGGACTCTGAATGGGTCTCAGTAGAGGCCTGCGAATCAAAAGTAGCGGGTATCAGGGGCTGCAAAAGTGCCTTACTGAGTACCGGCGAACCGGCGACTGGCTTAGGAGAAGCTTTGTCATCTGTTTTGGACCTCGACGGTCTGTCTCTGTCTTTTTCTTTGCATTTTTTTGTGAATTCCGGTAGTCGGATTGTTGCCGATGACATTTCAGGATAGTTAAATCTTGAGCCAAAATATTTAGATGCAAAAATATACTGACACTTAATAGTGCGTTGGTTAAATTTAGCACAAAACTGACAGCAAGGCGCGTTGTGTTCTGGGCCTAAGCAAGGAATACTGTACAAATGAAAATCCTTATGAGGTATTTGCTTCCCACAAGTAATACAATTATTAACTTTTACTGACATCGGTAAGGAGTAAGAAAAGCTTTCCCCAACGGGGTACTTAACTTTAGGTTGAAGACTTCGGTTCTGAAACTCGAAAACGAAAATTTCAGGAGTTGGCTGACCAGCACTTGCGAACTGCTTCTGCTTCGGGCACAGCACAGCAAGAAAGACTGAAGAAAATGGCATCGGCTGCATGTTTTATACCCCTGACGACCTGACATCATGGAAGATGGGACAACAACCGCCGCAGGACCCAAGACTTTGTTAATCAGGCTGACTGAGGGCAACCTGCCAGCAGATTACCCAAATGTAATGACTGCAACAGTGAAACACGAAGAACATTTGTTTTATTTATTTTACATTTGTTGACCGGGCTAGTCTAACTGGATATATGTCCATTTTCAGTAGAGGCCCAGGGAGAAAAGCTCCAGGTGTAATACATAGTAAAAAATATAAAAAAGCAGTCTATATAAAAATTAACATCTCTCCATTACACGTCTTCTTGACACACATTAGTCAGTCCAATTCGCTATACAACATGATTGCGTTCTTGTTACCCCTCTTTTTGGAGGTGACGCTCCAAATTCTGCTAATATTCTGTACATATGTTTTATTTTATACTGTTGAAGAAATTGATAGCTATGGTTCTTTCCAACCTCCTTCCTGCATGTACCTATATTGCTTTCTGTTTGTTCTGCCTCCTGCTTGCTCCTCACATTTCACCAATTTCCTATCAACCTCATTTTAACACGTATAAGGTGGTCAAGAAATAGAATCGCACACAACACACACAAGTAAAAAAAAAAAACAATGGAATTCTTAACTTTTTGGCATCTATGTTTGCATGAAGTTTGGCACTGCACATGGTGAACAGCTCTTTATTGGTGCAGTTACCTCCATGCAATGCCACTTAAACATGCTGCACTACATTAACACATGCTAACATACTGTGAATGTAGTATAAAGAATTATTTCATTGCATTATCACTACTTATTTAAAAGTATTACATACACCTGCATTTGAACCCAGTATCATCTGGGCTCCAAAAGTAATGTGTTAATGTGTTTACACCTGCTGCCACAGAGTCAGCTACACAGCAGGTGTATTTCATACAGTGAATACTGAAAACTCTTATAATGTTAGCTGTGAACCTTGCGTTTGTTCACTGTTTAACTACACACAAACAGGAGAAGCAGTAGAAATGTGCATCTCGCATGTGCAAACACTTTGCCATCAAACTTGCAACCCCACTGCTCGGTGATGTGTTATACAAAGTGGACAATAGCATGTATTACTTTTGTTTACTGTCCATTTAGTGTTCAATCCATGAAACGACATGCGGAAACACAAACAAAATGAAGGCACTATCTAAGAAAATAACACATATTTACAATGCAGTCATCTGTTACCTCCCTCCATACACTGCAACCTCGGTCTCTCAGTACTTGTTCACAAATACATCAATTACATCACAGAAATAAATGTTTTCTTGTATACCATGCACATCTTTATAATTACAATACTCATTCAGATATTCCAATACTTGCAGTAATGTGGACATCTTGGTTGCGTACAGTGTGCAGAGCGCTCTCTTATAGTATACCTGTACATTGGAAATACAACTATCACAAAATACACATTACACACTCACCAATCTGGTAACATGCAGAACTTTAATATCTTGACAGACATGGCTAGCTATCCATTTCATGCAGGCCTCCCAACATCTCTCCAACATCCAGTGCTGATGTCATCCACTATAAGTCGTCCTGCAGCCTTGTAAAATTCCCACTTGTCCTGTGGCACTTGGGTAAAGCACTAAGTTGTCTAGCCCATATACTTGGGGTCCATGTGTGTGTGTCTATATGCGTGTCTAGTCAGAAGGCTATAATTTTGTATCCTGCAGTTACCACTCCAATCCCTTGAATTGTGAATATTTTGACACTTGCACATGAATACACATCCATTTTATGCAAGCCTGCCAACATTTCTGTCCAACATCTACTGCTGATGTCATCCACTATAAGTTGTCCTGCAGCCTTGTAAAAGTCACTCTTGTGCCATGGCAGTTGCATAAAATGCTGAGTTCTCTAGTCTGTATATGTAGGTAGGGGTTCTGATCTCATTGCAGTCAACTGGGAGATGTGTGTATCTACCTAGTCAAAGTGTGTATCCTGCAGTTACCACTCCAATCCCATGGATGCCAATATTTTGACACTTGCACATGCCTACACATCCATTTCATGCAGGCCTCCCAACATCCACTGCTGATGTCATCCACTAGAAATTGTCTTGCAGCCTTGCAGAAATCACACTGGTGCCATGACACTTGCGTAAAATACTGAGTTCTCTAGTCAGTGTACTTGGTTAGGGGTTCAGTTCTCACTTCCGTTAACTGTGTGTGTGTTTGTGCACTTGCTTGACAGAGACAGCATTTTACACAAGCATGTGGGACACTGTTATTACCATCTTCTCCTCACCAGACTCTGCTGATGTCATTACCTATAAAGTTTTGTCTGACACTCTCCAAATCAGACTCGTGCTGTGGCGCTTTCTTAAAATACTGAGTTCCCTAGTTGGTGTACTTAGGTAGGAGTTCTGTTCTCACTGCAGTCAACTGGGGTGGGTGGATGTGTCTGGTGTATGTTTGTGCACTTGCTTGACATTAGAGAGAGCCTTTTACACCAGCATGTGAGACACTCCTATTACCATCTTCCTGTCACCAGACTCTGCTGATGTCATCAGCTATAGGTGATTTGTGAATGTGCAGTACTTCCATCAGGACAGGATCAAAGACTGGCCTGTAAGCCAGGCACAAGTCACCTAACCCTATACAATACAGATTACAAAGACAGGGCTTTCAGTCTATCCACACACATTATGGCATGGTTTGCAGGCCCTGTGTTTTCTTGGTGAAAAAACCCTGTGGTCTCTCCAGCTGCTGCAGGTGTCTGGTGAGGTGCATGCAAAAGCAAACATTGTACTCTATTAGTGTTCTGATAAGTGTCAAGTACAGTGCAGTTAAAACATCCTCGGATCTGGATGTGATGGCTTGACTCATGAGTTGCATGACGTAGCCTTTCCATACCACTGTGGAAACTTGGTGGTTGAAGTTCAGACTGCTATCTGTGTGTGTTGTCAGGTCTTGCACTACTGGGTATGTTGTCAATGCTGTAATTAGCAGAGAATTTCACTTTGCAGAAGGCAAACATAATGACACATTTTTGTGTTTATTTGTAGACTGTGTGGCTTTGGCACCAATCATTTGTCTGTGTTAGCCCCTCCTCTAATAGGTTAACATCATTAGTGGATTCAATGATTGCACCAAATATACAATAATCAGCAAACCTGGTAAGCCAAAGGCCATATACTGTACCCTGGACTGTCAAAAAATAGATTCCAAATAGTAACGGGCCCAGCACAGATCCTTGGCATACACCACTGGTGACAATTGTTCTGGTAGAGGTTGATTCACCAACTGGTTAACCATCTAGTGAAGTAAGGGTTAATCCCCAGTTGGGAGAGTTTCTCAATATCTGAGTGGGGGACTGCATCAAAACCCTAGGTCAGATCTAGACAGGCAGTATGCACTGTCATCTCCATCACAGCCTATCACACAGAATCAAGGGGCTGTGACACCATCACAGATCGCTTAAAGCATGACTCAGAGCACACATCTACCAGACACAGTTGGATCCACACTTCAACACACCCTCCAGATGGAATATATTCCTGTAAAAGGGAGTACATCAACATGCATCCATCTGAGTGGAGGGGGGACAACACCTGATGAATGCATGTATAGACATGTCCCAACTCTCCTTATCTGTGAGGTAGACCAACATGTAATCAAGGACCTTTTCTAAATGGACATTGGTAATATCCCGGCTGTGTGGAAGAGATGTGTGAGTTGTTAATGCTACATCCATGTCTGTTACATCTGTTAGATATCCTCAAGAAGGTTATCGAGGACATGCATGATGACATTATCATCCTATGGAAGTTGACCATTCCAAGGCATTTGATACAAATCCACACTGAAGTATTAACTCAATACTATCACAAGTGGCCATAAACACCTAAATCACCAAATGGGTAGACCACTGGCTCACATACATGCCATCTAATTATGTTGAAATGTGTGAAGTGACCTATATCTCTAGTCCACTGATCAGGTCTGTACATCAGGATGTGGTTCTAAGTCCTTTCCTGTCCATTATTTGAGTTACAGACGTCAAGAATGACGTACACATCCTGTGTCCAAATAGCTGTCTGGAGGACTACAGATTGTTGGCAATCATTGACTCCAACTGTGATATTAGCATAATACAGACTGTACCAGCACACACCAAAGATTAGTGCCACAGCCATGACAACATGAGATGAAAAAGAAACATAGGGGATTGGTTATATGAAAACAAATGTACTACCCAATGATAATGCTGACATCACACCCCTATGAACAGACCAAATGGTATGTGACCTGTATCCTGGGGTAGATGGTATGTGGAACGTCCACCAGCATGTGCCCACAATGGTGACTACTCCCCTTGTAACAAAACTCCTGAGTATGTGCAGCACATCCACATCAAAGGCCATAATACCTCTATAGTTCACAGCCTTCATCACACCATGCACACTTTTTAATGCACCTCCCTAAACATCATCCAGTGATGTGTAACTGAATTGTACCACCTTTGATGAATTGAGCTCCCACATATCCTATTGGCCATACCTAGTTATTCTTTTTGTTGCATAAACATTACTGATTGTGGAGAACCCCCATCAAAGTGTCACACCAGATGCATTTGTGATCCCTGTTGCAGTGATGCATACACTACTTACATAGCTATTTGACAACATTCATGGCACAGGTTACATTTGTGACAGTGTAGATTGTGCCATGTATATGTCATGCACACCAGGCAGCTAGCCTGGGTTTATCATAATGTCACATACAGGTATAGCAGTGTCTCTCCTAACACCTCCAGCAGATGTTAGTGTCAGGATGGTGTGCTTGATTACCCTCATAGACTGCTGACATGTCATAATAGTTGTACAAGTGTGTCCATGCAGAACCATCTATGATCACTCAGTATCATGCATGCTATGTCAGAGACTTGAGCTTACTGGTGGTGGTATTCTGATATTGCCCATGATCGTGAGTGCTTCTGTTTACTGTTGTCCATAAGCCTGTAACTGTGTCCCACATGATGGAGACCTCTACTGACATACAGTCATATTCAGGCAAATCAGTTTGCACAGCTTCAAAATATGCCCATAACCCCAATTGTATATAACATCCCTGATAGATGTCGTCTCCATTGTTCATGTCAGGATGCTTATATCACAAAGACATCTTCTCCATGGCAGCCACATAATATACATTTTCACTCTGCAGTCCGTACTCTGCCATGTTGATATGTGATTAGATTTCCTACTATAGCTGTCTTCCATTTACATGCCCTCATCTGCTGTACATTATGATGTTTCACCTGTCCTCATTCCGTGTTCATTCCTACAATTCATCTGTGTGTTCATATTCAATACACATACTTCCCCTGTTTATTATAAATGGCAGTCCATGTTCCATTATGGATCATTTAAACAACAACCTTTGTTAAGAATGCCTGAAATGGTATTCCACAATATTCTGCACTATATAAACTGTTCTGTAATGTGTTTGGACTATATACATTGCTATATCATTAATCCTCTTAATCAATGTGGCATAATGTGCAATCCTGCAGACCTAGTTTGCCTGTAGGTAAAAAGGTCTACATATCTGCTGCTATCTGTGTTACTTTACATGGTTTCTTGGTCAGCAACACTGTTGATAGCCACAAAACTGTGCTTGCTTACATTTAAACGTGTGTGGCATGAATATGTAATTACTGCTGCTGCTCTCCATGCAAACATGTAAACTCCATGTAGGCTTCACATAGTTTACTGAATTCCACTGGTTATGTGTTCACTATTACTTTATTAAGCATATAATAAATTTATGCAACTGTATTCTTTTAAGATATATAATTTGTAAACAGGTGTATAATTAACTGTAAACATGTATATAACTGTTGGTGTCCACTTGTAATCTCTGTAGTTATGTCATATGGGCCAGGGTTTTGACTGAAAGGGGTCTTCAGACAAGCTCACTCACCCAGTTAACAAACAACAAATAAAAATAAAAACAGAGAATGCAACAAAACTCGAGACTTTCTGCTATACCAGAGAAAATGGAAGAAACAGAATGTTTTAATTTTAGGAAAGTACAAATAAGCAACTAGACTGGTGTTCCACAGCAGGATTTGTTAATTGAATGGGCACATTGTGTGCACATTCCAAGCACGGTAATGAGAAGGCAACCAAGATCTATATTAGTAAGGAATGGATGCAATCATACCTGCAGAAATAATTGCTCCTGACAAAATTGTGGAAGAAAGGAAAAGTATTAAAAACTGGAGATGACAGATTGTTTGTAGAAAATGATAATTCGCTCTACACCAGGTAGGAGAGAAATAATTTACCTCAGCAATCAATGAATGTGAAGTGGCAGGAGTTAAGATTCAAGCTGCTGTCTCCAGCTGAATTCAGAATATCTTTTTTCTTGGAGGATCAACGACATTTTTTGATGCAGGTCATGCTAAGGAAGAAATAAAAACATTTACAACAAAGCCAATGGAGAGACACTGCCAGTAAAACCCTATTTGTCCAAAGGAAAATGCTTGAGAAAGAAAAAAGCACAGGAGCAGGCTAGAAGAATCAAGAGTACTCAGACTTAAACCAGATAGTAATGTTGGAAATTGCAGATTATCAGGAAGGCCAGGAACACTGAAATTACTGAATAAATGAGAGACTATAAAGTATCACTCCCAATAGATGAAGGAGGATAAAGTACATCTATGCAAGAAAATGTGGCACAGAAAGTTTGGAATTCGGTTGACTTTGTTAAACATGTGGGTGAACTGTAAATTAATACTCCACTTTATGTTATTAATGTTTAGAAGGCCACTGAAGTGAATGAAGAAATAATTACAAATGTTTATTATTATTATTTTTTTATAAAACACTCGATATAAATTACATTGTATATTGTAAAGCAGTTTTGGACAGTGATCAGCCAAGGACATTTTAAATGTGTAATGGGGGAGTTATCAGTGACTGCTGTTTATACTAAAGATATAAAAGTAAGCAAATAATTTTTCTTAGTTGTAACATATATATATATATATATATATATATATATATATATATATATATATATATCTATATATAGGTTTTACACAGTAACAATATGTGAAAGGCTTGACAGGAGAAGTTAAAGTTAATATAATGCTGCGATCCTGGGCTGCCAGGAGGGGTGTGGTCTATAAAATTGTACTGATCATATTATATATAACATTAAGATAATTTCCTTTGATTTTACAAGAGTGGCTGTCTATGCTATAGACATGTTTTTTGTTAAGTAAAGAGGCTCAAACGAATAAGACAAAATGATGTAATGCAAGGAAAAGTGTAAGTTTCCTGCATCTGAAAAGTTATTATAGGTACACAGGTAGTTACTATGTGTACAGTCCAGAGCATCACTGAGGACCCTAGCACACATTCCCAGTTCCCTCCATGCTCTGCTTGGTTAAGTGACTTGCTTAAGGTCAAATAGTAGGCAAATGAGGGCTGAGGGAATACAACTCTACCACAGAAACTATAACCCATAGCTTTAAACCTTTGTAGCAACTTTTAGCTTGTTTTATTTTTCTTCCATTAGCAAATGGTCTCAGTGGGAGATGAGAAGTCTGTAAGTACAAGCACCTGACCAGGGGAATTCTGCTGATTACATACTGAGTAAAATTTACAAAGATTTCTTCATGCATCCAGAAAGTTATTAGCTTACTTTCCTCTCACTGATGACTTCTTTCAACTGGAGGTGAGTTGGCTTCAGGTAAAAAAACAACCTTGAGAGTTCAGGGCACTGCTTGCTGAGAGAAATGACACATTTAAAGGTACAGTGGCAAGCAGTTCAGTGGAAAATAGTTTTATCTGTCTATCCTTTGTTAACCAGGTTAGCCTTATTTTTTTTTTAATTTCTCCATGTCTTTTGGGTTTCTACTACCATGACGAGAATGGACCCTATTCATAAGTCAAAGTATGAATAAAGTTCATGAAAGTAGTATTGTTTCAATCTTTGATGTTAGCTGTAAGTGCTCTTCACAGCACCCACAATGTGCCCAGTACTGACTCCTCCTGCAATTCATACAGAGGTACATGTATCAACAACATATCTAAGAAATATTATACATTTTTTATAAGACCCATTGCTCCTACTACTACTATTGGAACCAAGTATCCTTCTTTCACATTGCCCTTGTTTCTCCCTGCAAATCTTGGTATTTTATGACTTTGTGTATCTCTGTACATAAGACACTATAGTCAGTACGTGTATCAGTTTCAATGATCAATGCTAGTTTTGTCTTCTTTTCATGACTACTATACCTGGTTTTCTTGCATCTATTGTTTTGAACTGCTGGTTGTTGGTGATCTCATGTGACACAAACCATTATTTTCTATAATGCTATCTGGCTGTTTCCAATGTTTTTCAGCGACAATATTATAATGTTTGCACAAGCCCCACCACAACAGTCTTGCCACATTATTATGCCTTTCAGTAAACAGTCCTGCCATTAGTATATCATAACCAGCAACAAGATGTTTGACTGTTTCACAAAATCTACATCTGACTGTTTCTCCCATGTGTTTAATGGCTTTTGTAAACCAACATGTACATAGTCCACCATCTTGGACCACCAATATTAACCTTTCATATTTTGGTTTAAATTCAAATTCACCTCTTCTTAATCATTGTTGCATTTGATCCTAATGAACATGAGGTTGTTCCAAGAGTTTTCTATACTTGCAACTATATTTATGGAATTTCCAAATTTTTTGTCTTCTTATCTGATCTTTCACCTCATATTCTTTTGTTTTTTGGCAGATTCAGTTGCTGCCTGATTTTAATCTGCTTCTGGTTTGATTTCCATTCCGCTTGAAACCAATTTGCTTCTGCTAAATTATGTAGGGAAGTCACCTTATACTTACTCTCCTCATGATTTAAAACTTTAACTGCATTTAGGTCTTGTGAAGTCAGCAGAAATGTATGCGGTCTTACAATTGCAGATCTATACATGTAATCAGTTTTAAGGAGACCCATACCTCCTTCACAATGAGGAATATATAGTCTTGGTATACACTGATTTTTATATGCCATTTGATAAGCAGGAAGTATCCTCCTTATTTTCCTGTCCAACCAACCCAACACCTTTGGGGGCCAGTCAGTCACTCCAGAACTAAGTTAGAACAGAGAAAGCAAATTGGTTTTAGTTGGACTTTGTTCCTAGATGTCAGCACTCTTTTCAGTATTAATTTTAGTCTTCTAAAATATTCCTAAGTTATATTTGCATTTGTTCATGAGTTAATGTTGATCCTTCATCAGTTCCCAGATATTTATACACTTCCTCTTGTGCAAGTTCTATCATAGCACATTCCTGTTCCAAGCTGATGTTTTCCTGGTGCTGCAGCTTTCCTGCTTTAAAGATTGCTTCTGCACATTTATCAAGACCAAATGACATCATTAATATCATCTGAAAAAGTTTTGACCACTTGCAGTTGTGCTTTCAGTTCCTCATCTGATGAACAATACAGTTTTAAATCACCAACAAAAAGAAGATAAGAAGTCTTTACACTTTGCTGTTTTCTGGGAGCCAAACTGTAGCCATGGCCTAATCTTTTAAGTAGACAGCTTAATAGGTTAAGGGCAAGACAAAAGAGCAAGAGTGACAGAGAGTCACCATGGAATATCTCCTCTGAACTTTATCCCTGGAATAAGAATTTTTCCTTTATCATGGCAGAAATGCAATGTGGTTTGCCACTGTTTCATGGTCTCTGTAATGTAATCGATCTTATATATTTTTAAGCACTCTTATCCATGACTATGGAATACTGTCTAATTCTTTTTTGTAGTCTATCCATGCCATACTTAGATTCTTCCCCTTTTATAGTTCTCTATTAAGACTTTAACAACAAATGATTCTTTGCTCACATGACTTTCGTTACCCTTTTTTTCTATTGCCATTATTGAGTTTATACATCATCAGAAGGCAAGTTATTGGTCTATAGCTTTTAGGACAGTTTGCAGATTCACTCTGGAAGGCAAGTTATTGGTCTACAGTTTTTAGGACAGCTTGCTGATTCACTCTTAAGTAGGAGTACTGTTTTTCCTGTTAACCAGGTTGGTGTATGTTCAGGGTGCTCACATAAACAGTTCTTACTCATGTAAAGATGTTAGTACTTTAGCCAGAATTAGGTGCTGCATCTGAGCCTGGGGTTTTCCAATTAGAACTTTTTCTTAACTTTGTTTCAATCTCTCTGGCCATTACTTCATCCCATTTAATATTCTGTACATTTGAATTTCTTTTACTTCTTCTATACAGTCAGCATCTTTGTTATGTTCCACCGGATCTTCATAGATATTTCTCCAAAATGTATTTATTTCTTCTTTTTTTCTGGTAATGTTTCAATTCCCTTTGCCTTGTTTCCCAATTCTGCATAAAACTTTTTTTATCGATACATTGATTATTTTTGTACTTTTACTTTATATTTATTTGCATATCTTCTAAGTTTTTCTCCCTGTGTTATTTTAATTTATTTTTTTCTGACAGTGCACAATAGATCCTAATCTGTTCTGATACTGCTCATTGCTTTTATCATGACTATTTTTGTTGATCTATTCCCTCTTCTATACTCTTCTAACAGTGACACATTGCCTTAATTGCTTTATAGTTTTCTCTATTTGATACTTCCATGATGGTATTTGATTTCTCACCTTCCTTTCCCTTACTGCCCTGTGGTTTTGTGGTAAGACTTTATCAACTATTAATTTAGCTGCACAGTAATAGATCCTATTATATTGTATGAATCTCTATGAACAGTCCTAATTACAGTGTTCATTTGTTTATTAAAACATAACTTTTGGGTTTTGTTGACTTTCTGTAGTCTATTTCTTTTATTGATCTTAATCCACCTCTTAAATCAAACTCCTCTTTTTTTAGATTATTTTCTTCTAAACTGAGGGCACATTTTTTGTTCTCCATTTTCTGCGGACATTCTACAGAATATTCCAGAGCATCTTCCTATGCCACATTCTCTTCAGTTTCATCTTGTGTCCTTCATTGATCTTTCATGTGGGAACTCATTGGCCTATCATTCTACAACATTGATTGCATCAGAGCTGCCAGAGTTTCCTGTTCCTTCCTTTGCTGTGCAATGCCACCTGAACTTTTGTACTGGTATTCTATTATTCTATGGAAATCTCCAAAGTATCTTCATATAGCAACTGATCAGATGTTTCCCTTCCACTGGTATCTCCTTAATTAGGGGATCCTTTGCTCTATCCTGCTGTGATGTTATCAGAGTTAGATTTTCTACACTAAATCCTTTTGCAGGTAATCTATAACCCTTTTCATTAACTTCTCCATTACCGATCCTCTTTTCCTCTGTTTTCTTTCTTTTTTTTTTTGTATTGTAAAATTTTCCATAACCAGATGCCTTTGTCTATATTTCTGTTCAAATGTTGTTGGCATTACTCTTTTTGTATTGATTAGATTTTTCTCCTTTGCATAAATATTGTACTATATTAAATCTCTTTTTCTTTCCCATGTTCATATTTCTTCTTCAGATGTTTCCTGCTTCTCCTAATTTTGCGACTCATTGTTCCATCATGTTGTGATATAACCTGAGTTAGACTTTCTACAATAAATCCTTCACTTTGCAGGTATTCCATAACTTCATTTTCTATTTTTTTTTACTTCTACTTCACAAACCTTCTGTTCTATGTTCCCTCTTTGTGATCTTATTTTTTGTATTGTGAATTTTTTCCACATCTGGATGCCTTTGCCTGTATTTCTCTTCAAATATCTTTGGGGCTGCTTTTTCTAATGATTAATTTGGCTTTCTCCTTAGCATAAATATTGCATCATACCAAATATCTTTCCTTCAAACGTCCATATTTCTTTTTCATACTATTCAAATATCTCTACAGATTTTGTTCTTTATATTTTCACAGTTCCTCAGTCACTTCCTTTTGCAAAGGCCCAAGGTTTCTTGGTGTATATAATGTTTTTCATAAATCTGTTGTATTAATGAACATAAATGTGTATTTGAAGCTTCTGATAGTTTTTCTTGTGCAAGTACTTTTATTTCCTGTAATTTCTCACAATCTTTCTATTTGGAAATTCAGAGCTTCTTGCATAATAGTAACAATACATAATTTCATTCTTATCCTCAATAGTCTATTCTATCATCTTTATGGCCCTTTTGTGGCCTATCAGTTTTTGTGAATTTTGTGGACGACTACTTCCTTCTACAACAATGGGGGGGGGGGGGAATCTTCCCCTGAGCCTAGCCTCATTGTAGAAATGTTTCTGTATCTCGAGGATGTCATTTTTTTTCCAGTCCTGGCACCAGTACACCTACCAGGATTTGGTACTTTTTTAACCTGAGTCCTATGCACCCAGCTATCTTTTTTAGTTTTTGACCTACTTCTATCCATGATATATGCTACGTAAAACACAGTCTATATATCAGTGTTGTCTTGGTGAGATTTTGTGAGAAACAGGGTCCACCTCATGAAGGTAACTGTCAAGGCTTGAGGATGAATTCAATTCTAGCAATACTACTCACCTTTGTTTGTTGATTTATCATCTCTCCATTCTATCCTTTGTTAACCAGGTTAGTCTTACTGTGCTAATGGCCTGTTTTCAGGGGAGACCCAAAGTGGTATTTCTACTACTGAGGAAATTTGAGCAGGGCTTAAAGGAACTTCCCCTACTTCTTTCAACACATGCTGTAAGAGCTTTTACATCCATTTGAGCTACCACCAACTCCAGGAAATGGACCTTGACTTAACGTCTGACCTGAAGGATGTCACACAGAAGACAGAGTTAGGACGGCAGCACCCCCACCCCCAAATACTGAACTGCAGTGTGAGTAAACCAATTATCTGGAATGGGAATGGAAGCCACTGCCTTCTTTTTTCCAGTGCCACAGGTGAGTGTGCTACCTGTTGTGTCAATGACACTGTTTGATCCTGTGGGAAGTGAATAAGAAATAGTAGCCACTCCAGCAGCCTTAATACTTTAAGGTATTTAATAGAACAGAGCAAAACTTGGTTTATTTCTTTAAAGGTAACCAGTGCAGTTTTTTTCCCAAGGACTAAATATTAATGTTTACTGAAAGCATGCAAGCTGTTCTACACATCTGAGAAGCTAAAGATAAAGAATAGATAATCACTGAAAGTGGGAACACAGACTGTAGCTTAATTTTAGATTAGGTAATGCATGTGGTAGCAGCAATTGACTTAGGGCAACCTCTCCTATCTAGAGGGGTAAATTTAATTTGCTGAAAATGTACATAGATATGTGTGTTTGCTCTAAGTTAGATGGAAACTGTGAAAATAGATTCATTTTTTTGTTTTCATTGAAGCAGGAAGTCTTGACAAATCTAACATGAGAATCAATTACATAAAAGATCAGTCTGCCAAACATTAGCGTGTGCATGTAAGCCAAAGATGGAAATACAAATTCAAATTTAATTGTCATGTATAATAGGTGGGAGTAATAGATTTCATTCATAACTACTCTTTCCATATTATCATGAGATGTAAATGGTATTAAAGATTTGGACAAAAAGAGAGGAGTACTGAATTATATTAAGAAATGCAGGGTGCAAATAGCAATGTTGCAGGAGACACATTTGGATAGAAATGTGCATATGAATTTCACAAAGGATTTCAGGATGGACATTCAGCAGAATATTGTTGGGAAAAGGAAAAAGGAAGTAATAATACTTATTGTTAGAGAGTGTCCAATAGTGATAGAAGTGAGGAAAAAAGTAATTGTAGATTTGTGGTAGTAAGGGAATATTAGCAAGGGAGAATGATTACACTGGCACGTACTTCCATTCCACCAAAAACTATTAGAGCTCAAAAAAATTTTGGGAGAAATGATCATCTTTCAGCAGGGAATATTATTTATGGGTGGGGAGTGGAAGTTGATTTGTAAAAGTGAGAATATATTATGGGGACTTAGAAGGGAAAATACAACAAAAAGATTGTAGATTTTTGAAGAAAGAAATAAGAATATTTGGTTTCAAGATGTGAATTCAGTAGTAGGAACTCAGAACTGAAATATTTTTCCTCAAGGTAGAATACCTGGGCTAGACTGGATAGGAATTATACTTCTCAGGAGTAAGTGTATTTAATTTAAAGCTTTGAAAAACAACTGATAACTATTTCAGATCACATACTGATAAAATCTAAGATAAAGGTGCAAGGTAATGAAGTCAAAATGAAACACTGGCCATTTCCTACTTATCTGTTAAAAAGAGAGGAATTTAAAGAATGGTTAGTGAAAACTATTCCAGAGTTATTAGGGAAGGCAGAAACCTGTTCTGAGAGAATGGTTAAGGTATTACAAAAGTTGATGGATACAGAACAATGTGGCTTTGTAGAGGAGAGGCCAACACTTGACAACACTGATAGAACAATGATAATCCAGGGGGAAAGGGAATGTAAGGAAATACTACTATTGTTGGTGGGTTTTAATACAGAGAAAACATTCAATACAATTATCTTGGAATTTAAGAGTAAAGGAATGGAGGCATTTGCATTTCCAGATAAAACACAGGGTTAATTAGGAGGACACATGAGTCACAGGCAAGAATTAAGGTGGGAGGGTTCCTTTCTGACAAACTATGTTTTAACAGAAGAACTAAACAGAGATGCTCGCTTTCCATTTATTTGTTTTTGTATTTTAGAGACATTGGCAAAGAAAAGAAGGAACTCACATGTTACTGGCATTGTAATCAAGAAAAGTTAGCTTTATTTGCAGATGATACTATTTTGTACTTGATAAATCCAGAAAAGGACATTTCCATTTTGTGGACAATTTTTGAGTTTCACGTACTATTGGGATATAACATTAATGTAGAATAAAGGCTATAACTGTAACTATGTGTCCATAGATGATTTGGTTGAGGAATACCCATATTTATGGAGACACGATAAGACAACAAAAGTGTATGGATAAAAAATTCTGTTATGGCAGCAAATGATACCTGGAAAGAGAATAAGGAAAACACAAAAAAAGAGAAAATTGAAGCTCTTCATTATGGATATGGATAGTAAGATCCAAGCAGAGAAAATGTTTTATTCTTTAATATCATATACAAATCAGGCATATTTTTATCAACCAGAGAAGGACTTGTGGATGATAATTAAGAATTGAAGGAATGTATTTGCAAGGAGAAGAGGGCAAGAGTTAAGTGGGGTAAGTTGATCCTCCCAATACAAGGTGGTTTAAGATTACCTGATATGAATAGATACTTTAGAGGCACAGAGTTAAAAGGCTCATATCGAATACAACTTAAAAAACCCAAAAAATAAAATGATAAAATACCACCAAGACCACTGATCCAAGAAGTAAGCGAATTTAATGAAACACTTAGCGCCTCAGCTTACATAGCCTTCCAAGAATAAAAACAACAAAATACAGTTTGCTTATATACAGCATATTGCACAAAACAATCAATTAAGCATACAATTCAAATCACATACTTCCAATTACATTCTTTGTTGAGTCCCTGAGGCTCCAAAGTACCATACTTTAAAATCAGCAGGGTTTCTTTTTTAAGAGTTTCTTTTTTAAAGACACATTCACCTATGCCAACTTGCAATTTTTCCAAGACACAACCCCTAAGAGAATCAGGGTTAGAGTTGTGTGCTATCAAAAAATTACTCCCAAGGGGACTCTCTATTTTTTTATTTTTTATGTCCCTAATATGTTCCTGCAACCGGACCCTAAAATTCCTATAAGTTTCCCCTATGTAAAACTTCTTACATCCACATCTCACCACATACACTAACCCCTCCATGTTACAACTGTATTCATGCCTAGCTGTAAACTTGATGCCATTAATATAGGGAAAAGAGCTTACTACATATTGACAGATGGAATAGCCATCACATGGAACAGTGCCTTTATTTATGCTTAAGCTCTGACTGACATTAACATCTGGTAAACAAAATTGGTTATATACCAGAATATCAGACAAATTCCTAAGCTCTTTTATATGCAATACTCTCAAAATCAGGTAGTATAGAGTTCAAAATATTATCCCTTAGTAGCACAGACCACAAACTGCGTGCTTTTTTAACTATTTCCTCATTTATAACATTATAAGTTGTCACTAAGAAAACTTTCTTCTGCTCTCCGTTGTTCACAGCTGTATTGGTAGATTTATTTCCATTAGCATGGACATAATGAGAATCTCCCTGAGAGTTAACAGAATACCTCATGTCCATAATTTTTTGTTTAGCTTCCCTGACCAGCTAGACATCATAGCCTCTTCTAATAAACATTTTTTTCTGCTTCAGCTCTCTCTAAATCAAAGCTCATATCAAGGCTACATAGCCTATGAATTCATTGTAGGGCAGTACCTTGACCAAATGTTTGGGGTGACAACTATTCCCATATAAAAATACATTTCTATGTTCAAATTTCCTATGGAGACTAGTAGTAAATCCATCTAGGCTTATATCCAATAAATTCACTTGTGGGCCAAGCTGTATACCATCAAAGCTTAAGCCCATACTATTAGCTTGTACGTCATTAACAAACTTCAAAAAAGCAAAGCCAGCACCATCACAGGATATAAATTTTCTTTTATTGTGGCCACACCACAAAAAATCAGACCGGTTTCTGCAACAAAGCCTTCTTTAGTGATAAAATACAAGGCACAAGTCTCCAATACTTACACCATGAAAAATCAACATCAGTTAATCAGACATTCATATTTAAAGCAACAACCACCTTTTTCAGAACCATATCTATTACATGTGGTCATTTAACCCTGGGGAAAATAACCCCCCCCCCCAAGTTTAATGATCCAACCCTTCTCCTTTATATTTAATAAAGCATACCATCCCAGCTTATTCTTCCTATCCCCTCAAACATTATCAATGACCATAAAGTGAAATTTTGCATTATTATGTTTCAATCTATATTTGTATAAAGCATTTGACATACGCTTAGTGCAAATATCACTGAGATATTCAGATATACATACACATATAGACCTAGAAGTCTGCCCAACATAGAAGGCTGTGCATGAACATGTCACCAGGTAAACCAACCAATCTGACCCACAATTCGCAAAAAAAACGATATCATAAACCTTACTAGTGTTCTTACTGGAAAATTGCTTAGTTTTTAACATATATTTACAGAATGAGCAATGTCCACATGGATATGAACCACAAACTTTTTCATCAGTTAAAGTACTCTGATATGCATTATTTAGATTTGTATTGCCACATTTATAATGATTAAAGTGAGATCCTAATGTGCATCCTCTTCTATAATAAAACTGACATCTAGGCTTAAGTAAACCAGACAATTGGTCACTAGCGAACAAAATGTTCCAATTTTTATCTATAACCTCCTTAATGACAATATTACAGTCATACGTAGTGATGAACCTAATGGCATCCCCATCATCCTGCTTCTTATGATGATATACAAGCATATCCAACCTATTCTTACCCGCTACCCATCTTTTGGCTGACCTAATATTGTAAGGACGATATCCCCTAGCCAAAAATCTTTCAGTTAGATCATCCTCAAAGTGCCGATAGACATCTGGAGAAGAACAAATTATTTTTACTCTCAAAAATTGAGATGCAGAATAACAAAAAAAAAATGCAGAATATTATAGTCAAAGTAGCAGAAAGTATTCTAAGAGCAAAGATAACACAGGAACAGAGAAAGGAGATTTTGTCAATAATGCAACTATGTAGTGATTATTGCAACTAAGGGTAGAGGAAATAGGCAAGGTGGAGCTAGAATTTACTGAAGAAACCTGGCAAAGGAACCAAGGTATTGGGAGAAAATAACTTGACAGGGAACAGTAATAGAGTGGGATGAAGCCAAGTAGAAGTTTGGACCGCAGGCTAGAGATTACATTTCCTACCAATGATTGATAGAGTGTAGGTAAAGCAAGGGGATAGTGGAGTGGTAAATGAAAGACCTGCTCCAGTAGAGTTTTTAATCAAGTCTCGAACATAAGCTGCTCTTCAAAAAGGTATAATTAGTATGGCATTTAAATATTGCATGATAATTATGAGAATAAATTGGAGGAGATTAAAAAAAGAGTGGGAAGAGATCCATACAAATGAACAATGGGAGAAGGTGTGTATGGCTCCCAAGCATGCAGCATCTCAAAACACATACAAAACAAGCATGCAGCATCTCACAATACATACAAAACAATGTTCAAGAGGATTAATAAAGGTCTTTAAGGGAAGCCAGGAACTAGAGCAATTTAGGTAAATAATGGAGTAAATTATGTTTTCTTTTTCTAACAAACATAAGTGATATATAATGCATAAGAATGAAAAATGTTAATATGGTTTGCTTTCTGTCCTGTTACTGTATATGTCTGCCTATGTCATAAGTAATAATTTTATAAAGAAATTTAAAGTCAGAGGCAGTGCACCATGACAGAAGGCTCCCAAGTCTGGCTTTAGAAAGAAAGAAAAAACTTGAAGCTTTGCATATGACGTTGTTGCTAAGAGGTATATTTCTGGAAATAAATACATTGTTATAGTACCAGCTAACAGAAGCGGGAACTTTCCTCTTTAGGGGTCTAAAAGTTCCTTTTTCTCTTCCTTAATTTCACATTTTCTCTACAGCTCAAGTGCATGGGGGTGCATGTTGTGATGTCACATTCTGTCCTACGGAGATGTGTCTAGTTCCTGAGCACACTAGTTTGCCCCTCTTTTGTAATTTGGCATTTTCTGTGAAACACTTGTGCCACAGTGCTTGCTATGATAACACACTGCATTAGGAATTCATCCCTAGCCTCACAGTCCACCAGTTCACTCCCATGGACTTTGTGTGTTTCAGTAAGAAAATAATGATCCAATAGTATGGTTTCCCTCGTGTAATAACTATCAAAGTAAGACTGTAATAAAACTGGAGACCTGCTCCTGTTGAGTTTACATATGGAATGAATCCCAAACAGTAAATGAACTAGGGTGGAAGGGAACAGGAGACAGCCACAAGATGAAAGGGTAAGAAGGGTGAGTCCTGAACTACAGAAGTACCAAAAGTGAAAAAACCCTTATCATACGACTCTGCTTGAAGTTACAAACTGAGGACCAAATGGTCATGCTACATATAGCTGCAATGGAGGCATTTCTGAAGTAAGCAATAGAAGCAGTGAAGTGGCCTTTCCAGTACTTTCTAATGGGCAGTAAGCTTCCTGAAGACAAAAGATAAATGGTTGTTTTGAAAATGACAGACCCTTCATCCCACAAAGCAAAGGAAACAAACAGCTATTTAGGTTCCCCCTGCCCTGATTTCCAGTCTGGTGAAGAAAACAGAGGGATGAATGGAATGGTTTATGAGACAATTCAAGAAACCACTTTTAGGGTGAAACAAGTTGATATGATATGACTCCCTAAATATAAGGGCCTGAAGCTTTGTCATCAAGGAATCAGAGGTTTATGGTCATAAAAAAATGAGATGCAAACTTCAGCAATGAACCAGTTGGTTTTAATGAAGAATAAGCAGGCTTATCAATTATGAAGTTCAAATCCCACTGAAAGGAGTTGTTCATCAAAGGTGCACAGAGATGCAGAACATTTTTAAAGAACTGCTTGACCAGTTGGTACTGGGTCACAAAGCTTCCCTCCAAAAGGACGATAAGGACATAAATAGTTGACATGTACTCTGCTGGTTTAGCACAGGCTAAAGTCATATAGGTTTCTGAGGTCAGTCAAGGTTACCTATAAGATGGGATAATCACCACCTATTCTCTTCTATTTTGTGCTGCTTCCCAGCCATCTTGTATGTTAAAGTACAAATGTGCAAGATCTTTTTCTCTACTTTTCAACTATGCTGTATATGGAGGTGTTTGCTGCACTTTCCACTGCTTTGGGGATTCGTACTGAAATGACAATTTCAGGTCATTGCTGATTCTGAATGCACCACACATGGCTAGTTTACCTTAATCTTTGTCACCTCATGGTGGATTCACTGGTACACAGGTTTAAGCAGGTTGGTCTTGTAAAGTCACTTATCTTTTTTTACCTGTTAGTTGATAACCACTGACGGTATATAGGCAATGCATCTGGAATGTTGAATTGTTTCATATGTGCCTTAGAATATACATATGATTCACATGAGAAGAGCAAAATAAAGATGACTGATGGATTACAGATTCTCATTTTTGTCTGCAAGGAGATTTGATTGCAGGTCCACAGCCAACAAAAGAAAACAGATGCCCACTTGATCCTGGTAGTGACATCTTTTGAATCCAGTGAAAACATGCTTAAGATTTTTGTAGCCAGATATGTGAAGAGGTCAGCATATTCTTTTGGTGTATCTTTAATTAGCAGTTAAGGCCATTATTGAAGGCACCCATATATTAAATTCATGGTTCGGACACAAAACAGGGTTAACTGTAGATAAAATAATAATACTAAAAAAATAGAAGCAATGCTGGACTGTGTGCTATTATCTCAAAAGCTTTTCACATCCTGTCAGGTTGTTTGAGGAACATGTTGAGCAGATTTCACCACAAACCACCCCCATTGGTATGGTTAAACAAAGAATGTGGCTTAAGGTGAAAATAGCTGAAAATAGTTTTGCCAAAAGTAGACTACACAAGTGTAAAGTAATCAGGTATCAAGAAGTTATTCAAATCAAAACTTAAAATCTGTTTCAAAATATTAAGATCCAGAAAGGGCTTATTAAACAGTGAGAGAAGCCCTTTCCTTCTATAACAAGGCAGGTCACGCAAACTGCAGAAGAAAATGAAACCCTGGATAACTGTACAGATGCTTGCCCTGGTTAAAACAAAGTTCACCCCCATCCATATTCAAGCATGACTTAGATCTATGGATGGGAAACAGAAACTTTACCCCACGACTGTCCTCCTGTACTACTAATGGACAGAGGCAGCTCCTAAGTGCTTTATCGCATGTGTCCCTCATATTATTTATGGTATGATCTCAGTTATTCTCATTAGGGTTATCATATAATTTATAGACCATGGGATGGGTAAGGCCAGTCTCTAACCAAATGGGATAATTCAAGTTAATTCAAGCAGAAAAAAGAAAAGTGGCTAGGCTTAAAATGTTCCTCAAGGGCAGCTAGCCTAGTATTTACTATGGACTTCTAGATGTGGCCCAATTTACAAAGATCAATATACTTCAGTTGCAAACACAGTAGTAAACCGTCCAATATTAAGAGAAATAACAAACGCAATCAAATCACTGAAGAATAACAAAGTAAGAAGAACTGGTCAGTAGTTGGTTGAGATCAAAGTTACAGGTGATGCAGGAACAAAAGTACTTGAGATATTCCAAAATATCTGAACAAAAAAGACCCAGCAGATTTATATAATGCTCTGATTATTCCAATCTATAAAAGGGTTGCAAGAAAATATGCAAACTGCTGAGAAAACTTCCTGTTGCAAGTAAACTACAATTTCATTAGTCGGGCACTGATTATTACCAGATGAAGAATTTAACAAGCTGGACATGAACAGTTAGAAGTGCAGCAGCCAGATATTTACTGTTAACAAATTCTTGGAAATGAGCACAATTGCCCACTAAATTACAGTTATGTACAGCCTAATTACCTGTAACAGTAGATGTTTGACTTCCTCACTGCCTCAGTGGTATTTTGGGTTTTCTACCAAGGTAACCCAGTACTCAATAGCTTTCAAAAGCTCAGACTCCCCCTCTCTCCATCTTCCTGATACAGATGATTGGATGAGCATATCCTAAAAGGGAAGCCTATAGCTCACAGGAAGTGAGTGTTCAGCTTTTTTGCTTCCAAAAAGGAGAGGAAAGTACCTGAAGACAGAATCATCTAGCAAGAGTAAATTCACAGCCAGTCACAATCCTATACAAAAATCAAATTCAGCAACAACTGAATCAAAGAAGTTGAAGACATAATCTGTAGGATGGTGGGTGGGTGCTGCCACTAAGGTAGTGAGGAATTTGAACATCTACTGTTACAAGTAAGCAGAACTTATGAAAATATACTATGCTCATCATTCCTACTCTCTCAGTGGTATTTTTGGTAGATTTTCAAAGCTTACCCAGCATGGGAGTGGAATGATAAGGATCCAGAAGCCCTGGAAGAATGGTCCTTGCATAACCTGCTTTGGACCTTTACAAATAATCCACTTTATAGTGCTTTGTAAAGGTATGAGCAAAGGGCAGAGTTTCTGCCTCTTGACTACTTGTAGAGTTTTCAGTATGCCATCTTGAATACTTCTAGAGTAAACCCCTTTCCAATATGTCATTAAAGAGGATAAGGCTCTAGTTCAGTAAGCCTTAATCCGGACTGGAAGAGATTTACCATAATGGGAGTAACAGAGAACAAAAGCTGAGGACAACCATCAAGCAATAGTTTGGTCAGAGATAGGTTGATATTTTTTAGTCCCTGGATAGGTGACAGAGTGGTGGCATTCCTAAAGGGCTTTGTTCTTCTCTACTTGTGCACATTCAGGGTATGTAGAATAATTTCTCCCTTGTTTTTTGGATCAGGACAGAACACTGGGAGATTGATGGCTTGATTAAAGATAAATTCAGAAACAACTGTATGCATCAATGATGGATTAGTGCATAACACAACCCTGTCACTGTGAAAAATCAGATAGGGTTGGCCCACTATGAGAGCTTGCACCTCAGAGACTCGCCTTGCAGATATGAGAGCAATAAAGTCTTCCAATTAATGAAATATAAATCAGCCTGAGAGGCAGGTTCAAAAGAATGTAAGGTCAGTTTTTTTAACACCAACATTGAGATGGAAGGAAGGAGGAATTTGCTTTCAAGGGGTCTCACATGCAATTCTCTTTTCATTAACTTTAAGAGCAGAAAAAGAAATGAAAGAGGCAGATACATGGGTAGATAAGCTGAGATGTTTGCAAGATGTGCTTTGATAGAAGCATATGACAAACTCTCCAAGTTACACAAATATTTCAAAGCCAGAGGGATCAAAGCCCTTTCAGGACCTTTGTTATTGGCCAGGCACCACCTTGAAAAAAACTCTTCCACTTGTAAACGTAAGATTTTCTAGTGGCTGTTTTACTTGCCTCCTTAAATACTTGCTGCACACACTCATGGAACAAGTACCTAAAGGGTATCAAAATAGAAACAACCAGGCTGCCAATTCCAGTTGCTCTTAGTTGGTCTGTATTCACCCCAATACTATGCAGATCCAGTCTGTGTGGAAGCTGGTGGCAATTGCTCTTGGCCAATTCCATTAAAAGGGAGAACCATCTTTGCCTGAGCCAAAAGGGGGATACCACAATGATTTTTGGTAACTCTTGCTGAATCTTTATAAGTACCTTGAGAATCACTGGAAAGGGTGGAAATGCCAAGAACTTAAAACACAGTAGCCTACACAAAGCAGTACACTAAAACCCTGTACAAACAAACAACTGCATAGAAACAGCAGTACTGAATCAAAATAAGCCCAGGTCAAACTGCAAAAACTAACCACCCTGGTGGAGCTGTGGTCTTGACAGATTGTACAACAAAAGAAAGACAATCCTGTCAAAATGTAAGAGGGGATATGTGCACAACAGAGCAATAAGTCCGTCATTAGTATACACAAGCGGATCAGGGAACTAGTCAAGTCTCTGGAAGCTGACCTTGAGGTAAAAACAGCCTTCAAACCTAAGGATACCCATAAGGAATTTTTCAGTTATTTCCAGAATCTTAAGAGCAACACACAATAATTTGCAAAGTTACTGATGGCAACTTCTATGCCCAGCTGGCAGACATAGCAAATCTGCTCAAATTTAGCTCAAATGTCACTCCCCCATCACCCCCATTTCTCCCCCAAGAATTATCCTCCACCAATTATCATAGGTTGGTACTAGGCTATCAGCCCTAGGGCCTATACAAGCCTAGCCATAACAATTCCCTGGCTATTTCTTCCCACACTATTTACTTCCCTGGACCCCTGTCTAGCAGGGCGACTGACATGATCCCCAGGGTAAATTTCCTTTCCCCCATCCAATCGTCAAGGTTCCTTTTGAAGAGGGCCAAAGAGGTACTCTGCTTGACATGTATGGGCAGTCTATTCCAGAGTTTGGGGAGTCTCTGGGTCAGGAACCTATCCCGCCAGCATGTTTTGTTTGTTGTGATGACAAGGTTTAGACATAGACCGAAGACATAGGTATCACCAATGAACAGGTAGCCAACAACTCTCTAAAACTAAAAACACAGCATAAATAGGGCCTGACGATATACCAGGTTACCTCTGAATTTAAATAAGTAGGTCCTTTATTTAACCATAGCCACTGGCCTGGCTTTGTTCTGACAGAGTGGAGAACAGCTACAGTCATCGTCATGCATAACGGGGATTGTCAGCTGACCCAGAAAATTACAGACCCATAAGCTTGACTAGTCTTGTTTGTAAGGCCATGGAAAGAATATTCATCAACCAGATAAAGACACAGGAAACCTCTAAACACTGGACCCAACTCAATTCGGATTCGTAGATCATGCCTACTAAATCTGATGAACTTTCTCTAGAATGTCACTAAGGCCATGGATGAGGGTAAAACAGTGCATACCGCTTACCTCAAACTGGCCAAGGCATTTGAACCAATTCCCCACTCAGGTACTATAAGTAAACTCAAAGAACTGTGCATAAAGCACTTCATCATCAAATGGATATGCAATTGGCTCAAGGCAAGGACATGTGGTCAAAGTGGGTGATTCAAGTTCCATTAAGAGGCTAATTAACAGTGGTGTGCCACAGAACTCAATGTTAGGACCCCTACTGTTTGGAATTGATTTCTCAGATGCCAAAGCCATTGTGGAAGTCCTCTGGATGACAATGTTTGCAGATGACTGCAAGCTGGGGGCAATCTCCGAATACCTCAGTGATGCAGGTATCCTTTTGGAAGGTCTAAACCAGGCAAATGATTGGTGTCAGAAACATAGTCTGAAACTAAACGTGAAGAAATGCATTATCGTACCCTTTGGGAAATCAAATATCCCTGCTGACTACAACATCAACAACAAACCTGTAAGGGTAGACTCAGAGGTAAGAGATCTGGGTACCCAGGTAGACAGTAGTCTAAGCTTTGACCATCACACATTCATAGTGGGAAGGAACTAATTTTATGTGACACAACTTATAAGTAAAGGTATGGCAGATCCAGGGAGATTATAGTCCCACTGTACACAGCCCTCATTAAACCAATAATTGAATACAATGCACCATTTGGAATGTATTTGACCAGACACCTACAACAGCTGAAGCGACCTCACAGGTTCCTCACAATGAAACTACGGTGTTAAACATGTCCTATGTGGATAGACTAAAGGCACTGTCCCTTTACTCTGTCTCCCATCAACTTTGAGGGGTGACCTGTGACTGATCTACAAGGTGCTTGCAAATCCAGCCCTGAAGGAGCTGCTGCATATCCACAAGACAAACAGCATGAAGGTTACCCATTCCAGGGATCTGAACTTCAAAGAGAATATGCTGGAGAGAGAGATAAGTTTCCCACAGATTGCTTTTCATGAATAGCCTGTTCCAATGAAGTGGCAGAGTCCTACCCTAGTCCTCTTCAAGGCCAATCTAGATTAATGGATGGGGAACCATTCACACTCAAGGTAGTGCCTATGTACCTTACGGAAAGGGGCAATCTGTAAAATCTGTGAAAATACCCAATGCATAGGCACAAACCCATGCCTTCCGCCCGCCCCTTGGGGACATATACCAGATAAATGTGGGTTATATTGGCTGGGTTGTAAAGGCTCTTGAGCCATTAGCCTAGTAATCTCCTTGAACCTATGCATACAATGACAGAGCGCCTCCCTTCCAAGCATGACTACAAGAATGTCTTGAACAGAATTTTTTTTCAGTTTTCTGCTTTGAAAGGAAGTGAATAGACCTACTTGAAATGTTCCCTACATCTGGATCAAGTCTCAGAAGACTCCAACATGGAGCTTCCAATCATGAGGGTCTGTCGAGGATCTGCTTAGTCTGTCTGCCACTATGTTTTGCTCTAACAGAATGTATGAGACCTGACAAGTCACAGAATCCTGTACAGTCAACTTCCAGGCCAACACTGCCAAATGGCTAAGATAGTATGACATTGCAACACCTTACTTTTTCAGGTACCACATCACAGTAGTGCTGTCTGTGACCACTAGAAGAAGAGTCCATAAGTAATGAAGAACGTTTAAGGCATGAATCACTGCCAACATCTCTTTTACAAGTATGTGCTTTGTATTTTGGTGTGTTGTAAGGACTGCACATGCCTTGCACTTGGACACCCATGGACACTGCCCCCCATCCAAAATCTGAAGAGTCCATCTGGACAGATTGGACTGGGGCCTGAAGACAGAAAGGGATTCCCGGATTAAGAGACAGTTGATTTCTCCACCACTGCAGTTCCTTTTTCACAAATTCCAGTACCAGTACCTGGAAATCCAAGGGATGAAAGGTGTAGTGTCCAACAATTCTATAAGTACCAATGAAGTTTTCGTACAATTATTCTAGTTAGTGATATCATGAGGATCAATGATGCCATGAGGCCAAGAATTTTGAGAAACTCTCTTGCTGAGGCCAGGTCTAGATGAGAGAAATCCCGAAAAATGCCCTGATAAATCAGAACTTTGTCTTTTGGCAGGAAGAACGTCCTTTTTATTGTGTCTATCCAACACCTTGGGAAAACAATTCATTGACAGTGTGTGTGAGAAAGAATTTTTTTAAGATTCATTTTGAAACCCAGGAAGTAAAAGAGGGATGTGACCTTGTCTAAGGTCTCCAAGCACCTGGATACAGAATCTGCACAAATCAGCAAGACATCTGAATAAAGAAAAATGTAGATGTCTAAGTTCTGCAACAGGCAAACACTGGGACCAGACTTTGTAAACACATGAAGTGTAGCTGATAGCCCAAAGGGTAATGAAGAAAACTGATAATGTAAGCTAGTCACAAGAAATCTCAAAAATTTCCTGAAATTGGGAACATTAAGAATATGACCAAAAAACCAGCTGCAAAACGTGGAGCAAGTAACACAAACTTGTAGGAAAAACCACCTTTAATAACAAAGCAAAGCTTTCGGGCAGAACCCTTCTTCAATACTAATACAATCAAGTCTGCATACTAGAAGCTTATATACAGGTCTAGAAGTCACATGATTAGCAGCCAAGAATCATGTGACGAACAAGTCTTAAAGTGCAAACAACATAATAAAACTTTAAAGAAACTTTAAAAAAACTTTAAAAAAAATCAATTAATAATATTACGTAATCTAGTTAAAATTGGTTTTAAACTGACTTTGCTGTTATGGAATGAATGGATTTTAAGACTAGCTGCTGATTCACATCCAGGAATTAACAGCAAAGTCAGTTTAAAACCAATTTTAACTAGATTACGTAATATTAATTGATTTTTTTAAAGTTTTTTTTAAAGTTTCTTTAAAGTTTTATTATGTTGTTTGCACTTTAAGACTTGTTTGTCACATGATTCTTGGCTGCTAATCATGTGACTTCTAGACCTGTATATAAGCTTCTAGTATGCAGACTTGATTGTATTAGTATTGAAGAAGGGTTCTTCCCGAAAGCTTTGCTTTGTTATTAAAGGTGGTTTGTCCTACAAGTTTGTGTTACTAACATTAAGAATATAATAAGTATCCCTGAGATCTAGAGTCACCATGAAATAGTGGTCTGGAGGCAACTCTAGCACAGACTTTAAGACATGCATTTTGAATTTTAGATCTTTTACAAAGGTGTTTAGACAGGACAAATCTGGGACAGGCCTCCAGCAGTGCTCTTTTTTTGGCATCAAAAGGATTCTGGAATAAAATACTTTGCCTTTTATCACAGGCACTGGTTCTATGATCCCTGCTTCTACCATGTGATGGAGCACTGGAGGAAACAACTCTCTCTGTTCTAATAGGTGTGGGGGAATTCTCTTGAAAGGGGGAGGATCTTCTATCTACTGCAAAGTGTTTCCTCTCTGCATTATTCTCAGAAACCATTTGTCTGAGGCTATTTGCAGTCAGGCTCCAGGGCTGAGAGACAGAGCCTGGAGAAAGATGAAGAGAAGGAAAGGTGGGAGGTGGAGAGGTGCTCTGTGACTTGTCATAGTCATTCCTTTGCAGACTGATGATCATTTTTCAGAAAGGAACCCCCTTGTTTGGTTTTATGGAATTATCCTCCTGCCATTTTCTTTCAGATCCCTGACTATTCTTTGGTTGGGATTTTTGTTTGTTCTGCCCCTTGAAGGGAGGCATCTTGTTTGGGGAGAATATGGGTACATGAAACATCCTAGAAACCCCATGCATTAATCTGTCTCAACATTCCACTGTTTGAGAATCTGTTTAACAGAAAGCTGAAACACCAATTCAGATCATAAAGGTGCATTTAACATTTTGGCATTTAAATCATCAATGAAGTTCTGATTATGTAACCAATTTCTCAAGACTGTATTTGCACATTCAACACCACCTCTAAAACCTGTTTCAAAACTGGAGTCAAATTAGAAACAATTTCATTCATATAAGACTTCTGCCCTGCAGGTAAGGATGCAGCAAAATTATCCAAACTGTATGCATACTGTAAAATAAAGTTCTCCAAATTGCCTTGATACTTTAACATTCAAAACACTAGTTTACTAGAAAGAAATATCCTTTTGCCCTGAAGATAGAAAAGTTGTATAAAATCTTACCATAACCGTAGACGTCTTTCTCTTCCATGTTGCAATATTCTGTACATATGGGTTTTCTCCTCTTGCTACCCGAATTTCTGGCCAGTATACAAAAGACTTCAGTCACTATGTGGTGTGTAGGACGTCTGACATGGCTAACAGTGTGTGGACCATAAAAGTGACGTCTGCATGCACCAGCCATCAGAACTGAGTGCCCTAGTCAGAACCCACGCTTCTAAGGGTAATGCCAGTTCTGTGCCATCCAAAAAGGGAATTGCCGTATACCAGGAGGAGTAGGTGGGTGGGAAGGAATACTGCAACATGGAAGAGAAGGACATCTATGGTTATGGTAAGATTTTACACAACTTTTCTATGTCATTCTATTCCCATGTTGCAGTATTCGGTACATATGGGTGAGTGCCAAAGCTCAATGTGAGGAAGGGGGAGGTGGCCTAGTAGAATTCTCCAGGAATCTATGGAGGATAGCCCTGACAAATCCAGCTCTGGCCCTAGAGATGTGGTCTAACTTGTAATGTTTGGTGAAGGTGTGCACAGAAGACCAAGTGGCTGCTTCAAGTATAGTTGAACTGTCCAAATCCCTGAAGAAAGCCCCAGAGGAGGCCATTGCTCTGCTGGAGTATGCTTTGACAGTACCTTGCAGGGATTCCCCATGGTGTTTGTAGCAAAAGGTAATGGCTTTGGAAATCCATGTTGAAATTGTTTGTTTAGATACTGCCTTCCCTAGGGCCCTGGGGTGGAAGAAGACAAACAGTTGATCAGCCTGTCTGATAGACCTGGTCTTGTGCAGATAGAATGTGAGTTACCTGTGCACATCCAAGGAATGAAGTACTATCTCACTGTTTCCTTGTAGATTGGGGAAGAAGGTGGGCAGCTGGATGGTTTGGTTTAAGGAAAGGTCATTAACCACCTTGGGGATGAAGGAAGGGTTAGTTCTAAGAGTTACCCTGTCTGTGTGGAATACTAAGAAGAGAAGAATAGCCATGAGGGCTTGCAACTCCGACAACCTCCTAGCCGAGGTCAAGGCCACAAGGAGGATGTTCTTCCATGTGCAATGTTTTAGGGAAGCTTTAGCCGCTGGCTCGAATGGGGAAGTGTCAGCTTCTCTAAAACATAGCTCAGGTCCCATGGAGGGGGAGAGGGCTCCCTTGGTGGTCTGAGATGAAGTATCCCCTTAAGGAACATCTTTGCAGGAAGTCTGGAAGCTAAGGGGGGATCCAGAGGAAGACCTGCACAAATGGTAGACAAATGGGTCTTAATGGATAAGAATGCTAACCCTGTCTGTAACAGTTCACACAGGTAAGACAGTACTAGAGGAGTCTCAACTTTGCAATGGGTCCCAACTGCCTTTTGAGACACCATATGGAGAATATCTTCAACTTAGACAGGTAAGATTTCCTGGTATTTGGTTTCCTGGCCTCCTGCAAGACAGTGAACATGTCCTCATTATAAAGGTGTCTGAAAGGGATCAGAAACCTATCACCCACAGGGTGAGGTAAAGAGATTGCCACTGTGGGTGGATTTAGGATCCCTTATCCTGTGTAAGCAGGTCCACTCTGGGGAGGGTAAACTTGTGGTAATTGCCCTTAAATAGCTGTAATAGGACAGGGAACCAATGCTGTCTTGGCCAATAGGGAGTCACCAGCAAAAGTCTTGGTCTGTCCTACTGAATTTTCAGCAGGACCTTTTGATCAAGGGGGAAGGGGGGAATGCATAAACATCCCCTTCTAGGAAACCAAAAAGGCATCTGTCGCCATAGCTTGACATTCTGGTAGTCTGGTACAGAAGGAAGGAAGGAAGTTGCCTGTTGATGGATGAGGCAAATAGGTCTAGTTGAGGTGTACCCCATCAGTGGACCAGGTCCAGGATACCATCCCTGTGTAGCATCCATTAGTGTGCCTTCATCATGGATCTGCTGAGGGAGTCTACCTGAGAATTCTGTTGTGAAGGTATGTATACAGCCTGTAAGGTCACTCCCTGGGAGGTGGCCAGTTCCCACACCAGGAGAGCTAGTCTGCAAAGCACATAAGATTTGGTCCCCCCTTGCTTGCTGAGATACCGCAGCACTGTGGTATTGTCTGTAAAGATTTTTAGGGGTCCTGGATTGAGATTGGTTTTAGAAATATTGCACTAATTTCTCTGATATTGATGTGCTCTTTCCTGTATGGTGCTAGCCACACTCCATGCACTTTCAGGTACTCAAAAGCTGATCTCCAGCCTAAGTCTGAGGAGTCTGTGTACATGGTCTATTTGGGTTGAGATGGTTGTGGAAGACCCGGGTTTAAGTTCACCTGATTCAACCACCAAAATATTTCCTGTTTGAGGCAAGGCAGGAAGGGAACCCTGAATGCGAGAAGGTGAAAGTGCTGCGTCCTAACTGACCTGAGGTACCACTGTAGTTTCCTCATGTGGAGCCTTGCTAAAGGTAACATGGGGGTGGTTGATGCCATGTAGCCAGGAGCCTGAGGTACTGCCTTGCAGTCAATTCTGTGGTGTGAAGGATGAAAAGCAGATGTTGTGTCAAGCTTTCCACCTTTTGGGGCAGAAGGTAGGCTTTCATTATGTCTGCACAGATCCTGCACCCCAAGAAAAATATGTTGTGTGTTGGTTCCAGTTGGGATTTTGGGAAATTGATCTGAAATCCCACAGACTCCAGGAGAGTAATGGTAACCTCTAAATGTTGTAGGAGGGTCTGTTTGCAGTCTGCCTGAATAAGCAGGTCATCCATGTAAGGGAACATCTGGATTCCTTTTGTCCTGCAGAAGGCAATAACTAGAGCCAGGCATTTGGTGAAAACTCTGGATGCAGTAGAAAGCTCAAAGGGCAAGGCAGAGAACTGAAAATGAGAACAGCTCACAGAGAATCTCAGGTATTTCCTGAAACTGGGTCCTATAGGGATGTGAAGGCAAGCATCTTTGATGTCTAAGGTGGCCATGAACCCTTGAGGGAGTAGGAATGGAAAGAGTTGGTAAGGTTAACATCCTGAAGGTTGGTACCTGAAGGAAGAGGTTGAGAAGTGAAAAGTCCAGAATTGGCCTCCAGGGACCGTCTTTTCCTGGAACCAGAAAAAACCTGGAGTAGAAGCCTCTTTCTATTGCAGACAGTGGAACTGTTTGAATGGTGCCTTGAGTCATCAGGTTGTCTACCACTGGTTGTAATAGGGGGAGCTGTCCTTCTGGGGGCTGTGGGATACCCTCTCTCTTTGGAAGAACGATCCAGGTCATGAAGTACCCGTCTTCTATTATAGAAAGGATGCATTTGTCTGAGGTGATGAGTCTCCACACTTGCAGACAGTGAGAGAGATGGAATGAGAGAGGGATGGAGGGAGAAGGTGGGGGAGGGACTCCAAGGTTGGCAGGTGGTAATCACACATTACCTGCTATGTCTTGAAATAGTGGCCTCTGGCTGGTCGATGGGGTGGCTCTGGTAGGAGTGGGTTGCTTCCTAGAGGTTTTTCTAGGCCTAGTAGAGGAAGCAGGGCTTGATTTTCTTCTGATAAATAGTGTTTTGGCAGGAAAATTCCTCTAGAATTTTTGAATAGAGGAAAAGTACAGTTGTGTACACTTACCATAAATGTAGATGTTAGAGTATATTCACTGTTGTAGTCATCACATTTGGGTTATCTGCCTGCAGGTAGCCCTCAGCTGGCCTGAATACCAGAGTCTTGGATTCCTGCATCGGATGCTGTCTTTTCTTCCATGACATCAGGTCATCGGGTATAAAACATGCAGCTGATGCCATTACATCAGGTTTTCTTGCCCCAAATGTCAGGTGCCCCCACAATGGGAAGCAATTATATATTATGGTACACCTCCATCAAAAAGCAAATACACCAGAAAACTTAAATACACCAAACAAGAAGGAAAGGTAGAGCCAAGAAAAGTCAGGAGGCTGGAAGGAGGGTAACCAGGACTGCAACAGTGAATTCACTCGAACATTTACATTTATCGTAAGTGTACACAACTGTACTATGTTCTTTGTGTTTCACTGTTGCAGTAATCACATTTGGGTTGATTCCAAAAGCTAAGGAAGGGAGGAGGAAGTTAAAGAGCATTAGGGCCAGCTATTAAGCCCTGCAAGACTGCAGTGGCAAAACAAGCTCTGGATTTAGAAAAAATAGGAATCTGGTAATGTTTGGTGAAGGTATGGACAGAGCTCCATGTGGCAGCTTCTAGGATGTCCCTGATAGGGACTCCTCTGAGAAAGGCTGCAGAGGTAGCTGCAGCCCTGGTGGAATGTGATCTTATCCCCTATGGGGTAGGTTTTCCATGCTGCTTGTAGCAGAAATTAATGCAATGGGCTACCCATTTAGAAATGGTTTGCTTTGAAATGACCTTCCCCTCTGCCCTTGCAGCAAAGCCAACTAGCAGCTGTTCAGATTTTCTGAGAGGCTTAGTGCTGTCCAAATCTAAGTAGTCTGTGCACGTCCAGAGAGTGAAGTATTCATTCTCCTTTATTTTGTGGATTAGGGAAAAAAGTAGGCAAATGAATGGACTGATTTAGGGCCACACTAGACACCACCTTGGGCATAAAGGAAGGACTGGTCCTGAGGGAAACCTGTCTGCATGGAAGATAAAAAGAAGTTATGTTCTTACCGTAACGTTCCATGCGAGTTGTTCATCTCACCTTTGTTCTTACATGTGTGGTTTGTCTACTGTCCTTTACTTCTACCAGACTTTCTTCCCTTGGTTAATTGTACATATATGTTTTTATATATATATACACATATTGACATTTAGGGTATGTTAGGCTGTTCCTTTGTTGCTGGATTCAGCAAACTAGATCTGAGGGTTAGTCAGAGAGCATCATGGGGTAGGTACTGTGCCTCAAGCTACTGAAAGATCTTGAGCTTGGAAAGCGGCTGACTCAGAGCTGATGGATCGGCTCCATATCCACATGTAAGCACAAACGGCGAGATTGAACAACTTCACATTGAAGGGCTCCACTACCATGAGGGCCAGTAATTTAGACACTCTTATTGCTGAAGTGATGGCTAGAAGGAAGGCTGTTTTCCAAGAAAGGAATTTCAACTCTGCAGTTGCAGCTGACTCAAAGGGAGGGAGAGTGAGCTTTTCCAATAAAAAGTTAAGGTCCTAGGCTGGAGTAGGGGGTCTCCTGGGGGGGGGGGGTGTCTTAAATTTTTGGCCCCTCTAAGAAATTGCTTTAGCAGGGGGTGAGAGAAGAGGGGTGGCTCAGTACTATAATGTGCTGAAATGGCAGAGGCATGAATTTTAATTGACGAGAAGGATAGGCCCTTGTGGAGAATTTCTGTTAAGTACCGAAGAATATGAGGTAGGCTGGGCCCATCCCTTGAGTCTGGCTCCAGGAACAGTATCTTTCTCACATTTCAGCATATGATTCTCTAGTACTAGGCCTCCTTGCCTCCAGAATGACATCCAGCACCTGCTTACTGAAGGATGCTATTTGAGAGCTCAAGGAATTAGCCAGGCTGCAAGATTCAGGGTTTGAAGCTGAGGGTGCAGAATCTGGACCGCCTGCTGGGACAGCAGGGAAGGTGTCTGAGGCAGGTGGCATGGTTTCAGCAGTGTCATATTGCGCATGAGAGGATACCAGTGCTGCCGTGGCCAGTCTGGTGCAGTCAAGTATTGTCCTTGGCTTGTCCTGTTTGATCTTTTGCAGAGCCTTTGAGAGGAGAGGCAGAGGGGGAAAGGCATAAACTGAGAGGCTTTTCCCAGGTAAAGGACAGGGCATCCACTTTCCAAGCTTGACTGTGGGAAGTCCTTGTGCTGAATTTGTCCAGTTGGTAGTTCTGAGGGGAGGCAAACAGATCTACCTCTGGAGTCCCCTATTTGTTCCATTTCCATTCGTGTGGGTCCATGAGATTTCTGCTTAGGTCGTCTGCCAGTGAATTTATCTTGCCTGGCAGGAATTGAGCTTGTAGGTGCACTTGTTAGCTCAAGGCTGTGTTCCATAGAGACATGGCTAGTCTGCAGAGAGGGTACGAATGGGTTCCCCCCTGCTTGTTTATGTACCACATAACTGTGGTGTTGTCTGCATTTACCAATAGTTGTCCTGGAAGAATGCGGTCTTTGAAGGCGGTCGGGGAATTCTGTACAGCTAACATTTCTTTTTGGTTGATAAGCAGGTGCATCTGTCTTGGGTTCCATTTGCCCTGAATGCACAGATCTTCCAAGTGAGCCCCTCATACATAGTCTGATGCGTCTGTTGTTAGGGTTTGGGTGGCAGGGGGTAGAGTGAAAGAGAGCCCCTTGTGGTAGCAGGCCTCTGCCCACCAAAGGAACTCTGTATTTATACAAGAAATGATAGGAATCATTGATTCCAGGTCCTGAGAATGTTGACACCATAGGCTTTTTAGATACCATTGTAGTTTCCTCATATACAGTCTTGCATATGAAATTAGTAGAATGCAAGAGGCCATGAACCCCATAGCTTGCAGAATTTTCCTTACAGATAGCTGGGTCTTTGTGACCAATAGTTTGAAGTAGGTTGTCAAATAAACTTGTTTCTCTGGAGTGAGGAAAGCCATCTGGGAAGTTGTGTTCAAGCTTGCTCCCAGGAATACAATCTGTTGGCAGGGTAGTAGGTGAGACTTTTTTTCGTTTATGGTGTACCCCCAGTGAGGTTAGAAGTTTCTTTACAAATGCCAGATGTTTTAATAGCAAGTCCTGGCTTTCTGCCTGAATCAGACAATCATCCAAGTATGGCTTTATTTGAATATTTCTCTGCTTGCAAAATGCAATGGCTGGAGCTAGACACTTTGTGAATACCCTGGGCACAGTAGATAAGCCAAAGCTAAGTGCAGAGAACTGAGAGTGCATGGAGCCTGCCCTGAAGCATAGGTATTTCCTGCAAGATTCCCTTATTGGAATGTGCAGGTAAGCTTCCCTTAAGTCTAAGGTTACCAACCAGGCATCTTTGCCTAGCATAGGAAGCAGCTGTTGAAGTGTTAGCATTTTGAATTTTGGGATTACCAGAAAGGTGTTTAGAATAGAGAGGTCCAGGATAGGACACCAGGAGCTGTCTTTTCCGGGTACCAGAAAAAGTCTTGAATAAAAACCTTGTCCCCTTTGTTCTGCTGGGACAGGTTGAATAGCCCCGATACTTAGAAGAGAGAGAACCTGCTGTTGGGGCTCTGCCCACTGACTTGGGAGTAGGTCTGGCCAACCGTTTGGGGTTGGTAGGGTGTGGAAGTGGAATCTGTATCCTTGGGAAACTATATTCAGAACCCATTTGTCCTGGGTAATGAGTTCCCAGTTTTTTGCATGCAGGGCGAGCTTTCCTCCTAAAGGAGCAGGCAGTTGAGCAGGGCTTGGAAGGGTTAAGGTTAATTCATTGTGCCATTTTTCCGTAGGGGGGTGGCTTACTACTCCCTGCTTTGGAAGTTGGAGCCCCCCACTGCTTAGGCCTGTGTGTAGCTTGAGACTGTAACCTAGGTGGTCTGCTGTTCCTGGGTTTGGACTGAGAAGGCCTGGAAGAGACTGAAAAGGACCAATTCTTTTGAATGCCAATGCCTACTAAATCTGGGAGGCTGTACTTGTAGGAAATCTTTAACAGTTTGCATAGATTTAGCTTTTTCCTCCATCCTTTTGAGGACTTCTGCTTTGTTGCCAAACAGGCGGTCTTGGTTTAAGGGAGCATCCAGTAATTTAGCTTTAACATGATATGGCAGGTTTTGCTCCTTAACCTAAGCATACCTTCTAAGTACAGACCTAGTGACAGCAGCCCTGCAAGATGTTTCTAGAGAGTCAAAACCACATTGCAAAGTTTGTTTACCAACTTATTTTGCAGAATGCATTAAATCCTGTAATTCTTTGTGTTCAGCACAGTCAGGAATCAACATCATTTTCTGTTTAAGCAGTCCCATAATATGCTGCTGGTACTTTAACATATGAAACTGGCAATTTAAAGTCCTAATGGCCAAAGTACCAGAACTGTATACCTTCTTACCCCATCTGTCCAAGGCTCTAGAATCTCTATCAGAATGGGTAGGATTTTTGGCAGCAGTAGCCTTAATGCCTTTTGGTCCTTGGGAAATGGCCTCTGGATCTGCAGTAGGATTCTTGAAGAGGAACTTGAGAGAGTCAGGTACTCTGTAATACCGGTCAGGTTTTCTGGGAGCTGGAGGTAAAGTGTCTGGTGAAAGGCTAGATTCCAAGAAAGCATCATCTACAATGTCCAGAACAGGAGGGATAGCTAAAGGCCTGTGTTGAGGAAGGAGTAAGAATTCTCTAAGCCTCTTTTTGGAGTCAGAATGATCCTGGCCTTCCCAACGGAAATGCTCCCTAAGAGTGTGCAAGGTTTCACCAAAAGAAAAATCTTCTGGAGGGGAAGCAGGGGCAATGGAATCCTCTGCATCAGAATCCTCATAGGTAGATAAGGGCAAATCCCGGTAATCAGAAGGAACAGAAATATCAGATTCCTGATCAGAAGGAAAATCAGTTCTAGGTCTCCTACAGGGGGAAGGCTGGCTCCCCCTAATTAAGGTAATAAGGTCTTCAGCCATTCTAAGCATTTCTTTTTAGGCATATGTGCCTGAGCATGCGGTTTGGACATCGGTTTTCTAGGCATGCGAGTTTTAGGCCTGGATGAAGAAGATGGCGTCAGTTTAAAATGCAAGTCTGTAGTCCTGAATGCACCCTCAGAAGCTGGTGCCTGCACAGCGGCTCCGGACCCATCCAAGGTAGAGACATCCGCAGGTTCCATAGTCGAAGAAGCATCTTACGGTATACCGGACTCCGAATGGGTCTCAGTAGAGGCCTGCGCATCTAAAGTAGCAGGTATCAGGGGCTGTGAAAGCGCCCTACTGAGTACCAGCAGACTGGCGACTAGCTTAACGGAAGCGTCGTCGACAGTTTTGGACCTATGCGGTCTGTCTCTGTCTTTACACTTACGTTTTTTTCAGAAGATCGGTAGTCGGATGGCTTAACGAAGCCATTTCAGAGTACTGATACAGAGTACCAACATAATTTGCTGCAAAGATAGCCCAACGGCGAATAGTTCGGGGGTTGAACAAGGCACAAAACCAACAACGAGGGATGTCGTGGTCTGGGCCTAAGCAGGGAATGCAGTATGAATGAAAATCTTTGAGGTATTTGCTTTCCACAGGTAAGACGATTATTAACTTTTACTGACATCGGTTGGAGCAAGAACAGGGTACTTATCTTTTTTTTTAAGACTTCGGTTCTGAAACTCGAAAACAAAAATTTCATGAGTCGGCCAACCGGTACTTGTGAACTGCTTCTCATTCGGGCACCGTATGGCAAGAAAGACTGATGTAATGGCATCGGCTGCATGTTTTACACCCTTGACAACCTGACGTCATGGAAGAAGAGACAGCATCCGACGCAGGAATCCAAGACTCTGGTATTCAGGCCGGCTGAGGGCTACCTGCAGGCAGACAACCCAAATGTGATGACTGCAACAGTGAAACACGAAGAACATCCAGTAGGTGTTTTATGTCCTGCATCTCTTTCCCCTTTTGCTGTAAGGACTTGAATAAGTCAGCCACTCTTCTCCAAATAGGGCCGTATTGTCCAATGGAGCATCAACCAGTTTAGGTCTAAAATCATCTGGTAGGGGTTAGAAATGTAGCCAGGAATACCTTCTTAAGGCTGATGCTACTGCTGACCTGGCTGAGGCCTCAACAGCATCACAGCTGCACTTGATAGAGTGCCTGGTAACCTGAGAAGTAATGGCAACTAGGGAACACAGTTGCGTTTTGGCTGCAGAGTCAGGGAAGTCAGACAATTCCTTGTAAATCTTCTTGAAAAGGGATAAGGCATATTTAGCCATATGTGCCTGATAATTAGTTGCTCTGAAAGCCAGAGTAGCAGAAGTACAGATTTTCTGACACAAACACTCCATGGTTTTGCTGTCCTTGTTATCTGGGGGCAAGGTGGTCGAAGGCAGTAGTTTAGAAGCCTTGTCAGTTGAAATGGAAACTGTGGCAGGGACTGCAGCAGGGCACTTTATAAAAACCTATCAGGCCCACATGGTGCAGGGGACTGAGAGTCTGGGTTCAGGGATGCTGCTGAGAAGGCATCCAGGAAAGCAGGAAGAATGGGAGGAGCAGCAGTAGGAGTTGGGGAATCCATCTGAATGAGGTCATAATACCTTTTTGTACCTCTGTCATGTCTGATGATTCCCACTTGTGTTCCTTCATTTTGGCAACAGTTTCCCCAAAAGTTAGATACTCTGCTGGGGAGTCAGGATTAACAGATTCTTCCTCTGGAGAGCCATATCCCAGGGGAGAAGGCAGCTGGAGAGGTATAGGAAAGGGATTCTTCAGAAGAAGAATCAGTGTATTCTTCCTCTTCCCTCTGAGAGGGATCTGATACCTTAGGCCTGGGGCTCAGGATTGGATGAGGAATTGTGGATGTCCCTGGAGTGGTAGGCCATAAGGCCATAAAGGCATTGAACAGGCTTTGACTAAAAGTCAGCCAATGTGGAGCACTTTCAGGAGCAGGAGGGCATATGCTTTATTTTTTCCTTCCATTTGAGAGATGGCCTAGCGGGCATCTGAACCGTGGAAGGACTAGAGTCAGACGCCTGCATGGAAACGGGGGAGTCCGATGGTCCTACCAAAATCACAGGTTCCCCCTCTGCATCGGAAACTGACATCGGAAAAGCCTCCGTGGGTGTGCCCTCAGCGCAGGATTGTGCGGCTTCTGTGTATGTACCCGGTGTATCTGAAGTGGCGGAGCCCAAGCCTTCTACCAGGCTGATGGCCACAGGCTGAGGGTCAGATGGAAGAGGCTCAGCAGCAATTGTAGGTCTGATAATCTTGACCTTCTTTTTAGGTGGTTCAGTAGGCAAGTCGGCAGAACCCTCCATACCTAACGCTAACTGCTTTAGACGTTGGTTTTCTAAATATAAGTTAAGGGCATGGAGTTGGCTACAGGGAGTTTTGGGCACAAACACCGGGTAGATGGTGCAGGCCTTGTTGTTGTGCAACCTACCTAAACAAAACAAGCACTGATCATGGGCATCCTTGTGAGGTATCTGACAGCCGCACTTGCACTTACCCTTTCTGGATGACATGAACAAGCATTAGAAACAATAACGATGACTGAAAAGGTTCCCCAGTGGGGCACTAATCTGATTTCTATAGATTCCCATGGCAGGGAAGGCAGGAACACCTGACGATTGACTGAAGGCTGAGAAGTTCTGAGGGTTGGTGCATGCAAAGGTCACTTATCTGCTTAGCCACGTCAGACATCCCATGCACTATATAGTGACTGAAAATTTTTATATACTGGCCGGACGTTCGGGTAGCAAGAGGAGAAAACCCAGATGTACAGAATACTGCAGCATGGGAATAGAAGGACATCTAAGCATTTTCCCTCCTTATCAGGGGGTGTTGGATTAGATGAAACCAAGGTCTTTTTATTGGAGCAGGCATCTAGGGAGATCACAGCTGAATCAGCAGTCAAATGAGAAAAAAGACCTGTCATACCTGAGAAGACCCTATATTTTCTCTGAACCTTTTTATGGATTGCTGGAAAAGTTATTGGTGTCCTGCACGCAGCTTTAACAACATCTTCTTAGGCTGGTAAGAGAGGGAGGGGATAGTCACAGAACTGGCATCTCGTCCTCTATAATGTCAAATACCCTAACTAGTTTTGGGTAGTTCCTGACTGCTCCTAGCAAAAATATCACTAAATCTAGCAATCATCTGATGAAAAGTGAAGACTTGTTTAGACTTAAACTCAGGTTCACATTCCAAAGAATCAGAATGACTGGACTCGGTGTTAACTAAGAAATCACCATTGTCCTTATCAGATTCCTCATCATTCACTGAAACAACAGGAAGGTCTCAAGATAAATTAGCACTACAGCAATGTATAGGAACACAACCACCAGAATTAGCTGTCTGCATAATTCTCTTAGCCAAGGAAACCATATCAGCCTTATAAATAACTATATTTCTATGTATTATATAATGAGGCTTCTGTTTCTTTTTCTTTGAACTTCACTACTAGATAAAACAACTAGGGAGAGAGTATTATGTATGCCAAAGGGTCTCTTACCATGGACTACTCCTGCACCTAAAGGGTTTGATTCTACCATATCTGTGCCAGGTACTGGAACAGATCAAGAGGATGTGTCTAACCCCTATTCCATAGTGGCATGCACAGCTACACTAGTGGGAAACTGTCCAAAAGGTAAGTGGTCTGCTGGCCAAGCAGTGACCCTGACAGAAACACTAACAGTAGGGTAAGGCACATTTTATTTATTTTTTATTTATTTTTCTTTTTAAGTACAACCAGACTTAATAGGGGGGTGGCATCCATAATTAGGATCCATCAAGTCAGGGGGAGAGAACAGAATAATATAAACTGACAGTACTGGATAATGTATCACAATAAGCACTTAAATTCCTAGCAATAAGTATTCCCCTACACAACTAAACAGCGCTATTATCACAATTAAAAAAAGTTTGAAATGTGTTCATCATTCTTTTACAACTGGCAGAAGTTAAAGAATCTCTAGTATAAGTCCAAACACCAAAGCAACCAGTGTGCCACACCAATGTTAAAAATTAGCGCCGCACAATTTAACCACATTAGACTACAATAAAATAATAAGGCAAAAAGTAAAATGGTTGAACGAAGCACGGCTTTAAAAAACATAAAACTTTAATATAGGTAAGCGGTTTCACCACCTAACTGGTGGCTTCTTCAGACCATGAATAATTCACATAGAAATCAACAGTTTAAATACTTGCATCATTAATTACTGTTCTAATCAAAAAACAATCCACAATACATCTACATACCTTAGAATCATCCCCGATAGCATTAAGACGTATATCATGTAATTACGTAGTTACTAGCCACCCTCAAAGCTATATCTCATCCTCAAACACTATAAACGAGAATGAAATAAAAAAAATGTTATAAAAAATTTTCATTCTTAAACATTATCAACGATCATAAAAACATTCTAACAATCTACTAACATCCTAGCAAATATAACAAATATACAGAAACGTATGGGTGCAAAAAAGCAAACTATTAAACTCCAAATAGTGCATTGTGCATAACTGAGTATACACTACTCTCAAGAGGTCACACAGTCAAGTGCATACTGCTCTGACTATAACATCTATTCTTAACATAATCAACGATCTTATAAGCACACTTCTGCATTTTACTTGTTTTCTGGCTGATATAACAAAAATATATCATAAAAGCATAAACAAACAGTTAGTGCACTAATGCATAGCTAGATATATATTCACAAAATATCACATGGAGCATACTACTTTGACTTATAATATTCATTCTTAAACATAATTGGCAATTAGCGGAGAATGATAACTGAGTACATACATGCAAAATATTACCCAGTCAAAGCATACTGCTTCGACTATATTATTCAGCCTTAAACATAATCAATCTTGCAAGCACACTTCAATGATTAACTGACTTCCTAGCCAATATAACAAGTATAAATAGCATAAGAACATAAATAATTAATACACCATGCATAGCTAAGTACATATTTGCAGAGTGTAACATAGTCAGCGCTTATTATTTTGACTATAATCTTTTCCCGGTTAGGGGTCGCCACAGCGGATCACCTGTCCGCTCATGATTGGCAGTGGAGTTTTACGGTGTCGAGTTGCCAGCCCGGCGCCCAACCTTCCAGTGAAGGCACACACATACTCACACCTAGGGCCAATTTGGAGTGTCCAATCCACCTACAGCATGTCTTTGGGATATGGGAGAAAAACGGAGCACCTGGAGGAAACCCACATGACCACAGGGAGGACATGCAGACTCCGCACCGAAGGCACCCCAGCCGAGGATCGAACCGGAAAACCTCTTGCTGTGAGGCGACAATGCTAACCACTGCACCACCATGGCTGCCCAATTATTTTGACTATAATACTCATCCTTAAAAGTAATCATATTCTGTCAAACACGCTTCAGCAATTTCCTAGCTTCCTAACCAATATAACTGATATAACATATATACACGAACAAATGAGTGCTACAAAAACAAATTATCAAACTACAGTACATAACAGAATAAACACTTGCAAGATATTTTGCAATAAAAGCATACTACATTAGCTGATAACTCCAAAGAAGTCCAAACTTCAAGCGGATAGGAGGTATAATCTCAATGGGAAGGTTTCCATTAAGCAAGCACTAGAAGCCAGGGGGCTTCAAAAGTGATGTGGTTTAACATATGTGTGGTTGTTTAGTATAGGTTTGTCCTCCATGTTTTATGACTATGGAAAGTGTATATACTAGCTCTGTAAATGAGTTATTCTATTCTGGACTCTGGTATTACTGATTCATTGTATAGGTTTGGAAGTGTTTTAAGAGTATACTTGTTTGGTCTATTGCTTTTTGTGTTTCACACAGAGTATGATATTGGTGATTTTCGTGTTGGTATGATTTAGTGGTGTTGAAGTATTTCATTATTTAGGATTTTTAATTTTGTGCCATGTTGTAGGTCCACATGTGAAGGTTAGTAGCTTAGGATTATCACATGGATGAGTCTTAATGCTACTGATATGAGGTCGACTGAATGACCCTGGGGTTTGCATTTATACGTTTCAGTTTAGTTTTTTGATTACCCTTTGGAGTTATCAGCTAATGTAGTATCTTTTGATTGCAAAATATCTTGCAAGTGTTTATTCTGTTATGTACTGTAGTTTGATAATTTGTTTTTGTAGTACTAATTTGTTCATGTATATATGTTATTTATATCAGTTATAGTGGTTAGGAAGCTTGTAAAACACTGAAGCGTGTTTGACAGAATATGATTACTTTTAAGGATGAGTATTATAGTCAAAATAATAAGCGCTATGTGACACTATGCGAATATGTACTTAGCTATGCATGGTGTATTAATTGTTTATTTATGTTACTATGCTATTTATACTTGTTTTATTAGCTAGGAAGTCAGTTAATCTTTGAAGTGTGCTTGCAAGATTGCTGATTATGTTTAAGGTTAAATACTATAGTCGAAGCAGTATGCTTTGACTGGGTAACATTTTGCGAGTGTACACTCAGCTATCATCCCCACATAATTGCCGATTATGTTTAAGAATGAATATTATAAGTCAAAGTAGTATGCTCTGACTATGTGATATTTTGCGAATATATATCTAGCTATGCATGGTGCACTAACTGTTTATTTATGCTTTAATGATATATTTTTGTTATATCAGCCAGAAAATGAGTAAAATGCAGAAGTGTGCTTATAAGATCGTTGATTATGTTAAGAAAGTACAGTTGTGTACACTTACCATAAATGTAGATGTTCGAGTGTATTCACTGTTGCAGTCATCACATTTGGGTTACCTGCTTGCAGTAGCTCTCAGTTGGCCTGATTTTCAGTCTTGGTTCCTGCGTCGGTTGCTGTCTCATCTTCCATGACATCAGGTAGTCAGGGGTATAAAGCATGCAGCCGATGCCATTACATCATTTTTCTGCCCCCAGATGTCAGGTGCCCCCATAATGGGAAGCAATTATATACAAGGTTACACCTCCAACAAAAAAGCAAATACACCAAAAAGCTTTAAGCATAGTAAACAAGAATAGAGGTATTGTCAATAGAAGTCAGGGGGCTGGAGGGTGGGTAACCAGGACTGCAACAGTGAATACACTCGAACATCTACATTTATGGTAAGTGTACACAACTGTACTATGTTCTTCATGTTTCACTGTTGCAGTCATTACATTTGGGTAGAATCCCAAAGTTATGGTTGGGAGGATGGATTTATACAGCGTTAGGAGCAGCTATAATGCCCTGCCGGACAGCAGTGGCAAAGCCAGCTCTGGATTTAGAGAAGAGAGGTAAATGATAATGTTTGGTGAACGTATGAACTGAGCTCCAGGTAGCAGCTTCTAGAATATCTCTGGTAGGATCCCGTCTGAGAAAGGCTGCAGAAGTAGATGCAGCCCTGGTGGAATGAGATCTGATCCCCTTGGTGATAGGTTTACCATGGTTCATATAGCAGAAACAAATACAATGGCTTATCCATTTGGAAATAGTCTGCTTTGAAATAGCCTTTCCCTCTGCCCCTGCAGCAAATGCCATCAATAGTTGTTCAGATTTTCTTAGAGATTTTGTCCTGTTTAAGTAGAATCTAAGTTGTGTGTGTACATCCAATGAATGCAGAATCCACTCACCCTTTTTCTGTGGATTGGGAAAAAAAAGTTGGCAGATGAATGGTCTGATTAAGAGCCACACTGGATACCACCTTAGGCATGAAAGATGGATTGGTCCTGACAGCCACTCTGTCCGGATGAAAAATAATGAAAGGCTCCAATGCCATAAGAGCCTGTAATTCTGAAATCCTTCTAGCTGAAGTGACTGCTAAAAGGAAAGCTGCTTTCCAGGAGAGAAAATTTAGGTCTGCAGTAGCAACTGGCTCAAAAGGAGGGAGTGAGTTTTTCCAAAACAAAACTGAGGACCCATGCAGGAGTTGGTGCTCTCCTGGGAGGTCTTAAATGTTTGGCCCCTCTGAGATACTGCTTTAGCAGAGGATGAGAGAAGAGGGGAGGGTTCTGTGTTGTAGCTGAAATGGCAAAGGCATGGATTTTTATGGAAGAAAAAGGCCCTTGTGAAGCATCTCAGTTAAGTATTGTAGAATCTGAGGAATAATGGGCATTGCTGTGCTTTATTCCTTGTGATTGGTTCCAGGCACAGAATCTTTTCCATTTGTCAGCATAAGATTTTCTAGTACTAGGCTTTCTAGCCTCCAAAATGACACCCATCACAGGTTTGCTGAGGGATGCCAAGGGTGAAATTAGTTGATTAGCCACACTGCAAGATTCAAAGTTTGAAGCTAGTGTGCAGAATTTGGTAGTTCTGCTGAGACAGTGGGTAAGGTGTCTGAGACAGGTGCCACGGAGGAAGGTGTGACACATTGCGCAGGAGTGGGTACCAGTGTTGGCGAGGCCAGACTGGAGCAATCAGAATCATATTTGGTTTGTCCTGTCTGACATTTAGTGGAACTTTGGAGAGCAAAGGCAGAGGGGGTAAAGCATAAGCTGATAGGTGTTTCCAGATGAATGATAGAGCATCCACTTTCCAAGCTTTTTTGTGATGAATTCTTGTGTAGAATTTGTCCAACTGACAGTTCTGGGGTGAGGCAAAAAGATCTATGTCTGGGCTCCCCCATTTCTGTGTCAACATGTTGAAAACTTGTGGTTCCAGTTTCCATTCGTGTGGGTCCATAAGATTTCTGCTTAGTTTGTCTGCCAGAGTATTTAGCTTTCCTGGCAGGAATTGAGCTCATAGTTGTATTTGATAGGTCAAGGCCGTGTTCCACAAGGCCATGGCTAGTTTGCAAAGGGGGTAGAAATGTGTACCCCCTTGCTTGTTTATCTACCACATAACTGTGGTGTTTGTCTGTCTTTATCATTAGATGTCCTGGATGAAGGTAGTCCTTGAAGGCTGTCAGTGCATTCTGTACAGCTAGCATGTCTTTCTGATTGAAATGTAGGTGCATTTGATTTGGCCTCCACTTGCCCTGAATGCACTTTCCTGCCAGATGAGACAACCCCCAAGCATAGTCTGATGTGTCTGTAGTTAGGGTTTGGGCAGCAGGGGGTGGAGTGAATGGCAGTCCCTTGTTTTGGTGGCAGGCCTCTGCCCACCATAGAAACTCTAGTTGCAGGCAAGGTATAATAGGAATCATGGTTTCCAGGCTGTGACAATGTTGACTCCATAAACTTTTTAAGTACCACTGAAGTTTCCTTATAAGCAGTCTTGCATATGGAATTAGAAGAATGCAGGAGGCCATGAACCACAAGGCTTGAAGAATTTGTCTTGCAGATAGCAGGGTTTTTGTGGCCACCTGTTTGAAGTAAGTCACCAATTGAATTGGCTTTTCTGGCGTAAGGTAAGTAATCTGGGCAGTTGTATTCAAGCTTGCACCCAGGAATGTAATTTTTTGAGAGGGTACCAGTTGTGATTTCTTTTCGTTTATGGTGTACCCTAGACAAGTTAGAACCCTTTTTACAAACACCAGATGCTTTAGAAGAATGTCCTTGTTTTCTGCCTGAATTAGACAATCGTCCAGGTATGGATATATTTGAATATTTCTTTGCCTGCAAAATGCAATTACTGGTGCTAGGCACTTTGTGAAGACCCTGGGCACAGTAGATAAGCCAAAGAGCAGTGCAGAGAACTGGAAATGCAAGTAGCCTGCTTTGAAGCGAAGGTATTTTCTGCAAGATTCCCTGATTGGGATATGCACGTAAGCCTCTTAAGTCTAGAGTTACCAATCAAGCATCTTTGCCTAGCATAGGTAGTAACTGTTGAAGAGTCAGTATCTTGAATTTTGGAATGTCCAGAAATATGTTTAGAATGGATAAGTCCAGAACTGGACGCCATGATTTGTCTTTTCTGGGTACCAGGAAAAATCTTGAATAGAAACCTTGTCCCTTTCCTTCTTCTGGTACTGGCTGAATAACCCCCATGTTCATGAGGGACAGAACTTGGTTTTGGGCCTCTGCCCACTGGTTTGGGGGCAGGTCTGGCCAACAGTTTGGGATTGGCAACGTGTGGAAATGAAATCTGTATCCCTGGGATACTATATTTAAAACCCATCTGTCCTGGGTAATAAGTTGCCAGTTTCGTGCATGAAGTGCCAGTCTTCCCCCCACAGGGGAGGCTAAAAGGTAAGTGCTTGGTGATTGCAGAGAGAAGTCATTGAGACTGTTTATCATAGGGAGATGCCTTGTTGTTTCCAGATTTGGAGGTGGAGGCACCCCATTGTTTTGTTCTAAAAGTTCCTTGTGACTGAAACCTGGAGCCTTTAGAATGTCTTGATTTGATTTGACCGGCTCTCGAGGGGACTGGAAAGGACCAGTTCTTAGTAGGCCAGTGCCTACTAAATCTCGGAGGTTGCACTTGTAAGAAGTCTTTCACAGTTTGCATAGATTTAGCTTTATCTTCCATCTTTTTTATCACTTTTTCAGCCTTATTACCAAATAGACAGTCCTGTTGTAAAGGAGCATCCAACAATTTTGCTTTAAGATGGTCAGCAGAGTTTACTCTTTGAGCCAAGCATGCCTTTTTTGCACAGATCCAGTTACAGCAGCCCTGCAAGAGGCCTCCAAGGAATCAAACCCACATTGCAAAGTACGTTTTCCAACTTGTTCAGCTGAATGTAATAAATCCTGCAAATCTTTATTTTCCACACAGTCAGAGATTAACATCATTTTCTGTTTAAGTAGTCCTATGATATGCTGTTGATGTTTAAGCATATGAAATTGACAGTTTAAAACCCTGATTGCCAAGGTTGCAGATGTGTAAACCTTCTTTCCCCATCTATCCAGCGCCGCTGAATCTCTATCAGAAGGGGTAGGATTTTTAGCAGTAGAGGCCTTAATGCCCTTGGGACCCTGAGAAATGGTTTCAGGATCAGCAATAGGATTTTTGAAAAGGAATTTGTGGGAGTCAGGAACCCTGCAGTATCTGTCTGGCTTACAAGGAGCCAGAGGCAGAGAATCAGGAGTCATACTAGATTCTGAAAAAACAATCAACAATGTCTAGAACAGGAGGTATAGCCAAAGGCCTATGCTGAGGAAGAAGAAAATCCCTAAGTCTCTTTTTAGATTCAGAGAAATCCTAACTTTCCCAGTGGAAATGTTCCCTTAAGGTATGTAAAGTTTCCCCAAAAGAAAAATCCTCAAGGGGAGAAGCAGAAGCAATGGAATCTTCTGCATCAGAGTCCTCATAAGCAGGAATAGACAAATCCTGTTCATTAGAAGAGTCAGAAGAAATAGAATCCTGTTCAGAAGATTCATAATCAATGTCTTGCCGAGGCCTCTTAGAAGGAGGGGGTTGGCTACCTCTGATCAGAGTAATTAAATCTTCAGCCATTTTGATCATTTGTTTTTTTAGGCATAGGGGCCTGCACATGTGGCCCAGGTGTTGGTTTTTTAGACATAGATTTAGATTTTGGCCTTAGTTTTGAAGATGGCGTCGGTCTAATATACAAATTTGTAGGCCTGAAAACACCCTCAGAAGCTGGTGCCTGCACAGCGGCTCCGGACCCATCTAAGGTAGAGACATCCGCAGGTTCCATAATTGAAGCATCTTGCAGCATACCGGACTCCGAATGGGTCTCAGTAGAGGCCTGCGAATCAGAAGTAGCGGGTATCATGGGCTGCGAAAGCACCTCACTGAGTACCAGCGAACTGGCGACTGGCTTAGGAGAAGAGTCGTCGTCGGTTTCGGACCTAGACGGTCTGTCTCTGTCTTTTTCTTTGTATTTTTTAGGTATTCCGGTAGTCGGATTGCTAACCGACGACATTTCCGGATAATTAAATCTTGAGCCAAAATATTTAGAAACAAAAATATACCGACGTTTAATCGTGTGTTGATTAAATTTAGCACAAAAACAACAGTAAGGCACATTGTGGTCAGGGCCTTGGCAAGGAATACAGTACAAATGAAAATCCTTATGAGGTATTTGCTTCCCACAAGTAATGCAATTATTAACTTTTACTGACATCGGTAAGGAGCAAGAAAAAGTTTCCCCAACGGGGTACTTGGCTTTTAGTTGAAGACTTCGGTTCTGAAACTCAAAAACGAAAATTTCTGGAGTCGGCCGACTGGCACTTGCAAACTGCTTCTGCTTCGGGCACCGCACAGCAAGAAAGACTTGTAATGGCGTCGGCTGCATGTTTTATACCCCTGATGACCTGACGTCATGGAAGAAGGGACAGCAACCGACGCAGGACCCAAGACTTTGTTTATCAGGCTGATTGAGGGCAACCTGCCAGCAGATTACCCAAATGTAATGACTGCAACAGTGAAACACAAAGAACATATGGGAATAAGAACGTTTTTTTTTTTTTTTTGCTATAGACCAACTCATGAGCACGAGAAGGGTAGGGGGAAAGAGAAAGGTGAAAAATAGTTTGAAAAATCTAACTCACTCACCCCCCAAAACAAGCCTGGAGCAGCGGACCATGATACTTGCTATTAGCGTGGCAAACAAGATCTGAAGGGAGGAAGGAGACTGGGGAATTATGGGTACGGGAGGAGCTCAGATCTGATGCTGGAGAAATGTGGCCGAGTGGGATCAGTCCTGGATCCGAGTCCCACAGGTTGAAGAGCAAATGAAAACAACATAGATAAAAAGGCTAAAGGGCTGGTTTACAATTCTGAAACCACATTGAGAAAGAAATTGTGGTTAGTCCTAATGGAACTGAATCCCTGTAAAAGACCAAATGCTTAACAACCAGATTTGTAAAATTTTTGTCCTGACTGGCTTCACAGAAATATTTAAGAAACTGTGCAAAATGATTAAGAATAAAATTGTTTACTATTTCTGCTAGAAAATGAGGAAAGTTACAAAGAGGAAAAAACAACCCTTATGAAAGATAGGTACAGTAGACTCCATCTTATCCGATCTCGCTGGGACCAGATCTTAGACTGGATAAACAAATGGCTGGTTAATCAGAAAAAGCATATAAAACAGCCTTTATAGGTTATAAATCAGCTAGAATAACAGGATTTGTAAGTCTAAAACTCAAATGTCTGTCATTATTTGGCCTAGGGGAGGAAGAAGTGCTGTTCTTCTCTACTGTCTTTTGCTAGGGCTATGTCACAAATTTGATGGCTGTTTAAAGCGGAGGCAAGTTAAAGAGAGGCTGGATAATAGTCTACTGTAAGATTTTTTACATGATAATGCAAGCTCTGACATGTAAGAGGCAGAGTTGATGACAACAAGAAATTTAAGGAATATTACCTACAAGGCATGATAAGAGGGGCTTAATAAGAGGGACTGAGAGACATTCTAGAATAAAATTAAAATCCTTAGTTGAAGGTCTGCAAACAGGGTATCAGATAAAGAATATCCTGAAAGGTTCTGATGAGGAAAACTGTGCTAACAGATAGCCATCAATGGAGTTGAAAATGCAGAAACTGGAAACATACAGCCCTTAGGAAAAGACAACCAAAGGTCAGAATTAAGCAAGTGAAAGAGAGCATACAAAACAACAGGGATAGGGCAGAAAAATGGATGAAAGCAATTGCCAGTGGCTCACAGAGTGAATTGCATCTATTTAGCAGTATAAATAAAACTGACAGTCTTTATGAGTTGCCATAAAAACAATTTACTATGCATTCAGAATCCAAGCATGGAGACAAATCATAGGATTTTACTGCATACACTGGCAGACTTGCCAAACAGTTCCTGGGAGGTAATCACAAGTAGCCCGGATAGCCAAGCTTAGCTGCTTCAGAAGCAGATACCAAATCCACCCCTGTCAAAGATGAGCTATGAAAATCAAGTCTTGTAGAATCTCTTGGCGTGTCTTCATTAGGGCCCACTGCAGGAGCTAGCACAGTGTAAAGAGTAAAATGGTACAACGAAAAAGGCAAGGACAGAAGCTGATATCTGACATGTTTGACTGTGATAACCTAAAAAAATCTTTGTATATATTCTTTATTGTATTTTTATTGTGGAGATTTTCTCCCCGGGCCTCCACTGAAAATGGGCTCTCTTGGCCCAGTGGACTTCCCTGGGCATCAAACTGGAAATAAAAAAATAAATAAAAACTGAAAAAGATTTAGTCTCTTATCCATGGTTAATAGAAAGGCATGAGGCTAGGAACTGCTAAAAGTCAGTTATCCAGGTATGGAAGCTGTAAATACCCAGCAGAAACTGGGACGATGTTTATCAAAGATATCAGGTGCAAACAACAAACAAAAAAGGTAACATCCTGAACTGAAAGTAGTACACCCGACCTTGAAAATGAAGGTAAGAACTGTGGGCAGGATGAACTGGTACATGAAAACAAGCAATTCATAGCTATGAAACTTAAACATTCTTGTTTCTGCAAAAGGGAAGGCAGGAGTTGGACAGACACTTTCTAAACACTTTTGCACTGAATGTGTTTACTGAGAGTATAAAAGAACATCCAGCAGAGTAGTCTTGCACTCTAATTCATCAAACACCAGCAAATAACATTACTTTAGCGCTTTCATCCTAATTATGTGAACTTCATCACAGTTAATGTCAAGTAAAACATACATCTGTTTACATATGCATTGTAACCAATCACTAACACTTCCTCATGAAAAATTAATCATTACTCATCTGAAATTTTTTTAAAAATGTATGTGTGTCACTATTGACCTAATTTTAAAATGAGTCATGACAATAAATACAATATATTATAAAATGTGTACAATGTACAATAAAAATAGTAATAAGTTAATATGACAGCAGTAAAATTAATCCCAAGATTTGAAGAATCTGTTGAAAAGTAATATACCTATGCAGATTGGTTGAGGTAATAACAATCAGATGCTTGCATGTGGACACTGCAAACAATGTAGGTTTATACATGAAGGACCATATATACTTGTAAAGGGGGTATGGTTGGACTCTACCGTGTCCCAGAAGGTGTAGTTGTGACACTATTGGATTAGTTTATCTTGCGAGTTGTACAGGATGTGAGGCATTTTATGTGGGCAAAACTAAAAGAAAGTTAAGATAGGATTAGAGAGTATGTTTATGACACAAAAAAGAACAAGTCCAAGAATGCCATGAACAGATACCAAAGCCATTGCACTGCTTTTAATAAGTTTGTTTTCTTCGCAATTGATAAGAGTAGTGGAGATCAACCTACTGGGTGATTTGCAGGTGTTATTAGAACACAGTCATGAATTTGTAAGTTTTGATAGTGAAATAAGAAATCTCAGGGGATTAATTTTACTGCTGTGATACTCATTAAAGTATAAGTTTGTTTTGATTACTATTGCTATTTTTCTTGTATATTACACACTTATTTTATATTTATTGTCATGGCACATTTAAAATTAGGTCAACAGTGATGCACATACACATTTTTAAACAAATCAGATTAGAGATTAATGATTAATATTACAATGTATATGTAAAAAGATGTACGTTTTACTTGACATTAACTCTGGTGAAGTCTACTTAATTAGGACAAAAGCACTAGGTTAATGTTACTTGGTGTTTGGTGAATTAAAGGAGTGGCAAGACTACTCTGCTGGGCATTTTTGTATTTTTTGTTCTTGTACGTTTGCTGGTTCCTGGTTTTGGTGTTAGTGAGAGGTCAACAATCCATGCTTTAATGGAAATCATCATTTGCTATACTGTTCATCCTACAGCCACTTATTCACCAACTCATGACCGCTGCAGTTAGGAGGAATACAATCAAAGAATTACAACAGATTCTTCTTACCTGCACTTAAACTCTTGCTGTTCCAAGGACTGCAATTAATTTCCTCAGACTTTCAACAAACACCCACCAAACAAATATGGAAGACCTTCTCTCTCTGAAATTATGTTAATTATTTTGGTGACTTTCCAGTGAAACAGAGCACACATGTAGTCTGTTTATTTTACAGGGGTGACAAGTGGCTGCTGATTCTTTTTCTTCTGCCTTCTTCTTCACGTCCCTACAGTGCTCCTTCAGATGTGTTCTGAATGAACTAATGTTAGGATAGTTAATCCCTTGCAGTGACAGGAAAGCTCCAAACAATATAACCATACAGAAAGCTCATTGTGAATGCTCACTTTTGTGTGTGCAACAACATCTGTGATAAAAATAGTAAAATAACACAATAATGAAGACAAACCACTAGAAATAAATATGAGCAAATATACTTCCAAAGCAGTGAACTAGAACTTCATTAATGAAAGAAATATTGCACTTTCATCCCTTCAGGTGATGGAAAAGAATGATGGTGCAAGTCTACTTTGCATTCTTGTTCAATTCCTGCTGTCAAATTCAGACATGCTAACAAAAAGCTAGGCTGCATCTAGCAACAAAAGTTTCTGAAATTTTCTGAAAAGGTCCTCCAGCAGATGCATAGGTGAGGGTCATTCTGTTTGCAGTCCCTGTCAGATTTGCATCTGCAAGGAAACAAACCATGATGTAGCCAAACCAAGCAGGTAAAAGGGGGATGGGCAAGCTCATCATCATGAAGGGCAAATTCCAAGGAGAGTGTTTCTTCAAAAGAGAGTGAACAAGCAAATCACTTCTATGGAGCTGTTTAACCAAGCAGAGCTGGACCATGGTTCTACCCAACAAAAGTTAATAATGAGATTTCAAAGACGCACTATCTGTGGAATAACTGAATCGTAACTCATACAAGTATGATCGACTGCAAGTTAATGGACTAATGTGCAAAAGATACCTCTTCATCTAACTGGAGAGCCTCTTCTACTAAGCAGAATAGGCTTAAGGAGTGGAAAGTATCCTGGCAACCTCCATCAACTTTAAAACTCTAGTAGATTCAGTGTATGCATGGGATCTATGACAGGAGTCAAACTTTAAAGTGGAGCTGGTTGTTACACAAAGGAAAATTATGGGCTTGAACTGGAGCAGTTTCCTGTACTGGCAGGTAATGGAGAGCCTGAAACCACAATCTTCTTGGCAACCACAAGGCAACAAAGATGAATATGTTTTTTTTTTCAGAATGTTGCTATTAGATGTGGTATCTGCGGAATGGTGGAAAAGGCAAATAGAAATGATCATTACTAGAACACAGCAACCATCAACCACCCCTTTACCAGCTGTTTTGAATAAAAAAAGGAGGGGGCCACATTCTCTCAAGTCGCAAAATACCAAACTTAGAGGTACACATTCAGTAGAAGATCTTGACCAAACAGGTTTCTTAAATGCGCTCTAGGAAAGGACTGGAGTTCCATCTCAGGGACTCTACCAACACAATGACTTCTCCTGCAATATGAGCAACTATAAAAGTGAATCCCATGTCTATGGTGCATTGCAACACTACACAGGGGATACAAGCCCATTCTGCCTGGTTTGTATCACAGTATGGACTGGTTAAATGGACTGAGGAGGCAAGTTCTCTTCCCACAGCTTTCAGGGCAAGTAACACTGCCTGTAGCTGCAGCTGGCTGATATAAATACCACTCTCTTTCTTGGATGGCTTCATTTGCCTTGACCATGGTGAAGCCAATATAAGCTCTCTAATCTTCTACTAAAAAAAAAAACTATTATTAAGGTGCAAATGGCTATGCTGTAGGAAGAGAAGACACACTGGCACCACTTCAAAGCCAGTAGCAGGAGTTTAATAAAAAAAATTCCATGAGTTGATAACTCTGCAACTACTGACAATTCATACTCCACTGTAATTTTTGAATCCTCAGAAGTGTAAGTGAACTGCAAATATCATGACTGACATCAGGCTCAAAAGGCACCAGAAGGGTTCAGGTTTAAATTCTCACCTGTGACCTCACTAAGGAAGTCAATAAAACATAAGCGAATGAGAACAAAGCTTAGTACAAAATACTTCAGAAAACTAAAGATAATATTGAAAACCACCATGATGCCTAGAAATGCAGTCCACACTATAAATCGGTTTGCTAATCATGCTCTAACTTACAGCTTTGGTGTGACTGACTGACTGGCTGGCCTCTAAAAGTAATGAAACAGTTGGAAAAGAAAAGAAAAATACTTCATGCTTAACAAATGAAATATAAAAATAAGTGCATACCAAGATTAACTATCCTATGCTCTGAAGGAGGCTTGAGCTTCCTTGAAATTGACTACATGTAAAGATCTGCAGTGCGGGACTGCATACATACCTGCTGACCTTATCAGATCCAAACATAGTGACAAGTTCAAAGACAAAAGACATGAAGAGAAGTCATGTAGGATGACATCTTTGCATAGTTTAGCAGAAACATTTTGGAACAAAATGGGAATGGATATCATTGCAAAATCAGACAGCAAATGAAAGTGCCAAAAAATTAGATGACCTAAAGGACTAGCAATGAAGGAATGTTGTTGTTGTCTTTCGGCTTTTCCCGGTTAGGGGTCGCCACAGCGGAACTCCGGTCCGCTAATGACTGGCAGTAGATTTTGACGAACGCCGAGGTGCCAGCTCGACGTTCAACCTTCAACGAAGGCACGCCCATTTACGCATGTCTTTCGAACGCCCAACCAACCTCGGGGAGGACATGCAGACTCCACACAGAAGGCACTCCCCGCACTCCAGCCTATTGGCAAGTATAGAAAACTTCTGAAAAAAAAAATCACTGACCAAGAATTGATGCAGCAATGGTTAAGGAGAGGTGAACTGAAATCAAAAGACGAAAGGCTAATAATGGTGGCCCAAGACAGTGGCTACATACATGTTGGTTTACAAAGTCCAATGAAAATGTGGAAGAAACAAAAAAATGCATGTTCTGGAAAACAGAACTGGAAACAATTAAGCATTTCATTGTTGTGTGATACAGTCATGGCTGAGGACCTGTATACTGAAAGGCACAGTAATGTGGCAAGTTTGTTGCCCTGGGGATTATGCAAACACTACAAAATAAAGATGTAGATGAGAAGCATTAAATACAGTCAGTATTCCATGAAAAAAGTAGCACTGAACATTCAAATTACTACACCCAGTCACTACAGGGTTTTATGTAAAGAGAGATGTAGGTGAGAAGCATTAAATACAGTCAGTAGTCCATGAAAAAACTAGCACTGAACATTCAAATTACTACACCCAGTCACTACAGGGTTTTATGTAAAGAGAGAGCGAAATACAAACTCTTAAAATACCAGGATTTGCAAGCAGAAACAAGAGCAATGTGGAAGAAAGATACCCAGACAGTTCCAGTATTAGCAGGAGCAACAGGACTAAAAAAAAAATGAATTTACAATTGCACTTAAAAATGCTACCGATACACGTAACGCCATATCAACTGCAGGAAGAGGAAATTCTGGCACATTATGGGTGCTGAGAAAAGCAGTCTTGGCTAACATCAAAGACTGAAACAATACAAATTTTATGAACTCTAATCATACCCTGACTTAGGAATGCAGGGATGGGGGCATCCCTGTCAATGTATGTAAAAAAAAAAAAAAAAAAAAAACAAAAATAAACATTTGGAGAAATTAAATCAAGGGAAAACAAGTGCATGACTTCCTTATCCCTTTCTCTGGACAGAAAAAATGAACATTCTGTCAGATTATGCCTGATGAAGGCAATCCTCTGAGTTGAGCTCAAACAGGCCTTTTGTCAGTTTAAGAATATGCAAGAGTCTGCAGCCAGAGAAGTATCAAACTCAAGGATGCTTCCCAAGACATCCCTGAAAACAGCTAAAAGGAGTCAGTTATCAAGGTTGAGGAACACGTGGAGATTCCTCTCCTGCAAGGCCTCCACTACCAGTACAAAACAAAATAAAATAACAATAGCACTGTATTAGCACAAGTATTAGCCACCTTGGTGAATACGCTGGGTGCAAATTAGAGACCACACAGCAGCCCTCTGTGCTGTAAAGGATTCACTACGTGACTTAACCATAGGACACCCTTGAATGGATCCCAGATACTGATCTGCAAGAAGGTGCCTGCGTTCAGTGACATCATCCAGGTTCCCTCCATAAGCTGTGGCATGATTCCCTAGTCACTTTACTGAAACAACAGATGTATTCACTGAAGTCCCAGAATTTCAACAATGCATGTTTGTCTCCTATCCTAAGATATAAAACATGTAAGGGTAGAACCTGAGGCCTTTTTTCAAAGGAAAACTTGCATGTATGGCCTCTCTGAGAAGTGAGGTCTTGGCTTATCCCAAGAATTCTGTGAAGAAGCCTTGGTATTTACTAAGTACACTTTCTGGTGGACGAACTAATAGCTCCAATACATTGCAGTCCCTAACCACATGTAGAAGTGAACTTGTAGAATGCCCCCTCCACAGGCAGTGGTAAAATACTGCCTGGTTTGCAAATGCTGAGCTGGCAGAGTCACTCTCCAAGAAGATTTAGCCAGCACAGCAAGGAAAAGCAAAACTGACAAATGTTTTAAATACTCTCCTTATTTTGAAGGAGGCTTATTCTTCTTACTAAAATTGGGTAGGCTGAGAAAAAGCAGAAGTGACCAGGCAGACTTGACACAGACCATCCCATTCTGGCTAGGGCCTGCTAACTTGCATATAGTTCTTCAAACAAATCCTTATGGACATGCTCAGAGAGAACTTCTCTCTGAAACTGGGCAACTAGGATGGTTTGCCTGAGTTAATCTTTAAAGGAGGAGAACCAGACCGCATTGCTTGAGCAAGAAAATCAGCAGACACAGAGTTTCAAGTGTATTGTATTAAAGTCCAATGTAGAAAATGTAATAGGTAGTTTTACCAGCTCCTCCTTTATCCCACAGTCAAGACGCTTGGGATGCCAACTTCGTCAGTGCCTGATCTACTGAGTGGAAAATGGACAGGAGCACTAGTGAGTGGAAAATGGACAGATGAGACAGAGTTGATGAATTTAAGTATCAATGTGGAAGAGGGAACGACCTCTTGCCCACTTTGTCCACAGTATCTGTCCTCTTAATAGGTAGTAGCATGAAAAAGTGCTGCGCTCTCTAGAAGCTAAACTATACCAAATAAATCATAAAGGAGTCTGCTGTGAGATATTTAATCAGGATCTTACTCCTATTAGGTGCGAAATGAGTTAGATGCACCCAGACTGCAAAATTAGCATGCTTGTGAAAGGGCTCCACCAAGAGAAAGACTCAAGGCTTCTCCTCCTCCTTGCCCAGACAATTACTGAGAAATTGCTATGCAGTAAGAAAGAGAAGCCTATAAATAGTTCACTGAAGGCTTCAATAACCTGATTCAGCAAAGAAGGGGTCATCCAGGGGAGACCTACAGGGTATGGAGGACTTACTGCCCTCATCTGTAGCACAGACAAGCAGCTCTTGGTCCTCCAAATCCAAAGACGATCTCCTTTAACCCTTCCTCCAACATGCACTTGTAACTAATGCAAAGGACTCCGCAAACAGCTGCCAAGCACTGAGAATTATCTCACAGAGCCTCAGAACCAGAGTGCATACTAAAAGCCGAGGTGGCAGAAGAGAAGCATGTACTACTGGGCCCCGCAATGGCATCAGCCATGTTCCTCAAAAATGTACTACTGCCACCACAGGGTGGGAGGCTGGCGTAATGGTTAAGGTGTTTACCTTACATACACAAGGTGCAGGGTTTGATTCTTGCATGGGGTAATTGGCTAGGCTTAAAATGGCCCACAAGGGCAGTTAGCTTAGTACTAACCTATGAATTATGAACAAGGACAAGTCCTATCAAACAGTTGAATATCACTGTCTATGACTTCTCTGAAAGGGACCTACAGGCAAGGGATGACACAGAGAACCTTTTTGACCTTGCTGGAGTGTCTCTTTACATTGAAGAGATGACTCCTTGATTCTTTGTGTGACCAAGCACCTGATGGAAAACTAGAGAACCATTTTAAAAAAGCAACCTAGGCACAAGTATGATCTGGACAAGACTGTGGGAGCAAGGTTAAAACACGCTCATATGCACCCACAAAGTGGTTGCCCGAGGTACCTCTCTCATAAGTAGAGCAGACATGAATGAGCTTAATCCTTGCTAGTCATTGGAGAGATTGTGAAAGGTGAGGCCACCTTGTAAGCAGGTTTAACAAGAGGAGAATTTGACCAATGCCTGTTCTTCAGTTTCCTCATTTTCTTTCATTGCTAAGAGATTATCTTATGATTGTGTGTGAGATTCTCCTCCCAGTCCTGGCAATGGATAACTTAAACTACCACCATCATTAGAATTAATGTAGGCCTCAAATGTCTCTCCTTTTAATATACAGGTGGCCTGGCTGAACAGCTGGCAATTTATGGCTGACATTATACTCTTCTCCCAAACAATAGGGGCTTGTGTCTCAGGATTTGGCAGTTCTAGGAACACATGGGAAGGTTCAGATTCTTAAACATCAGATGTGGGAACTTTTCCATAATGAACATAACCATACTGTGCTAGAAACAAAAAAAAGAAAATCTGAGTGCCTCAGTGTCTTAAGCACAATCTTCTGGACTGAAGTGTGAATGAAAAGCATATAAAGACAGCATGACCCGGAGTATGAAAACAAAAAAAAAATGTTGCTGAACTGGGGACACAGAAGAGGAAATCATAGTAACTGCCCACTGCAAAAGTCTTCAAAATCTTATCCACTGATTTTGTTCATATCTTTTGCTGATAAACAGAGACATTTTAAAGTTCAATACTAGGAAAATCCTTTCTACGTATTATGTTCTTTGTGACAAATGATTGACCGGGTTATACCTAGGCTCGATTTAAAATAAACGTGTTAGGGATGATTTGTGTTTGGCATACAAGTCCTGTAAAAAAACTAAAAGCAATGAAATTATAGCCATATGAGACTTGTAGTGAATTACAAAAAAAGTACACTATGTGACCTTTTTAAAAAAGAATGAATAGATCTACTTAACTAGACAGGTATATCAACCAGAGATAGCTTGTTGCTACTACTAGAATTAAATTAACAGTACGATCTTTTTTAGAAATTATCAGAGGTCTTTTTTTGGTTCAGCTACACTCTGTACTGGTTTTGAAGGCCAGCTGTATTCATTTAGATCTGTGTGAGCCAATGGACAATGGTTGGGGGGAAAAAAAAGACAAGACAGGAAATGCCCATGATGGCATACAGGTACCCAAGTGTACTATTCTGGACTAGATTGGTTCTACATGCAAATATGCTTGAATATTTGCACCAACATGTAGAATACAGCTTGACACAAGACAGACTGTTACAGTTCTATTTTCTTTCTGACATTAACATGAGCAGTGATCATTACTTGTAAAAACACTGTGCATAATACAGTGGAGAATTCCAAAGCAGTGAAATACTCACTTTTCAAGGGCCTGATAGTAGCTTTGAAAGGCAATTTCATCTCTGACGAACAATGACTCATGCTGGAAAGAATCAAAAGAACTGGAAACACTGAACCAACAACTTTTTTCTTTTCTTTCTTTTTTTTTATTAACAATATGCAATGTTTCTGCATTTGAAACTAGAGGTATGACTTACCCATCCACTATACAGCTGTACATGAAATACAGTAAATGGCAATTTTATGTTTACTTCCGTGTAGTATGAAAGGTGAGATTATTAAACTACAAAATATTAACTGTTATATTTATAACAAATACAATATATGCCTAGGCTATGTATTCTAGAGTTTGATTCATAAGCATACTCCTGGCCACTGAACTTGAACAGGGCCTACAAAACCAAGTTATTTCACAAAATGGAATTGGTATTGGTTATAGAAAAACTTTATGGTATAAGAAGCAAGTAGGATGATATCAGCTGGGGGTGCCTGTGAGTCTGATTTGATCAAATATCAGGTTACAAAAAAATCTACTAAACATGAGAGAAAAGTAAAGATATCAGATAACCAGAAATAGCTGCTAAAATGTGTATAAAAATATATACTGATCAAGGGCTATAATTTCTAAAACGGAAAACATGATATAATGCAAAAACACTCAATTTGGTAATTAAATGAAAGCTTGTGCAAATTAATTTTATCCAAGATGTCCAATTTGCATAACTATTACTATTTTGTAACATTTTCCAAAAAGTATGGCAATATGCACAATTCCTAAGTGTACACAGTTTTGTTTCTGTAGCTGTTTATATAAATGCAATATTGCATAAAGGGATGACATGCTGACGTCTTATTTTCTTTCTTTTTATCAAGTACACAACACTTTTTAACTGCTTCACAGATCATGTGCTGTTTCTGTACTTTAGTGCTAGAGTTAATAAATCAGTAATCACGGCATACAAACTGCCTCATAATCAGTAAATCTTTCCCATACACTGGCCCTAGACTTCAGTCAACTAAAAGAAATAAAAGATGTATGACTGTTGGTTATACTTTGCTCAAGTTCACAGAACAAACAAGTCGATATTATGCTGTCAACAACATCTCCTGCAAACTCAGAATTTATCCCAGAGGTTTTGTGGCTCCTCCTTTGAATACCTGGCATGTGGAGAGCACTGGTAACTAATTATCAAAATAGTCATTCTGTGTACCAGTTCAAGTGTTTCCAGGACATTAACAAAACTAGTCTTGAGTTAAAGCTTCACAGATTTTGCCACAAAGTTTAAAGCAAGAAAGGGTCTTCTGAACCTCTCTTTTTCACTTCTAAGCAAATTCAGCTCAAGTTACTAAGTCAACAAAAATGTAGACACATAAAAGGTGACAACACCTTATATAGTTCTCAGAAGAATACTGATTACTACAGTTAAATGCCTAGACAAAGGCATGATAACTTCTTCCACCGAGCCTGTGTAGCAATTCTTCTCACTTGGTACTTACTAGGTTTCAATACTTCACTGTAAAGAAAGCAAATGACTTTTGTAAAGCGTGGCATTTTCAAGGACTTTCTAAATACTGCCGCTACTGTTTTCCCTGTTTACTTCAAACTTGGCGTGAGGTATGTTCATCAACCTTGGCATATCAGTCGGCTCTAATGCTCTGGCATTTGAAGTGGATGCTTTGTGTTTTCTACTGGCTTGGTCCAGCGTATCTCTCCTCATTAAGGTGGCCCATGAACTTGTTTGTGAGGAAATCAAACTCAGGAATACTACAGATAGCCTGATGAATGTTTACAGCAGAGACTTCTCTTGGGACTCTAGGTAACAGAAAAAAAAAAACACCAGACATACAACACTGATCAATATAGTTTTCAGAGAGGAAACCACTGTAACAAACTGAAGTAACGGGTATAAGTACTCAGTCTCTAGTACTTAACATACGTCATCTCATTTTCCTTCACTACCAAAAACAATTACCTTAACACAGAGTGCAAACAGATATAAGAATACTCCTCATATCAGCTGATCTTTAAGACGGCCCTCTAAAGCTGATATTGCTTTCCTCTGAGTGCTCTTACGCTCTTTTGATGATGCCATGGTATGGTACACTCCTTCAATAGTGCATACTGCCACATCTCAGTTTCAGAGGAGGGGGTGTCCTCTGCAGCTGCATAACCCTCCATTCTTAAACCCACTGAACATGAGGAAGTTTTCACCTGCAGGCAGAAGACAAGTTAAAATATATAAAGTTACGAAGTGCAAGTAATACCTTAGTTCAATAATCCCTCTGGAGTGGATTTACAACCGAGAAGAATTTTCAGCAGTATCCATCACTACCCAACCTCTAAGGAGGAAGTAAATAATAACATTTGAAAAACAGAATGATTAGATGGTAGAATCTTGCAGCACAGACATGCTTAAAGGAAAATAAATCCCTAAAGAGGAGATCCTAAGTATAATATTGTGTAAAGGCATGTAATGAAGACCATGTGGTGATGGTAGAAATGCCTGTAAAGGGCATATTCTGGAAACAAGCACATGAAGTAGCCATGCACCTCATAGAATGACTCTTCTGCAGTGGTCAACAGCTGGTTGGACAAACAATGGAAAAAATACAGTTGTGTTAGGAACTTGACCATTTTTGTTAACATTCAAGTATGTTCTCTGTTGCAGTAGTGGTAAGACTTGCTGCAGAAGGCCTGATGTCTAGCCCAACTTCCACAATTTTGCAAAAGCTGGGAAGAAACCCTCCTATCTGGACATCAGCACATCTTTGGTACAAAACATGCATCTTTCAACCACATCTACACTTTCTTGCCATGACAGTTTCCAAGGATCTAGGTTGAGACCTCAGCATGGTCCACCTAGGTGGAACATGCCCCCAGGTACGGCAGCTTAATCAAAAGAAACATCAGAGTTACCTTTCCAAGTTCTAGGTCAACCAGAAAGGCGGCACCCCTGTAGGTGTAAAAGAGAGGAAAAGGAAAAAGAAAGGTGAAAGGTGACTAGTTACCCAGGACTCCCACAGTAAATAAAGAAGAGGGAGGGAGATATTACTGCAACAATATACATACTTGAACATCTAGAATTGTGGCCCAGTTCATTGTACTGCTCACTGCTGCAGTAGTGACAACACTTGGGAAGACTTCCAGTGCTTTATGACTAGTGAGTGGCTGGATCTGAGAATGTGTTGGTTGCAGCAGTTCTAGTAAGACGGCTATGGTAAATCCTGCCTTGCCTTTAAAAGCAATATCCTGGTTATAATGTTCGGAAGAGGCATGGACAAGTTGACCAAACAAGCTGCTTCCAAAATGGCCAGGGTGCTGAATTCCCCCAAGGAAGGCACTAGTGGCTGCTGTGGCGGTCACACAGTGGATCAGACATGCCATAGAAGGAGTAATAAAAGCAGATGCCATAAGCTAGCCATCTAGAAATGGCCTGTCTGGGGACAATTCATCCCCAGCCCACACTCCCATTTACAAAGGATATCAATAACTGGTCTGACTTATTTTCTCTCTTAATCATCTCAACCTGAAATCTCAACTCTCTCTACAAAACCATGGTATGCAAGATTCATTTTTCCTTGTTCTGTGGAGTAATATAAAACAAGAGAGCTGAATGGCCTGCTTTAGGGACAATTATGTCACCACTATGAGCACGAATGTGGGACTAGTATGAACAATGACTATATCCTTGTGGAAGATAAGAAAGAGATGTTTGCACATCATGGCCTGCAGTTCTGAAATACAAGTGGCAAGTAGTAATGGCCAATAAAAAGACAGTTTTCCAGGTCAGGTACTTGGTGGTTGTTGGGGGGAGGTGCAGTAGTTTGCTCAAAGGGTAGTAATGTTAACCATCTTGATGGCATAACTGAGCTTCCATGGTGGAGAAATTTCCTTCTTGGGTGGTCTCAACTGCAGGGCCATCTTAAGGAATTGCTTTACCGGTAACAGAAAAAAGGGGCTCCCATGAAAAGCATGCTGAAACTGCAGACATATGCACGTTCACCAATCGTAAGATAATCTTCATCTGTAAAGGTCTGACAGCTATCCAGGTCCAGACCCCCTCCTCCGGCACTAAAGGGAGAATCTTTTCCACTACCTCCTTGTACTTAGTTTCCTAGTCTGGTTTAAGATAGAAAACCTATCCTTGTAAACTGTGCTAAAAGGGAATGAAAACTAGATCATCCAAAGCTGTCACCCATAGTGCCTTGAGGTTCAGGGACACAAGTGATCCCCTTGGTTTGTGTCAAGAGGTTCACACATTGATGCAAATGTACATACAAAGTCTCAGCCAAAGAGTAGCTGTAAGTAGCATTTTCTGGCTTGCCTGCCTTTATCTTCTATATTAGCCTGAGAATAAGAAGGACTGGAGGAAAGGTGTACAGAATTAGGCCTGCTCAGCTTACTAACAAGGCATCCGCTGTCCATGCCCCTGCAACTGGTATCCTGGTACACATTTTTTGGAGATGCTGGCTTTCTGCAGAAGCAAAAAAATTCTAGTTCTAGCACACCCCATATACAGACCAAATCCAGAAAAAACATCCATGTACAGCATCCATTCTTGTGAGACTGCCACTGTTTTGCCAAAATGTTTTCCTAAGAAGGGCTGTAAGATGTTGTGAGAGACGTTCCTGATTCATGAGCCAAGTGACATGACTTCACTGCCAGCCAGCCAGCAAAAGACATCCACCACATAACTTTGTTGTCTGTGAGGATATGATGGATCGCTAACTACAAAACAGATTTGAAGGCTTTTGATAATGAAGTCACTAATCTTCCCCTGAGTATGCTCCTCCCCTCAGCTTATGTACGATAAATCTGTGGTGACCCTCTGGATTTCTGACCCTAGCCAGAATGAAACTCCAAGGTTGAAGCTCACCTGTTGCATACAGCAAGACAACTCTTTCTTGATACAGAGTAGAAGAGAAAGGGCACTATAGGGATCAGACATGATGGCATCATCTGCAATTTACTTATTTATTTATTTTGGGGTGCCACTGGTGTTTTATCATGTTAAACCTTGCTCTTGGTACCATCAGAAGTGAGAAGATCATGTACCCCACTGTTCTGAGAAACTCCATTGTAGTAATCAGAGTTTGCTGTGCTATGGAACTGGAACACTTGGTCAGGAATAGGTCCTTTTGAAAGTGGAGAAAGGCCTTCTGGTTTGTAGTGTTCAGTACGGCTGCAAGGAACAGCATTTGTCTCTAAGTTATACCTGGAATTTTTGGCAAATGCAAATCCTGAGAGAATCCTAGCTATCTGAAGCAGGTAAGAGTAAACTGTAGAGCTATCTACATCTGCTCTAGGCCTGGTGCCTGAATAAGGTGCTCATCTAGGTAAGGGTAAATGTGAATACCCTTGGATCTACAGAAGGCAATCACTGGACCAAGACACTTTGTGAGCATCCTGGCTGCAGCAGATTAGTCAAATGGCAAGAAAACAAACTGGAAATGAGAACCTAATGCTTTGAGTCTGAGGTAAAAAAAATGAAAATTATTACTGGGCATGTTGTGGGTGCTGCAAAGAGCACTTCTGGCTAACATCAAAGACTGAAACAATACTAATTTCATGAACTTTAATCATAGTTTGACTTAGGAATAGGGTCCATTCGCATCATGGTATTAGACACCCAAACGACTTGGAGAAATTAAAAAGGGACAGATGTGCAATGGGGCATACTGGTATATCATCCTGCTTTCATGGTGATTTCAGTGACTGCCCACATCTCCCTAAGGACATCACTTCCCTGCATGTCCCAATTCTCCTCTGGAGATCAACCATGACGTGTAAAAGAGTATATGCCCTCCCCACCTGGATAGGCACTCCCATTCTCCACTGTCCAGTGCCTCAGACACATAAGCCACTAATCAAGGTTAAGTAGCCAGGACTGCAGTCAGGGTTTTATCTGTCTATGCTATGGCATTAGGTTCCAAGTATTAGAACTAATACAATAGTGAACTATATGATGAATATGACATTATACTTACAAAATGACTATAGTGCCTGTTTGGCAACCACAGCACCATTCTTACTTTGTAAACGACAGAAATTTAACTGATCCATCTTCCTGAACCCATGTACCCTTTACAGATAAACTCATCTGATGCATCAGATTAGGAGTGTCAACTAAATTCAAAGCTACCCAGAAAGGAATGTTGCAGCTAGACACTGTAAGTGAACTTAATAAATGTTTTACTTCTATCTAAATTGCAAAAAAACGCATTGCCTGACTTTCACAGCATCCCATTATAACACTTGCTTTTGACTGCGGTAGAACCTGATAACTGCAGTTGCCTGGCTTTTTGTTAAGTACAATGTTCAAGTGTACCTATACTCTCAGTTTGTCTGCCTTGGAGGATGTGTTTATCTGGCAGCAATGAAGGACAGAAATGGTTATGTAATTTATATTTTAGTCTTCCTTTGTTAATCTAATGACTTGTCTCTCTCTCATAGGCAGCTTGAACAACCAGAATGTAAAAATATTCACGATGTATGATGACAGTGCAGTTCTCCAAGGGGAAACAGTTTCTAAGAAGCTCCTAAGCAAAGAGTTCTCCAAATCTACATCTGGATTCCTAAACAGGTAAAAAAGAGCATGCATCTGGTACAACAAAAATACTAATTCATATCAAGTGTAACCTCAGTGCCAAGTCTCATGTATTTAGCTAGTTGTGTCTCATTTAGGAAATGTTGGTGTCTAGTTAACTTCCCTAAATTTATAGATGAAGTCAGAAAACACACTTTGTAGATTATTACTCTATGTTGTCAGATTCACAGGTCAGTTATAAGCGACTTCAATTCCTTATCTGCATGGTACATGTTATCAAAAAATTCTACCCCTTTGCAAAGTGCTGTTGATGTACAGATTGTGTGTGACAAACCTCTTTGCAAACATTTATTTATGAATTAACCAAATAAAAACACATTACATAACAAGGCATGCCTCTCACACAAGGTATTTGTTGACTTACGGCAGTAGGCAGGAACATAAAATATCAAACATAATAAAGCCTGACACATGTTTCCTATTAACAAAGATAACTGTTCAATCACTATGCACAAGACTCCAACTTGCTGGATATAGCACCACTTTGCAGAAGCATATATCCCACTGTGAAACAGCATATTATCTTTACTTCTCGGTAATTGTGATATAAATGCTGTTTTGCATATACCAGCTTAATCAGTGGCACTATAACAGATTCAATAATTACTTCGGTTAAAGCACATACACTTGCTACTACATTATATCAGACTATGCTTGGCATCAAAGATTAATTTTCAGTGTTTTTATGTAATCTGCATGCTGTCTTCAAATTAACAAAGTAATGCTGTGTTACTTCACATCTGGAAATCATTACTCAGGCACAGTTTACTCAATCAATCTGGCTGTACAAGGTGACCATAAATCTAACATTCTGTTTTTGTAGTTAACCTTACAAAGACTAACACCAGTTACCTGCTGGAGTATAACAACAACATTTCTAAAGTAGACATTTTTTTTCAAACTACAATTACTGATGTAACATTAGATAATGCGCTAGTTGAAATGGCTCCCTATTGAATGCTGACAAGATGGAAAAAAAAAGACCATTAACACAGGAGAAGAATAAATTTAAAAAAAATGCTCTTCTCCTTAAACGTCTTTTTGCTGGGGAGCAAGCCCCCCCCCCCCAATCTCCTGACCTTGTATATACAAACTCACAGATCGCCATACCTGGGAGAAAAGGGAACATTCCAAGAAATAGCATACTGGACTTAGGGGTCTATATTACAATGTCGAACTCACAGGAGTCTGAATGTTGTAATATCGAACCCATATGTACGAAATGCGAAAATAGTGAAGCCACGGAACACAGATTTTTTTTCCGTGGGAAAAAAATCGGTGGGCCGTTTTCACAGCTTTGCTATTTCCTCCACTGTGGTACGATCTCGGAGTTGGTATATTTAAGTGTGGGGGGGGGGGGCACAGCTTCCCACATTAGTTTAAGTTTAAAGTGTACATATATATATTTTTTGGTACCGGAATAGCGATTTTTTCCCCTGGGAATCGGCATTCTGTGTTTTCGTACTTTTTGTTTTTTGTTCTGTGTTTTCGTACTTTTTGGTTTTCGAACTTCCTGGTTCGATATTACATCGTTCAAACTCCTGTGAGTTTGAGGGTGTAATACAGACCCTGGACTTCCTGAAATACGACAGAAGGTTGAAAAGGAAATCCTGGGTTTAGAGAAACCTAATGAATACATTATTGAAGTTATACCAGTACATACCAGTTCAATCTTTTGGCCATTCAGCCTCCATATTTCAGGATGCAATCTAGCTCTGGCACAGAAAAGATGGTTTTCTGTTCAGAGGGGAGGCAAAAAGATTTACCTGTGGAGTATCCCACTGATGGACAATGTCCAGAAACAGATCTCTGTGAAACATCCATTTGTGAGCCTGTGTACTGGACCAGTTCAAGACGCCTGACACTACATTTTGCTCTGAAGGGATGTAGACAGCCTCAAGAGTCACTCAATACTGAACAGCTAGATAACAGACCTGAACAGCAAGTTTGCAAAGAAGGTAGGGCCATGCCCCCCTTTGCTTCTTGATATACCACGACTGTGGTATTGTCTATGAAGACTTTGAGAGGCCCAGAAGAAAGAGGGAATGAAAAACCTGACAAGCTTAAAGGAAAGCTCTCATCTCCTTTATGTTGATGTGATCTGACCTCTGATGAGGAAGGCAGAGACCCTGGACCTTGAGGGAACTGAAGCAGGCTCTCCATCCCTGGTCCGAGGCATCCGAAAAAAGTTCCTGAGATAAGACAGAAGGTTGAAAAGGAAATCCTGGGTTTAGAGAAACCTAATGAATACAATATTGAAGTTATAGTTTGAGGTGGAAGGAAAGGAAAGTACAGTTGTGTACACTTACCATAAATGTAGATGTTCGAGTGTATTCACTGTTGCAGTCATTACATTTGGGTAATCTGCTGGCAGGTTGCCCTCAGTCGGCCTGAATTCCAAAGTTTTGGGTCCTGCGCCAGTTGCTGTCTTCTCTTCCATGATGTCAGGTTGTCAGGGGTATAAAACATACAGCCGACGCCATTTTCTTTAGTTTTTCTTGCCCCCAACGCCATTTTCTTTAGTTTTTCTTGCCCCCGATGTCAGGTGCCCCCACAAAGGTAGCAAAATTATATATATATATATATATATATATATATATATATATATATATATATACACACACACACACATGCAACAATATAAACTTTACCTTCATCTACAAAGCAAATACACCACAATATAGGTTGTAGAAGATAGAGAAGATACATTTCAGAATGACAGGGGGATGGCGGGAGGGTAACCTGGACTGCAACAGTGAATACACTCGAACATCTACATTTATGGTAAGTGCACACAACTGTACTATGGTCTTCGTGTTTCCCTGTTGCAGTCATTACATTTGGGTAAAATCCCAAAGCTATGGTTGGGAGGCTGGAGCTAAACAGCATTAGGTGCGGCTATAAGGCCCTGCGCAGCACTGAAGTGGCAAAGCCTGCCCTGGATTTAGAGTAGAGAGGCAAATGGTAATGCTTTGTAAAGGTGTGAACAGAACTCCAAGTAGCAGCTGCTAGAAAGTCTTTGGTTGGCACTACTCTGAGAAAGGCTGCTGAAGTAGCTGCAGCTGTAGTGGAATGAGACCTAATGCCCTTGGGCACAGGTTTACCATGGTGTAAGTAGCAGAAACGGATGCAGTGGTGTATCCACTTTGAAATTGTCTGCTTTGAAATAGCCTTTCCTTCTGATCCTGCAGCATATGACACTAGTAATTGCTCAGTTTTTCTTAGAGCTTTAGTCCTGCTCAAGTAGAATCTTAGCTGTCTGTGTAAGTCCAAGGAATGCAGAATTCTCTCCCCCTTGTTCTGCGGATTTGGATAAAAAGTTGGCAAATGAATTGTTTGGTTAAGAGCCACACTGGAAACCACCTTAGGCTTAAAAGTAGGATTTGTCCTCAGAGACACCCTGTCTGTGTAAAATATGATAAAAGGCTCTACAGCCATGAGGGCCTGTAGCTCTGAAACTCTTCTTGCTGAAGTAATTGCTAGTAGCAGAGCTGTTTTCCATGATAAGAACTTTAGATCAGCGGTAGCCGCTGGTTCAAATGGTGGCAAGGTGAACTTTTCCAACACATAATTGAGGTCCCATGCAGGTAATGGTGATCTTCTAGGAGGCCTTACATTTTTGGCTCCTCTAAGATACTGTTTTAGTAAACGATGAGAAAAGATTGGTGGCTCTGTATTGTAATGAGCCGAAAAGGCAGAGGCATGAATTTTGATTGATGAGAAAGATAGGCCTTTGTCAAGCATCTCAGTTAAGTATTGTAATATCTGAGGAATATCTGGTTCTGATGTATCAGTTCATTGTGCTTGATTCCAAGCACAGGATCTCTTCCATTTGTCAGCATATGATTTTCTAGTACTAGGCCTCCTGGCTTCCAAAATGACATCCATCACCGCTTTACTGAGAGGTGTTGTTTGTATGACTATATGATTAGCCATGCTGCCAGGTTCAAAGTCTGTAGTTGATTGTTCAGAGTCTGTAGTTGATTGTGCAGGATCTGATTGTTTTGCTGGGACAGTAGTTGTGGTCTCTGAGGCAAGGTCCAAGCTGGGTATTGAGACAAGTTCCTTAGGATTGGGTATCAGTATTGGTGGGGCCAGTCCGGGGCAATTAATATCATCTTTGGCTTCTCTTGTCTGACTTTTAGGAGGACCTTGGGTAGAAGAGGCAGAGGAGGAAAGGCATAAACAGATAGGGTAGGGTGTCCACTTTCCATGCTTGTCTGTGATAAGTCCTTGTGCAGAATCTTTTCAATTGATAATTTTGAGGAGAAGCAAATAGATCTATGTCTGGGCTCCCCCATTTCTCTGTTATCATGCTGAAGACTTGTGGATTTAGTTTCCACTCGTGAGGATCCATAAGGTTTCTGCTTAAATTGTCTGTCAGAGTGTTTTGTTTTCCTGGCAGGAATTGAGTCTGAAGACATATTGGGTAGGTCAAAGCTGTGTCCTACAGTGCCATGGCTATTCTGCAAAGGGGGTATGAGTGTGTGCCCCCTTGCTTGTATGACTGTGGTGTTGTCCGTCTTTATCAGTAGTTGCCCTGGATGAAGTAAGGCCTTGAAGGCTGTTAGGGCATTTTGAACAGCTAGCATATCTTTCTGGTTGATATGTAGATGCATTTGTTTTGGTGCCCATAAGCCCTGAATGCATCTTCCTGCCATGTGTGCCCCCCAGGCATAATCTGATGCATCTGTTGTTAAAGTTTGGCTGGCGGGGGGGGGGGGGTAGAGTGAAGGGCAGTCCCATGTTTTGGTGACATGCCTTTGCCCACCATAGAAACTCCTGCTGCAGGCAGGGAACGAGAGGAATCATTGCTTCCAGACTGTGTGAATGTTGACTCCATAAACATTTTAGGTACCATTGAAGTTTCCTCATATACAGTCTTGCATATGGAATTAGTAGGATGCAGGATGCCATGAAGCTTACAGCCTGCAGAATTTGTCTTGCAGAAGACTGGGTTTTTGTTGCCATCAGTTTGACGTAAGTAGTCAGTTGTCTTTGATTGTCTGGCATGAAGTAAGCCATCTGGGCAGTTGTATCCAAGCTTGCACCCAGGAATGTTATCTTTTGAGAGGGTACCAGTTGTGATTTATTTTCGTTTATTGTGCACCCTAGGCATGTTTCACAAACGCCAGGTGTCGAAGAAGAGTGTCCTTGTTCTCTGCTTGAATGAGACAGTAATCCAAGTAAGGATATATCTGTATACTTCTTTGTCTGAAAAATGCAATTACTGGTGCCAGGCACGTTGTAAAGACCCTGGGCACAGTAGATAAGCCAAAGGGCAGTGCAGAGAATTGGTAATGCATTAAGCCAGCCTTGAATCTGAGGTATCTTCTGCACGACTGTCTTATTGGGACATGCAGGTATGCCTCTTTTAGGTCTAAAGTCACCAGCCAAGCATTCTTGCCCAGCATGGGCAGAAGCTGCTGTAAAGTCGGCATTTTGAGTTTTGGAATGTCCAGGTATGTGTTCAAAATCGATAAATCCAGTAGTGGCCGCCAGGCCTTGTCCTTTCTGGGTACCAAGAACAGTCTTGAGTAAAAACCTTGTCCTTTTTCCTGTTCTGGTACTGTCTGAATGGCCCCCATATTCATGAGGGACGTAAACTGTTTCTGTGCCTCTGCCCATTGATTTTTTGGCAGATCTGGCCAACCATTTGCCATTGGCAGAGTGTGGAAATGAAATCTGTATCCCTGTGATACGATGTTTAGTGCCAACTGCCAATTCTGAGCAAAAAGTGCTAATTTTCCCCCTATGGGTGCTGCCAAAAGATAAGTGCTTGATGTAGGAAGAGGGAAGTCATTGGGATTGCTTTCTGTAGGTTTGTGCTTTATCTCCTCCAGGTTTAGAGGTGGAAGTGCCCCATTGCTTTGACCTGTATGAATCTTGCGCCTGGCATCTGGAACCCTTAGGGCGTCTGGATTTGCCCCTTTGAGCTCTGTCCAGGGTTGTCAGACGTCCCTATTTGGGCGGGACTGTCCCGGGATCAGCAGCCTGATCCTGAGTCCCGCCCTGCCGGTTTAAATCCCGGCCAGCCTCCGCTTTGTTTGTGTTTTTTTTTTTTTTGATTGTCCCATATACCTGGCATACGGGCCAATCAAAAATTGCTAAACACGGAGCTTCTTGTGTTCCGCATTAAACACGAGAAGCTCCGTGTTTTGATTGGCCCATATGCCGGTATACGGGCCAATCAAAAATCGCTAAACACGGAGCTACTTGTGTTGAATGCGGAACTGCAATGCATTAAACACGAGAAGCTCCGTGTTTAGTGCAGAGCTACTGAATGAGCTCAGTTCTTTAATGTGGAACTCTGTTCCGCATTAAAGACCTTCTTTTTTTTTTTTTGGTCTTCAGTTGCCGTGAGAGACCTTCTTTTTTTTTTTTTGTCCCTACGTGGGGGGCTGGAAATCCGGCAACCCTGGCTCTGTCTGACACAGGAAAGGACCAATTTTTTGTAGGCCAGTGTCTACTGAATCTTGGTGGCTGCACTTGTAAGAAGTCTTTAACAGTTTGCATAGACTTAGCTTTGTCTTCCGTTTTCTTTAAAACCTCTTCTGCCTTGAGACAAAACAGAGAATCATGCTGTAAAGGAGCATCTAGCAATTTAGCTTTAACATGATCAGGCAAATTTTGTTCCTTTAACCAGGCATGCCTCCTAATTACAGATCCAGTAACTGCGGCCCTGCAGGAGGCCTCTAAGGAATCAAAACCACATTGCAAAGTTGTTCAGCTGTATGCAAAAATTTCTGCAATTCTTTACTTTCTGCACATTCTGAAATCAACATCATTTGTTGTTTCAGCAATCCCATACCATGTTGTTGGTACTTAAGCATATGAAATTGACAGTTTAAGGCCCTGACTGCCAAGGTTGCAGATGTATAAACCTTTTTTCCCCATCTGTCTAGTGCCCTTGAATCTCTGTCAGAGGGTGTAGGATTTTTTGCTGTTGAGGCCTTAACTCCCTTTGGACCCTGTGAAATAGTTTCAGGATCAGCAGCAGGGTTTCTAAATAAAAAAATTTATGACCGTTAGGGACCCTGTAATATCTGTCAGGCTTACTGGGAGCCGGAGGTAAGAAGTCAGGGGACAAGCTTGACCCCGAAAACACATCATCCACAATGTCTAAAATGGGGAATGGCTAAAGGCTTGTGCTGAGGGAGAAGAAGGAAATCCCTGAGCCTCTTTTTTGATTCTGTGAAGTCTTGACTTTCCCAGTGAAAATGCTCCCTCAAAGTATGCAAGGTTTCTCCAAATGAATAATCTTCAGGAGGAAATGCAGATGGAATAGACTCCTCAGCATCAGAATCTTCATAGGGAGGTATAGATAATTCCTGATCAGAACAGGAATCAGAAGAAATAGAAACCTGATCTAAAGATTCATAATCAGTGTTCTGCCTAGGCCTCTTATCTGGAGGGGGATGGGTACCCCTGATCAAGGTAATAAGGTCTTCAGCCATTTTGATCATCTATTTTTTAGGCATAGAGGCCTGTGCACATGGCTCATGCGTCATTTTTTTAGTTTTAGAAGTTGCTTTTCTCTTTGGTTTTGCAGCTGTTGAGGTCTGAATACACCCTCAGAAGCCGGTGCCTGCTCAGTGGCTCCGGACCGATCCGAGGGGATACATCAGTCGGTCCAATACCTTGAGTATCTTGCGGCATACCTGACTCCACATGGGTGTCGGTAGAGGCCTGCGACTCAAAGGTAGTGGGTATCAGGGGCTGCGAAAGCGCATCACTGAGTACCTGCGACTGGCTTAGGAGAAGCTTTGTCGTCGGTTTTGGATCTCGACTGCCTTTCTCTGTCCTTTTCTTTGCGCTTTTTATGTACTCCGGTAGTCGGATTGCTATCCGACGACATTTCTGGTTAGTTAAATCTGTTTCCAAAATACTTTGCTGCAAAAATATACCGACGCTTAATAGTGCGTTGGTTAAATCTAGTACAAAACTGACAGCCAGGCACATTGTGATCAGGGCCTAGGCAAGGAATACAGTATACATGGAAATCCTTATGAGGTACTTGCTTCCCACAAGTAATACAATTATTAACTTTTTCTGACATCGGTAAAAAGCAAGGAAAAAGTTTCCCCAACGGGGTACTTAAGCTTTAGTGAAGACTTCAGTTCTGAAACTCAAACTCGAATATTTCAGTAGTCAGCCGACCGCCATTTGCGAAATGCTTCTGCTTTGGGCACCGCGCGGCAAGAAAGACTAAAGACAATGGCGTCGGTTGCATATTTTATACCCCTGACGACCAGACGTCATGGAAGAGAAGACGGCAATCGACGCAGGACCCAAGACTTTGGAATTCAGGCCGACTGAGGGCAACCTGCCAGCAGATTACCCAAATGTAATGACTGCAACAGTGAAACACGAAGAACATCTAGGAAATCTAGTGGATGACAGTGTTGAAGCCACAATGACTTGAGGAACCACTGTAGTTTTCTTATATAGAGTCTGGCTACAGGTAGCATAGGAATGGTGAAGGCCGTGAATTCTAAAACCCGGAGAAAATCCCTGCCTGTCACAGAAGAAGGTTATCTGAGAAAGAGCCTTGGGTGGAGACAGGGATGTCAGCATAGGAATGGTCTGTATTCTGCAACTACGAAAAATATGATGTTGAGAAGGAACCAGGATTGACTTCTGAAATATTTAGTGAATCCCAGGCTTTGTAAAAGACAAACTGTAAACTGGAGGTGCTGAAGCAGGACCTTGGCGGACGAAGCCTGAATGAGTAGGTTGTTTAGATAAGGAAAGATCTAAACCCCTCTCATAAGGCAAAAGGCAATGACAAGAGCAAGGCATTTAGTGAATACCTCTGGGGCACTAGAGTGGTCAAAGGGCAAGCAGAGAACTGAAAATGCAAGGAAAAGGCACGGAAACAAAAACATTTCCTGAAAAGAGGATTAATGGGGATGTGAAGATAAGCATCCTTGAGGACCAGGGATACCAAGAAGGCCTGAAAAGTAGTAGTAGAGGGAACAGGGTTTGAAGGGTCAACATCCAAAAGGAGAGGACTTCTAGAAAGGTGCTGAGCTAATTAAAAGGTCCAGAATGGGTCTCCAGATGCCCTCCTTTTTGGGAAACAGAAACTTCACAAAATAAAACGTTTTCCCTTCTTGGGCAGGGGGCACAACTTGAATGCTGCCCTGAGCCAAAAGGCCCTGAAGCAGTTCTGGAAAGAAAGGAAGCTGTTCCTGAGGAGGCTGAAGGATGCCCAGAAAAGGAGGAAGGGATTTTCATACCATGAAATAACCCTGACAGATGATGGATAAAACCCAAGAGTCTTGAGTGACCCTTAACCAACTGGGGAGAGACACAAGAAGAAGGGAAAAGTAAACCAGGCATGGGGGCTGAGAGTACATATTTTTTACCATTAGAAGGAGGGTGCAGTTGTCTGTGAATAAAAGCAGATTTGGATGGACAATTCCTCTGGAATTTAGGGATAGGAGACACAAAATTATGTTTCACTTCCTGCAAAGCCTTGACTTTATCATTGAGGGACTTTAAGAGCTTAGCAGCAGCAGAACCAAAAATGTTCTTTTTAAGAAGAGCAATCCAACAATTTAGCCTTAATTTCATCCGGTAAGGACTGGAAACGAAGCCAAGCATAACATCACAAAATAGAACCAAATGCAGCAGCCCTAGAGGAAGCATCAGCTGCATCATAACTGCATTTAATTGAGTGGCACACCACGTGAGAGGTAGAACCCTGTAAAGAAAGGGCTGAGACCTTCCCTTCTAAACCAGGGTGGTCAGAAATTGCCTGAGAAGCTTAAGAAAGAAGGGCTAAAACATACCTGGTCATATCAGTCTGGTAATTAATATCCCTACAAGCCAAGGTGGCAGCAGCATTTACCTATCTGCCTAAACATTCCATGGCTTTACTGTCCTTATCAGAATGTAGTAGTTTAGTGGATGGCTTAAGGTTTGTCAGAAGGGAAAGACACTACAGAGGGATCAGCATAAGGACATCTATACAAAAGCTTACAATCATCAGGCACCTTGTAAAATCTATCAGGTTTCTTAGGGGATGAAGGTTGGGAATCAGAGGCCACCAAAAAGTATCTAAGAGGGCAGCCAAGTCTGGAGGTAAAGCAGAGAGTGGGGTTGAGCTAATCCATCTGGAGCAATTCATAATAGAGTAAACTCTTAGTTAACCGACACTCTCAAGCAACCAGCAAAAAAAAAAAAAAAAAAAAAAAAAAATGAAATAAATTGAAGAAATACAGTACAATCTTCATGTGTTGCACTTTCTGTTTTTCACCTGCAGAAACATACCTTACATTTCTAGAGTTTTAAAAAAGAAGACAGGAATAAATTCCCTCTCTTTCCAACCTGAGAACAAGTCAAAAAAACAAATACTATAAGGTACAGTATTAGTCACACCTATCTTTAACAGTAACTCTCAAGCAACCAGAAACTACAGTTATTTGGCATCTACCAATCCCCATGTATGCTGGTAAACTGAGTGTTTACTGTACCTCTTTTGAATATCAGAAACTTGAGAAGAGTTGCATTTGAAATATTCCATCAAATGAGAAATAGTATCCCCAAAAGGAGAGTTCTTCTAAGGGAGAGTCTAGACTGATGGAATATTCCTCCTCAGACTCATAATCGAAAGGAGAAGGAATGTGTGAAGAGTATGTCAAGGAATCTTCCTCAGAATCCAAAACCTCAACAGAGGACTCCTGCTGTCTGGGCCTTTTAAGAGACATAGAGGACCAGGTACAGAAAAGTACAGTTTTGTACCTACCATAAATGTAGATGTCCGAGTGTTCACACTGCTGCAGTCATCACACTTGGGTTATCCTGCCGCAGATGTCAGGTGCCTCCAAGCAAGTACGCAATACATATTGTTAATAAAAAATATACATATAAAATAAAAACAATACCTTCAGTTACAAGCAAATACACCACAAAGGTTGTATAGGATAGAAAGGTATAGATAGGTCCAGGTAGTTCAGAGGGGATGGAGGGAGGGTAACCTGGACTGCAGCAGTGTGAACACTCGAACATCTACATTTATGGTAGGTACAAAACTGTACTATGTTCATCGTGTTACACTGCTGCAGTCATCACATTTGGGTAGAATCCCAAAGCTAAGGTTGGGTGGCTGGTCTATAAAGAGTTAGGATTGGCTATGAGGCCCTGCAGAACTGCAGTGGCAAATCCTGCTCTGGATTTAGAGTAAAGAGGCAAGTGGTAATGCTTGGTAAAGGTGTGCACTTAACTCCAAGTTGCAGCCTTCAAAATTTCCTTGGTAGGTACTCCTCTGAGAAAGGCTGATGAAGTGGCTGTTGCCCTGGTGGAATGTGGCCTAATGTTATTTGGGACTGATTTTCCATCCTGTGTGTAGCAGTAACGAATACAGTGTCCTATCCATTTGGATATAGTCTGCTTTGAGACAGCCTTGCCCTGTGATCCTGCAGCATATGCTACAAACAGTTGCTCAGTTTTCCTGAAAGCTTTTGTTTTGTCCAAGTAGAAGCGTAGCTGCCTGTGTATGTCCAAAGAATGCAGAAGTTTCTCCCCTTTATTCTGGGGGTTTGGATAAAAAGTTGGCAAATGGATGGTTTGGTTAAGAGCCACACTAGATACTACCTTTGGCATAAAGGTAGGGTTTGTCTTTAAAGAAACCCTGTCCTGATGAAAAATTATAAAAGGTTCCACTGACATTAATGCCTGTAGCTCTGAGACTCTTCGTGCTGAAGTTACTGCCAGGAGCAGAGCTGTTTTCCATGATAAAAATTTTAGATCGGCTGTATTGGCTGGCTCAAAAGGTGGCAGGGTCAGTTTTTCCAAAACGAAATTGAGGTCCCAAGTTGGTGTTGGTGCTCTCCGGGGCGGTCTTATGTTTTAGCCCCTCTGAGGTACTGCTTTAGCAAGGGGTGAGAGAATAAAGGAGGATCCGTGTTGTAATGTGCTGAAATGGCAGAGGCGTGGATCTTAATTGATGAGAAGGATAGGCCTCTGTCCAGCATCTCAGTTAAGTATTGTAAAATCTGAGGAATGTTTGGGACAAGAGGGTCAAGGCTTTGAGCCTGGTTCCAGGTGCAGAATCTCTTCCATTTTTCTGAGTAAGCTTTCCTGGTGCTAGGCCTCCTGGACTCCAAAATGACACCCATAACAGCTTTAGAGAGAGGTGTTGCCTGTTTGACTAATGAATCTGCCATGCAGCCAGGTTTAGGGTTTTGAGCTGACCGTGCAGGATCTGATTGTTTTGTTGAGTCAGAAGGTGCGGAATTTGAGGCAAAATCCATGGTGGGTCTTGAGCTAAGTTCCTTAAGATAGGGTACCAGTGCTGGCGTGGCCAGTCTGGAGCAATCAGGATCATCTGTGGTTTTTCTTGTCTGGCTTTTAGGAGTACCTTTGAAAGGAGAGGCAGTGGCGGGAAGGCATAAACTTTTAGGCTTTTCCAGCTGAACAAAAGAGCATCCACTTTCCATGCTTGTGTGTGACAAGTCCTTATGTAGAATCTTGGTAGTTGGCAATTCAGTGGGGTGGCAAAAAGATCTATGTCTGGGCATCCCCATTTTTGCGTTACCATGCTGAAGATTTGTGGATTCAATTTCCATTCATGAGGGTCCATGATATTTCTGCTTAGATCGTATGCCAGAGTATTTTTCTTTCCTGGCAGGAATTGTGCTTGCAGGTGAACTTGATACGTTAGAGCTGTGTTCCACAAGGTCATGGCTTGTCTGCATAGGGGATAAGAATGAGTGCCCCCTTGCTTGTTTATGTACCACATTACTGTGGTGTTGTCTGTCTTTAATAATAACTGTCCTGGATGCAGAAGGTCCTTGAAAGCTGTTAGGGCATTTTGAACAGCCAACATCTCTTTTTGATTGATGTGAAGATGCATCTGGTCTGTGGTCCACTTGCCCTGAATGCATTTTCCTGCCATGTGTGCTCCCCAGGCGTAATCCGAAGCATCTGTTGTTAGAGTCTGCCTGGCTGTGGGTAGGGTAAAGGCTGACCCTTGTTTAGGTGACATGCCTGTGCCCACCATCGAAACTCCTGTTGTAGGCAGGGAATCATTGGTATTACTGCTTCTAACTGTGAGAGTGTCGAGTCCAAACACTTTTTAGGTACCATTGTAATTTCCTCATATGCAGTCTGGCATATGGTATTAGTAGTATGCAGGATGCCATGAATCCCAGGGCCTGCAGAATTTTTCTTGCAGGGAGATGGGACTTTTTTGCCAGTAACTGAAAATATTGAGTTAGTTGAACTTGTTTGTCTGGCGTGAGGTAAGCCATCTGGGCCATTGTATTTAAGCTGGCACCCAGGAATATAATCTGTTGTGAGGGCACTAGTTTTGACTTATTTTCGTTTACTGTGTACTCTAGAGAAATTAGCAACTTTTTACAAATGCCAGATGCTGTAGAAGAATGTCCTTTGTCTCTGCTTGAATGAGGCAGTCGTCCAGGTATGGATATATTTGAATTCCTTTTTGTCTGCAAAATGCAATTACTGGTGCCAGGCACTTTGTGAAGACCCTGGGCACAGTAGATAAGCCAAAGGTCAGTGCAGAGAATTGGTAGTGCATTGTACCAGCTTTGAATCTGAGGTATCTTCTGCAATTTTGTCTGATAGGGACATGCAGGTATGCCTCTAAGGTCCAGAGTAACACGCCAAGACTTCTTGCCCAGCATGAAGTAGAAGCTGCTGTAATGTCAACATTTTGAATTTCGGAATGTCCAGGTAAGTATTTAGAACTGAAAGGTCTAGTATGGGCCTCCAGGCCTTGTCCTTTCTGGGGACAAGGAAGAGTCTTGAGTAAAATCCTTGTCCTTGTTCCTGTTGTGGTACTTTTTGAATAGCTGTCATGTCCATGAGGGCTGAAATTTGTTTTTGTGCTTCTGCCCATTGATTTTGTGGCAGGTCTGGCATTCCTTTTAACCTTGGTAAAGTATGAAAGTGGAACCTGTAACCTTGAGACACAATATTCAGAACCCATTTGTCTTGGGTGATTGTTTGCCAGTTTTGTGAAAAAAGTGCTAGTTTTCCCCCTAAGGGGGCTTCCAAAAGGGAAGTGCTTGGCGTACGAAGGGGAAAGTCATTGGGACTGTTTCCTGTAAGGTTGAGACTTGTCCTCACCTCCTTTTGGGGTTGAGGTGCCCCACTGTCGTTGTCTGTTTAAGCCTTGGGGTTGAGATCTGCCTCTCTGTGGCCTGTCTGACACTGGAAAGGACCAATTCTTTGTTGGCCAATTTCTGCTAAATCGAGGTGGCTGTACCTGTAAGAAATCCTTGACTGTTTGCATAGATTTAGCTTTATCCTCCGTTTTCTTTAACACCTCTTCTGCCTTAACACCAAACAAGGTATCATACTGTAAAGGAACATTCAATAATTTTGCCTTAACATGATCAGGTAAACTCTGTTCTTTTAACCAAGCATGTCTTCGAATCACAGAACCTGTAAATGCGGCTCTACGAGAGGCCTCTAAAGAATCAAAACCACATTGCAGAGTATGTTTTCCCACCTGTTCAACTGCATGCAATAAATCCTGCATTTCTTTACAATCAGGAGCGTCTGAGCTTGCAAGCATTTTCTGTTTTAACTGAGCCATTAAATATTGTTGGTACTTAAGCATGTGAAACTGGCAATTTAAAGCCCTTACTGCTAAAGTTGCAAGTGTATACTTTCTTCCCCCATCTATCCAAAGATCTGGAATCTCTGTCAAAGGGTACTGGATTTTTTGCAATGGAAGCCTTAACCCCTTTTGGACCCTGGGAAATAGTTTCTGGATCAGCAGAAGGGTTTTTATAAAGGAACTTGTGAGAGTCAGGGACTCTATAATACCTATCTGGCTTGGCTGGTGCAGGGGGCAATGAATCAGGAGATAAGCTGGATTCAGAGAACACATCATCCATAATATCTAGCACAGGTGGAATAGCAAGGGGCCTGTGCTGAGGCAATAAAAGGAAATCCCTGAGCCTTTTCTTGGATTCTGAGTAATCCTGACTTTCCCAATGGAAATGCTCCCTCATGGTATGTAAAGTTTCCCCAAAAGAATAATCCTCAGGAGGAGAGCCTGAAGGGATAGATTCGTCAGTGTCAGAATCCTCATAGGGGGGTAGAGAGTATCCCTGGTCTGAAGAGGAATCAGAGGAAATGGAAACCTGATCAGAGAAATCATAGTCTGTATCCTGCCTAGGCCTTTTCTCAGAAGGGGGATGCGAACCCCTGATTAGAGTAATGAGGTCTTCGGCCATTTTAAGCATCTGTTTCTTAGGCATGGAGGACTGTCCAGGAGAATGCTGTACTTGCTTCTTTGTCTTTAATGGTACTTTTGTCTTGGCTGTTGCTTTAATGGTAAGTTGTGAAGGTCTGAAAACACCCTCAGAAGCCGATGCCTGCTCAGCGGCTCCGGACCCATCTGAGGGATTAGTTTCCGTAGGCCCAATACCTTGAGTTTACAGAGGCCTAGTTGACTCCACGTGGGAGTCGGAGGCGGCCTGTGGCTCTGAGGTAGCGGGTGTCAGGGGCTGCGAAAGCACCTCAGTGAGAACTGGCGACTGGCCTAGAAGAGGTTTTGTCGTCGGTTTTGGACCTCGGATGCCTGTCTTTATCCTTGTCTTTGCGTTTTTCGGTATTGCGGTCATCGGTTGATCCGACGGCATAGTATAATTAAACCTTCAGCCAAAGTAGTGCAAAGCAAAATCAAAACGTCTTTTTATAGTGCATTTGTTAAATCTAACACAAAACCGACTAGTGACGTCGTGATCAGGGCCTAGGCATGGAATACAGTAAGAGTGGAAGTCCTTATGAGGTATTTGCTTCCCACAAGAAATAAAATTATTATCTTTTTTCTGACATCGGTCTGAGGCAAGAAAAAAGTTTCCCCAATGGGGTACTTAGCTTTATTGAAGACTTCGGATCTGAAATTCGACTTCGAAAATCTCAGGAGTCGGCCGACCAGCACTTGTGAACAGCTTCTGCTTAAGGCACCGTGCGGCAAGAAAGACTGAAGAAAATGGCATCGGATGCATCTTATATACCCCTGGTGCACTGACGTCAGGGAAGAAGTGACAGCAACCGATGCCGGACCAAGACTTTGGAACTCTGGCCGACTGCGGGACTGCCTGACGGCGGGATAACCCAAGTGTGATGACTGCTGCAGTGTAACACGATGAACATCTCCTATGCCAAGGAATCTTCCCCAGAATCCAAATCTTCAGGAGAGGACTCCTGCTCTTTGGGCCTTTTAAGAGACATAGAGGACCAGGGAGGAACAGGTACAGAAACTCCTTGAGGAGGCTTTAAGGCCATTAAGGCATTAAACAACCTCTGGGTTAATTCCTGCCACTCACGTTATGGATCTTAACAGCAGGGGAAATATGCTTGATTTTTTAGTTTTTTTTCTTTTGAGGAACGTCTACCCCGAAAACCCCTAGGAGGTTCAGACCCTTGCCAACACTCAACCTACTTAGTAGGAATCTCCTCCTGGACTAAAACTTGCAGTATCCCCCTCAGTGTCTCTGATATAATCAGTCAGGGTTCCCCCGCAACATCCGTAGCAGATATCTGCAAAGCCTCCAAGGACATGTGAGAAGTCGGATCCATGCCAGCATCCAACAGGTTCATGGTAGAGGAATCCAAAGCAATGACTGAATGGTCCTGCAGGCTTTCACCAGCCTTGAGAGAGATGTCTGGGGAGGCTGGAAAGCAGCCAAATCACCTCAGGTTGTTTTGGCCTTTTTCTTGGCAGGTGGCTGACCCTCGGGATGGGAAGACCCGTCATAGCACCTTAGTCCAACAACTTTAGACTTTGGTTTTCTAGGTATATCGACGAAGAGATGACTATGAAGGGTCTAAGGGACAAATGTTTGGCAAATAGAATGTGAGAAGCACTCAAAAAGAAGAGACACTGCTTGTGACGATCTTTATGGGGAATCTGCCTCCCACACTGACATTGTCCCTTTCTGAACTATGTATAAACACACCAAAATAAAAAACAAAAATAGATAAGAAAACCCAATGCGGCATTTACCTGAAACATGGCTCTGAAACCAGCACAGAATGAGGAGTACTTAGACCAAGAAATCAGTGATGGAGTTCAAACTGTTGGCAAAGAAGTTCTGAAGTGTGTACGTCACTGGCAAAGAAGTTCTGAAATATATACGTCATCTTTATACCCTACACCTTGCAAGGGGAGCACAAGTGTGATTACGATGTCTATAAATTACAAAAACTTTGGTATGCTGGTTGGACACTGGGCTATCCTTGGCAGTAGAATCCTTATGTTAAGAATACTGCAGCAGTGATTTGGAAGGACATCTACAATGTGTTCAGCGTAATGTACTATAACATGAAACCCTTGATTTAATTATCTGGTTACTTAGTAGTTGAAATGGACACCACTGAAATACAGAAATAGTATCTATACACTTTGGGATTGTCTACTCAATATCACCTCAACACTAGTACTGGTAATAATCGGTTTCACGCTTTGTTGCTGGTATCTCCTACTAATTCATCTTGCAAATTACCATCACTTGTTTTAATTATCTTAGTCTGCCTGATATGGATTTGAATCCCACTACCACTCCTAGATTACTTAAATAATAAATGTTTTGTCCTGCATATGGGCTATACTTTTTCTTAGCATACATTCTTTTTTTTTTTTAAGCAAGAAACATTTTTATTAAATTATCACTAATATGACACGGACACTCATACATTTATATAAATGAAACAAACCATACTGACAAGCATTCTACATCACAAACCATACTGACATAATTCTAACTGCAAACATTATATATCATTTATAATCTAGCCAATCATTGCCAAACATTACATAGCTCATTCAAGTCTTGTTTAAACCTCATTCCTGCCCTGTATGTATTGTTCCCACAATTCCCATTTTTTCTTCTGAAACCTGCTCCTACCCAGTTTCGGTTGTTTGATCTCTGCTACTATATTCACTAATTCTAGTACAGTTGTTTTAGACTTTGATTTCCATTTTCTAGTAATTGCCACCTTAATAAGACTCAGCAAGGCCTTACTATGTCTAGGCAATTCTGATTCCGTATCATAGCTCAGAAAAATCATTTCCCTGTTTACATCAGTTTGCTCACCTAGCATCTCTGACGCAGTAGTCTGCAGGGAATCTTTACAGTGTGTCAACTCATTACACTCCCAGAAAATGTTCCCAATTACCTATTTCTTCATCACACCGCTAACATTTGCTGTCTACCTGAGGAAAAATTCTCTGGAGTCTACTTGGGGTACAAAAATATCTTTGTAAACATTTCCAAGCAAAAATCCTAAATCTTCTAGATTTTGTTGCATATTTGGGAGACATATTGTTTCTTTGTGAACTGCTTATCCAATCTCTCTTCCCAATCCTTTCTAACCAACTCTGATTGATTCTTATGGTTATCATGCAATATTTCACATGCTCTACTAATTATTCCTTTTTTAACAGCAGCTTCTGTTCCAGATTCTAATAAAAACTCTACCAGTGCTGGTCTTTCATTTAGGACCTTCCTATTTTTTTCTTCTTGCCTATACTCAGATATCAATCCTTGATAAGGAGGGCAATCTCTAACATGCAGTCCAAATAAATTCTTGGCGTCTTCCCAGTCTATTACGTTGGTTCCTTTGCCAGTTTTCTCCAATAAATTCTAGCCCCTCTTGCCTATTGTCTGTATCCCTAATTGCAGTCATCCGCATTGGCAGAATCTCCTTTATCCATTCTATGTTGGTTTAATTATTAGAATACCTTCTGCTACTTTATGAATATAATATTTTGCACAGTTATTGTTATTCTCCTTAAAGATCTGCATTCACAGTCCCAGTTTCATAGTTTCATAGTAGTGTACTAGGCTATCTGCCCTGGGGCATTTACAAGCCTAGCCAACAATGATGTGGCTTACGCCACCCCGTATTATATAGTTGCGCCTCTCTAGTAGTGACAAATGTGGGACCCCATTATTTAGTAAACTATGCCTCTGTCTAGTAGTGACACTGAGGTGACTCCCGGGGTAAACTTACGATCTCCCATCCATACATCGAGATTTTTCTTGAACAGTGCCAATGAAGGGCTCTGTCTCACATGAACTGGGATTTTGTTCCAGAGTACGGGCAACCTCTGTGTTATGAATCTATCCCTCCAGCATGTTTTATTCATATTTGTGCAGAGGTTGAAATCTTTAGCTCGCGTGGTTCTGGTGGATCTGGATTTTTTGAGATGGAGCATGTCCATCAGTTCTTGGTTGGACATGGCCCTATATGTTAGGCACAAATCACCTCTGAGCAGGCGGTATGCTACTGAATAGAGCTGGAGTTTCTTTAATCTAGCTGGATAAGGCACATGTTTGAGACCCATGATCCTCTTGGTGAGGTACTTCTGGGGTCTTTCCAGTTGTTGCATGTGCTGGGTGAGATGCATCCCAAATGGAGCATTATATTCAATTATGGGCCTGACAAGGGAGGAATATAGAGGTACAATGACCTCCTTTGATCTGGATGAGAATCCCTTCATGATGAGATGGGCAAGGTAGAATGTCTTTCTGACCACTTTGGCAACATGGTTGTCAAAGGAGAGGTCACTATCGACTTGAGTCCCCAGGTCTCAGATTACTTCTTCCGTACTCAGTGGGTTATTGTCTATGTGATCATTTGTGGGTACTTTGTTTTTCCCAAAGGGGATGACTATACATTTTTTGGCGTTAAGTTTGAGGCCATGATTCCGGCACCAGTTGTCCGTTTCAGTGAGACCTTTCTGTAGGATGTGTGTGTCAGCAGGTGAATCAACTATGGCACCCAGTTTGCAGTCATCTGCAAACTAAGTCAGCCATAATCCTCCCATATTTGCTTTCACATCCGAGAAGTAAATGCTGAATAAGAGTGGTCCCAAGACTAGAGCCCTGTGGGACACCACTCGTGACTGGTTTTGAGTCTGACATGGCTCCAGCAATTTTGACCTTATGGGTTCTGTTTTTTAGCCAGTTTGCTACCCATCTTGTGACATATGGATTTACATTTAGGCTGCTGAGCTTGTCTATGATGCCAGAGTGTGGTATCGTGTCAAAGGCTTTAGCCAAGTCCAAGTAGGCAGTGTGGACAGCCTTGCCCTCGTCGATGGCACTAGTGACTGTCTCGAAGAAGTCAACCAGGTTCAAGAGGCAGGATCTGCCTTTTACAAAACCGAACTGGGTGGGATCAAGGGTCTGCAGATCTCCAATATTGCCATTTATGAGTTCCATGATGATTCTTTCCATAGCCTTGCAGACCAGGCTGGTCAGACTTATGGCGGTAGTTACCAGGGTCAGTAGAATTTCCCCCTTTGTGGAGTGGGACCACTGTTGCTGTGCGCCAGTGTTCAGGTACATATCCTGTAGTGAGGCTAAGATTGAATAGCGTTTTTAGGTGCGGGTTTAGTTCATCTTGAAGTTCACGTAACATGCAACCGGGGATACCATCGGGTCCCATAGATGCTGTGTTTTTTGCTTTGTTGAGTGCTGATTTCACCTGTATGTCTGAGATGACAGGTAGGTTACATTCAGCAGGGATAATTACTACATCTTTAGGGGGTGAGGGAGGGGAGAAATTTGCACTGAACCTATCTGCCAGAATATTGGCAATGTCGGTAGGGTCAGTGAATTTTTTTGTCATTGTGTACCAACTCAGAGCATATCTGAGAATTTCCTCCCAAGGTTCTGACATAATTGAAGAAGGCCTTGTGATTGTCTTTGGTATCCTTGGCAATCTTTCTCTCAAAGTTGGCTTTAGATGTTTTTATGAGAGAACATAGTTTTTTACTTGTGCTGATCAGGGAAGCCTTTCCCTTGTGGGATTTGGCTTTGTCCTGCAGTAGCTTCCTTCTTTGTTGTACAGTTTGTTTATAGCCGGGGTCCACCAAACCGCGCTTTTCCTTGGTGGAGAGGGTCTTGGTTTTAGTTGGGATTGCTTGATCCATGCATTCTTGGAGATGTCCGTAGAAGGCTGTTGTGTAGGATTCAGCATTTTGGGATGTGGTTTCCATTAACCCAGTAGGCTTAAAGGATATCATTTCTGACTTAAGGAGTGTAAAGTCAGCTTTTGAAAAATTTTTCACTGTAGTCTTTTGTTCTGGGGGTGGGGTGGGATATGTACATCCAACGTGATCAGTTTATGGTCAGATCTTACTAGTGAGGGGTTTATATCTGGTGCGGAGCATTTGGACCCCATGTTTGTGATAATCAGGTCAAGTATATTATCTCTCCTCGTAGGAGAAGTGACCAGTTGCTCCATAGCATTTGAGTTAATGAATTCCAGGAATCTTTGGGCTAGGGTGTTAGGGCTAGAATAGTGGGCCCAGTCTATGTTGGGGTAGTTGAAGTCACCCAATATGATGGTGTTTGGTGTGACATTCATATCCTCCAGTGTTTTCAGGAATGCTTGATGGGATTCCTGGGATTGGGAGGGTGTTCTATAACATGCGACCAGTTGTATGGCAGTTTTGCCTATGGTGAGTAAAACTTGTATGGTTTCTGATGCTTCATGGTAGCCACCAATCGAGAGGTGTAGGTGTCCTTTATGAAAATGGACACTCCCTCCTTTGTGGTTCGCCTGGAACTTGAGGCCGAAAAGCATGATATGAGGTATAGCCTGGTAGCACTGGAGTGCTCTCAGGAGCCTTGAACCAGGTTTCAGTTACTGCACAGACATCGATGTTCTCCATACTGAGAAGTGCTTCGAGTGCCTGCATCTTGAGATTTAGACTTCTGGCGTTGAGCAGCATTACCCTTAATTTTTTTCCATTTTTGTTTTTTACGGAGGTTGATTTGTCTTTTGAGCATTGCCTAAAAAAGGCACTATGGGGGTGGCAAGAGCCTTGGCCAGTATCCGGAAGCCCAGTGGTGACAGGTGCAAGCCATCCCTTGCGAAGCAACGCGGCTTGTCCAGCATGTCATCCCAGGCAGACAGACATTGGATCCCCCTAGAATGACACCAGTGATTAAGCCAATTGTTAAAACTGATCATTTTGTCTTTGTACTGAGGCATCATTCTTGGTGAAGGCAGGATGCTGCTCAGGGTCAGGGACATACCAGTTTGGGCTACATAATCGGAGAGCTCCTCAATGTCTCTCTTCATGTAGTCCAGGGAGGTACGTTTCAGGTCATTCACACCAGCATGGACAATGACTGCATCATACTTGTACTTGCTTTGGAGTGACCTGAGTGCGTGTGTAATGTGGCGGATCCTAGCTCCCGATAGGCAGCTCACCGTTACCCTCTCCTTATTCAGCATGGTAAGTGGAACGTCGGTGTGTCTGACTATAGAGTCACCTATTACTAATGTCTCTGGCATAGTGTTTTGCCTTAGGGGCTGTGATTGTGTGACACACCTGTTGTTTGAGGTATGTGTTGTAGGTGTTACGTTTTGTGGGGGTGTATTTCTGGGTGTCTGCTTTGGAGGCCTCTGTTGTTTTGGTAAGTTTTTATAAGAGCCTCGAGTATGTCTTTGTGTTCTTATGTGTTTGGTTTGTAGTGGTGGTGGTTTTATGTGTGACCGGTTTTGCTTGGTGTGGGTACCTTCTCCTCCTGTCTGGTCTTGCCAGTCCTGAGTTGAGAGAGTTCAGCCTCCAGTCTGGCTATATAGTTGCATCTCTCACAAGTATTTGTGTTAGTAGGAAGGAGGAGAGGGTTGTCTGTGTACATGAGACAATTGTAACATTGTCTTAAGATTCCCAGGTTAACCAGCTGAACAAGAGAGGATGCTAGTGGTCTACCACTCGACATACTAGAATATTATAAGGAGTGCTGTGCCTTTAAGGGAAGTGGGTATTCACAAGGGGTAGTGGATGGCTGTAGTGCTTACTTTAGTATAAGAGTGCTTACTTTATTATAAGAGTGCTTGCTAAGACTAGAAGTCCCGAAAACAAGTGCTAATATATACAGCTAAATAGATTGAGTAGAGCTTTCTAAGTGAAAAATTGAAGAGCAGACTTGGCGGAGCCAGAAATAGTTTAAACATGTATAACCGCTGCTGCGCTATGCGCCCAACCGCGCAAACGCCCTGAGGCGGATTTTTATACAGGGAACTTGAAAAGAGCTAGAAATGGTCCAAAGCAACCAATAATTTACAGCTCAAGTACTGAGGTCACTTCCCCCAGGGACAGATAGGCTGCTCAAGGCTCCCCACTCCCACTGGTGAGCTCAGAAACTTCCTTCTATCCAAGTAAGGCAATGGCCAACACAGGAACTACACACAGTCCAGAATACAGCAAAGCCTGTATACTGGTCCAAACTAGTCGAGCAAAGGCGGGAAAACAAGGAGTATTTTTTTTTTGTTTTTTGTTTTTTCAGGAAAGCACACAGAAATGCAGTTAAACAAACAGTAAAATCGATTTACACAGGCTAGCACACTTTAGTGGGCAGCCTCAGCAGTTAAATTAACAAAAAAACAGTACTAATCGACCAGAGTCGACCAAAATGCTACTTTTAAGTGCAGATACTTCAGAAATCAGCAGATAGACACAAAAACAGTTATAGCTAGTTAAATGAAAGCCAGAGAGGACAATGCAGATAAAAAGCCAAAAATACTTAAATCTGGAAAGTGGTCGCTTCTTTCAGTTCTCTGTTGCCAGGACCCTCTGCAGGACCACGTGGAGCTCTGCTTGGGTATATAGCCAGAAAAACGCCTGAGGCGGATTTTTATACAGGGAACTTGAAAAGAGCTAGAAATGGTCCAAAGCAACCAATAATTTACAGCTCAAGTGCTGAGGTCACTTCCCCCAGGGACAGATAGGCTGCTCAAGGCTCCCCACTCCCACTGGTGAGCTCAGAAACTTCCTTCTATCCAAGTAAGGCAATGGCCAACACAGGAACTACACACAGCCCAGAATACAGCAACGCCTGTATACTGGTCCAAACTAGTCGAGCAAAGGCGGGAAAACAAGGAGTATTTTTTTTTGTTTTTTCAGGAAAGCACACAGAAATGTAGTTAAACAAACAGTAAAATCGATTTACACAGGCTAGCACACTTTAGTGGGCAGCCTCAGCAGTTAAATTAACAAAAAAAAACAGTATTAATCGACCAGAGTCGACCAAAATGCTACTTTTAAGTGCAGATACTTCAGAAATCAGCAGATAGAGACAAAAACAGTTATAGCTAGTTAAATGAAAGCCAGAGAGGACAATGCAGATAAAAAAAGCCAAAAAATACTTAAATCTGGAAAGTGGTCGCTTCTTTAAGTTCTCTGTTGCCAGGACCCCTCTGCAGGACCACGTGGAGCTCTGCTTGGGTATATAGCCAGTATCTCCTGGTTTCTTGAGCATACCCCCCATTTCATCATCATCCCTTTCCACTATGAATTACAGTTTTCTGCTTGTGGTATGTAGAGGAACCTTAACTGTGGTGCTCTGAAATACCCCTTCAAATCGGGTAATCCCAATCTGCCTTGTTCTATTGAAGAATCAGCTTATCCCATTTGACTGTTGCCGTATAACCCTCCCAGATAAAATCCTTCATCTCTTTATTAATTGCTATCCACAACTTCTCCTCTGATTAATAAAAAATATGCCTGGTCAGTGTACAAGACAAAAGGGACTAAAAACATTTTAACTGCTGGTATCTTACTATCCATATCCATATAAAAGAGCTTCCATTTTCTCAGTTCTGTATTATCTTTTGTTTAGTCTATCCTTAGCTGCCCTCTCCCTCGTGGAACGATCCCCTCCGACAGCAGTCCTGAACACCAGAAGGATGCTACAAAGCTGAATTTAACATACAGCATATAAATGCAGATTGAGGTGCCCCTCAATCTAAACGTCCTGCCAAAGGAACCATCCCCTTCAACAGCAGTCCTGAACACCAGAAGGATGCTACAAAGCTGAATTTAACATACAGCATATAACTGCAGGCTGAGCTGCCCCTTGATCTAAACATCCTGCCAAGGTTAATGCATCCTAATTCTTACTGTGAATACCACAGCTGCTTGCCTGGGTCTATAGCACATTTAGATAGCCCTTTGATCCCACATTGCCTAACCAACCTCTAAAACTAAACTGTTTTGACAAACTCTCCACTACCAGAAATTGGAAGGAAATAAGAATGTATTCAGTAAACTCTCACAAAAATTGGGAGCTAAAAATAAGTGCACTCCATGGCCTAACCTGGAAAAGGTTCACCTAAAACTGTTCAAATTTACAAATAAAAAAGAAAAAAAGTATTTCATATAAAACACCTTACCTATAAAATTAACTCCATGCATATAACTGCAGGTTCCAAGATCCTTGAGTCTGGTAAGCCTATCATAACTCAGATCCCTCCCCCTGTGCTGAAACGGATGCAAGGTTAGAAAGGAACCTACGAAACCGCCATTTTTCAAATTACTAGTGCTCCTAGACCCAGTCGGCGGCCCTCTCCCTCGTGGTATGTCAATACTGTTAAATGCTTTTATTGTGATTACTGCAACAAGTAATTCAAGTACCTATCACTGTTTTTGTCTAAAAACTGTTACTGCATTTGATTCTGCCTGGTCTGCCTGTGTTAAAGTATCACGGACTTATTAAATGTACCTATCTACTGTTTTCGTATAATATTCAAGCTAGTATAACTGTAGACTGTGTTTAGGAATGCTTAAGTGCGTCTAACTGAGGAACTAAGGCTATCTGCCCGGTCGGAATGTGTTAAAACATCTCGGACGGCATAAAAGCAGCTAGCTACTGTTGTTTATTTTTCAATTTAATCTGCCTAAAGTAACTGTAAAATGTGTTATGGCATGCTTATCAGCCATTCTCTATGGAACTAAGGCTTTAAAACAAGTATTTTACTGTTTTACATTGCTGTTGCTGCCTAGCGTAACTGTAGAATGTGCTACGGCATGCTTACCAGGTGTTATCTATGGACCCAAGGCTATAATATGTATTTTACTGTTTTACATTGCTGTTGCTACCAGAAATATATTAAGCTAGGAATTGTGGGTATTGCACATATATTATTCTTAAAAATCTCTGGTTAAGCTTTACAGCAATGGTGAAAGATCTAAATAACTAGTAATTGTTTAATGTCATATTCGGCTGTTTGTATAACAGCATGTTGAAATTAATCTTTTTTAACAAATATGTGTGCAAGCTAGCCATTGCATTGCAGTGGTGGATTTAGGCATGGGCGCAGGGGCGCGCGCCACCTCCTTTTCTCCATACTAGTAAATTACGTTTTTTTTTTTTTTTTTTTATGACATGCATAATATATATATATATATTACTGAGTCACTGTTCCTAGTAATATTTAATTCTCTCCACACAATAAGAAAACAGTTTTAAACTGTCACAGAGTACCGTACATTTTTTTTTTCAGTTTGGGTTCTTCATGACCTGACCAATCAATGCTGTGAAAAATCGCGCCTAACTCAAATACATTGGAGAAGCGATTGGAGGTTTGCAGAGTCAGGTGATTTAATCTCCTCAATAATTTCTCCTCCAAATAATTCTCCATTGTAGTTGAGTTAGGCGCGTTTTGGTAAACAGTTGTTCAAGTCTTAAATATACACTATACTTTAGTCAGCTGCACTAGTGACTGGAACTCCAGCAAACTCCCTTCAGCAAGTGAGTCTCTCAGAGAAGTATTTTTTTTATTATTATTTTTAGCTAGTTTGATATTAAATTAAAAAAAATTAAAAAGACTTGTCAGGTACTAGTTTAAAGTGTTCCGGAAATGTATGTGTGTTTAGTGCCTACATTTAAAGTGGTGCTTTTACATGTAATGGTGTTTTTTGTCATGTCTGTGTTTTAGTATTTGTTTAGTTTAGCGTAGATAAGTGGCTTGTGTGTTCCGGTGTAAAGTTTAATGCTGTTTTGTAGCTGGTTAAATTTATTAATTTATAACTGATTAAGTTAAGCATGTTAGTTGAACAGTATAAAATTTATATATTTATATATTATTATAATATTTAAATATTATTATTTAATTTAAAGTATTATAATTATAATAAATTTGAATTCCACAGTATAGATTCAATTTGGCCCAAGATTAGTTTTACTGACTTATTATCATGGCGCCATAATGGCATTGTAGACGCCGTTAAAATGGCGCCATGATCTGCAGTTTCCCCCACGTGCAGCACTGCTCAGTCATGGAGATGTCAATCCTCCCTGCATACTTTCTATAAGCTTCAGAATTAAGTATAGGAGGCAAAGTCAATGTTTTACCTGACTGACCGTGCAAGCAAAGATTTTCACGTTGACTGTGTGCAGCCGCCTACTTAGACAAACTGTCAGAAACCTGCCATGATGCTTTCAGAACTAAGATATAGTCTTGTTTATGACTGAATTTAGATGAAGTTTTTAGGCTCAGTCAAACACGTGCTTTTTTTGAAGTCTGCGTGAAGTCAATTTCTGTAACTGTTTTGAGTTTTAAGTTGCCCTAAAGTAAAACTCATTAAAAGTTGCTCAAGAGACGGTTGCTCATTTTGTGTTTATTCAATTGGAAATATTAATTCACATCACCTCTGTGCTCCTCTAGGTTCATACCAGCCCAGCTGGTCAAAAACTTCTCATTAAAAAGTAACGGAGGACAGACAAGGAAGGGGAAGGCAAACACAACACCTGGTTTCCACAATAGTTTAATGTATTTGCTGAAGAATAAATAGTTTTATAATAAACCTTATTCGTTTGTGTTGTGGGGTGTTTAGGTTACTAGAATATTAGTAGGAGCTGCATTGTGAAATAATGTGTTGTGACTTATCTTCTTAATTAAATTGTACATAAATCCAATTAAAGCATTTGCGACGCTTTTTTGTTGTGATGAGATTTTATAAATATTAGATGGAAAAATCTTTAAAAATTTTCACTTTTGTATAAAAATCTGATTTTTATGACTTTTCTGTGAACAGTTGCGTTCAACTTCTGCTACAACCGTCGCAATTTTGATTATCAGTTTAAACGAGTTACTTTCAAAGTTGCGACGGTTGTAGCAGAAGTTGAACGCAACTGTTCACAGAAAAGTCATTCCAATTTTGTGTGTAGGCTTCCCTAATTATTTTTGCCTTCAGTAGTACTTCCAAAGTGGTTAATAATACCTTCTGAACTGCGAGTGCTGTACCCTAATCAAGCAAATATTCCCTGGACTTTCCAACGTCACTGGTATAAACAAGGAAATTTGACTTTCACATTACCCAAATAAGCAGGTGGCATAAAAAAGCGATGCTAAGTAATAATAATAATGGACCACAACAACTTTTCTAACATTCTCGATCACTATTTGGTATTAAACAGTGATTACCCTTCTTGTATATTTTCTCTCCTTCGTACCGTTATTTTTAATACTTGTCCGAAGATATGGTGTAGGTAACTTTGCCGTCTCAAGGCATTCCATATACATGTTACAGACAGCTCTTTCAAAGCATTTGGTTCTGATGTATGTGTTTGCATTGACTTTGTTTATTTCCATAATATGAAAGTAAAATATTCCTGTAGAGTTAAGCACCTTGGATAATGACAACACTCCGTAGAAAAACAAATATTACAAAGGTGCACCAAACGCTGTCAAGAAACCAATGCGGTTGCGATAATAAAACTCCAATTGAAGTCTGAAGAAGCGTTGGAAGAACGTGAAAGCGCTTACTGTTTTTGGTACCACTTGTTTCAATAAAGGAGTTTTATTATCGCAACCGCATTGGTTTCTTGACAGCGTTTGGTATATTTCCATAGTATAACTCAATTCTCTTTGGATATTCAGAAGTCGCTCATATTTGAAGGCATTTACTTCACACCACAGAACAGCTGTTTGACGCCCTCAGTTCAACAATTCATTGTACAGTGTGTGTGTATGTGTGTGCACTTGCATGCATGTATGAGTGCGCGTGTGTGTGTGCGCGCGCTTGCGTGCATGCAAGTGTGTGTGTGTTTGTATGTGCGCGCGCGCATTCACCTACATGTGCTATGCAAATGTGTGCCCTTTCTCGTTCTCATTTTCTCATGTAAGAAAATGCATGTGCCACATGAGCCAATTCAGCGAACAGTTATTAAACTTAATTTTTATATCATCCTTAGACAAGTTGCTCTCTACACTTGTAATTTTGTCTTGAAAGTAGAAAGTTGCAGATTACTATAATGTACAATTTCTGTTAACTCCACAAGTGAAGACCTACCACATGAAACCTTATTAAGGATATAAAGGTAAGGGGGTTGGTGGCCACAGTTCAAATGTTAACCTGAAGTTCACTGTTGCTTTTGTAGACTAGCAACATAAACATGTCCTAACAATCAGTACAAATTCCAGCCTCCTAGAATATCAGTGAATGCAATGATTATCAGAGCTCTTCAGAGTTCAGGTAGGCAAAGCAAATGATTGCGCATTCATGCTATCCTTAATTATTTTGTATGAAAAGTTAGGAAAAGTGTCAGGACTGGAGCTAGTTCCTTAAAGTATTGAAGCAGCTAGTATGAAAATGTTCATCCACACATCCTGGAATCTGAATGCACCAATTTAATGGAAAATGGACTTCTGGCATAAACAATTATGTTAAAGCACATCATCATCCATGTTACACAGAACAAGAAATAAAATACATAAATTGAATTTTATGTCTTTATGTTTCAAAGACGATTCAGTAGAGACATGCAGAAATATGCAAACTACCCAATTCCTAGGCTCTACACCCTGAACAAATATGCATAACAGGCTTCATATCTGTTAATCATACATGCAAACATTTCAGCACATACTATCACAGCTAAGAATCTGGTACCCAAAACATCACTTTTATCAGACAAAGCAAAGCTACCTCATATGAACTCACAGCGGCCTATATCTTAACTTAGAAATTACTGACTTTTAAACTTGGAAACGTAATTGTTTCATTTTCTAATACCAAAAAAATTAAAATCTGAGTTTCTAAATCAGAATCTGAACACATAATACACGGCCGTTTTCTGTTGCCAATAAAAAATAAATATTTTTGGCAAAAACACCATTAATAGATCACGTCAGTGTGCAGTACCATTAAAGGTTTTACCAGAGCCGGCTGCAGGGGCACTAAGATTCCCACGTTATTCTAAACAGGAGCTCTGCTCCTCTGCAGGATGAATGTCGAGATTCGGTCTTCCTCCAACCGTCGATTACATATTAGATTGGTAGCTGTTTGAGTCTTGCAGCTAGTGAAACCATTCGAGTTTTGAATCTGCTTTTTGAACTATTTTTGACTGAAGCTTTGGAAACACTACTATTCCGTTATTTTTGTGTACCGGTAAAACCTCGGTTTATACTCGGATCAGTAAAAAGGGACAGTGGTTTGTATCAATTTAAGCAGAAATTCCACTTCTGTTTAAATATCTCCAAATACATCCGTACCTCTCTGTCTTTGTTTTCTTAGGAACGTCCCTGATTTTGACTCAAATTTTAACTGTCCTTCTTAACACCCCCTCCCCCCCAGAACTGTTGACTTGGAGATAAGCTAGTGAATTACACTAAATGAATAATGTCAGTAATTAGAATTATAAACTTCTTTTACTTCAGAAAATGTATATTCTTGTTCAACCTTACAGGTCCACAGCTAAGATCCACGTTAAACAATATATTCAGGGATAAAAAAAAACTCTGCTGAATATCGTCTGCAGACTACTCTCCTGTCCAAACTTTTTGAAGTGCCAGTTTTATTTTTTTAATGGAAGTAGCGGCAATGAATTGACCGAGGCAAAGTATGAGCAATAAGTAGCAACCATGGAAAGCTAAGGGTCGCCATGGGGCGGGGATCCTAATCCTTTCTATTGGAAACTTTTTCTCCACTTGTTAATGAACTCTCACAGAGTACTAGGTTCTGAGAAAAGGTCACTAACGGTAACTCGCTGACATGTCCATTCTTAAAGGCTTCCCCTTAACCCTTTTTTATTAAATTTTAGATAACGATTCATTTCCTAAGTAAAGCTGGATTTGCTAAGTTTCATACCTAGTGATTTCTAATGTATCTGATGACCCCCCCACCACCACCACCACCAAGCTGAGAAAATCGGGAGGGGACATTACTTACATTTGGTCAAAAGTCGACCAAAATAGCTAAAGACAAAGGTTTCACACACTCTTCTCTGAAATCTGAATACTCCGAATCTGTGTGGGTGCTTGTACAAAGGTGATTTTAATGTCCCTGTTAAACCATAGTTCTCGCTCCACGCTCCTATGCGCTGCATTCGTTCCTTGAGTTTCTGAAAAGCGCTATTGCAGCAGGGACAGAAGATTTATAGTTAATAAGCCACTTCAAGAGGATATATATATATATATATATATATATATATATATATATATATATATATATATATAAAGGCTATCTGTCCTAAGGCATTTATAAGCATAGCCCAAATTTCTGTGGCTTACACCACCCCTTATATGAAAAAATACTGTGCCCATTAGTTTGTTGTGCCTCTGTCCAGCAGTGACACAGAGATGTTTCCCGGGATAACCCTACGATCTCCCATCCACAGGTCAAGATTTCTCTTGAACAGAGCCAGCGAGGTGCTCTGCCTCACATGGATCGGGATTTTATTCCACAGCATAGGGAGTCTCTGAGTGATAAATCTATCCCTCCAGCACGTCCTATTTATATTCGTGCTAAGGTTTAAGTCACTTGCTCTAGTGGTTTTGGTGGATTTGGATTTTTTGAGGTGGAGCATGTCCATTAATTCCGGGTTGGACATGGCCTTGTATGTCAGGCACATGTCACCTCTGAGCAGATGGTATGCAACTGAATAGAGCTGGAGTTTCTTCAATCTGGCAGCATATGACAGATTTTGGAGTCCCTTTATCCTTTTGTTGAGGAACTTTTGGGGTCTCTCCAATTGCTGCAGATGTCGGGTGAGATACATCCCGAATGGGGCATTGTACTCTATCATTGGTCTGATAAGTGAAGAGTATAGGGGAACAATGACCTCACTAGATCTGGATGTGAATCCCTTCATGATCAGGTGGGCAATGTAGAAGGTCTTTCTAACCACTTTAGCAACGTGAGTGTCAAAAGAAAGGCCACTGTCAACCTGGGTCCCCAGGTCCCTGATAACCTCTTCTGTGCTTAGTGGATTGCCACCTAATGGTAGCTTGGGGTTACCTTGTTTTTCCCGAAGGGTATGACTATACATTTTTTGACGTTTAACTTCAGGCCATGGCTCTGGCACCAGCTATCTGTTTGCGTGAGTCCCTTCTGATGGATATCCGTGTCCGATGCACTTTCCACTATGGCGCCCAGTTTGCAGTCGTCTGCAAACTTTGTCAGCCAAAGTCCTCCCATGTTGGCCTGTACTTCTGAGAAGTAGATGCCGAACAATAGGGGGCCAAGGACCGAGCCCTGTGGGACACCACTTGTGACCGGCTTGGAGTCTGACATAGCGCCAGCAACTCTAACCCTGTGGGTTCTGTCCTTAAGCCAGTTTGCAACTCATCTTGTGACATATGGGTTTACATTTAAGCTGGTAAGTTTTTCTACAATACCCGAGTGGGGTATTGTGTCGAAGGCCTTTGCAAGGTCAAGGTAGGCTGTATGGACTGCCTCTCCCTCATCAATGGCCTTGGTGACTGTTTCGAAGAAGTCGACCAAGTTCAAAAGGCATGATCTGCCCTTGACGAAGCCAAACTGGGTTGGGTCCAATGTCTGCAAGTCCCCTATATCTTTGTTTATGAGCTCCATTATGATCCTCTCCATAGCTTTTCAGACTAGACTTGTTAAGCTTATGGGGCGGTAATTACCAGGGTACGTAGAGGCACCGCCTTTGTGGAGTGGGACCACAGTTGCCGTACGCTACTCCTTGGGCACGTATCCTGTGGTAAGGCTGAGATTAAACAGCTGCCTTATGTGCGGGTTTAATTCCTCATTTAGCTCGTGTAGCACACAGCCGGGGACACCATCCGGTCCCATTGATGCTATGTTTTTAGCTTTAGAGAGAGCAGCTTTCACCTGCGCATTTGAGATGTCTGGGAGGCTACACTCTGCTTGGATAGTTATCTCTCCTTTAGGGGGGACTAAATATATATATATATATATATATATATATATATATATATATATATATATATATATATATATCGTAATTTTATAATTCAAGAAAAATATGAAATGTTTACTAATCACTCTCTCCCCAATCTGTACTTTATTCTTTGGTTCCCATCAACCTTATTGCAGCACCAAAAATCAAAACATCCTGGAGGCACAAAATGAATTTCACAGTGAAGACTCATGTTGCTGTTGTCTAAGAAAGACTCTCGGCTTTTCCCGGTTAGGGGTCGCCACAGCGGAACTCCAGTCCGCTAATGTCAACCCCAAACTGACATTTTCACAAGCAAATATACTTTCACTGCTTGTCACCTGTTACACAACAATATATATTTTTTACTATACACAGAAGATAGGACAATATGCTGTCATCTAAAAAGGGTCTGGCAATTCTTAACAGGAGAACTGTAAATACCTCTCAGCTGTACAAACTTTCGCAGAATGCCTATATGTTGCCTCATGTTTTTGGTCTGTTCCTCATAAAATTGTGTTTTTGACAAGTCACAGGGATGATCTAAAGATTAAAGTCACTAAATATACATGCATTTGAGTTTCAGACTTCATACCCTTCAGAAAATGCATGCTATGTTCACTGCACTAGGTGGGTAGCTCTGTCACGATTGTTCTTCCATATCAAACACACGTGTGTGCACAATCACACCATTTTAGTCAGTAAATAAAACATTTAGGATTTTGAGCACTCGCCCCTCATTACTATTGACATTTCTCTGGTTTTGAAATAACACACTGACTATCACTTCTTTACTTAATACCAAGCATCCAGACAAGCTCTGTAGATTACAACACAAAACGATGACGCAACGTTGAACTGCGAGACTGAACTTTATTCTCCTAGTTCCATCAGTCAAAATAACTGAATAGTGTGTGTGCGTTTTGTTTTATTATTTACTTCACTGGCCACTTGCCTTCAGAAAGTGAGACAAAGATGGCTGACGCTATGCAGTTTTTCTGTAAAACATCATATCAGCTTCTAAGTAGCCTTTTTTTCGTTCTCTAAACACCGTCGTCCTGTCAATGCCACTGCAATCTAGTGAAGAGCATCAAACCTTGAAATGAAGCTCGTGATAAACTGTTCCCGCTCTTTTGACAGCGGGAGAAAGCCCAGAACGAAGGTTCTCTTAAATGACGTCTTCAGAGTTAAAAACTCAAATATATGGATTGCTTCTGTTCCTTATCAGGTCTTACGTAGTTATTATCACGTGCTACACAAAGAATATAGATAATCTAGAGGGACATACACGTCATTTGATTAAAAAAAGAAAACAATTGAAAATGACCACATTAAGTACTTCCCGTCTTTTTTTTAACTTAAGTATCACTGCCTTAAAAATAATTCTTTTATTCATGATTATAGAAACTTAGACCCTTTCAGCCATATGCTCAGAAACTAACTAGGAATTGACAACCCCATTAATTATAATGAACATAAGAAAGTTGCGTCCTCTAACACTTGCCTCTGACAGCAATCGTACCATTACATTCAGTATGCTAAGTTTGCTAAAATGTCTGCCTGTTAATAAATGCCCACTAGCACCAATCTTGTAGCTCAGCCTCTGAGCATTATTATAGCACCAGCGTGAAAAATCACAGGGCGGTGTCAGAAAAATGATCACTTTTCTTATTGTTAAAATATCTTCAGACACTTATCAGAAAACAGTCATTGTAAATGAACGAATGTAGTGAAGCAAAGAACTTCTGAAGAAACCAAAGTTATGTGTCCGGGGAAAGCTGAAAGAAAGCTGTTTAGCTGCAAGTAAGAACTCATTGAAGGTTCACTATCGGAGCTTGATTAGGACTTTGTAGATGACACCCCCCCCCCCCAGTTCTACTGTGCGTTGCTATTACATAGTGTTTTCTGACACATCAAAATTTAATATTATTCTAAAACACCCGATGCCTCAAGAAAAACATATAGTGCCACTGATCCATGGGCCCCTAACCTAGAGAGTCTTTTCAAGAGACTATTGCTTATCTAGTATATTCAACAATTTTACATAGTGAAGATAAAAACAACTGCATAACATGACTTGCAGCTAGAAATATGGCATTGAATTAAAAGCCTGATGTTTCAAACTGGCTACAGATCAGTAAACATTAAATCAAAATAACTATATATTACATTAGATTTTAGCAGCTACAGGCACATGAGATATTGCTTTGCAGTTACTGTTATGGAGAAACTGCACGGTGATTTTGTAACTATGGATGACAATTGTCCTTTAAACCTATTTCTTATGTCAGAAGTTGCTTTCTTCCACATGGCCTTTTTGTGCCCTTCACTTTTAATTTGTTCATTTTCGAAATGGTCCTTTGTTGAGAAGATTCTCTCCATGTTGACAGTTGGCCCACTGAACAGCAGTAGGCAGACATTCAGCCTTTAACTGGGTTTCAGATGAAGAACCCATTTTTGCTGCTAAACAAGCTGCTTTGGAGCAGCCCTGTTATCTGTTTATTCTTTTTCTTTATGTAACTTGCTAACACTAACACACAGACATATCTTGGCAGTCAGTTTTTCACAAATTACCTTAGAAAACCTTTAGTTCTTCCTGTACACTGATGTTTACAGTGACAACTTGGTAATGGAATAAAATGAAATTAATTCACCATGGGAGTTTACCTGGTGCTGCTGAATGTATTAGTAAGAATAGCAACAACTAAGTCTTATTAAGTGTGGGTATATAGACAAGCATACTCTTTGTACTCTACACAGGACATATTTTTGGACATCCCTTAGAAACAATGCATCTGTTTTCATTTCATATTAAGTCTACAGCTGTACTTGGATTGATTTCAGAAAACAGTACCTTTAGCGCTTTTAGAAGAAACAATTGAAATCTATACTATGTGTGTTGGTTGGGGGCAGTGAGTCTGTGAGTAAAAAAATGCAATTATTTGGCTAAATCTGCTATGCACACACACACACACACACACACACACACACACACACACACACACACACACACACACACACACACACACACACATCTAGTCACTTGTCGGTGTAGACATGGCTTTACGCTGATTGGAAAAAGCGGCTGAATGGGTGTGCCTGTCTATCTAGATATTTGTCTGTGTGTGCATATGTATATTGCCTTATTTAATCCGGCTGATATAAAATTGACTGTATTTGATATATAACTATAGAAGTCCAAGTGTGTGTGTGTAATAAGAATTACAGTGTACCGACAATATCTAGGTATTTACAGTGTACACGATATTTAAACTCAGTCTCCAATTACTGTGTACATAAACTTACAGAGTACACGAATATGTAATTGGTGCCTGTATATTTACAGAGCTTATAATATATAGCAGTGTATATTTTATATACAAAGTGACCTTATGAGTCTAAGTTGGTAGTAACAGATATGTTCCTTGGAAATGGTTGCTTATATAGAAGGACCGAGACAGATATGCAGACAAAGGTGGAGGGGGTCATATTTAATAAAACACTGTCTTTAATTCTAAATAGTAGCACATATCCGCTGCAACAATTAAAATCTGCAACCTTTATTAAAATGCATATAAATAAAAGCAATGAGTGTAGCAGGAGTGATTTCTCAAAGAGTTAGCAAAATTCCTAGTATAGAGAAATAAATACATTAACTCAGTGACCTGTCTGATTTTTGTTTACCTTATCTGTTATCGGGTAAGCTGTACTACTTCATCAGGGATGACAAAGAAGCAACCTTTAGTTAATGAACTTGGAAGTGGACAGTGAGAGATTCAAATTCAGGACTACAGTCTAAAACTCTTGAGGAGGTGATTACCTTAACATTAGCTTACTCGTCTGTACTTCATAACAGATGACACTTTTGTGATGAAATAGTGAATTTAGAGCCACTGTGCAGTCAGTGATAAACATACATAATAAGCATTATATTTCCAGAGTACTTTTTTCTCCAGAAAATGCTTATTAGTACAAACCCTCTTCCTGTATTAACTGAACAGTTTTTTTTTTTTTAAATAAAGTGCTCCAAATATAGCTCCGAAAATGTGAAACGCTACCTATCCTTATGTGGAGCAAATGGGCAGAATGTGGAACACATGATAACAGCTTAACTTCAGCTAGGAAGTTTAAAGGATTGTTAAAACATGTTACTTTATACATGTAAAAACCTATTTGATGCATTAATGAGATCCATTATTATTTACCATTGATATCAGTTAATCAGTTAATTTTTTAACACTGAATGTTTATGACAGACCTGTAATGATAGGCTGAGATGCTCCACAGCAGGGTTGTGATAGTGGTAATGGACTACATCAACAAACATGTTGGAGGGGTCAGAGCAACAAATCTGTTGTATGCAGACTATGTGGCAGTACAGGCAGACTTAAACATGTACGTGTAGTTTATAAAGCTTCTGGCATTATGGCAAGCTCTTCGCTGCCTTCAGAGATTTCTCTGCTGTCTCTTCACGTTACCCTTGTGGAAGGTTCTTCCAAAGTAAGGCAATCTCTGAGACACATAGCTGTCTCTCCTGCATGTTTTGGTTGACTAAGTTTAGATCCCGTGATCAGCTGACCCTTGTGCTGTTTGACTTGCAGATGTGTGGCAGCTCCACCAAGTCAGGATTTGTGAGTGCCTTGTAGAGCAGGCACAGGTCACCCTTTAATAATCGGTAGGATACAGAATAAAGGGATAGGCCTTTTAGTCTATTCATATAAGACATGTTGTTTATACCCTGTATGCTCTTTGAGGAACCTCTGAGGGCACGCCAGCCACTCCATTATATGGAAAATAAGTGCCTAGTCAAGTACATGTCAAATGGTGTATTATACTCAATTGTTGGTCTAATGAGGTTGAATACAGTGGGGTTATAATTTCCTTGGATCTGGATGCCATACATTTACTTAAGTTGTTCCACATACAATATCTTTCTCACCACTGTGGACACGTAGCAGTCAAAGTTCAGGCTATTTGTACATTCTGATCTTTCATTGCTTACAAAATGCTTATAGTTTTGACCTATCATAGGCCCTTTATTTGTCCTGAAAATGTTGTGTAATGCCAGAATGTGTGAAAGCTAATAGAAGTATAGCACTCACAGACAGACAGTTTTGTAAAGCAATTGCAACATGCCAAAGCAAAGAACAGATTTGTGCATTCATTTGTGAAGCGTTTTATATGCGTTCTTTGTTCAGCATAATGAACACATGTTGTTGTGGCCATTAGCCAAGTGATCAGTACTTGACACTGTTTTATTTTGTACATTAGATAACCAAAGAAGTTATTTTGTCTATTGAAATGAGCTGCAGTATGTCAGCAGAAACTGGTGCTATGCCTTCAGGAGCCAAGCGAGAACTACATCAACAGTCTCTCTTCAAATTTTTCAGAAAGGTCATAAAACACGGAGACGGTTCAGTCTCTGAGGGTAAGTCATTTGTGGGTGAGAGTAGTGGTAAAGTACAGAATTATGTCCTATTATCAGGATGATTGTCATAGTTCAGATGTGTGTGACACTATTTCCTGTTGTAAAGTATTTGTCTAAGATTTTATGAATGAGGGTATTTGTCTAAGATTTTATGAATGAGGGTATTAAGTTTTACTGATTTTAGTCTTGAAAGGAAAGTCAGATATGTAATGGAAAATGAACTGAAAGGTACTGTACTCTAAAAGTCTTATATGAAGGCAGGAGCTCATCGGTGAGATAGAACATCTTAATAATCCATGTTTTATACTTTGCATTTCTTTTGTGGGTTTGCAGGCATCTAGTGTATAGAGTATTTCCCTATTTTTTTTAAGTTAGTGAAACTTTTTTTTTGTGTGTGTAATAGTACGCTATTCAATGGAGGCAAATGTAGTTGTATTTGTTGTACTGTTAAAGAAGTATTTGTTGTACTGTTAAAGAAGTTATCTTCCCCTTGATATTTGTTGTTTTTTTTTTTAACCAGCAGTCAGAGAGTCATGTCTGTTTGGCAAAGAAGACATGGTAAATGAATGTAGTGCTTTCAGAGAAGTCAGTGAAAGTAGTACTGTCGCAGAAGTCAGCAGCTTATCAGATAACATAGAAAGTGAGAGACTTACTGTTAGTGAAGTCAGTAAGAAGCATTCTGATGAAGTCAGTGCCACAAAGTGTTCACTGACAGATATTAGTGAGTACATCACATGTACTAATGCTCCAGATAAGGAGAAAGTCATTGTCCTAAATCATCGCAAACCACATGACGGTTTTCGTTTCCCACTCAAAGCCTTCACAGACAAAAGAAGAAAATCAGGAAGTTCCCTTCGCCAATGTCAGCTGTCATGGCTAGACCAGTTTCATTTTCTGGCATATTCAGTGAAACAAGATGGGCTGTATTGTTTAGCCTGTGTGTTATTTCCAACACCAGCACAGACAGAACGTGCAAAGTTATTCATTGAGCAGCCATATTGTAATTGGAAGCATGCCAAAGCTGATATTCAGCGACATTCAGAATTAGATTACCACAAGAAATCTGAGGCAAAATTACATGCTTTCCGAGTCACAAGTGACAATCCAAGTCAAAGAGTGGACTTTGCAATTTTAAATGCTTCACAGCTGCAGGTGGCCAAAAACAGAGCTCTACTGACCTCTATTATAAAGTGTCTGGAGTACTGTGGAAGGCAAGGGATAGCACTCCGTGGACATAGAGATGATTGCACATCTGACTGTACAACCAACAAAGGAAACTTCAGATCTCTAGTTGATTTCCGAATTGATGCTGGTGATAGAGAGTTAGAAGCCCACTTGCAGACATGCCAAAAGAATGCAACATATATTTCCAAAACAGTACAGAATGAATTGCTAGACTGTATTAAAGAATACATTCAACAGCAGATAATAAAGGATATAAAGCAACAGCCTCTTGGACCCTTTTATTCCGTCCAAGCAGATGAAATTGCAGATATAAGCAACTGGGAACAACTTGGAGTAGTACTACGATATGTGAAGAATGGCCATCCTGTGGAGAGATTCATAGAATTTATTGCCTGTGAATCTGTGACTGGAGAGGAGATATGCAATAAGTTGGTCACATGCCTAACAAAGTTAACGTTGAATCTTGAGCACTGCAAAGCTCAAGGGTACGATGGTGCTGGAAACATGGCTGGAGCACAGAAAGGCTGTGCTGCTTTGTTTCAAGAAAAAGTACCACATGCTATTTTTTTCCATTGTGCTAGCCACCAGTTGAACCTTGTACTTTCAAAGGCTTGCCAAGTTGCAGAAGTAAGAATAATGTTAAATATAGTGAAGGAAGTTGGTTTGTTTTTCAAATACTCTCCAAAAAGGTAAAGATGTCTAGAGGAATCAGTGCAGTACATAAACTTACAGCAAAAGGCAAGTGGCAAAAAACCTATAGAAAAACAAAAGCTGAAGTTGCTGTGTGAGACCAGATGGGTGGAGAGACATACAGCCTTTGATGACTTCTATCATATGTATGAAGCACTCATTCACTGTTTAGACAATATTATGAATAACAGAGGGCCACACTGGGATGGAAAAACTTTGACAGATGCCAGTGGACTTTACAGTTCAATTACTAAGTCTTGCTTTATTGTTTCCTTCCAGTCAGCAAGGTTCTTGTTTGGCTTTACTAAGCCCCTTAGCAAACTTCTGCAAGGATCATCACAAGACATACTGTATGCATATGAGCAAGTCAGCTGTGTGCTTAATGAGCTGCAGGCTGTTCGTGCAAACATTGAGAATGAGTTTAGGAATATCTTCAGAGATATGTCAGAAATGGGGAGCTTCTGCGATAATACTGAATTACCCCTTCCACGTGTCTGTAACAAACAGACTGAGGAACAATGTGGCTGAAGAGACTTCAGAAGAGTACTGGCGAAGAGCAATTTTTATTCCCTTTCTGGATCACTTCATTCATGAACTGTCCAGACGATTCACTACAATGGCATCAACAGCTATTCAAGGACTCTCACTAATTCCATCAAACTTGAACAGCTTAACATTAGATAGAGAGAGTTCACTTAAAAATTTTTTTGACTTGCCTTCACCAACAACATTCCACCAAGAGCTCAGACTGTGGAAAAGGACATGGGAGGCTATATCACACAATTCTGCACTGCCAAATGATTTGAAGCAGACCTATTCGCAAACAAATGTCAAAATGTTCCCAAACATTTCGGTTGTATTAAATACACTCTTGCTCACTCCAGTCACAACTGCTGGAGTAGAGAGGGCTAATTCAGCCTTAAAACTGATAAAGTCTGAACTCCGGAGTACCATGGGACAAGAGCGCCTTAACAGCTTAGTGTTGCTGTTCATGCATAGGGACATCCCGATAGACTACTCCTCGGCAATCAATTTATTTGCAGAAAGACATCCAAGAAGAATGCTACTTATTAATCCGCTTAATTAAGAATCTAACAGTAGTATGACTAAGCTTGTGACATATACTACAGTACGGTATGACCACAGAGGCCCTTATGAAATGCTTAGTGTTTTACTAACAAAAAATTTTGTTAGACTTTCTCTCCTGTCGTGTATAGTTTTTATACATATCTTTAGAAGGTTTAACATATTGACAAAGTCCAACTACTAATTAAGTCGGAGTGTTACCATCATAGAAGTCCTCTACTCCCCAGGCAACATAGAAAGTAAAAAGTACCAGTAGTCGGAGCTCTACTATCAGAAGTAATCCACTCCACAGGCAGCATAGAAAGTAAGAGAAGTACCAGTAGTCAGTCAGAGGTCTACTGTCATAGAAGTTATCCACTCAACAGGCAACCTAGAAATTCATAGAAGTACCATCAGAGAAGTCAGTGAAAAAAGTACTGTCACAGAAGTCAGCAGCTTAACAGATAACATAGAAAGTGAGAGAAGTACTGTTATTCAAGTCAGTAAGAAGCATTCGGATGAAGTCACTGATGGTGCTAGAAACATGGCTGGAGCACAGAAAGGATGTGCAGCTTTGTTTCAAGAAAAAGTAACACATGCTATTTTTTTCCATTGTGCTAGCCACCAGTTGAACCTTGTACTTTCAAAGGCTTGCCAAGTTGCAGAAGTAAGAATAATGTTAAATATAGTGAAGGAAGTTGGTTTGTTTTTCAAATACTCTCCAAAAAGGCAAAGATGTCTAGAGGAATCAGTGCAGTACATAAACTTACAGCAAAAGGCAAGTGGCAAAAAACCTATAGAAAAACAAAAGCTGAAGTTGCTGTGTGAGACCAGATGGGTGGAGAGACATACAGCCTTTGATGACTTCTATCATATGTATGAAGCACTCATTCACTGTTTAGACAATATTATGAATAAGAGAGGGCCACACTGGGATGGAAAAACTTTGACAGATGCCAGTGGACTTTACAGTTCAATTACTAAGTCTTGCTTTATTGTTTCCTTCCAGTCAGCAAGGTTGTTGTCTGGCTTTACTAAGCCCCTTAGCAAACCTCTGCAAGGATCGTCACAAGACATACTGTATGCATATGAGCATGTCAGCTGTGTGCTTAATGAGCTGCAGGCTATTTGTGCAAACATTGAGAATGAGTTTAGGAATATCTTCAGAGATATGTCAGAAATGGGGAGCTTCTGCGATAATACTGAATTACCCCTTCCACGTGTCTGTAGCAAACAGACTGAGGAACAATGTGGCTGAAGAGACTTCAGAAGAGTACTGGTGAAGAGCAATTTTTATTCCCTTTCTGGATCACTTCATTCATAAACTGTCCAGACAATTCACTACAATGGCATCAACAGCTATTCAAGGACTCTAACTAATTCTATCAAACTTGAACAGTTTAACATTTGATAGAGTTCACTTAAACATTTTTTTGACTTTCCTTCAACATTCCACCAAGAGCTCGGACTGTGGAAAAGGACATGGGAGGCTATATCGCACAATTCTGCACTGCTAAATGATTTGAAGCAGACCTATTCACAAACAAATGTCAAAATGTTCCCAAACATTTTGTTTGTATTAAATACACTCTTGCTTACTCCAGTCACAACTGCTGGAATAGAGAGGGCTAATTCAGCCTTAAAACTGAAAGTCTGAACTCCGGAGTACCATGGGACAAGAGCGCCGTAACAGCTTAGTGTTGCTGTTCATGCATAGGGACATCCCGATAGACTACTCCTCTGTAATCCATATTTGCAGAAAGACATCCGTGAATGTTTTTATACATATGCTTAGATGGTATAACATTGACAAAGTCCGACTACTAATTAAGTCGGAGTGTTACCATCAGAGAAGTCATCTACTCCCAGGCAACATAGAAAGTAAGAAGTACCAGTAGTCAGAGCACTACCATCACAGAAGTCCTCTACTCCACAGGCAGCATAGAAAGTATGATAAATACCACTAATGTTCTTCACAGGCAACAGAGTCAATCAGAGCTCTACCATCATAAGATACCCACTCCACAGGCAACATAAGAATTCATAGAAGTACCATCAGAGAAGTCAGTACTACCATCCTAGAAGTCATCTACTCCCCAGGCAACATAGAAAGTAAAAAGTACCACTAGTCAGAGCACTACCATCACAGAAGTCCTGTACTCCACAGGCAGCATAGAAAGTAAAAGAAGTATCAGTAGTCAGAGCTGTACCATCAGAAGTCATCCACTCCACAGGAAACATGGAAATTCCACAGAAGTCCTCTACTCCACAGGCGGCACAGAAAGTAAGAGAAGTAGCAGTAGTCAGTCAGAGCTGTACCTTCATAGAAGTCATCCACTCCCCAGGCAACATAGAAAGTAAAAACTGCAGTAGTCAGAGCACTACCATCACAGAAGTCCTCTACTCCACAGGCAGCATAGAAAGTATGATAAATACCACTAATGTTCTTCACAGGCAACATAGTCAATCAGAGCTCTACCATCATAAGATACCCACTCCACAGGCAACATAAGAATTCATAGAAGTACCATCAGAGAAGTCAGTACTACCATCCTAGAAGTCATCTACTCCCCAGGCAACATAGAAAGTAAAAAGTACCAGTAGTCAGAGCACTACCATCACAGAAGTCCTCTACTCCACAGGCAGCATAGAAAGTATGATAAATACCACTAATGTTCTTCACAGGCAACATAGTCAATCAGAGCTCTACCATCATAAGACACCCACTCCACAGGCAACATAAGAATTCATAGAAGTACCATCAGAGAAGTCAGTACTACCATCCTAGAAGTCATCTACTCCCCAGGCAACATAGAAAGTAAAAAGTACCAGTAGTCAGAGCACTACCATCACAGAAGTCCTCTACTCCACAGGCAGCATAGAAAGTAAAAGAAGTACCAGTAGTCAGAGCTCTACCATCAGAAGTCATCCACTCCACAGGAAACATGGAAATTCCACAGAAGTCCTCTACTCCACAGGCAGCACAGAAAGTAAGAGAAGTAGCAGTAGTCAGTCAGAGCTGTACCTTCATAGAAGTCATCCACTCCCCAGGCAACATAGAAAGTAAAAACTGCAGTAGTCAGAGCACTACCATCACAGAAGTCCTCTACTCACAGGCAGCATAGAAAGTATGATAAATACCACTAATGTTCTTCACAGGCAACATAGTCAATCAGAGCTCTACCATCATAAGATACCCACTCCACAGGCAACATAAGAATTCTTAGAAGTACCATCAGAGAAGTCAGTACTACCATCCTAGAAGTCATCTACTCCCCAGGCAACATAGAAAGTAAAAAGTACCAGTAGTCAGAGCACTACCATCACAGAAGTCCTCTACTCCACAGGCAGCATAGAAAGTAAAAGAAGTACCAGTAGTCAGAGCTCTACCATCAGAAGTCATCCACTCCACAGGAAACATGGAAATTCCACAAGTCCTCTACTCCATAGGCAGCACAGAAAGTAAGAGAAGTAGCAGTAGTCAGTCAGAGCTGTACCTTCATAGAAGTCATCCACTCCCCAGGCAACATAGAAATTCATAAGTTCCATCAAAGAAGTCAGTACTACCATCATAGAAGTCATCTACTCCTAGGCAACATAGAAAGTAAGCAGTACCACTAGTCAGAGCACTACCATCACAGAAGTCCTCTACTCCACAGGTAGCATAGAAAGTAAAAGAAGTACCATTAGTCAGAGCTCTACCATCAGAAGTCATCCACTCCACAGGCAACATAGAAATTCCACAGAAGTCCTTTACTCCACAGGCAGCATAGAAAGTGTGAAGTACCAGCAGTCGAAGCTCTAATATCATAGTCATCAACTCCATAGGCAACATAGAAAGTAAAAAGTACCAGTAGTCAGAGCACTACCATCACAGAAGTCCTCTACTCCACAGGCAGCATACAATGTAAGAAGTACCAGTAGTCAGGGAATAGGCATGCTGGACAGAGTACATGAACTATGGACAGAAGTTTGAAATATTACCCAGGAAGTTGCAAAAAATTAATTCTAAATAGAAAAAAGATTAAGAAGGCAAAATGACTGTCTGTGAAGGCTTTAAAAGTGGCTGAGGAAAGAAGGCTCTCTAAAGATGAGAGCAGGGTACATTATGTAAAACTTTAATGCAGAGTTTGATAGATGATAACAAGAGAAGTTCAGGAGGTCAGGAGGGATGTATACATGAGCAATGCAAAGAAATGGAAGACAACAAAAGGTGAACAGATGTTCAGGAACATGAGTTGTATTAAGGCAAACTTGCAGATACAAATGGACATAAAAAATGTAGAAAACCTGACAAACAGAAGAGAAATGATCACAGAATTCAAAGTAGTACCACAGCAGAACTCACTTGCTCCAAAGACAAAAGTTAACCAGGACACCAACATCACTAACATGTACGATGATGGTGTTCTCTAACTACAGCCAAACCTCCTGAACAGTGAAGCTAAATGGACACAAAGCTTTCTTAAGGCTGAACCATCTGTTGAATTCTTTAAAAAATCTGGCAAAATGATAATATAACACTGCTGCATTTAAATTGCCAGCAGCTGTGGAAAACAAGGTAGCAGCAATTGTATTGGAAATTGTCCGCTTATATTCAACTCCCAAAAATGGTAATTGCTACAGAGACTATTCCAATTATAAAACACAGTTGTAGAAAGTACTGCATTCTCCAAATTAGAACTATTTCCCCAGTGCTGAAGTTGAAGTGACTGCAATCCAAGCTCAGTGAAAGTTCAACAGGACAGAAGTTCACTGTCAAAGACCACGAGTTGGAAGAAGAAATTACGCAAATTCAGATGGCCATGAACTTGGAAAACCATTGACCTAAAAACAATTCGTTTCATTGAACTTTGACTTGAGAAAGAAGACAACCAGCATTTTTGAACTCCTGGAGACCAGCATTGCCTCCCCCTCCTTTACTCACTCCAGAATTTGTTGAAAGAAGAGAAGGTACAGTAGGACTTTTGTTAAAGAAAATTAGTTCTGCTTAAACCCAGAGAAAGAACAGTAAACAATACAAAAACATAATGGTCAGCTAAGGAAAGTTTTATGAGTTTAGTTTATTTGGTACATCAATAAATGAAGCTTTTACTAATTTATCCTAATGTCTGGTGTATATTTTATGTTTAACAACAAAGTAGACTTCACTGTGGTTATTTGCAACTTCAGTGGGATTCAGAATTTCTTTACAAGTTTGAGTCCATATGCCCACTATGCCATGGAAGGAGAATGTGAGTTGGTATGGTCAACAATTTTTTCCAGGCATGCACTGAAAATAGATGTGCTGTGTAGGAATTACTTTTTCCTCCTACCATACCCACAGTAAAATCATGTGTAACTGAATGTAAAGTGATGTCTTTCCAGACGTGATATCAGAGCTTTGTGTCCCACTTTCTTGCTTCCACCCCGGTAGTCAACTATCGAGACTGCGCCCCCCCCTTCTGCAAATTCCTGGATCCGCCACTGCATTGTAATGTCTAACAAGGTTAACTGGCTAGGAATGAATGCTGCTTGAAGTAATGAATTATTCTAAACACTGGGGCATAGGGACTCCTCTCATACCTATTTAATTATTTTTTACCCACTAGGAACCATCCCCTCCAACAGCAGTCCTGAACACCAGAAGGATGCTACAAAGCTGAATTTAACATACAGCTTATAATTGCAGGTTGAGCTGCCCCTCAACCTAAACGTCCTGCCAAGGTAATTCTCACTGTGAATGCCACAGTTGCTTGCCTGGATCTATAGCACATTTAGATAGCCCTTTGATCCCATTTTGCCTAGTCCATTTATCCCATATTCCCTAACCAACCTCTAAAACTAACCTGTTTGGACAAACTCCCCACTACCAGAAATTGGAAGGAAATAAGAACGTATTCAGTAAACTCTCACAAAAATTGGGAGCTAAAAATAAGTGTGCTCCATGCCCCTAACCTGGAAAAGGTTCACCTAAAACTGTTCAAATTTACAAATAAAAAAGAAAAAGGTATATTTCATATAAAACACCTCACCTATAAAATTCACTCCAAGCATACAACTGCAGGCATAGCCGATCTAAGGCATAGGCCAACTAGGCGGCCGCCTAGGGTGCCGCTCTAGCAGGGGCGCTTTTCCAGTATTTACTTGATGTAGGTAGACCAGGATGGGGGCACTGGGTGATCTGGGAGGATGTCGTGGAGCCCTTTTGCCAAGGGCCCCAGCTGACCTAAGGCCGCTCTTGACAGCAGGTTCCAAGATCCTTGAGTCTGGTAAAGCCCTGCTGCACTCGGGCTCGCTCCGCACCCCTCCCTGCCCCCAATTTCCACCTGCCCCCATTACTGCTAGCATTATAGCCACGGAACCACACCCCTTCTATCTGACTGAATCAGGATCTCAGCCCTCTTTGACATCCACCTCTTACACCCAACCTCCACCGCCTATCATTCCTCACCATCTCCCATCAGTTCCAATCAGTACTGTACTGCTTATACTAAACAGGCTCATCACCCCTCTCCCCAGCACTCTGTTCTAATCCAGCCTTACAATATTTAGGACACTATACTTATATATTACCTAGTCACCTACTATGTCACCATACAAAACAATGTCTCCACTCTCTCTGTTACCCTTCATGTTAATTCCATACTTCCTCTCCATCTATGAAAATCAGCCTTATCTTGGTTTTCACTATCCAAAATGTCAAACTTCCCCAGTTATGTCAAATATGACAGCCCATCCAATAGGAACTCTCATACCCAACTTTATATTTACAACAATGCATCAACCTATCCGACCTAAATACATCAGCTCAAAGTCTAAACAGAACCAAAGACTTGTATACAAATTCCTGAAGCTAATCATAAACCTACGCAATAACCTCACTACGGACGGAGACATTCACCCAAACCCTGGCCCTTCTACCTCACATAGCATAACCTCTAATGAAAACAACCCTACCAAAACACCATCCACAATAAGGTCCCCTAACTCCCTCCTGGTTTGCCACTTAAACATTAGGAGCTTAAATAATAAGGTACATAACCTACATGCCCTTCTACAAGTTCCATCCTCTGATATCAATGCCTAACTGAAACCTGCCTAAAACCAGCAACCTCGGATAATGAAATCTTACCACCTAGGTATAATATACTTAGACATGACCGTATAACTAGGAAGGGGGTGGGGGGTGTAGCTGTACTATTCAAATCCACATTAAATGTTACCTTAGACCCCATTCAACCACCTCAGATCAATAAAGCTGAAATACTTTCCAACAAGTTCCATATCAACAAAAACAAATGCATAAATATTGTATGTTTGTACATTCCCCCAGGGAATAATACTAACACACTAGAGGATACCCTCCATTGGTTATATGATAACTACCCGCAGGAAACCATAGTACTCGGAGATGTTAACATCGACTGGAACACCTGCTCCTCACAATCTCCTACCACCCATGTAAACCTGCATGGGTTCACACAAGTCATATCCACCCCCACCAGAATGGGTAAACGTAATCAAAAAGAAAGTACACTGGACTGGATATTAATCAATAGCCAACCCCAAATGTATATATCAGGGACCATCTCTGATGACCTCAGTGATTACTTTCTCACCTTTATTTGTAAACACAAATCCTATAAACCCCACCAGCCCACCTATAGAACCATAAGAAATACTAAAAACTTTAACCTCAAAAAATTTCAGGATGAACTTAAATCATGCAACTGATCTCCCCTAAAACACCTGCCCCTTGACGAAGCGATTGCCTACTTTAACAATAAATTCCTCTCCATCCTTGATTGTCATGCACCTGCTCGCTCCACTAGGATTAACACTAAAGTTGCCCCATGGCTATCTAAAGAAACCAAATAAAAAATTATAATCAGGAATAAAGCATGGGCTACCTGGCACACCACCACAAAAATTCCTATCGATCAAATTAAATTTCGGCAGTTAAGAAATTAGACTAAAAGCTCTATCTTACTGGATAAAAAAAACTATTACTTTAATCTCCAGCAAAGCAACCAAAATACTCCTCAAAAATTCTGGGCAGGCATAAACTACTACACCCAGGACAAGCCACCACTCTACCCCCCTCAGCCTCTACTGATAAACTACCAGAAGATGTTGCTAACACTTTTAATAGTTTCTTTACAGAAACTATCCAAGCACTAGCTAGCCAGCTACCCTTGAACTCCACTAACACTCAGGATACCAGTCTCAGTACCCAGTCCAACTTTAGCTTCCAACCTGTCTCCACATCTTTGATTTGTAATCTGATCAAAAAACTTAAACCTACCACCCTAGTCGCTGACCTTCTCCCTGCTGAATATTTACAAAAAGCCGCAGATTCTATAGCATTCCCCATTTCCGTTCTAATTAATCAATCCATATCTATCAGGAAAATATCCCATGCGATGCCTCTCCATAAAGGTGGTAGCTCTACTGAATTATCTAACTATAGACCCATAGCTATTATCTTGTCACCACTGGCAAAAATCATGGAAAAGCGAGTCCACAAACAGCTTCTGTAGTTCCTAACCCAGAACAACCTACTGGCTAAATCTCAGCATGGCTTTAGACCACATCACAGTACCACCACAGCCCTCCTCTCCTTCACTAACGATATAAACCATAAAAGACACAATAACAAGATATCCTTAGGCCTTTTTTGGATCTTTCTAAAGCTTCTGATATGGTTAACCACCATCTACTTATCCACACCCTGAAAAAATGTCCCTAGGTCATCACTCCCTTCAATGGTTCCAATCCTATCTCCTCAAGAGACAACAAGCGGTAATATGGCAGAACCATCTATCCAACCTCTTACCCAACACCCTAGGTGTCCCCCAGGGGTCTATTCTGGGACCACTACTGTTTTCCATATTTATTAATGATCTCTACGCTGTCATCCCAAATGCTAACTGCATTCAGTATGCAGACGACTCCACGTTGATCTGCACTGGTACCACCCAGGCTGAGCTGCACTCATGTACTCAGTGTACTTTCAACCTAGTTGAAAACTGGCTTGCCGACTGATGTCTTATTCTAAATCCCAAAAAAACAAAGCTACTACTTTTCTCCCCCACCCAAAAATCTCCGATGATATCTTTCTCCATTAAGTCTAACAATGGCACCATAATCTCACCAGATGTGCACACAAAACTCCTTGGGGTAATTGTTGACAACAACCTCAAATTTGATGCTCACGTTAATAAAATGATAAAATCCATTAATAAAAAACTGGGCTCACTATATAGAATAAAACCATTCCTTACCCCACCTGCTAGGACTGCCATCCCCCGCTCCCATCTGTTCTCCATCCTCTTCTCTGCTTCCCCTATACTTGCCAATTTAAATAAAACTGAACTTAACAGACTCTCTGCGTGTTACAATAGCATAGCTAGATTTGCCACTGGCCTGCCCTACAGAACACATCACTACATAAACCTAAGAAATCTAGGTTGGCTAGAGCTATGTAGGCAGATTCAGTATAACCAACTTATTGTGGCTCATAAAGTACTTAACCAACCTGACAATACACCTGCTTTGAAAAACATCATCTGTCCCCACACCAACCTCATCCAATAGACTTGTAGTACAAACTACCAAATCCAACAACTCAGCTGGTGACTCCATGTTTGCCATCTCTGTAGGCAAAACCTGGAACTCGCTACCTGCTGACATTACAATATACACTACCCTAATCTCAATTGAAGAAAGCCCTCAAGCAGTACTTCAAGACTCAATGGCTATGCCCTTGCGATAAGCCTGAATAAATATTTGGTAACACTGGGGTACCGTTATTATATTGCTGATGTACATCTACTGTACTGTAACTTAGTTTACCAGACGATAGGCATGCTAGATTATTTAAACTACACTCCGAGTGGCTAATAGACTGTGTTTAAATTGCTTGTAATTGTTCTTTAGTGTGTACTATGTCAATTCTGCCTGTATAACTTCCTTTGGAGCTTTTCTCCCTGGGCCTCCACTGAAAATGGACATGTATCCAGTCAGACTATTCCAGTCAACAAATGTAAAATAAAATAAAAATAAATACTTCATTTTATCATGTCCCCATAAATATACATGTTGCTGAATCAATTTGTGTGTGGGTACATAATTTACTGCTATTGCCTTTGTTTTAGCTTCATTAATTTTGTATCCCAAAAAGATATGAAACTGTCTCAAAATGTTCCGCAACACTGTAATGTCCTTTTCTGGCTTTGTCAGGTGCAAAATAATATAATATGCAAATAGAGCCAGCTTTTCTTGACTACCACATCAATGATATCCTTTTCACCTCTGAGTTCCTTATTTTATTTGCCAATAGTTCTAAATATAATGCAAATAACAAAGTGAAAAGAGGACACCCCTGCCTGGTTCCTCTTCTCAAGCAGAAATTATCAGAAAGGACTCCACACACTTAATTTTCACCTCTGATCCCTCATATACTATCCTTATCAACCATATAATTTTATCAGGGAATGCAAATGCTTCCATTTCCCTGCTCATAAAGTCCCAGCTTACTCTGTCAAATGCTTTCGCTGCATCATAACCTACCAACAACCATGGTATTTTCTCACATTCTGTTTCCCTCTGGATATCATTGTTCTGTTAATGCTGTTAAATGTTTGCCTCCTCTCCACAAAACCGCACTGTTCCATATCTATCAATTTTGGTATCACTTTTGCCATTCTTTTAGCCATTATAGACAAACACTTTATAATACTGGTCTAATATTGAAGTGGGCCTGTATGAAGCTGGATCAGATGGATCTTTACTCTCTTTAGGTATTACAGCTACCACCCCTTTCTTCCAGGATGTTGGCACTTCTCCTCCCCTTAAAATACCGTTAAACAAAACTTTCCAATCAGTTTCTCCCTCCTAGTTTCCAAACTTCCACAGGAATACCATCTATTCTTGGGGACTTTCCTACAGATTGGTTATACATCACCATTTTTATCTCATCGTCTCCTATCCCAACTGTTAGCAATTGAGCATCATCTACCTCTAACCTTAGTATATTTAATTCTTTGATAAACATTTCCATTTGTACCTTTTCTTGACTTCCATATTCTCTGCTTTATACAGACTTTCATGGAATTCCCAAAATATTTCTAATAGCTCTACAAGATCTCTTGTTACTTTCCTTGTTACAGGTTCCCTAAGTTTGTGACAGCCCTTTCTACTTTCAGTAGCTTAAGTTGTTGTGCTAAAAGTTTTTGTGCTCTAGAGTTATTATCAAAAAACAATTGCTTAACAACAATTTTTCTAAACTCATGAATATTAGTGATACATTATTGAGGTAATCCCTTATTTTCTCTTTAGCATTCTACAGTTGCTCCTCTTCTTGTTCTGTGAGACTCCCAGTCCCTCTAAATAATTCTTGTTACTTATTAACCATATCTCCCCCCTTTCTCTTATTTCCACCCTATTTTTAAACTCCTCTTTAATTTTATCCCACTCCATAGCTATATTTTCAGAAAAAAATTCTATCTTCTCTAATACCTTCTGAATAATTTCCACTACCCATTCCTTAAATTCCTCTCTTTTCAACAGATAGGTGGGAAAGTGCCAGTGTCTCATTTTTATTTCATTACCCTGTGCTTTTATTTTATTTATTACTGGGACATGATCAGATAAATTTATTGGGTGCATATCAAGATCTTCAATTAAATGCACATGTTCCTGTGAAATGTAAATTCTGTCTAGTGTAGCCCAGTTTTTGTATCGTGGGGAATAATATAGTACTGAATTCACATTTTCCATGCTAAATATTTCATAAGGTTCTTCACAAGTCTACCCTCCTTTGTAATACTTTCCCTTCTGGGCCCACAGACACATCTTCACTGCTGCAAATCAAATTCCTATCCCCACCTATAAGTAATATTCCTTGCTGAAAGCTGATTATTTCTCCCAGAATTTTCTTGAGCTCCATTACAGCAGTTTTAGGTGGAATATAACTACATGCCAGTGTAATCCTCCTCTCTTGCCAGCAGCCCCGTAATACTATAAATCTACCATTCTAATCTTTTTTATACTCTTCTATCACTACTGGGGTTCCTCTCACAATTAATATATGTACTCTTCTTTTCCTTTGTCCCAGGTATTCCGTTGAATAACCATTCTGAAAACCTTTCTTTATCAAATTCACATGTTCAGTTCTTTCCAAGTATGTCTCCTGTATGACAGTTATTTGCACTCTACATTTTTTAATATAATTCAATACTCTATTTTTTGTATTTATCTCCGAAACCACTGACATTTGAAGACATTACAAAAAGCATAATTGTATTAATAAGTTGTTATTCCCACCTTTTATGTAGAACTTTTTGTTAAATGTCTAGCTCCAGCTTTTGTGTTACATGCATACACTGTTTGGCAGGTTGAACTTTTATATATTTCTTTCTTGTCATGTCCATTTGAGCCTATGTCACATCTTACAAAACTTTTTGTTTTACTGGAAGCCCTCAAACAAAAAAACAAATACACTCCCAATACCCCTTAAAACCTATAACATAATACTAACACACAAAATTATGTACATCTTCAAATATTGAAGTTTTACCCTCCTAATAGGAACAAATGTGCCAAACTGACAGCCATACTCTCAAACTTGAGTTAACCTAAAAGAAAGGTTATCCATGCCAAGAAGCATGGTGCAACCTGTGCTCCTATTAAGTGCTGTTTGCTTTTGTCTCATCTTTATAGCTCTCCCACCTGGGAGAGCACCTGAATGCTTTCAGAGAAAATTATCTCCTAGCCAATTTCTCTGTTTCTGGCCAATCTCTCTATCACATTGTTTCCATGGAGATATGAGGACCAGATACAGAATTGCTACTGAGCATATATTTATTTGCTATAAAAAAACCCTTATAACATTCAATATTAATTTTAATTTACTTGCTTTCTCTTAGAACTTGTTACTAGATCAAGCTAAGGCCCCCAATCCAGTCACTCCCATGTAAGAATGGGAAGAAGCACATTATTTTTTTCTTTTGTCATGCTTGTTTAACCAGACTTCTTTTTTTACACTGCACTTCCTACATTTCTTAAAACTGAATAAGGAAAAAAGAGAGAAGGGAGAGAGAAAAAAAAAAAAAAACACGAGCACCTGTTTACAATAGCATCCAAATTACACTTAAAAATAACTGAAAAAATTTACTTTACAACATGCAAAGAAAATCATGCACTATAAAAATAGTACCATTAAGAAAGAATTTTGTCTTACTTACACAGTTAACTTTCTCTCTCCTCTTCCCCTCCCCTAAGTATTTTTCTGAGCATTAATGACATGAAGTAGGGCATACACTTAAGAGTTCCCCACAAGTCCACAAAAGTCAAATATTTCCAAGTTTTCTCATTCTGTCATATTTCACAAATGTAACTATTGCTTTGTAATCCCATATTTGTCAATTTCAAAGTTATTGGTTTTATTTCTGTTCATCTCAATCTTCCAAATCCTGTGTCTGCTTCATTTTCAACATACTCTAGACTCTTCTAGTCAACTCTTGTGCTCCCTTCCTTCTCTCCAACATTTTTCGTGGAAACATCAGAAAAAGGTTTCAGTGGCACAGTCTCAACTGTAGTCTTTATTACCAGAAGAACAAGAAGCAGAATTTCCTACCATTTCACAGCTCAATTTTTGTTTGACAAACTTTCATATTTCTTCCTTAGCATGTACTTCATAAAAAATGATTTTGTTCCTCTGGGGAAGATTATTTTGAAGAACGCTGGGTACAGCAGTTTTAATCTCACACCTGCTTCCTGACAATTCCACAAATACTGGAACAAATTTACTCCTCTTCTGCCTGGTGTACAATGAGTAATCATTCTCCACAAACACACTGCTGTCTCCCACTTTTAGTATGTTGTCCTTCTGACAGTTTTGTCAGAATCAACTCCTTCTGTGGGTAGGACTGCATCTTTACTATTAAAGGTCTACATTGCTTTCACATACCAGGTTTGGACATATAATGTGCCCTTTCAACTAACTAACTCCTACTGTGAAATACCAATGCAGTTGCTTATTTATGCTTTCATAAAATTAATACACACTGTTCCTTCCAGCTTCTCTAGTACAGCTGAAAAAAAAAGTTATGTTCTTACCATAACGTTCCATCTGAGTTGTTGCTTAATTTGTCTTCAACTTGTGGGTCTCCGATCCATCCTCTGATCTGATGCGGCCTTATACTCCAGCCTTGGAGACAAAAGCTGAGCTCCACCTCTCCTAACCATCATGCCCTACTCTCCGATCACCCCTCAGATCAAATCTGCTGTTGACAATAAAACAACCACTACCTAAACACAACTAAGTGTCAGCCACACCATTACAGAATACATCAGGGGTTCAGATGGCACAGTAGTGGGAGACACCCAGGATCTGAGGAAGGAGGGGTGGCAAGGTTGAAGACAAATGAAGCAGCAAAAGTCAGATGGGACGTTATGGTAAGAACATAACTTTTTATCTGAAGTTGTTGTCTTCATTTGGTCTTAAACCTGTGGGACAGAGTCCCCAGCTATATAAACTATGGGTGGTCCTCATGGAAGGAAATTCTGGAGCATGGTAGAGGCAAAGGAGGCCCTACTCCTGGAACAGACATCTAATTTGTAGTGGGATATGAAGGTATTAGAGGAAGATCAAGTAGGTGTTGGGCAAATGTCATCGATAGGCACTCTGGATGAAAAGGCCATGGAAGCAGATACAGACCTAGTGGGCCTTGATTTGATTTGGTAGAGGAATTCCTTTATTAGAATATGCCAATGCAATACATTTTGAGATCCAATTAGCTAGTGTCACTTTAATGACTGGTTTTCCTAATATAGATCTAGCAAAGGAGACAAAAAGTTGGTCCAATTTTCTGAGGTTTTCTGTCCTATCCAAGTAAAAATGTAACTGTGAACATCAAGTAGATGGAGCTTGCATTTTTCTTTGCTTTGAAAACTGGGTAAGAAGACTGGGAAATTAATCAATTGGTTGATGTTGACCTCTGAAGCAACCTTGGACATAAAAGAAGGATTGGGGCAAATAGTTATTCTGTCCTTGTGGAAAACAAGATAAGGGGGTTTAATGGATAAGGCATGAAGTTCCGAAACCCTCTAACAGAGGTGATAGCCACTAAGAAAGCCGTTTTCCAAGACAAGAATTGCAAATCAACTATGGCAGCAGGTCCAACGGGAGTAGAAACCAGAGCTGGTAACACCAAAGTGAGATGCCAAGGGGGTGTAGGATCCTTGACAGGAGGCCGATGGAAAAAGGTGCTCCTCAAAAAAGCCTTACATAATTTTGTGGACGCCAAAGAAGTAGAGTCTTCACCAATATGGAAATTTGGGAAGGTTACCAAGTGCAGCTTGACTACAGAGAAGCTAGCTCCACTGTTAAAGATGTGAGCCAAGAAATCTAGAATAGGAGCAGTGAAAGGGTCTAACTGATGCTGTCATACCCAAATAGAAATCTCTTCCATTTGCTGGGGTAAATTTTCCTGGTAGAGGCCTTATGGGTTGCAATCAAAATCTTCTGAACAAGACAGGACAGCCCGGGAGGTCTAGCCATCAACGAAAGTGGAGTAGCCATGCAGTTAGCTTCAGGCTGAGAACATCTGGATGTTGAGTGCCTGAACCTGAGGGCTCTGAAACCAAAGGATGTATCGGAGAAGGAGAAATATGAAAATGTACAGTTGTGTACACTTACTGTAAATGTAGATGTTTGAGTGCATTCACTGTTGAGTCATCACATTTGAGTTATCTGCCTGCAGGTAGCCCTCAGCCGACCTGAATACCAGAGTCTTCGAATTTCTGCATCGGATGCTGTCGCTTCTTCCTTGACGGCAGGTCATCAGGGGTATAAAACACGCAGCCAATGCCATTACATCAGTTTTTCTTGCCCCAGATGTCAGGTGCCCCCACAATAGGAAGCAATTAAATGGTATGGTAAACTCCCATCAAAAAGCAAATACACAAGAAAAAATAAATATACCAACAAGAAGGAAAGGTAGAGCCAAGAGACGTCAGGGGGCTGGAGGGAGGGAAATCAAGACTGCAACAGTGAATACACTCAAACATCTACATTTATGGTAAGTGTACACAACTGTACTATGTTCTTCATGTTTCACTGTTGTAGTCATCACATTTGGGTTGATTCCCAAAGCTGAGGAAGGGAGGAGGAAGTTAAAGAGCATTAGGGCCAGCTATTAAGCCCTGCAACACTGCAGTGGCAAATCCAGCTCTGGATTTAGAAAAGATAGGCATGTGGTAATGCTTGGTGAAGTTATGTACAGAGCTCCAGGTAGCAGCTTCTAGGACGTCCCTGGTAGGGACTCCTTTGAGAAATGCTGCAGAGGTAGATGCAGCCCTGGTGGAATGTGATCTTACACCCTCTGGGGTAGGTTTTCCATGGTGCTTGCAGCAGAAACGAATGCAATGGGTTATCCATTTGGAAATGGTTTGCTTTGAAATGACCTTCCCCTCTGCCCCTACAGCAAAGCTAACTAGCAGCTGTTCAAATTTTCTGATAGGCTTAGTCGTTATTCGTTCCCCTTTTTTTGTGGATTAAGGAAAAAAGTAGGCAAATGAATGGACTGATTTAGGGCCACAGTAGACACCACCTTGGGCATAAAGGAAGGATTAGTCCTGAGGGAAACCCTGTCTGCATGGAAGATAATGAAGGGTTCCCACTGCCATGAGGGCCTGTAATTCAGACACTCTTCTTTCTGAAGTGATGGCTAGGAGGAAGGCTGCTTTCCAAGAAAGGAATTTCAACTCTGCTGTAGCAGCTGGCTCAAAGGGAGGAAGAGTGAGCTTTTCCAATACAAAGTTAAGGTCCCAGGCTGGAGTGGGAGCTCTCCTGGGGGGGGGGGGTCTTAAATTTTTGGCCCCTCTAAGGAATTGCTTTAGCAAGGGGTGAGAGAAAAGCGGCGGCTCAGTATTATAATGTGCTGAAATGGCAGAGGCATGAATTTTAATTGACGAGAAGGATAGACCCTTGTGGAGCATTTCTGTTAAGTACTGTAGAATATGAGGTAAGCTGGGCACCACTGTGCCCATCCCCTGAGCCTGGCTCCAGGAACAGTATCTTTTCCACTTTTCTGCATAGGATTTTCTAGTACTAGGCCTCCTTGCCTCCAGAATGACATCCAGTACCTGCTTACTGAGGGATGCTAGAGAAGAGCTCAAGGAATTAGCCAGGTTGCAAGGTTCAGGGTTTGAAGCTGAGGGTGCAGAATTTGGCCCACCTGCTGGGACAGCAGGGAAGGGGTGAGGCAGCCGCCATGGTAGTAGCAGTGTCATACTGCGCATGAGGGGGTACCAGTGCTGGCGTGGCCAGTCTGTTGCAATCAGTATTATCCTTGGCTTGTCCTGTTTGATCTTTAGTAGAACCTTCGAGAGGAGAGGCAGAGGGGGAAAGGCATAAACCTAGAGGCTTTCCCAAGTAAAGGACAGGGCATCCACTTTCCAACCTTGACTGCGGGGAGTTCTTGTGCAGAATTTGTTCAATTGGTAGTTCTGAGGGGAGACAAACAGGTCTACCTCTGGAGTCCCCCATTTGTTCCTCAAGAGGTTGAATATTTCGGGTTCTAGTTTCCCTTCGTGTGGGTCCATGAGATTTCTGCTTAAGTCGTCTGCCAGTGAATTTAGTTTGCCTGGCAGGAATTGTGCTTGTAGGTGTACTTGGTAGCTCAAGGCTATGTCCCACACAGCCATAGCTAGTCTGCAGAGAGGATACGAGTGGGTTCACCCCTGCTTGTTTATGCACCACATAACTGTGGTGTTGTCTGTCTTAACCAATAGTTGTCCTGGAAGAATACGGTCTTTGAAGGCTGTCAGAGCATTCTGTACAGCTAAAAAATTTTTTTGATTGATATGCAGGTACATCTGTCTCGGGTTCCATTTGCCCTGAATGCACTGCCCTGCCATGTGAGACCCCCATAGTCTGATTCGTCTGTTGTTAGGGTTTGGGCGGCAGAGGGTAGTGTGAAAGGGAGTCCCTTGTTGTGGTAGCAGGCCTCCGCCCACCAGAGGAACTCTGTCTTTATACAAGGAATGACAGAAATCACTGTTTCCAGGTCCTGAGAATGTTGACACCATAGTTGTTTTTAGATACCATTGGAGTTTCCTCATATGCAGTCTTGCATATGGAATTAGTAGAATGCAAGAGGCCAGGAACCCCAGAGCTTGCAGTATTTTCCTTGCAGACAGCTGGGGTTTTGTGGCCAATAGTTTGAAGTAGGTTGTCAAATAAACTTGTTTCTCCGGAGCGAGGAATGCCATCTGGGAAGTTGTGTTCAAGCTTGCTCCCAGGAATACAATCTGTTGGCAGGGTACTAGTTAAGACTTCTTTTCATTGATGGTGTATCCCAGTGAGGTTAGAAGTTTCTTTACGAATGCCACGTGTTGTAATAGCAAGTCCTGGCTTTCTGCCTGAATCAGACGACTGTCCAAGTACGGGTAAATTTGAATATTTCTCTGCCTGCAAAATGCAATGGCTGGAGCTAGACACTTTGTGAACACCCTGGGTGCAGTAGATAAGCCAAAGGGAAGTGCAAAGAACTGAAAGTGCATGGAGTCCACCCTGAAACGTAGGTATTGTCTGCAGGATCCTCTTATTGGGATGTGCAGTAAAGCTTCCTTTAAGTCTAGGGTTGCCAGCCAGGCACCCTTGGCTAGCATAGGAAGAAGCTGTTGAAGAGTTAGCATTTTGAATTTTGGAACCACCAGAAAGGTGTTGAGAATAGAGAGGTCCAGGATAGGACACCAGGAGTTGTCTTTTCTGGGTACCAGCAAAAGTCTTGAATAAAAACCTTGTCCCCTTTCTTCTGCTGGGGCAGGTTGAATAGCCCTGATACTGAGAAGAGAGAGAACCTGCTGTTGGGCCTCCGCCCACTGATTTGGGGGTAGGTCTGGCCAACCATTTGGGGTTGATAGTGTGTGGAAGTGGAATCTGTATCCTTGGAAAACTATGTTCAAAACCCATTTGTCCTAGGTAATGAGTTCCCAGTTTTTTGCATGCATGGCGAGCTTTCTTCCTAAGGGAGCAGGTAGCTGAGCAGAGCTTGGAAGCTTTAAGGTTAAGTCATTGTGCCATTTTTCCTTGGGGGGGGTGGCTTACTACTCCCTGCTTTGGAAGTGGGAGCACCCCACTGCTTAGATCTGTGCGTAGTCTGAGACTGTAGCCTAGGTGGTCTGCTGTTCCTGGGTTTGGACTGAGAAGGTCTGGAAGGGACCAGTTCTTTGAATGCCAATGCCTACTGAATTTGAGAGGCTGTACTTGTAAGGAAATCTTTAACAGTTTGCATAGATTTAGCTTTTTCCTTCATCCTTTTGAGGACGACTTCTGCTCTGTTGCCAAAAAGGCAGTTTTGGTTTAAGGGAGCATCCAGTAATTTAGCTTTAACATGATCTGGCAAGTTTTGTTCCTTAAGGCAAGCATGTCTTCTAAGTACAGACCCAGTGACAGCAGCCCTGCAAGACGCTGCTAAAGCGTAAAAAACACATTGCAAAGTATATTTACCAACTTGTTCTGCAGAATGCATTAAATGTTGCAATTCTTTGTGTTCAGCAGAGTCAGGAATCAACATCATTTTCTGTCTAAGTAGCCCCATAATATGCTGCTGATACTTCAACATATGAAACTGGCAATTTAAAGCCCTAATGACTGAAGTAGCAGAAGTGTATACCTTCTTACCCCATCTGTCCAAGGCTCTAGAATCTCTATCAGAAGGGGTAAGATTTTTGGCAGCAGCAGCCTTAATGCCTTTTGGTCCTTGGGAAATGGCTTCTGGATCCGCAGAAAGATTCTTGAAGAGGAAGTTGAGAGAGTCAGGCACTCTGTAGTACCTGTCAGGTTTTCTGGGAGCTGGAGGTAAAGTGTCTGGGGTAAGGCTAGATTCCAAGAAAGCATCATCTACAATGTCCAGAACAGGAGGGATAGTTAAAGGCCTGTGTTGAGACAGCGGTAAGAATTCCCTAAGTCTCTTTTTGGCCTCAAAGTAATCCTGGCTTTCCCAGTGGAAATGCTCCCTAAGAGTATGCAAGGTTTCACCAAAAGAAAAATCTTCTGGAGGGGAAGCAGAGGGAATGGAATCCTCTGCATCAGAATCCTCATAAGTAGATAAGGGCAAATCCTGGTAATCAGAAGGAGCAGAGATATCAGATTCCTGATCAGAAGAATCAGAAAGAAAATCAGTTCTAGGTCTCAGAGAGGGAAGACTGGCTTCCCCTAATTAAGGTAATAAGGTCTTCAGCCATTCTAAGCATTTGTTTTTGAGGGATATGGGCCTGACCCTGCGGTTTGGTCGTTGGTTTTCTAGGCATAGTGCGAGTTTTTGGCCTGGATGAAAATTATGGCGTCAGTTTAATATGAATGTCTGTAGGCCTGAATACACCCTCAGAAGCCGGTGCCTGCACATGCTGCTCCAGACCCATCCAAGGTAGAGACATCCACAGGTTCTATAGTCGAAGAAGCATCTCGCGGCATACTGGAATCCAAATGGTTCTCAGTAGAGGCCTGCGAATCTGAAGTAGCGGGTATCAGGGGCTGCAAAAGCACCTGAGTACCGGTGGACTGGCGACTAGCTTAACGGAAGTGTCATCGGCAGTTTTGGATCTATGCGGTCTGTCTCTGTCTTTATCCTTACGTTTTTTCAGATAATCGGTAGTCAGATGGCTTAACGAAGCCATTTCGGAGTACACAGATCGAGTACGAAAGTAATTGGCTGAAAAAATAGCCCGTCGACGAATAGTTCAGGCGTTGAACAAGGCACATAACCAACAGCGAGGGACGTTGTGATCTGGGCCTAAATAGGGGATGCAGTAAGAATGAAAATCTCTGAGGTATTTGTTTTCCACAGGTAAGACAATTGTTAACTTTTACTGACATTGGTTACAGCAAGAAAAAGGACCCCCAATGGGGTACTTATCTTTTTTGAAGACTTTGGGTCTGAAACTTGAAAGCGAAAATTTCAGGAGTCGGGACGACTGGCACTTGCGAACTGCTTCTGCTTCGGGCACTGCAAGGCAAGAAAGACTGATGTAATGGTGTCGACTGCATGTTTTATACCCCTGACAACCTGACGTCAAGGAAGAGGCGACAGCATCCCATACAGAAATCCGAAGACTATGGTATTCAGGCCGGCTGAGGGCTACCTGCAGGCAGATAAACCTAAATGTGATGACTGCAACAGTGAAACACGAAGAACATCATGAATGCAGGATGAATGCTCACAGCTCCAGCAGGAGCCGGGGCTGGCAAAACTCCCAACTGAATATGTGCCTTCAGAAATGTCCTCATCAGCCTGTCCTTTTGTTGTTTGAGTTAATATACTCCTTTAGTATTTTTTTTATTTTAACTAGGTCTGTGTGCAGTCGGCTTATACTTTCAAATAGGTTACTGAAAGTTGTGTCTGGAGCTTGCACTGCTTTTGCTGAACAGCTGCAGAATTTTTCCCCAATCAGTGTTTTTTCCTCACCTTTTATAGCTGATTTTCTTTCAAGCCCTCTGCATTTTCTCTCTGGCATCCAGGCAGTGCACTTACTATCCAGTTATTGAAATTCACCCAGAAACACAAAAGTCTACTGGCCTTCACTTGTTGGGTTTCTGTTTTCACACTGGGAGAGCCAGAAGTATGTGCAGCCAACTTGGAAGTCCCTTCTTAGCAGAAATTCTGAGAAAATGTAGTCGGGTAATTAAACTGCATAATCTTATGGCAGCAAGGAATAGCTGGCTATCACTTGCAGTGAATTCCTTATTCTGTGTGTCATGCTTGAATCTCACTTTTAACACCAGACTCAATTAGAAGCCATAATAAGCATTAACACATCTATGCTGTTGAATTTCTTGTTTTACTATTATGCAAATTTTGCCTCACACATGAATAATGCTACACAAATAGGAGCAGGATTAAGAGTGTTCTTTTACTTCAAGGCTATTCAGAAAGGAATGTTACAAGGCCTTCTTCCTCCTCCTACACACTTACACATTTGGATATTTCTAGGACAGAGTCTAAAGTGGTCATAGGCCCATTGATATTGGATTATCAGCTTGAGGTTTCATCCAAAGGAAGGTAGTTGTAGGTGTGGAATATCAGATTCTCTTTATCTGTCTCAGAAACAAGGGCCTTTTGGTCATCTGTCCCTCCTTTCTAGGGCATGTAATACAAAGATGGCCCTCTCCTAATTCTAACTCTAGGGTAGGATAGTGCTTGCTAGATAGGTATGAAGTCAACTGATGGATGGGCAAGTACCAGCAGTCTGGACTGCTAAAGGTGGCACAGGGACTAGAAAGGCCTCTGAAAGGCCTGGTGTTGCCATCGACTCATGAACCCTAAGGTTACACTCCCAGGCGTATAAGGAGAGATTTTACTACATATCAAACAGTTCTTAAATATCTAATGGCTGAGACTGTCCCTTGAGTCCTGCTGACGTGGAAAGCTCCAATAAGCCCTCTTCAACACAGATCATGGAATCCTGCTGGGCTTGTAGGGAGGTCTGGGGAGATGAGCCCTCAGTTCTGAGTGCTACTACTAAGTAGACAATGTGGGACACTAGGGACCACATGCTATAAGGCTCTGACTGCTACACTATAGGGACGGTGCTGCTGACATCCTGGACATGGCCCACAAGGTGGTCATTATGACTGCAGATTGTGATTCTACTTGGGAAAACAAATTTACCAAGTTCACATATGACATCAATGATGTCACTCCCAAACCAACATAGTTATCAAGAGACCTGGATACCTACAATGACAACACACTATAATTTAACAAACAGGTTTCTATTACAATTTATAAATCATTACACTTAGCCCAGCTACCCTGCAAACGTATTTCTTCTAGATCAAAGAAATCTCAGTTCCCTTCTAGTCAATCTTTCGCAGATACATCTTTGAATATGATGCCCCTCTTTGGCATGCATGTCTCTTAGCCTCTTCCTAACTCAGGTGACCTCAGGTGACCTCAAAGTCAAACAAATCAAACATACTATTTGTCTGCTCCCTGTACTCAGAGTCTCCTTTACAATGACATATGCTCAAGGCTTTTGTGCCACAAAATACTGTAGATCATTCAAATTTTTCTCACCTTCATAAAACCAATGGCTACACAGCTACTCACACCAAAGACGTTAATCTCTATCACGAAATAAACAGCAGTCAGAGGCAGAACAGGTTTCCAGCACAACACGTTCCCCACCTTTGAAAAAACTTCTACTCATCAAACAAAGGAGTACCCTAGCGACCGCCAAAGTCAGTATAAACAATTGGATGGTTTTTCATAAAGTCAACCCTAGGATAGCCTGTGTAGCCCACTTTGAAAAGGTGGTGAGCAGTCACTAGCATATAAACTTCCTCAATAATTGCTCTCTTGAGGTTTTGAGTCTGTTGATCTATAATACTGAAACATTTACATTCTGCCCAAGCAAGACTTTATAACAAATAGGGAATCCAGAATCTAAGCACTGATAATAGTCCAGGAATGGCAGAGTCTTAAGACAAGTGTACCTTCTAATATAACAGCTGTGGGACTTGTGTATGATGGCATCCACAGTATAACAAGCTCATTTTATATAAAACATCCTCTTATGTAGTAGCAACCAACCTTAGCAACTTATCTTTAGTGTTTGAATCACTTTATAGTTCCAGGATGAAAAGATTAACTGCCAGACTGATAGTAGTATATACCTCTTTACCATCAGCAATAACTACTATGCGAATTTCAGCAGACATGCTGCTGCGACATTTAAAAAGCAGACATTACAGACAAACTGCCTTTGAGGTGCCGGTACAGATCTTGCCCATTGGGAGGAGCTTGCTTGCTTTATTTACTTACTAATTACTTAGCATTGTTGAGTGGGTTAGCCCCACTACACAGAACCTATTTTTCTAGGACCTGAGGAAACCTGAGGTGGTATTCATATCAACAACCTGTATATGTGCAAATATCTGTTATTTTGTAGTATGGGCTCTACATTAAATATTTTGTATTTTAATAAAATCTGAAGTACTGCTACTTATGAAGCCCATGCTGGGGTGGTGGTTCCTGGTAAGACTTCAGCAGTCCTGAGTGCCAGTGGAGCAGTAGATCACGGTTTTGCAATGTTTAATATGGCAAAATAAAAAAAGTAAATGAAAATACTGCTTAGTATATAAAGATGGCAAAACTTTTTGTGATTTTTAGGCGAGTGTACACTGAGAGTAAAATTTCCAATTCACAAATCGGGGAACTGTCATAGACAGGTATGGTAAAGAATGAAGGGGATGAACCAAGAAATAACGAGAAACCTACTGGTGAAATGGATTCACAGGGGATATGATGTAAGCTGATCAGTGCAGATAACTTCAGAAACTTACATAAGGGTCTGAGAAGTGTCAACGAACTGAACAAAAGAAACCAGGTAGTAGCAGCAATGAATGAAAACAATAACCACAATTTTTTAAAAGTGTTTATTTGCAAAAGATGTTGAAGGACCATCTGAAATGACATACAGAAAGCAGAAGAAATATTGTAAAAATCTATATGATGGCAAAAAGAAAGAGCCACCAAATGGATACGTATTTTGCAATACAGTGGTTAACACTCTGGACTTCAAATGGTAATGGCTTTTTGCGTACCTAAACAGCCCTTTATATTTAAAATTAAGGTACCTAAAGATCCCTTTTATGATTTACCAGAGGAAGCACCAAACTTTTTTATGGATAAAATACACAAGCAAACTGCTGTTCCAGGGAAACAGTATTTTTCTCCTAAACTGAGTCATTGAAAGAAAGTGATATTTTGAAGCTTCTTCCTGATGATATGACAGCAATGTAACAAAGCAAATAATAAACAATTATTTTGACAGGAAGGTGGCATATCAGTGCAAGCCTGAATGCAACAAATAATAAGATGTATCATTTGGAATTTGCAGAAATGATAGAGAGGACAGTGGGGAATTTTGATAATATAAGATCCAACCAGCAGGACGCTATGGCTTGCAAAAAGACCTTTTGGCCAAGAACTGCAAAGAAAGACTTTGTACTTTACGTAAACGTAAAGGCACTTACATTGGGAGTGTCTTCTGAAATGTACAAGATGTGGAAAAGATCATTTTGGCTTGAGTGCCCTTCTAAAACAGATACAAAGTTAAATACAGGAAATGAAAGTAAAATGTTGCATGATGCTACACTCCCTATTCAGATAGCAGAATTGAGGGTGGAAAATATCGATGGTAATGGGGGGATGAGAACTCCCTAGAAACCTGAAAATTGTAGTACTGCAAGAGACTGCAACTGTAGAATTGTCCTTTGATGAAAACCCATTTTAATAAAAAGCTCAAACTTGTTACTGTGAAAAAGAGAAAAGGCACAGGCAGTGAAAAGGGGAAAATGTCCCTTAAACAATGAATAAGAAAAATAAAAGAAGAAAAAAGGAGGAGGAGGTTGAAGGACTCCAGGCCATCAAGACAAACTGCATTACTGCAAACAGTTTAAAACAAAGCTAATAAGAAAGGGGAGACAGAAGGACAGTCTATCTGTAGGACACAAGTTATATACTTGCCTTAACGTTAGATCTTCAGATCCATCCCCATCCCCTTCAACCTCGGAAATGGTTAGTCACAGGAAGCAGTTGCTCAACACCTTTAAGATACTCCTAGACTCCAGAACTCCTCTCCTAGCTCCTCCCATCAGGCACCATGGTTCCCCTTCTTTCTGTATCAAGTTATCCCCAATAACATACAGGACCATCTAGTATGTTAAGGCCTCAGAGCCACCCTGCAAGATCTGTACCTAGAGAGGGATTGCAAAAGGAAGGCAGTCAGTGAAAAAGATGAAGTGGACAGATATGGAACATGAAGCTCTAATATGATTAAGTATGTAAATTAAGTACCTTACATGACTCAGTCTGTCCACTTCTATGTCAGCACAGAGTCACCAGCTACAATCTCATGGAAGATAAAATACCATGGAATACGGCAAACCAAAAGACTTACTTTGGGATCACATCCAGCTTATAGTGTCTGAAGAAATAATGCAGTGAAGCCCATTCATAACTGCATTCAACTGAAGAATTCCTGAAAAAAAAATTTTGGGAAGCAGACATAGCTCTTGTAGAATGCGATTCAGGTTTACTTCATAATTGTTTACTGAATTTTATACATAAAAAAAAAAATAAAATCCAATAGCCATCAGGACAAAGCATGTATTGACACCTCCTCTACAATTCGTCTGACAGAAAGAAAACAAGCAAATGATCATCCTTGTGTCTTTTTTCTGCCGAAATAAAAATGCAGTTGACTATGAACATCTAGGCAATGAAACAAATACTTTCCCCATTAGAATACTGAGAGAACAAAACTGGAAGCTTGATCATTTGATTAATGTTAGTCTCTGTTGATACACTGGACACAAACGCTGGGTTTAATGCATAAAGAACGCCTATTCCTGTGAATTACAGTATAATGAAGTTGACAGGACAAGGCCTGAATCTTAGAAATCCTCTTAACTGAGGTTACTATCGCAAGAGTTTCCTGTAACAAAAACTTTGGATGCACTATAGCTGCTGGCTCAAACATGGGCAAGTTAACATTTTTAGCAAAATTCAAATCACATGGTGGGGAACAGGTTTCCTCAAGGGAGGTCTGAGTAGAAAGGTGCCCCTCAAAAATGCCTTAAATACTTTCAGGGATGCTAAGAAAAAGAAAAGCTCCTGAGCTTATAAAAAGTTAGAAATGATTGCTAACCTGAAATTTGACTGTACAGAAACTGGACCATTTATAAAAGATATTGCCTAAGAATTGTAAAGCCTGCTAAAATGGAAGCTGAGCAAGAGTGCTGCCCTGATCCATTGCATATAAAGAAAACGTAATCGACTTTACTCCTGTACGTCTATCGAGTAGAAGTTTTCCTGGTATGTCATAAGTACCCTGACTACTCTTGAAGGGACAAAATGTCCTTGGCCATTAAGGTAACTGGAAAAAAACACGCAATTAATTTGAAGGACTGTAGGTCCAATGAAACTTGATGGATGGATAGGACAGAAGACATTTCTAGGGGCTATGCAGTGTTTTTCACAGCAGAGGACATCAAACGTGTCTGGGCCAAAATGGTTATAGGGGAATGATCTCAACTATGTGCATCTTTGCTTTCTGCAGAAATGCCATTTATTAGTGGAAAATAGGAAAAACATAAACAAGACCATCCAAGGATGTTTATTCCAGTGGAGACAAAGCAGGGAAAATATGTGCTGCATTTGCTGTTGTTCATGGATGCAAATAGGTCTCAACAAGGTCTTTCTCACTGGCAAAAGATGTCACTCCCTGCTGAATGACTGAGAGACCACTTGTGAGGTATTGGCTGGCAGTAACTGAGCTTGACCACTAGAAAGGTGGTCTATCCATGGATGTGTATTGTATCAAGAAAGTAATGTGTTAATGCAGCCAGTTCCCATAACTCCCACTGTCTCTGGAGACAGGATGAAGGAGAACATTTTGTCCTGCTTGTTAACTTACTAAATGGCTACCATATTTGTCAAGTGGGTGGCAATCACACCCTGAGGGAAGTAGTCCTACAGAGCTTGTAACAATAGGACTTCCCTCCTCTCCAGGGGCAATGTGCAATGAAGTCTCCTGTTGTTACCACTGAACCCACAGGCTTCTGATCTTCCTGCACTCCAACACAAAAAGCGAGTATGCTCCCTGTTAAAACACTGATACTAAATGGTGGCCTCCTAATTCAAGAATTTATTTTTTAGAATGGCAAAAAAGGAGAATTTTTACTCTGTACTGATGTGTATTTGCAAGAACTAGAGTGGGAAGAAATCAGGCTTCCCTTTTATATGTATGCCTTGGTTAATGGAAAATGAGGGTCAAATCAGAAACAAAGAAAAGTGCTACATCAAAGACAGGGTAAGTAGACACACTGCGCATGGAAGTGCGGCAAACTCCCCATCTGAAGTGTTGAAAACAACACCTCAAAGGAGGCATATTACTACCCACAATAACTTTAAATACATTTTTGCGAACTTCATAGTTCAAACACACAGGCAAAATAAGTAAGCAGAAGAGATCAGCAATTAATGAAGCAGGGACTACAACTTGTTTCTTAACAGTCAGACAAGTTTAAAAGTAAACGACTTGAAAAACAATTGCCTTGCTTGTAAAACAATTTAAAAAGTCCACATAAATGAAAGACTCACTGTTTTCCATGGTGCATTTAAGGACATTTATTATAATTTAGAAACCAAAACATGACGATTAAGCAATTCTGTGCACTAATAACAAATATGGGAAAATGCTATCACATACTAAAAATAATCTGCTGCCAGTCTGTAAAGCAAGCCCGTCTGCAAAGCAAGTCCTTTCATTAAATCCACTCCAAGGGGTATTAAAAGATCAAAATAATGTTTTAAAGAAACAGCGTATGTTTTGGAGGTACAAGACGGGACTTTATTATGAGAGGAGTAATCTGCTAGTATAATCATTACTACCAATATTATTAAACAAATTTAAATGAGAACAGGAGCTACATCAAAAGGAAAATGTCAAATGAAAGCACTAGATTAGGAACAAAAAGTGTCTGTAATATCAATGTTTGAATGGGTTGAGAAAGTACTATTCTGCACATTTGTGCTCTATTCCCTCCGTCTAGCTCCCTTGCAGCATAAAGAATCAGAAAGGATTTTGCTAAACATAATGCATACTTGTACTGAACTGCGCTTCTACCCATAGACATTTAGGCTGCAATAAGTACAGTAAAATTTGTCTCATGGAATGTACAAGGAAATTCAAACAAATGTTGGTAATGGCTAGAGGTCACAGTAAGATATTAGCCAAAGACAAATCAGATGACGGGTAGCATATGTCAACATTTAAATGCAATTCCCCTGTACATTAATCTGCAACTCAGAATCTCAGTGTTAATCTACCCAACATAAACAGTAATTTCTACAACACAGGACAGCCTCTGCAGATGCCCTGTAAATCAGAAATACATACAGCTAAGACTCAAAGGAAAAGAAAATACCTATGATGTGGAACCTTCTGTAATGCTATTGCCAGTGCTTCTCTCAAAACGTCACTAACAAACCGTTCTGTTGCCTAAAAAAACAAATATACATGTAAGAGTCTAAGATAAAGTTAATATTGTTTCTTTAGCTTTGATAATAAACATAGCTACTTGTTAATACTTCAGATATATTTTACAAGTAATATGCAAACTTAACTTTTTGTGTGCTATAAATTTGTCAACTCCTTACCATATCTGCACCACCTGCAATGTTTCTTGCTGTCTTTGGCATACTGCTTATAGTTTTGGTGTGTAAGTCAACTCTTCTGGTGGTCTCTTTAGGTATTAAAATAATTCAGGTTTGCTCTAGAACAGTATACATGTACATATGAGAAAAAAAGAAGTTATGTACTTACCATAACGTTCCATTTGAGTAGTTATACTTCATTTTCTGCAACCTGTGGGTATTCAGATCCATATTGGATCCGAGCCGGAACTTATTTTCGAGCATCTGCTCCGAGCTCCTTCCCCTACCCATAATACACCACCATCTCTTATCTTCCCTCAGATCGAGTTTGCTGCAACTATACACTTTAGCAACTCAACTAAATAAACCTAACATGTTTATCCATATGAAAAGGTCAGGGGGACGGAGGGTGGGAAGGCTGCAGAAAAATGAAGTATAACTACTCAGATGGAACGTTATGGTAAGTACATAACTTCTTTATCTGAAGTAGTTAACTTCATTTTATCTGCAACCTGTCCCCAGCTACTCAACAAATCCTGGGAGGCCCTCATGGAAGGATATTCCTGAGCACTGCAGAGCCAAAGGATGCTCTCCCTCTGGAAATCGGATCTAACTTGTAATGGGAGATGAAAGTACGTGAATTTGCCCAAGTTGCTGCTGCACAAATGTCATCCAAAGGAACCTTGGACCAAAAGGCAGCGGAAGTCGCCATGGATCTGGTAGAGTGAGCTTTAATCAGACCAGGAGGAGAAAAACCCTTGACTTTGTAAATATGTAAAATGCAAAGAGTGATCCATCTGGCCAAAGAAACCTTGGAAATGGCCTTTCCCAAACGAGGTTTAAAAAATGAGACAAATAATTGATCAGACTTATGGAAGGGTTGTGTTCTATGAAGGCAGAAACAAAGTTGTCTATGAACATCTAACAAATGAAGTTTATATTCACCTTGGTTCTGAAAATTTGGAAAGAAAACGGGTAGATTAATTGTTTGGTTTATGTTTGATTGAGATGCTACTTTGGGTAGAAAAGAAGGATTTGTACGGAGAGAGACCCTGTCCTTATGGAAGACCAAATAAGGAGGCACGGCAGACAAAGCCTGAAGTTCAGAGACCCTCCTAGCCGAAGTAATAGCCACTAGGAAGGCTGTCTTCCAAGATAAACACTTTAAATCCACTGATGCTGCAGGTTCAAAAGGAGGAGTTACTAATGACTGGAGAACCAAAGTAAGGTCCCAAAGGAGGAACCGAATCTTTGATGGAAGGACGCAAAAGAAAAGTGCCTTTTAGAAAGGCTTTACACAGCCTAGAAGAGGACAGGGCAATCTTACTTTCGCCGACATGAAAATTAGAAATGGTTGCCAGCTGTACTTTCACCGTGGAGGAACTAGCTCCTTGCTGAAATATACTAGTCAAGAAATCCAACACCGCTGGAACAGGGGATGTAAAAGGATCCAGGTTTCTCTCAGAGGCCCACATAGAGAAATGTCTCCATTTACTGTGATAAACTTTCCTAGTGGAATCTTTAAGAGAAGCCACTAGCATAGATTTAACAGGGGATGAAAGACTGGGAATCCTGGCAATCAAGTGAACTGGAGCAGCCAAGCTGTCATCTCGAGACTGTCCAGATTGGGAGGGTAGGCACCCGAAGGATGAGAGATTACATCCAAGCAGGGATCCAGAATCCACGGAGGAGCTAGAAGATGAGACCAAAGGAAGGGGAACCAAACTTGATGTGGCCAGAATGGGGCAATGAGGATCACTTTGCACCCCAGTCGGCAAGCTTTCTGAAGAAGTTTTGGAATGAGTGGTAATGGTGGGTAAGCATACAGTAACCCGGGGGATCTAACATGGACTAGAGCGCCTCTGGGGACATCCCCTGGTGAGGGAATCAGAGCGAAGAACTCGCTGCACTTTGCTTTGGAAGGAGATGTGAAGAGATCGCAGCAAGGCTGTCCGCATGCAAGGAAGATCTCCGCTACTGACTGTTTCAGAGACCACTCATACGGCATCAGAATAGCCCGACTCAATCTGTCCGCTAAAATCTTGGAGCATCCCGGGATATGCGTTGCGATCAGAAACCGACCGGTGGAAATTGCCCACTCCCTCACTCTCATGGTCACACGACACAGAGGGTAAGATCTGGTACCCCCTGTTTGTTGATATGCCAGACAACCGACATATTGTCTGACTGAATTGCAATCGTACCCAGAGGAAGGACAGTGTGGAAGTCTTTCAACTCTAAAAGCACTGCCCTCTCCTCCAGAACATTTATGTGCAACTTGGTCTCTATCTGGGACCACGTGCCTTGGACCGTCCTTCCTGAACAGTGCCCCCACACCTGAATTGGGAGTAGTCCGTGGTCACTGTGGCTTGGGCTGGAGATGACACGAAAACATCCGGTGAATGAAGCCACCAAAGGAGAGACGTCCTGCAGGTGTGACTGATCCTTATTGGAAAATCCATGGGCAGGTCTAGCCAAGACCATTGGACAGCTAGGGTCCATTGAAGGACCCGCATGTGAAGACGTGCACAAGGGAGAATAGAGATCGCAGCAGCCATGGAGCCCAGGGCCCAGAGAACATCGCTCACCTTTGGAAATTTGAGGTCCACGATTAGAGCGATGTGGTACCCGAGAGGTTTAAGATCCTGTCTGGCGTTAAGAAGACTTTTAGTTGCAAAGTGTCTAGCCGTGCCCTGATAAAATCTAAAACTTGTACTGGTTGCAAAAGGGATTTGTGAACACTGACTGTAATCCCCAGCCGATCTGCCAAGAGAAGAAAAAAGTCTCGGGCCAGACAAAGAAGATGCTTGGCGGATGCAGCAAAGAACCAGTCGTCCAGGTAAGGAAATACCTGAATTCCCTGAAGCCTCAGGTGAGCTGCTACTACTGCCATTACCTTGGTAAACACCCTGGGGGCTGTGGTGAGACCAAAGGGTAGAGCTCTGAACTGGAAGTGACTGGCTCCCAGCCGGAAGCGAAGAAACCCCCTGGAGCTTCTGTGGATCTTGATATGGTAGTAAGCATCCTGGAGGTCTAACGAGCACATCCAGTCGCACTCTCGGAGATGAGGTAGAATGGACTGTAGGGTCACCACCCGGAACTTTTGTTTGGTGATAGACAGGTTCAAGGTTGACAGGTCTAAAATGGGCCTCAGGTCCCCCGCCTTTTTTGGCAATAAAAAGAACCTGGAATAAATGCCTAAACCAGACTGGTCAAGGGGGACTGGTTCGATGGCTTGTTTGTGAAGCAGCTTTGAAACCTCTAGAGCTGTAGCCTCCCTGTGAATTTGTGGGACATCCGGGAGGCATCTTGTAGCACTTGGTGGGGCAGTAAATGGGATAGTGTAGCCTTTGGATATTATTTGTAGCACCCAACGATCTGCAGTTATGGACTCCCATGCCGCTGGGTGCAAGGACAATCTCCCCCGGACTGCCTCCAGAGGAGGACAGTCAGGCATCCCCTCAGGGCTGCTGCGTGGGCTTGTCAGAAAAAGGTTCTCTAGACCCGAAATTCCTGGGACTCCCTCTACCTCTGGGTTGGCGTCGATCCTGTCCCCCTCTGCCTCTGGAGGATGAGTTGTCCGGCAACTCCCCAGAAAACAGATTTCCAGAACCACATCTTCTTTTGCCCTCTTTGGTTCCTAGAAAAGGACCGCTGAGGGTTAGAGAAGCGGATCCCGACGGCACACAAAGTCTTCCTGTTTTTTTCGCTCTGGACAAGAGTGATACGTACTGTCTTCCCGATAAGTGAGGAACCATAATAGGGTGCATTAGTAAATGACGCCTTGAAAGCGTCCGCAAACTGACACAACCTGAGCCAGGTGTGTCGCCTCATGGCTACGCCTGTCCCAGCCACCCTAGCTGCTCCTTCCGTGGCGTGGGAAAGAAGGCGCATGGACATGTTTGATACAGACTTCAGAGTCTACATTTTCGCAGAGAACAGTTGTTTGTCCTGCTGCGATAAAGACTCTGGGGGAGAGTCAGCGAACTCCGAGACTGGTCTCGCTGCAGCCGTATAACATGTGCCAAATAGTTCAGCGCATGGATGGAAAAGGTTGCTGACGAATAAACGCGCCAAACCTATCCACCGACCTGGACTCCTTGTCTGGAGGGTGGACTGAGGAACTCTCTTGTGTCAGCTCCTTCTTGGTGGCTGCTGCGACCACCATAGCATCAATGGGGGCTCCTTTAGACCAAGGTTGTCTGTCCATGGGAGGAGAAAGAATCTTGACAGGGCATTTGGGGATCAGCTCTGCAGTGTCAGGCTCCTTCCATGCCCATGTGGTGATAAGGTCCACCAAGGGGTCCGCTGGCGGGGACACCCAGGAAGTAGATGGGCCCGTGCCAAAAGCCTCCAGGAACACGGACTCATCCGTAGAAGGTTTTGGGGCTAAAAAACGTCCCCTCTGGCGGAGGATCTCCATGATGTCTCTGACGGAGACATCCTCGGGAGGTGACTGGGGGAACCTTCTCCTTCATCTAAATCCATGTCCGTAGTGAGGGACTCAGGGGAGTCCAAGTGCCTCCTTTTGCACTTGTGCTTACGGGGGCCTTCTTCATTGGGACTCTCTGAAGAGGACTCGTGAGCTGCGAGGGATTCCTCAATGGGAATAACCTGGGGTTCCTCTGGCATAGGCTGTCCCTGAGACAGGTTGGAGGGAGTTGTCGCCAAATCCAGTGGAGTCTGGGTGGAATCCGAAGAGATGGGTTGAGGTCTCAATCCCTGGGAGAAAACCCTCTCCACCACTTCAAACATCGAAGGAGAGCGCACCTCCTTGGCACCCAGCAAGGAAGAAGCTCTCCCTGGGTCCAAAGCGGGGATCGGAGCCGAAGCGAGGGTAGCCTGAGCTCCAAGGGAAAGGTTCAGATCCGAAAAGGTCAGAGCCGAAGATGGATCCATTCCCTCGGGTCCGACTCCCTGTCCACAGCTCAGAGAGTCACTCGATCTGAACTAGCTGGATCCGAGGAACTCAATGTAACAGCAGGAGTCGAGGTTGGAGGAACCGTCGTCACCGAGCTACCAGCTCCAGAGTGTCTGATCCAAAAACCCCGAAGCAGCCGCATGGATCCGGGAAGTTGAAATGGGACGGAAGATGGGCATGGAGGTCCCCCCTCCAGAGGGAGAAGGGCCTGGCAAGACTCCCATCTGTATTTGGGTCTGAATGAATCTCCGCATCATGTCCATGTCCAAGTCTGATAGGCTCCGAGTTGATCTCAAAGAGGTGACCGACTCTGATCTGGCTGGTCTGCGAAGCAAGGGTGAGAAAGGCCTCTAATCTGAAGACTCCATCGGCTCCGGCGAGAAACTGGGTGAGCGAAGCCTAGGAGAAGCTGGTCTCAGAGTCCTTGATGGTGGACTAGGGAAGGGTTCCCTATCCAGAGACCTCTTGCGAGGCCCAACTCTCTTCGTCTCTTTGTCTTCCTTGCGTCTTTCTCTATCCTTTTCTTTTTCTTTTTCCTCCCCCACACCAGCACGAGCAGGAGTTTGAATGCCTGTCTGAGTGGGTGGTTTGGAGGGAGTACCAGAGACCGAGGCCGTGTCAGAATCCTGCAGGAAGAAGACCATTGGCAACCAATTTGGCCTTCCTGTCCCTGAGGGCCCTCGGGTTAAAACCTGCACAAATTATACACTGGATTGATAAATGAGGCACTCCCAAACAAATTACACGCAGAGTGTGACCATCAACTGGTGAGAGCTTATGGCCACACTCTGTGCATTTTTTCAAGACTGACTTAGGCTGATCAGCCATAGCCCAAAACTAACCGCCACTCCCTAAAGAGAAAGCACAACACACTAGCACACATTGAAGGGAAGTGGGCCTAGAAACTACTCTTAATAAAAAAACTTTTTTTTTTTAAACTAGAACCGCCGAACAGCATACACTAAAAGGGAGGAGGGAGGGAAAACTAACGACCACTTTCACACAGAAAGGTAGAAATAAACACACTTACAATCCCTGAAGCTTACAGCAAGGGAGACCATGATGCTCACTATGGAGCGGCAAACGAGATCTGAGGGAAGATAGGAGATGGTGGTGTATTATGGTAGGGGAGGAACTTGGAACAGATGCTAGAAAATAAGTTGCCGACTGGGATCAGATATGGATCCGAATACTCACAGGTTGCAGATAAAATGAAGTTAACTACTTCAGATGAACTGTTTTGAGAAGACACCCACAAATATTAATCACAAACGCACACTTTGGGGAGGAAACTGTAAATGCTCTACATTCCAATACTTCAGCATAGAAAATGAAGTGTGCCCACAATGAAGTCTGATACTTCACTTGCATGCTCAAGATAACGAGAAGGTGGAATGTACACAATCTGCAAAGCTGGTGCAGAAAATAATAGGTTTACACACCAAGTATTTTATGTACATCTTCAGACTAACTCATAACGGGGGAAAAGTTAAAAATCATTAAATACCATACAGTCTTGTCTGCAATAACTTACAGATTAAACACCTATCCTTACTCATTACTGCAGGAAACACTTGTTTTATTAATAACATTTCTGAACTTGACTCAGAAGTACCTAGAAGCAAAGATGAGCCATGATATAGTAAAAAGAGCATGCCTTTCTGATATGCATCCAATTTGACTCCAAACACTCAAAAATACTTGTTAGGGCCAAATAAGTCAGAATAAAATAATTACGTTTGCATGGGAATATGCAGTATTCTTAGGATACCTTGCAGTAAGGATGAATGCAATTATTTTGTCATTATTTAGTACTTAAGCAACAATTAACGCTGAGGGTGCGAGTTACCAAAATATTTACTTGTGAGTGTTACAGTTAGCTCACAAGATGCAGCTTGAATAGCATAATGGAAGTACAAGTGCATAAACAACTGCAAACAATTTCTAACCCATAATCTCACAACAAGTAAATGAAAGTTATGTACACACCTTATTGATAGATCCATGTTGTCTGCTTTCATCTGGTTCAACCTGTGGGTTATCAGATCTGATGCTGACCGATTAAGACTTCAGGTCAACAAGTTCCACCTCCTCTACCCATTACGCCCTGCTTCATAAGAACTACCTCAGATCTAGTTTACCCCTTCTCTCTCTAAACTCCCAAACCTAGACCTCAAAGGAGAAAGGCCGAAAGGCCAAGGACCCAATGAAAGAAAGAACGAAAAAAGTGGTCTCTCTGGTTGATCATCCCTGAGGTAATGGAGTAGCCATCAAGGCTGGGGAAGGCTGAACCATATGGAAAAGTACAGTTTTGTACCTACCATAAATGTAGATGTTCGAGGATCTCCATTGCTGCAGTCCTTACATATGGGTAGTCCTCTGTCCACAATCGGCCCGAATACCAAAGGGCTAGAACCGGCGTCAGTCATCGGCGCCCGAGACTGACGTCAGTACGTGCCAGTACAAATGCGCATGACCGACGCCATATCCTCAGTCTTTCTTGCCTCAGACGTCAGAATGCAAAAAACACCACCCAAAACCCAACCTAGAAAAATAGGGGGAAGGAGGGAGGGAAAATTGGACTGCAGCAATGGAGATCCTCGAACATCTACATTTATGGTAGGTACAAAACTGTACTATGTTCTTCGTCTCTCATTGCTGCAGTCCTTACATATGGGTAAAATCCCAGAGCAACGGAAAAAAGGGAGGCTGGCCAACTAAATAGCATTAGGAGCTGCTAACATGCCCTGTAAGATTGCAGTGGCAAACCCAGCCCTAGACCTAGAATAAAGAGGTAAATGATAATGCTTTGTAAAGGTATGTACAGAACTCCAAGTAGCTGCCTCTAGAATGTCTTTAGTAGCTACCCCTCTCAAAAAAGCAGTAGAGGTGGCCATAGCCCTAGTAGAATGAGGCCTGATCCCAACTGGAACATCCTTTCCATGATGAGAGTAACAAAAAGCAATACAATGGCCAATCCACTTGGAAATAGTTTGTTTCGAGACAGCTTTCCCTCGTGAAGCTAAAGCAAAAGAAACAAATAATTGTTGAGATCTTCTGAACTCTTTGGTTCTGCTCAAATAATACCTTAACTGCCTATGTACATCCAAAGAATGCAAAACTTTTTCCCCTTTATTTTGGGGGTTAGCATAAAAAGTAGGCAAATGTATAGATTGGTTCAATGCCACATTAGAAATCACTTTAGGCATAAAAGTAGGATTAGTACGTAAGGAAACTCTGTCCTTGTGAAAAATCAGGAAAGGTTCCACTGCCATGAGGGCCTGTAATTCAGAAACCCTTCTAGCAGAAGTAACAGCCAACAAAAAAGCAGTCTTCCAAGACAACAACTTCAATTCAGCTGTAGCTGCAGGTTCAAAAGGAGGCAGAGTCAGCTTTTCCAAAACAAAATTAAGATCCCAGGCAGGAGTAGGAGCTCTTCGTGGGGGTCTTATATTCTTTGCCCCTCTAAGAAACTGTTTAACCATTGGATGTGAAAACAAAGGAGGGTCACAATCATAGTGAGCAGAAATAGCTGCAGCATGCACTTTTACAGAAGAGAAGGACAAACCCTTGTCCAATAAAACAGTCAAATATTGCAATGTACAACTCAAATTAGGCAATTTGACATCAAAGCCTTTAGCTGAACTCCAAAGAAAAAATTTCTTCCATTTATTAGCATAAACCTTTCGAGTACTAGGTCGCCTGGCTTCCAAAATAACATCCAAAACTTGTTGAGGGAGCTGAAGGCCCTCCTTCTTTAAAACAGAATGCGCCAGGCTGTCAGGTGTAGGGATTGCACCCTGACATTGAGAAAATGATTGTTTTCCTGAGACAATAAGTGAGGAATCTGTGGTAATGGCCAAGGTGTCCCATGAATTAAGCTCCTCAACAGAGGGTACCAATGCTGACGAGGCCAATCCGGTGCTATAAGGATCATGCAAGGTTTGTCCCTCCTGACTTTCAACAGTACCTTTGGAAGAAGAGGCAAAGGAGGAAAAGCATACACGTGAAGGTTGCTCCAACTGAAGGATAGTGCATCTATTTTCCAGGCTTTTGGATGAAACAGCCTTGTGCAAAACAGTGGCAGTTGGAAATTCAGAGGAGAAGTGAACAGATCTATGTCTGGAGTTCCCCAAGCCATGGTCAACTGAAGAAATACCTGAGGGTCCAATTTCCATTCGTGAGGATCCACAATCTGTCTGCTCAGAACATCTGCTAAAGAATTTTGTGCTCCTGGCAGAAACTGTGCTCGAAGAGTGATGTGCAGATTTAAAGCAGTTTCCCATAACAGCATCGCTTGTCTGCAAAGAGGGTAAGAATGAGTTCCCCCCCTGCTTGTTGATGTACCACATGACAGTTGTGTTGTCTGTTCGAATCAACACCAGTCCTGGTTGAAGTAGGCCCTTGAATGCTTCCAAAGCAAATTGAACTGCCAGCAACTCTTTCATGTTGATATGCAAGTGAAGTAGCTCTGGGGCCAAAGGTCTTGAATCCATTTTCCTTTGAAATGAGCTCCCCAGGCTGACTCCGAGGCGTCTGTCGTTAATATCTGACTTGCCTCTGGTTGGGTCACAGAGAGTCCCTTGTTTAGGTGACATTCCTGAGCCCACCACACAAATTCTTTCTGAATGCAAGGTAGAATCCGAATGACAGTGTCCAAATCGTGGCTGTGTTGAGTCCAAACGCTTTTGAGATACCATTGTAGCTTCCTCATATGCAGTTTGGCATTGGGAAGTACTAGAATGCAAGATGCCATGAACCCCAAGGCTTGAAGGACTGTCCTTGCAGTCAGCCTGGACATTACTGATAGTTGTTGGAAGTATAGGTGAAGATTTCTTTGTTTGTCCGGGGTAAGAAATGCCATCTGAGCAGCTGTATTCAGTCTGACACCCAGAAATCACATCTCTTGTGAGGGTACTAGACTGGACTTTATTTTGTTCACAGAATACCCTAGGCATCTTAAAACTGTCATTACATACTGCAGATGTTGAAGAAGTTCGTGCTTGCCTTGAGCCAGAATCAAACAGTCGTCCAGATAAGGATAAATTTGAATTCCTTTTAGTCTGAGAAAAGCTATTACTGGAGCCAGGACTTTTGTGAATACCCTGGGCAGTAGACAAGCCAAAGGGCAATGCAGAGAACTGATAATGCACATTCCCATTCGAAATCTCAGGAATTTCCTGCAACTGGGCCTGATAGGAATGTGAAGATAGGCCTCTTTGAGATCCAGAGTCACCATCCAGTGATCTTTGCCCAGCATAGGTAACAGCTGTTGCAGTGTTAACATCTTGAATTTTGGAATTTCCAGAAAGGTGTTTAGAATGGACAAATCCAGAATTGGTCTCCAAGTATTTCCTTTCTTTGGCACTAAGAAAAGATGGGAATAAAACCCTGTGCCTCTTTCTGCAGAAGGTACTTCCTGTATTGCTCCCAACTGAAACAGAGAAGAAATTTGTGCCTGTGCTTCCAGTCTTTGCTGATGAGGCACATCCGGCATACCTTTGAAAGGAGGGAATGTGTGAAAATAAAATTTGTAGCCTCGATTTATTATGTCCAATACCCATTTGTCTTGGGTAACCAAATGCCAATTCCTTTTGAAAAGTCCCAGTTTTCCTCCTAGAGGAGCTGCCAGCAAGGCAGAGTCCGGCAGCTGAAGACACAGGTCATTGGGACTGTTTCCGAAAGGACTGACCCCTGCCCTCCCCAGCAGAAGGGGTAGAAGAACTCAAAGTCCTAGAAGTAACAGGGCCCTGAGAGGAAGCCCTACCTCTACCTCGCCTTGATCTGCCCCTAGATTGATAATTTGAAGAGGGGAAAGACCAACCCTTAGCAGGCCAATTCCTACTGAACTTAGGGGGCTGAACCAGTAAAAAGTCCTTAACTGTCTGCATAGACTTAGCTTTTTCCTCCATTTTTTTCAAAACTGATTCTACTGGAGGGCCAAAAAGAACATCAGATTGCAGAGGAGCATCCATAATTCGAGCCTTAACATGCTCTGACAAGGTCTGATCTTTAAGCCAGGCATGCCTGCGAACAACTGAACTAGTAGCAGCCACCCTGGAAGAAGCCTGTAAAGCATCAAAACCACACTGCAAAGAATGCTTACCAACTTGGTCTGAAGCATGCACTAAATCCTGAAGCTCCTTACATTCAATACCTTCAGCTAAAGCATCTACTTTACATTGCAATTGACCCAGCAAATAATTTTGATACCTGAGCATATGAAACTGACAATTTAAAGCCCTCATAGCCAAAGTAGAAGAGGTATACAGTTTTTTACCCCACCTATCCAGGGCCCTAGCATCCTTGTCCAGAGGAACTGGATTTTTAACCACAGAAGCCCTAACACCTTTGGGGCCTTGAGAAATAGTTTCTGGATCAGCCCTAGGACTCTTAAATAAGTACTTGTGAGCTTCCGGAACCCTGTAGTATCTATCTGGTTTAACCGGGGCAGGAGGCAGAGAATCAGGGTTAAGGGCAGCCTCAGAAAATACATCCTGAACAACATCCAGTACAGGGGGAATAGCCAAGGGCCTATGCTGAGGCAAAAACAAGAATTCTCTTAGCCTTTACGAGAATCAGAATAATCCTGGCCTTCCCATTTGAAATGTTCCCTCATGGAATGCAAAGTCTCAGAGAAAGAAAAATCTTCTGGAGGGGACGCAGAGGGAGTAGTGTCCTCAGCCTCCGAATCAGAATAGGGAAGGAAATCCTGAAGTTCTTCCACAGAGGAATCTGACTCATTGGAAGACTGAACCAAACCCTCCAACTCTGTCTCTACCCTGGGCCTCTTCTCAGGGGGGGCATAGAACCCCTAATTAAAGTAATCAAATCTTCAGCCATCTTTAACATGTGCTTCCTAGGAGCTGGACCCTGGGGACTAGCACCAGCAGGGGCAGACTTAGACTTAGAATGGCTTTTGCTTTGAGAAGGAGGAGGCCTAACTACCCTATGAGGGGAAGGAACCACCGACATCTGAGAAGCACCCTCAGCCTGGCCTAACACAGGAGAAGCAACTTCCTGTAGTAACAAAGGCTCCCCTTGAGACTCAGGTAAACTTTCAGAAGGAGCCACTGAAGTAATCGGTGGTTCTACAGAACCGGCGTCCGGAGTGGACGACTCATCCTGTTTAGACCGCAAAGACTTCTCTTTGCGTTTCTTAGAAGCACCAGGCGTCGGAGAATCCGACGGCATGTTGTAATTACAACGTTTACCAAACACAAGCCGAGCACAGTCCAACCAACGTTTAATAGTACGCTTGTTAAAAGTAGCACAAAAGCGACACCCAACAACGTCGTGCTCAGGCCCTAAACAAGGAATACAAAGTGAATGGTAATCCCTATGAGGAATCTGTTTCCCACAAGAAATACAGTTATTAACTTTTTCTGACATCCGTCAATACTGAGGCAAGAAAAAGACAAAAGTGTCCCCAACGGGGTACTTAGCCCAACTTGGTCTCCGGTCTGAAACTCGAAAACCGACAATTCCAGAACGCCAAACGGCACTTGCAAACGCTGCTTCTGCTTAGGACCACGCGGCAAGAAAGACTGAGGATATGGTGTCGGTCATGCGCATTTGTACTGGCACGTACTGACGTCAGTCTCGGGCGCTGATGACCGACGCCGGTTCTAGCCCTTTGGTATTCGGGCCGATTGTGGACAGCGGACTACCCATATGTAAGGACTGCAGCAATGGGAGACGAAGAACATCAGACAACACGGATCTAACGTTACAGTGAGTACTGGACTGGATATACAGTTTGTAGTGGGACACAAAGGTGTGATGACCCACTCAAGTTGCAGCTGCTCAAATTTCATACAAGACAACTCTGGAGAAAAAGACTGCAGAAGTAGCCATGGCTCTGGTAGAATACTCCTTGAGTTTGAGATACAAGACTTTCACTTCAAGCCGTAGCCAAGGAAATACAATCAGAAAGCCATTTGGACAATGTAACCTTGGAAACAAGAGCACCCAACTGAGACTGAAACAATTCGGGTCTATATTAGATTATCGAATAGTTAAAAGTTCGGACACCATATGTTCGAACTCTTCAATATTCGTAAATCAAAAAAACAGAAACAAAAAAAAACTACCTGAAAGGTTAAACAGGGGGGCAAGCCCCCCTGCATCCCCCCACTCTTTAAATATACCAACTCCGAGATCGCACTACTGTGCAGACAATGGAAAACTTCCATTTCCGCACTGTATGGAGATCTCTGTTGAAACATTCGAACATTTACATGTTCGATCATATGGTGTCGACCATATGACAGTCTAACATGTAAATGTTCGATAACGTAATATAGACCCAAACAATTGATTAGATTTTCTAAAGGACCTTGTTCTATCCAGACAAAGTACCGTTTTGTACCTACCATAAATGTAGATGTTCGAGTGTTCACCCTGCTGCAGTCATCACACTTGGGCTATCCTGTCGTCAGGCGGTCCTGCAGTCGGCCGGATTTCCAAAGTCTTGATCCGACGTCGGTTGCTGTCACCTCATCCCTGACGTCAGTGCGCCAGGGGTACATATATTGCAACCGACGCCATTTTCTTCAGTTTTTCTTGTCCAAGATGTCAGGTGCCCCCAAAAAGGTGATCCAAATTAGTACCAAAAGGTGTGAACACTGTACAAACACAAAATCCCTTCAGCTATAAGCAAATACATCAGTAAGGCATAGCAAAGATTTAGCCAGTAGATCGGAGGGGTTGGAGGGAGGGTAACCTGGACTGCAGCAGGGTGAACACTCGAACATCTACATTTATGGTAGGTACAAAACTGTACTATGTTCATCGTGTTACCCGGCTGCAGTCATCACACTTGGGTTGAGTCCCAAAGCTAAGGTAGGGTGGAGGCATCATAGAGGGTTAGTGGAGGCAATGAAGCCCTGCAGAACTGCAGTGGCGAAGCCTGCCCTGGACTTAGAATAAAGAGGTAAGTGATAGTTTTGGTGAAGGTGTGTACAGAACTCCAAGTTGCAGCTTCTAAAATTTCCTTGGTAGGAACCCCCCTGAGAAAGGCTGTAGAGGTAGCTGTTGCCCTGGTAGAGTGGGATCTAATGGTAGGAGGAACTGGTTTCCCATGATGGGTATAGCAGAATCGTATGCAATGGCCTATCCATTTAGAAATGGTTTGCTTGGATATGGCCCTCCCTTGAGAAGCTGTAGCATAGGAAACAAAGAGCTGGTCAGTTTTTCTGAAAACCTTAGTTTTATCCAAGTAGTAACCAAGCTGCCTGTGAATGTCCAAGGAATGCAGGAGTCTCTCACCTTTGTTCTGTGGATTGGGGAAGAAAGTGGGTAGGTGGATGGTTTGATTTAAAGCTACACTGGAAACCACCTTAGGCATGAAGGAGGGATTAGTTCATAGAGAAACTCTGTCTTGATGAAAAATGAGGAAAGGTTCCACTGCCATAAGTGCCTGTAATTCTGAGACTCTCCTAGCAGAAGTTATTGCCAGGAGCAGGGCAGTCTTCGAGAGGATTTGAAAATAAACGTGGATTCGTGTCGTAGTGAGCTGAAATAGCTGAAGCATGGATTTTAATTGAGGAGAAGGAAAGTCCTTTATGCAACATCTCAGTTAAATACTGCAGAATGTGAGGCATATGGGGCTGAGTTGTGTCTTGGCCTTTAGCTTGGTTCCAAGCAGAAAACCTTTTCCATTTGTCCGAGTAAGCCTTCCTGGTACTTGGCCTCCTGGCTTCTAGAATAACATCCAGTACTGCTTGTGAAAGAGGGGCTGGTTGGATACTTAATTGATTTGCCATGCAGCCAGGTTAAGGTTTTGATCTGGCTGTGTAGAATCTGCTTGTCTTGCTGCGTGAGCAAATGAGGTATTTGAGGCAATATCCATGGTGGGCTGTGAACCATATTCTTCAATAGCGGGTACCAGTGCTGGCGTGGCCAGTCTGGGGCTATGAGAATCATTCGAGGTTTCTCCTTTTTGACCTTCAAAAGAACCTTTGTGAGAAGAGGTAATGGAGGAAAGGCATATGCTGTCAGGTTTTTCCAACTGAAGGAGAGAGCGTCCACTTTCCAAGCTTGATGGTGGAATGTCCTTGTACAAAATTTGGTCAGCTGGTAGTTTTGAGGACTGGCAAAAAGGTCTATATTTGGTAGGCCCCATTTTTGAGTTATCATTGTAAATATTTGTGGGTCTAGCTTCCACTCGTGGGGATCTTTGATGTTTCTGCTTAGGTCGTCTGCCAATGTGTTTTTCTGTCCTGGCAGGAATTGAGCTTGTAACTGGACTTGGTAGGCCAGAGCTGTGTTCCATAAGATTATTGCTTGCCTGCAAAGAGGGTAGGAATGTGTGCCCCCTTGTTTGTTTATGTACCACATTACTGTGGTGTTGTCCGTCTTTATTGCAAGTTGTCCTGGCTGTAGTAGATCTCTGAAGGCTGTCAGAGCTTTCTGTACAGCTAGCATCTCTTTTTGGTTTATGTGCAGATGTTCTTCATTCCACATTGCTGCAGTCCTAACTATTGGGTAGTCCGCTGTCCAGTCGGCCCGAATACCAAAGTATATGGCTGACGTCGGTCAGGTCAGGGTACTAATGCGCATGACCATATCATCAGTCTTTTTTGCCGCATGGTCCGATGCAGAAGCAAGTTTGCGAGTGCAGGTTGGCGTTCTGAAAGTTTCTGAAGTCAGAGTTTCAGACCGAATCAAAGTTGGCTAAGTACCCCGTTGGGGAATATTTTGTTTTTCTTGCCTCAGTATTTTACGGATGTCAGAAAAAGTGAATAACTGTATTTCTTGTGGGAAACAGATACCTCATAGGGATTACCATACTTTGTGTATTCCTTGTTTAGGGCCTGAGCACGATGTTGTTGGATGCCGCTCTTGTGCTAGATTTAACAGGTTAGACTGTGCTAGGTTAGTTTTGGGAAGCGTTGTAATTATAAAATGCCGTCGGATGCCTCTTCGGCAAAAGCGCAAGGACAAAGCAGCAAAGCCTAGAGTGGAAGAACCGACAGTTCCTGGCGTCGGTCTTTTAGAAAACTCAGTGAGCGGAGGTTCTGCCAGGTGTTTCTTTGGAGTCTCAGGGAGAGACTTTATTGTTACAGGATGTATCCTCTCAGGAAGTAGGCCAGGCTGAGGGGCTTCTCAGGTGGCTGTTCTTCCCTCTCTTCCTAAGGTGGTTAGAGCCTCCCCCTCTGTTTCCAAGGCTTCTTTGAGAGGCAGGCCAAGTGTAGCTTCAGTGGGGGTTTCTCCTAGTGCTTCAGGTACTTTGCCTAAGAAACATATGCTTAAAATGGCAGAAGATTTGATTACTATGATTAGAGGTTCTATGCCCCCTCCTGATAAGAGGCCTAGGGTGGAACCTGAGTTTGAGAGTTTTGAGCACTGTTCGGAGGCTTCTGAGTCTTAGACTTGCAGGAGTATCCTCCTTATTCTGATTCTGATGTGGATGATTCTACTCCATCAGCTTCTCCTCCTGAGGATTTTTCATTTTCAGAGACCCTGCATTCCATGAGGGAGCATTTTAAATGGGAAGGTCAGGATTTCTCTGATTCAGGAAGAGGCTTAGGAATTCTTGTTTTACCCCAGCATAGGCCTTTAGCTATACCTCCTGTTCTGAATGTGGTGGAAGATGTTTTGCAGAGGCTTCCTTGAATCCTGATTCTTTGCCTCCTGCCCCAGTTAAACCGGATAGGTACTATAGGGTGCCTGAAGCTCATAAGTATCTTTTTAAGAGTCCTAGGGCAGACCCGAAACTGTCTCTCAGGGGCCTAAAGGTGAAGGCCTCTGTTGTTAAAAATCCTGTTCCTCCTGATAAAGAGGCAAGGGCTTTGGATAGATGGGGAAAGAAAGTGTATACTTCTTCCACTTTAGCCATGAGGGCGTTGAATTGTCAGTTTCACATGTTAAAATATCAGAATTACCTTCTTTCACAATTGAAATCTAAGGTGGATGCTCTGGCAGAAGGTATTGAGTGTAAAGAGTTGCAGGATTTAGTTCATGTGTCTGAACAGGTGGGTAAACATTCCTTGCAGTGTGGTTTTGATGCTGTGCAGGCCTCCTCGAGGGTGGCTGCCACTGGTTCTGTTCTTGCATGCCTGGTTGAGAGATCAGAATTTAGCTGAGCATGTTAAAACAAGGATTTTGGATGCTCCTTTGCAGTCTGATGTGTTGTTTGGTTGGAAGCAGTTTTAAAGAAAATGGAGGACCAGGCTAAGTCTATGCAAACTGTTAAGGATTCTTTGCAGGTGCAGCCTCCGAGGTTTAGTAGAAATTGGCCTACTAAGGGATGGACTTATCCTGCTTATGATTCCCAGTCTAAGGTTCGTTCTCCTGCTCAGACTTCTGGTGAGGGCAGGGGTCAGTCCAGCAGACCCAAAGACCTGCCTTTTCAGCTGCCAGTACATTGTCTCTTTTCAAAGAAAATTGGGATTTAATTACCCAAGACAGATGGGTTCTGGATATTATTCACCACGGTTACAGGTTTTATTTCCATACCTTGCCTCCTTTCAAAGGCATGCGGACATTCCTCCTCTACAAAGGACAGAGGCTCACAAGCAAATTTCTCTGTTGCTCCAAATAGGGGCCATTCAGTCAGTTCCTGTGCCAGAAAGAGACCAATTCTGGATTTATCTATTCTCAACACTTATTTGGACATTCCCAAGTTCAAAATGTTGACGTTACAACAGCTTTTACCTCTGCTGGGCAAAGATCACTGGATGGTAACTTTAGATCTCAAGGAAGCTTACCTTCATGTGCCAATAAGACTAAGTTGCAGGAAGTATCTGCGGAAATTCTCATTATCAGTTCTCTGCATTGCCCTTTGGCTTATCTAGTAATCACAAAGGTTCTGGCTCCAGTGATAGCTTACTTCAGGCTAAAAGGAATTCAAATCTATCCTTACTTGGACGACTGCCTGATTCTGGCTCAAGAAAAGGAAGACCTTCTACAGCATCTGGAATATGTCATAGCAGTGCTAAGATGCCTAGGGTATTCTGTGAACGAAATAAAGTCCAGTCTAGTACCCTCTCAAGACATGTGCTTTCTGGGTGTGAGACTGAATACAGCACCGGACAAACAAAAGAATCTTTCCAGTTACTTCCATCAACTATCTCTTCAGTCCGGGCTGACTGCAAGGACAGTCCTTCAAGCCTTAGGGTTCATGGCATCTTGTATTCTGGTGCTTCCCAATGCCAAACTGCATATGAGGAAGCTACAATGGTATCTCAAAAATCTGTGGACACAGCACTGCCAGGATTTGGACACTGTCATTCAAATAATACCTTGCATTCAAAAGGAATTTTGTGGTGGGCTCAGGAATGTCACCTAAACAAGGGACTCTCTGTGACCCGGCCAGAGGCAAGTCAGATTCTAACGACAGATGCCTCAGATATTGCTTGGGAGCTCATCTAAATGGAAAGTGGATACAAGACAAGTGGCCTGCCAGACTACAGCATCTACATATCAACATGAAAGAGATGTTAGCAGTCCAGTTTGCATTAATTGCTTTCAAGGAGTTACTTCTTCCAGGGCAGGTGTTGATTCTAACAGACAACACAACTGTCATGTGGTACATCAACAAACAAGGGGAACACATTCTTACCCATTGTGCAGACAAGCAATGATTTTATTTGCAACTAACTCTTCAGGCAAGGTTTCTGCCGGAGCACAGAACTCCTTAGCAGATGTGTTAAGCAGACAAATCATGGATCCCCACGAGTGGAAACTGGATCTTCATGTATTTCAAAATTGACAGTGTCATGGGGAACTCCAGACATAGATCTGTTCCACTAAACCACCAGCTGCCAAAGTTTTGCACGAAGATTTCATCACACAGCTTGGAAAGTGGATGCTCTTTCTTTCAGTTGGAAAAATCTTCATGTGTATGCTTTTCCACCTCTGCCTCTTCTTCCAAAGGTGCTTCTAAAGGTCAGACAAGACAAGCCAAGGATGATTTTAATAGCTCCAGATTGGCCTCGGCAGCACTGGTACCCATTACTGAGGAGTCTTGATTCCACACCTGTTGTCTCAGAGGGACGGTCATCTGCTCAATGTCAAGCTTCACTCTCTTCATCTAACAGCCTGGCATATTCTGTTTTGAAAGACAGCAGGTCTCAGCTTCCTCAACAAGTTTTAAATGTCATTATGGAAGCCAGAAGACCTAGTACAAGAAAATGGAAGAGATTTTTATTTTGGACTGCAGCAAAGAATTTGGAGATTTCTGAGCCTAATTTGAGTGTGGCTCTTCAATATCTCACTGAGTTATTGGACAAAGGTTTGTCTTTCTCTTCTATTAAGATTCATGCTGCAGCAGTTTCAGCTCACTATGATTGTGACCCACCATTGTTTTCACATCCTTTGTTCAAGCAATTCCTTAGAGGGCAAAGAATATAAGACCCCACGTAGAGCTCCTACTCCTGCTTGGGACCTCAATTTTGTGTTACTGCTGAACTGAAATACTTGTCATGGAAGACTGCTTTTGTTGGCCATTACTTCTGCTAGAAGGGTTTCAACCAGACTATTCATTTGCCTACTTTTTATGCAGATCCCCAAAATAAAGGGGAAAAGATTTTGCACACCTTAGATGTACACAGGCTTTAGGCAGTCTCAGCAGTTGTTTGTTTCTTTTGCTTTGAGTTAGCAGGGCAAGCCTGTGTCAAAACAAACTATTTCTAGGTGGATTGGGTTTGCATTGCATTTGTTATTCCCATCATGGCAAGGACATTCCAGCTGGGATTAGGCCTCATTCCACTAGGGCTACTGCCACTTCTACAGCATTTCTAGGGGGGTGGCAGAAGAATACATTGCTGCAGTCCAATTTACCTCCCTCCTGCCCCTCTGTGTTTATTGTATATATTGTACATAGCATTAGTACCTGACGCACTGACTGTCAGTCTAATGCGCCCTGACGGACCCGACGCTCTCTTTGGTATTCGGCTTTTCTTTGTTCTGCAGTCCATAGGCCTTGAATACATTGCCCTGCCATGTGTGCCCCCCAGGCATAGTCTGAAGCATCTGTTGTGATAGTTTGCCTTGGTGGGGGCAAGGTGAAAGGCTGACCCTTGTTGAGGTGACATGCCTGTGTCCACCAAAGAAATTCCTGTTGAAGACAAGGAATGAGAGAAATCACTGTGTCCAAGCTGTGGCTGTGTTGAGACCATACGCTTTTTAGATACCACTGTAATTTCCTCATATGCAGTTTTGCAAATGGTATTATCAGAATGCAAGATGCCATGAAGCCCAAAGCCTGCAGAATTTTTCTTGCAGTTAATTGGGTCTTTTTTGCCATTGTCTTGAAATACTGAGTCAGTTGTAATTGCTTGTCTGGTGTAAGATAAGCCTTCTGGGCCGTTGTGTCCAAGCTGGCACCCAGGAATGTCATTTTTTGTGAGGGTACTAGTTTTGACTTCTTTTCGTTTACTGTGTACCCCAGACAATTTAGTAGATGCTTCACAAAAGCCAGATGTTGTAAGAGAACGTCTTTTCTTTCTGCTTGGATGAGGCAGTCGTCCAGGTATGGAGATATTTGAATTCCTCTTTGTCTGCAGTATGCGATTACTGGTGCCAGGCATTTTGTGAATACTCTGGTTGCAGTAGATAAGCCAAAGGGCAGTGCAGAGAATTGATAATGGGTTGAACCTGCAATGAAACAGAGGTATCTTCTGCAACTTTGTCTGATAGGGACATGCAGGTATGCCTCCTTGAGGTCCAACGTTACCAGCCATGCTTCCTTGCCCAACATGGGAAGTAGCTGCTGTAGTGTTAGCATCTTGAATTTGGGAACTTGTAAGTAAGTGTTTAGAATTGAAAGATCCAGAATTGGTCTCCAAGCATTTTCTTTTCTGGGTACTAGGAAGAGTCTTGAGAAAAATCCTTGGCCTTGCTCTTGAGTTGGTACCCTTTGAATGGCTCTCATGGCCATGAGAGCTGTAATTTGTTTTTGAGCCTCTGCCCTTTGATTTTGTGGCAGGTTTGGCATTCCTCTTTTTATTGGCAAGGTGTGAAAGTGGAATCTGTATCCTCGTAAAATTATGTCTAGGACCCATTTGTCCTTTGTGACCATGTGCCAGTTGTCTGCAAATAGTGCTCATTTTTCCCCCAGGGGGGCTGACAAAAGAACTTTGTTTGGCCAGCTGAGGTGCAAGTCATTGAGTTTGCCTTCTGGTGGGTTGAGACCTGTCTTCTCCTCCCTTCTGGGTTGGAGTGCCCCATTGGCGAGGTTTATACTGAGCTTGTGGTTGTCCTCTGCCCCTTGGGCACCTGTATTTACCCCTCTGAGGCCCATCAGTGGTTGGAAGGACCAATTTTTTGTTGGCCAGTTTCTGCGGAAGTAAGCGGGTTGTACTTGTAGGAAATCTTTGACTGTCTGCATTGATTTTGCTTTATCTTCCATTTTCTTTAAAACTTCTTCTGCTTTAACACCAAAAAGAACATCCTGCTGTAAGGGAGCATCTAGTAGTTTTGCTTTAACATGATCAGGCAGACTTTGTTCCTTTAACCAAGCATGCCTACGAATAACTGATCCAGTGACAGCTGCTCTGCAGGAGGCCTCTAAAGAATCAAACCCACATTGTAAGGTATGTTTGCCCACCTGCTCGGTGGCGTGCAACAAATCCTGTACTTCTTTCAATTCAGATTGTTGAGGGAGGGTGGTTATCTTTCGTTTTAACTGAGAGATGCAACAAATATTGTACTTCTTTCAATTCAGATTGTTGAGGGAGGGTGGTTATCTTTTGTTTTAACTGAGAGATCAGAAATTGCTGATACTTAAGCATATGAAATTGACAGTTTAGTGCTCTCATAGCTAAAGTGGCTGAGGTGTAAACCTTTTTCCCCCATCTGTCTAGTGCTCTTGAATCCCTTTCAGAAGGTACTGGATTTTTAGCCATGGAAGCCTTAGCCCCCTTGGGACCATGGGAGATAGTCTCTGGGTCAGCTACTGGGCTTTTGTAAAGGAATTTGTGGGAATCAGGTACTCTGTAGTATCTGTCAGGCTTGGCCGGGGCAGGAAGCAGAGAGTCAGGGTTGAAACTGGATTCTAAATAGACATCATCCACAATGTCCAAAACAGGAGGGATGGCTAGAGGTCTGTGTTGGGGGAGTAAAAGAAACTCTCTGAGCCTTTTCTTGGAATCAGAGTAATCCTGACCTTCCCAGTGAAAATGTTCCCTCATAGTGTGTAAAGTTTCCCCAAAAGAGTAATCTTCTGGAGGGGAAGCTGAGGGAATAGAGTCCTCAGCATCAGAATCTTCATAAGGAGAGAAGGAATAGTCTTGGTCCTCAGAGGAATCCGAAGAAATAGACAGTTGTTCAGAGGAAGCAGAATCTTCCTCTTGTCTAGGCCTTTTGTCAAGAGGAGGCTGAGAACCCCTGATAAGAGAAATCAAATCTTCAGCCATCTTGAGCATCTGTTTCTTAGGCATAGGGCCTTGAACAGGAGACTGAAGTGAAGCCTTTTTCAATTTAGAAGGAGTCTTCGACTTGGAAAACGTTTTGACTATAAGAGTCGTCGGTCTGAAAACGCCTTCAGAAACCGATGGCATTTCAGAAGCACCGATGTCCTTGGAAGGTAAATCGTCGGAAGGGCCTGAAGTAAAAGGCTGCGTCGGCCTAGTACATTCCGTCAAAACATCTGTAGCGGTCTCGGGTTCCAGAACTGCGGTAGTCAGAGGCTGCGTTGGAGCCTCACTGATAACCGGAGACCGGATCAACCGAGGCCTCGGAATCGGGCTTAGGCCTGGGCTGTCGGTCCTTGTCCCTGCACTTTTTGTGCACGCCGGTAGCGCCGACGGCATGGTATAATTACATTTTCTACCAAAAAAGTGTTGTGCGAAATCAAATCGTCTTTTAATAGTACGTTTATTAAATCTAGCACAAAAACGACAAGAAGTGACATCGTGATCAGGGCCTAGGCAAGGTATGCAATAAGAATGAAAATCCTTATGAGGTATTTTGTTTCCCACAAGAAATACAATTGTTAACTTTTTCTGACATCGGTCTGAGGCAAGAAAAGTTTCCCCAATGGGGTACTTAGCTTTATAGAAGACTTCGGTCTGAAATTCGAAAATCTCAGGAGTCGGCCGACTGGCACTTGCGAACTGCTTCTGCTTTGGGCACCGCGCGGCAAGAAAGACTGAAGAAAATGGCGTCGGTTGCAATATATATGTACCCCTGGCGCACTGACGTCAGGGATGAGGCGACAGCAACCGACGTCGGACCAAGACTTTGGAAATCCGGCCGACTGTGGGACTGCCTGACGACAGGATAACCCAAGTGTGATGACTGCAGCAGGGTAACATGATAAACATCCTCAACTGCTTAAAACACATCAAGGCAAAGCAGAAGATATTCATCCTTGTTAGAAAATTTGAGAAACAAGACTGGCAGATGAGTGGACTGATTCAAATTATTTTCTGCTACCACCTTAGGCAATAAAGAAGGGTATGGTCTGAGGGACACTCTGTCTCAATGGAAAACCAGACAAATAATTGATCAGATGTTCTAAAGGACCTTGTTCTATCCAGACAGAAGTTCAACTGCTTATGAACATCAAGGCAAAGCAGACGATATTCATCCTTATTAGAAAATTTGAGAAAAAGACTGGCAGAGGAGTGGACTGATTCAAATTATTTTCTGCTATCACCTTAAGCAATAAAGAAGGGTTGGGTCTGAGGAACACTCTGTCTCAAAGGAAAACCAGACATGGAAGGACAGCACAGAGGGCCTGCAACTCTGACACATGCTTGGTGAAGGTAATGGCCACCAAGAACAAAGTTTTCCATGCTTAAAACTTCAGAGCAACAGTAGCAGAAGGCTGAAAAGGAGGTATAGCCAGCATCTAAAGTATAAAAGCCAAGTCCCAAGGCAGAGCAGGCTCTCACACAGGATGAATTAGAACAGTTCCCTTAAGAAAGGCCTTTGGCAACCAATGGCACTTTATCTCTACCAATGTGATAATTAGAAATAGCTGCCAACTGCACTTTAACAGTAGAGTAGCTAGACCCAAAATTAAACAAACCTGCAAGAAAGTCCAGAATAGCCTCCACAGGTGCTGAAAAGGTTTAAAATCTCTGACATACAGCCCATAAAGCAAATGTTTCCACTTACTAGCATACATCTTTCAAGTAGATAACTTTTGGGAAGAAGTTAGGATGTGAACAACTCAGTCTGAAAGCTTGGGATACCTGGCCATCAAGCAAATTAGAGAAACCAAGCAATTGACTTGAGCATTCAAAGACTGGGTGGATCCAAGCCTGCTGGGTGAGAAATGATATCCAGAATAGGAGCCACGACCCAAGGGTACCTCAGGAGAGGCCAAAGGAACGGAAAACATACCTGGCGAAGCCAAAATGGAGCAATGAGGATTACCTTCAGTCTGCAATGGGCACTTTGCTAACAAACTTTAACATCAATGGGGTTGGAGGATAAGCATACAAGAGAGTGTCCCTGGGTGACTGTCCCCGAGTAAGAACTAAAGCATAACAGCTACTGCACTTGGTGTTGGATGAGGAAGCGGACAAGTCACAACACGAAGTGCCCCAGCGCTGAAAATTCCAAACAGCAACCCTCAGATTCTGGAAACACTTGTGAGGAAGGAGAATGCTCCTGCTCAAACTGTCTGCTAATATGTTGGACTTCTCCAGGATGTGCATTGCAATCAGAAACCATTGTGTCAAAATCACCAACTGCCAGACCCTCATAGCTTTAGGTAAAAGAGGGCAAGACTGGATTCCCCTGTTTATTCAAATACTAGACTATTGACATATTGTCTATCTGTACAGAAACACACCCTTGGGAAGAATGTCCTGAAAAGCCTACAATGCAAGGAGGATCACCCTCATCTCCAATACACTGATGTGCAGGTTGGCTGCAGCTGCAGACCATGTCCCTTAGACAGTCGTTTTTTGTAATGATCCCCCACAACCCCACCCCACCAGAGAGGTGTCCATTGTGACCCTGGCCTGAGGAGGGAGAAGAACAAACCATTTCCCGGTGGACACCCAGGAAGATTCAAACCACCAAATGAACTGATCCCAACAGATCTGGTTTAAGGAAACTGGAAAGGCCATCAGATGTTTTGAATATGGCCATTGGACTGTTACGGTCCACTGTAGTGCCAAGTGACACCTGGCTAAGAGAACCAAAGAAATGGCTGAACTGGATGGTGACTGGATTTCTGATTGCTGGAGTGAGGTGTCCCTGGTCCTAATCAGGGATACTCTCCTTGGGATGGTCAAAACCAATTATCCAGGTAGGGAAAGATCTGGAACCCCTGCAACCTGAGATAGGCTGCTACCACTGTCATACACTTGGTGAACACCTGGGGGTTAGTCGTAAGATCGAATGGGAGTGCTCTGAACTGGCAAAGATCAGTCCCCAGCTGGAAGCACAGGAACCTCCTGGACCACCTCATAATCTTTACATGACGGTATGCGTCCTTGATATCTACTGAGCACATCTAATCATCCTTGCTTTGAATGAAAAATTGTGCTGTGGTAATTTATATAGATATAACTTCAGCATCTGACAGGGTCATACACAAAACACTGATCAATAAATCAGAACAACTAGGTATTGAAGTACGCTTGATAAGATGGAAAGCTGCATGGTTTACAAATCAGAAATGGCAAGTATCATACAGCAGCTGGGCAGATAAATTTGAAGTTACAGTCAGGGTGTCCCCCAGGGCTCTATACTAGGCCCATACTTGTTTAGAGTGTATCTTTCAGATCTATCGTTTTCATCTGAGATCTTCTATAGTCTGTATACAGATGACTTGAAAATGGGTAAACTGATTACACGTGTTAAAGACAGGGCATGCCTGCAAAAGAATTTGACTAAATCGACCATTTAGGCATAGGAGAATAATATACTGATAAGTACATCAAAAACAAAGCATATGAGATTTGGGAGACATAAATTAAAATGTGAATATTTAATACAGCACACAGTGATTAAAACTGCAGATTAATTCAAGGACCTGGGTACATGGATATATACAGCTTTTGAGTTTTTCTAATCATATCCAATTTGTTAATGATAGTTATAGAACCACAAGTTGTATAAAAAGATTTATAAAGTCTAGGAAATCAGAAATGATGATGTCATTATTTGTTAGTTACAATAGACCCAAACCTGAGTATGGAATAACAGATATGGAAACCTTATAAGAAAACAAACACGAGTAAACGGGAAAGTGTGCAGTGGAAATATACCAAAAGCATCCATGGATGTGAAAATTTCAGTTATTATGAAAGACTAAAACATCTGAATTTGCACAGTGTTTCATACAGATATTTAAGCGGAGACCTTATTCAAGTATACAGGGCATATAGAGACAACTACCCTAGGAATGTTTGGGATCATCAAAAAGTAGTAGAGAATCATAGGACAACCTATGTAAAAGATTCTATAAGAAAGAAAAATGTATTTATTGGATGAGAGAGCAGTTGATGCATGGAACAGACTACCAAGTTATAATAAAGCAAGCACTAGTTTAGATATTTTTAAGAACAGAATGGACACTTATTATGGGAACAATTGTTTTGGTATGTTGGCAGGATAGAATTGCATTATTGCCTGTGCTTGAAATATCTGTATATATGTATGCATGGATTCCTCACCAGAGGTAATGTGGTCTGCACCATGACCATCTGGAACTTGGTCTGCTTTACAAACTGATTCACCCTGTTCAAATCCAAAACTGGCCCGAGGTCCTTGTTCTTTTTTAGAACCCCCCCCCCCCCCAAAAAAAAAAAAAAAAAAAAAAAAAAACTTGAGTAATCTCTGGATTCTCACTGGGCTGGCAGGACCTCTTGGATGACTCAGCTTGATAGCAGCTTCTGAATTTGGAAGGCTGCTGCATTTCTTTGATGGGGTGGAATGTCTGGAAGTCATTTGAGAGCTATGCTGGGAATTTGAAAATATGCGATACTACTCATCACCCACGTGTCCGAGGTGATGTCCTCCCAAGCTTTCAAGTGTAGAGAAAATCAACCCCTATATGCCTCCAGAGAAGGACAGCAGGGCAACCCTTCAGGGTCGTTGAAAGGGCCTCCTGGAGAAACCTCTATGAAAGCCCTGGTTCTGTAGATGTGTGTCCATTGTGGTAGCCCCCTCCCCCGCCACAGAGAGAATCCTCAGAAAGAGCATCTTGAAATGACTGATGTGACTTCCTAAAACTTCTGGTTTTAAGAAAAGGTCAGATGAGGAACAGCAAAATAAATGCCAACAGCGAACAGCGTTTTGCCATCTTGCTCACTCCTGGTCAAGGTGTCTAACTTTTGGCCTGAAAAGAGATGAGCCATCAAAAGAGGCACTAATGAAGGATGTCTTAAAGGAATCTGCAAAGTCACACAAGGTCTTGGGACTTTCAGATCCAGCTGTCCAGAAATGGAAGCAGAAGATGGGTCCAACCACTTATGGTCTCCCTTAGAAGATCTGGGGTCTTTAGAGTGCTTGTGAACTGACTTTTCTCCCTTGCTGGAATAGGCCGACGAAGAGTCCCCCAAAAGAAGACCTTTAATGATTAAGCTCTGCTCTCCCCTCATTAACTGCACAACAGCTGAAAACCTCACAAATAGCAACAAGGGTACTCCAGGTGAGCATCCCGAGGCAGTACCCTCAAAGGTCATGAGTATCCTGGGAGGGAAGCTCATCAGTAAAAGAGACATTTCTTAAAACCTTTATCTATGAAACCTAAATTGCTCACTAAATACAGCAAATGACATCACAAGTCCTAAAAGGCAGGAAAAGCACAGCTGGGTAAAAAGTTACTATAACAGGATCCCCTGCCTAGGGCAGCCTGATGTCTTGCCAGTATACCAAAGCCTTGGGTTGCTTTAAGGTAGACAGTATGTCACATGTATGCTCCTCGTGTAGCATAGGGCATAAAGGTGATGTCCAGATGTACCATCCAAAGAAATGAAAGCCCTGGTAGGAACACTAGCCAAAGGAAAACCAAGAGGTAACCAGTATATCCAGAAGAAAAATGAAACAGGGAGAGGAAGGAGGTAGTGATGGTAAGATTTTCCACAACTATACTATGTCCTTCTATTTCACTGTTGTGGTATTCATAACATTAGGGAGAGTGCCAAATCTCAGGAAGAAACTTGGGAGAAGGAAGGACCAGCAGAGCTCTTTAGGAAGCCATGAAGGATGGACCTAGCAAAACCATCTCTAGCTCTGGAAATTCCATCCAACTTGTACTGCTTGGTAAAAGTATGTACAGAAGTCCATGTAGCTGCCTCAACAATACAGTTAATATTCAAACCCTTGAAAAAAAGCACTAGAAGAATCCACAACTCTAATAGAATGAGCCTTTACAGAATAAGGAAGGCTCTTACCGTAAAAAGAATAAGAAAAAGAAAGCTTTTGAGATCCAAGAAGAAATAGCCTGTTGGATACAGCTAATCCCAAGAACATGGGATGAAAGAAAACAAAGAGCTGATAAGATTTCCTAATAGTCTCATTCTTATCCAGATAAAATCTAAGGTGTCTACACACATCGATTGTGTGCAGGACCTTCTCACTAGCAGATTATGGAGAAGGGAAAAAAGTGGGCAAATGAATAGGCTGATTAAGGGACAACTCATTCACCAACTTGGGCATAAAAGAAGGATTACTATGCAAGGAGACCCTGTCCTTATGAAACACCACAAAAGGAGGACAAGCCATAAAGGCTTGAAGCTTAGACACTTGTCTGGCAAAAGTAAGGTCTAACCAAAAAATAGTCTTCCAAAAGTAATGTTGCAAGGAACACAGTAAAAAGTTCACCAAGGCACTATATTAAACTCAGAACACATTCAAAGGTACCACCAAGGATTGAAACCCAACTGCTGAAGTGCCAAAACACAACTTTACTGAAAACACATACAGATCTCACGTTAAGGTCTCCTACACAATATGTTTTTGTTTCAAATTACTTCTTCAGATGTGGCCTGACTGCTAAAACCTTTACATTTATACATCCCCTACCCTATAAAATTAGTTAATTAACCAATGAAATTGTAAAAGCCATTAATTAATACAAAATGTGAAAAGTAGTATGGTTGACTATGTTAAATACAATTTAAGATAACCATTTCAAAAGACCATAAATGTAAATACAGCTGACATTTTAAAACAACACTGTCACTATACCTTTTGCTAAAAAAGATAAATAATAATGTACATTGTTAAAATTTCCTTAAGTTAAAATTGAAATCTATACTTTAAACCTTTAAAAGTGTACTTAAAAAGCATGGAAAAATTAACAAAACTCCCTCTAGTGTCCTTTCATTGAATTGCAACCTTAAAATACAATAAATACATACACAACATATGCTTTGTTAACTAACAAGTATATATATAAATATATATATATATATATATATATATATATATATATATATATATATGTGTGTGTGTGTGTTATAAAAAATATAAATTTGCTGTTAAAAGTCTGTTTGCTATTAGAAATCTGTTCCGGGATGACATACATATTGCAAAGACTTATCAAATAAGTATTCCCTTTCGGAAACATTATTAAAGCTTCGCTGCCCTTAACTTGAGCACAGGGGCTATTGAGATGTAATCGTTTAGTCCAGGAAATTTGCTTGCTTGGAGGGTGATCTGCCATCAAAGCTCCCTGTATTCTATTGTCTCTTCCCATAGACCACCCCTTCCATCCATCTCAATAGCCCCTGTGCTCAAATTAAGGGCAGTGAAGCTTTAACAATGTTTCCCTAAGGCAATACTTATTCGATAAGTCTTTGCAATATGTATTTCAGCCCCTGAACAGATTTCTAACAGCAGACAGACTTTTAATAGCAAATGTATATTTTTATAACATATGCATATTTAAATTTTTACTTAAATGTTAGGTAAAAAAAGCATATGTTGTGTGCTGTGTTGATGAGGTCATAACAAGGCTGAAACATGCATATCCACAGCTAGTGGGGTTTGGCTTTATTGGCCTGAAATTGTCCATTAAAACGATGAAACAAGGCATGAGCATTCGGAATCGACAATTAGCTGAAACACCTGATTGTTCATAAGGGTCATTTGCATATATCCCATGTACCTCTGATACAAGAGGTATGGGAGGTCACTTACTGGAAGTTCTAGCTTTGCTGGAATTTTCATTTTGTTTTTTACTGATTGGTTTTTCAGTGGCCTTCTCACTTATTGTTTTAGTTGTATTTTTAAGGTTGCAATTCAATGAAAGGACATTTTTCCATGCTTTTTAAGTACACTATTAAAGTTTTAAAGTATAGATTTTAATGTTAACTTAAGGAAATTTTAAAAATGTACATTATTATTTCTCTTTTTTAGGAAAAGGTATAGTATATAGGTATATAGGATCGTTTTTTGAGCTGTATAGCTGGGACTGTCAATCCCCTGATGTTTTATGAGGCAGCCAATGATGTCAGTGATGCGTCCGTGCAGCCTTTTGATCAAGTGAAGCTGTGGTCAGCAGTGGACAAGTTGAAAGCAGATTTGCTGAAATTGAAGAGGCTACAAACCCAAAGGCAGCACTTTGAAGTCTGCATGCATCGGAGGATAATACCGTGGGGTCTAAGAGTATTGAAGATGCCGACAACCGGGACATTGTTTCCAGATTTACTGTTTAAATGGCAGCAATTGAACATAGAGGTAAGCCTCAAATACATGAGTTTACTCAATGAGTTTTTTATGCCAGAGGAGGAAAGCCTATGTAGAGACATTACAAATCAACAGAGGGCAGTTGAAATGTTACTGGACAATGTGTTGTTATTTGAGAAGCGACTGCTTGTCCAGAAACAGAACAAACTGAGGAGGGATATTGAAGATTTTCAGCTGGGCCATGTCTTCACATCACCCAGAATGGACTTTCATAATCGTAATAATAGTGATGATGTTAATAGACAAACTGTGCCTAGAATTTTAATAGATTCTGATATTGCAGGTGTGGGAGAAGCACACAACTCTCAAAGAAATGTTTATACTGAAACTGTAAATAGTAGTAAGGGGCCTTCCAGTGTTAAGAAAGTACAGTTTTGTACCTACCATAAATGTAGATGTCCGAACTGGATAGCATCTGCAGTCATAACAAATGGGTTGTCCTGTCGTCAGGCAGCCCTTCGGTCGGCCGGATTCCAAAGTCTGGGTCCGGCCTCGGCTGATGTCGCACTTCACCCGACGTCATCTCTGCTGGTCTTCGGGTATAAAGGCATCAGCCGACGCCATTTTCCTCAGTGTTTCTTGCCCCAGATGCCAGTTGCCCTCTTGGAAGGCTAAATTTTGGATAAATGCCAATGTTTCCAAAAAGGTAGAAGGCAAACACAAAAATAAGCATGTATGTACATATATACAAACAAATACACCATAAGAGACTCCCCCCCCCCCAGCTAGCTATTAGGAGGGTAAATACCCTAGGAGTACCACAGAGGGGAAGGAGGGAGGGTAATCCTGACTGCAGATGCTATCCAGTTCGGACATCTACATTTATGGTAGGTACAAAACTGTACTATGTCCTTCATGGATGCATCTGCAGTCATAACAAATGGGTAGAATACCATAGCCAAACTAGGGGTGGAGGAATAAAAATTATGGTGTAGTTAGGATCCCTTGCAGTACAGCAGTGGCAAACCCTGCTCGGGATCTAGAATATAGAGGTAAATTATAATGCTTGGCAAATGTATGCACGGAGGTCCAAGTAGCCGCCTCAATAATGTCCTTGGTTGCCACTCCTCGTAAGAAAGCTGTGGTAGTGGCTGTAGCCCTTGTAGAATGAGGTCTTATGTTCTGTGGAATTGGTTTTCCATGGTAGGAGTAACAGAATCTTATGCAATTTCCTATCCATTTGGAGATTGTCTGTTTGGAAATTGCTTTTCCTTCCCTTCCTGTTGCATAGGCTACAAAAAGCTGGTCAGTTTTTCTGTTACTTTTGGTTCTGTCCAGGTAGTAGCGTAACTGTCTATGTACATCCAAGGTATGCAGCATTCTTTCACCTCTGTTTTGTGGATTGGGAAAGAAGGTAGGTAGGTGGATTGCCTGGTTTAAAGACACTCTGGATACCACCTTAGGCATAAATGTAGGATTAGTTCTCATGGACACCCTATCTTGATGGAAGATTAGGAAGGGTTGCACTGCCATTAAGGCCTGTAGTTCCGAAACCCTCCTTGCTGAGGTAATAGCCAGTAGGAAAGCAGTTTTCCATGACAGGTGTTGTAGATCTGCTGTTGCTGCTGGTTCAAACGGAGGGAGTGTCAACTTTTCTAGCACAAAGTTCAAGTCCCATGCTGGTAATGGTGGTTTCCTAGGAGGTTTTACATTCTTGATCCCTCTGAGGAACTGCCTGAGTAGAGGATGTGAAAAGAAAGGAGGATCAAAGCTGTATTCTGCTGAAATAGCTGATGCATGTATCTTGATGGAGGAATAGGACAGGCCTGTATGTAGAAGCTCTGCCAAGTACTCCAGAATGTTAGCAATATCTATGTTCGACACATCTTTTCCTCTTTCAGTACTCCAAATGACAAACCTTTTCCATTTTCCTGCATAGTTCCTTCTTGTTGAAGGTCTGCGGGCTTCAAGGATAATGTCTTTAACCCTTTGGGAAAGGTCTGGGTTAGTTGATGCTATGTGATGTTCCAGGCAGTCAGTTGCAAGGTTTTTAGGTTTGGATGCATGATGTTGTAGTTGTTCTGAGTTAACATCAAAGGCATCAGGGTATTGACCACATTTTCTCCCGAGACATGCTCCTCAGCAATGGGTACCAGTGTTGTCTTGGCCAGTTCGGAGCTATCAGAATTATCCTTGGACGTTCCTCTTTGATTTTCAGTAGTACCTTGTGCATCAAGGGAAGAGGTGGAAATGCATATGCTGTCAGGCCTTTCCAGCTGAAGGATAGAGAGTCCACCTTCCATGCAAGTGGGTGGAATGTCCTTGTGCAGAATTTTTTGAGCTGGTGATTGAGTGGGGAAGCGAATAGATCTATTTGTGGCATTCCCCATTTCTTTGTGATGGCCTTGAAGATGTCCGGGTGTAGCATCCATTCGTGAGCATCCGAGGTGGTTCTGCTTAAAATGTCTGCTAGGGTGTTCTCTTTTCCCGGTACAAATATTGCCTGTAACTGGATGTTGTAGCTGAGAGCCAGATTCCAAAGGTCCAAAGTCATTCTGCATAGGGGGTATGAATGAGTGCCTCCCTGTTTGTTGATGTACCACATGACTGTGGTGTTGTCTGTCCTTATCATCAAATGGCCTTCTTTGAGGAATGGTCTGAATTTTTGAATTGCCAGTTTTACTGCCAGCATTTCTTTTTGGTTTATGTGTAGGTGCAGCTGGTCCTGAGTCCACAGTCCTTGTACGCATTTGTCCAGCATGTGCGCCCCCATCCTAGGTCTGAGGCGTCCGTTGCGATGGTTTGGTTTGCTCGAAAGTTGTGGAAGGGTAAGCCTGGGTTTGACTGGCATGCTTGAGCCCACCATAGGAACTCCTGTTTTAGGCATGGGATTAGTGGTATTTCTGTTTCTAAGCTGTGCCTGTGTTGAGACCATAAATTCTTTAGGTACCACTGTAGCTTTCTCATATGCAGTCTGGCATGTGGGACCAAGATTATGCATGATGCCATGAAGCCCAAGGCCTGCAGAACTTTTCTTGCTGTTAGTTTGTTCTGCTTTGTTAATGCCAAGAAGTAAAGAGGGAGCTCTTTTGTTTTTCTGCAGTTAGGAATGCCATTTGTTTTACTGTGTCCAATTCCGTGCCCAAGAATGTTCTTGTTTGGGATGGTATCAGCCTTGACTTTTGTAAATTGACTGTGTATCCCAGGGCTTGTAGCAAGTAAATGACCCTTTGTAAATCTGTTGTCAGCTTGCTTTTGTTGTCCGCTTGTAACAGGCAGTCGTCCAGGTATGGATAAATTTGGATTCCTGTAGTCTGCAGTGAGCGATTACTGATGCCAGGCATTTTGTGAATACTCTGGGCAGTAGATAAGCCAAAGGGCAATGCTGAGAATTGATAATGCTCTGATCCTGCAAGAAATCTGAGGTATCTTCTGCAATTTGGTCGAATGGGGACGTGCAGGTATGCCTCCTTGAGATCTAGAGTTACCAGCCAACACTCCTTGCCCAGCATGGGAAGAAGTTGCTGCAGGGTCAGCATTTTGAATTTTGGGACAATGATGTATGTGTTTAAGATGGACAGGTCGAGAATAGGTCTCCAGCTTTTCTCTTTTCTTGGCACTAGGAAGAGTCTGGAGTAGAATCCTTTGCCCTGTTCTGTTATTGGTACTCTTTCCACAGCTCTCATCTTTGTTAATTCCGCTATCTGCTGCAGGGCTTCTATTTTTTGATTTGGAGGCAGGTTTGGCATTCCTCTTTTTACTGGTAAGGTGTGGAAGTGGAACCGGTAGCCTTGGTCTATGGTTTGCAAAATCCACTTGTCTTTTGTGATATAGTGCCAATTTTTCGAAAATAAGGCTAACTTTCCGCCTAATGGTGCTGCTATTTGCTCCCTGGTAGGCGGAGTCAGAGCCAAGTCACTGTGATTGTCCTGTTGCAGTGGCAGTGGTTGTGTCTGTGCCTCTGTTATTGCCCTGCCACTGTCGTCCTCTGTAGGCACCTCCTCTGGATTGATTTCTGCCCCTAGAGCGTCTATTCCTGCCCCTTTGGGGTTTTGTGGAGTCAGGAAAGGACCAATTTTTGGCAGGCCAGTTCCTGCTAAACCTTGGGGGCTGAACCTGTAAGAAATCTTTAACTGTTTGTACAGATTTTGCCTTTTCTTCCATTTTCTTCATTACCTGCTGGGCAGGTTCCCCAAATAGACTGGCCTTATCCATAGGAGCATCTAATAGCTTTGCTTTAACATGATCCGGTAAGACCTGTTCTTTCAACCATGCATGCCTTCTTATCACTGTGCCAGTCATGGCTGATCTAAATGAAGCCTCCAGTGCATCATAGCCACATTTTAAGGAATGGTTACTAACCTGTTGGATGTTATTCACCATTTCTAATACATATTTCTTATCTAAAGATTCATCAGAGGACAGTTTTTTAGTTAACTGATCAAGCATAAACTCTTGGTATTGGATCATGTGAAACTGACAGTTTAAAGCTCTAGCTGAGAGAGTAGCAGAGGTGTAAACTTTTTTCCCCCATCTCTCTAAGGATCTGGATTCCCTTTCAGAGGGAATAGGTTTTTTTGCTGTGGTCGAGGCTACTGCCTTAGGCCCCTGGGATATAGTTTTGGGGTCTGCAAGTGGGGCCTTGTATAGGTGGTGATGAGTGTCTGGCACCCTGTAAAATCTATCTGGTTTGGCAGGGGCTGGAGGTAAAGAATCAGGTGCAGTGCAGACATCATTAAATGCATCGTCCACAACAGGCAGAACAGGAGGTATAGCTAAGGGCCTATGTTGTGGCAAGTGCAGAAAAGTCCAAAGCCTTTTTCTTGAATCTGAGAAATCTTGTCCCTGCCATTGGAATTGTTCTCTCATGGCATGTAAGGTTTCCCCAAAGGAAAATTCCTCTGGTGGAGAGGCAGCTGGAATGGATTCTTCAGCATCGGAATCTTCATAAGTGGAAAAAGGAGCCTCTGGCTGGTCTGTAATGTCTGAGTCATCCGCAGAATCGTCAGAGGACACTGGCTCGGCCGGCTCTGCTCTAGGTCTCTTTTCTGGGGGCTGAGAGGCCCTGTCTGGGTGAGATTGGGATCCCCTAATTAAGGATATTAAATCTTCTGCCAGAGTAAGCATTTGTGAACTAGAAGTGGGCCTGTGAGAGGGGGGTTTAACAGGCACTGATTTAGCAGATTTGGCTGCTTTAGCCCTGGCAAAGGCCTTAATAGACATGGCTGCAGGAGGCCTAGCAGCACCACGTGCTGGGGTAGAGACATCCAAAGGGATGGTGTCTGATAAATCACTAGGAACCACAGTTGTAGGCAAAATTTCTGAGGCCGATTCAGGTAAGGTAGCAGGAGCCTCAGTAGTAGTCATGGATTCGGCTGAAATTTGACCAGTTTTCTCAGTTTCGGCCGAAACCGAGACACTCACGGCTTGCTTAACCGTGGTTTCGGCCGAAACCGCGGACCGCGAGTGTCGGTCTTTTTCTTTGCGTTTTTTTAACAATTTGGGTAGTCGGAGGATCCGACGGCATAATGTACGCAAAATCTGAGCCGAAAAACTGTTCAGCAAACTCCGACCGATGCCTAAGCGTTCGTCGGTTGAAGGAAGCACAGGCCGAACAGGCTGCTACGTCGTGGTCTGGGCCTAAGCAAGGCAAACAGTAAGAGTGGAAATCTTTATGAGGTATTTGTTTCCCACAAGTTAAACAGTTATTGACTTTTTCTGACATCGGCTGAGGCAAGAAAGAGTCCCCAACGGGTACTTAGCTTTTAGAAGTCTTTGAAGTAGTATTCGGTAGTAGTAATCTCTGGATCTGACCGACTGGCACTTGCGAACAGCTTCTGCTTCGGGCGCCACGCGGCAAGAAAGACTGAGGAAAATGGCGTTGGCTGATGCCTTTATACCCGAAGACCAGCAGAGATGACGTCGGGTGAAGTGCGACATCAGCCGAAGCCGGACCCAGACTTTGGAATCCGGCCGACCGAAGGGCTGCCTGACGACAGGACAACCCATTTGTTATGACTGCAGATGCATCCATGATGGACATCCCCAGTGACAGTAGGATGAATGTGAGAGAATCGGGTGTAGATGGAGGTGTGAATACAGTATGAGATAGCATTGTGAATATAGGGACTGATAGAAATGTGAATGTTAATTTAAGTGGACAATCCGCAGAACTGGTAGTGAGGAGGAAAACAATCAGTAATGTAGTTGACCCACATATTGGTGAGTCTATTGGGACTGAAGGTGATGTTACCCAGCGCCCTTTCCCCATCTCTGCTGTGCCCAGAGAGGGGGGAGAACAAGATCGATGAGCAGAGGCAGGCAGAAAAGGAAACTGTCAGCAGAATTTCAAACCAATCAAAATCTCAAGAAAATGTGGGAGAGGACTTTGGCTCACTAATCTACAACATTTCATCTCGTAGTTTGCCCCCAGATGAAGGGTCGACATTTGCTCCAACTAGTACCAGCAATCTTACAGACACTATAGTGGATTTTAAGTTATTTGTAAGGAATTTATGTCTTAAATTAGAGTTTAGCAATAGTTGTAATGTGCCCAATCTTGAGCGGTTCAAAAAACCCAGTGCTTACATTCAGGGGTTCCATCTCTAGTGGCCGCCTTTAGTAAGTTAGTAGAGAATGATTTACATGAAATGGATATTAAGTATAAAAGGTACAGGACCAAAGGGAATTTAACCTTTGACCAGAGGAGAGTTCCAACAGGGTTAAGAAATGATCATTCAATCACTATCAGACCAGCCGATAAGGGGGGCAGCCTGGTAGTGATGGACTCTGAGTTTTATGACCAGACCATGACAAGGATGTTAGGGGATGAACAGTTTTATTGTATTATTGAACAGGATACAATTAGGACTCATATATATATATATATATATATATATATATATATATATATATATATATATATATATATAGGCTATATGGGATGTTGGATGACCTCCTTAAGAGCCATGTCATCACTGAAGAATTATTTGAGTATTTGTTTGTTAGTGACCCCCTCATACCTGTAATCCAAGGCCTACCTAAGATCCATAAGGATGAGCGTGCTCCCCCTATGAGGCCTATTGTTGCAGGTAGGGGGTGGTCCACTGAACCCTTCTCTATATAAGTTGCGAGGTTCCTGCGTCCAGTTGTGGATGCAAACCCTTATATATTAAAAAACACTAAATTTCTATTGGCTCTATATGAGTGCATGAGAATAGTACCTACTCACTCCCCTTTTATGATGGTCACATTGGATGTCCATTCATTGTTTACTGTGATCCCGAATGAGGAACGTGTCGAGAGGGTCCATGACTATTTGAAATGCCATACTGAATTTAGGAGCTCCGGAATGGACCTTTTGGTTTTGTTTTTGGAGGTGGTATTAGAAAACAACATCTTCTGTTTTGATTCACAGAGTTACTTGCAGAAGGATGGGGTGGCTATGGGCACTTCTTGTGCTAATAGCTACGACAACCTGTTTATGGCTGCATGGGAGACAGAATATCTGTTTAAATTAGTTTTGTTTTCCCTTAATGTCCTCTTTTACAGATGTTAATGGGCTCTCCCTCTATTTAAAATGTAGTCATGAATTTTCTGATAAATGCATATCGTTCCTAGATGTCTATGTAGAAAGGCTAGCGAATGGTCTCTTGAATACAGGAGTTTATAGGAAAGCTTGCCATCGGAATGCTCTTCTACATAGACACAGTATGTATCCAGGATATATGTTTAGGAATATTGTAAAGGGTCAAGTTATGAGGGCCTCACCGTATAATCCTTCAGATGAAGGATTTGGCATCGCACTTAATGATCTATATAATAGATTCAGGGAAAGAGCTTATAAGGAGGATGACATAGTGAAAGGTATGTCTGGCCTTTCAGCTTTAAGAGTAGGTAGAGCTAGCCCATATTTTTCAGACTTAGTGGGAGCTGAGGCAGAGAGTGGTCAGCAAGGGACTCTAGCTGCACCCGATCAAGGTATTAAGATCAGAGTCCCCCCCTCTGTTTTATACCCAGGATGTGGGGAACATTAAGGATGTGATTAGAATGCATTGGGAGGTGTTGACAGTGGAGCCTGACATTAAAGAGGTAATAGGGGAGGTCCCGCAGTTTGTGTAAAAGAAGAAACCCAATTTAAAGATGTTACTATGTCGTCTCAGGCATAGGAGTGGCAACCATGAGCAGATAGGGACTCTACCCTGTAACCAATGTAATTTCTGTAGATACATTGATTCCAGTACATTCTTTATACACCCCAAAAGAGGTATGATGGATGAATTTAATGTCACTGCCAGCTGCATGTCAGAACATGTGGTATACCTCGCATCCTGTTCAGAATGCAAGGCATTCTACGTTAGTAAGATGGACAGGAGGCTCAGGGACAGAATCAGGGAACATCTTTATCAAATCAGGACCAGATCCACTGTTAACGTCCTATCTAAACATGTCAGTTGTACTGATGATACATATGAGTTTAGTTTCAGAGTCATGGAAGTAGTTTCCTCCCATTATAGAGGAGGGGACATAAGGAATAGAACTGAGACACAAGAAGCGAAGTGGATCATTAGGTTGAGGGCTGATACCCTCCCAGGTTTAAATGATAAGATACCACTGAAGCCCTTCCTTAAATCGAGAGGGCTTAGATAGTAGTATTATATGATATTGTTTTATTCTGCAATAGTACTTTTAGGTATTGTGATTGTTTGTTGGGGGTCAGATATAGGAATCAGTCTTCTGTATATGCAACTTGTAGATATGTATTGTAATGGCGGACTTTGTGGATTGTCCTTTGGGGGGGCTAGGCATAGGAGTCAGCATCCCACATACACAATTGTCATAATATTTTAATACTGTTTTTAGATACAGATGATGTTTTTAAAAATATGTACATGAATATATAGTTTAAATACATTTTTACATATAATTTTATGTATGTATTAATATACCAGTGTTAAATAGCTTGTTTTATAGGAAGCTGTCACTTTAATTAGTGGAATGGATTATTTTTAATTTGGCGCCTTTTTCTCTTTATAATTGTGAATGGCTGTGTACTTTTGTATATGGTCTGAGGAAGCCCTATCAGGGTGAAAGAACTTACCACTGTTCCAGTTTTCTGAATAAACTAATATATTGTGGAAGATATTGGTTTTACTTGGATGCGTTTACATATTTGCAGCCTTTTGTTCGTCCCGACACCTTAGTATAATTGTTTTACTGGTTACTGGATTGTGTTTGGTGTACGGGGCGTTTACTCCCTGGGTGACAATGTTTTTGTGGATAGTGACAGTGTTGTTTTAAAATGTCAGCTGCATTTACGTTTATGGTCTTTTAAAATGGTTATCTTAAATTGTACTTAACACAGTCAACCATACTGCTTTTCACATTTTGTATTAATTAATGGCTTTTACAATTTCACTGGTTAATTAATTTTATAGGGTAGGGGATGTATAAATGTAAAGGTTTTAACAGTCAGGCTGCATCTGAAGAAGTAATTTGAAACTAAAACGTATTGTGTAGGTGACGTTAATGTGAGATCTATGTGTTTTTATTAAAGTTGTGTTTTGGCACTTCAGCAGCTGGGCTTCGATCCTTGGTGGTACTTTTGAAAATGTTGCAAGGAAGCTGAAGACGCAGGCTCAAAAGTAGCCACAGTCAATTTCTCCAAAATGAAATGAAGATCCCAGGGAGGAAGAACAGGCTTCCTAGGTGGCCTAATATGAAGGAAGCCTTTAAGGAATTGTTTAACTTCAAATTTAGCAGCTACAGGAGGAGATAAAGGCAGACAAGCTGAGATAGCTGAGAAGTGGGTCTTAACAGAAGAATAAGCCAACCCAGTATTGAGCAATTCACACAGATAAAAGAAAACCAAAGGAACATCTACAGAAAGTGGAGCCATGTTACGAGAAAGACACCAAACAGAAAACCTCGTCCATTTGATAAGTAGGATTTCCTAGTATTGAGTTTCCTGGCCTCCTGCAGGACCCTAAGCACATCATCAGAAAAAAAAGGTGTCTATGTGGAATCAAAATCCTACGACTCACAGAGTCAGTTAAAGGTGGACAGGTGGGCATGGATGAGAGATCCCTTGTCTTGTGTCAGTAGGTCCAGCCTGTGAGATCATTTGTGATGACTGCCCTTGGCTAAATGCAGAAGAAGGGGGAAAGTACAGTTTTGTACCTACCATAAATGTAGATGTTCGAGTGGTTATACTGCTGCAGTCATCACACTTGGGTTATCCTGTCATCAGGCGGTCCCGCAGTTGGCCGAATCCCAAAGTCCTGGTCCGGCGTCGGTTGTCGTCGCCTCTTCCCTGACGTCAGTGCGACAGGGGTATAAAGGAGACAGCCGACGCCATTTTCTTCAGTTTTTCTTGCCCCAGATGTCAGGTGCCCCCAACTAGGAAGGCAATACAACAGCTATGCCACAATACCTTAGTAGATAAACAATAGTACTAGCTGTTAGCAAATACACCATATAGACATGCATCCAATTGATTGATGTACATGGAGTTGTAACTAACACCCTGGTATGTAGAGGGGATGGAGGGAGGGTAACCTGGACTGCAGCAGTATAACCACTCGAACATCTACATTTATGGTAGGTACAAAACTGTACTATGTTCATCGTGCTATACTGCTGCAGTCATCACACTTGGGTAGAATCCCAAAGCTATGGAAGGGTGGGTGGTACTAAACTGGGTTAGGTGATGCTAGGATGCCCTGCAGAACTGCAGTGGCAAAACCAGCTCTGGTTTTTGAGTATAATGGACGGTGGTAGTGCTTGGTAAAGGTGTGCACTGAACTCCAAGTAGCTACCTCCAGAATGTCTTTGGTTGGAACCCCTCTGAGAAAGGCTGCTGAGGTTGCAGTAGCCCTGGTAGAATGGGATCTAATATTGACAGGCACTGCCTTCCCATGGTGCGAGTAGCAAAAGCGGATACAATGTGCTATCCATTTGGAGACTGTTTTGAAATAGCCTTTCCTTGTGAACCTGCAGCATATGATACAAAGAGTTGGTCAGTTTTTCTGAAGATCTTTGTCTTATCTAAATAGTAACGTAGCTGTCTGTGAATGTCGAAAGAGTGAAGGAGCCTTTCTCCTTTATTCTGTGGGTTAGGATAAAAGGTGGGTAAATGAATGGTCTGATTCAAAGCCACACTGGATACTACCTTGGGCATGAAGGTAGGGTTAGTTCGTAAAGAGACTCTGTCCTGATGGAAAATGATGAAAGGTTCCACTGCCATAACTGCTTGTAGTTCTGAGACCCTGCGTGCTGAGGTAATAGCCAGTAACAAGGCTGTCTTCCAAGACAAGTATTGTAGTTCTGCTGAAAACGCTGGTTCAAAAGGAGGCAGTGTTAACTTTTCTAAAACGAAGTTCAGGTCCCAAGTTGGTGTTGGTGGTTTTCTGGGGGGGTCTTATATTCTTAGCCCCTCTGAGAAACTGCCTAAGTAAAGGGTGTGAGAAAATTGGGGGATCCGTATTATATTGAGCTGAAATGGCTGAAGCATGGATCTTAATGGAGGAGAAGGAAAGGCCTTTGTGTAGCATCTCAGTTAGGTATTGCAGTATGTGAGGAATGTTTGGTATCCAGGGATTTTCACCTTTAGCCTGGTGCCATGCACAAAATCTTTTCCATTTGTCTGAGTAAGTCTTCCTGGTGCTGGGCCTCCTGGCCTCCAAAATGACATTCAGGACGTCCTTTGAGAGAAGTGTTGATTGATAATTTAAGGAATTCTCCATGCAGCTAAATTTAAAGTTCTGAGGTGGCTGTGACGGGTTTGATAGTTTTTCTGAGTCAACAGTAGTGGGAATTGAGGCAAGATCCATGCAGGGCTGTGAGTCAAGTTCCTTAGTAATGGGTACCAGTGCTGGCATGGCCAGTCAGGAGCAATGAGGATCATTTGTGGTCTCTCTGATCTGACCTTCAATAATACCTTGGTCAATAGAGGTAGTGGAGGGAAGGCATAGACTGTCAGTGTTGTCCAACTGAATGATAGAGCGTCCACTTTCCAGGCTAGGGAGTGATAAGTCCTTGTGCAGAATTTTGGTAATTGGCAACTGTTGGGGGAGGCAAATAGATCTATGTCTGGACGTCCCCATCTTTGAGTTATCATTGGAAATACTTGTGGGTGTAGTCTCCACTCGTGAGGGTCTGCCATATTTCTGCTTAATTCGTCTGCCAATATGTTTTCCTTTCCTGGTAGGAATTGTGCTTGTAGTTGTACTTGGTAGGTCAATGCTGTGTTCCATAAGGTCATAGCCTGTCTGCATAAAGGGTAGGAGTGTGTTCCTCCCTGTTTGTTTATGTACCACATAACTGTGGTGTTGTCTGTCCTTATTAGAAGTTGTCCTGGATGCAAGAGGTCTTTGAAGGCTGTCAGTGCATTTTGCACAGTTAGCATCGCCTTTTGGTTGATGTAAAGATGCATTTGCTTTGCAGACCATTTGTCCTGTATGCACTGTCCTGCATTGTGTGCTCCCCAGGCGTAGTCTGAAGAATCTGTTGTCATGGTTAGGTTTGCTGGAGGTAAGACGAAAGGAAGACCCTTGTTTATTTGACATGCTTGAGCCCACCATAGGAACTCTTTTTGAAGGCAGGGAATGATAGGTATATTTGTTTCGAGGCTGTGCCTGTGTTGAGACCATACACTTTTCAGGTACCATTGTAATTTTCTCATATGCAGCTTTGCATATGGGATTAGTTGAATGCGTGATGCCATGAACACCAATGCCTGCAGGATTTTCCTTGCAGTGAGCTGGGTAAAAGTTGCTATCTTTTTGAAGTATTGAGTCAATTGTTTTTGTTTGTCTGGCATGAGGTAAACCATCTGGGCCATTGTATTTAAGCTGGCACCCAGGAATATTATCTGTTGTGAGGGTATTAGTTTTGACTTCTTTTTGTTTACTGTGTACCCTAGGCAACTGAGCAGCTGTGTTACAAAAGCAAGATGCTGTAATAGAATGTCCTTGCTGTCCGCTTGGATCAGGCAGTCGTCCAGATATGGGTAAATTTGTATTCCTCGCTGTCTGCAATATGCAATTACTGATGCCAGGCATTTCGTAAATACTCTGGGCGCTGTAGATAAGCCAAAGGGCAACGCAGAGAATTGATAACGTGTTGTACCTGCCAAAAATCTGAGGTATCTTCTGCAATCTTGTCTGATAGGGACATGCAGGTATGCCTCTTTGAGGTCCAACGTTACCAGCCAAGACTCCTTGCCCAGCATGGGAAGGAGCTGCTGTAGTGTGAGCATTTTGAATTTGGGAACCTCCAGGTATGTGTTCAGAATTGAGAGGTCTAAGATGGGCCTCCAGGCTTTGTCCTTTCTTGGGACTAGAAACAGTCTTGAGTAAAAACCTTGACCTTGCTCCTTTGTAGGTACCTTTTGAATTGCTTTCATATCCATGAGAGCTGAAATTTGTGTTTGAGCCTCTGCCCATTGGTTTGGAGGCAGATTTGGCATGCCTCTCATCCGTGGTAGAGTGTGGAAATGAAACCTGTAGCCTCGGGTAATAATGTTTAGAATCCATTTGTCCTTTGTAATGATGCGCCAATTTTGTGGAAATAGAGCCAGTTTTCCTCCTAAAGGTGCTGCCAGGGCAATTTTGCTTGGCAGGCGAAGAGGGAAGTCATTGTGTTTGTTTCCTGAAGGGTTGAGATCTTTCGTCTCCACCTCTTTGAGTTGTTGTATGCCATTGTCTAGGCCTGAAAGAACCTTGTGGCTGGCCTCTGCCCCTTGGGCGCCTGTACCTACCTCTTTGGGGTCTGTCTGATGCAGGAAAGGACCAGTTTTTTGATGGCCAGTTTCTGATGAAACGAGGAGGTTGTACCTGTAAAAAATCTTTAACTGTTTGCATAGATTTTGCTTTTTCTTCCATTTTCTTTAAAACTTCCTCTGCTTTGACACCAAATAACACATCTTTCTGCAATGGAGCATCCAATAGCTTTGCTTTGACATGTTCTGGTAAGGCTTGTTCTTTAAGCCAAGCATGCCTACGTATGACAGACCCTGTGACAGCTGCTCTACATGAGGCTTCCAATGAATCAAAACCACACTGTAAGGTATGCTTTCCCACCTGTTCTGCTGCATGCAGCAAATCCTGCATCTCTTTCAAATCAAGTTGATCTGTCTGAGGGATCAGTTTCTGCTTTAACTGTGTAAACAAATACTGTTGGTATTTTAGCATGTGGAACTGGCAGTTTAATGCCCTCATGGCCAAAGTGGCAGACGTATACACTTTCTTTCCCCATCTTTCTAATGCTCTGGAATCTCTTTCAGAAGGAAGTGGATTCTTAGCAGTAGAGGCCTTAACCCCTTTGGGACCCTGGGAAATGGTCTCGGGGTCTGCAGTAGGTCTTTTGTATAGAAACTTATGAGTATCAGGAACTCGGTAGTATGTGTCTAGTTTAGCTGGTGTTGGAGGTAAAGAATCTGGGTTTAAACTGGATTCAGAGAAAACATCATCCAAAATGTCTAAAACTGGAGGAATTGCCAGGGGGTCTATGCTGTGGAAGAAGAAGAAACTCACAGAGTCTTTTCTTGGAATCAGAGTAATCTTGGCCTTCCCAGTGGAAGTGTTCCCTCATGGTGCATAAAGTTTCCCCAAAAGAGTAGTCTTCGGGGGGGAGACAGAGGGAATGGACTCTTCAGCATCTGAGTCTTCATAAGGAGGGAAGGAGTAATTCTGGTCGTCAGAGTTGCCTGAGGAAATGGATGCTTGGTCAGAGGAAGGATAATCTTCCTCCAGTCTAGGCCTTTTGTCAGGTGGGGGTTGGGATCCCCTGATAAGGGTAATTAAATCCTCAGCCATCTTAAGCATCTGTTTTTTAGGCATAGGGGCCTGTGGGGGGGGGGGGGTGGCCCCGGTTTTCTAACTTTCAAGGGGGCTTTGAGTTTAGCATAAGGCTTGGCAGAGATAGTAACTGGTTTGAAAAAACCTTCAGAGACTGAAGGCCTATCCAAAATTTCCGGATCCCCGTCGGGGCTGGCGTCCGAGGAGTGTGGGGGAACCGGTTCCTGAGGCCCAACTGTTTTGGTTTGGGAGGCCGTCAGAATTTCTGAATCAGTGGTAGTCAGGGGCTGCGAAGGCACCTCGCTGAAAACCGGAGAACCGGCGTCAGGCCTTGCTGAGGGCTCGGTATGTGGTCTTGGCTGCCGGTCCTTATATTTGCGTTTTTTAATCATTGCTGATGTCGGTTGCTCTGACAGCATGCTATAGTTAAATTTTCTGCCAAAATAATGCTGGGCGAATTCTGCCCGACGCTTAACTGTACGTTTGTTGAACCTAGCACAAAACCGACAACCAGAGACGTCGTGGTCTGGGCCTAGGCAAGGAATACAATAAGAATGAAAATCCTTATGAGGTATTTGTTTCCCACAAGAAATACAATTATTAACTTTGTCTGACATCGGTCTGAGGCAAGAAAAGTTTCCCCAACGGGGTACTTAGCTTTAGAGAAGACTTCGGGCTGAAACTCAATTCGAAAAATTTCAGGAGCTGGCCGACCGGCACTTGCGAACTGCTTCTGCTTCGGGCACCGCGCGGCAAGAAAGACTGAAGAAAATGGCGTCGGCTGTCTCCTTTATACCCCTGTCGCACTGACGTCAGGGAAGAGGCGATGACAACCGACGCCGGACCAGGACTTTGGGATTCGGCCAACTGCGGGACCGCCTGACGACAGGATAACCCAAGTGTGATGACTGCAGCAGTACAGCATGATGAACATCCAAATGTTGTCTCAGTCAAAAGTAAGTCACCAACAAGATTTTGGGGGCATCCTGTTGAATTTTGAACAGGACTTTTGGAATGAGGGGAAGGGAGGGAAAGCATAAAGAAACATCCCCTTCTAAGAAAAAGAAAGGGCCTCCACCTTCCACACCTGAGATCCTGGGACTCTGGCACAAAATACAGGAAGTTGTCTGTTCAGAGGGGAGGCAAATAAATCTATTTGAGGACTACCCCACTGATGGACAATGTCCAGAGACACATCTCTGTGAAGCATCCATTCATATCAAACAAAATTGTTTCCCTGCACCAAAGTCTCACTGCCAGCAAAAAACAAATGGAAAAATAGAAATAAGGCAGGAAACACCAAGCCGAGACTTGTGTAGTATAGTATTTATTAAAACAATAAAAATATAAAAGTGCACAATAAGCACTTTCAAGCAAACATACCCTTCATCAGATAATACATAACAAGCAAAACAAGAAGCTATGTACTCACCATAACGTTCAATGTATGTAATCCATCTCGCCTCACATTCTTACCCGTGGGTTTGGAGCCGAACCTCGGCTCTGACTTGGCCATACTCTAGCTCGAAGTGTTCAATTTGCTCATGGCTAAGAGGTATCCCATACTGCACTGCTTCCTTTCCCCAGATCTTGTTTGCTGCAAGCTCAGGCAATCACACCCCACACACACAACACACAGAGAGGAAGAATCAGCCCAACAACAAAAGGAGTACTGAAAACAGAACTAACCTCTAGGCCCTCCAGGAGGGGGAAGGCGGGAGGGTAAGTAAGAATGTGAGGCGAGATGGACTACATACATCGAACGTTATGGTGAGTATATAACTTCTTGATGTTTTGTGGTCCAATCTTGCCTACATTCTAACCCGTGGGACAGCGTCCCCAGCACCTGAACCTTGGGTGGCTCAGTGGAAAATACTCCTGAGCATTGTGGAACCAAAGGAAGACCTGCCTCTGGATATCAAATCCAATTTGTAGTGACTGATAAAGGTGTGAGGAGATGCCCATGTAGCCGCAGCACAAATATTATCCATAGACATTTTGGCCTGAAATACCGTAGAGGTAGACATTGATCGTGTAGAATGAGCCTTCACCTTAAAAGGTAATTCCTTACCACTTGAGGCATAATTGAAGGAAATACAACTAGAAATCCATCTGGATAGGGTTACTTTAGAAACAGGAGACCCAAGTCTATTGTCTGAAAACGAGACAAATAGCTGATCTGATTTCCTAAGATCCTTCATTCTATGTAAATAGAAATGCAATTGTCTATGAACATCTAGCTGGTGGAATTTAAATTCTGTCTTATTAGAAAATTCTGGGAAAAATACAGGCAGCTCAATAGACGGGTTGAGGTTAATAACCGAAGCAACCTTTGGCATAAAGAAAGGATTTGGTCTGAGGGAAACCCTATCCTTGTGAAATACCAAGTAAGGAGGTCTAACTGACAAAGCTTGGAGCTCAGAGACTCGCTTAGCTGAAGTGATGGCTACCAAAAAGATGGTCTTTCATGACAAATATTTAGGTTCATAGGTTCACAGATTATAGATTAGTACTAGGCTAAGTACCCTTGTGGGCCATTTTAAGCCTAGCCAATTACCCCATGTCAGAATCAAACCCTGCACCTTGTGTTTGTAAGGCAAACACCTTAACCATTATGCCAACCTCCTTCCCTCAAGTCACAAGTAGCTGCAGGCTCAAAAGGAGACGAAGTGAGACACTGTAGCACAAAATTGAGGCCCCATGGCATTACGGGATCAAAGACTGGAGGTCGAAGCAGCATAGTGCCCTTTAAGAATGCCTTACAAAGTCTATGTGCCATTAGAGTGGGTTCATTAGCGACATGAAAGGTGGAGATAGCCGCTAACTGAACTTTAATGGCTGCGGCAGCTGACCCCTGACTGAAAAGCATGGAGAGAAATTCCAGAACTGATGAAATTGGTGCGGTATAAGAGTCAATCTGCCTTTCATGAGCCCAGATGGAGAATCTTTTCCATTTATTGGAATAAATCTTCCTAGTTGAAGGCTTATGGGACGAAGACAGAATATGAACTACTTCCGGAGAAAAAGTATGAAGCCTGACTAGTGATGGAACTGGAGTAGCCAAGCTGTCAACTGGAGGGTCTGAAGAGAGGGATGGAACAGCTCTGACATACGAGTCAATAGGTCTGGCTGTGGGTCCAGAATCCAGGGGTCGTCCATGAGATAGGGATGGAGAAAGGGGAACCAAATTTGACGAGGCCAGTGTGGAGCAATCAGAATCATTCTGATTCCCAAGAATTGTGCTTTCCTGAATAAACTTTGCTATCAGAGGAACAGGTGGGAAGGCATAAAGTAGACCGGAGGGCCAATCGTGAACTAGAGCATCCCTGGGTGTCTCCCCCTGAGGGGGGATAAGGGTGAAGTAGCTGCTGCACTTGGTATTGAGGGGACTGGCAAATAGGTCGCAGCAAGGCTGACCCCATCTGCGGAAAATCTGCTCCGCAACCTGCTTTGTTCAGGGACCACTCGTGAGGCATCAGAATAGCTCTGCTCAACCTGTCGGCAATCACATTGGACTTCCCCGAAATGTGCATTGCCACAAGAAAGCGGTGGGAAGACACTGCCCACTGCCACACTCGAATAGCCTCTCTGCAAAGGGGGTATGACTTGGTCCTCCCCCCCATTTGTTCAGATACCTTACCACCGACATGTTGTCTGAGTAGATGGCAATCGCCCCGAGAGGAAGAAAGCTCTGGAGTGCTTGCAACACTAATAGCACTGCTCTCATCTCCAAGACATTGATATGCAAATGTATCTTGTGCGATTGCCACGTGCCTTGGACTGCCCTGCCGAGATAATACCCCCCACCCAATCTGGGAGGCATCCGTGGTCACCATGGCAACTGGAGGAGGTGGGACAAAGGGCTTTCCCACATTGAGATTGCTGGTCTGAAGCCACCAGCGTAGATCCTGCTTGCACTTGTCTGTAATCATAATAAGATGGAAAAGCGGAAGGTGTTGTAGGGACCACTGGGCAAAGAGCAGCCACTGAAGGAGCCTCATGTGTAGTCTTGCAAGAGGGACTAGCAAAATTGTGGCAGCCATTGTCCCTAACAATTTGAGAACCATTTTTGCCTTTACCTTTTTCAGTGGAAGCAACGCGTAGACCTGTTGTTGCAAAACCTGAATTCTTTCTTGTGGTAAGAAAGTGCTCATGAGTACGGTGTCTAACTCGGCACCTATAAAGGTGACACACTGCAAGGGCAACAAGGCAGACTTTTCCCAGTTTAGTGTGATACCCAATCGTTGACACAACGCAATGGTGGCGTCCCTGGTCTATAATAATAGATGCCTGGTGGTGGCAGACAGGAGCCAGTCATCCAGGTACGGAAACACTTGGAATCTCTGACATCTCAAGTGAACCGTCACCACTGTCATACATTTGGTGAACAACCTGGGGGCTGTGGTGAGACCAAAGGGCAGGACTCAAAACTGAAAATGACTGGCTCCCAGCCGGAAGCATAAATGACTCCTGGTTGCCCTGTCCATCTTTATATGATAAGTAAGCATCCTTGAAGTCGATGAAGCACATCCATACTTCTTTCCCCAACAATGGGAAAATAGACTGTAAAGTGACCATTCGGAACTTGGACTTTTTTACATGGAGGTTCAAGCGGCTGAGATCCAAGATGGGTCTCAAGTCCCCTGTTCTTTTCGGCACCAAAAAGAATCTTGAGTAAGTCCCTAATCCGAGCTGGTCTGTGGGGACATGCTGGATGGTTCCTTTTGCTAGCAGCTTTTGAACTTCTGAAGCTGCAGAATCCCTTTGACTGGGTGGGGCATCTGGGATTCTCTTGGTTGGCGGGGGATGAGAAGAGAAGGGAATATGATATCCTCCAAAAATTATCTTTAATACCCACTCGTCCTGGGTGATGTCTTGCCAGGCTTCTGGGTATAGCGAAATGCGACCCCCAACTGGCTCTGGAGAAGCGCAATCAGGCCTCCCATCAGGAGCACTGGTAGGGGGAACCGCGAAAGGAATAGTGGTCCCCCTGGTTATGCGGGCCTCCTCTGCCTCTAGGGCAGCATCTACCTGAGTTACCACCCCCTCCCCTGCCTCTGGATGAGGAATCACTATGTGTGTCTTGAAAAAACCTCTGCAGCTTTCTGAACCACATTTTCCCACCCTTCTGGACCTTGGGATAAGGTCTAGAAGGCATGGAAAAACGGACTCCCACGGCAGACAGGATTTTTCCTTCCTGCTCGCACCTAGTGAGAGTATCTTTCACCTTGGTTCCGAACAACGATGAACCATCAAATGGGGCATTGGTGAACGTAGACTTGAAGGTCTCCGCGAAATTACACAGGTGCATCCAGGAGTGTCTCCTAAGAGAGACTCCGGAACTCGCTGCCCTACTCGCTCCGTCAGCTGCATGCGAGATCAGCCTCATGGAGGAGTTAGTAAAGGAATTTAGGGTAGACATCTGGGTATTGAACTTCTGAGCCACTGCGTCAAAAACGTTACCCTGCAGAGACTCTCCAAGCTCTTTTAGGATATCTCTTTGGAGCCGTGTAAAATGTGACAAATAGTTCAGCGACTGCAGAGTAAAGGCCGCTGAAGAAAACATACACTTTCCATACCGGTCCATGGTCCTAGACTCCTTGTTAGGGGGATGGACGGTAGATGAAGTCTCAGCCAGTTCCTTCTTGGTGGCCACTTCCATCACCATGGCATCTACTGGAACGCCCTTTGTGAGAAATTCCTTGTCAGCGGGGGCAGACAGAAACTTGTTGGGTCTCCTGGGGACTGGTTCCACAGTGTTAGGGGTTTCCCACACCCTTCGACAAACAAGATCCAGGAGTTCACTGAACGGGGGAGAAACCCAAGAGGTGGAGGGTTGAGACCCAAAGGCCTTCAGGAACACAGACTCCTCCCTCAGAGGAAGATTTGGAGGGCCAGAAGCCTCTCTGCTTCAAGATCTCCAGGATATCTGAGAAAGAGATATCTTCAGAGGACGACTTGGGGGACCCCTCTGATTCCTTGAGGTCGGTGTCCGAAGTGATAGACTCATCCTGGGAGTCGATGTGCTTCCTCTTGCACACACTTTTTCTGGGAGGCTCCTCAGGCAAACACTCTGGGGAGACGTTGGGGACCACTCATTGAGGTATCCTGAGGCCATGGGTCACTGCAGTCCAAGGACAGAGGGTGATAAGAAACTGATACTGGTGCTGGAGGGGGTTGTGTCGGTACCATCAGACGCAGCTGAGGACCTGGCCAGCACGCTCCGCATGACCTCAAAAGCTGATCCCCCAGGCTCCGAAGAATGACCAAAGGTGGATGCCCTCAGGGCTGAAGGGATAAGGTCCGAAGCCGAGGCAGGGCCCAAGCTCACCCGTGCTGAAGCACCGAGCGGGAGGCTAGGAGCCGAAGGAGATCGACCAGAGACCTCTCCCTAGGGTCCAACCAAGGAACTAAGAGCCCCTGACCCCTCGTACGGAGCTGAAGGGGTCGGAGCGGAGCTTGGAATTGAGATGCCAGGATGGGCTACTGGAGCCGACCTAAAGGCATCAGACGGAACCGACAACTCTGGCTCCGAAGGCCGAGAAAGGCTTGGAGGAGGAACTTATGAGGATGGATGGGTGACTGCCTCCGGGGCCGATTGGGCTGGAGCCGAAAACAATTTGGCCAACATCGGTGATTGGAGCAGTCTCTGTACCACTCTAGCCACATCATCGTCCGAGAGAGTCCTGGAGGACCTAGAGGATAAGGTCGGAGATCTGGACCTCCCTACAGAAGGAGACCTACGAAAAGGAGAAACTGGTCTAGTAACTGGAGACTGGCTCCGAACAAGTACCTCCGTCACCAGCTCCGAGAGACTGGGAACCGATGTTGACTTGGTCAATTCACCCACTTCCTTCGGCCTCGAAGCCAATGGAGCTGAGGAAGCTAAAGTAGACTTGGCACCTTTCTCTGGCGGCTCCAATAAAACTGACGGAGCCGGAAAGCGTTTTTTTGATTTAGAGGTCTTGTCTGTTTTAGAGGGAGAGGACTTAGAACTGGAAACCCTCTCAAAGTCTTCTTCGAAGGAGGGTTTCAGTAATCCCTTCAGAATCAGTTTGTTCTTCCTCTCTTGAAGAACACATGGGCTAAAGGTGTGACAAAACACACAGGATTCTTGGAGGTGGATAGCCCCCAAACAATACACGCACACAGAGTGCCCATCAGTAATAGATCCACAATTATCACATTTTTTGAAGCCCGAAGGCTTGTCTTCTTTTGTAACCTTACACATATTGGTATAACACTGCACACAATACCAGAAGACAAACCCAACACCAACTACAAAAAAACGCGGGAACTATGCCTCTAAATTAAACTGTCATTAGAACAACAAACACACAGGGAAGAAAGGACTTCTAACTTAAACGGCCCTGACAAACAAAACAAGGGAGGACTAGGTCTTCTAAGTTAAACGGCCCTAGCCCAATGGGATGGGGCAACCACCGGAACAAGCACACACAGGGAAACTGGGACACATACAACTAGATGACTAGGTCCTCTAACTGAAACGGGCCTAGCCCGTAAGAAGGGAAGGAACGCAAACGGGATACCAAGACAAACAGTTTTATCAAAAAACAGAGACTAGCTATGAAAATAACTTTTGGAGTAACAAACTACTAAAAAGTAGAAGAAAAGTTATACTTAGCCACGGCCAAGAGCGAGACCATGTCTGAGCGTAACGAGCGGCAAATGAGATCTGGGAAAGGGAGCAGTGCAGCATGGCATACCTCTTAGTCATGAGCCAATTGAAGACTTCGAGCTAGAGTATGGCTGAGTCGGAGCCGAGGTTCGGCTCCAAACCCACAGGTAAGAATGTAGGCGAGATTGGACTACATAACATCAGTTATTTTAAAACACTTCTCTACCAATCAGAGGCTAATATTTTACCCTCCTTTTTCTTAGTATGGGTTTTAAAGGGATAACAGCATTTAAGCCAGGGAGTTTATCAGCCCCAAGCCATATTATCCACCTTGTTTCATTACACTCAGTATCACTGGTCAAATATCCACCTCTATCATATTTATTAACTATCTGTAGCACCATAAACAAAAACGTGTGCCCATTATTAAGGATATGTTATGTCGTGAGCCTAGGAACAGTATTAAAAAAACTGTAGTGACAAGGAAGATGGGGACTTGATACAGGGCAGCAAGATCACATACCAGGGGTGCCAACCAGAAAAGAAGATAACAAAAAGGGAGCCCTGGATTTAGGGACAACTGCTGGATCCACCAGTGCAGATCCTTCTTGAGACATGGTAGAAGAAAGTACAGTTGTCCACACTTACCATAAATGTAGATGTTTGAGTGTATTCACTGTTGCAGTCATTACATTTGGGTTATCCTGCTGGCAGGTTGCCCTCAGTAGGTCTGAATTCGAAAGTCTTGGGTCCTGCGTCGGTTGCTGTCACCTTTTCCCTGACATCAGGTCGTCAGGGGTATAAAAGATGCAGCCGACGCCATTTTATTTAGTTTTTCTTGCCCCAGATGTCAGGTGCCCCCAAAAAGGTAGGCTAAAAATGTGCAATTAAAACAAACATGTACCAAAATAAGCTTTACCTTCATCTATAAGCAAATACACCACCTAGGTCGCATAGATTAGAGAAGTAAAGATAAGTTCCAGTAAAAATAAGGGGGGTGGCGTGTACTATGATCTTCGTGTTTCACTGTTGCAGTCATTACATTTGGGTTGAGTCCCAAAGCTATGGTTGGGGGGCTGGAGCTAAACAGCATTAGGAGCGGCTATGAGGCCCTGCAGAACTGCAGTGGCAAAGCCTGCCCTGGATTTAGAGTAAAGAGGCAGATTGTAATCTTTTGTAAAGGTATGCACTGAACTCCAAGTAGCAGCCTCCAAAATGTCCTTGGTTGGTACTCCCCTGAGAAAGGCTGCAGAAGTGGCTGCAGCTCTGGTTGAATGTGGCCTAATGCCCTTAGGCACTGGTTTGCCATGCTGTGAGTAGCAGAAACTAATGCAGTGACCTATCCACTTTGAAATAGTCTGCTTGGAGATAGCCTTTCCTTGTGATGCTGTGGCATATGCCACTAGCAATTGCACTGTCTTTCTGAAAACTTTAGTTTTGTCCAAACAGAATCTAAGTTGTCTGTGTACATCCAAAGAATGCAGAATTTTCTCCCCCTTGTTCTGTGGATTTGGATAAAAGGTTGGCGAATGAATTGTTTGGTTAAGGGCTACACTGGATACCACCTTAGGCATAAATGTAGGGTTTGTTCTCAGAGAGACCCTGTCTGGATAGAAAATGATAAAGGGTTCCACAGCCATGACAGCCTGTAGCTCTGAAACTCGTCTTGCAGAAGTTATTGCTAGGAGCAGAGCTGTTTTCTAAGATAAGAACTTTATGTCCACAGTAGCAGCTGGCTCAAAAGGCGGTAAGGTGAGTTTTTCCAAGACATAATTGAGGTCCCATGCAGGTATTGGCGTTCTCCTTGGAGGCCTTAAGTTTTTGGCTCTTCTGAGGTACTGCCTTAATAAAAAATGAGAAAATAGTGGTGGCTCTGTATTGCAATGAGCTGAAATGGCAGAGGCATGGATTTTAATTGATGAAAAAGATAGGCCTTTGTCCAGCATCTCAGTTAAATATTGCAAAATCTGAGGAATATTTGGGACAGCTGTATCAGTTCCTTGAGCTTGGTTCCAAGCGCAAAATCTCTTCCATTTCCCAGCATAGGATTTTCTAGTACTAGACCTTCTGGCTTCTAAAATGACATCCATCACAGCTTTACTGAGAGGTGTGGTTTGTATGGCTACATTATCCACCATGCTGCCAGGTATAGGGTCCTGAGTTGGCTGTGCAAAATCGGATTGTTTTGCTGGGACAGTACACGAGTTATTTGAGGTAAGGTCCAGACTGGGCATTGGGACAAGTTCCTTAAGATCGGATACCAGTACTGGCGTGGCCAGTCTGGGGCAATCAGAATCATTTTTGATTTCTCCTGCCTGACCTTTAGGAGTACCTTGGGGAAGGAGAGGAAGTGGAGGAAAGGCATATACTGATAGGTTTGTCCAGCTGAAAGATAAGGCGTCCGCTTTCCAAGCTTGTCGGTGATAAGTCCTTCTGCAGAATCTTTTTAGTTGATTGTTTTGAGGTGAGGCAAATAGATCTATGCCCGGGCGTCCCCATTTCATTGTTATCATGCGGAAGACTTGTGGATCCGGGTGCCACTTGTGGGGATCCATGAGGTTTCTGCTTAGTTCGTCTGCCAGAGTATTTTCCTTTCTGGCAGGAATTGTGCCTGCAGATGAACTTGGTAAGTCAATGCTGTGTCCCATAAAGCCATGGCTAGACTGCACAGGGGGTAAGAATGAGTGCCCCCCTGTTTGTTGATGCACTACATGACCGTGGTGTTGTCTCTGTCTTTATCAGTAGTTGTCCCGGATGAAATAGGTCCTTGAAAGCTGTCAGGGCATTTTGAACAGCTACCATCTCTTTTTGATTGATATGTAGATGCTTTTGGTTTGTGGACCAGGTGCCGTGAATGCCTCTTCCTGCCATGTGTGCCCGCCAGGCATAATCTGATGCCTCTGTTGTTAGGCTCTGCCTGGCTGGGGGTAGTGAGAATGGCTGTCCCTTGTTTTGGTGACAAGCCTTGGCCCACCATCGAAATTCCTGTTGCAGGCAGGGAATTAAAGTAATCATTGTTTCCAGGCTGTGGCAATGTTGTGTCCAGACACTTTTTAGGTACCATTGAATTTTCCTCATATGCAGTCTTGCATATGGAATTAGTAAGATGCAAGATGCCATGAAGCCCAAAGCCTGCAGAAATTTTCTTGCAGATAACTGGGCCTTTGTTGCCACTTCCTTGAAATATGTAGTCAGTTGCCTTAGTTTGTCTGGAGTGAGATAAGCCATCTGGGCAGTTGTACTTAAGCTTGCACCCAGGAATATTATCTCTTGAGAGGGTACTAGTTTTGATTTCTTTTTGCTGACTGTGTACCCTAGGCCTGTTAAGAGTTTTATCACAAAAGTCAGATGCTGTAGTAGAATGTCCTTGTTCTCTGCTTGTATGAGGCAGTCGTCCAAGTAAGGATATATTTGTATTCCTCTTTGTCTGCAGTAAGCAATTACTGGTGCCAGGCACTTTGTGAAGACCCTGGGCACAGTAGATAAGCCAAAGGGCAGTGCAGAGAATTGGTAATGCTTTGAGCCAGCCTTGAACCTGTGGTATCTTCTGCATGACTGTCTGATTGGGACATGCAGGTATGCCTCTTTTAGGTCTAAAGTCACGAGCCAAGCCTTGCTGCCCAGCATGGGCAGAAGCTGCTGTAAGGTCAACATCTTGAATTTTGGTATATTCAGGAAAGTGTTTAGAACAGATAGGTCCACTATTGGTCTCCATGGTTTGTCCTTTCTGGGTACCAAGAACAGTCGAGTAAAATCCTTGTCCCTGCTCTTGCTGTGGTACTTGTTGAATAGCCCTCATGTCCATGAGAGCTGCGACTTGTTTTTGAGCCTCTGCCCATTGATTTTTTGGCAGATCTAGCCAACCGTTTGCCCTTGGCAGAGGATGGAAATGAAACTTGTAGCCTTGTGACACTATGTCTAGAACCCATTTGTCCTGGGTTATAATGTGCCAATTTTGAGAAAAAAGTGCTAGTTTTCCCCCTAAGGGTGCTGCCAGAAGACAAGTACTTGGTGCAGGCAGTGGGAAGTCATTGGGACTGTTTCCTGTATGATGGCGATTTCTCCTCTCCACCTTTGGAGGTAGAAGCAACAAAGTATCATGTTGTAAAGCAGAATCTAATAATTTTGCTTTAACATGGTCAGGCAGCTTTTGTTCCTTTAACCAAGCATGCCTCCTAATGACAGAACCCATAACAGCGGCCCTGCAGGAGGCCTCCAGAGAATCAAACTCACATTGCAAAGTATGTTTTACAACTTGTTCAGCTGCATGTAATAAAGCCTGCATTTCTTTGTTTTCTGCACATTCAGAATTTGCCATCATTTTCTGTTTAAGCAGTGGCATGATATATCGCTGATATCTGAGCATATGAAACTGACAATTTAAAGCCCTTATAGCCAAAGTAGTAGACGTGTAAACCTTTTCTCCCCATCTATCCAGAGCCCTGGAATCCCTGTCAGAGGGGGTAAGATTTTTGCAGTAGAAGCCTTGACCCCCTTTGGACCCTGAGAAATAGTTTCTGGGTCTGCAGAAGAGTTTTTGAAAAGGAATTTATGAGAGTCAGGGACCCTGTAGTATCTGTCCGGCTTAACAGGAGCTGGAGGTAAAGAGTCAGGGGTCAGAACAGACTCCGAGAACACATCATCTACAATGTCAAACACAGGTGGGATAGCTAGAGGCCTGTGTTGAGGTAGTAAAAAGAAATCTCTGAGCCTTTTCTTAGATTCTAAAATGTCTTGGCTCTCCCAGTGAAAGTGCTCCCTCATGGTATGCAAGGTTTCCCCAAAAGAGTAGTCCTCAGGCGGAGAAGCTGAAGGAATTGATTCTTCAGCATCAGAATCCTCATAGGGGGGAAGAGAACATTCCTGATCAGAAGAGGAATCAGAAGAAATGGAAACCTGATCTGAAGATTCATAGTCTGTCTCTTGCCTAGGCCTCTTATCAGGAGGGGGATGGGAACCCCTGATCAAGGTAATTAAGTCTTCGGCCATTTTGAACATCTGTTTTTTGGGCATGGAGGCCTGTCCTTGTGACTGGTGAACCTGTTTTTTTGCCTTTAAAGGTGCCTTAGTCTTTGAAGTCGGTTTACTATATAATTGTTTAGGTCTGAATACACCCTCAGAAGCCGATGCCTACTCAGTGGCTCTGGACCCATCTTAGGGAATAGTCTCCGAGGCTCCAATACCTTGAGTTTCCAGCGGCCTGGCCGACTCCACGTGGGAGTCGGTAGCGGCTTGCGACTCTAAAGTAGCAGGAGTCAGGGGCTGCTAAAGAGCCTCACTGAGAACCGGAGACTTGCTTAGGAGAAGCTTCGTCGTCAGTTTTAGACCTCGGTTGCCTGTCCTTTTCTTTTTCTTTGCGTTTTTTTGTGAACTCCGGTAATCGGATGGCTATCTGATGACATTGTATAATTAAATCTTCGCCCAAAATAGCTTAATGCAAAATCGTATTGACGCTAAATAGTGCATTGGTTAAATCTAGCACAAAACTGACAACTACAACGTCGTGGTCAGGGCCTAGGCAAGGAATACAATAAGAATGAAAGTCCTTACGAGGCATTTGCTTCCCACAAGACATACAATTATTAACTTTTTCTGACATCGGTCTGGAACAAGAAAAAAGTTTCCCCAACGGGGTTCTTAGCTTTTAATGAAGACTTCAGATCTGAAACTCGAACATGAAAATCTCAGGAGTCGGCCGACCGGCACTTGCAAACTGCTTCTGCTTCGGGCACCGCGTGGCAAGAAAGACTAAATAATATGGCGTTGGCTGCATCTTTTATACCCCTGACGACCTGACGTCAGGGAAGAGGTGACAGCAACCGACGCAGGACCCAAGACTTTGGAATTCAGGCCGACTGAGGGCAACCTGCCAGAAGGATAACCCAAATGTAATGACTGCAACAGTGAAACACGAAGAACATCTACAAATTCTAGGGGATGAGCATGTTGAAGCCAAACTGACTTCAGGAACCAATAAAACTTCCTTATGTAAAATTTGGATAGAGGGAGCATATGGATGGTGGATGCCATGAAACCCAGAGCTCTCAGGAATTCCCTGGCTGTAATGGAAGCCATAGGAAGAAGAGTTTGAAAAAAGAAGATGAGGGTCAAGGCCTTGTGAGGAGGCAGGGATGCCAGCAAAGGCACCGCCTAAATCCTGCAACCCAGAAAAACATGGTCCTGAGAAGGAGTCAGAGAAGATTTTTTGATGTTTGTTATAAACCCCAAGAAGAGAAATGGCAAAATGGAGACTTTGCAACAGGATCTCTGGAGAGGATGCCTAAAACAGCAAGTCATCCAGTAAGGAAATAACTGACTCCCCGGAATCCTGCAAAAAAGCAATCACAGGAGTGAAGCATTTGGTGAATATCCTTCAGGCAGTAGAAAGACTAAAGTGCAAAGCAGAGAACTGAAAATACCAGGAAGCAACAGAGAAATGTAAAAACTTCCTGAAAAGGGGATGGATTGGAATATAGAGATAAGCATACCTGAGATCCAGAGTCACCATATAAGCCCGAGGAAGTAAAAGAGGGAGCAAAGTCTGAAGGGACAACTCTCAAAAAGTGGGCACCTTCAGAAAAGTGTTTAGATGAGAGAAGTCTAGCATTGGTCTCCAAGTACCCTCTTTTCTGGGTACTAGAAACACCTTGGAGTAAACCCCAATTCCCCTCTGGGACACAGCCACCTCCTGAATAGTACCCAGAGTCAAAAGGTCCTGAAGCACTTCTGGGGAAAAAGGAGTGTTGTTCCTGAGGGCGCTGAGGAAGACCTATAAAACAGGGAAGGTATTTCCACACTATGAAATACCCCTGGCAAACAATGGACAGAACCCAGGAATCCTGAGTAAACTGTAACCAAACAGGAAGAGAGAGAGAGGCAAACAGAAACAGGAAAGTGGCTGGGAAGAACAGGATAGCCAGACCGCATCTGGTTTGTATGGAAAGGAAGACTTCTGATGCACTGAAGTGTGAGAAGCCTTTCCCTTATCCTGAAGGGACTTAAATCAGCAGCAGCTTCACCAAACAACTGCTTATTATCAAGAAGGTCATACATTAACTTAGCCTTGATATCATCAGGCAAAGGTTGAACCCGAAGCCAAGAGCACTTCCTCAGCACTGACCCAAAAGCAGCAGCCGTAGAAAAGGCATCTGCTGCATCATAACTACACTTGAAAGAATGACAAACCACCTGGGAGGAAGTCCCTAACAAGGAAAGAAAAGAAGATTTACCTTCAGTCTGGAAAATCAGATATAACTTGACAAGCCGAGGACAGGAGAGCCAACACATACCTAGACAGATGGGTCTAATAATTAACAGCCCTAAAAGCCAAGGCAGCCAAGATGTAAACCTTCTTACCTAGCCTTTCCATGGTTCTGCTATCTTTATCAGAGGGCAGTAATTTCGGTGAAGGAAGGAATTGAGAGGGCTTGTCAGAGGTTACAGACAGCACTGAGGGGTCTGCAGCAGGACACTTGTACAAAACTTTACAGTCCTCAGGCACCCTATAAAAACCATCAGGTTTTGTGGGAGCAGGGGGCTGAGAATCTAGAGCTTTAGAGGCATGGAAAACTCATCCAATAAAGCAGCCAAAACAGGAGGAACAGCAGAAGGTTTATGAGATTCCATCTGCAGCAACTCACAGTACCGCTTACGAATCTCAGACACCCGAGCACAATCCCATTTAAAGAACTCCATCATCCCAGAGATTGTGTCCTAAAAAGAAATCTCTTCAAAGGGAGTATCAGGACTGGTAGATTCCTCTTCCTCCAACTCACAGTAAAAGGAGAAGGAATCTAAGAAGAGTAATCAAGGGATTCCTCATCCAAATCCAACTCCTCCCCACAGGAATCCTGTCCTCTCTGTCTTTTAAGGGGAGTAGAGGAACAAGGGAGAGTTGGAACAGAAACACCCAGTTTTCCATGCCATCAAAGCACTAAACAAACCCTAAGTGAAGGCCTGCCACTCACTCTGTGGATCCTTATGAGCAGGAGAAACATGTTTAGTTTTTTTTTTTTATTTCCATGGGACACCTGCCTTATAAAACTTGGAAGGCTTTGACCCAGGACAGCATTCAATAATGGTAGTAGGGACTTCTTCTCTGACTAAAATATGAAGAACACCCTAGGCCCCTCGGAAATGATGAACCATGGTTCCCTCTGAATGTCCAAAACAGACATCTGCAAAGCCTCCTCGGACATGCTTGAAGTCAGATCCCCACCGGCCTCCAACACAGTTGCACCAGAGGAATCCAACAACAAGGCCAGGCAACCTCTGGGCATTCACTCACCTCAGGAGTGATGTCTGGCGGAGGCTGAACAGAGGAAGATTCTGGCCTAGGCTTTCTGGCCTTCTTCTGACCCTTGGAGCAGGACGTTCCTTCCATTGTAACTTTCGCAAGAAGTTTAAGATGTTGATGCCCAATATTCAGCACCAAAGAAGAAAGTCTACTACACAAAATTTTAGGTACAAAAGCCTGAATGATGGAAGAGGACATATGGTTGTGCGAGGGTGCCAAGGCAAAACAGACACTATATGTGGCGGTCTTTATGGGGAATCTGTCTCTCACACTGCATTTACCCTTCTTGGATGACATGAAACCCCACAAGCAACAAAAAGAAGAGACAAGTAAAAAAGGAACCCAATGGGGCACTTATCTACAACGACTCAGAAAAACCAGCAACGGAACGTAGGTGAGGTGTTCAGACCAACGATCAGGAGATGGCGTTCAGATTGGTGGTGAAGACGTTCTGAGGATGGCATGTCCGGATGTCATCTTTATGCCCTATGCTATGTGAGGAGCATACGTGTGACGTACGGCGTATCTTAAAGCAACCCAAGACTTTAGTATACTGGCTGTACATCAGGCTGCCCTAGGCAAAGGATTCTTAATGTTATGAATACTGCAATAGTGAAATGGAAAGACAACACTACAAGACCAAAAAAAAATTCCATCACAAACTACACACACACACACACACACACACACACACACACACACACACACACACACACACACACACACGCACTACAGTAACAACAATATCAACAAGTTAGGTATAGCAGAAATAAATCCTGTCCAAAAAAGAATACAGAGAAGCAGCAAATGACCGAGCTACTGTCCAGAATGGTGGCAAACTAGATCTGAGGTAGTTCTACCGAAGCATGGGGTTATGGGTAGAGAAGGCAGAGCTGACTGTACTGAACTCTTAGAAACTAGCTGACATCGGATTCAATAATCCACAGGTTGAAACCAGATGCAAAAGACAACAACAGATCTGCTGATATACTTAAGCATGCAATAGTTGGACTACTTTTTAAGTTAGCTCAGTACAGTTTTGCAAAGTAACACTAGTTTAAAAAGTTTCATGTTTAACATGATTTCTGCATGTGCTGTTCAATCATGTTATATTTCTTTTGTCATTCATTTGTGCATAATATTTATTTTTGTTTATTTTTTCTGAATGTTTTTACTTTTTTATGCAAGCTGTTTTAAACTGCAAATCATTTCTGTATTCAGTAAACTTGCTTTGCACACAGATAATTTATATAGCTTACTGCTTTACTTTTTGATTTCTTGGCTTCAAATGGGTATAAATATGTAGGAATTGCAATGTAGTGCATTTCCAATTAACCTAAGTGAGCAAAGCCCTTGCTGGTAAAAGAAACAGAATGCATTGTTTTTAACAAAATATAAATTATGCTTATGTTTTCAGTCCTTGGTTCAACAGCTCATTTCTTGGATGTGTTGCTTTTTGTTCAGAGTCAATAACACTCCCTTGCGTGGGTTCTCGAGTTTCTTTTTCACATCCCAAAGAAATGTTGTAGGTGAACTGCTGATCCTCCAAACTGCCGAAAGGTGTGCATACTATGTGTGAGTCAGTGGCTGTGTATGCCACTTATGAAGGACTGGTGCCCGGTCAGGATTAGCTTCACTGTCATTTGCCCTATAAGTGATAGGATGGGCTCCAGTTTCCCTCTGAACAAGGAAGTAGGAACCAAAAGGGGGAGGTGGAGGGTGGACCCTCAATTTAAACAGCCTCCCAAATATACCCTGGGCTATCCTATCACAAGAAAAAAAAAGGACTACTTCATGTTTTTAAGCCCTGACACCGCCAAGCAACTACCTGCTCTGTTTCCATAAAAAAAGACTGTTGTAACTATTACTATGTCTGGTTTTGAACAATATTTCTTAATTTTCTGACATAGCTGAAGTAAGATTTGCTGGACTACTTGAACTACTCCATTAATTTACGAATTTCTTCTGCTGCACAGTAATGACAGCCCTTTTGAAAAGGACGCAGCTAAGGATCTGCTACAGCCTGCTTTAAAACCTCTCCTCTCTGTGGACCTACAGCTTGTAAAAGAAGTAAAGTTTACCATTACCATTTCAAGTCTCAACCTCACTGGCTACTGGTAACCTGTTTCCTGTTACTTTGTTCAGAGAGTACACCATTATTTCCAGTATTTCAGAACTCCATTGGCTAAAATAAAAGTCTATTACCTTCACTTTACCATACAAAGCATTCCTAATTAAACCAACAAATGAGCTACATTTATAAATAAATTAAATCGTTTTTTCCAAGAGTTAAAAAATAGATGCCTAGCAAGAAACGCATAAACTACATGACAGTATATACAGGATAACAGTGTACAGAACAGAATACATTACACTTACCTTAAAAATCAGATCTTCTACCACAGGTGAATAAACATTTTTTTCAAGCTGAACCGGCTGCAATGAAATGCCAATCTGCAGATGAAATCATAGAAGCAAACTTTTACTAAGGTTTGACCTCATAACTGTTTCACCTTGCACACTACATACAGAAAATATTTAACATTATTTAATGAATGGTAAAGTGTGTGATTCAAATTGTCCAGTTTCAGCCATGAACAGGGCACATACTGAGACAGTTCAGCATAAGAGGATAAACGGTTATGAGCTTCACCCTGTAGTCCGGGTTTAATTATGATTCCATCAATATCCGTTCGCAAACTGTGCGACTCTCCTGACTTTATATGAATATTCATATATGATTATGTCAGAATTTAGTGACTCTTATAAGGATCAACCCTTACAGAGTTGAAAACAAAGCACTGACCAATCAGTGGTCAGTTAGACCCATTACATTAGCAATCAGGATCATGAAAGCAAATGAAAATGAAAACAGGCTTGTATTTGTGGTCACCAAATCAAAACACACACTACACACAAAACCATCAAAAACACGCATGTGTGGGGGCTTTACCCTATCACTTTACTTATATACACACACACACACACATATATATATATATATATATATATATATATATATATATATATATATATATATATATATATATGCACACACACACACATACATATATATATGCACACACACACACATACATATATATATATATATATATATATATATATATATATATGCACATATACACACACACACACATATATATATATATATATATATATATATATATATATATATATATATATATATATATATAGACACACACACACACACACACACACTGCGTGGTTCCTCAATCTCCACAAAAGGGCAATCTCCTAAGGAAAACATAACCCATCCCTGCATGGAAGTCAACAGAAGAATAGTCAACAAGAAAAAAACACTCCACAGTTGACAAAATGTCTTGCTGTCATTACCTATTACACCTGCATATACAGACATATCTGAGTATGTGTAAATATCACGCACAGAGTAGCACATTGCTGGGCTTCCAGTAACAACAGGCAGTCTCTGGAACCAGCTTTTCAATTTTATGATGATTTTTTTAAATGATGAAAATAAAAACACTTTCTTGCAAAGTATGGTGAGTAACAGAAAAAAGTCACAAGTGCACTGCTTGTCTGTATCAACAAACACGCTTCTAGCAAACGTTATTGTAAATACAAGTCTCCCAAACATTTACATCAGTGCACATTGTTTCCCAAATTCATTTCAAATGGACCTCTTTTACAATCAGCACAATTTCAGTTTTCACCAAAGCTTGCCAGTGAAACACACAGTACTTGCATATAGTAATTTTCTCCCTTCACCACACTTAACCATACAGGTAGGGGTAATTCTATCAGTTTCGTCCTTTGCATGACAACAGCTCCTACCCCTTTATTAGTTTTCAAGGACACCTTCTAGAATGCCTTCACTGATGGCTCCCTGCTGACTCCTCTTCAGAACCCTGTCTAGAATCAGAAGTCAGGAATCTAACTCCCTGAAAAGGTGGTGGCCATGGCATTCTTCTGTATATTTATTTTATTTTACATTTGTTGACCGGGATAGTCTGACTGGAAACATGTCCATTTTCAATGGAGGCCCGGGGAGAAAAGCTCTACATAATAACACATAAAGTAACACCAATAAAACATATTACACAAGATACATACACTGACAGAGCAAGCAATTCACGAAAAACATTCACATGTAATAAAGCATACATAGATAAGTAGGTACAATAGTGATATCTAATTAGAAGTTATGTACTCACCATAATGTTCCATCTGAGTAGGTAGTTCATTTGTCTGCAACCTGTGGGTTACGGATCCGATATCGGATCCAAGCCGGCAACTTGTTTCAAGCTAATGGATCCGAGCTCCTAGCTCCTCCCTTCACCCATAATCCCCTGCTAACCCTCCATGACCTCAGATAGAGTTTGCCCCTCAAAATATAGCCAACAAAAGGATATCTAACTACTAGCACATCCGAAGAAGGCCAGGGGGAAGGAGGGGGGGGGATGGTTGCAGACAAATGAACTACCTACTCAGATGGAACGTTATGGTGAGTACATAACTTCTAAATCTGAAGTAGGATGTTCATTTGTCAGCAACCTGAGGGACAGAGTCCCTAGCTACCTGCACCTTGGGTGGCCATCATGGAAGGATATTACGAAGCACCGCAGAGCCAAAGGATGCTCTCCCTCTAGAAAGCACATCTAGTTTGTAGTGATTAATAAAGGTATGCGATGAAGCCCAAGTGGCTGCAGAACAAATATCATCCAACGGAACTCTAGACTTGAAGGCCACAGAGGTAGAAATGGAGCGGGTGGAATAAGCACGAACTCCTTCTGGTGCGGGTCTACCCGAGGCTTGATATGCCAGTAGGATACATTGAGAAATCCAGCGCGATAAAGATACTTTAGAGATAGCTTCCCCCAAGTTAAATTTGGCAAAGGAAACGAACAGCTGGTCGTATTGTCTATGGCCAGCTGTCCTACGAGTATAAAAGCGAAGCTGCCTATGAACATCTAATGAGTGCAGCTTGTACTCTCCCTTATTCTGATATTTAAGGAAGAAAACCGGTAAATTTATGGATTGATTTATGTTGGTTTCTGATGCTATCTTGGGAAGAAAGGAGGGATTGATCCTGAGGTACACTCTGTCTGGGTGAAAGATCAGGTAAGGAGGCTTCACAGAGAGAGCTTGAAGCTCCGACACTCTTTTTGCTGAAGTGATGGCTACAAGGAATGCTGTTTTCCATGACAAGAATTTGAGATCTACTGAAGCAGCGGGTTCAAAGGGTGGAGCAGTCAAGGCTTGAAGAACTAATGTAAGATCCCAGGGGGGCACGGCTTCCTTTACAGGGGGTCTAAGTAAAAAAGTGCCCTTGAGAAAGGTTTTACACAACTTGGCCGACAACAAAGGCCCTGTGTCATGTCCCACATGGTAATGTGATATGGCTGCCAATTGCACTTTGACAGTTGAACAACTAGCGCCTTCCTGGAAGAGTTCAGTTAGGAAGTCTAATATGGATGGAAGAGGAGCCATAAAGGGATCTAGATCGTGATGCTCCCCCCAGATGGAAAAACGTTTCCATTTACTGTGGTACACTTTCCTGGTGGAGGGCTTATGCGCTGCCACGAGGATGGCTTTGACTGGTGAAGAGATACCGGGAGTCCTAACTAGGAGTGGAACTGGAGCAACCAAGCTGTCAGCTTCAGATTGTCCAGGTTTGGAGTTGGTAAGTTCGACGGATGGGAGATGAGATCCGGAGTGGGATCTAGAATCCATGGGTGATTCACAAGGTGAGACCACAGGTAAGGGAACCAAATTTGCCGAGGCCAGAATGGGGCAATGAGGATCATCTTGCTCCCCAACTGTGAGGCTTTCTGTAAGAGCTGCATCATTAGTGGTAGAGGAGGGTAGGCATAGAGTAGACCGGGTGGCCAAGCATGCACCAGAGCATCTCTTGGAGTTTCCCCTGGAGGGGGGATTAGAGCGAAGAAATTGCCGCATTTGGTGTTTGATGGAGATGCAAAAAGATCGCAGCAGGGTTGCCCCCATGTTGCGAATATCTGCTTCGCTACTAGTGGATTGAGAGATCACTTGTACGGGGTAAGAAGGGTGCGGCTGAGCTTGTCCGCTAGGATGTTGGTCCTCCCCGGAATGTGCGTTGCAATCAGAAAACGGTTGGAGGAGATCGCCCATTCCCACACTCTCATGGCTTCGCGGCATAGAGGGTAAGATCTGGTTCCCCCTTGTTTGTTGATGTACCAGACAACTGACATGTTGTCCGACTGAATTGCAATCGTTCCTGTGGGGAGGAGGCCCTGAAGTGCTTGCAATGCCAACAGCACCGCTTTCATGTCCAGAACGTTGATATGCAGGGAGGTCTCTGTATCGTTCCACGTGCCTTGAACTGTCCTGCCTGAATAATGCCCCCCCCTCCCGAGGCGGGAAGCGTCCGTGGTCACCGTGGCGAGAGGGGGAGAGGTGCAGAAGGGACGGCCCGTATGGAAGTTCGAGGCTTGGAGCCACCATAGTAGCGCCCTCCTGCAAGCCTTGCTGATAGCAATGGGATGGTGGAGAGGAAGGGATAGAAAGGACCATTGCACTAGCAGAGTCTATTGCAGTACCCGCATGTTCAAACGGGCGCATGGAAGGAGCGTAATCGTTGCCGCCATGGATCCTAGTGCCCTCAGGACCAATTCCGCTGGTGAAGCCTCTGATTGGAGGATAGTTCGCACATGAAGTTGTAAGTTCCGGATTCTCTCGGAAGTTAGGAAGGCTCGGAAATCTCTGGTGTTTATTCTGGCACCTATGAATTCTATGACCTGCGTTGGAGCCAGTAGAGATTTGATGACGTTGATAGTAATGCCTAACTGCGGGGCTAGACGGAGAAAGACGTCTCTGGCTGAGCAAAGTAGATGCCTTTTTGGTGCAGTCAGGAGCCAGTCGTCCAGGTACGGAAAGACCTGTATTCCCTGGAGTCTCAGGTGGGCCGCAATCACTGCTAATACCTTGGTGAACACCCTGGGGGCTGTGGTGAGGCCAAAGGGAAGGACCCTGAAGCAAAAGAACCTCCTGGATCATTTGTCCATTAAAATGTGGTAGTACGCATCCTTGAGGTCTATGGAGCACATCCAATCCTTCTCCCTCAAAAGGGGGAGAATAGATTGAAGAGTGACCATCCGGAATTTCTCCTTGGTTACTGACAGGTTCAAGCGGGAAAGGTCTAGGATCGGTCTCAAGTCCCCCGTCTTTTTTGGCACCAAAAAGAACCTGGAGTAGAACCCTAATCCGAGCTGGTCTCGGGGGATGGGCTGGATGGCTCTTTTTCTTAGCAGCTGCTGAATTTCTGCAGCTGCGGCCTCCCTCTGATCGGGTGGTACATCGGGGAGGTTCTTGGATTTGGGGACATGGAGTAGTGGTATTTTGTACCCTCTGGATATAATGCGAAGCACCCAGCGGTCTGTTGTGATGGACTCCCATGCCGCTAGGTGTTCCGAGAAGCGCCCCCCGACTGCCTCCAGAGTGGAGCAGCTGGGCAACCCCTCAGGGCTGCTGCGCGGGCCGCTCAGAGAAAGGTTCTCTGGACCCAAAGTTTCTCAGAGCCCCTCTGCCCCTGGGGCAGCGTCCTCCCTGTCCACCTCTGCCACGGTAGGACTGGTTGTCTGGAGCTGGTTGGGAATGTTGTGATTTTCAGAACCACATCTTCTTCTGACCCTTTTGGTTCCTCGAAAAAGACCGCTGGGGAGCAGAGAAGCGGACTCCGACGGCAGACAATGTCTTCCCGTCCTTCTCGCTCTGGAGAAGTGTCTCGCGAACTGTTTTGCCAAATAGGACAGAACCATCGAAAGGGGCGTTCGCGAAGGACGCCTTAAAGGGCTCCGCAAAATCGCAATGACGGAGCCAGGCCTGACGTCTCATGACTAGGCCTGCTCCGCTATCCCTAGCGGCTCCCTCTGTGGTATGGGACAATAGCCGCATAGAGGTGTTTGAAATTGATCTCAGAGTGGCCATTCGGGTGGAGTACAATTGTTCGTCATCCTCCGACATGGACTCAGGGGGGGATGCAGCGTATTCTTTGATAAGATCCCGCTGCATCCTGATGACATGTGCCATATAGTTCAGAGACCTTACCGAGAAGGTCGCTGAACTAAAGACACGCTTCCCTAAACGGTCCATCAAACGGGACTCTCTGCTCGGTGGATGGACTGAGGGGCTCTCCTGAGCCAATTCCCTCTTCGTGGCTGCCATCAACATGGCATCTACGGGGGGCCCCTTACTCCAATGTGATCGGTCTGAGGGGGGGATAAGAATCCTATCCGGGCACTTCGGTATTGGCTCCACGGTGTCCGGATCCTTCAACGCCCTGGTGGTAATGAGGTCCACCAGGGGGTCGGCCGGAGGGGACACCCAAGAGGTAGACGGGCCTGCCTCGAATGCCTCCAGAAACACGGACTCGTCAGAGGAAGACTTGGGGGCAGACCACCCACCTCTGATCCTCAGCATCTCCATGATGTCTCCAAAGAAGACATCCTCAGGGGGCGATCTTGGGGAGCCTTCCCCTTCCTCCAAGTCAGTGTCCTCGGTTAAGGACTCAGGGGAGTCCACGTGCCTCCTTTTGCACTTATGCTTACGGGGAACTTCCTCGGGGGGACTGTCCGAGGACGCCTCGCCAGCAACATCTTGTTCCAATGGAACCATCTGAGACATCGAAGCAGGCTGTCCCTTTGGCCGGGTGATGAAAGCCTGGCCCAGCAGGGAGCGAGTGCAGGGAGGAGCCGATGCAAGGACCGGGGGTCTGGATGCTCCCAACAGAGCCCTCTCTACAACATCGAAGGCAGAGGGAGAGCCACTCTCTAATGGATCTGAAAGTCGGCTCCCACTCGGATCCGATGAAGGGATCGGAGCTGGCGTCGAGACCGTCGGATCCGAGGGACTAGTGGGCTCCGACCTGGATGGAGCCGAAGGCACACTGAATCCCCCGGATACGAAGCTCGGACCACGGCTCCAAGAGGTCGGATCCGACAGGCTCGAGGGCAGGGTCGGATCCGAAGTACCAAGTACTGTCGGTGCCGACCCACCCCCGGCTCCAACGCTGCTCGGCTCCGAACGCTCCGAACCCGGATAGCGGGTCGGAGAAGGAGCAATCGGGTGGAAAAAAGGTGTCGAGCTCCCCTGGGGCAAGAGCACTCCCATCTGCAGCTGGGCCTGGATGAATCTTCGCATCATCCGGTCCAAGTCTGCATCGGATAAACTAAAAGTAGATCTCGAAGAGGCCACCGAAGCAGGCCTGGAATGCCGCCTCGATGACCTCGACGGAGATCGGGTCTCCTCCTCCTCGGGCCCCGGGGAGAAACAAGGGGATCAGAGCCGAGGAGGAGGAGACCTAGAAGCAGTGGAGGGAGAAGCCCGCTTAGCTGGCGGGGCTGAAACGGAGGTCTCGGCCCGCCGCTTGTGGTGCTTCTCCCTCCGTTTCTCCCTCCTGGCCTCCCTGTCCTCCGACACTTTAGCGGGAGTGTGTGTCCCGGACGGAGGCAGGGGGGCAGGAGTGGCAGCGACCACAGGCTGTGGTGGAGCCACAGGAGCAGCAGAGGTAGCGGTGGCCGAAGCCGAGTCCGGGGGTAAAAGTCCCGCAAGGACCAGCTTCAACCTCCGCTCTTTCAGTGCCCTGGGGTTGAATGCTGCACAGATGGTACAGCCTGAGGTAAGGTGTTCAACCCCAAGGCACCGAACGCACAGAGTGTGGCCATCAGCCGGGGAGAGCTTATGGCCACACTCGGTACATTTGGAAAATATGGCTTTTGGGGCCTCAGCCATTTTTTTTTTTTAAAGAAAAAAACAACTACACACACACACAGGCCCCAAAAGAACACAACACACACTCACACACTAACGACCAGCGAAGGGAGGGGGAACTAAATAAAGAACAAATAATAAGGGAGCCTAACACTTACACACTTTTTCTAAATTAATTTAACTAAAAAAGAAAAATTCTGACAGGAAAAGTACAGATAAAAGTAGTAAAATTCCACTTAGCTGACGAGCTCAAAAGGATCCAGCCATCCACAAGCGCGGCAAACTAGATCTGAGGTCATGGAGGGTTAGCAGGGGATTATGGGTGAAGGGAGGAGCTAGGAGCTCGGATCCATTAGCTTGAAACAAGTTGCTGGCTCAGATCCGATATTGGATCCGTAACCCACAGGTTGCTGACAAATGAACATCCTACTTCAGATTAAAGGTTACAGAGATGGTTCTAGTCAGGGGTAGAGCAAGGACATAACCAGTGTGATTTAAAATGTTTTTGAGGTTTTTTTTTTGAAAAGGGGCAGAGAGATTTCTGTATAGGAAGTGGCTCCTTATTAGTTGTCATGCAGAGTTACCTCTTTTTTGTTTGTCTGCTTGTTTCAGACTTAAAATCTCTGCATTTTCCTTCTATGGCATATTTAAGTAAAGGCAACCCCAACATGGTATAACAAATAGCAGACTCCATACCAGAATAAGTAGTGTGATTCTTTAGGCTCAGCAGTCCCTAGCACTGCATATCAATACATTTGTATGTACGGTTATGTGACATTAGATTGCAGGTTCATTTAACTGAGACAGAAATCAGGTGATACAAATGATCAAAACTATATTTGACTGAAGGTACTCTTAACTGAAAAAGGATTTCATCGAAAATTGCAAAAGTGTATAGATTGCATTTTTGGTGTTTTTGATTATGGGAACTGTAAGGGAAGTAATGGAGACAATTTTGTGAGGGTTGACAATGGGCACCATTCACTTTGTACCCTCAGGTATGTAGATGTGTGCGTTTGTACACCCGCACTGATTTACTGTGTCTATCTTTTCTCCAAAAGGGTGTAACTGTAGAGTTAGAATATAAAAGCTTGGGGGGGGGGTATTACCCACTGCAAAAACAGCTTTTTTTATGGTATAAATGTAGTGTAGCATGTTTTCAACAAAACTACTTTTCATTCAAATGTACTTTTAGTCAAATGTAGTTTCAATTATTTGTAACACCTGATTTCTGTGTCATTAAAATAGACCTACAATCAAATGTCAATGAATCGTATCTATACACATGACTGAACTTCACTGTTTATGATTATTATTCAGAAGACTGTGTTTTACAGGCAACTGCTTTGCTCTTAATTAAGTCACGCTTCAACAAATGGAACTGTGTAAAACTCTGGCCATGCATAATCTGCAGATTCTTACCTCTGTTTATAGCAGTTAAGTAAGGCAAGGTAGATATGTGATATGCACAGCATCCAAGCACAAGAGAGCAGGTATCTATTACTGCCACATCCCACCCTACTCCTAATGCTTCGTGGCTATTTGGACACAATCCAGTTTAAGTGTAGTATGTGCCCTTAATAATGTGGCCACTGCAAAGGAAGCTAGCCTTCTTCCAGTTGATTTCTGTCCCAAGGGGGCCGGCCTAGCAGAACCTCTGAAAAGCAAGATCCTACAAATAGAAAAGATTTGCAGGAAAAAACATACAAGACCCCACACAAATCCAGAAATATAACCTAGAGGGTGGGAAAACACTAAAAAGAACACTTATTTTATTAATTTATTGACCTCTGTTTGATGGGTGGGAAAACACTAAAAAAGAACACTTATTTTATTAATTTATTGACCTCTGTTGGATGCACACTGCGGTGGTGGTGCTGCGGTAGCATTGCCGGCTCACAGTTAGATCTTGCTCGTTCGATTCTCAGAGCGTCTTCTGTGTGGCGACATGTGTGAACAGGCATTCCTTCGTTGAAGGTTGTGCGTTAGGCCCGACAAGCCAGCACGTAAAACTCTACTGCCAATCATTAGCGGACCGGAGTTCCGCTGTGGCAAACTCTAACCGGCCGAAAGACACAAACTGACCTCTGCTGGGTAAAAGTACAGTTGTGTAAAATCCTACCATAACAGTAGATGTCCTTCTCTTCACTGTTGCAGTATTCTTAATGGAAGGGATTTCCCACCCAGAGCAGCCCAGTGCTTGGCCAGTATACCAAAGCCTAACGATCTTCTATGCACTGTACATCACGCCTATCCTCCTAGCACAGAACGAAGGACATAAAAGGGACGTACGGATGCAGCTACACAGAACTGAATTGCCCCACAACAGAACAGTCTCCTAGGATAAAGGAGTCCATGCAAATCCAGAAGGAAAAATGCAGAAGGAGGAGAAGGAAAAAAAGGGAACCCTCAGCCAGAAGGAAATTTAAAATAAACAAAAAACAGAACAGTGAAGAAAAGGACCATCTACTGTTATGGTAAGATTTTACACAACTGTACTATGACCTCCTATATCACTGCTGCAGCATACTTAACAGAAGGGAGAGTAAAAAAGCTCAACAAACAGAATGGGAGGTGGAAGGCTAAGAAGAGCTCTCAACAAACCCATAAAAATGGTTCTAGCAAAACCTGCTCTGGACCTAGAAACCATATCCAACTTAATGCTTAGTAAAGGTATGCACTGATGAAAAAGTAGCCTGAAGAAGGTAACAGAAGAGGAAATAGCCCTAGTGGGATGAGCTCTGACAAAAATAGACAGATTTGCCAAGAACAGTATAAGAAAAGGAAATGGCCTTAGATATCCAGGAGATGGTTTGCTTAGAAACAGCCAAACCCAATGTCCTAGGATGAAAGGAAACAAAAAGCTCATCAGACTTACAAATGGCTATAGTTTTATCCAAATAGTACCTCAGCTGTTATGTGCAAATCCATGGTATGCAGGACCCCTCTCACTAACAGACTCAGAAAAGGAAGGGAGCTGTACTGACTGATTCAAAGACAACTCATTTACTACCTTGGGCATAAAAGAAATATATGTACGAAGGGACACCACATGTGAAAAAAAAAAAGAGGGAATGGCTATAATGGCCTAGAGCTCAGAAACCCTTAGAAGAGAAAAGCCAGCAACAAAAGTCTTCCAGGTAGAATGACACAAAGAAGCAGAATCTGCAGGCTCAAAAGGAGCCTGAGTCAATTTTCCCAAAACAAAATTAAGGTCCCAAGGAGGAGGAATGTTTCCTTGGTCCCCTAATATGTAGGACACCTTTAAGAAATTGACTGACCTCAAACGAGAAGCCAAAGAAGGATTCAGGGACAGATGAGAAGAAACTGCTGACAAATGGGCCTTCACAGAAGTATAGGGATAGGCTATACTGTAGTAACTCACATAAATAAGAGAGGACCAAAGGGACCCCCCACTGAACAAGGGTCCTGGTTAGGAGCATGGTACCAGACAAAAATCCTTTCTATTTTGACATACAAAATGTTCTGGTTGAGGGTTTCCCTGCCTCCTGTAAAACCCTGAGGACATTCTCAGAAGAGAGTTGCCTGAAAGGGATTATAGTGTCAGATGAAGAGTGGACAAGTGATGATGAATGAGAAACCTCTTGCCCTGTGTGAGGAGATCCAAACTGTGAGGTAACTTGTGGTGACTGCCCCCAACCAGGTGTATTAAGAGGGGCAACCAGTGCTGTCTTGACCAAAAGGGAGTCACTAGCAAGATTTTTGGGGAGTCCAGCTGAATCTTCTGCAGGACTCTTGGAAGTAGAGGAAGAGGAGGGAAAGCAGAAAGAAACATCCCCTTCCAAGGAAAAGAAAGGATGTCTGTCTTCCAAACCAGATGGCAGGCACTCTGGAATAGAAGACAGGAAGCTGCCTGTTCAGAGGGGATGCAAAAAGATGTACCTGAAGAATATCCCACCAATGGACAATATCCAGAAACATGTCTCTGTAAAGCATCCATTCGTGAGCCTGTGTTTTGGACATGCTCACAGAGTCTGCCACTAGAGTATGCTCTGAAGGAATGAATATTGCCTGAAGAATTAACTGAAGTAACTGACAGCCACCTCCCAAGCTTGAAACATCATCCTGCAGTGGAGGTAAGATTTTGTGCCTCCCTGCTTGATAACATACCACATCATTATAGTGTTGTCTGTGTACACTTTCAAGGGGCCTGGACAAAACATGGGGTGAAAGGCTTTAAGAGCCAGAATCAGAGCTCTCATCTCTTTGATGTTGACATGGCCTGACATCTGACTAGAGACCCTGAACTTTCAGGTGACCAAAAGAAGCCCCCTAGCCCATGTCTGAGGCACTGATGAACAGTTCTTAAGAAAGGACTAGAAGCTGAAAGGGCAAGCCTGAGTTGAGAGCAAACAGTTGAATCCACCACTTGAATTTCTTCTTCAGGCAGAGAAGGAAAGGTACACTGAAATCCCGAGGGTGACAATGCTGCAGCCAAACTGACTACAGGTACCACTGAAGCTCTTGCATATGCAGTCTAGCAAGACGGAGTACTGGAATAGAAAAGGCCATGAATCCTAGGGCCTGAAGTAACTTCCTGGCTGGCATGGCAATCAGAGGAAGAAGAGACTTGAAACAAGGCTGTCAATGATAACATTTTTAGAGGTGGAAGAGAGGCCAACATTGGCACTGTATGAATCCTGCATCCCAGATAAACATGATCCTGAGAAAGAGTCAGGACAGACCCCCAGACTTTGAAGAAGAGAGATGAACTCCAGATCCTGTAACAGGTGACTTGCAGATTGCACCTGAAGCAACAGGTCATCTAGATGAGGACAAATCTGAATGACTTGGCGCCTGCAGAAAGCAATCAAAGGAGCTAGGCACTTTCTGAATACCTTTGGGGCAGTAGACAGGCCAAAGGGCAAAGAACAGAAATGAAAACAAAAGGGAGTAACAGAGGAATGTAAAAACTTCCTGAAAAGAGGGTGAATAGGGACATTTTGGAATATTTTCTGCTTAAAATTTGAGCTTTGGTCGGCTAAAATCTAGATGTATTCAACTGGACGTACAAGAGAATTTAAGTACCTTTTATCTGCACTTTTTTCAAATAATACAGCATTTTAATTGATTTATTTGTGTTGCATTGAATATTAACTGAACTGGAAGTTTTGACTCTGTTTTTTCAGTTAGTGCTTGCTAGACTTTATTGCCTGTTAGAATCCTGCATAGACAGTAATTGCAGTTGAGGGTAGTCTCATTCATTTTTAACCTATTACTGCCTATTTAAGTGGTACATTTTGGAACATATTCTGCTTAAAATTTGAGCTTTGGCCTGCTAAGAGCTAGCTGTACTCAACTGGACGTATAAGAGAATTTAAGTACCTTTTATCTGCACTTTTTTTCAAATAATACAGCGTTTTAATTGATTTATTTGTGTTGCACTGAATATTAACTGAACTGGAGGTTTTGACTGTGTTTTTTCAGTTAGTTCCCACCCACCCTCCCTGGTTTTGTTTTGGTGTTAATCTTGGTGGCTTTGAAATTGCCTGCCCCTCTTGTAAATTTGTGTTTGGATACTCCTTCTGGGCCCATCTCATTTGTTCACTCAACTGAGTGCAGTGAGATCATATTCTGATTTTAGGCACTCCTACTGTGTACAAGGAGAGCATCTGGGAAAGAAAGGAAACAAAATAAGCTTGTTTCCTGCCTTTCCTGTAAGTGGTCTAGACTGTTTGTAGGCTTCTGAGCCCCCAAGCCTTTCTGTGTTGGAGGGAAGCTTTCTAGCTTAATTTTGTTTCTTAGAACTAGCCAGTTTTCTAGTTTCAGCACTCAAATCTGTTTCTTTGAACTCAGCACTTGTTCAGAACTCGTTGTAAGCACTAAATAAGTTGCAAACTACTACAGCACTCAACTTTCCTCACTTGTCTAGAGGAAAGCAGTTTTTATTACTTAATAAATAAGCACCTATCCAGGCACGTCTAAGGGTCAGCTCCCGGTGATTTCTCCTGTCTACCTGATGAATCTGGGCATCTTGGGGCAATGCAGCAATTGCCTCATGTATACAGACAACCCTCTCCTCCTACCATCCAACACTACAACCTGTGAGAGATGCACTTATAGAGCCAAACTGGAAGTAAAGTTCTCTTAACCCAAGACTGGACTAGACAGTCAAGAGGAGAAGGCAAACACTTGCACCACACCGCACTCCTCACATAGTCCCTCAAAACCTACACCACCACAACACACATGCAGAAACACAAAACACACACCTACATTGGCGGAGGCTCTCAATAAAAACCTGCCCAAGCATCAGGGACCTCCAAAGAAGAAAAGCAAGCAAACTCCACACCCCCCCCCAACACAACCCAAATGACACAGAGCCCACAAACTCAGTGTGCCACTCAACCACAGCCCATAAGGCATAACAACGTACACCAACACTCTAGTCATAGGTGACTCTATAGTCAGGCACACTGATGTTCCACTCACCAGGCTAAACAAGGAGAAAGTTACCGTCAGCTGCCTGTCAGATGCCAGGATCCGCCACATAACGCACGCACTCAGGTCACTCCACAACAAGTACAAATATGACTCTGTCATTGTCCATGTTGGTGTGAATGACATGAGAAGTATCTCCCTGGACAACATGAAAAGAGACATGGAGGAGCTCTCTGATCTTGTAGCCCAGGCAGGTATGACCCTAGCCCTGAGTAGCATCCTGCCATCACCCAGAATGATACCACAGAACAAGGACAAAATGACTGACTTCAACAATTTGTTAAGCTTCTGGTGTCATTCTAAGGGGATCCAGTATTTGTCTGCCTGGGACGACATGATCGACAGACCACGATGCTTTGCTAGAGATGGCCTGCACCTGTCGGCCTTGGGATTCCAGATACTGGCAAAGGCTCTTGCCACCCCTATAGTGCCTTTTTTAGGCAAGGTTCAAATGACAAATTCACCACCGTAACAGGTACAAGCAAGCAAAATCTGAGGGTAACGCTACTCAATGCTAGAAGTCTAAACCTCAAAATGCACTCACTCGAGACACTCCTTAAAATGGAGAACATCGACATCTGTGCAGTGACCGAGACCTGGTTCAAAGCTCCAGAGTGCACCCCTGCATTACCAGACTATAATTCATACCACACCTTTCGGCCACCTAACCCGGAACGAAGCACTAAAGTTGGAGGCGTGTCCATATTCATTAAGGATATCCACACCTCCTGGCTAGTTGCACAGCATAATGCATCCGAGATTATCCAAGTGCAATTAACTCTGGGCAAGACCGCAATCCAAATTGTAGCTTGCTAAAGACCCCCCATCATGCCCCAGGATTCTCACTCCTCATTTCTAGATACACTGGAAAGTATTAGGGTACAAACTAACACCCTAATAATGGGCGATTTCAACTACCCCACCATTAACTGGGAAAACTACTCATGTACCAACTCTTTTGCTCAACGTTTTTTGGAATTCATAAATTAAAATGCCTTGGATCAACTCATTCACACCCCCACCAGGGGAAGCAATATCCTAGACCTGGCCATTACCAACATGGGCAACCGGTGTTCCACACCAGAGGTCAGTTCCTCGTTGGTCAGATCTGACCACAAGCTAATCACCCCTACACAGCCACATCCCGCCCCCAGTTAGGGAAACCACTGTAAAAAAACTTCTTCAAAGCCAACTTCACACTTCTTAAGACAGAAGTGGCAAACTTCATGACACCCATGCAGATGGACAATAGAGGTACGACTGCTCAATCCTACACAAATGCACTTTATAAGCACTTACATGAGTACATGGATCATGCTATCCCTAACAGAACCAAGATGCTATCCTCCAAAAAAAGGAAGCCAATCTGGTGGTCCTCTGCCATAAACAAACTCTACAACAGAAGAAAGAAATCATTGCAGAAAAAGAGTAAAATCCCATGACTGGAGGAATTCCCTGGTCAACCTCAGTAAGAAGCTGAGATCCCTCATAAAATTCTCCAAAGCTGGTTACGAAAACAAAATTGCCACTGACTCTAAAGACAACCACAAAGCATTCTATAACTATGTCAAGAATCTCAATGGAAACACTCAGATCTGCTCTGAGTTACAGCACAATGGCACTAAATATACAGAGCCAACTGATATTGCCAACATCCTGGCAGATAGTTTCAGTGCTAGAACACAGCATCCATGGGACCTGACAATATCTCAGGCGGCGTTTTACACAAACTACAGAATGAACTTGTACCCTTCCCAAGTACCATGTGCAATCATAACCTCACCTCAGGCTTTGTGCCCACTGAATGGCGCACTGCGATGGTTATCCCACTCCACAAAGGGGGAGCCACGACGGACCCCCGGGAACTACCGCCCCATTAGCCTGACGAGCCTGGGCTGCAAGGCCATGGAATGTAGCATCATGGAACTCATAAACAAAGACATTGGTAATATCCAAACTCTGGAACCTACCCAGTTCGGGTTTGTAAAAGGCAGATCATGTCTCCTAAACCTGACTGACTTCTTTGAAGCAGTCACCAAAGCCACAGATTAGGGTAAGGTGGTTCACACAGCTTATCTAGATTTCGCCAAGGCTTTCGATACCATCCCCCACTCTGGAATTATAGATAAGCTCACTAAACTAGGCATAAATCCCTATATCACAAGATGGGTTGCCAACTGGCTAATGGACAGAACCCACAATGTGAAAGTATCAGACTCCAAATCTGACTTCAGACCAGTGACAAGTGGAGTACCACAGGGTTTTGTCCTGGGTCCTCTCCTGATTGGTATCTACTTCTCTGAAGTACAGGCTAACACATAAGGTCTTTGGCTAATAAAGTTTGCAAATGACTGCAAACTAGGAGCCATAATCGAAACTCCTAATGATGTGGACATACTACAAAAGGGCCTCAATGAGACATATGCCTGGTGTCAAAGCTATGGCCTGAAGCTCAATGCCAAAAAGTGTACTGTCATCCCCTTTGGTAAAAACTCTGTACCCATGAAATACCACATGAGTGGTAGTCTACTTAACGCCGAAAGTGTGATAAGAGAACTTGGGACACAGGTAGACAGTAATCTCTCCTTTGATAATCACATCGCCACAGTGGTCAGGAAATCCTTCTAATAGATTCCTGTCCCAGAGACTTCCCATACTCTGGGACAGACTACCTATGTCAAACAGAGCTCCTCATTAGCATTCTTCAAGAAAAATCTTGATGATTGGCTGGGAAATAGGAAATTTACCCCAGGGATCACTTCTGTGGCTCTGCTCGACCAGGTCACAGGAAAATAATTTTCTTGGGTGGCGAAAGCCAGGGTACCTTTTTGGCTAGACTTATATAGGCCATAGGGCTAATAGCCTAGTACCTACCTATGAACCTATGAAGGTAAGTATATTTCAGATCCAAAAAAAATCAGGAAAGCCTGGGGTAGTAAAACAGGAAACAGGGTTTCAAGAGTAAGCATCTGAAAAGAAGGGAACTTGAGAAAGGTGCTGAGCAGGGACGGATCCAGAATAGGTCTCAAAGTGCCCTTCTTCTGAGGAACCACCATGACAGATAACAGAAAGAACTCAAGAGTCTGAAGTGATGAGATGCCAATTTGGAACACAAAGAGAAAGCCAAAAGGACAAAGAAACCTGGTCAAAGAGACGGGGGGAATTGTTAGAGAGATGCAGGCTCATCAGATAAAGGAAGGTTCTGGGCCACAGAAATCTGAGAAGCCTTAGCAGAGGGAGCCCCCACCTACCACACTTCCTGCCTTGGAGGCCTGGTGGAGTTGCCTGCAAACAAAAGCAGATCTAGAAGGATAATTCCTCTGGAACTTAGGGAAAGGAGAGACAAAAATGCCTTTCTCTTGAAGAGAACAGGCCAGCCGCATCAATCTCAAAAATGTGTTTATTATCCAAAGGAGCATCCAACAACTTGCCCTTAATGTCTTCAGGCAGAGGGAATGGAGATGAAACCAAGAATAACACCTCATAATGGACCCAAAAGACGCAGACCTAGAAGAGGCATCAGCAGCAAGAGTGGTGAGCCACTTGAGAAGCAGAACCTAAAATAATTAAGGCAGAGGATTTGCCTTTAGAATCAGGGAGGTCAGAAATAACCTGACAAGCCTGAGCAACCAAGGCCGGAGCATACCTGGTCATGTGTGTCTGGTAATTAATAACTCTAAAGGCCAAAGTAGAAGCAGTGTAACCTTTCTTGCCAATCCTTTCCATTGCTCTACTATCCTTATCAGAAGGCAAAAGACTGGAAGAAGTTAGAAGAGATCGACACCAAAGCAGGATCAACAGAAGGACATTTAAATAAAAGGAGCCAATCCTCAGGAACCTTACAGAACCTATCAGGTTTCTTAGAAACAGGAGGATGAGAATAAGGAGACTTGAAAGCAGCAATGAAGTGTCTAACAAGATGGCCAATACAGGTGGAAATAGGACAATAAACAGGAGTTTATAGTCATTTAGAAGAAAACTCAATCATGGCAATAGAACAAAGGGCAATAAAAGAAAGTCATATGGTAAAAAAGGATCATTTGCTGTTAAATAAAAACATTGTGGAGAACTGTAAAAAGGGGAAGAATCTAAGTACGGCATGGGTAGACTATAAAAAAGCATCTGACAGTATCCCACATTATTACCCTTTTGTTCTACTGCCATAATTGCATTTCCTTCTAAATGACTATAAACTCTGTCTGCATCAATTCCAGTGTATAGTTTATACTTTGTCCAAGTTATTGGTCTATAATTTTTAGGGTAACCTGCAGGTTCACTCTTAAGTAGGAGCACTGTTTTTCCTGTTATTAACACACAGCCTATCTGGACCTCGCAAAAGCCTTCGACACAATACCCCACTCAGGCATCATAAATAAGCTTACCAGCTTAAATATCAACCCCTAGATCACAAGATGGGTTGCAAACTGGCTCAAGGATAGAACCCACATGGTCAGAATCACGGGTGCCATGTCCGAATCCAAACCAGTTACAAGTGGCGTCCCACAGGGCTCAGTTCTGGGACCTCTCTTGTTTGGTATATACTTCTCGGAGGTTCAGGCTAACACAGGGGGATTATGACTGACAAAGTTCGCAGATGACTGCAAACTTGGGGCCATAATTGAATCTCCAGCTGACACAAGCATCCTCCAAAAGGGTCTCACAGAGACGGATGCTTGGTTCCAGAGCCACGGCCTCAAGCTACATGCTAAAAAGTGCATAGTCATCCCCTTTGGGAAAAACAAGGTGCCCACAAATTACCACATAGGTGGTAATCCATTAAGTACGGAAGAAGTAATTAGAGATTTGGGGACCAACGTGGATAGTAATCTCTCCTTTGATAATCACGTTGCAAAAGTGGTTAGAAAGACCTTCTATATAGCCCACCTTATCACGAAAGGGTTCGCATCTAGATCAAGAGAGGTCATTGTGCCCCTCTACTCGTCACTCATCAGGCCCATAATTGAATACAGTGCCCCTTTTGGGATGCACCTTACCCGACACCTGCAGCAACTGGAGAGACCCCAAAAGTACCTCACCAAGAGGATCATGGGCTACAAACAAATGTCCTATGCAGCTCGACTAAAGAAACTCCAGCTCTACTCAGTTGCTTACCACCTATTCAGAGGTGATCTATGCCTGACGTACAAAGCCATGTCAAACCCAAAATTAATGGACATGCTCCACCTCAAAAAATCCAAGTCCCTTAGAGCTACACACTCCAGGGACTTAAACCTCAGCACAAAAATAAATAGGACATGCTGGAGGGACAGATTCATTTCCCAGAGGCTCCCCTCACTCTGGAATAGAATCCCAATTCATGTTAGACATAGCCCCTCGCTGACCCTCTTCAAGCGAAATCTGGACGCGTGGATGGGAAATCGCAAATTCACCCCTGGGATCTCTTCTGTGTCCCTGCTAGACAGAGGCACAGTAAACTAATCTTAAAGGGCACCTTCTGTGATCTACTTTAAAGAGGCACAGTAGGCTAATCTAATAGGGAGGCGGAAGCCAAATACACTCTGGCTAGGCTTATAAATGCCCTAGGGCAGATAGCCTAGTATCTACCTATGAACCTATGAAAAGGGGGGAGTTTCTGGGACAAAAATCTGTCCCACCAACAAGTCCTATTGATGTCACAGACCAGGTTGAGGTCTCGCGTGTGGGTTACTCCAGTGGAGCTCGACTTGCGGATATGCAGCAGTCCCATCAGGGCAGGGTCTGAGATTGCTTTGTAAACCAGACAGAGGTCACCTCTGAGGAGTCTGTAGGAGACTGAGTAGAGGGACAGGACTTTTAGCCTATCTGTGTAGAGTAGATGTTTGAGGACCTGGATTCTCTGGGTAAGGAATCACTGTGGTCTCTCCAGCTGCTGCATGTGCTTTGTGTGGTACATGCTGAAAGGGGCACTGTATTAATCTGTCTTATAAGGGAAGAATACAGGGATGTTACAACCACCTTGTCCCTGGATGAGATACCCTTACTAATGAGGTGGGCCATGTAGACAGCTTTCCATACAACGGAGGCAATATGGTGGTCAAAAGTCAGTTTGCTATCAAGCTGGTCTCCCAAGTCCCTTACAACTGATTGCATGCTTAGTGCCTGCCTTATTATCAATGTGATAATTTCTGGGAATGGCATTCTCCCCAAAAGGGATGACGATGATGCATTTTTTGGCATTTAGTTTGAGGCCATGTTTCTGGCACCAGTCATTTGTTTGGATGAGACCCTCTTGGAGGATGTCCACATCACTAGAGGAATTGATGACAGCGCCCAGCTTGCAGTCATCTGCAAACTTGGTCAGCCATAGCCCACTAGATTTGGCCTGCACCTCTGAGAAGTATATTCCAAACAGCAGAGGCCCAAAGACCGATTCCTGGGGTAGACATCTTATTATGGGTCTACTACCTGAGGTGGCTTTCCCTATTTTGACTAGGTGGGTTCTATTAGTGAGACAGTTTGCTACCCATCTGGTAACATACGGATTGATGCCTAGTTGAGAGAGTTTATCTATTATACCGGAGTGTGGAATAGTACTGAAGGCCTTGGCCAGGTCAATGTAGGCGGTGTGCACGGTCTTACCTTTGTCTATTGCCTTGGTGACTGTCTCAAAGAAGTCAACCAAATTTAACAGGCATGATCTCCCCTTGACAAAACCAAACTGTGTGGGATCAAGTGTCTGGAGGTTGCCAATGTCCTTGGTAATGAGGTCCATGGTAACCCGCTCCATGGCCTTGCAGATCAGGCTAGTCAGGCTGATGGGTCTATAATTTCCCAGATCGGTGGACGCTCCACCTTTGTGCAAAGGGATGATAGAAGCTCTCCTCCGCTCGGCTGGGATGAAGCTGGTACTCAGGCTTTGGTTGAATAGGGTGCCTAATGGTGCTGCATGTTCCTGCCTGAGTTCATGTAGGATGCAGCCTGGGATGTTATCAGGTCCCATGGAGGCTGTATTTGTTTGCCTTTAAGAGGGCAGTGATGACTTGCTCCCTAGAGATAAGGGGAGGGGGGCAGGTACTGGGGATGTCCTGTTTTACTGATGGGGGGGGGGCAAAGGAGTGAAGTTTTCATTGAACCTATCTGCCAGCAGGTTGGCTATATCTACAGGGTTTGTGTATGAGGTGTCCTTGATCACCATTTCTGAGCAGATCTAGGTGCTTCCCTTGAGATTATGGACATATGTGAAGAAAGCCTTATGATTGTCTTTAGTAGATGTGGCCAGTTTGGACTCAAAGTTTGCTTTGGAACATTTCACTAGTGCTCTTATTTGCTTGTTCAGTCTAAGATGAGATTGCTTCGAATTAGACACCTGCTCCTTTTCTTGGTCCTGGGCAACAATTTTTTCCTTTTCTTATAGAGTTTATTTATTGTAGATGTCCACCAGACAGGTTTACTCTTCCTTGAGGAGGAGGATTTTGCCCTGTCTGGTATTCCTGATTCCATGTAGCTATATAAATGCTCATATAGTACTTTGGTGTAAAGGACATATGTGCCAGTTTCTGTGGCGGGGGGAGGGGGCTGTGAAGCTGTTTATACTTTCCCTCAGGAGGTTGTGTCAGCTTTGGATACTTATTTTTGTTTGACCCTAGCTGGGGGGGGGGGGGGGGGAGATGGTGACTTCAAAAGTGACTGCTTTGTGGTCAGATCTTACCAGGGATGATAAAACTGTAGGGATGCTGCAGTGGTTACTCATGTTGGTTAATATAAAGTCCAAGATATTTTCACCTCTTTTGGGGGTGTCAACCAACTGGTCCAAGGCATTTGCATTGACGAAATCAAGGAATCACTGCACATTTGTGTTTTGGCATGAGTATTTCTTCCAATCTATGGTTGGATAGTTAAAATCGCCCAGTATCAGGGTAAAGGGTTGAATCTTGATAGATTCGAAGAGGTCCAAATAGGTGCAGTTGGCATCTTGAGTCTGAGTTGGAGGCCTGTATTTATTTTATTGACATTTGTTAACCGGGAAAGTCCTCTGGGTCAAGTGACACATTTTCCGTGGAGGACCGGGGAGAAAAACTCTACAAACACTGAATAGTACAAAGTCTAAAGACATACATAATCTTACATAAAAGGTAGATACGATTATTAGAACATATGTATATATTTACAACATATGGAAAAAGGTGTTTCGTTGAAAATACACTAACATAGTCACAAATACAATATTGATTGTGATAAAAAGAATATGGTAATGGAAAATCATTTTTTTTGTTATAGAAGTATTATGTGAGCATAGGTGGATGAAAGCTTATGGTGGTTTGGGGTTTGTGCTACAGGTGCAGATGGGGTTATTTAGAACGTGTTGTTTTAGAGCAGTTTTAAAGGCTTTGAGTGATTCGAGTTGAGTGATGTGAAGGGGGATGGTATTCCACATCTTGGCAATGCTGTGGGAGTACAGACACTGACCAGCTCTCTTGGATCTGAGTGTGTGGGTAGGAGTGTATGCTTGTAGCATAGATTGGAGTGCAGGGCAGTTATTTGGTTTAAATATTAAGTTATGGGCAAGAGTAAATTGTGTGTAATGTAGGTAGTGGGGGGAACTCAAACCAGGTGAGCTGAGATGTAGCTTGGCAATGATGTGTACGGTTAAACAGACCAGCGGCAAATTTAGCTATTTTATAATAGCATGCTTGAAGCTTATTAGAAAGGGTTGAGTGTAGGTTGGTAAAAATTGAACTCCCATAGAAAAGGGAGGGAATGAGTAGTATATTTGCTAGCTTAACTTTGGTGTTGGTGTCAAGATAAATTTTATGGCGATAAAGTTTACCTAATTTGAAATGGGCCTTCTTTATTGAGTTAAGGATGCTTTTCTCAAATGTGAGCTTATTGTTGATAGTTATACCTAGTAGTTTTGAAGAGTTTACTAGTTCGATTTCTGTCTTATTTTGTGCGTACATTTTAAAATCTATGTGTGGCAGCTTTGTAGAGAAAAGTAGGGGTTTGGATTTTTTGGCGTTCAATAGGAGTTGAGAATCATTTAGCCAGGATTCAGTGGATGTAAATGAGATTTGTGTGAGCTTTAGGAGATCAGAGAAATTGTTGGAAGAGGAGATAATGGTGGAATCATCTGCATAATGAATGAGTTTACTTTGTGGTGAAACCTTATGTAGATCATTTATGAAGGTATTAAAAAGTAGAGGGCTGAGAATGGATCCTTGGGGGACGCCTATATGATCGGCTTGGTATTCTGACTGGTGACTGAGCCATTTGACTGACTGTTCTCTGTTAGTTAAGCAGGAGGAAAACCACATTAGAGCATTAGAGGAGCAGCCCAATTTTTCTAGCTGTTTTAGCAGTAAAGCATGTGACACAGTGTCAAAGGCCTTAGATAGATCTAGCAGAATTACTGATGTAGCTAGGCCAGCATCAAAGGCCTTGTTCACTGTGTCGGTGAAAGCCAGTAGTGCGGTAATGGTACTGTGTGCTGGACGGAAACCATGCTGGGTTGGGGCAAGGAGATGACTGTCAATGAGATGTTTGAGAAGTTGAGCATGTATACATTTTTCTAGTATTTTTGATAGAGGGGAGAGCACAGAGATAGGGCGATAATTGAAGAGTTCACTGGAATTCCCACCTTTGTGTAATAGGGTTACAATAGATTTTTTCCATATATTGGGTACATTAGATTCTGCGATGAAGCGATTTATAAGAATACTGACAGGGTATGCAATTGCACTGGCAGCGAGTTGCAGATATTCGGGTGGAAGTTTATCAGAAAATAGGGAGCATGGCTTTAGTTTAGATAGCAGTCTTAAGGATGTGGGTATTGGTTGGCTATTAAAAGTGGGAGAAAAGTTTGCTGATAATGATGAGGGAAGGATATTGTTTTCTTGTATAGGGTTGTCTTGGTTTTTTTACTTTGGTTTTCTCTCACTATTGGAGTCATTCACTAATTTCTGGATGGAAGTAATAAAGTGGGAGTTAAAGATATTGGCTATTTGTTGTGTTTTTTTTCTGGACAGGGTGTTGGGTTATGTAAGGTACCTGGATTTAGTATAGAGGAGATGGACTGCCAGAACGTTTTGGGTTGTTTTGTTGGTTGGTCAGTTGTACTGTGAAGAAATGTTTCTTATCGTTTGTTACTAATTTTTTGGCTTTGTTGGGGAGTTGCTTGAAATGTTGTTCAGTTTGCACTGTTTTATTTTTTCTGACATTCTTTCCAGGGATGGTCTCTTGCAAGGATGGTTTGTTTGGTTAATTGTGTTAGCCAGGGGGCATGGTTATGTTTTATACATTTGATACGCATTGGTGCAAGGCTATTGAGAGTGTCTAGGAAGTTTATTGAAATAAAGTACAGCATCATCTAAGGGTAGAGCTTTTAAAGGGGACCAGTTCTGAGCTTTTAGGATGCTGGTAAAAGTGGTTTGGTTAAAGTTGTTGGGTTTCCTGGTTGTTTTGCAGGAGTGATTTTTTTGGAGCGTAGGTGTTGGTTCTATGGGTATAGGCTGGGAGGTGATCACTTAGGGAGTTTGCTAGGATGCCTGAATTGGAGAAATTTTGGGGGTGGGTTACTAGTATCCAGTCTAATATTGACTCAGATTGACTGGATATGCCATGAGTAGGAGTAGTAATGAGCTGGGTAAAGCTATACAAGTTGATGCTGTTTACATGGGAATTTGAGGCAAGGGTTTGCCAGTTTATGTTACTGTCCCACAGAATAATGGTTTCCTGTGATACATTTTTGCTTAGCCAGGATAGAAAGTCCTCAAGGGTGGGAATGTTATGGCCTGGGAGGATGTAAAGTACAACTATACAAAGTTTTTTTGTTGTTAATATGAAGAGATGCTATTAAGAATTCCAAGTTGCCAAAGGTAGGTGCTGGTTTTGTGTGGGTAGTGACTGTTAGGGTATCTTTATAAATGTAGGCTACCTTTCTACCTTTTTCTGCACCTGCCTTCAGAGATGCGGAGAGAGAAAAACTATCTCCAAGCAAGCTATCCAAGGGAAGATTGCTTGGTGGGTATGTACGAGTTGCCTAATGTCAGAGAGAAGAGAAAAAACAAAACAAACAAAAACAAAAATCTAATGGTAGTTACTCTAGACAAATCTAGTATGTTTTGTGGGACAAGCTATTTAGTAGTGAGGGATAGGATTAGGAGGAAGGGAAATAGGGGGACAGAGGGGTAGAAAGAGAGACAGAGACAGGTGGATTGGGTATAATTACTCCGTGAATGGCCTTCTCAAACAAGCCAAAAAGTGGGGTAATTCCACGTAAAAAGGTAGAGGCTAACACTGTAGACAGGGAAATAGAGAAAGAAAAAAATAAATAAAATGGCAGGGGAAGAGGAGAAAAAGGTATAAATGAGTTTCTTTTTAGTGGCGTGCTCCAAATAAAAAGCCTGCAGTTCAATACATGTGGACCAATAAAAAACAATGCTGTATATATTACACTGAAAGACACATACAATCGTTTTGAAGTGGGATAGAGGGTCATTGGTGCTTCCTGAAAGGCTGCAGGTAGCAGTACCCGTTCGCAAACAGAGGTTGTAAAGCAGCAAAGTGGATGGGACAGAGATTCTGCTCAGAAATAATAGCTGTTTGCCTACTGTGAATTGTTCTTCTGTTAGACTGAGAGGTAACTAAAACATTAAAAAAAAAATAGGATACAGTAATGAGATATGTGGCAAATACCAGTGATATTATGAACAAACAAGGCAGAAAAAGGGGTGACTATTGTTAAGCATGTACAAGCAACATAGATAATGTTTTGGGGGTTAATAGTTTAACAAGTGTAGCACTGTTAGAACCATCAGAAATTATCATTGTACTATTTACAAAAACAACTAGCGCTGTTGCAGTAGCTAGCTATGACTTGAATAGGGGTCTTTGTCAATTGTTAACTGCACCTGGAGTATTTCTTGAGCATCATACTGTTTAACTAGCCTAGAGGTGTTCAGCAAGAAAAGAACACTGTCAGGGTAAGGTATCACCTCCCAAAAAAAGCACAAATCCAAAATCAGAAGAGGTTGATACTCCACAACAAACGAAGCAAACCAGATGAATGAAAAGACAAGTCCTTTATTCGAATAAGTAAGCGCTTTCACGTTGCTCAGAACGCTTCATCAGACTTCAACAAACCATAAAAATTTGAATCAACTTATATATAAGTAAAACACCAATGAAAATCACATTAGCAAGTCACATGCAAGTTACAAAAATACATCATTTCCTTTCCATAAAAATTACATAAAATAAAATATATAAATATATATATATCCTAAAAATCTCATGCTAATAAATGAATAGTAGAAGTAAAATGTTAAAACATACTAAAACATATATTAGATAATGAAACATATTACTACTGTTTAATGTTTCAAAGGTTTATCTAATAAAAATGGTCTCAATGAAAATTTATCATTGAGACCATGACCTTTATTCGCAGATAGCTTAATTATCCACTTTGCCTCAGCTTTTTCTGTCTTATTGCTAATATTACCAAGTCTTTCTGTTTCTGTTAACTGTCCTATTACTAAAAATCTAAAGGCATGTGTGGTGTCATTTTGTAGTACATGCTTGGCTAGGGCATTCCCTTCATTCTCTCTATGTATAGCATATAAATGCTCTCGTATCCTTTCTCTTAAAGTTCTGTTAGTCTTTCCTATATAGAAACAATAACATTTTATGCAGGATGCTAAATAAATCACATTTCTTGACTTGCAATCAGCGTATTCATTGAACTCATATTTAACACCAGTGTCTGGATGTATAAAAACATTAGATTTCATTATATATATACACTGGTTGCAAGAGCGACATGCAAATGTGTACCCTTTCTCTCAGAGGAGATCTTATTTTTAGGCACTCTCTCATAACAAAGCATACGTTTCAAAGATTTAGTATTCTTATAGCTAAAAGATGGTTTCTCACCCACTAAGTCTTTTATACCATCATCTAACTGTAGAATATTCCAATGTCTCTTAATAATGTTGACAATAGAAGTAGTATTATTAGTAAAGGGTATCACTAGTCTCCTCTTATCATTATTCCTCACTATAGGTCTCTCATCTACATGAACAAACAAGGCAGAAAAAGGGGTGACTATTGTTAAGCATGTACAAGCAACATAGATAATGTTTTGGGGGTTAATAGTTTAACAAGTGTAGCACTGTTAGAACCATCAGAAATTATCATTGTACTATTTACAAAAACAACTAGCGCTGTTGCAGTAGCTAGCTATGACTTGAATAGGGGTCTTTGTCAATTGTTAACTGCACCTGGAGTATTTCTTGAGCATCATACTGTTTAACTAGCCTAGAGGTGTGTATGTCTTTTATATATATTGCAACTCCACCTCTTTTTGTTTTGCTGCCCATGGCTTGGGGTCTGAATGAATGATAGGGTAAGTAACCTGGGTGCTCTCCGCAACTTTAAACCAGGTTCCTTTGACTGCACAAATGTCATCTTCTTCCAGGGTTACGAATACTTGCAATGAGTGCAGTTTCATGTTAGACTCCTAGTGTTTAGCAGCAAGACCTTTAATTTACACTTTGATGAAATTTTCATGTTGGTAGTTTTGACCTCATGGCATTTCCTAAAAAGGCACTACGGCGGAGGCAAGAGCCTCAATTCCATAATGAGTTGAAGTTGCTCTTAAAATATCTAAGCAAGTGCTTGCCTTAATATGTTAGCTTAGATGCCACTCACAGATGTACAGTTCAGATGTATAGTTGATAACCTCATAACAGTCATCTTTGCTACAACAGTCGATGGAGAGAGACACACTGCTAGACATCAGCAGGGAAGGAAGGCTTGAACTATAGTTGACATTGTGAGACAGGGCATGTTTGATGACAGGTAATTAACCATACACTCTGAAGCACCCTCAACAGAAATGTGAAGCGGTGCTGCTGTATTTATTTTTTTCTGTCCTACACCTACATGTCACGGGTTATATATTAATTTGATTTCACTCTTCTCTACTTTTGCACAACTGTTTAATAACTTCATTTTTTTTTCTTTTTCTTACTGTCTTTTCCATAGCCAAGTACATTTTTGTTCAAAATAAAGTTACACCTGATGCTCTGATGCAACTGTAGTAACAGCAGAAAAACTACACCTTTAACACGCAGTGATCCAAGAATCCAGCTGTCTTTTAAAAAAACACAGGGTACCTTGAAATTGGTTAACACATTACTAACTGACATTTCTGTTTGGACAGACAAATATTCCTTCACCCAAAAAGTATGCAACTCATGTGGAGAGGAAGTGTACAAACTGACATCAACTACAACAAGAAAATCTCCTTCACTTATATCAATAACTAAGTTTGTGAGCTGAAGTCCAGAGTTCAATAAAAAAGAAGGCATTTTCTTAACAGATTAATTCATCATGTGCTCTGCTCACACTGCATAAGGTTCTGTCTTTGAGGAACTTGCTGCCACTACTGACCAAAATAGCTGGTTTATACTGTCCTTATGAATTTTAGGTATTCCAAACATTATGGGTAGTCTAGAATTCCTGACATCGAGAAATATAAACATCATGACATTTGTAGAAATTAATGAAGGCAGCAATAAACAGGCTTATGTAGGGCCCTGGGGTTAAGGTACCCTCCAAGCTGATAGACTGAGGGTTTGCAGGTTGGGGTGTATGATATGTCCCTTGTTCTGAGTTAGAAGTCTAGACTCTAACGTACAACAATTGTTCTGGTTAGACTAAGAAGAAGAAGGTACCAGTGTTGCTTTGGCCAGTCTGGAGCTACAAGTATGACCCTTGTGCGTTCTGCTCTGACTTTTTGGAGAACCCTAGGAAGTGGGGGCATTGGTGGAAAGGCACAGATGAATAGTTCTGTCCATGCGAATGAGAAAAGATCTGTTTTCCAGACTGAAAGAGTCTTGTTCCTGGAACAGAACCTTTTCAATGGTGTGTTGTCCATGGGGGTGAAGAGGTCCATCTGTGGGCTCCCCCATTTCTTAGCTATGCTGAGAACAATCTCCCAATGCAACTGCCACGCATGGGAGTCTACAGGCTTCTTCGGGGTCAGTCTGCCAGTTGGGTGTGCACACCTGGGAGGTACTTATCCAACAGGTGCACTCTTATGGAGTGAGCTGTGTTTCCCACTCCCATTGTTAAGTGACAAAAAGGGTAGGAATTCATTTCACCTTGTTTTTTTACCACATGACTGTGGTACTGACTGCATTCATGACTAGTGACCAGCGCCCCTGGTTTCAATTTCTCTCTGAATGTTAGTAAAGCCCTTTATGCTGCCACTAGTCCCTTTAATTCTTTCAATAAGCTCTTATTTTCAATGGCCAAAAGCTTCTGTCTCATCTGTTCCAGTACAGTTTATTGGTATTTCATTATGTTGAACTATCAGTTTAATGACCCCAAAGACAGAGTGGCAGAAGTGTATACCTTTCTATGAAACTTATCAAGGGCTCTGCCTTATCAGTGGGTAGGAAGTTTCTGGATTTGCTGGCTCTGGCACTTTTGGGTCCAGGAACGACACCCTCTGGGTCAGACAAAGGGCCTGAGATCCTAGTTGGGAAACATATCAGCAGGAAAAAAACTAGACAAGCCTCAGGTGGAAGACAGGGGGGAGAGCAATACTGCAGCATATAGAAGAGGAGGACATCTATGGTAAGATTTTACACAACTACTCTATGCCCTTCTATTCATATTTCTGCAGTATTCATCACATAAGGAAGAATGCCACAGTTCAAGCTTCGGACAGGTTGGGGGGAGGATGAGCATACGCTTTTTCGAGAAACCCATGTAGAATTGCTCTAGCAAACTCAGCTCTGGACTTGGAGATGGTGTCAATCTTATGATGTTTAGTGAAAGTATGTAGAGAGGAACAGGTGGCTGCCCCAGGATACAGCCAGTGTCCAAACCTTTAAGGAATGCCCCCGAGGAAGAGGCTGCTCTCGCAGAGTGAGCCTTCACTGGAGAAGTAAGACTCTTACCATTAGACAGATAGCAAAAAGAAATAGCTTTAGAAATCCAACTGGAAATAGCTTGCTTGGAAATTGATTGACCCAGAGCCCTTCAGTGGTAAGAGACAAACAGGCGTTCAAGTCTTGTGTATGAGTTTGGTTTTGTCAAGACAGTATCCGAGTTGTCTGTGCACATCTAAGGTGTGCAAGATTCTCTGAGTGGGACACTGAGGGGAAGGGAAAAAGGTAGATAAATTAATAGACTGATTAAGGGACAATTCATTTACCACTTTGGACATAAAGGAAGGGTTAGTATGCAGGGAAACCCTGTCCCTATGGAAGACAGTGAAGGGGGGAATTGGATATCAGGGCTTGTATCTCACAAACCCTTCTGGCAGAGGTAATGGCCACTAACAGCATAGTTTTCCAAGTGCAATGCTGCAGGTAAGAAGAGCTTGTTGGTTCAAATGGTTACAATGTAAGCTTCTCTAACACAAAATTGAGATCCAAAGGAGGTGGTACTGGATTCCTTGGTGGTCAAATATGAAGGATGCCTTTTAGAAATACTTTAACTTCCAACCTGGAGGCTAATGTTGGAGACATAGGCAGATAAGCAGAGATAAGGTGAGCCTTCAAAGAGTAGGACAACCCAGCCCTCATCAATTCACACAGATAGGACAAGACCACTGGAACAGTGTGTTTTTGCAAAACCAGATGGAAAAACTTTTCCATTTGGAAATATAGGATTTCCTAGTAGTGGGTTTTCTGACGTCCTGCAGAAATTGTAGCACGTCCTCTGGAAATAGGTGTCTATAAGTGATTAAAACCCTATCACCCAGAAGGTTAGGTTCAGGGTTGACAGTTGTGGATGTACTAGGGTCCCTTTGTCCTGTGTGAGTAGCTCTATCCTGTGGGGTAAATTGTGATGATTGTCCCTGGCTAGGTGCAGGAGAAGGAGGAACCAGTGCTACCTTGACCAAAAGGGAGTCACCAACAAGATTTTTTGCTGATCCTGTTGAATGTTCAGTAGCATCTTTTGTAGGACAGGCAAGGCGGGAGGGATGAATACAGAAACATCCCCTTCCAGGAGAAAGATGCCCACCTTCCAGACCAGGGGATGTGGGACCCTGGCACAACATTTTGTAAGTTGTCTGTTCATGGGGGAAGCAAAAAGATCTACGTGAGGTGTACCCCAGTAATGGATTAGGTCCAGAAACACATCTCTGTGCAACATCCATTCATGAGTCTGCCACTACATTCTGAGTGGCCTGAATGAAAAGGTTGTCAAGGTAAGGGAAGATATGAATTCCCTGCATTCTGCTGAATGCTATGACAGCAGCCAAGCATTTTGTGAAAACCCTTGATGCCATAGAGAGACCAAAGAGCAAACCACAAAAATGAAAATGCAAGGAAGCAACGGAAAACTGTAAAACTCTCCTGAACTACGGATGGATGGGGCTGTGAAGAAAAGCATATTTTATGTCTAAAGACATCATGAACACCTGGGGAAGAATGAGAGGAAGAAGGGAAGAAGGGAAGTCAAAGTCAACATATGAAAAGAAGTGACTTGTTTAAATGGGAAAGTTCCAGGATGGGTCTCCAAGTGCCATCCTTCCTGGGCACCAAGAACATCCTAGAGTAAAAACCCTTTCCCTTGCTGGGTAGTGGGAACCTCTTGGATAGCCCTCAGAGAGCAGGTCTGAGATGACCTGAGGAAAGAAGCTCAACTGATCTTTGGGCGGGGGTAGTATTCCTCTGAATGAGGGATATTTTTCCTAAACTAAGAAGTACCACGTCTTGATGATGGAGAGGACTCAAGAGTCCTGGGTGATCAGTTTCCAAGCAGCAAGAGACAGATTGAGACAAAGAAACAGGAGAGTGGATAGCCCCCTGGAGGCTGGTAGTCACAGGCTACCTGGCCTAAGTTGGGACTGAAAGGATTGTTATGGAGCACGAGTGGCTGGAGCAGACTGGGAAGAAGCTGGTTTTCTAGATCCCCTATTACTTTTAGAAGAAGAGGACAAGGATGGTTTTCTAACGAAGGCAGTTTTAACTGGGTAATTCCTTTGAAGCCGTGGTACTGGAGCTACAAAAATATGTTTAAGGTCATGTAGCTCCTTCCCATTCTCCTGTAAAGTTTTGAAGAGTTTTGCTGCTGAACTACCAAATAACGTTTTATTATCTAGGGGTGAAGCAATCAGTTTAGCCTTGAAATCCTCACGCAGATGTTGCAGCCTCAACCAAGTGCATCTTCTTAGGACTGACCCAGTGGTAGCTGCCCTAGCAGAAGCATCAGCAGCATCATAACTACACTTGATGGGGAGCCTAGTCACCTGTGCAGATGAGTTGACAATAGCTGCCAACTGAGATTTAGCTGGAGAATCTGGGATGCCTGCCAAAAATTTTCCTGCATCAGCAAGAACAGCCAGGGAGTACTTTGCCATGTTGGTTTGGCAATTAATCACCCGGAAGGCCAGAGTAGCACAGGGGTAAACCTTTTTCCACAAACGTTCCATGACCTTACTCTCCTTATCAGGTTTAACAAGGAAATGGATGGCAGCAATTTGAAAGCCTTCTCCATAGAAACAGATATGGTAGCCAGGTCAGCAGAAGGAACCTTGAACAGGAACTTGGAGTCCTCAGGTACGTTATAGAACCTGTCTGGACACTTAGGGGCAGGAGGCTGGGAGTCTGGACAATGAGAAGCAGCCAAGAAGCCATCCAGAAAGGCAGGCAGGACTGGAGGGATTACAGAAGGAGATGGGGAATCCGTCTGCATGAGGTCATAATAGCTCTTCTGTTAGTAGCTCTTCTGTATGTCTGAAACTTGGGAACAGCCCCACTTAAAAGAAATCTTTCATTTAAGAATCCGCCTCTTCTGAAGAGGTGTCAACAGCTGTCCTTTTAAAGGTAGTAGAAGGGAAAATGTCCTGGACAGGAACAGAAAAAGGAGAATATTGGTGAAGGGCCATAAAGGCATTAAAGAGGCTTTGTGAAAAAGCTTGCCAACCAGGAAACTGCTGTGATGGAGCAGGAGAAACATGTTTTGTTTTGGCCACCTTTTTAGGGGCTTCCATGTGGTGAATGGTGGAAGGGTCCAATGTCACCCTACATTCGACGATGTCTGTAAACACATCTTCATGCACAGTGCTTTGTGTGACGCCACAAGGGCCTTCAGAGATAACGAGCCTGGGTTCCCCCTATTCGCCTGGATTGGACACGTGCACTTCCCTCCCAGACATGCCGGTGAACTCCTTCGGGGCTTCCCCTGTGATACCCACTGAAGGTACATCCATCACCTCCAGCATGGCCTCTGGGCCTACATCGGCTTCAGGAGCACAGCTGAAAGTTTAGGCAGTTATTTCTTGGCCTTTTTCTGTAAGGGCTCATCCGAATGACCAGACGTCACTTCCATCTCCTGTGCCAAGTGCTTAAGACACTGGTTCTCTAAGTAGAGTTTAAGAGATGCTAAACATCTCCTTTGGGTCTTAGCGACAAAGATCTTGTAAATGGCACACTCGGAATGACCATGATCTGGACTTAGACAGAAAAGGCAAAGATTGTGGATGTCTTTATGTGGAATCTGCCTTCCACACTGACATTTGCCATTCCTAGCTGACACGAACCCAAAAAACAAGCAGCATCAAAAATTCTAAGAAAAAAAAAAAACGAGTACTTATCTGGTAACTGGTACACAACTGTTCTGGCAAGCGAACATCTGCAACAGGTGACTGGGCAGGCAGCAGAAAAGTTCTGAGATAGATATGTGCTGACGTCCACTTTATTCCCGATGTCTCTTTATGGCTGCTGTACCCGTGATGTGCAGCATAGCACGTACCTTCGCAATAGCATGTAGACATTTGGATACTGGTTGGACATACCAGATGTACGAGACAGCCGGAGGGGGACACTATAGCATATGAACAGAAGGACATCAGCAAGGAGTTTATGTTCCAGAAGGTTGAGAAATTCCCTGACAGTTTTCTTAGACTGGGGTAGTCCTGCTCTTCCCAATGAAAATGATCTTCCAGGGAGTGTAGAGCTTCCCTAAAGGAAAGATCCTCAGGAGTGGAGGCAGAAGGCAAAGTTTCCTCTGAACCAGACTCCTCATATAATGCCAAAGAGGGATCATCTTCAAAACTGAATCCTCTTGGTCAGAGTCCTCAACTGACTCAAAAGGATCCAAGAACCTCTGGGATTGGATCTCTTTTCCTTTTTCCTGAGGGGGGTTTAGGAGGAGAAACTCTCAATTCAACTTCTTCCTAACAACTGTCTACTGGTTTAATAGCTACTTCACAGACAGACAGCAATCCGTCAAATGGCTCTCTGCACTACCTCCCTTTCTCCCCATCAAAATGGGCGTCCAACAAGGCTCGATTCTAGGCTCTCTTCTCTTCAACATCTTCACAAACGACCTTCACACGTCCTGTCCTCAGTCATCACTTACATAATATGCAGACAACTCTGTCATCTCCATTGCTGACAACCCCTCTGACCTGCACACCCTGACAAACATCATTCAACCTCACTGAAAAATGGCTTACTGACAATGAACTCATACTTAACCACAAAAAGACTAAACTACTTCTCTTCCTCTTTAAATCCCAAGTCCATGAATTCAAGAAAACTCTTAAAAAACACCCAAACAGCACCTGGACTTGTCACTGCAATCACCCTACTTGAATCCCTCCTGTCTCTCCTCACCCTCATTCCTACTCCCCCCTTTTTCCTCTAAATATCTTTTCTTTGCTAATCCCTCAAAAGACAGTGACAGTCACCCATTTCTCTCTCTAAGCTTCTTCTCCTCACCTATGGAAAAATGTTCTACTACCTGCAACTGCTTTATAATTAATATCCTCACAGTCCATGGCTTATAAAGCTAAATGAAAGACTAGCTGGAATACTTTCCCCACAGTGTTTTTTCCATATAGAAGAGGCCATACTATTAATTCCCATCTAACCCACTATAAACACTCTTCACCTACTACCACACAACAGGTCACCACCCTATTTGGAGATAAGCTAGTGGGTAGTAACCCTTGTGGTCATTGCAGTTTTTGTACATATATATGTAAAACAAAAGAATTTACCAGCAGCAATACACCACATATTTTTGAAATTAGATGCTTTGGCAACTGCAGAAGTGACTGGGTCATCTACTTGGCCACCTGTTTTTGCTCAGCTTTTTATGTAGGGCAAACATCTAGGCCATTAAAACACAGGATTAGTGAACATCTTAGTGATATAAGAACTAAAAGGATATCTAATGCACTTTATAAACATACAATGACCCATGTTGTTGCTAAACTTCAATTCACAATCATTGATCAAATTCAAGGACATAAATCCAACAAAGCAGGTTGGCATTCTATACTAAATAATAAGGAATCTGGTTGGATTGTCAGGCTAGGGGCTTTGTTCAAACCTGGCCTTAATGAATTAAGTTAATTCTGGCATAAACCAATCAGTTCCTAGTATGGTTCAATTGATTATTATTTAAATGTGTAATAGATTCAAATGATTTAATGCACTGAAAAAGGCTGTAAGTTTTGCCAAAACCGGTATGCTGTTTTTGTTGTTTTAGTCACATTAAACTACGACTCTTATCTACCTCCTGAATGGTGCTGGACTCTTTTTGGTGCATTATAAAGCTAAATACCCTCAAAGGTACAGTTGTCCACTGAGGATAATCTTAACTGCATTCTTTTTTTCCTTTTCTGCAAGCTTTTGTCACTACCCATGTCAACATTTACTATTTTTGTCTTATTGTTTCCAATGCAGATTTCTCTTACTTGTACTATAAAGGACATTTGCTGTAATACTTTATTGTAAATATTTTTATTATATTCTCCTTTAATACTGTAACTTTTGTTATTTTTGTTTTACTGTGGAGCTTTTCTCCCCAGGCCTCCGCTGATAAATAAATAAATGAATAAATAAATAAAAGTCAGCCCCTAACTAGGGAAATAAAATCCTCTGCTAATCTAACCAAATCCTACCGATAGGCCCAAGACTAGAAGTTGGCAGGCCTAGAATGGAAAGAAGATGGCTTCCTGGGAGCAGTAGTTTGTTTAGGCATGCAGATGTCAGAAGCATGGACTCCTGTATACCTCAGAACTGCAGTGGTAGTGCTCTGGTCGCCAGAAGCCGAGGCCTGTAAAGCAGCCGTGGACCTGGCTGACGAAAGTAAATCCAAGACTTGTGCTGATTACGAGGGGCCCAACGGCATGTTGGACTCTGAATGGGTCTTGATAGAGGCCTTCTCAACCATCTCGGTTGTGGGAAGGGGCTGCGAAGTGCCTCACCAACTTCTGCGATAACCAGCTTTGGAGGGCTAGCAGATGCTGAACAGACGGCTTCAGAAGGCCTGAGTTTGGGCTGTCTGTGTTTAGGAAGATAGACGTCAGGACGACTAACAGATGCCTTACCATGTGCAGAACCTGAGCACTTGCTAACAAACTTAGCTAAAATGTCTGCCTTACGCCAAATAGTTCTAGAATTGAATCAGGCACAGAAATGACAATTAGGGATGTTGTGGTCTGGACCCAAACAGGTGACACAAAAGAAGTGGAAGTCTTCATGTGGGATTTGTTTACCATAATGGAGACAATTGTTAAATTTCTCTGACGTTAGTTAATAAAAAAGAAAGAGTTCCCCAACAGAGTATTTAGCTTTCTGAAGTTTCTCTCTGGTACAGACTGAAAGACGTGCATACTGGAGGTCTGCTTGGGCTTCGACGGCAAGAAAGAACTGAGGTCATGACGTCAGTGGAATCTATTTCTACACCAGCTTACTGATGTCAGGTTAAGGCATCTGCCAGTTGAAAGAGGAGGGAAAATTCTTACTCTGGTAGTTGGGTTGTTCAAGGGCTTCCACAGCCGGAAATCTCAAAAGTCAGGACTGCAGCAGTGAAACATGAACACTGTATGATCCTCATCCTTTTATTCTGAGGAGAAGGAAAAAAAAGATAAGCAAGTTCATTGTCTGATTCAAGGAGAACTCATTAATAAAGTCAGGCATAAAAGCAGGGTTAGTATGGACAGTAACCCTATCCCTATGAAAAACGTGAAGGAGAGGAACAGCTATCAGAGCTTGCAGTTCTGAAACCTGCTTAGCAGAAGTCGAAGCTACTAGCAACAATGTTTTCCCAGTACAAAACTTAACAGAAGCAAAAACAGCAGGCTCAAAAGAAGATGAAGAGATGAGATAAGCTTGAGGTGAAAGGGGTGGATCTGGAGGTAGGCAACCACAAAAGTCTGACAGATGTGCTTTACTAGAAGGGAATGTCGGCCCAGAATTGAGCAGCTCACTCAAATAAGCCAGAGAACTAGGAATACCCAGCCAATAAGGATGTTGATTCTTTCTTTGGCACCAAAATGAAAACGAAAATCTCTTCCATCTTGAGACAGAAGACTTCCTTGTAATTGGTTTTCCAGCCTCCTATAAATCCTTAAGCCTGTCCTCAGAAAATCGGTGGCTAACATGAATTAAAGTTTTGCCACCCAAAGAGTCTGGTTCAAAGTCTGTAAACTGGGGTGAATTACAGAGCCTTTGTTCTTTCTAAGTTCATATTGTGAAGTAACTTGTGATGACTGTCCTTTGGTCAGTGGAAAAGAAGTGGGGACCAAGGTTGCCTGGGCCAGGAGGGAGTTACCAACAAGATTTTTGGTTTGTCTTTCTTAATCTTAGAAGGACTTGGGGAATCAGAGGAAGTGGAAGAAAAGTATAAAGGAACCTCCTTTTCAAAGAAAGGGTCATGACGACCATTCTCTACACATGGCAGTCTGGAACAAAGCAGCCTCAGCTGTCTGGCAACGTCAGAAAGGTCTATCTGTGGAGTATCCCAATGATGGGCAATGTCCAGAAAGACCTCTCTGTTTAGCCTCAATTAATGAGGGTCTGCTCTGAATCTGCTAAAAAAAAATCTGCTAAATTATTTCTCCCCAAGGATATGTACATAACTTGGAGAAAGATTTTGTGTTAAATGGCTATTTCCCAAGCTAACGAGTCAATCTGCAGAGTTGATAAAACGTGGTGCCCCGCTGCTTGTTGATATGCCACAAAATTGTGGTGCTGTCTGACAAGAGTCGGAAGAAAATGTAGGGACTGAAAAGCTAAAATAAGGGCCTTTATGTTGATGTGGTCCTTTCTTTCCTTTTGAGACCTAAATCCCGATGTCCCTGGAATAAGAACCGCACATCAGATCCAAGGCATCTGTGAAGGAACAAGAAACAGCACTTCTGGATTTAGTGAAATCTGGTTGATATAGCATGAAAGTTTCATTCTGACCCCTGCTGGGTTAAATGTAGATTGCAATTGGAAGGTTTTAATTTGATTGTATTTTTAATTATTTAATTGTATAATTAGATGTGTCAGGTTCTTGTACTAGGTTACTTAAGGGATGATGGAATGTAAAAAATATTTTACTCCTTTAAGGGTGTTTTAGCCAAAGCACTAGAGTTTTGATTCGGGTTATCCATTTGTGTGGACTACTGGCTATTTTGTTGCTTTACACAAAACCCCCAAAAAAGGGTCTATGTTAAATCATCGAACACTTAAAAAAGCGAACGATGATTTATTGAACCCATGTAAGTGAATGCTTACAATCTCGAATGCTTAGAACAGTGATTTTTTTTTCAAGGGAAACAAAATCTCTGTTCCACAAAAAACAAACAAACAAAAAAAAAAAAATTGTAAAACATTACATAAAGTGGGGGGCTTCGTCCCCACACCCCCCTACTTAAATATACCAACTCCGAGATCACACTACAGTCACGAAAATAGCAAAGTAACGGAAGCAGCCAAGCGATTTCTTTCCCAGGGAAAGAATTTGCTTATAACCCATTTTGCTATTTTGCCTTTTCGTTCTTTCAAGTTCGATCAACACGCATTCGAAAGAATGCGTCTTCGATTATTTAATAGGAACCCCAAAAAAAAACACTGTACAGCAATCTCTGTAGAAAACATCTTAGTTTACAGAAATTCGATCATATGACCTAGATCATATGCAGTCTGAATTTCCGTAACTTCAATCTAACAATATAGCCCCCTTGTATATATCTGCATGTGTATGTGTGTATGTGTGCGTGTGTGCATGAGCTTGCTCCTTTGCAATAAATAAAACATTATTCTACCTGCAGTTTTGGTGGGTGCGTTTTTCAACAGGCTTGACTCCTCCAGTTTGCTTGTGATGAGTTTTCCTTTTAGAACTCACAGTAGATCCTTTCTACTGATTTACCTCTGTGACTGTGGGCCAAGTGGAGCATTTGTTTGCCATATGAATACCATCTATGGTACCAAGTATCTTGGGGAGGTTTGCAATGTTGTACAAGTCACATACAGGGCTGTCTGTCTCTCCTGCAGTCCTGGGGAACCATCTATGCTCCTCCACATGCAGCAACAGCCTGATATTGAGGCAATTACTATTTGTGAAGCAGATGCCTACAAAATACTGAAAGTGTTTGAGTAAGCAGCTGAAATGATTCTTTAGCTAAGACCTAAACATACCTTGGTATCCCCAAGTACAGGAAGAATATGCATGTCCACAGGCTCAGTATTAAGACAAAAATGTGATGTCCAAGGTACTAATGTTATCCCGATCCAGTCTCTAAACTTCAGTCCGGGTATGGTACATCAGCCACTGTATGAATCGCTTCCATGCTTTATCCCTGGAATTATGCGCCACCCAATCAACAAGGGCAGTAGCTAAAGAAATTAAATGCTGTTTTGTGCCAACTGCTGCAGTTGTGAACAATACTACTACAAGCTGCAATGCTGAAAATTTCACTTTGATTTCTCTCGATGTAAAGACACAAAGAGGTACAAGTATCACTGCTGACATCTATGACTCATGATTTATTTTAGTTCCTTTACTTAGACCTCATTATTCATTCATTTGGTTGTGTTCCATGTGTTTATGCACCCACCTGCATGAGCTGCATACAGCACTGTGCAAGCTGCTGCATGGCCATGCACCCACCTAATATCTATGAACTGACTTCACTCTGCATATTGCAGAGAACACTAAAAAAGGCCCTTGCATAGCACTCAAACTATGAATTCCATTCCTGCAGCTCTTAAAAACTTCTGAAGAATGTCCCAGACATCTGTTGCAGTATTACAGAGCAGATTCAAATAAAAAATAAATGCAAAGAATTATGACACCTTGCTCCTCTTGGTGTGAACTTTAAAAATATAGCATTGTCTTGAGTTAAAAAAATGAGAACCTCCTCTTCAGGTTGACCATTTTTTGTCAGCTGCTCATTCCAACTCCCACCCCACCCCATTCCACTAATGCCCAAACTGCTACTCAGACTCAGGCTGGCTTGACAGAAGTCAGAACTTTATCCCTCTATGCTACGAGCTGGACTCACAGCCACATTGATATGAAACCAGAGTTGACCATGAGCTAAAATATGGGCCCTCAAGGGGTCCAAACAGGACAAGTGAATCCATGCCCATAAAGAAGGAAGGGAAGACTTTAAAGCTATTGATAACAGTAGTAATGAAGATAATGATGCCAAGGTATCACTCGAACCTCTGAGTAGGCTCTAGATGAAGATCACACAGAAGAACCCCAGTCACTAGAAAATCTTTCTAGAAATCTAGAGTAGGACTCTTCTTTTCACACTCCCGCAGAAGGATTAACTGGCTTATTTGTGAGACTGTTGTTCTCCAAAAAGTAAAGAAGAAAGTGTATATTTGCTTTTATCACAAGGAGAAAAGGAAAACAAAAAACATTTTAGCCTGCTCTGGCAAAGGTTCAAGATAGCCAATTGATCATGCATGGTGGTCCTAGTGAAATCTTCATAGAAGACCACTCCAAATTTTTCTACATTCAGAAAGCTGCCATTAAAAGCCTTGCTCAACATTGTTTACCGTGGACAATGCACTTTGTGATAACCTAGAAAAGGGTAATGAAAAATTATAAAACAGTGCATAAAAATCTCTGCAAGATGACTTATCCTAAGCCTCATTTTTTTAAACTTGGTAGGCATCCTATATCCAAACATATGCTGATATGGTCACAGAACATTTTAAAATAAAATTAAAATCTTTGGTTTCACAACAACTACCCAAACACATTAAAACACCCTTTTCTTAAGAAGAAGCAAATGATTAGTGATACAGAACTGTTGCTACAGTTTTCACCACTACTGAGACTTGGTTTTGTAAACATGTTACAATGTACTTCTGCATGGTAGCATTTCTCACCTGCTGAACTGTTTCACGGACCATCTCAGCAGCTGGAGTAGCTCCAATATAGATCCTGGGTTCATCTTCTTCTTCTTCCTCTTCCTTCTTTATTTTAACTTTCACGGTCTCAACAACGTTAAGGATATCTACCTCCTCATCACTCTCAGGCTCTGATTTCATAAACCGATGCAGTTGTTCCAACTTCTGACAAATCTCCTCGGCTGTGCTATATGAGGACGGACACTCTATAAACGATTTAAAAAACAAACAACTGAAATGTATAAGGATACCTAACAAAGCGAAACTGGCTTGAGTACAAAAACATTGCATTGTAGAGTTCATTCCAAACTGGGCATAAACTGCAAAAATGTGGTTTTCTGAAACATGACATAATATAATGGCATTCTGTATCATCAACAAAGAACAGCAATGCTTGGAGTTATAAGTACAGTTAGATGACAGTACTTACCTCTTACTTGCCTCTTCACAAACAGAAACATGCAACGTTGTAAAACATTTCCTTACCAATGCCATGTAATGACAGGACTTTCTTTTTCACACAGTTCTGCTACCCAATGATCTTATACTACAGCAGTGCATAAATGGTTTTTTAAGATCCACCACAATAGAATCTCTTGTCTTGTCTTCTGCAAAATTGTCAGGCACTTTTCTGAAGATAGGATACTGACTTGAAGCTATTCCAAGAAAGGGAGTATCATGAATCCTAATACTCATGGGAATGAGCCTCTGGGGTTTTAGTTAAAAGCAATGTGCGGTGTGGGCACTTTGTCTTGTCTTAGCTAGACAATTTCTGGAGTGGGAAGATCAGATGGACCTTCCCTGATCTGTACTCTTAGCCCATGTTGACATGGGGGCTGAATTCAGGAAGGGAGTTCTTGACTCTGAGTACCCTGCTGTGTGACCAGATGACTGACATGCCAGATAGCCAGGAGCACAACCAAAGACATGGCAGTTTTCAAGGGTGTTCCTCCCTGATTTCGGAGTCCTCAAGTGGAGAAGACGACTAGTTAGGGGTTCAAACCCCCATCAGCCAAAGGTAAGCTGACAACTAGAAGGGTCCATGCAGGGAGGTGAGGATTTAATAATGAGCTTAAATTAAGGAAGTTTAGGACTGGACCTGGGCTCTGTGTGCCTGTACTTGAGATGATACTGCAACTTATGCCTCCAGCTGTGAGGGGTACCACATCACAGATCTCCATATGGACAGCTGTTGACAGCTGCTATCTCAGTGAAGAGAGCAATCAACCCTCTTTCAATGCCAAGTAACTGGGCTGAAACACGGCATTTGTGGCAGTTTTCAGTACTGTGTTCTTCCCTCAGACAGTACACAAGCAATGACACTGCACATCCTTGATAGTAATTGGAGAACAATATAAACAATTAAGATCGAGATATGAACTTAAGGAGATACCAAAAAATAGGTGGACACTCAGGTCAAGTGCTAATACATGGCTGGCAATATATGTCACAGCATGTCATCTGGGTGCACAGACACTATTGAATGTAGGGGTTTTCTGCAAATATGTCAAATTCCAGTAGGAATAAAAGGAAACATCCAACCTATGGTCCATTAAGGAGAGTTCTTGATGTAAAATTTAGTGATACCTACTGCATACAGTGGCACTTCAAGGAACAAAGGGGTTCCCCGAAAGAAGGGGGAGCTAAACAGAAAGGGGAAGTTAAGAAAATGAATCTCTTCCTGTTTCTTCATTGGAATTCTCTAGGGGAATTCATAATGGTTACTGCAAAGTGTACATGATGTGTACACTTTGTGGTAACCTTTTCAAATTCAAAGGCAGCTCTTATGCATAAAGATGTGCAACAAAGGGTCAGGGTACCTCCACAGCTGTGCTATATGCTAATAAAGCAGTTTGGAGGACAGGCACATGCTAATTAGCTATGTACTGTCTCACACAGAACCACGTCCAAGAAGACATCTATGCACTTAGTGATTCACAGCCGCTCCTACTATGTTTTTATAGTGAGCACAGCCAAAAGGCCAGGTTCAGCCATGGCAGTAGAAAGTAAATATCATGGAGTCTTGTGGTAAGACAGAGTTATGGAAGTGTATGCTCAAGAGCATGCAAAGGGCTGCACGTGTGAGAGTGTATGTGCACCTCCGTCTGCCTAGGAGGTAGCAGTTTGGTGGGGGGTAGAGGTGTGTGTGTCTGTATGTAGGTATATATATATATATATATATATATATATATATATATATATATATATATATATATATATATATATATATATATATATACACACACACATATATATATATATATATATATATATATATACATACATACATACATATACTGATGAATAGTTAAGTGTCAGTAAATGCCTTTGGAATGGGTGTGTTTGTAGTTGGGAAGGGGTGGCTGTCATGCTTCCACACAACCCTAGACTTATAAGCAGTGTCTGTAGCACTGGGTTTGGGGGGGGGGACTAAACACCAGGAACTACCCTAAAGACTTGTATTGTAACAGTACTTACAACAGTATGGGGATAGATGCAGTGGAGGTGGGGACAGTAGACATTAGGGATTACTCTAAAGACTTGTGCCATAATGGCAACTGCAACAGTACAGGGGGTGGATGGGAGAACAGCAGACACAAGAGATACACTCCTGCCTTAATGGTACTTAGTTATGGGGATTGGAGAGTGGGGGATCTACTAGATACCATAGACCCAAGGAGATGACATCAAATGTGGGACTACAACCTCTGTGATAGACTCCGGGGATGTTTAGAAACTCCAGAACTGGTACGGGGACTGTGCGAGTGTGTTTGTGTTTTAATGTGTATTTGTGTGTGCATATGAGTGTGTGACTTAGGGGTAAAGGATGCCTGTAATTACATGATGCGACTGCTGCAGACAAGAAACATGGGAAGTGCTGATCTGCAGTTTGTGTTAGTTGACTGTGATTCACAGACATGCAAATTAGCTGATGAGGTCTTTCCTCATTCAGGCTAACATGTCTATGAATCACAACATATCACATAATGTTGACAGGCCGTTTTTTTCTACAACCCTTAATGCATTGTAATAGGAGTGTACTGAATCCCTGGACTGATATTAAGTCCCTCTTCTAAAATCACCAAGAGTGAAATCCTTTACCCAGAAGACTGTTATAAGCCAGTTCACTGCAAAGCACCTCAGAAACTGTTCAATAGATCGGAAGATTTTTTTTTTAACCTGGTAAGTCACACCAACCTCTTTTCAGAGGTAAATCAAGATCTTTATCAAGTCTGCAAATGAAGACTAAGGCCATGAAACCCAGGATTATAGGAAGAAGTTCATCAACAGGTAACAGCTATAACCCTCTAGGTATAACTCCAACAATGTCTCAAGGATCCTTTGCTGCAATTTCAACAACAATGCCTGATGCAATCTTAGCTTCCCCCCAAAAGAAAAGGGTTCAGAAGATAATATCTGACAGGGATCGGCTAAATTCTCAAGGAATAGTGACAGTGAAAAACTAGTATGACCTGACAAGGAACTGAATGAAGAAATATTAACTTTGACAGATTCTTCAGTTAGACAGTTAATGTAGCATGACCACCCTGTATCAGGATCATCCTACAACGTTCTCAGGAAGAAGAAATAGTGCGGTGGGGTACTGCCTATTCTGCCAATAAGGGCTGTTTGTCAGCAGAGAAGTATCAAGGAACCCTGATAACCCAGTGGTTGCTGGTGAAATGAAAGAAAGGTGGACAGCCACAGGAAGCAAATTAATGCGTGGGATTACATTACAGCAGGCCAGAAACCACTCAACTGTGATCACACAGCAGCTGAGCACACTCACTTTCATTCACACTCTGCCTCAGTAGCTGCTCACATTTCTGACTGTACAAATCTCAGATGTAAGAATGTGATAAAAAATATATAATAATGGTCACTGTAATATATTTCAGCTTCTTTTACTCAATCTCACATACATATCCTGCCAAGCCACAACAAGAGTTTAACTGGGATCAAATGAAAACAGAGGTCAGTCAATTTCTTCCAAAGGCGGTCTTTGTGCCCACCAATTACAGAAATTTTATTACGGTGTAAACCAGATATCTTGCTTTAATCAAATGAATAAGTATATAAGCAATGGTCACAATAATGTACTTCATCTCACTGCTGCCAAACACAGATGTGCTCATCAATTACAGCCACTTTAATAACTAAGTACACCTCAAAACTCTGACTGTGATCAAATGACTAAATAGATAAATAATGACCGTAGTAATGCAATTCAGATTCTGCTGTCAAGACGCATGTAGTGCAACCCACTAGCTTGCATGTGTGCATGAGTGTACACACACACACACGCGTAATACACAATTACAGCTATCTTATTGACTTTGTACATTTCATCCATCCAACTATGATAAATGAATGAATAAATACATCAATAATGGCCATAGTAAGGTATTTCAGATTATTGACACATACACTGCAGCTCACTTCAATCCACCATTTTCATGTAAGACTATGCAAACATAAACATGCCCAATTAAAGCCACTTTGCTGTGTACACCTCAGATGTCACTGAATGAAAAAATACATACATTGTGATGACAAAATGCATTTCAGACTGTTTTCATATGTATTAAGTGAAACCCATTACAACCTCCAAACATACAGATATATACAACAATACAGACACTTAACAGACTGTGTTCACCTCAAGGCAGCTGCAACAAACGAATGAACAGATACATAAAGTGGTCACCGTAACGTACTTCATCCTTCTTTGAGTCAGGCACATACACTGCACTAGAGATATGCCTATTCAATTACAGACAGTTTAATGACTCTGTACAAATTAGATGTCTGAGATCAACTAAATAAATGGCAACAGAAAAGTATTTAAGCTCACTGATGCCTGTCACATGCAGTGCGGCCCACAGCAGCCGCCCTGCACATGCACGTACAAGTACATAAAATATTAAATGTATAAATGTGTGTGTGCATATATGTATTACACACACACACACACACACACACACACACACACACACACACACACACACACACACGCAATGAACTACATGCTGGCTGGCAGTGGCACCACTGAACAGAAGAATGCAAAAAATGGATTTTTCCCCTGCACTCTCTCATGTTTATTGCCATCCACAACTTAGGTTCATAGGTTCATACTAGGCTATCTGTCCTAGGGCATTTACAAGCCTAGCCAGTGTGTGTTTGGCTTTCGCTACCCCTTGGAATGAGTTTACTGTGCCCTTTTTAAGGTTATGTTTACTGTGCCTCTGTCTAGTAGTGACACAGAAGTGATCCCCGGGGTAAACCTACGATCTCCCATCCACTCGTCAAGATTTTTCTTGAAGAGAGTCAGTGAGGGGCTCTGCCTAACATGGACTGGGATTCTATTCCAGAGTGAAGGGAGCCTCTGGGTTATGAATCTGTCCCTCCAGCATGTCCTATTTATTTCTGTGCTGAGGTTCAAGTCACACGATCGCGTAGCTCTAAGAGATTTGGATTTTCTGAGGTGGAGCATGTCCATTAATTCAGGGTTGGACATGGCTTTGTACGTCGGGCATAGACCGCCTCTGAGTAGGCGGTATGCAACTGAGTACAGCTGGAGTTTCTTTAGCCGAACAGCATATGGCATCTGTTTGAGTCCCTTGATCCTCTTAGTGAGGTACTTTTGGGGTCTTTCTAGTTGCTGTAGATGTCGGGTAAGGTACAACACAAATGGGGCATTGTACTCAATTATGGGCCTGATGAGGGATGAGTAAAGGGGCACAATGACCTCCCTTGATCTAGATGTGAATCCTTTCATGATAAGGTGGGCTATATAGAAGGTCTTCCTAACCACTTCGGCAATGTGGTTGTCAAAGGAGAGGTTACTATCAACTTGGGTCCCCAGGTCCCTAATTACTTCTTCTGTACTTAATGGATTACCTCCTATGTGGTAATTTGTGGGCACTTTGTTTTTGCCAAAGGGTATAACTATACACTTTTTGGCGTTTAGTTTAAGGCCATGGCTCTGGCACCAGTTATCCGTCTCTATGAGACCCTTTTGGAGGATGCTTGTGTCAGCTGGAGAGTCAATTATGGCGCCCAGTTTGCAGTCATCTGCAAACTTGGTCAGCCACAGTCCTCCCGTGTTAGCATGTACCTCAGAAAAATATATTCCGAATAAGAGAGGTCCCAGGACTGAGCCCTGTGGGAAGCCACTTGTAACTGGTTTAGAGTCTGACATGGTTCCAGCAATTCTGACCATGTGGGTTCTGTCCTTGAGCCAGTTTGCAACCCATCTTATGACATAGGGGTTTATATTTAGGCTGGAGAGTTTGTCTACGATGCTCGAGTGGGGTATTGTGTCAAAGGCTTTTGCGAGGTCTAGGTAGGCTGTGTGGACCACCTTACCCTAATCAATGGCCTTGATGACTGTTTGAAAGAAATCTACCAGGTTCAGGAGGCAGGATCTGCCCTTGACAAAGCCGAATTGGGTAGGATCCAGTGTCTGTAGGTCCCCAATGTCTTTGTTTATGAGCTCCATAATGATCCTCTCCATAGCTTTGCAGACCAGGCTAGTCAGGCTTATGGGGCGGTAGTTTCCAGGGTCCGTAGAGACGCCTCTTTTGAGGAGTGGGACCACTGTTGCTGTACGCCATTCTTTGGGTACATATCCTGTAGTAAGGCTAAGATTGAATAGCAGCTTTATGTGAGAGTATAGCTCTTCTTGGAGTTCATGTAGCACGCAGCCCGGGACACCGTCCGGTCCCATTGATGCTGTGTTTTTTGCTTTGGAGAGGGAGGCTCTCACCTGGGCATCTGAGATGTCAGGGAGGCAACACTCTGCTGGGATAGATATTTGTCCTTTTGGGGGGGGGGGGGGAGAAGTTTGCACTGAACCTGTCTGCCAGGATGTTGGCAATGTCTGAGGGTTCAGTGTATTTTTTGTTATTATGGACTAACTCTGAGCATATCTGGGAGTTGCCACCAAGGTTTCTAACACAACTAAAGAAAGCCTTATGATTATCTTTTGTTGCTTGTGCAATTTTTCTCTCGAAAGTGACCTTGGATGTTTTTATGAGTGATCGTAGTTTTTTGCTAGTACTGATCAGAGATGTCTTCCCTTTTAGGGATTTTGCTCCATCATGTAGTAGCTTCCTCCTTCTGTTGTATAGCTTATTTATGGCTGGGGTCCACCAGACAGGACGCCTGCCTTTGGGGGAATGGGTCTTGGTTTTATTTGGGATTGCATGATCCAAGCATTCCTGAAGGTGTCCATAGAATGCGTTTATAAAGGATTCAGCAGATAGGGCCGTTGTTTCCACTGGCCTGGGGGCCTTGAAGGATTCCACTTTGGTTTTAAGAAGTGTGAAGTTAGCTTTTGAGAAGTTCTTCACTGTGGTCTTTTGTGCTGGGGGTGGAGGCGGGATGTGGATTTCTAGTGAGATTAATTTATGGTCCGATCTTACCAATGAGGGGTATACTTCTGGTATGGAACATTGTGTCCCCATGTTGGTGATGATCAGATCTAGTATGTTTTCCCCTCTTGTGGGAGTGGTGACCAATTGTTCCATAGCATTTGAGTTTACGAATTCTAGGAACCTCTGGGCTAGGGTGTTGGGGCTTGAGTAATGCTCCCAGTCTATGTTTGGATAGTTGAAGTCCCCCAATATGATGGTGTTTGGAGAGACCTTCAAATTCTCCAGTGTCTTCAGGAAGGCCGAGTGGGGTTCCTGAGTTTGACAGGGTGGTCTGTAGCATGCTACAAACAGAAAGGCAGTTTTGCCCACTATTAGTTGCACATGGATGGTCTCCGATGCTTCGTGCAATGCCACTAACCTGGAGGTGTGGGTGTCCTTGATGAATATGGATACTCCCCCTCCTTTTGTGGTTCGGTCTGAGTTTTGGGGCTGAAAAGCATGATAGGAGGTATAACCTGGTAGTGCTGGGGTGCTCTCGGGGGCCTTGAACCAGGTTTCTGTCACTGCACAGACATCGATGTTCTCCATACTAAGGAGGGCTTCGAGAGCGTGCATCTTGAGGTTTAGATTTCTGGCGTTGAGCAGCATTATCGTTAGTTTCTTTCTACTTGTATTGTTTAAGGAGGTGGGTTTGTCTTTTGAGCCTTGCCTAAAAAAGGCACTATGGGGGTTGCAAGAGCCTTTGCCAATATCCGAAAGCCCAGGGGTGACAGGTGCAAGCCGTCCCTTGCGAAGCAACGTGGCTTGTCGAGCATGTCATCCCAGGCAGACAGATACTGGATCCCCTTTGAATGACACCAGTACTTAAGCCAATTGTTGAAATTGATCATTTTGTCTTTATACTGAGGCATCATTCTTGGTGAGGGTAAGATGCTGCTCAAGGTCAGGGTCATACCGGCCTGGGCTACATGATCAGAGAGCTCCTCTATGTCTCTTTTCATGTAGTCCAGGGAGGTATCTCTCAGGTCATTCACACCAGCATGGACAATGACTGAGTCATACTTGTACTTGCTTTGGAGTGACCTGAGTGCTTGTGTTATGTGGCGAATTCTAGCGCCCGACAGGCAGCTCACTGTGACCTTTTCTTTGTTCAGCCTGGTGAGCGGGACATCAGTGTGTCTGACTATAGAGTCACCTATTACAAGTGTATCAGGTATGTTGTTGAGCCTTAAGGGCTGTGGCTGTTTGGCACACTGACTTTATGAGCTATGTGTTGCCTGCATTTTGTTTTGGGGTAGCGGTCGCTTGGGTGTCTGCTTTGGAGGTCTCTGCTGTTTTGGCAGATTTTTATTTAGAGCCTCCGAGTATGTTTTTGTGTGTTTATGTGTTTGGTCTGCAGTTGTGGTAGGACTATGTGAGACTGGATTTGTGGTGTGTGTGGTTACCTTCCCCTCCTGACTGGTTACGCTAGTACTGGGTCGAGAGAGCTCAGCCTCCAGTTTGGCTATATGGTTGCATCTCTCACATATATTTGTACTTGTTGGGAGGAGGAGAGGGTTGTCTGTGTACATGAGGCAGTTGTAACATTGCCTCAAGATTCCCAGATTCACCAGCTGGAGTGGAGAGGAAACCAGTAACTGACCTTTGGACATGCTAGAATAGTATAGGGAACTCCTTTGCAACTGAATCAGAAAGGACCAATAGGGGATAAAGTACTCAAGGGGAGTACATGAGGATGTAGTGCTTATTTAGATTATTGATTAGATTAACTGCTACTCTTTCACTTTGTTTCAGACTGCTTAAGACACCAGTCAGCAACCTCAGATTCAGCCAATAGGAAATGTGTGTTTGTTGCTTTGTCTAGCAGCCCAACCAACCCCGCCTACCTCTGAAGTTTTATTTCTGTCCTCCCAAAACGGCAGGAGAAACTGTAATAAGGTGCAACTGCTTTACTCTCTATAAGAGGGTATGCCTAAATGTATGGCTGTTTAGGAAACGAGCCATATAAGTAAGACAGTTTTTTTTTAGCAGAAATCAGAACTCTGACCTTGTATAAGCATTAATTATGTTCAAGTAAAAAAACTGGGAAGTCAGCTATTTAAGATAAAACAAATGAATAATAATATATATATATATATATATATATATATATATATATATATCTTAAAAGCTTTTTTCTTCCATTTGTATGGACTGAGGTACAACAACCAGAACAACTGGTTGCCCAAAGACTTGCAAATGATTTATAGCATTTGTCTAAAATTATTTCTGGGTTTGTCAAAGAGTCTTGACATAAAAATATGAGAACGCTGCCTGGAAATCCTTTAGGGAGCTCTTATTTCAAGAGAGATAAAAGAAGATCCATAAAGACCTAGAAATCAATGTCAGACTGCACAAAGCAAGAAACAGACCTGCTGAATGGGAATGTATTGAATAAGATGAGAAGTTCCAAAGCGCAAAAAAGTTTCTCCATATATAGTGCAGTATTTTAAGTACACCAAATACTTTATGTGATGCAATTATTAAAAAAAATGAAAAAGCACTGCTTGCTAGGGCTGGTGGGCTTGGCTTTAAAGCATTTCTATGCCAGTTGTAAACAGTATGTAAACAATAATTTTTCTTTAACAGCAAACAGGTAATGATATGTATTAGAGGGCAAATTTTTCATTGCTGGGGTAATTATGAGAAATTATGTAATTTCATCTTGCAAAAAATGTTTTCTTAACCATGTACCAGATTGACTAGATTTGTAAGGGAGAGGTTCACCATCCTCGATTAGAGATCAAGTGTATACTGCTGGTGTGCCTCATTTGCAGGTGAGTCCTCATGACTTTTGTATCTAGTATATTTTACCCACTACAGTATACAATACACACAACACCTGCAAAAGTCTAAATGACTCCTGAAAATAACATTTTCTACTCAGCTGGGTTATCTTCAGTGTAAATGAGACATCAAGTAAAAGTGATGGCAAAAAACTGACTGTTTGTGTGTGATAAAGCAATAAAGATGCAATGAAGGCATATCTCAAAAGACAAAGTTAAGGATGGGCACAATATAAAAGACAGTGGCTGTCAACCAATCTCAGACCAGACACAGGTCACCTCTTAGAAGTCTGTAGGATACAGAGTATAGTTACAGGGCTATGAGTTGTCCATATAGGACATGCTGTTTACGGCTTATATCCTTTTAGTAAGGTATCTCCGTGGGCATTCCAGTTGTATGTGTCTGGACAGCCACATGCCAAAGTTGCCATTACATTCCATGACTGGCCTAATGAGGGCTGAGTAGAGGGGGGCACTGACATTACTAAATCTAGACGTAATCCCTTTTATAGGCTGTGCCATATAGAAGGACTTTGTCACAACAGGCACATGTTGACCAATCTCAGTGTTCACTACAACTCCTGTAGAGCTGTGGCTTACTGTAAAACGTTTCACTTTCAAAGCTGGAAAGAGCAAGTGCACAAGAAAGGAAAAACTCCAAGCAGCAGGCTGCTCTTGGTGGGAAAGTATCGGCAGCAGTCCTCCATAGCTATGTGGGTGCAGGATGGATTACTGAGTCACCTTAGGAAATTTGAATACGACTGGAAAATGGAAAAAATCACTCTTGATTCAAACAATTGCTGCACAGGTGTAATACCAGGTGATACTATTTTCTAGTACCAAAATAAGCTTCACTGGGGCAACAGGAAAATTGTGATAGGCTACTCAGTTGTCTGCTGGACTGCAAACAGTAAATACCTATGAACCTGTGAACAAGTACATGTTACACAGCAGCAAAATAAAATCACAGAGACACATGCAGACTTACCTGGTTCACTGTCAATCTGCGTCAGAATGTCTTCTAATGACTCCATGTCATTCCTCACTGCTTCAAGGTCTGGAGGAGTGTAGCCACGCTGGCGACACCACTGGACAATGTGTTTGGTTTTAAGAAAACTTACATCTGTAAATCGTGGACACTTCTCTACAACACCAAGAAGAATTCTTCTGACGGTCACTGCACGTTGCCACTAAAGAAAAACAATTGGGACAATGAAATATATAGCTAATGTTTCAGCCTGTCACAGATACAAACAGACATTGGGTATACAAAATCTGTGATTCACTCAAGTCAAAGCTGCTAAAACAAAGTGAGAGAAGTAAACATATTTCACTGAAATTCTTATACATGTAATTTCTGAACTGGGATAGAAAAAAACATTATTACAATTTTGGATTTTCTACAGTTATAAATTATTTCTGGTCTTAAGTATTTAAGGCATTAATTCACACCATGCAGTTGTTACTCGGTAAACCTCTATTCTTTTAGCAAAAAGCTTTACAACCACAATCTGAGCTTGAATATTACAGAAAACAAATACAGATTATATGGAACCCTTTAAAAACTCTGTAAAGCCCCGCACACAGAGCTATTTACCACAACACACAGAACAGGCGATGGATACATATCATTCCGACAAGTATCTGGGAATATGGCTAGACCTAGCACTGAATTTCCTACACTATATCCAAATCACTAAATCAAAAGTCAACAAAGTGCTATTCTAGGCCATGAAAATCCCACACTTTTTATCATCTACAGTTAGTGCAGCCACAGGGAAAGGAGTGCCACTTCCTCAGCTTGAATATGGCCTTCCCACAGTTGCATCTGCTGCCCATAAAAACCATACGACTTAGCTTTTCCAATATACTTTTAAAATGCTTTAGTATTTCACTTGCTCAGTGGTGCAGCGGTTAGCATTGCTGCCTCACAGCAAGAGGTTTTCCAGTTCGATTCTCCGCTGGGGTGCCTTCTGTGCAGAGTCTGCATGTCCTCCCTGTGGTCGTGTGGGTTTCCTCCAGGTGCTCCGGTTTCCTCCCACATCCCAAAGCTGTAGGTGGATTGGACACTCCAAATTGGCCCTAGGTGTGAGTGTGTGCATGCATGTGCCTTCTGTGGAAGGTCGGGTGCCGGGCTGGCACCTCGGCACCGTAAAACTCCACTGCCAATCATGAGCGGACAGGTGATCCGCTGTGGCGACCCCTAACCGGAAAAAGCCAAAAGAAGAAGAAGATAGAACATCTGTAGGTTCATTAACCTTTCAGCTAAATGAGAACATCACTGCACTACTTTAGAAAAAGCCAAGTCTACCCATATCAGAAAGGGCAACATTCCTCATGGGTTCACTGGTCTTTAAACTGTTAAAACAAAACTTTCCATTTATTTCAAGTAGGTTCTATGAATGGCAACCTCCTAACTATAGATTAAAAGCATTAGCAGCATTCACTTCCCACTTACAGGCCCCATAAATTACCTTATCCAGCATCAACCATAGTTCCTCTCTTATTGCACCAAAAATCGGGGGGGGGGTCTATTTCCAACAAAACAACATCCTATCAATCTTTTAAAACGTTGAGACATGAGCTAAGAAGCAAACTTTTTAAAACCAGCACACTGAAAGCTATTCCAAAACAGCATAAGTACACAATAGACTCTTCAGGTATTCATTCTACTGACTCCAACAAGCTCTTCAATCCCACCTACTCTATTCAACCAACTCCAGTCTCCTCCTCCTACAATTCTTTGCCTCTTCAAACATATGCACTCTGTTCTTCCCTCCCCTCCCTCATTTTCCAGTATCTCAACATCTATCTCTCACCCACACTGCAACTTAATCTCTATCCGACGAACAACCTTTTAAATCAAGTAGTCCTGATTTCAATGCTTTACTTTTACTGCTGCTTTCATTACTGCAATCTTCTACATACTACATTTAGCCACCATTGTAATGTATAACCTGTAACTTATTTCAACACACTAAGTAAAAAAATAAATTGTACCTAAATATACTTACTATGCCTCTGTTTCTGATGTTCCAGCCTCCCTTTTTCCTGCTAATTCCCACTTTGTATCTCAGCTATGCTGTGATGTCATATGTGGGTGCCGCAGTCCGACAATTACAAAGAAAACAAAGCACTTTGCAGTTAATGTTCAAGGTGATGCAATACCCTGACTCCATGTGCAAAAAATGGAAAAAAAGGGGTTGTGGAAGAATGGATGGATGCAGACTACTTACTTATATCAGTACCCAATTCTTTCCTTTATAACACTGCTTTCCAACAGGCATGGACTGATGCTCAGTTTAAACAACAGCAATATATAGCTTTTCTCCACCATAGAGATGAAGAGACAGGCATACACTCATGACTTAATAATCTTGAATGAAACTGCATATCAGAAACTTTTATATAAATGTTAACATTCACTAAAGTATTACAACTACATAAGAAGCTATTGAAAGAGCTACACAAAAGGAAATGGTATGTAAACTTACTCCCCATTGGATGACCTAAGAAGGTACCCAACCCTGGTGGGTCTATGACTGGGTTTCTCCTCTCTTCCATTACAACTGGTTATTTTTCCCTCTGAAGTTTATCTGTCTTACACTAGTACAAACTGTGATGTCATGTGCCACAGTGCCCCTTTGTCCCTAAGCCCACCAGTTCAGAATTAACTACTGAAGATTTTGCATGTATTCTGCTTACAAGAATTTATATGTATTTAAAAATGTATGTGCTTGACTAACTTACACAGCAAATCAAACAGCAGCTGCGGGACAGAAGGACCATGCAAGCATGCTGTAATAGGAGGAGGGTGTCTGTGAGCCACTAAATGGGATGTCCTTGTAAATCAAATGACACATTAAGAATGAAACTCTTCTAACACTGAACACCCCTCCCTGCTGAATGTACAAGTGAGAAGAACCCAAAAACCGGTAAAATGACCAGCCTATAAACAGCCACAAAACAGTCAAGTGAAAAAAGCTCAGAAGTCTGAGTCCTGAAGTAACAAGGTATCACAAAATCCCAACTGTTAGAGTTACAGTACAGGTACTGATGAAAGATGAACAGATGACACAGTGGTCAGATCACAGATGTCTGCAATGCAAACATTCTTGAAGCAGATGTAGCTCATAATACTGAAAACTCAAAATATTGAAAACTTTTTAATGCAAGGGGGCATGCTCCTCATGCTAATTATATATATCAAGTCCGGGAATGGCACAAAAGTGGGGAAAGGGCAAAATCCCCTTTTGCAAAATTGTATGTTTAAAACATTTTGAGTTTCAATATTAAAAGTTTCGAGTAAAATGAAGAACACCCATTGAACCAAGCACTGAAAATGGACATGCCCCTGAGTGGCCAGTGACCACACGATTTTTCCAGTAGGCAGTGGGCCTCCTGACAGCAAAAGATGACAATTAGCGTTTAACTTGGTCACTATTTGCTTGGCAACTGCCACACCTTCGCTCCCTATATTAAAATAGACAAATAGCTTTTCTCTCTTTCTAATCTCATGTATCTGGCTTCAGTTGACACCATTCAGATAAAATCTGAGTTAATGGTGGATGTCCACAATGAGAAGGAGTGTTTGTCTCCTGGTTTCTGCATCAGCACAGAAAACAAGAAGACAATTCTAATATCATGCTTGATTGGAACCTTGGATCCATTCCAATGAATACCTTATCCTTATGAAAGTTAAGATAAGGTGTTCTACTCAGGAAGGCCTGCAGCTCACAGAGCTCACAGATGCTGTGAGTAGAGGTGATGGAAACCAGAAAAGTGCTTTCCAAGATAAGAACTTCAAAACCACTGAACCAGGAGGTTCAAACACGAAAAAGGCAATTATGAGATGAGGTTTAGATCTCATGGAGAGAAGGCTGAGTCTTCAAAAAAAGACAGACATGCAGAACTGTGTTTGCTGGATTGTACCTACCGCTGACAGTATATCCTGCAACTCCTTTGAAATAATACTCAAACAGCTGGTTCTAGGCCACAATCCGACCCTCTATAAGGTCACAGGGTAAAGACAGTTGACACAAGCACAAAGACCAAACAATAACTACAGTTCAGATAATACAGTTGCTTGAGACAGAGTCAGGATCACCAGTAAGCTGACAGATCTGGGGGTGTTAATAGGTACCAACTCTAACCAAATGAAGGAAGTCTTCCACTTAATTGGCACGTATGTCAGGCAGGAGGCAGATGAAGAGATCAGAAAGTAGACAGCAAGATCAAGGCCCTTTAGATATAGACATCTGTCACTTCAACTCTGGGTGCCTCTATGGCTGTAGCAAGGAGAGTTTCCTGTATAATTAGGAACCAGAGTGTCTGAAAGCGCACCATTCTCAAACACCAGAACATATTTTTTTGTCTTTCAGTCATTCATTTTCCAATACTTGTACAGGTTTGGAAAATTAATGACTGGATTATGGGGAGCTGGAGCCTATCTTTGCCATAGCGGAATCCATTGTATGACACAGATGCCCTATTTACGGAACAAGATGATAACTGTTTCAGGATCCCCCAAGTTATGCATGCATTCAAGGCACTACACCACAGGTACAAGTAGGATTCTATCAAACTACAAGTGGGTGTTAATCTGAGAAGTGCTTCCCTGGACTATATGAAGAGAGTCATTGTTAATCTCTCTGAATATGCGTCTCGGGCATGTATGTGTCCTGCACTGAACAGCATTCCACCTTCAACAAGGATGATGCCACAGTATGAATAAAAGATGTCGGACTCCAACAACTGGCTAGGTTTCTGCTGTCTTTCCAGGTAGATTAAATACATGTCAGAATGGGAGGACATGGTTAGCAGACCATTTTGCTTTGCAAATGATGTCAGCACCTGTATCCCCTAGGATTCCAAACACTGGCTAAAACGTTATCCACTCCCTTATAGCCTTTTACAGGAAATGCCAAACTGACAAGCCTACCAACATCGCAAATAAAATGCAAAGAAACCTAAAGGTGCTGCTGCTCAATGCTAGAAGCCTAAATAAGAAACTCCATACCATACAAGCTCTCAAATCACTATGGAGAATACAGACATCTCTGCTGTTACCGAGACATGGTTTAAATCTACAGAAAGTACTCTGGCAGTGCAAGCCTTCAGTGGCTTCCACATATTTAGACCATCAGCTGCAAAGACAGAGGCAAAAAGTGGGAGGAGTCTCACTCTATATTAACAAGCATAACTCTACATTGGTTAAACAGGACAATGCCCTGGAATTTATCCACCTGCAAATCACCATAGATAAAGTCCATACCATATCCTAGCCAATTATAAGTCATCCACTTTGTCCCTCGAGTCCCTACTCACCATAATGACACATCCATGCTGTCTGATTTTCATCTGGTTCAACATATGGGAGGTCAGAACCAATGGGATCTGACCTTGGCATTGACTGCGAAGATTCCATGCTTCCAGGGCACTGACTCCTACCCTACCCATAATTTCCTGAACTCCACCTTAGTACCTCAGATGGAGTTTGCCTCCTACAGTACAAATCAGTCATAGTTACGACAATACATAAGAAAGCAGAAAACTAAGTACAAGGAAGGAGACAGGGAAGCAGTCACACAGGACTGTTCACAGACAAGAGTATGGTGTAAAAACTACTCGATCATCTTGAAGCTGCATGAGTCAATTTGGTATGGGGACACGAAGAAGGAAGGATGAAAGTACAGTTTTGCACCTACCATAAATGTAGATGTTCGAGTGCTAATACAGCTGCAGTCATAACAGATGGGTTCTCCTGCCGTCAGGCGGGTCCTCGGTCGGCCGAATTCCAAAGTCTAGGTCTGGCGTTGGTTGTTGTCACTTCTTCCCTGACGTCAGTGCGACAGGGGTATAAAGGAACCAGCCGACGCCATTTTCTCCAGTCTTTCTTCGCGCGGTGCCCGAAGCAGAAGCAGTTCGCAAGTGCTGGTCAGCCAGCTCCTGAGATTACGAAAATTTGGAAACCGAAGTCTTCTTAAAAGCTAAGTACCCCGTTGGGGAAACTTTTCTTGCCTCAGACCATTGTCAGACAAAGTTAATAATTGTATTTCTTGTGGGAAGCAAATACCGCATAAGGATTTCCATTCCCTCTGTATACCTTGTTTAGGCCCAGACCACGACGTCTCGGTCTGTCGCTTTTGTGCTACATTCAACAAACGCACTATTAAGCGTCGGGCGGAGTTCGCCCAGCATTATTTTGGGAAAGCATTTAACTACACTATGTGGTCAGATACTGCGACTCCGGTTTTGTCTAAAAAACGCAAAGACAAGGACCGACACACGAGGTCCGCGGCCTCTACTGGCACCACGCCAAAGCCGACTACACGTGGTCTGGTTCTCAGCGAGGCGCCTACGCAGCCCCTGATTACCGACGACACATCTTTGACGGTGTCTCCTGTGCCCGAGGTCGCAGGCTCCTCGGCCCACACCCAGACTACAGATACCGAAGCCACTCTTGGCGCTGAAACACAGAATGTGGACAGGTCCACCTCCACTCAAGGTGTCTTCAGACCTTCCTCTTCTTTCTCCATCAAGGCTTTCACAAAGTCTAAAGCAACCATGCACTCTAAGAGACCAGCTACACAGGGCCCATCTCCAGGCCCCATGCCTAAGAAACAGATGCTTAAAATGGCTGAGGATTTAATTACTCTAATCAGAGGTTCTCAGCCCCCACCGGACAAAAGGCCCAGAGTGGAGGAAGATTCCCCCTCCTCTGATCAGGGCTCCATGATTTCAGAGCACTCTGATGATCAGGAACAGTCTTACTCCCCTTTTGAAGACTCTGATGCGGAGGAGTCCATCCCTTCTGTATCCCCCCCTGAGGATTACTCATTTGGGGAAACTTTGCATACCTTAAGGAAACACTTCCACTGGGAAGGCCAGGATTATTCAGATTCCAAGAAAAGGCTCAGGGAATTTCTCTTGTTACCCCAGCACAGGCCTCTGGCTATACCTCCTGTCTTGGACATCCTAGATGATGTTTACTCGGAGGCCTGCTTTAACCCGGACTCTCTACCTCCAGCTCCAGTTAAGCCTGACCGGTACTACAGGGTTCCTGACTCGCACCAATTTCTATACAAAAGCCATGCTGCTGACCCAGAAACCATCTCACAAGGCCCCAAGGGAGTTAAGGCCTCCATTGCCAAAAATCCATTGCCTTCCGAGAGAGATTCCAGATCCTTAGAAAGGTGGAGAAAAAAGGTATATACCTCAGCTACCTTATCCACGAGGGCCTTAAACTGTCAGTTTCATATGCTAAAATACCAACAGTTTTTGTTATCACAATTGAAAAGTAAAATGTCACAACCTGAACAACCAGACTTGAAGGAGTTGCAGGATTTGATGCATAGTGCAGAACAAGTGGGTAAGCATACCTTACAATGTGGTTTTGATGCTCTAGAGTAGACGTGTCCAACCTGCGGCCCGCGGTCCGCATGCGGCCCTCAGAGCTCTTCCATGCGGCCCTCAACCTCTAACTGCAACATCGACATACGCATGCCCCAAAACACGTTTTTGTTTGGTGTTTTTCGCTCCCGTGACCTGTAATGCTAATGTCAGTGTGTGCATGCACCAAAGCATCCTTCTAGTTTTGTTTTTGAGCGAAAAAAGGGTCAGTGTGTTTACGCCATTATTTTGCACCGAACAATCGTGTGTGTGTGTGTGTGTGTGTGTGTGTGTGTGTTCTCGCTGAAGTGGGACTCATGTATGGATTTGCTGCTGTTGCCTTTGAAAGGGACAGCAATTACCTGTATTAATAGGTAAGTACGGAGTGAGTGAGTGCATGCATGAAAGCAGAATTGTGTGCGTGAAAGTAGAATTTAAACTTCTATGGTTGAGTAATTACAGCCTTTGTCAAAAAGTTCAGACAAATTCCAGGACAGACAGTATGGATGCAGAAAATGGGTACAAACCCTTGGAAACTGCCCAAGTAGAAAACCTTTTCCATTTGCTGTGATGCACCTTTTTGTAACTGGCTTTTGGGAAGCTGATATAATCCTAACAACTGTAGTTGGAAGCTTGGCATCTCTAGCTACATTCAAAATTGTGGAAACCAAGTAGTTAGCTTCATAGTGGTCTGGTCCGAGAAGGCAATATGTATAGGTGAGACAGAAGATCTGAATACTGATCTAGCATCCATGGGTGATATACTAGCAGAAGCCACAGGAAACCATGTTTGTCAGGGCCAGAAGTGGGCAATGAGAATTACCCTGACCTTGCAACATCTAGCTTTCTGGATGAATTGTTTCATGAGTGGTAACGAAGGAAAGGCATAAAGGAGACTCTGGTCCAAGTGTGGACCAGATCATCCCTCGGTGACTGACCCTGTAGAGAAATCATGGCAAAATAACTGCTGCACTTGTTCTTGAGGTAGGAGGCAAACATGCTGAAGCAAGGTTGGCACCAGCGATGAAAGATTAAGGTTGCCACGGTTGGATTGAGGGACCACTCATGGCATCAGGATAGTCCTGCTCAACCTGTTCGCTAAAACACCGAATAACTCTGGGATGTGCATTGCTATCCGAAAGCAGTGCGAAGATATCATCCATTGCCAAACTCTCGTGGTCTCTTGACATGGAGGATAAGAACTGGTTCCTCCTTGTTTGTTGATGTACCACATTACTGCCATGTTATCCATTTGTATGGGAAACACACCCTGATGAGGACATCCTGGAATGCCTGGAACACTAGGAGGACCACCCTTCTCTCCAAGACAGCGATGCAAAAATTAGCCTCAAAAAAAGCTGACCATATACCTTGGACCATCTTTCTTTTGAAATGCCCCCACACCCTAAAAGGGAGGTGTCTATGGTTATTGAAGGAAAGGTTATCCGCCAAGTGATGTGTTATCTGCAAATCATTGCGAGTCAAATCTTTGCAGGTAATGAGTGGAAATTCTGACATTACTGCACTACTAGGGTTCACTGAAGCACTCGTAGTACCAGGCCAGTGGAACCATTAGAATTGTGGATGCCAATAGCCCTAGTAGTCACAGAATCAACCATGCCAGGGGAGAGGGATGATGAATCATTTGCATGGCTGTTAGATGTAAAGCTGTAACCTTGGGATGAGAAAGACTGACAATCTGTAGAACTGTATTGAGGTGGCATCCTATGAATTCTGTTTGCTGGGTTGATATCAACTGGTACTTGGGGAGGTTTGTTGTTACTCCTAAGTCCAGTAAACAATTGGAGCACAAGATCCAGTTGGTATAGTAGCAGAAATTCAGAAGCAGCTGTTAGGGCCAGTCGTTAACTCATTCACTCCAGCTGAGCTCAGGAAGTTTGCACTGTAACTTCCAATGGGTGGAGGCTAAGTCTTTTCACAGAATCAAATTATGTCCTCACATTTCAAACAAGTGTTCATATCTTTGGAACCATAGGGGTTATGAAAGAAGTATAAATGGCAAATTTTTCAGTACAGTTTTTATAGTGGTAGTATTTTTTAGGTTCTAGGACTTCAACTGAATTTTATAAGTCACAGTAAACACAGTAACCATTACATTTGTAATATTTTGTAAACAACAAAAATATCTCAGCCACCACTCAAGTTATACACATACTGTTAGCAACATTTTATTCATCTAGCTGAGAGAGCTTTCATATGAGGCTAGCACTAGACAGAGGTCAAATATTAATGCAATTGAGTTTGCCACTGTGTAAGCTTTAAGATTACATCTTTTAAAACATTGTACATAGCATGGTTTTGGAATTATCGATGCAAATATGAACAAGGAATATTTAACGCTTAGAGGCGTCAGTAGGAGTTAACTGCAGATGCACCTGAAGGCATCACTTGGATGGAATGAGCACCCACAAATCTTGAAATGTTTTGCCAGGCCTCAGGGTGCCAAGAGAAGCATCCCTGACTGCCTTCAGAGTGCAGCAGTCAAGCTACCCTTCTGAAGTGCTGATAAGGCCTCTCAGTAAAAGGACCATGGAAGTTCTGATTATTTGGTCCACCTCTGCCTCTTGGGCGACATCCACTGCTGCATAGCTACATTAGAAGTTGACTGTAAAGTAGAAAGCTGGGAGTTCTTCTTCTTCTGAACATTCACAGGCAAGACTCCAGAGAGAGACTTGGAGAAACGTCCTTCCATATTACTGTTGCAGTATTCCTTACAGTAGGGATTCCCTCACCTACGGCAGTCTGATGTCCAGCCAGTATACTAAAGTCTTAGGTTGTAACAGGGATGTTGTACGTCACATGTATGCTCCCCATGCGTGGTGTAGGGTATAAAGGTGATGTATGCATGTACCATCCTCAGAACTTCTTTGCCAGTCTGAATGCCATCTTCGATTGTCAGTCTGAATGCTCTCTCATCTGCTGGTTGCCAAGCCATTTTCAGATAAGTGCCCCATTGGGATTTTTCTTCTTATTTTACTTTTTGTTGGTTGTTGGTTGACATGTCATCCAGAAAGGGGAAATGTCAGTGTGGGAGACAGATTCCCCATAAGAACCATCATGAGCTGTGTTTGTTTTGCTTAGGTGCTTCTCATGACCACACATCTTGTTCTATTTGTCAGGTGTTTGTCCCAAAAAGTTTACATAGTTGGCTGTCCTCTTTGGCTATTTACCTAAAGAACCAATGTCTTAAATTGTTGGCTCAGCATATTATGGCAGAATCGACCCGACAGTCAGCCGTCCATGAAGACAACGATCACAAAATTTTAGTCGGATTCTTTTGTTCTACTGCCTCCACCAGACGTTTCTCTCAAAGCAGGTGAAAGATCAGAGGACCGCACATTTTTTCAGTCAGATTCCTCTGCCACGACTGCTTTGGAGGATCTGCAGATGTCCGTTTTGGATGTTCAGGGGGAATATGATAGGTTTTATAAGGTGCTTGATGATTACAAATTTATTTACAAATGTCCCTCAGCTGACCTTTCTGTTATTTCTATCTCATCTAATAAACCCTCTAAGCTTTTGCCTTCTACTACGCAGCGACCCCCTGATAAGGACAACAGAACTATGCAGAGGTTGGGTAAAAAAAAGCATATATTGCTGCTACTCTGCCCTTCAGGGCTGTCAATTATCAGACTCATATGTCCAGATATATTCTAGCCTCTCATCTCTCAGGCTTTTCAGGTTATGTCGGATCTTCCTGAATCTGAAGGGAAGGCTTTGGCCCTCTCTTTTTTAGGGTCCTCTTCTCAAGTAGCCGCCATTCCATATATATAGTTATGATGCAGCTAATGCCTCATCTAGAGCTGGTGCTTTTGGTTGAATGTAAATGAGCCTTTACCTGATGATATGAAGGCCAAGCTGATGGATGCTCCTCTTAACAATAAAAATCTCTTTGATTCTGCTGCTGTTGATGTTTTTAAATCTCTTCAGGATAAGGGTTAGGCTACGCAGGCAGTGAAACATCTTTTTGTTTTCCCTGTTCCCAAATTCCAGAAGAACTATCCTACTAAGTCTGCTTTTGTCTGTAGACAGTCTCGCCCTCCTCCCAAAAGTAAAAAGGTTGTTAGAAGTGCTCCTCCTGATAAGTCTACTCAAGATTCCTACTGCTTAGAAGCCTCTTTTTCTAAACAAGTCAGGTTCTGTCTATCTTCCTTCCTCAGCCAATTCCCTCTATCTATTCGTCTTTCCCTGTCCCTTCTAAACAGGTTACAGATCACTCAGGACTCTGAGTTCTTTCCATCATCTGTCAGGGGTATTACATGGTTTGGAAATCCCTTCCCCCTGTTTGGGTATTCCTCAACCTCCTCAAGAACAGCTGCCCTTTTGCAGATGTTTTTCAGAGTCTTTTGTCTCAAGGAACCATCCAAGCAGTTTAGACTTCTCAAAAGGGAAAGGAACTGAAGCGTTTCTCCCAGGGTCTCCGCTGAAAATTGGCTTCGTTCCAAGTTGGACTTTACCAGTAAGCAAATGTTAAATAAAAAAATGTTAAATAAATAAATTTTATTACAGAATGTTTCTGGTTTCCAGGAAATAAGACACCTGGAGACCCATTGTGGATCTGTCTCAGCTCAACACCTTTCTGAAGATTCCTTCCTTTTGAATGTTATCCCTTCAAACCTCATTTCCTCTTCTTTTTCTTCAGGCTTTCCTAGTCTCTCAGGATCTTTAGGATGCCCATCTCCATATTCCTATTTATCCCCTTTTCAGGAGGTTAAGTTTCTCTGTTGCTTCCTTGCATTTTCAGTTCTCTGTTTTGCCCTCTGGCCTCTCTACTGTCCCACGGGTCTTCACCAAATGCCTCACTCCTGTGATTGCTTTCTTATTTGGACAACTTTATTCAGGCTTCCTCGCCAGAGATTTTGCTTCAGCATCTTCACTATACTATTTGTCTTCTGCAAAACCTAGCGTTTACAGTAAACTTCCAAAATTCCTTCCTGATTCTTTCACAGGATCATGTTTTTTGGGTGCAGTTTCCAGACCATTCTAATGCTGGCATTCCTGTCTCCTCCCAAGGCTTTGACTACATTCTTTCAATTCCTTCTTTGTCTTCCATTACAGAGCGTTTCTAAGGGCTCTGGGATACATGGCTTCCACCATCCCTAGCCTTCCTTTGGACAGACTTCATATAAGAAAGCTTCAGTGGTTCCTAAAGTCAGTCTGGCTTCAACATTCTCATCCTTCAGACTTTTCAGTTCCTCTTCTCCCATGTCTCAAGTTAGAGCTTCAGTGGTAGATTCATCAACTATCCCTCAACCCAGGGCTTCCTTGTCAGTCTCCAATCCCCATTCAGGAACTTTTATCGGATGCCTCAGACGCAGGGTAGACAGCTTCCTTCAGCCCTCGGAAGGTTCAGGGCCTTTGGTCTCTTTGTCAAAGGAAGGACTATATCAATAACAAAATGATGAGAGCTCTTTTTCTGTCTCTTTACGCCTTCCATTCTCTTTTCTTTTCAGGGCCCCTCAAAATCATTAAAGATGGTATCTTTTCTCCCAGGGCCTCCACTGAAAATGGGCTCTTTTAGGCCCAGTGGACTTTCCCGGTAAACAAATGCAATAAATAAATAAAATATCATAGTGATGTGGTACATGAACAAGTAAGGAGGGATAGAGTTTTACCTCTTGTGCAGGCTAGCTCTTCTGGTTTGGGTTCTTGCTGCCCTTTATTAGGTGACTCTTTAGGCTGTTTATATTCCTTCATATCAGAACACTGTGGCAGACTTTCTGAGCAGGTCCATAACACAGACTCATGAGTGGATGCTTCACAGAGATGTGTTCTGGACATTGCCCATCAGTGGGGTACTCCTTAGGTAGATCGTTTTGCCTCCCCTCTAAACAGACTTCTTCTCTCTTGCACCAGAGTCCCAAGTCCTCTGGTTTGGAAGGTGGAAGCCCTATCTTTTTCCTGGAAGGGGATGTTTCTTTATGCCTTACTTCTCCTTCCTCAGATACCATAGGTCTTATTCAATATAGAACAAGACTGTCCCAAAATCTTGTTGGTGACTCCCTTTTGGCCCAGACAACATTGGTTCCCTTTTCATCTGCATTTAGCCATGGGCAATCATCACAAGTTACCACACAAGGTAGAATCACTCACAGGATAAGGGGTCTCTTATCCATCCCCACTTGTCCACTCTTCAGCTGACTCTATGGGTGACAGGGTTTTGATCCCTTTTAGACACCTTTTTCCTGAGGACGTGCTTCAAGTTCTGCAACAGGCCAAGAAACACTACCAGGAAATCTTACTTTTCCGAATGGAAAAGATCTTCCTTTGGTGTCTTGTTCGTAACCTTGATCCACTTACTGTGGAAGTTCCTTTGGTTCTCTCTTATTTGCACGAGTTGCTGAATGCTGGGCTGGCATACTCTTCTGTTAAAGCGACTCCTCCTTTGGCTACTAGATTTCAGGTCAAACAATTCTTGAAAGGTGTCCTTTACATTAGCCCCCCCCCCCCCCCCCCACAGGAAGCATATTCCTCTTTCTTAGGACCTTAATTTTTGTATTTGAAAAATTGACTCAGGCTCCTTTTGAGCCTGCAGCATCAGCTTCTTTACAGCATTGTTCTTGGAAGACTGTTCTTTTGGCCCTTACCTCAGCCAGGTGGGCATCTGAGCTGCAGGTCCTTACGGCTGTTCCTCCTTTTTTAGTTTTTCACAGGGACGAGGTGGTCTCTTCATTTTAATCTTTCTTTTATGCCAGAGGTGGTTAATGAGTTGTCTCTTAATCTATTCATTTACCCACTTTTTTCCCTCCTCCGCAGTCTGCTGCCGAGAAGGTTTTTCACACCTTACATTTGCACAGACAACTTAGACATTACTTGGATAAAACTAAAGCCATTCATAAAGCAGAGCTATTTTTTGTTTCCTTTCATCCTAGGACTTTGGGTTTGTCTGTTTCTAAGCAAACCATTTCTTCTTGGATATCTAAGGCCATTTCCTTTTGTTAGTCTTTTCATGATGAAAGCCTTTCTTTTTCTGTTAAGGCTCACTCTACCAGGGCTGTCGCTTCTTCTGGTGCTTTTTCCACAGGACTGGATACCAGCTCTATCACTGAAGTAGCTACTTGGACTTCTGTGCACACTTTCACCAAGCACTATAAGCTGGATTTGTTTTCCAGGGCTATCCTGCATGGTTTTCTTAAAGGCTCAGCTGGACATTCCTCCTCCCACCTTTCTGCCTAAGCTTTTGTCCCTACTACAAGGAATACTGCAACAGTGAAGAGAAGTACATCTACTGTTATGGTAAGAACTTACAACAAAAATGTACTTTCCTCAGTCAAGTCTCCCTCTGGAATCTGGTAACATGGCCAAGTAGTTCAACGATCTAAGGACAAAGGTTGCTGAAGCGCAAGTCCATTTCCCAACTCTGTCCAACACCCTAGACTCTCTGTTATGGGGATGAACACAGAACATTCCTCAGATATTTCCTTTTTGACGGATGCTGCTATGGCCACAGAATCCACTGCTGGACCCTTGCTCCAATGCTTCCCTGTCCTTCAGAGCTGTTAAAATCCTGTATGGACTTTTGGGTATTGGCTCTTCCATGTCAGGGTCCTTCTAAGCTCGCTGAGCCATGAGGTCAATGAGGGGACCAGATCGATGGGTGGTACCACCCAGGATGATACTGAACAGGAACCAAAGGCTTCCAGAAACACAGATTTGTCTGGTGAGGGTCTTCAGTGGACCACCCCCTTCTCTATTTCATGTGCTCAAGAATTTCATCAAAGGTGATGTCTTCTGAGGGTGATCAGTGGGACCCTTCACCTTCAGCCAAATCTGAATTTTTTGGTGAAAGACTCAGGAGGACAGCCCGCGCTTCTATTTGCATTTCTGTTTCTTATGAACTGGATCTGTTGGGATGTCAGAGGGTTCAGAATCTGACTCAGAGCTAATTTAGCATGCGGTTTCAGAAGCCTGTGGTACCGACTGTCACAGTCTGATAGGATGACGAGAAGAGGAGGAAGAATCAGGATCCACCTAGGGTTGGGGTGGACCCAAGCTGGATGAAAATGCTTTCTCTCTCTCTGGGCATGGCCAAGATCCTTTCAAATACCTTGAAGGGTGACACTGCTACAGGAACACAGGGTCTCTCTGAACATAAAACAGAGCCTCAGCACCGACAAGTCTTGACTCCGATGCTGATCTCAGGCCCAACTGTCTACTGCTGATGCCTTGAGATGGAAGGAAGGCTCTGAAAACCTTGGCAATGAACTATCCCTAATGCTTTAGCTCAGTCTCTTCTCAATCCAAACATTGCTGATGCTGAAGTAGACAGTACTCTCAGCTCCAACAAAGGCACTTTGGAATCAGCTGGATCCAGGAACATTGGAATTGTACAATGGAACAGGACAAGAGAGATAAGTGGAGGGCTAGATCGTCCAATAGTCAGTAAGTTCCCTGGGGATGGTACTAAAGGGGTGGAAGGTTGGCATAATAGTTAAGGTATTTACCTTACAGACAAAAGGTGTAGGGTTTGATTTGCACACGGGGTAATTGGCTAGGCTTATAATGGCCCACAATGGCAGTCAGCCTAGTACTAATCTATGAACTTATGAACCTAAAGGAACCCCAAGTTGGATTTGCACCCTTATAAATCTTCTCATCTGTAGACTTCATGTTCTGTAAGGCACTGAGATGACAGAGCAGAAGATGCCACCAACAATGGCCTGTAGTACCTTCTTTCATGAATGACTGCAGAGTGCAATCTCGGACTCACTAGTTCCAGTGAGAACCAGGGTCAAGGAAATGCAGGAAGGATCTGTGAATATGTAAATTTTGACCTACCAAGTACATTTTGGATTGGGTGTAACTGGCACTGTCGGGTCCGGAGAATGCATTTTAGCCAAGCCAGAGGGAGACTTGTCTGGTTTCCCTGACTGAGTCTTATCCAGTTCTTTCTCCTTTTGTCTGTCTTTCTCTTTTTCTCTTTCTTCTTTCTCTTGGGGCGTTTCTCTGGATTTGGATCATTCTGGCTTCCTGGCTGGAGAAGCAGAAGAGTAAGATCCTGCCAAAGATAACTGTCTGTGGTAAGAGAAGTCCTTTAACCATAAGTGTCTAATTCGAATAGACTTGGAGATAAAAGAAGCACACAACTGGCAGTCAATACCTAAATGGGCAGAAACCAAACAGTAAACACACAGTGTGGGAGTTTTGAGGGGGGGGGGATGCCCACACAGAACATTTCTTGAAGCCTTTTGTCTCCACCATTTAAAGGAAGGACCAAAGGCTATCAAAGATTCTACTAAGTCCTAGAATAACACACACACACACACACACACACACAAAACACTACACACCTAAAAATATTAAGGAACTATAACAGGAAAAACATCTCTAACCTAAATTGCTATAAACAATAAGTTATATCTGTGGCAGTGCTATATACCTATATCTATCAAAATCTACACTGCTAAGCCACTTAACACACAACAAACGCTATCTAACAAAAACTATGTTAGAGAGAAAAGTTTCTCAGTAGGAGGACTGAAATAATGAATTTCCGCTACAGGATATGACCAAGAAGACAAAGCCCTTGGAACATGTCTAAAGTCTTCAGGTGGCAAACAAGATCTGAGGTACTAGGGTGGAGTTCAGGGGATTATGGGTAGAGGAGGAGTCATTGCCCTGGAACTGTGGAAGATTCAAAATCAGTGCTAAGGTTGGATCTCATCGGTTTCGACAACCTATATGTTGAACTAGGTGAAAATAGACAACAGTGGATACTCACCAGTAAACCAAATACCCTATTCATGGGAGTCTTTAACTACCCCTGGGATTCTTCCCATTGACCACCAGTCTGGCGCACTGTTGTGTACTGCCTTTGAAGTTTCGGACATAGCTGCAGAAGGCCTTGTGGTTGTCTTTAGTATGCGAGCTGCATTAAGAAAAGTAAGGAGAAGGTGGTGAGGGGGGGTCCCTGTTGCTTACTGCTAAGGTGCAGAGATGCTTTGTGTTATCTGCACATAGTTCTGGAACCTCAAAAAGAACCTGCGAATAAAATCTTGAACAAAAAGCTAACATTTCAGCAAAACTTTGTTCTTTCTATTTTCACTTACTTGTCTGGATGGTTGTCCTTGATTCACTCAAGTTGGAGGGCTTCAGATTGTCACTGGTTTTGTGGCTGGGCGTGGTCTTTGACAAAAATGCATCATATATGATAATGTTCAAGTGAGCACCAAAAAGACTGAGACAAACTGGAGAACCACAAAAGTAGCAAACGGAACCGCAACCAAGACACACCAAAGCAAATACGAACTCCCAATTAGTTTTAGATAAAAAAGTCTGATTTAATAAACTAAGCGCTTTCGGAAGGTCCCGTGCCCTTCCTTCTTCAGAAATAACAGACAAACAAATGAAGTCAAACAAGATTTCAGGCAGCAGCTAGTGTTTAAAAACCGTCAATTGTTAGTTAACTAATTAAGCAATTGAACAATAAAGCATTAAAAGCCACAGTATATAAAGTGGCAAAAAATACCAAATCTGCTTTTCCCTACCGCAAGTATAACAATAAATTAAAAATGAAACAAAATGCTATACTATAGAATAATCTATTCAAAAGGTAGTCTATTCAAAAAAGTGCATACAGTGTTGATAAATTAAGTGAAACGTCGATATTGACACTACATTCGTTTTAAAACTTACATAAACAGTTGTTATAGCATCATTGTAAGTAATAATTCCAAGATACTTATTTAAATACTTTTTACTTACTTTTTAAGTACTTGTTAAATACTACTTAAATGCTTTTTAAATAACATTTAGTTGGTAAAAAAAATCAATCAATCAGAACGGCAGAAAAAGCTTCAACAGGACACAACTTGAATAAATCACAGTAGTAGCGTATAATGAATTTAATATCCGCTTTCGTCACCAAAACTTCATCAGAAAACAATGAACGTAAACACACAAAGGATTTAAATACATCAAACAATTAATACGTCACTTAATTAGTTAAATAAATCATTAAAATTTAAAAGAAAATAACAAAAAACAAAAATGTTTCATTGAACTTCGCACAATATGTAAGATGTCAGATTGTGCCACTATCTCCGCCTCTGGTTCCGTTTGTTCCTCGGAACATTCTGGTTGGTGTTGGACCTCAAGTTTCTCTGGTGAGGGTTCTGGCCTTGCCGAAAACCCTGAGCGTTTTGGATTTCATTAGAGTTATTATTATGTGTTGGTCTATTGTTGTTACCAACCTCCTGGTAGTTGTTATTGTCGAAGTACAGAAGGGGACTTTAACATATACAATTATACGTCTTTTGATATTGACCAAAGTATGTGTGACTTTTTTTCTAAAGGGTTGACTTTTGTCCCTGACACCCACTTCGATTTAGTAAAAACTATTATAGATATTAAGTTATTTGTACGCAAGCTAAATTTGAAGGCCACCTTGGGAGAGATGCCTACCCTTCTTAACAACTTTAGGATAGCCAGTGTCTTTAATCCACCACTCCTTGACAGACTTAGACTCTTTGAGACAGCCTGCGAGTTGGATTTAAGACACCTGGCATCCAAACAAAACAACTATAAAAGGGGCAAATTAAACACATCAACACAACAAAGGGACCTTATTAAGACCTTAAGGGATTGTAACATCAGGGTCATGAAACCCGATAAAGGGAATGGGTTAGTCTTCATGGACCAGTACGTCTATGCTGACAAAATGTTAACCCATTTAGCACTAGGTCCATACCAGGAAGTCAGTATCAATGAAATTAACACAGCATACAGTAAAGTTAGAAACATCATAGAGGATTTATTACTTGAAAGTTCCATTGATATTGACATGCACACGTATTTAACTATGCCATCACCCAAGTTACCATCTTTGTTCGGGGTGCCTAAAATCCACAAATCAGAGTTGGATCCACCTTTCAGGCCCATAGTTGATGGGAGAGGGTCCATCCTTAGTGCTGCAGCTTCTTATGTAGATACCTTACTTAAACCATTGATAGCTAGTGAAAAGCAAATCTGTAAGGATTCTTGGAGCTTTCTGAAGGAACTCAACAACATTCCATTCAAACCTGAGTTCGTTTTCCTTACAGTAGATGTAAAAGACCTTTACACGGTCATTCCCCACAACATAGGCCTAGAGTGGATCAGAGATTTCCTTTTTGACAGGAAGGTTAACAATACTACTATTTGCACAGTAGAGACCCTCCTTGAGCTAATCCTCAAGTACAACTTTTTCAAGTTTGAAGGCCGCATGTATTTACAGACATCCGGCGTGGCGATGGGTTCGCCTTGTGGAGGGGCATACGCTAACTGCATAATGGCACAGTGGGAGAACTCTCTTCTGTTTCATGACCTAACTTTCAAAAGGCATGTCGCCTGGTACACTAGGTACCTAGACGACATGTTCTTTTTATGGAAAGGCCCTTTTGAAGACATCCCCTCTTTTGTTACTTCTATGTCCAACATGACCAACTTTTTAGAATTTACCTATGAAAGTCACCATTCTAGCATTAATTTTTTAGACATATTGTTGCACAAGGACGAGCAAAATTTAAGATTTAAGAGTACCATTTACAGGAAACCCACATATTCTAATGGTTTCTTACACTATTCTAGTAGTCACCCGTACCATCAGAAGAAAGCCGTAGTAAAAGGGCAAATGGTACGGGCAGCTAGGATGGTTACTGAAGATAAGGACTTTTTAGATGAATGTATTAACCTTTCTAATATGTTTTACAACAGGGGTTATCCATGTAAAATGGTAGTGGAGATTATGGAAGAAGTAGTACAGAAACGGAACACAGGGCACTTTAGCCCTATATTAAACACTGAAGTACAAGCTTACTCGGTTGATAGGCAACCTGAGGGTGAATTAAACACTCAAGTAGTTCAGAGTGAACCACAGAGCAACTTAAGGTTTTTATGCACTTTTTCCATAGATCACCGATTTATTCGGGATATTCTATGTAAGAACTGGGTTATAATATCAAGAGATAGGAACCTCCAGGATAAGTTTGGGGGCCCCCCGTCTATTACGTTTAGAAGAGGGGTCAACCTCAAAACCTTGTTAGAGGCAGGAAAGCCTACTACGCGCACACACAATTTTGGCATGGCAAAATGTGGGTTCTGTAACCAGTGTAGGTTTATTAAAGAAGGGCATTCGGTAAAAATTAACAACACTGATTACAAAGTTAGAGGCAAATTCAATTGCAATACTAAGGCAATAGTTTATGTAGCAACCTGCTCAGACTGTCATGCCTTTTACATAGGAAAATCTGAGCGTAAGCTCAAACAGCGTATATATGAACATTCCTATGCCATGAACAAAAAAGATGAAACAAACGCTTTGGCTTGCCACATTATTGAATACCCAACGCATAAATTTAAATTTACAGTGTTAAAGCAGGTAGATCATACTCCATACATTGGCCCATGGCAAATCCATCTGGAGATGGAAGAATTATTTTGGCAAATAAGGACTGCAGCTGGTTACTTACCAGGTCTAAACGAACAAACATCTATCGCCTGCATTTTGAAAAAAACTGGCATTAAAAAGATAGCTTACTTGCCAGTTTCATGAACTAGGTTCATAAGCACTTTTTCGATTCAGTTTGGTCATTATGTTAAAGTGTTGTGAGTAGTTCTGGATTTTTTACCACAATTGTTTCAAACGTGCTTAATACTACCTCTTTTTTGCAAGTGGTTCTCACTACCAACTAAATGTTATTTAAAAAGCATTTAAGTAGTATTTAACAAGTTGAAGAAAAATAAGAGCAAAACTGATAACACCAAGAAGAGTGGTTCCAGAACCGCAAAGTGAAGACAATAGTTCGTAAAAAAGGTAAGTCCTTTATTAGTTGCCAAGTGGTAAAAATCCAAAGACAGTTGGTACAAAGCAGCAAAATCAGACCAAATGGTAAAATCCAAAGTCAGTAGGTACAGAACAGCAAAATCAGAAAAACAGTTGCCTGCAGTGAGGCAACTGTTTAAATGAGGATGTTAATTAGTCACATGTTTGGTTAGAGCTGAGTTGCATTAAGAAACAATTGAGACTGTTTTGAGCAAAAGAACAGCCAAATAATAAAATGAAACATTAAAATGTGCATAGGTTAAATTGACATTGCATTGTTTATACATGACTGGTAAACCAAGTGAGTGTTGTGATGAAATTAAAACTTTGCTTGTCCAAAAGGTTTGGATAGAAATACAAATACAAATACAAGTGGAAGTTTAAAAAGCTGTGTGTGATCCAAGTGAGTTTGAAGTCAGCAATCCTGTGTAATATGAGAATCAATGTAGTACTGTTATGTTAGCCTTAAAATAGATGTTATGATGCATATGAATTTGCACTACTTGGTGACTTGGGGCAAGTGTGTTCAATGGGCAAAGAAACAGTGTTGAAAAATAGTGAAAATAGGATGAGACATGCTATAATCTAGCCCTTCTGAGCTTCAGAACCGAGCCTATACTAAGTGTGCCATTTAACCCGGGCCTGCCTGCATCTAGCTTGAGTTGCCAGACAAGCTCCCTGTATTCAGTCCCTCCTCTAATGTTAGGGTTCACTTGTTCAAGGATCATGAAAGACAACTTGTAATTGGGACATGTAAGTGAGTGTTTGTTTCTTTTCAATGTCGTAAGTGTGTTCGTATGGCCTTTTCCTGAATTCCCTCTCTGTTTTGCCCACATAAAAGGCACCACAGGTGGTGCAGAGCCCGATATAAACAACCCCTTTTGTTCCACATGAAAAGTGACAGGGGGATCTGATACAGGTGTGTCTGGATGCAAGGTAGATGTGGGATTTGTTTGCAATGAGAGGACATTGCTTGCAGGCACCACATTTGAAGGTGCCCTTGTTGTTGTGAGAGTTGTGAGTAGTTGCAATGGGTTTTCTCGAAGATGTCTTTGAGGTTTTGCCCCTCTTCCTCACAAAATTAGGTTTGTCCGAATGATACTCCTGAAGTCGTCATTGCCAGCCAGTACAAACCAGTATTTGGATACAATAGTTTCAATTTGTTCAGAGTTGTCGGAGAAAGTGTAAATGAAATTGCATTTCTTTGCTCTGTTGTAACATGAGGTTGGGGATCTGCAAGCAGTGGGGGGTATAAGGAATCCCTTTTGGCGAAGATTTCATCTTTTAGTGAGTTGAGCAAGTTCTCAGGATAGCCTCTTTGGGTGAACATGTCATGTAGATTGTGAGTCTCTTCTAGAAAATCGGAGAGTTTACTGCACATTCTGGATGCTCTTATAAGTTGGCCCTTGACTATGCCCTTCTTTTGATGAAAAGGGTGTTGACTCTCATAGTGTAATAGAAAGTGGGTTTCCTGTAAACCTTGGAGTGTAGTTCCAAGGATTGGGCATCCCTATAAATGGTAGCGTCAAGATAGTGCAGATGTTCATGACTGATGTTGTGTGTGAAAGTCAGAAACTCTGTGGTACTGTTGATGTATTCCCGACAGTTGGAGTTCAGTACCTTTCCAAATGAGGCAGATGTAAGGTATCTGCAATAGAAGGTGACAAACTCTGCCCAAGTGGTGCCAAAATGTAGTCCTGTTCCCATCTGTGCAAAACCACATTGGCATAGTTGGTGGCACAGGAGGCCCCCATTGCTACTCCTTTTTCCTGTTTGAAAAGTTCCCCATTAAAACAAATGTAGTTGTTGTTTAAGACTGTGCTCATCATGTCAATAATTAGATTGATGAAGTTGTTACCCAAATTCGTTTCTTTGGTGAAAAAGTCACTAAACCAGTCTAGTCCTGTAGAGTGGGAATACTGGAAAAAGGTCTTTGATGTCAATGGTGACCAGAAAGGGGGGCAGTTGGACACAGGGAAAAGTTTCAGAAATTCCCATGAATCTTTGCAATGTGAGGGCATGGGTATGTTGTTTTGTGATGTGGTCAATGAACTTGGCAATAGGCTCAGTCACACCCCGCACCGAGACAATGGGTCTGAAGGTCAACGGACTGGTGCCCTTGTGGGTCTTTGGGATTCAAGATAACTGGTACAATTGGTTTGTTGACAAGTAGAAAATTGTAGAGTTTTTCATTAATGGATCCCTGTAGCAAACTGTCATACAAAGAGGATTTAATTTTGCAAGTGCGATGTTGTATTCATTTGAGGCAGTATTGGGTTGTCATCATGCAGTACATGGTGCATGCTAGCCTCATAAGCAGACTGCATGAGAACCACACCACCACCTTTATCAGGTTTCATGATTCTAATATGCTCTTCAAACAACTTGTTAATGTATTCAAAGTCTTCGGTGTTCAGGTTGGTTGAGTGTGGTCTAAGTCCTGTTCAATTAATTCCTCGTATAACTTAAGAAGTGGGTGGGTGGGGGGATTGAAGGTACTCTTCCTACACAGTCCTGTGGGTTGCCAAGTTTGTCCTTTGAAAAAATGTTTGAGTTTGAGTCCTCTGGTGATTCTCAGGCTATACAGTTTGTTTTTAAAATCATCGAAGTCACCTTCAATAGAGGTGGAGTTAATTGAACGAACAGTACCTTTCTGGAAAATAAAGGGTTTGTTAGCCCAGTCAGCAAAATTGAAATCCTTTGGTTTGTCCTTGTGAGGTTGGAGGACCTGGTACTGGGCAGCATTAGTTGTAATGTCCGGAAATGTTTTTTGCTGTGTAGATCTATTGTTAGCAAGAGTACCAGCTGAAGGTGCAGAGTTGTTAGAAACATTGTGCAGCAGCCCTTTCAGCTCAGCTAGCATGCTAAGAACCTCATTGAACTCCGTGCATGAAACTGGAAGTGAATTGTCAGCATCTTGAAGCAAGATGGTACAAAGCACCGTTGAAGAAAAATAAGAGCAAAACTGATAACACCAAGAAGAGTGGTTCCAGAACCAGTGAAGACAATAGTTAAAAAGGTAAGTCCTTTATTAGTTGCCAAGTGGTAAAATCCAAAGACAGTTGGTACAAAGCAGCAAAATCAGACCAAATGGTAAAATCCAAAGTCAGTAGGTACAGAACAGCAAAATCAGACAAGCGCTTTATGCTTGAATGCCTTTCTTTCGGTGGAAAAACAGTTGCCTGCAGTGAGGCAACTGTTTAAATGAGGATGTTAATTAGTCACATGTTTGGTTAGAGCTGAGTTGCATTAACAATTGAGACTGTTTTGAGCAAAAGAACAGCCAAATAATAAAATGAAACATTAAAATGTGCATAGGTTAAATTGACATTGCATTGTTTATACATGACTGCTAAACCAAGTGAGTGTTGTGATGAAATTAAAACTTTGCTTGTCCAAAGGTTTGGATAGAAATACAAATACAAATACAAGTGGAAGTTTAAAAAAAGCTGTGTGTGATGCAAGTGAGTGTGAAGTCAGCAATCCTGTGTAATATGAGAATCAATGTAGTACTGTTATGTTAGCCTTAAAATACATGTTATGATGCATATGAATTTGCACTACTTGGTGACTTGGGGCAAGTGTGTTCAATGGGCAAAGAAACAGTGTTGAAAAATAGTGAAAATAGGATGAGACATGCTATAATCTAGCCCTTCTGAGCTTCAGAACCGAGCCTATACTAAGTGTGCCATTTAACCCGGGGCCTGCCTGCATCTAGCTTGAGTTGCCAGACAAGCTCCCTGTATTCCAAGGTCGATTCCCAGTCCCTCCTCTAATGTTAGGGTTCACTTGTTCAAGGATCATGAAAGACAACTTGTAATTGGGACATGTAAGTGAGTGTTTGAAAATTTCAATGTCGTAAAAGTATGGCCTTTTCAGGTGGTGCAGAGCCGATATAAACAACCCTTTTGTTCCACATGAAAAGTGACAGGGGATCTGATACAGGTGTGTCTGGATGCAAGGTAGATGTGGGATTTGTTTGCAATGAGAGGACATTGCTTGCAGGCACCACATTTGAAGGTGCCCTTGTTGTTGTGAGAGTTGTGAGTAGTTGCAATGGGTTTTCTCAAGATGTCTTTGAGGTTTTGCCCCTCTTCCTCACAAAATTAGGTTTGTCGAATGATACTCCTGAAGTCGTCATTGCCAGCCAGTACAAACCAGTATTTGGATACAATAGTTTCAATTTGTTCAGAGTTGTCGGAGAAAGTGTAAATGAAATTGCATTTCTTTGCTCTGTTGTAACATGAGGTTGGGGATCTGCACCCAAGCAGTGGGGGTATAAGGAATCCCAGATTTCATCTTTTAGTGAGTTGAGCAAGTTCTCAGGATAGCCTCTTTGGGTGAACATGTCATGTAGATTGTGAGTCTCTTCTAGAAAATCGGAGAGTTTACTGCACATTCTGGATGCTCTTATAAGTTGGCCCTTGACTATGCCCTTCTTTTGATGAAAAGGGTGTTGACTCTCATAGTGTAATAGAAAGTGGGTTTCCTGTAAACCTTGGAGTGTAGTTCCAAGGATTGGGCATCCTATAAATGGAGATAGTGCAGATGTTCATGACTGATGTTGTGTGTGAAAGTCAGAAACTCTGTGGTACTGTTGATGTGTTCCAAAACTCGACAGTTGGAGTTCAGTACCTTTCCAAATGAGGCAGATGTCGTCAAGGTATCTGCAATAGAAGGTGACAAACTCTGCCCAAGTGGTGCCAAAATGTAGTCCTGTTCCCATCTGTGCAAAACCACATTGGCATAGTTGGTGCCCCATTGCTACTCCTTTTTCCTGTTTGAAAAGTTCCCCATTAAAACAAATGTAGTTGTTGTTTAAGACTGTGCTCATCATGTCAATAATTAGATTGATGAAGTTGTTACCCAAATTCGTTTCTTTGGTGAAAAAGTCACTAAACCAGTCTAGTCCTGTAGAGTGGGGAATACTGGAAAAAAGGTCTTTGCTGTCAATGGTGCCCAGAAAGGAGGAGGGGGCAGTTGGACACAGGGAAAAGTTTCAGAAATTCCCATGAATCTGTGAGGGCATGGGTATGTTGTTTTGTGATGTGGTCAATGAACTTGGCAATAGGCTCAGTCACACCCCCCGCACCCGAGACAATGGGTCTGAGCATGCTAGCTGAGCTGAAAGGGCTGCTGCATAATGTTTCTAACAACTCTGCACCTTCAGCTGGTACTCTTGCTAACAAAACGTACACACTAGATCTACACAGCAAAAAAACATTTCCGGACATTACAACTAATGCTGATACGGATGCTCACAACAACGCTCCCAGTACCAGGTCCTCCAACCTCACTAGAACCAAACGAGGGAAGGACAAACCAAAGGATTTCAATTTTGCTGACTGGGCTAACAAACCCTTTATTTTCCAGAAAGGTACTGTTCGTTCAATTAACTCCACCTCTATTGAAGGTGACTTCGATGATTTTAAAAACAAACTGTATAGCCTGAGAATCACCAGAGGACTCAACCTCAAACATTTTTTCAAAGGACAAACTTGGCAACCCACAGGACTGTGTAGGAAGAGTACCTTCAATAGGAATTAATTGAACAGGACTTGCGTAACATGTACGACAACCCCCCCAGACCACACTCAACCAACCTGAACACCGAAGACTTTGAATACATTAACAAGTTGTTTGAAGAGCATATTAGAATCATGAAACCTGATAAAGGTGGTGTCGCACTTGCAAAATTAAATCCTCTTTGTATGACAGTTGCTACAGGGATCCATAATGAAAAACTCTACAAATGTTCTACTTGTCAACAAACCAATTGAAACAACATACCCATGCCCTCACATATGTGTGCAAAGATTCATGGGGATTCTGAACTTTTTTTTCTGTGTCCTGCCCCCCTCTCTCCTCCTTGGTCACCATATCAACAGTACCACAGAGTTTCTGACTTTCACACACAACATCAGAGACTCACAATCTACATGACATGTCACCCAAAGAGGCTATCCTGAGAACTTGCTCAACTCACTACTAAAAGAGCAAAGAAATGGATGGCAATTTCATTTACACTTTCTCCGACAAACTTGAACAAATTGAAACTATTGTATCCAAATACTGGTTTGAAAATTGGCTGGCCTCATTGCAAACAAATCCCACATCTACCTTGCCATCCCACACACCTGTATCAGATCCCCTGTCACTTTTCATGTGGAACTGAAGCTCAGAAGGGCTAGATTATAGCATGTCTCATCCTATTTTCACTATTTTTCAACACTGTTTCTTTGCCCATTGAACACACTTGCCCCAAGTCACCAAGTAGTGCAAATTCATATGCATCATAACATCTATTTTAAGGCTAACATAACAGTACTACATTGATTCTCATATTACACAGGATTGCTGACTTCAAACTCACTTGGATCACACATCCACTTGTATTTGTATTTGTATTTCTATTTTTAATTTCATCACAACACTCACTTGGTTTACCAGTCATGTATAAACAATGCAATGTCAATTTAACCTATGCACATTTTAATGTTTCATTTTATTATTTGGCTGTTCTTTTGCTCAAAACAGTCTCATTTGTTTCTTAATACATCTCTGCTCTAACCAAACATGTGACTAATAATTAACATCATTTAAACAGTTGCCTCACTGCAGGCAACTGTTTTGACTTGTCTGATTTTGCTGTTCTGTACCTACTGACTTTGGATTTTACCATTTGGTCTGATTTTGCTGCTTTGTACCAACTGTCTTTGGATTTTTACCACTTGGCAACTAATAAAGGACTTACCTTTTTTCTGGAACCACTCTTCTTAGTATTTAACAAGTACTTAAAAAGTAAGTAAAAAGTATTTAAATAAGTATCTTGGAATTATTACTTACAATGATGCTATAACAACTGTTTATGTAAGTTTTAAAACGAATGTAGTGTCAATATCGACGTTTCACTTAATTTATCAACACTGTATGCACTTTTTTGAATAGACTACCTTTTGAATAGATTATTCTATAGTATAGCATTTTGTTTCATTTTTAATTTATTGTTATACTTGCGGTAGGGAAAAGCAGATTTGGTATTTTTTGCCACTTTATATACTGTGGCTTTTAATGCTTTATTGTTCAATTGCTTAATTAGTTAACTAACAATTGACGGTTTTTAAACACTAGCTGCTGCCTGAAATCTTGTTTGACTTCATTTGTTTGTCTGTTATTTCTGAAGAAGGAAGGGCACGGGACCTTCCGAAAGCGCTTAGTTTATTAAATCAGACTTTTTTATCTAAAACTAATTGGGAGCTCGTATTTGCTTTGGTGTGTCTTGGTTGCGGTTCCGTTTGCTACTTTTGTGGTTCTCCATAATGTTCAAGTGAAACATCAGCAAATGGTGGAATATTTGTGCCTGATGCCCTCTGACAGGACTTCCCTTAAAATTTCAATTCACTATACTTGTGGGGGCATGCCTCATTTGGTCAGCGTATCAGTCCTGCACAAGGGTTGGGAGGGGTCTGCAAACCTAAACAAACTGCAGTTCTTGAAGCCATTTGAACCAAGATACCCTACACACAAATACACTAACTAAAGCAGGAAATAAATTTAAACAGCTTTCTTGAAGATCAGCAGATATGGAAAGTATAGTAATATTTAGTACATCTTAAACTGAAGGATCCTATACCACCATTCCAGCAGTTTCAACTCACAGGATGCATCAATGCTCCCACTGACTACACACATTCTTGCTTTGGATACGTTTCTAAAATAAACTGCAGACAGAGATGCTCACCTCAGAATGCACTTTCACTGTATAAGCCAAAGGCCTTCTGCCATTATCCTGGCAGAAAACAATATAGCAAAGCAGTAAGTAAGACTTAGAAATGGTTTGTTTACCACCGTATCTCCACTACCAGGAACAAAGGACATAAACAGCTAATCTGTCTGCCTATGGTCACAGACCTTATGATGGTAGAACTTCACTGTCAGTGTGCATCCAAACTGAGAAAGACAAGTTCCACTCTCTTATTACTCTTGGAGAAAACATAATGGGTTATTGGAATGGCTAACTGGCAATACAGGCTCTACTTTCAAGAAGAAATGCATATTCATCCTGAGAGAGACAGAAAAGACCCCCAAAATAAAAGACTATACAAAGCCACTGTATACAACAGCCTGCACTTTGGATATGCAAGTTACTGAGACAGGTACAAGAACTGCATCTAAGAAATTAAATGGTAGAAAGGACATATTTTTCAGAAATTAAATGGTAGAAAAGACAGATTTGAACAAACAGTCATTAAGTAAAGTCCCAAAGGTAAAATAGGCTTTCCATATCTCTCCATATGAGGAGTGAAATGGTGAACCCCCTTAAAAACTGTTTAACCAGCCAGAGATGAATAAGTGTTCTTCCTTCCACCAAATAACAGAAAGCTAAAAGGACTGAAATGAGGATCTTTACACTGAAATAACAAGAACTCAGTTTTCATAGTTGCCTGAAATTGGTCAAGCTCAGCCAGACAAACAGAATATAGAGAAATGGCTTTTCTCAGGCCCTGCTGGTAATGGAAAGATTTCTAGCAACCTCCAAGAGTTCCCCTGAAAGGTCTACTTATTTGACTGATTCAACTGGGAGGACCAGCTCCTCGATGGATTTGGTAAATTTTCCACAAAGCTGAAGTCTCTAGTAAATGGAATACAATTGTCTCTGGATAAGCCACAATGCAAAGGAGCAATGAAGAAAAGTTTTTGCCTTTTATATGGAGTTTTACAAGTTGAGGAATCAAAGAGATAGTCCACCTTAATAAGAAAGTATCTGCCACCAGCATCTTCACATGTACTTAAGGACTGCCTGAGTTGGTAGCACAGCACTTATCTGGAATGCTAACAATCTTATGAAATACCTCCCCTCTGAAAAGACCAAATGAATATTCTCTAAAGCTGACCAAAGAGTCAAGAAAGAGATCAAGCTGCTGCTTGAAGTGTTTTCTGAGACAGCAGAACAGCTGATTCCAGTAAAAGCAGATCATCATCAGAAAAATGCAGTGACTGGTGCTCCACATCAAACACTCTGGACTCTTTCCTGCCACAGATGTCAAAAGGAACTACTGCAGCTTGTTCAGACACAGTACTAATTGAAGTGTGTATGCAAGGAGATGGCTTCTGTTCCAGCCTCTTCCTAGGCCCCAAGAGGTTAGAGTTTTTTTTGGCCAATACTGAGCTTCAGTGACTTCAACCTTCATATCATTTACATAATGTTCCACTCTGACAAGTCAAGTCTAGACTTGATGCCTGTGCAGGACTTTAAAAGGTGTCACACTTGATATAATGTACATCTAATGCACAAGAGTATTTTGGAAGCTGTATGGGAAAGTTTCTGCAATTTGTGAAGGCCCATTTGTTTTCTGGGTTCCTATGGTATTCAACAAGATGTTAGCTGTGCTAACAGGAGTCCTACAGCAATTGAACTTCATTTACCCTATTTGGATGATTAGCTGGAACTCCAAATCCCCACAGCTGCAATGCTTGGGAATAGCCACCAAGTGGGGGGAGGTATTATGCGCTTCTGGTAGAGTATATCTCCTACAAAGTAGCAGTCCTAGGCACAGTATTACCTTGTGTCCTACTCCTGTTGTGGTGCATGAGCAAGGGGGAGCTGGCACCCTGGATGGCATCACAGAAAATGGTCCAGGCCGATATTTTACTAAAGCCAATGAAGTTGCTTTTTTTTGGCTCTTGTTCTATCTCATCACTTGTGTCCTGCAATAGACTAGTCTCCTCTACTGGCAAAAAAGTGGTCATTCCTTACCTGATGATCTACTTGAATATCCCTGTTATCATTCTTTAGCATGGGAATGTCAAATAACAAAGACATGGAATTCCAATTTCTTCCATCTTCTCTGTACCAGTCCTTCAACTCAGTGACTCTTCCACTGGGTTGATAAGCTCATATCAATTCTAACAAAGTGTAAAAATCAACAAAATCTGACAAACTTTCCACAATGGTTTCCTAAAATGCCATGTTGTTTGTCAAACACGACTTCAGACCAAGGAGTATATATATCATCAAAATGGATGCTTAGACAGTGTATCCATGATGCAGCGTTGGTTGTTTTAGAACTACAAACTGTGAACTACATCTTGCAGAAGGGGATGCTTTCAAGATCAAACATGCGAACAACAAGCATATACTCATTATACCTGTCATCTGCGAGAAGGCCCTCTGTAACAGGTAAATGTTGGGCTTTTCATTCTGGTATCCCGAGCTCAGCCCAATTTTCAATATCTCCAGCACCCATGGTCAAGAGTGCGCATGTTAATACATGTCACAACGTGAAATGCTTGACTAGTGCATACCCAGTTTGACCATCCTGCAATGAATGAGCATAACTGAAAGACAAGAAATATAAGAATACAGAAGTATAAACCTGCCTGACTTTCATCTTCTGCTGAATAACAGGTCTGTTCAGATACAGAAAGACAGCAGAAAGCTAAAAATCATCCTCTCTTGGTGAACTATTGGAAGCTCAACTCAAACAATAAATAGATATCTGTTATAATTGACTTTGATTAGCTTCTGTAGTGAATAAATGTTGGGAAGAATCCCAAATAACAAAAATTCCTTGGGAGGAAGGAACCACAAGGCAGCCTAAAGGGCTTCGATGGTCATGCCCTGAAGCACCAATCTACTAAAAAGGGTTCAATTTCCAGAATCACAGTCTAAAGAATATCAATAATAATGTTGGGTAAAGATATGAACCAATAACCAAACTGTTATGATAAAAATACCCAAAATAAGCACATTTTTGAAAAAAGGCATGCAGGTTGCCACATGCCTAATGGAGCTTCTTTTTGTTTACTTTTTGTCCCTGCTGCTTACCATCAGCCCTCTTGCAACCATTCAGTCCATGTATTATCTCTTATGACAACAGCCAGTCACAGGAGGCCATCATCCAAAAAGTCATCAGGGTTTTCTGGTTAATGGCCAAAATACCCACTACTAGCAACTGACATACATGCCTGCTTACACAACAGCTATTATACCTCACCTTTCCATTCGGTCATAAATGCTTCAGCACTTGCCTCCTGGAAACCTACTGCATACAGCAGCCAACACTGCAGCATGCTAAATTACTTCCTTTTCTTCAAGGGTGGGCAAGATGGCATCAGCCACTCATTTCCATCTACCACTGGCAACTCCTCCAACACCTGGGAATCACCAAATGATCTCTGGGTCAATGATTCTAATGGGCTGTTTTTTGACAGCATTAGTCAAAGTGTTTAACCATTTGTCAGCAAAAGGCATTGCAAGTAACAATGTACTTTGGTGATGCTTGTTTAACCACAGCCAAACCCTCTTTATCTGAAGCAAAGTAATCAGTCTTCCTGAAAACAAGCACTCATCCCAGGTAAAAACAAGATCCAGAGTGTATATTAAGGATGTACAGCACTCTGCCCTGGAAATGTAATGGTTAACTTCAAGTGAAAATGGTTCATCCTAAAGCACACCTGATTGTTAGAACTGGTCAAACAGTAATCATTACAAAAAAAGGTCTACGGACATCCTACAGGCAGACGTAATGACAAACAGTGTCTTGCAAGAGATACAGTTTCACTCTACCAAACCAGCCGGGTCAAACGGGAAAAGCGCAAACCAATCAACCATGAACAGTCAAGCTCAAGAAGAAGGTTTCTTCAATTTTATCCTCTTCTGAAGATCTCATAATAAACCATGATTGAAATGGGTCTTTCATGATCAACCATCCACCCTGGTAAATAAACATCAATAAATAAATAAAAGTGCTTGACATTTTGATGTTGGTCCACAGTCTTGCTGTCCAGAAGGCTGTTGCATAATAAAATACAAGAAAACATACATCAGAATGTGGCGTAACTAAGACAGAAGATAACAAATGCTTGAGGTAAGTCAAACTCAATCCCAAACTAACCAAGAGAGGCAGCATGGAAAATTATATTATTACTTAAAAAAGAATCGCTACACCACTAAGAATTACCATTCATCAGCAACCTGTCTTCCAAGAACACACAAGCTGCACTCAGGAACTGATGCAGACAGGGTCTAGTCACAACAGAAACATAAAATAAGTTCAAAACAATATATCCAAAAACACACAACAACTAGTGTGTAGAGCTTCTCTCAAAAAGATCCCAAATCAGGTAAGCAAAATAATAGAGAAAGCACCACGACTAGAGCAGGTTTCGCAGCAAATACAACATTTTAATGTAAAAGTAAGCATTTTGGGATGTGAAAGCACTTACTTTTACATTAAAACGTATTTGCTGTGTGTCCTTTGGGGCGTGAAAGCGCTTACTTTTACATTAAAATGTTGTATTTGCTTTGGGCATGAAAGCGCTTACTTTTACATTAAAACGTTGTATTTGCTGTGAAACCTGCTCTAGTCGTGGTGCTTTTTCTCTTATTTTGCTTACTTAAGTTCAAAACAAGCTGCATGTTACACACTACGATAGACTCCACTGAGGAATTATGAAAAAAAACACAGCAGCCGACTCTTCTAAAATTTATTAGCGCTTTCGTCCATTAACTATTACAATGAACTTCATTAGATCCACTTTTAAAAGCCCGCCAAGTTCCAATAATGAATTTAGTAACTTTAAAGTGTTTAATTGTTCACAGTTAGATACATATAATTTAATTATACAATGGGGATGTGAAAAATAGTTGTCTCTAAGAAATGTACTTAGTGATGTCATTATTGGAACTTGGGCTTTTAAAAGTGGATACTTTGTGTTTTTTATTCATCTGATGAAGTTCATTGTAATAGTTACTGGACGAAGGAGCTAATAAATTTTAGAAGAGTTGGCTGCCATGCTTTTTTCATAATTCTACAACAGAAAGATAAAACAGAAATGCAAAGCCATTCTAAGTCTGTAATGGAATTGTGTAAAAGGGATACAAGCTCAGCATGACACGTACAAATTACAAAAACCATTTAACAGCGTCCCATAATCCTGGATTACAGAATACTTACAAATGTATAAAATTCACCACAGAATAGTAATTTATGTAGCAATTAACCAAGAAATAGTAGAGTACCACTTTACAACTGAAACAAGAAAATGGGAATACTACTATCAAGTGTAAGAATTCTGAGGGGAATATTCCAGGGGGATTCCTCACCATCAATTCTGTTCTGTTTGCCCTCATTTACCAAGCTATGGATATAGTCTGACCTCAAGAAAACAATCCTGTCAACTAATATCTCAATTCCCCTTGATTGATCTAATACTGTACCGACTAATCTCAATTCCATGCTACTGATATAATACTGTACAACTAATTTTTTGAACAACAGAAAGTGCAAGTACATATAGTTAAAACCTTTACAAATGATAACAAGAATGACATCTGGCCTTAATGTATAAAAGCAATGCTTACACAGCAGGAAAAGTGAAGCACCAAGAAAATGACAGCCTGGAAAAAAAACTGAACTAAAAGAACTGGAGTGGGAGTGCACATCAGTAAATACCCAATACATGAATAGTCAACAATGCAGCATGAACAAATGAGAACAGGCTTTCGTGAGGAATATTTCAGAAGAATGAAATGAATACTAAAAACAACTTTGCCATTTAGCAAAATAACTTCAGAGTGACCAATTGGTTCCAAAAAGTGTTGGGTCAGTTGGATACAGAAAAAAAAAGTTTCATGCCTAACAAATGACATAATATACAAGGACAACTTGGATGTATGGATAGGAAACAGAACTTTACCCATGGGACTGCCCCGTGTATTACTAACGGACACAGGCAGCTTCCAAATGTTTAACCTTATGCATGGGTCCCTTAAAATTACCTATGCTATAATCCAGTTATTCTCATTTGGGTAATATATAAATATTGACCAAGGTATGGGTAAAGATAATCACTAACCAAATGGGATAGGTTCATTCAAGCACAAATAGGGAAATAGGCTAGGCTTAAAAATGGCCTGCAATGGCAGCTAGCTTAGTACTTACCTATGAACCTATACAAAAACATGTATACAGCAAAACTGTATATCCCTCATCTCAATAAAGGAATCAGCCTCCTCAAAACTGACCAGATACACGAGTTATGGGACTTCATACCTATTTGATTACATCACTAAATCCAAGCACAGAAAAAAGTTCTGAAGCAATAAAGAAAAGTAGCCTAAAAGGTATTCTCATCCCTTTTGGTAACAGCGATGTTCCTGATAACTACCACATCAATAACAACACACTAAGTACGCACTCTGTGGTGAGAGACCTGAGCACACAGGTTGACAGCAACATTACCTTTGATAACCATGTCTGCACAGTAGTAAGAATGGCATTCTGTATTGCTCATTTCATGAGTAAGGGCATTGCCTCCGGAAAAAAAGAAATTATAACCTCCCTGTACTCTTCCTTCATCAGGCCAATAATTGAGTACAACACCCCTTTTGGTATGTACCTTTCCAAGCACCTGCCTCAACTGGAGTGACCACAAAGGTTCCTCACATGGAAAATTCAAGGCCTTCACCACCTTTCCTACGTGGATTATCTGAAATCACTATCACTTTATTCTGTTTCATACAGACTAATCAGAGGCGATCTCTGCCTTGCATATAAGGCAATCGCTGACCCTGCTTTATTGGAAATGCTGTATACTAGTAAGTCAAATAGTACAGGGGTTACTCGCTCTAAAGACCTTAACTTGTTACTTGTGACATTAATAGAACCTGCTGGAAGGACAGATTTGTCTTTCAGAAGTTATGACACCTTTGGAACAGACTCCCACTTCATGCCAAACAGAGCACCTCATTGGCCCTTTTCAAACGCATTCTAGACGATTGGATGGGTAACCGTAAATTCACCCCAGGGGTTCAACTTGTGTCCCTCTTGGACAGGGGCAATAGGTGCTGATCATGGAAATAAGGGTAGAACCTGGCTAGGCTTGTAAGGGACCCAGGGCCATCAGCCTAGTAACTTCATATGATCCTATGAATATAAAGATCATTATCAGGAGAACATCCTTGCTCAGATTAGCAGAAGGATTCTGGCAGTTAGTGCAAAGGGATAAAGCTGTGACCTGTAGTTCCTGTGGTACAAGGTTTTATTCCCTCAGCCCTCATTTACCTAAGCAAGCCACTTAACCAGACACTGCTCCGGGTCATCCATGAAAAGGGATTGTCTCTCCAATGGGCCTACCTGGTTAACAAATGGGTATTATTATTACTATTGCTATTATTTAGGAGCAGGTAAGAAAGCCATAACAGAAGTGGACAAAAAACAAGTAAAACATGCTAAAAAGCAAAAGAAAGAATATAAAGATCACTATCAGAAGAACAAAATTGGAAAGCCCACAACTGTAGTGCAAAGCGTAGAGAACTGCTGAAATAACCACATATTCATTATCTAATGCATGAATAGCTAAGGTGAGGTGACTTTTATACAAACCATGAAAGGCTAATATAGATAGCTCAAGATTTAGATTTTTTTCACTTGCAGCTCTAACGTAGGCTGTGATGCACTTACGGTTAAGAGTCTGCATAAAGAAATGTGCAAAAATATGACAAGGATGCTGCACTGCAGATTGTGCAAACACTACAAAATATACAAAGCAGGACTTGCATCAGGGACATCAGCTACAAACACTTATTAATATCACACCTTTCTGCCACCAAACCCAGACCGAAACACTAAAGGTGGAGGCGTGTCCATATTCATTAAGGATATCCACACCTCCAAGCTAGTTGCTCAGCATAATGCATCCGAGATTATCCAAGTTCAACTAACTCTGGGCAAAACCGCAATCCAGATTGTAGCTTGCTATAGACCCCCACCATGCCCCAGGATTCCCACTCCTCTTCTCTTGATACACTGGAAAATATTAAGGTACAACCCAACACTCTAATAATGGGTGATTTCAACTATCCTACCATTAACTGGGAAAACTACTCATGTACCAACTCTTTTGCTCAACGTTTTCTGGAAATCATCAATTCCAACACTTTGGATCAACTTATCCACACCCCCACCAGAGGCAGCAATATCCTAGACCTGGTCATCACCAACATGGGTGACCAGTGTTCCACACCAGAGGTTAGCTCCTCGTTGGTCAGATCTGACCACAAGCTAATCACCCTAGACATCCACATCCCACTCCCAACCCCATTAGGAAAACAACCGTAAAACATTTCTCCAAAGCCAACTTCACGCTTCTTATGACAGAAGTGGCAAACTTCATGACACCCATGCAGATGGACAATAGAGGTACGACTGCTGAATCCTACACAAATGCACTTTATAAGCACTTACACGAGTGCATGGATCGTGCTATCCCTAACAGAACCAAGATGCTATCCTCCAAAAAAAGGAAGCCAATCTGGTGGTCTTCTGACATAAACAAACTCTACAACAGAAGAAACTGTTGCAAAAAAAGAGTAAAATCCCACGATTGGAGGAACTCCCTGGTCAGTCTCAGTAAGAAGCTAGATCCCTCATAAAATCCTCCAAAGCTAGTTATGAAAACAAAATTACCACTGATTCTAAAGACAACCACAAAGCATTCTACAGCTATGTCAAAAATCTCAATGGCAACACTCAGATCTGCTCAGAGTTACAGCACAATGACACTAAATATACAGAACCAACTGATATTGCCAACATCCTGGCAGATAGGTTCAGTGCTAACTTTACCCCCCTCTCACCCCCTAAAGGGCCCATCTTTATACCGGAAGAATGCAAAGTTCCTGTAATCACGGCTGCACAGGTAAAAACTTCACTCTCCAAAGCCAAGAACACAGCATCCATGGGACCTGACAACATCCCAGGCTGCCTTCTACATGAACTACAGTAAGAACTGGCACCCCACCTAAGTACCATATTCAATCATAGTCTCACCTCAGGCTTTGTGACCACTGAATGGCGCACCACGACAGTTATCCCAATTCACAAAGGAGGGGCCACAACAGATCCCGGGAACTACCGCCCCATTAGCCTGACAAGCCTCGTCTGCAAGGCCATGGAATGTATAATCATGGAACTCATAAACAAAGACATTGGAGATCTCCAAACCCTGGACCCCACACAGTTTGGGTTTGTAAAAGGCAGATCATGTCTCCTAAACCTGACAGACTTCTTTGAAGTAGTCACCAAAGCCATAGATGAGGGTAAGGTGGTTCACACAGCCTATCTAGATCTCGCCAAGGCGTTCGACACCATCCCCCACTCTGGAATTATAGATAAACTCACTAAACTAGGTATAAATCCCTATGTCACAAGATGGGTTGCCAACTGGCTTACTGAAAGACCTCACACTGTGAAAGTAGTAGACTCCAAATCAGACTTCAGACCAGTGACAAGTGGAGTACCACTGGGTTCAGTCCTGGGTCCTCTCCTGTTTGGTATCTACTTCTCTGAAGTACAGGCTAACACAGAAGGTCTTTGGCTAACTAAATTCGCAGATGACTGCAAACTAGGAGCCATAATTGAAACTCCTAACGATGTGGACATCCTACAAAAGGGCCTCACTGAGACAGATGCCTGGTGTCAAAGACATGGTCTCAAGCTCAATGCCAAAAAGTGCATTGTCATCCCCTTTGGTAAAAATTCTGTACCCATGAACTACCACATAGGTGGTAGTCTACTTAACACCGAAAGTGTGATAAGAGACCTTGGGACACAGGTGGACAGTAGTCTCTCCTTTGATAATCACATCGCCAAAGTGGTCAGGAAATCCTTCTACGTGGCACACCTCATCACAAAAGGTTTCTCATCCAGAAAAAGAGAGGTCATTGTTCCCCTCTACTGATCACTCATTAGACCCATTATAGAGTACAACACCCCTTTTGGTATGTACCTCACAAGACATCTACAACAACTGGAAAGGCCATAAAAATACCTCACAAAGAGGATTACTGGCCTCAAACAGATGCCTTACGCAGACAGTCTCAAAAAACTCCAGCTTTACTCCGTCGCATATCGCCTACTCAGAGGCGATCTCTGCCTAACATACAAAGCTATGTCAAACCCAGAGCTGTTGGACATGCTCCACTTAAAGAAATCCCAATCCCTCCGAGCTACACGCTCTAGGGACCTAAACCTTGTCACCACAATAAACAGAACATGCTGGAGGGATAGATTCCTGTCCCAGAGACTTCCCATACTCTGGAACAGACTACCTATCTATGTCAAACAGAGCTCCTCATTAGCACTCTTCAAGAAAAATCTTGATGATTAGACGGGTAATAGGAAATTCACCCCGGGGATCACTTCTGTAGTTCTGCTTGACAGGGGCACAGGAAAATAATTTTCTTGGGTGGCGAAAGCTAGGGTACATTTCTGGCTAGGCTTGTATAGGCCCTAGGGCCAATAGCCTAGTACCTACCTATGAACCTATGAATTATCACATAGCATTATCCAATACCAACAACTAAGAAAGTAGAAGGGGAAAAAAAGACACACCGTAGATGAAGTGCAAAGAGCAAATCCAGTAATTACTCTTGAAAAGGGGGCATCCTGCAACTGTGGGTCCTTCAGACTAAATGTTTTGACGAAGCTTTTAAATATCAAGGCATGGTTGTAGAAATCATAATAATGTAGAATAAGGAGACACAGTACCAGTAGCAGAAAGAGCAAATGGACTAATAAAAAAAAATTACAAGCGTAACTTACATGTTACCTACAGGGTTACTTCATATGAATGATATCAGGCAGCAATTATGGGGACACTGAAGAAATAGAGAACAGCACTCTTGGCAAACATCAAAGTCTGAAACAAATATTTATGAGGACATGATAAAAAAAAGTGATTAAAAAAAGTATTTAAGAGCACAGATTAAAAGGGTTTCTGTTTTGGCAGCTAATGATACATGCGAAGAGACTAATCAAATGATAATACAGAAAACCGAGAAACTGGAAGCTCCTGTTTATGGATATGAATAGTAAGATACAAGCAGTGAAAATGTATTAGTCACTTCAGCTTTATATATGGGTCAGGCACATTTTTATTAACCAGAGGAGTGGTTGTGGACAATAATTAATAAAGAGCTGAAGGAATTCATCAGGAGGGGAAGAGGGCATGTTTTAAGTGGGATAACTTGCTCCTTCCAACAGAACAAGGTGGTTTAGAATTTCCTTATTTGAAGGGATATTTTAGAGCTACACAGTTAAGGCTCATATAGATAACACAAGCAAGTAGAAAGGGATGATGAAGAAATAAGGAGAGAGAAAAATACTACATTCTTAAAGTAGCGGAAAGTATTTTAAGAACTAAGCAAACATCACTGGAGAAAGGAGATTTTTCCAATAGGAATGAGTGTAATTAGGGGGTACAGAAAATATGCAAGAGGGGAGCTGGAATTTACTGGAGCAAACTGGCAAAGGAACCAAGGTACTCGGAGCAAATATCTAGAAAGGGAAAGGTAATAAAGTGGAATGAGGACAAGTTTGGACTGCAGTCTAGAGACTACCTTCCCTACAAGTTATTTGATCATGAACATGCAAAGAGAAAGCAACAGGAGAATCCTAAGTGAAAAACCTGCTGTGATGCAGTTTTTAACTGAATCTACAACAGAGGCGGTTAATAAAGGAATGATATGAGCATATAAAATACTGCAGGATAACTATAAGAATCAATCGGAGGAGGTTAGAAAAGACTGGGAAGCGAGACTAGAAAAGCAGTTTACAAGGGAACAGTGGGAGGACATATGTATGACTCCCAAGTATGCAAAAAAGTCAAAAAAGTCCAGAAGCTTTACGATTTTTGCTTGGAATTATTTGTACAATTATTTTTATACCCCAAGCAGACTGGGTAGATAGTACATGCTGGAAGTGTGATAGGGAAGAAAAGGGTTACTATAATATATGTTTTGGAAGTGTCATGAATTGGCAGATTTTAAAAAAATTCCATGCAGAGTACTCTGTAATAAATACTGGGTGAGCAAATGGCTGTAACTAAGGAAATTATTCTTTTGAGCTGGAACGCAGGATCTGAATTGACTAAACACAAGGCCTTGTCAAGTTTAATTCTGTTGGCTGATAAAAAAGCAGTTACTAGAAAATGGAAATCAAAGTCGAATCCAACTGTATTTGAAGTGCTGAATATGGTAAAAGAGAGAAAAGGAACTGGTTAAGGCACAATAACACTCAGGACAAGGAGTGAGGTTTAAGGGAAGGCAGGAACTGAGCAAGACAACATATGTGATGTACAATATATGTTAATGAAAAAGAATGTTTACATGGTTTGTTTTGTTTCCTATTAATGCACGTTTGCTATGTATTAAATCATAGTTTAATAAAAGTGTTTAAAAAAAGTCTGAAGCAAAACAATTTCATGAACTTTAACTTAGGAAAAGAGTCCAATACATCCATGCCTGTCACTCTACTAACTCATTTGTGCCAACAGCGAGGGTTAAGGAAGCTAACAAACAGCACCTACAACACGTCTCCTGAAAATACACTCTCCCTATCATGCCAACAGCACAAGAGTGCTTGGCACTTTGCAGTAGAGGTGTGTGTGTGTGTGTGTGTATATATATATATATATATATATATATATATATATATATATATATATATATATACGCTGTAAGTACTTCAGAATTTTAAATGCTTTGGATGACTTCTATACATCCCCTACAAATTATTTTCTTTTTACATAATCCTTCCATAGAAACACTTTGGAAAAAAAACGGATTAAATATGTCAGTGTCCACTTTAGAAGTAGCATTACCACTGTATATAGCTACAGTGTCACTGTATTCAACTTGATTTGCTTCAAATAGCAGTTGAACACCAAGCATAAGTGTGAACTACTTCTAAAAAATGAGAAGTAATCCAAATGATTTAATGGAATATAGCACTCTTTTACTTGTAACCCTGCAGTAATCAGCTGCTTCTAAAAATTTCTGGTCAAGATGCATGGGCGTCTGATGTCAGCACCCTTCCAATCAACCTACTGATGAGGTGGCTGTCCATCTCAAAAAGTGTAACTATGCTGGCATAAGTGCAAGGCTCCAGCTTCCTGCCTCACTAGCTTAAAAACACAGCTGGCAGTGTAACTCCTTGTCAAATTTTCCCCACCAGGAAAAACTGAGGTTTATATTACTGTGAATGGAACAGAAAAGTGAATGGCAGAGTTGCAGGAAATTGTCAGAAAGGATGCTCGTGCTCACCAGCACTCCAATAGTAGACTTGTTGTGTTACATTTAGTGCTCTTCTGAGGAGGTCAGACTCACTGAATGTCTGTCGGTGCAGTTAATGTGATATGCTGCACTAAGCAGTGGTCTTAAACGTGTCTGATGTGCATCTGCCATTTTTCCACTTAGCAATGTAAAGAATATGAAAATTCCTTTTCCTCATTAAATGAGTATCCCAGCTTCAATTCAAATGCTAGAACGTGAAACAAAATTCTGATATCAATCAGGTCTATCTCATACCTTCATCTTTTTAAACCATTACTAAAAGACTTCCTTCTCTGCTTCCTAGCTTTGTCCCTACTCCTCATCTGGTTATCCCTTTCTAATACTTCACTTTATTGTAGTACTTAAACTACACCTACATCTACTTAGTACAACCAGATTACTATTCAATCACTACTTCTCTTTTAACACTTAAACTTGCTATCTCCTCTAATACCTCACTCTATTGCATTTCACAAATTACTCCTACCTACCTTATCCACCACTCGTCTATCTGTAAATTGTCATTACAATGCTTATATACTGTTTGTCAATATCAATACAAATTTTGTTATGCCGACTATTATAGCAATAACCCACGCCTGGGTGTGGATAATGCTGGATTTACCCACGGTTGGTGTGGTCTGGTCAAGAGGGCGAAGCCCAAGTGGCCAAGCAACGACAACCGTGGGTAAATCCAGCATTACCCACACCCAGAAGTGGGTTATTGCTATTATACAATGACATTATTTAAGAAAAAAAAAATAATTATTTTTCTTAAATAATGGCATTGTATAATTTATTTATTTATTTATATTTGTTGACCGGGAGTGTCCGACTGGACGTAGGTCCATTTTCAGTGGAGGCCCGGGGAGAAAAGCTCCACAGTTAAAATAAACAGACAGTAGTTACATTGGATTACATAGCGATTAACAATTTACATAGCAATTACTTACAACATATTTACAGATGAAGAACATAGTACATCAGTAGACAACTAGAATCTTTATCTGTGAAGTACATAACAGACATTAACAAATGTTAAAATAAGAAGTTCCTGCTGTACAAGTACTAGGCTTATGAGCATCTGAGCTTGCTATAATCAAGGTAGTTAGGGGAGTGGAAAGAAAGGTAGTGGTTGGATGGGGTGGGTGATATTAGAGTGGGAGTTGCAAGGGCATACCCAGCATGTTTTTAGGTGCGCTTTTAGTAAAGTTTTGAAGTGGGTGCATGATGGTACGGAGGTAATTGTGGGTGGGAGGGAGTTCCATAATTTGGCTATGGTGCAAGAGAATAGTGCTTCACCAGCAGAGTTATTGGCTTTAGTGATCTGCAAGTGATTTTTGTTGCTGGATCTTAGTGGTCTGGTGGTGCGATAGAGTTGGAGTAGATTCTGGAGGGATGGGACATTTAGTGGATGGTTTACTAGTTTGTGGGCGAGTGAGAGTTGATACCATTGAAGGAGGTGAGGGAGTTCAAGCTAGCCCAGTTCAGCAAGTGAGAGAGAGTGTTGACTACGGTAGGATGCCCCTGTGGCAAATTTGGCAATTTTGTTGTAGCAGGTCTCTAGCTTGTTTAGATCGCATTGCCTTAGGTTGGTATATATTGGAGAGGCATAAAGTAGGGTGGAGATAAGGTGGGAATTTGCTATTGAAATCTTTGCTGCTTTGATGAGAAGATGCTTATTTCTGTATAACGCTCCTAGTTTTTTGTGGACTTTTTTTATGGTCATGGATATGTGAATGTTAAATTTTAGTTTATTGTCTAGTTCCACTCCTAGCAATTTGGTGTATTCAGTTGGGTATATAGTGGTGTTGTCTTTTGCTGTGATGTTAAAGTGAGAGTTGTTTTGAGTATGTTTGGTGGGTTGGAAGATGAGTAGTATAGTTTTGTTTGGGTTGAGTATTAATTGGGCATCAGATAACCAAGTTTCAACAGAGGAAAAGGCTTCCTGTATGACTTTTTGCAGTTTTGGTAGGGACTGGGCTGAGCTGATGATGGTCGAGTCATCTGCGTATTGTATGAGTGTGCCATAATGCCTCCTTGCTGCCCTTCCGCAGCTGTCTGGTATTCTGCGGCAGTTCTGATGTACTGCGCATGCGTATGCTTACGCAGTACATCAGAGCTGTGGGCAAATTCAATAGAGAAAGCAAGATCTCTGTTGCTTTTTACAAACTGTCTCGCTATGTTTAGCATAGCGAGACAGCTTTAAAAAAAAGCAACGGAGAATCTGTTTCTTTTTTAAAGCTGTCTCGCTATGTTAAACCCATTTAACATAGCGAGACAGTTTTGAAAAAAGCAACGGAGAAAGCAAGATCTCTGTTGCTTTTACACGCTATGTTAAAGGAGTTTAACATAGCGAAACAGCTTTAGAAAAGCAACTGAGATTCTCCGTTGCTTTTTTTAAAGCTGTCTCGCAATGTTAAATCCATTTACCATAGCGAGACACCTTTCAAAAAAGCAACAGAGATAGGAAGATCTCAGTTACTTTTTTTAAAGCTGTCTCGCTATGTTAAACTCCTTTAACATAGCGATACAGTGTCTAAACAGCAACGGAGATCTTGCATTCTCCGTTGCTGTAACAAGAGAGTTATACTAATTGAAAAAGTCCGGGCGACCAGACCTTTTTCCATTACTATAACCCTGATTTATAACGTGCACGCTGACCAATCAGCATGCACGTTTTGGAATATTAATGGGGGGGGGGGAGTCGTTGTATAATATGCTATATATTCACTGAAACTGCATTATAAAATGTGTTAGTGTAAATATTGATAGTATGAAATACGATACCTTGGAGTGTTTTTCCCTGGTCATTCACTGAAAAAGGACTTTCCCAGTAAACAAATGTTAATAAATATTTTTCAGAACATCCCTGATTTTGCCTTATTATGTTTGCACCTATTGTTCAACAAATGCATAATGAAGCAAAAGCCACACAGACTAATCTTGGCACAAAATTCCTATATCAATCAGGTCTATCTCACATCTTCATCTTTTTAAACCATTACTAAGACATTTCCTCTCTTCTTCCTAGCTTTGTCCCTGCTTCTCATCTGGGACATAGCTCTTTTAACACCCTTCAACACCTTTAACTGTATTCTGCCCGACACTTGACTTGAAAGATTTTGTTTGTACTGCATGTACTGCAGCTTTTCTTCCCAGGCCTCCTATGAAAAGGGGCCTTTGCGCCCAGCTAAACATCCCTGATCAACAAATATAAAATAAATAAAATAATTAATGATCCAGTTCTGCAGAATGTCACTGATCGTCTCGACAGTTTCATACTTCTTATTGTTGAGAAAGTGCAGGCTGATACTAAACCTGTTGTACGGATGGAAGGGGTTTTGCACAATCTCTCCCTTACTTAGCCTTTATATGGTTTTGCTGCTCATACTGCACTGAAATGCACAGTGCTGCAAAACCTGTTGCTCATGAAGAAGCAAGATTAAATGATCAGTTATGGTGCTTCAGTGTTTTTACTGGGAAACTTTGATTACACTTGTTGTACACTGCCAGTCACTGTCTGTTCTGCACAACTCCCAATTTATTATCACCAGAATCAAGAACAAAACAATAATAAAGGACATTTTTTCAAACACTAGTACTATTAATTTTAAAAAAATCACCAGTTTTAGAAAGAATTAGGAAGGACAGAGCAAATTTTTGAGCCAAAATCAGGTACTGTTGAGAGATATGCTTTAGCAGATTGTGGTTATGAGTTGTTAGTGTGCTTGGTCTGATACTTTGCTTTACAACTTCACTGATTTTGCAGGAATATCCCTTATAGAGTCATAGGTTGGTACTAGGCTATTGGCCCTAGGGCCTATACAAGCCTAGCCGTAACAATTCCCTAGATATTTCTTCACGCAATATTTACTTCCTTGGACTCCTGTCTAGCAGGGAGACTGACGTGATCCCCGGGGTGAATTTCCTATCTCCCATCCAATTGTCAAGGTTCCTTTTGAAGAGCGCCAAGGAGGCGCTCTGCTTGACATGTATGGGCAGTCTATTCCAGAGTATGGGGAGTCTCTGGGTCATGAACCTATCCCTCCAGCATGTTTTGTTCATTGTGATTACAAGATTTAGATCCCTGGAGCGTGTGGCTCTGAGGGATTGGGATTTCTTTAAGTGGAGCATGTCCAACAGCTCAGGGTTTGACATGGCCTTGTATGTTAAGCAGAGATTGCCTCTGAGTAGACGATATGCAACAGAGTATAACTGGAGTTTTTTTAGACAGTCAGTATAGGGCATCTGCTTTAGGCCTGTGATTCCTTTAGTGAGGTATTTCTGTGGCCTTTCCAGCTGTTGCAGATGTCTTGTGAGGTACATACCAAATGGGGCATTGTACTCTATATAATGGGTCTAATGAGGGAGGAGTACAGTGGGACAATGACCTCCTTTTTTCTGGATGAAAATCCCTTAGTGATGAGGTGTGCCACATAGAAGGATTTCCTGACTGTTGTGGTGATGTGGTTATCGAAGGTGAGACCACTGTCTACCTGTGTCCCTAAGTCTCTCATCACACTTTCGGTGTTTAGTGTATTGCCACCTATGTGGTAATTCATGGGTACATGTTTTTTCCCAAATGGGATAATGCATTTCTTGGCATTAAGCTTGAGCCCATGGCTCTGGCAACATGCATCTGTTTCTATAAGGCCCTTTTGTAGAATATCCACAGCATATTGGGGGATTCAATAATGGCTCCCAGTTTGCAGTCATCTGCGAACTTTGTTAGCCAGAGTCCCATAGTGTTGGCCTGTACTTCAGAGAAGTAGATGCCAAACAAGAGTGGTTCCAGGACTGAACCCTGAGGTACTCCACTTGTCTGGAGCTGGATTTGGAGTCAGCTACTTTTACAGTCTGGGTTCTTTCAGTAAGCCAGCTGGCAACCCATCAAGTGATGTACGGATTTATACCCAGCTTAGTAAGTTTATCTATGATTCCAGAGTGGGGGATGGTGTCAAAGGCCTTGGCAAGGTCCAAATAGGCTGTGTGGACCGCCTTACGCTCGTCCACAGCTCTGAAGACCGATTCAAAGAAGTCAATCAGGTTCAGGAGACAAGATCGGACCTTCACGAACCCAAACTGGGTGGGGTCCAGTATTTGAAGGTTGCCAATGCTTTTGTTTATAAGTTCCATGCCTTTGCAGATCAGGCTCGTCAGACTGATGGGACGGTAGTTCCCAAGATCCAAGGTGGATCCCCTTTGTAGAGTGGGATAACTGTAGCTGTGTGCAACTCAGTGGGCACGAAGCCTAAGGTGAGGCTATGATTAAACATGTCTCACAGGTGAGGTGCCAGTTCATTTTGTAGTTCATGTAGTACACAGCCCGGGATGTCATCAGGTCCCATGGATGCTGTATTCTTAGCTTTGGAGAGTGCGGTTTCTACCTGTGTGGCCGTGATTACCGGAATTTGACAAACTTTTGGTACTGAGATGGGCCCTTTAGGGGGTGAGAGGGGGGTGAAGTTTGCACTAAACTGATCTGTCAGGATATTGGCAATACCCTTGGGATCAGTATATTTAATGCAGGCTTAGAGCATATCTGAGCATTGCCATTTAGATTCTTGACATAACTATAGAATGCCTTGTGGTTGGCTTTGGAATTTTTGGCAATTTTATTTTCGTAACTAGCTTTGAGGATTTTATGAGGGACCACAGCTTCTTACCGAGGCTGGTAAGGGAGTTTTTTGCATCCTGGAATTTTCCTCCTTTCTGCAACAGTTTCTTTCTTCTGCTGTATAGTTTTTTATGGCAGGGGACCACTAAACTGGCTTCCTTTTTTTGTAGGAGAGCATTTTGGTTCTATTTGGGATGGCACAATTCATGCACGAGTGGATGTGCTCGTACAGTACAGTGCCTTAGTGTAGGATTCAGCAGTCGAACTTTCAGCTCCCATCTACATGGGTGTCATGACGCTTGTCACTTCTGACTTGAGTAGCATGAAGTTGTCTTTGGAGAAGTTTTTTACGGAGGTTTCCTTACTGGGGGGTGGGATGTGGATGTCAAGGGTGATTTGCTTATGGTCAGACCTAACCAATGAGGGGGTGACCACTGGTGTGGAGCATCTATCTCCGATGTTGGTAATGACCAGGTCTACGATATTGGAGCCCCTGGTGGGACAATGGATTACTTGATCCAGGGCGTTGGAATTTATGAATTCCAAGAACCGTTGGGAAAAGGTGTTGGTACCAGAGTAGTTTTCCCAGTTAATGGCAGGGTAGTTGAAATCACCCAGTATTAGGGTGTTTGGTTGTATCTTAATATTGTCCAGTATGTTTAGAAAGGTAGTGAGAATCTTGGGGCATGGTGGGGGATCTGAAGCAAGCTACAATTTGGATTGCAGTCTTTACCTAGTGTTAGTTGCACCTGGAGAATTTCAGATGCATTGTGTTGGGCAACTAGCCTGGAGGTGTGAATATGGACACTCCGCCACCTTTAGTGTTTTGGTCTTGGTTTGGTGGCTGAAAAGTGTGATAAGAGTTGTAGCCTGGTATTGCAGGGGTGCTCTCTGGAGCCTTGAACCAGGTCTCAGTTACTGCACAGATATCGATGTTCTCCACTTTTAGGAGTGCCTCGAGAGAGTGCATTTTGAGGTTTAGACTTCTAGCATTGAGTAGCATTACCTTCGGATTTTGCATGCTTGTATCTGTTACGGTGGTGGTTTTATCGTTTGAACCTTGCCTAAAAAAGGCACTATAGGGGTGGAGAGAGCTTTAGCCAGTAACCTGAATCCCAGGGGTGACAGGTGATCTCTAGCAAAGCATTGTGGTTTGTCGATCATGTCGTCCCAGGCAGATAGATACTGGATCCCCTTTGAATGACACCAGCAGCTTAGCCAATTGTTGAAGTCAGTCATTTTGTCCTTATACTGTGGTATCATTCTGGGCGAAGGCAGGATGCTACTCAGGGCTGGGGTCATACCTGCCTGCGCCATGTGATCTGAGAGCTCTTCCATGTCTCTTTTCATGTGGTCCGGGGAGGTACGTTTCAAGTCATTCACTCCAACATGAATAATGACAGAGTCGTATTTGTACTTGCTGTGGAGTGACTTGAGTGTGTGCGTTATGTGGCCGATCCTGGCATCCGACAGGCAGCTGACTGTAATTTTCTCCTTGTTCAGCCTAGTGAGTGGGACATCAGAGTGCCTGACTATAGAATCACCTATGAATAAGTGTTGGGTACATTGTCTTGCCTTAGGAGCTGTTGTTGAGTGGAACACTGGTGACGTGAGCTATTTGTCACTTTGGTTGTGTTGGTGCTTGTTTGCGTTTCAGCTTTGGAGGTCCTTGTTGTTTGGGCAGGTTAATGTTATGGGCCTCCGCATATGTGGGTTTAGTGTTGCTATGTGTGGGTGTTGATGGTGTAGATTTTGAAGGGCTATGTGTTGCTTGAGGTGTAGTGCAGGTGTTAACCTTCTCCTCTTGACTGTCTAGCACAATCTTGGCTGCAGAGAGCTTTGCTTCCAGTTTTGCTATGTAAGTGCATCTCTCGCAGGTTGTAGTGTTGGGCAGTAGGAGGAGAGGGCTATCTGTGTACATGAGGCAGTTGCTGCACTGCCCCAGTATGTCCAGATTCACCAGGTGGACAGGAGAAATCACTGGAAGCTGACCCTTGGACATGCCTGTTTAGGTGCTTTTTTGTAAAGTACAAGAGCTGTTTTCCCCTACCTTTGCAAGGTACTTTGCAATTATAGGCTGTTTAAGGCTTCCTAGTGCTTTCCAGCAGGATCTAGAGCAAGTGCTAGTCACAGGGGTTCAGATTTTGGTGCTACTACTGAGAAACCAGCTAGTTCTAAGGGAGAATTTGAAGAGCAGACTTTCTGGCACCTGCAATAGTTTAACCATAGCCCGGCAGTGCTGCCTATTTACAGTTCTGCAGTTATTTAGAAAATACATGTTGATATAAAATATGTTGTTCAGGAGACGACACCTGCTTTTGAAGAACTTTCCTGAGTTTGCTTTTTTATAGTTTTACACTTTTTACTGTGCAAAAAATGCATTGCTGACACAAAACTGTTGCTGTATTAGGCAGAACAGGAATACCAGATTTTGCAGTAAACATGATTTTGTCTTTTTACTGTAAATACTTAACAAAAGCATAAAGAAGTATTGTGTGTGTCAGTTAATGCACCAGATGTGTTGGTTGGCACACTTTTGCCTTGTATTTTTATTATTAATTTTCTAATATATCACTGTGGATCATTATTTGTCATTAAAGCTACACATTACAGTCTCTAATCAACACAGAAATCAGGAATGGCTCATGGAAAAACTGGGTAATCAGGACCACAAAAATGTGGTTATTTTACATAAATATTATGAATGTTTGTCTTTTCGGCTTTTCCCGGTTAGGGGTCGCCACAGCGGAACTCCGGTCCGCTAATGATTGGCAGTAGACTTTTTTATGGTGCCGATATATTCTATATATTATTAATTATATTAATGTGAACCAGAAAGTTTTATATGGTACTCTACAGTCTCAAATGAAAGCTTACCTAATGTTGCAAAAGTTGCAACTGATATCTGCTTTTCTGCTTCTACCAATCTGCACATTCTTGTACTTATTTTGCAATACAATACGCATATTTGCATAAATATCATTTTTGTAAATATCCATGATATTGTCAACCTAGATGTATTACAGAACAGTGTTTCACATGTCCAATCACCACAGAGATCATGAATGGATCCTCACACAAATAGGGTACTTCAGTTCCACAGAAAAGTCTGGAGCTACTTTCCAGAAATATTCATCATTATCGTCAACCCTCCTTTCTTCCCATTTTCTACATGGGGTCAGGGTGTCGAGTCAATTGTCATCTCTCTCCACTCACTGCCACTCTCTTACCTTCTTCAACAGTCATGCTCAACTGTCATGGGTCTTCTCTCATATAATCCATTCACCTCTTTGCCGGGCACATTTGTTTCCTCTTGCTTTCTTCCTGTCTATCCCAAATCATCTTAACCAGACTGATTTCTGCTTTTTTGCAAGTGTGCCCAAACCGCTGTAATCCATTCTCTTTGATCTTGTCTGCAGCTGGAGATACTTTGGCGTCTTTTCTGATTCCTCATTAATTTGCCTGTCCCACAGTTTGCAGCCTACCACCCATCTCAGACACTTAAATCTCCATCGCCTCATGTTTCTGCTCTGCCTTTACTGCTCAGGTTTCTGTACCGTGCAGTACTATTAATCACACTACTGTTTTGTGCACCTTTCTTTTAAGTTCTTAGGCATTCTACTGTCATGCACTACCTCTGACACACTGGGCCAGTTGGCTGCAGCCCCTCTGATCCTAGCTTTGACCCCCTCATTCCGACTCCCCTTTTCCTCAACCATCCCTCACAAATATATGAAGCTGCTAACCTGTGCCACTATTTTTCTCTTCTATCTCAGTTCTTGGCTTCTTCCAATTTCCCTCATTTGTTGCCATTACAATGGTCTTATCTGTACTCAATTTCATCTCATGTACCTTCAGTTTTGCATTCTATTCCCCCATCTGATTTCCCTCATTTATTGCCATTACAATGGTCTTATCTGTACTCAATTTCATCTCATGTACCTTCAGTTTTGCATTCTATTCCCCCATCCTTTGCTGAAGTTCTTGCTCAGAGTCGGTCTGTAATAGCACATCATTTGCATGCAGCAAATGTGTTTATCTGCCCCTCCAACATATTTGCTAATGTAGTTCACCACCAGTATGAACAGCAGTGGGCTCAGAGCTAAACCCTGATGCATGCCTGTCCCCACTGGGATTTTCTTTGAGAGATCAAATACTATTAGTACTTGAGTCACTGGGTTCTTGTACACAGCCTGCACTAATTCTACCAAAATTTCTGGAACTTTGAACCATTGCAGGATTGCCTAAATCAGCTTTCTTTGGACCTTCTCGTATGCATTCTCCATGTCTTGGAATGCCCAGCTGGACTCTTTCCTCATCTCTAGCTTCTTTTCAACTATCTGTCTCACTGCAAACATTGATTTGGTTGTGCTGCATCCCGATCTGAATCTGAATTGCTCATCTTCCATCTTACTTTCTACTACTCTGTGTATCTGTCTACCATTCATTTCATGCAGTGTGATAGGAGCCTCTGTACCTCTCACAGTTGTGGATGTTCCCTTTAGTCTTGAACACTGGCACTAGTATGCTTATTCTCCAGTCAACTGGGATACGCCTTCCACTCCATACCACTATGAGTACCCTCAGCGGCCATTTCTCCTCTATCTCAACCAATATCTTGATCATATCTGCTGTAATATTATATCTATTAATAATTTGAACCAGTTTATGTCTATGTGGTACTCAGTGACATCAATTGAAAGCCTACATAAAGCTGAAAAAGTTGTTATTGATACTTGCTGTCTGGCTGCTACTGATCTGCAGATATTTACATTTTTTTAGTAATACAATATGCATATTTGCATAAATTTATTTCTATAAATATCTCAGGCATTGTTAACCTGGATGCATTTTAGAACAGCATTTCACATGCACCTTCACCTTAACAGTGAGGAATGGCTCCACAGACAAATTGAGGTGCTTGATTCCACAGAAAATGTGGGTTATTTTCCAGAAATCAGGGAGGTATCAAACACAATTCAGGTAATTCAAATTTTATTGAACATAATAAATCTCAGTAAGTGCTTTCGCATCTAACATGGATGCTCTTCAGACTAAATTACATATGCATCAGCTACTCCTTTTATACTATTTACATGGCTCATTATTAAATTAATCTATTAAAGGAGTTTATGCTTATGTTCAATAAAATTTGAAGTACCTGAACCGTGTTTGATACCTCCTTGACATTGGTTTACTGGATTCTTTATTTTTTGTTGGAGGTACTTCACACTTCCTGGCTGTTGTTTCCACTGATATATATTTTTCTCTTTCTTGAGTCAGGGAAGCATGGCTGAAGGTACGGACCTTGAATTGGAATATACTCCTAATTGTTGTGGGCTTAGCAGCAATATGGATACTTTCAAATGTATGCTTAATGCCGAGGATAACTCTACTGACTTTTAGCACCAATGACTACTGTTGATAGTTCAGCTGAGAAACAAGACTTAGAAATAGTCTTGAAGTTAACATGAGAGAATGAAGACAAGTTACTTAAACTTAAAAAGACACAGTGGCAACATAAAAATCTTTAAGCATGCCTATGCTTCAAAGTCATACCGAAAGGACTCTGCGTTCTTAAGACGCCCACTTACAGAACAGTTTACTCAGATTTGTGGGCCAAATGGCAAAGATTAAATCTTGACACCAGTTTTGGGTATATGAGGTTACCTATGGAACAATTCATGGTGATTGAGAAAGAACTGATAAAAAGAAGTTATGTACCTACCATAACGTTTCATGTTAGTTGTCTTCATCTCGCCTTCTTTCTTGCTTGTTGGGATCGGAGCTGACCCTCTGCTCCGACTCGGCCATCTTCTATAGCTCAAGAGCTGTTTACTGGCTCGAGGCTACCCCTTATCTCATGATGCCTAGCGCTAGCTACCCAGATCTCGTTTGTAATAGCTAACCCCAGAGATAGCAAGAATAATCTAACCAAACTAACAGGTTGGGCATATCTGTTATACTCTCTAAGTCAGTAGAGGAAACAACCAGAAAATACTCAGCCGGTGAAACGTAAACTCCTCTCGGTCCAATAGGACAGGGGGATGGAGAGGGGGGAACTCAAGAAAGAAGGCGAGATGAAGACAACTAACATGGAACGTTATGGTAGGTACATCTATCTCGCCTTAGTTTCGTGCTTGTTGGGACAGCGTCCCTAGCACCTATGATCCTGGGTGGCTCATTGGAACAGACTCTTCAGAACAGTGGAGCCAAAGTTAGCTCTATTCCTGGAGGCCATGTCTAACTTGTAATGAGAAATACAGGTATGAGGGTTTGCCCATGTGGCCGTGGCACAAATAGAGTCCATGGGCCACCTAGACTGGAAGGCTACAGAAGTGGCCAAAGCCCTAGTAGAATGGCCTTTCGGTTTGGCAGCCAATTCTTTGTTTCTTAGTTGATAAATGAAGGTGATAATGTGAGACAACCACCTAGACATGGTCACTTTGGAAACTGGGAGACCTTGTTTGCCCCTAGCATAGGAAAGGAATAGTTGGTCTGACTTCCTTATATCCTTAGTTCTATGCAGGCAAAAACGCAGTTGTCTATGAACATCCAAAAGGTGTAACTTGTATTCTGCCTTGTTGGTGTAGTTAGGGAAGAACACTGGAAGGTCTATGGATTGGTTTAGATTATTTTCTGAGCACACTTTAGGAAGGAAGGATGGATTAATTCTCAGCGCTACCCTATCCTTGTGAAAGACTAAGTACGGAGAACGAACGTTTAGTGCTTGAAGTTCCGATACACGTTTGGCTGAGGTAATAGCTACCAGAAAGACAGTTTTCCAAGATAGAAACTTAAGGGAGCAAGAAGCTGCCGGTTCGAAAGGGGGCATAATCAAGGAGACTATTACCAAATTAAAGGCCCAAGGAGGAGGGGGATCTCTCACTGGGGGCCGAAGGAGAGTAGTCCCTCTAAGAAAGGCTTTACACAGCTTATGAGACATGATATTTAGATTAGCAAAGCCAACATGATAGTTAGATATGGCCGCTAATTGAATCTTGATTGTGGCAGAAGCGGACCCAGAGTGAAAAAGCTCAGTTAGCAAATCCAAGATCTCGTGAACTGGGGCTGAAAAGGGATCTATGTTCCTGGCCTCTGCCCAATAAGAGAAACGTTTCCATTTACTAGCATACGTCTTCCTAGTAGCCGAATTGTGAGAGGATACAATAATTTCACGCACAGCCGGGGAAATGCTGGGATGCCTGGCTAGGGTTGGAATTGGATCACCCAAGCTGTGAGCTGGAGTGTCTGGAGGGATTGATGCAGCTCTCCTGATTGATGAATCAGCAGGTCTGGAATAGGATCCAGGGTCCAGGGCTGCTCGAGGAGGTAACGGTGCAGGAATGGAAACCAAATCTGTCGAGGCCAGTAAGGAGTAATGAGGATCGTTTTGCAACCCAACAATATCACTTTCTGTATGAGTTTGGGTATAAGAGGAAAAGGCGGGAAGGCATAAAGAAGTCCCTGAGGCCAATCGTGGACAAGAGCATCTTTGGAGGATGACTGCCAGAGTCTGAGTGCTTATCGACATTTGACCACACGACGCCAACTGATTGGGGCATTATCTGGGGCAGACAGTCCAAGGGCATATGGCAACCTCTACGTACACCATCTGCATCTATCTGTCTCTGGCACTCTGGCAGTCTGATTGATTGATTTTTTTGTTTATTTTTTTTTTTTATTTGTCTTTTTTCTTGTTTTGTTGTTGTTGTTTTTTGTGTTTTCTTGTGTTTATTTAAAAGTATGTGTCATTGTTATGTTCTATGAGCCTTTTTTCCGGGCCTAAACTGAAAAAATGGATATATAATAGCCGAAGACTAAAGTTAACAAATGTAAAATAAAAATAAAAATAAAATAAAAAATGACCTGGAAGCGGTAGAAGGGAGAAATAGCTGCTGCATTTGGTGTTGAAGGGGGTTGTAAACAGATCGCAGCAAGGCTGTCCCCATTTGCGGAAGATGAGGTCCGCAACTACCTGATTCAGAGACCACTCGTGAGGCATGAGAATAGCTCTGCTGAGCCTGTCCGCTATGACGTTGGACTTCCCAGGGATGTGCGTTGCAATCAGAAATCATTGGGAGGAAATCGCCCACTGCCAGAGTCTGAGTGCTTATCGACATAGGGGGTAGGACCTGGTTCCTCCCTGCTTGTTGATGTACCACACTACTGACATGTTGTCCATCTGAACTGCAATGGTCCCAGGAGGGAGTGAGTCCTGAAGTGCTTGCAACGCTAGTAGCATGGCTCTCATCTCCAAGACATTTATGTGCAGATGGTACTCGTGAGGTTGCCATATGCCTTGGACTGTCCTGCCCAGATAATGCCCCCCCCCCCAATCAGTGAGGCGTCCGTGGTCACTGTGGCAACCGGAGGGGGTTGGATGAATGGTCTGCCCTGAGACACTAGCGGGGAGACCATCCACCAGGAAAGGTGTCTTTTGCAAGTTTCTGTAATTATGATCATGTGAGACATGGGGAGTTGTTGAAAGGACCACTGTGTGAAGAGAAGCCACTGAAGGATTCTCATGTGAAAGCGGGCTAGAGGTATCAGAAGAATTGCCGCCGCCATAGAACCCAGAGTTTGAAGGACCAACCAGACTTGTACCTTTTTGCATTGCATGAGGATATGAACTTGCTGCCAAATCGTGGCCACCCTGTCCGGCGGTAGGCTTGCGGACATACTTTTTGTATCTAGATCTTTTCCTATATAGGTAATAGATTGACAGGGTGACAAGGCAGATTTTTCGAAGTTTATGGTAATGCCCAACTGGACACAGATTGCAATTGCATAGTCCCTGGCTTGAAGAAGTTGATGCCTGGTAGTAGCAGTAAGGAGCCAATCGTCTAGATAAGGAAACACCTGGAATCCTTGAAGTCTCAGGTGAGCCGTGACCACTGCCATACATTTGGTGAACACCCTGAGGGCTGTGGTGAGACCAAAGGGCAGAGCTCTGAACTGATAATGACTGGCTCCCAGCCGGAAGCGAAGGAATCTCCTGGAGTGCCTGTCCATCTTGATGTGATAGTACGCATCCTAGAGATCTATTGAACACATCCAATTGTCCTGACCCAAAAAGGGTACAATGGACTGAAGCGTGACCATCCAAAACCTTGTTCTTTGAACAGACTTGTTTAGTCTACTGAGATCCAAAACTGGTCTCCAGTCCCCTGTCTTTTTTGGTACCAAAAAGAACCTTGAGTTAGTTCCGGATCCGAGTTGGTCTACCAGGGCTTCCTGGATGACTCTTTTTTCTAGCAGTTTTGAAATTTCTATGACTGCTTGGGCCCTCAGACTGGGTGGAACATCTGGGGGGGATTTGCTTGATGATAGGGGAGATTGGAAGAAGGGAATTACGTAGCCTCCGGATATGTCTGAGTGTACCTATTTGTCTCACGTAATGTCTTGCCAGGCTTTTGGGTACAGTGAAAGTCTTCCCCCGACTGCCACCAGAGGCGGGCAGTAGGGCAACCCTTCAGGGATGCTGGAAGAGCTTGTCAGAGAAAGATTCTCTGCTGCCCTGGTTCTGCAGACCCCCTCTGCCTCGAAGGCGGCGTCTGTTGTTATTTCCTCCTCTGCCCCTGGAGAAAAGTCATTACGTGTATCAGGCGAGGCTCCCTGGGATTTCCGAAACCACATTTTTCCATTCTTCTGACCTTTGGGATATGGTCTGGAAGGAGTGTAAAAATGGACTCCCACGGCAGATAGAGTGTCTTGCCTTCCTGTTCACACCTAGTGAGAGTGTCCTTCACTTGTGGTCCAAAGAGAAATGAACCGTCAAAGGGGGTGTTGGTGAATGACGCTCTAAAGGGCTCCGCAAAATTACGCAGCCGCATCCATGCGCATCTCCTTAGGGCCACGCCTGTGCCTGCGGCTCTACTCGCATCATCGGCTTCATAGGAAATGAGCCTCATGCAGGAGTTAACCAGTGAATTAAAGGTCGCCAGCTGAGAAGTTACTTTAGCTTGAACCCCTTCAGCTGATAGATCCTGGAGGGTATCTCCAAGCTCTTTTAGGAGATCTCTCTGAAGCCTGGTAAAATGGAATAAGTAATTCAGTGACCTCATGGAGAAGGTCGCTGAAGCAAACATTCGCTTCCCATACCTGTCCATAGTCCTAGACGCCTTGTTAGGAGGATGGACAGAGGAAGAAGTTTCTGCTAATTCCTTTTTAGTGGCCGCTGCTACTACCATGGCATCCACGGGAACACGCTTGGTAAGGAACTGTTTGTCAGGGGTGCAGTAATAAACTTGCTGGGCCTCCTCGGGGTTGGTTCCACTGTATCTGGGGCTGACCAAGTCCTTCGAGCCACCACAGACATTAGTGGATAGAAGGGCGGAGACACCCAGGAGGTGGAAGGGTGGGAACCAAACACATCCAGGAATACGGATTTGTCCTCAGTAGGGGCTAGGGCAGTCCAGTTCCCCCTCTGCCTAAGCACTTCTAGGATGTCCGAAAAGGAAACATCTTCAGAGGGGGATCTCGTACAAATACGACTCTGTCATTATCAATGTTGGAGTGAATGACTTGAAACGTTCCTCCCTGGACTACATGAACAGAGACATGGAAGAGCTCTCAGATCACGTGGCCCAGGCAGGTATGACCCCAATCCTGAGTAGCATCCTGCCTTCACCCAGAATGATACCACAATACAAGGACAAAATGACTGACTTCAACAATTGGCTAAGCTGCTGGTGTCATTCAAAGGGGATCCAGTATCTACCTGCCTGGGACGACATGATCGACAAACCACAATGCTTTGCTAGAGATGGTCTGCACCTGTCTTCCCTGGGATTCAGGTTACTGGCTAAAGCTCTCTCCATGCCTATAGTGCCTTTTTTAGGCAAGGTTCAAACGACAAAACCACCACCGTAACAGATACAAGCATGCAAAATCTGAAGGTAATGCTACTCAATGCTAGAAGTCTAAGAGGAAACACCCAATGGGGTGCACTGGAATGTCGGTTCCCCACGCTTGGGGTCTGGAGGAGGGACAGAGGTTGACGCAGGCACTACAGGGGACGGAGTCAGTGGGGTCGAACGTGGTACTGACTCATGGGCCCGTACACTCCTCATGACACTGAAGGCATCCCTGCCAAGAAGCAAAGAAGGATCCGGCTCCGAGGAAACCGGAATCCTCCCCCTCACCGAGGGGGACAGCTCCGAGGCAGATGTAGGAGCTGAGCTCACCTGTGCCGAACCTCCGAGAGGGAGAACGGGGTCGGACAAGGGTCCGATGCCACTCGCCCCCTCGGAGCCGATGAGAGTCTCGGCACCCAGATCCCTCAACAGAAGGTACCATCGAGGGGATCGGAGCCGATGACGGAACCAAAGGGGAAATCGTTATCGGTGCCGACGGTTCCACGATTCAAACCCCAACAAACTCCGTCTCCGAGCTCAGAGGAGTTGGAGGAGGAACATCGATGGAAGCAGACAGAGCCGATACCTGTTGAGGAGGGCTGGATAACATTTTGGCCAGTGCCAGCGACTTCAACAACCTACTGACCACTCTCTCCACGTCGTAGTCCGAGAGTCTAGAGGACCGAGAGGAGTGGGAGGATCTATGACTGCGGTCACTCTGCAACAGGGGAGACCGAGGGGCCGAATGTATCGACTCTAGAGACGGGGACCTCAGTCTCCTCTGGGTCCGAGACGGCTGCAAAGATGCTGGTGGAGCCGACTGGGAAGCAGCCTCCTCGGTTCCAGCCGGAACCGAGGTAGTCGGTAATGTTTGGGCCAATGCCTGCTCCGAGCTGGGAGCCGACGATTTGGTCGGTTTAGGAGATTGTACCAGCTAAGCCTTGGCCGGTGAATCCTGAGGCTTAAGGAAACCCCTTAATATCAGCTTATTTTTGCGCTCCTGCAGAACCCTTGGGCTGAATGCGTGGCATACAGAACAAGAGTCCTGTAGGTGCACTACACCTAAGCAATAGACGGAAGAAGTGTGCCCATCTCTCAGAGACATTTTCTGACAACATGAGTCACACTTCTTGAATCCAGACACTTTGGATTCTTTAGGCATATCTAGTCCTACACAGAAAGTCTTTGGCCAAAGGCCCAACAACAAAAAACTACAAACACTAATCTACTAAAACACAATAACTACAGTCAAGAAGTTTTTTTTTTTTTATAATAGGAAGCCTCTAACTTAAACGGCTACCTATGAATTAAAACAGAGATTAAAACTAAACAGAAGAGATAGGAAAGAGGGAGGGGAAGAACTCTCTAACTTAAACGAGTTCTAAGGGAAAATACAATAACACTAAAAACTACAACAAGCTAATTAACAATAATGTCAAAAGACTAAACTATCAAAAAATAACCCCTAATTTACAATAGCCTGAGCCAGTAAGAACGAACCTCGCAGCTGAAGCGGCAAACGAGATCTGGGTAGCTAGCGCTGGGCATCATGGGATAAGGGGTAGCCTCGAGCCAGTAAACAGCTCTCAAGCTATAGAAGATGGCCGAGTCGGAGCCGAGGGTTGGCTCCGATCCCAACAAGCAAGAAACGAAGGCGAGATAGACAACTTAACATCTGATATTACACATGTTCAGCAACAATTGCCTCATGTAAACAGACAACTGTCTCCTCCTACCACCCAACACTACAACCTGTCAGAGATGCACTTATACAGCCAAACTGGAAGCAAAGCTCTCTTTACCTAAGACTGGTCTAGACAGCCAAGAGGAGAAGGTAAACACTTGCACCACACCACACTCATCACATAGTCCCTCAAAACACACATATAGAAGCACAAAACACACACCTATATTCGCAGAGGATCTCAATAAAAATCTGCCCAAACAATCGAGACCTCTAAAGCAAAAATGCAAGCAACCTCCACCTCCCAACGCAACCCAAATGACACAGCCCACAAACTCATTGTGCCACTCAACTGCAGCCCATAAGGCATAATGTATCAAACACTCTAGTCTTAGGTGACTCTATAGTCAGGCACACTGATGTTCCATTCACCAGGCTAAACAAGGAGAAAGTTATTGTCAGCTGCCTGTCGGGTGCCAGGATCTGCCACATAACGCACGCACTCAGGTCACTCCACAACAAGTACAAATATGACTCTGTCATTGTCCATGTTGGTGTGAATGACCTGAGACGTATCTCCCTGGACTACATGAAAAGAGACATGGAGGAGCTCTCTGATCTTGTAGCCCAGGCAGGTATGACCCTAGCCCTGAGTAGCATCCTGCCATCACCAAGAATGATACCACAGTACAAGGACAAAATGACTGACTTCAACAATTGGCTAAACTTCTGGTGTCATTCTAAGGGAATCCAGTATGTTTGCCTGGGATGACATGATCAACAGTCCACGATGATTTGCCAAAGATGGCCTGCACCTGTCACCCTTGGGATTCTGGATACTGGCAAAGGCTCTTGCCAACCTTATAGTGCCTTTTTAAGGCAAGGTTCAAATGACAAATTCACCACCGTAACAGGTACAAGCAAGCAAAATCTGAGGGTAATACTACTCAATGCTAGAAGTCTAAACCTCAAAATGCACTAACTCGAGGCACTCCTTAAAATGGAGAACATCGACATCTGTGCAGTGACAGAGACCTGGTTCAAAGCTCCACAGAGCACCCCTGCATTACCAGGCTATAATTCATACCACACCTTTCGGCCACTTAACCAGGACCAAAACACTAAAGGCGGAGGCATGTCCATATTCATGAAGGATATCCACATCTCCAAGCTAGTTGCTCAGCATAATGCATCCAAGATTATCCAAGTTCAACTAACTCCGGGCAAGACCGCAATCCAGATTGCAGCTTGTTACAGACCCCCCACCATGCCCCAGGATTCCCACTCCTCTTTTCTTGATGCACTGGAAAATATTAGGGTACAAACCAACACCCTAATAATGGGTGATTTCAACTACCCCACCATTAACTGTGAAAACTACTCATGTACCAACTCTTTTGCTCAACCTTTTCTGGAATTCATCAATTCCAACGCCTTGGATCAACTTATCCATACCCCCACCAGGGGCAGCAATATCCTAGACCTGATCATCATCAACATGGGCAACCAGTGTTCCACATCAGAGGTCAATTCCTCATTGGTCAGATCCGACCACAAGCTAATCACCCTAGACATCCACATCCCGTTCCCACCCCCCACCCCCCATTAGGGAAACAACCGTAAATAATTTCTCCAAAGCCAACTTCATGCTTAAGACAGAAGTGGCAAACTTCACGGCACCCATGCAGATGGACAATACAGGTACGACTGCTGAATCTTACACAAATGCACTTTATAAGCACTTACACAAGTGCATGGATGGTGCTTATCCCTAACAGAACCAAGATGCTATCCTCCAAAAAAAGGAAGCCAATCTGGTGGTCTTCTGCCATAAACAAACTCTATAACAGAAGAAAGAAACTGTTGCAAAAAAGTGTAAAATCCCATAACTGGAGGAACTCCCTGGTCAGCCTCAGTAAGAAGCTGAGATCCCTCATAAAATCTTCCAAAGCTAGTTATGAAAACAAAATCACCACTGATTCTAAAGCCAACCACAAAGCATTCTATAGCTATATGAAATGCAGGCGTGGTGGCACAGTATGCGTAGAGCGTATCAATTAACAGCAGTCTGTATAACACATAAATACACTAATACGCTAGCTGCGTACAGATAGAGTTACCAGTTAGTCAGTATCACCGTAAAAAGCAAAAGTATACCAAGTACTGTATCAGGCTTCCGTGGAACAATGGCTTGAAAACTCTTCAGCACCTCAAGCGTTCAACGGGACATATCCAAAGTCGTATAACAAAGAAAGCAAGTAAATGCAATGCAGGCTTGTTATTCAACGCCAGTATGCGAGTCAGTGCATACAAAAAAAGCTATCTGCTTGTAGATGGAGTCAACAGTTAATTCAAATAAAGTACCTGATTCAAGAGCAAAACTTCAGAGGAACAATAGCTTGAATTCAATGACAAACCAGCGTTCAACAGAGTATATCCAAGGTAGTTTATTCATATAAAATAGCGCTTTCAACTAGGTCTTCATCAGGCCTGAGACCTGGTTGAAAGCGCTGCGATTTTTATATGAATAAACTACCTTGGATATACTCTGTTGAACGCTTGGTTTTTCATTGAAGGTTTCCAAGCTATTGTTCCTCTGAAGTTTTGCTCTTGAATCAGGTACTATTTGAATTAACTGTTGACTCCATCTACAAGCAGATAGCTTATTTTGTATGCACTGACTGCATACTGGCGCTGAATAACAAGCCTGCATTGCATTTACTTGCTTTGTTATACGACTTTGATATGTCCGCTGAACGCTTGAGGTGCTGAAGAGTTTTCAAGCCATTGTTCCACGGAAGCCTGATACAGTACTTGGTATACTTTTGCTTTTTACGGTGATACTGACTAACTGGTAACTCTATCTGTACGCTAGCATTAGTGTATTTGTGTGTTATACAGACTGCTGTTAATTGATACGCTCTACGCATACTGTGCCACCATGCCTGCATTTCATATATTTTTTCTTTAACTATTTGGAAGCACAGGAGTGTTGGTGAGTGTAACCTTGCAGTTTTTCTTCATTCTATAGCTATGTCAAGAATCTCAATGACAACACTCAGATCTGCTCTGAGTTACAGCACAATGGCACTAAATATATACAGAACCAACTGATATTACCAACATCCTGGCATACAGGTTCAGTGCTAACTTTTCCCTCTCTCACCCCTTAAAGGGACCATCTCTACACCGGAAGAATGCAAAGTTCCTGTAATCACGGCTGCACAGGTAAAAACCTCATTTTCCAAAGCCAAGAACACAGCATCCATGGGACCTGACAACATCCCAGGCTGCCTTCTACACGAACTACAGAATGAACTGGCACCCCACCTAAGTACCATGTTCAGTCATAGCCTCACCTAAGGCTTTGTGTCCACTGAATGGCGCACCGCGATGGCTATCCCACTCCACAAAGGGGGAGCCACAACAGACCCCGGGAACTACCGCCCCATTAGCCTGACGAGCCTGGTCTGCAAGGCCATGGAACGTATCATGGAACTCATAAACAAAGACATTGGAGATCTCCAAACTCTGGACCCCACACAGTTCGGGATTGTTAAAGGTAGATCATGTTTCCTAAACCTGACAGACTTTCTTTGAAGCAGTCACAAAAGCCATAGATGAGGGTAAGGTGGTTCACACAGCCTATCTAGATCTCGCCAAGGCATTCAACACCATCCCCCACTCTGAAATTATAGATAAACTCACTAAACTAGGTATAAATCCCTATGTCACAAGATGGGTTGCCAACTGGCTTACTGGCAGAACCCAGACTGTGAAAGTAGCAGACTCCAAATCAGACTTCAGACCAGTGACAAGTGGAGTACCACAGGGTTAAGTCCTGGGTCCTCTCCTGTTTGGTATCTACTTCTCTGAAGTACAGGCTAACACAGAAGGTCTTTAGGTTCGCAGATGAATGCAAACTAGGAGTCCTAATCGAAATTCCTAACAATGTGGACATCCTACAAAAGGGCCTCATTGAGACAGATGCCTGGTGTCAAAGACAAGGCCTCAAGCTCAATGCCAAAAAGTGCATTGTCATCCCCTTTGGTAAAAACTCTGTACCCATGAACTACCACACAGGCGGTAGTCTACTTAACACCGAAAGTGTGACAAGAGACCTTGGGACACATATGGACAGTAGTCTCTTATTTGATAATCACATCGCCACAGTGGTCAGGAAATCCTTCTACATGGCACACCTCATCACAAAAGGTTTCTCATCCAGAAAAAAAGAGGTCATTGTTCCCCTCTACTCATCACTCATTAGACCCATTATAGAGTACAACGCCCCTTCTGGTATGTACCTCATAAGGCATCTACAACAACTGGAAAGGGTGCAGAAATACCTCACAAAGAGGATTACTGGCCTCAAACAGATCCCTTACGCAGACCGTCAAAACTCCAGCTTTACTCCGTCGCCTATCGCCTACTCCTAGGCGATCTCTGCCTAACATACAAAGCTATGTCAAACCCAGAGCTGTTGGACATGCTCCACTTAAAGAAATCCCAATCCCTCCGAGCTACACACTCTAGGGACCTAAACCTTGTCACCACAATAAACAGAACATGATGGAGGGATAGATTCCTGTCCCAGAGACTTCCCATACTCTGGAACAGACTACCTATCTATGTCAAACAGAGCTCCTCATTAGCACTCTTCAAGAAAAATCTTGATGATTGGATGGGAAACAGGAAATTCACCTTGGGGATCACCTCTGTGGCTCTGCTTGACTGGGGCACAGGAAAAAATTTTCTTGGGTGGCGAAAGCCAGGATACCTTTTTGGCTAGATTTGTATAGGCCCTAAGGCCAATAGCCTAGTACCTACCTATGAACCTATAAAATATCACCATGTTACCGCCAGAGAGCTTTGTTGCCTTCACCGATGAACTCAGTACTAATACTGCAGCTTTTGAATACAATTTACACTTACAAAATATAAAGAAATTAGAAACGGATTATTGTGATTTTAAAAAAGGACAACTTTTTTCTTGGCCTAGCGAACCAATAAGGATGGTCAGCGGTGACCAACCCACTCCTCACCACCAATCAGTTCCCTCTCAGCCCATTACGAACAATGAGGAAGTTGTGTCAACCCGATTTGAGCCAGAATCAACATCTACAGTAGATATAAAAAGTTTACACACCCCTGTTAAAATGCCAGGTTTTTGTGATATAAAAAAATAAGATCACAACATATCATTTCAAAACTTTTCCCACCTTTAATATGACCTATAACCTGTACAATTCAATTGAAAAACAAACAAATCTGTTAGGAGAAAAAATATAAAAAAATAAAAAAACGTACAATAAGCTGGTTCCATAAATGTGCACACCCTTAAACTAATACTTTGTTGAAGCAACTTTTGATTTAATATAGCATTAAGTCTTCTTGGGTACACAACCACCATCTATTAAAGAGACTCTGATTAACCTCAAATAAAATTCAGCTGTCCTAGTAAGATTTTTCTAACATATACTCAGTTGCCTGCTATTGCAAAAGCCATGGTTTGCACAGAGCTCACAAAGCATCAAAGGGATCTCATTGTTGAAAGATATCAGTCAGGAGAAGGGTACAAAAAAAATTTCCACAGCACTGGATATACCATGGAACACAGTGAAGACAGTCATCTTAAAAAAGTGGGGAAAATATGGGACAACAGTGACATTGCAAAGAACTGGGCGTCCCTCCAAAATTGATGAAAAGACAAGATGAAAACTGGACAGGGAGGCTGACAAGAGACCTACAGCAACAATGAGGGAGCTGCAGGAATTTCTGGCAAGTACTGGTCGTATACTACATGTGACAACAATCTCCTGTATTCTCCATATGTCTGGGCTATGGGATAGGGTTGCAAGACAGAAGCCTTTTCTTACACAGAAAAACATCTAGGCCCAGCTAAAGTTTGCAAAGCAATACATCAAGTCTGCCAAAAGCATGTGGGAAAATGTGTTATGGTCTGATGAGACCAAGACTGAACTTTTTGGCCACAATTCCAAAAGGTACGTTTGGTGCAAAAACAACACTTTGCAACACCAAAAGAACACCATCCCCACGGTGATGCATGGTGGTGGCAGTATCATGCTTTGGGGTTGGTTTTCTTCAGTTGGAAATGGGGCTTTAGTCAAGGTGGAGGGAATTATGAACAGTTCCAAATACCAGTCACTTTTGGCCCAAAACCTTCAGGCGTCTGCTAGAAAGCTGAAGATGAAGAGGAATTTCACCTTTCAACATGACAATGATCCCAAGCATACATCCAAATCAACAAAAGAATGGCTTCACCAGAAGAAAAATTAAAGTTTTGGAATGGCCCAGCCACAGCCCAGACTTAAATCCAACAGAAAATTCATGGGGTGACCTGAAGAGGGCTGTGCACAACACATGCCCTCGCAATCTGACAGATTTGGAGCACTTTTGCAAGGAAGAGTGGGCAAATATTGCCAAGTCAAGATGTGCCATGCTGATAGACTCCTACCCAAGATGACTGAATGATGCAATTAAATCAAAAGGTGCTTCAACAAAGTATTAATTTAGGGGTGTGCACACTTATGTAACCAGCTTATTGCACATTTTTTATTTTTTATATTTTTTCCCCTAACAGATTTGTTTGCTTTTCAACTGAATTGTACAGGTTTATAGGTCACATTAAAGGTGGAAAAAGTTTTGAAATGATTTACTGTGGTCTCATTTTTTTTATATCACAAAAAACTGGTATTTTAACAGGAGTGTGTAAACTTTTTATATCCACTGCACTTCTGTCAATGATGATGTCAGGAAACAGTGAAGGAATCCTCTATAACATCGGATAAACAGGTTTTTCAAAACTCCCACTGCCCATAATGGAAATTTCACTAACTTCATGATCTCAGAGCAGGGGCAGGAAGAGAAGGAAAACTTCAGTGGACAGAGTGGGGTCGAAGACATGCAGAAAGAGAGTGTGGCATTCGCCAAATCGCAATTAGTAATGACCATTTCACGACAAAATGATAGACTTCAACAATTGGCTAAGCTTCTGGTGTCATTTGAAGGGGATCCAGTATCTGTCTGCTGGGATGACATGGTCGACAGACCACGATGCTTTGCCAGAGATGGCCTGCACCTGTCGCCCCTAGGATTCCGGATACTGGTTAAGGGTCTTGCAGCCCCTATAGTACCTTTTTTAGGAAAGGTTCAAATGAGACGTTCACCACCGTAACAGGAACAAGCAAGCAAAAACTGAGGGTAATGCTACTCAATGCTAAAAGTCTAAATCTCAAAATGCACTCACTTGCGGCACTCCTTAAAATGGAGAATATTGATATCTGTGCAGTGACTGAGACCTGGTTCAAGGCTCTAGAGAGCATCCCTGGATTACCAGGCTATAACTCATACCACACTTTTCGGCCATCTAACCTAGACTAGAACGCCAAAGGTGGAAGTGTGTCTATATTCATTAAGGATATCCACACCTCCAGGCTAGCTGCACAACATAATGCAGCCGAAGTTATCCAAGTGCAACTAACTCTGGGCAAAACTGCAATCCAAATTGTAGCTTGCTACAGATCCCCCACTGTGCCCAGGATTCCCACTCCTCTTTTCTTGATATACTGTAAAATATTATATAGGGTTCAACCAAATACCCTAATAATGGTCAATTTCAACTACCCTACCATTAACTGGGAAAACTACTCGTACACCAACTCCTTCGCTCAACGCTTTCTGGAATTCATAAATTCCAATGCCCCGGATCAACTTTTCCACACCCCCACCAGGGGCAACAATATCACAGACCTAGTCATTACCAACATGAGTGACCGGTGTTCCACACCTGAAGTCAACTCCTCGTCGGTCAGATCCGACCATAAGCTAATTACACATGATATCCGCATCCTACCCCCACCCACCATTAAGGAAACCACGGTAAAAAATTTCTCCAAAGCCAACTTCATGCTTCTTAAGACAGAAGTGGCGAACTTCATGACACCCATGCAGATGGACAATACAGTTACGACTGCTGAAGCCTACACCAATGCACTCTATAAGCACTTACATGAGTGCATGGATCGTGCTATCAAAAACAGAACCAAGATGCTATCCTCCAAAAAAAAAGGAAGCCAATCTGGTGGTCCCCTACCATACACAAACTCTACAAAAGAAGGAAGAAACTGTTGCAAAAGAGAGTAAAATCCCATGAACGGAGGAGCTCCCTGGTCAGCCTCAGTAAGAAGCTGAGATCCCTTATAAGTTCCTCTAAAGCTAGCTATGAAAACAAAATTGCCACTGATTCTAAGGGCAACCACAAAGCATTATATAGCTATGTCAAGAATCTCAATGGCAACACCCAGATCTGCTCTGAGTTACAGCACAACGGCACAAAAATTACAGAACCAACTGATATTGCCAACATCCTGGCAGAAAGGTTCAGTGCTAACTTTACCCCCCTCTCATCCCCTAAAGGGTCCATATCTATACAGGAAGAATGCAGAGTCTCTATAATCACATCTATGCAGGTAAAAGCTGCACTCTCTAAAGCCAAAAACACAGCATCCATGAGACCGGATAACATCACAGGCTGCGTTTTACGAACTTCAGAATGAACTGGCTCCCCCATCTAAGCATCATGTTCAATCACAGTCTCACGTCAGGCTTTGTGCCCACTGAATGGCACACAGCAACAGTTATCCCTCTCCACAAAGGGGGAGCCACCACTGATCCTGGGAACTATCATCCTATTAGCCTGACGAGCCTGGTCTGCAAGGCCATGGAACGTATCATCATGGAGCTCAAACAAAGACATTGGAACCTCCAAACTCTGGACCCCACCCAGTTCAGGTTTGTGAAAGGCAGACCATGACTTCTGAACCTGATCGACTTCTTTGAGGCAGTCACCAAAGCTGTAGACAAGGGTAAGGTGATTCACACAGCCTATCTTGACCTCGCCAAGGCTTTCAACACAATCCCCCATTCTGGAATTATAGCTAAACTCACTAAACTAGGTATAAATCCCTACCTCACAAGATGGGTTGCCGACTGGCTCATTGACAGAACCCCACACTGTAAAAGTTGCAGACTCCAAATCTGACTTCAAACCAGTGACAAGTGGAGTACCACAGGGTTCAATCCTGGGACCTCTCCTGTTTGGTATCTACTTCTCTGAAGTACAGGCTAACACAGAAGGCCTCTGGCTAACAAAGTTCGCAGATGACTGCAAACTAGGAGCCATAGTCGAGTCCCCAAATGATGTGGACATCCTACAGAAGGGCCTCACTGAGACAGATGCCTGATGTCACAGGCATGGCCTCAAGCTCAATGCCAAAAAGTGCACTGACATCCTCTTTGGTAAAAATTCTGTACCCATGAACTACCATATAAACGGCAGTTTATTTAACGCCGAATGTGTGATAAGAGACCTTGGGACCCAGGTGGACAGTAATCTCTCCTTTGATAATCACATCCCCACATTAGTCAGGAAATCCTCCTATGTGGCACACCTCATCACAAAAGGGTTCTCATCCAGGAAAAAAAGAGGTCATTGTTCCCCTCTATTCGGCACTCATTAGACCCATTATAGAGTACAACACCCCTTTTGAAATGTACCTCACAAGACATCTGCAGCAGCTGGAAAGGCCACAGAAGTACCTCACAAAGAGGATTACTGGCTTCATACAGATGCCCTACACTGACCGTCTCAAAAAACTCCAGCTTTACTCTGTTGCATATCACCTACTCCAAGGAGATCTCTGCCTAACACATAAAGCTATGTTAAACCCAGAGCTGTTGGACATGCTACACCTAAAGAAATCCCAATCCCTCCGAGCTACACACTCTAGGGACCTTGTCACCACAATAAACAGGACATGCTGGAGGGACAGATTCCTGTCCCAGAGACTTCCTATTCTCTGTAACAAGATACCCATCTATGTCAAGCAAAGTTCCTCATTAGCACTTTTCAAGAAAAATCTTTGATGAGTGGATGGGGAAATAGGAAATACACCCCGGGGATCACTTCTGTGGCTCTGCTCGACAGGGGCACAGGAAATTAACTTTCTTGGGTGGCGTAAGCCAGGGAACCTTGTTGGCTAGGTTTATTTAGGCCCTTGGGCCGATAGCCCAGCACCTACCTATGAATCTATGAACCATAAGTTGAGTGAAGCTGAGGAATCGTTACAGAGAGGCCTTTTATTCATACCATCTATTCTGACAGGTATTGTGGATTTGATAGTAGATATTAAAATGCTTAGCACAAATGCAATGTTGAAGTTAATGTTTGGTGAGAACAATGTTGTAGGCTGTGAATTCAAAAAGCCAAATGCCTTTTCCCCTCCATTGCATCCGTTATTGGATGCCTTTGAAAGAGCATGTGAGAGGGATTTCTTGAACCTTAACTACACAAAACAAAAACATAACAAGTTTTATAACTGAAGTAAGAATGAGTATAAAGCCTTAGTAGATTTATAGCATAACTAAGATATAACCATCAGACCCACAGACAAAAGCAGAGCAATAGTAATTATGGATAGGATGACCTATAATGGCAAAATGTATGAAATGCTTAGTGATATGGACACAAATATGATTTTAACCAATGAACAGTTGAATAGAATTATAAAAAATGTACATACTGATTTATAGGACGTCCTTATGAGTGGTATCATCGGATAAATTCTTTTTAGTTGAGTCACCTTTAGTCCCAGTATTTAGAGGCCTGCCAAAAGTGCATAAGGATCCCGTAGACCCACCCTTAAGACCTATAGTATCCAGTAAAGGGTGGCTGATGGAACCCTTGCCCATATATGCTGAAAAACAACTATGAATTGTGGTGGAAACTACCAGAACCATTATTAAGGGCACTGAGCATTTTCTCAATACACTGGCGGAATATGCATTTTCTGAAAGTTAGGTTTCAGATGTTATTTTAGTCACTTTAGATGTGACTTCTTTATTTACCATAATTCCAAATGAGGCTGGTATTGAATTTGTCAGGCAGTTTTACTATCCAGCAATATTCCACATAAGATTTTGTTATACAGTTTACTGTTGGAGCTGATTTTGAATAACAATGTTTTCTCATATGACAATAAGTATTATTTACAGAAAAGGAGTAGCTATGGGTACACCATGTGTAAATGTCTATGCTAATATAGTCATGGCAAATTGGGAAACTTGCTATGAATAACTCTAGATATTCTTGACACATTCCTTATTATAAGAGATTTGTGGATGATTTTATTTTTTATATGGAGTGGCCCTGAATATGACCTTGAAGAGTTCATAGAATACATTAATTCCACCACTGATTTTTTGAGGTTCACGGGCAAATGGTTTAAGGGCAGAATAGATTTTTTAGATGTGTTCTTTTCCAAGCATGATGGCTTGATAAAGACAGAAATGTATAGGAAGGCTTGTAGAAGGAATAACTTGTTACACAGGCAGAGCACCCTTCACATATAAGAAATCATATCACAGCAACAGTTGATAATAGATCTAGCCAGGGAAATAAATGTAAACTAACTATTCCCTTCTGCTCCAACAATAGAATCATTTGAGAAATCATATTTAAGAATTGGGAGATCTTAATGTTAGATGAGAAGGTAATGAATGTGGCAGGCAATATTCCACGCTTTGCTATAAGAATAAATCATTGAAGCAGCTACTTTGCTATGAAACTGATGAAAAAAAGAGAGTTGAGTCAGAAAGAAAAAGGAATATTTAGTTGTAGGGGTTGGAATCATTGCACTTACATGGCTAATAACAACAGGTTTATACATCTCACTAGCATGGTTTATGAATTTACCCATTATGCAGACTGTAAGACCAGAGATGTTATATATTTAGCATATTGCATTAAATGTCCTGCATTTTATGTAGGAAAAACTAATTGCACACTGCGCGAGTGAGTTAGGGAACATTTATATGCCATCAACAGGGATAATGAGAGCAATGCAATAGCCAGACATGTCCTCAGTAATGACTCATCACATAAATTTTTGTTTTCAGTTTTAGAACTTGTCAATAAGAATACCAGATTAGGTAACCACAGGAATTTCACAGAAAAGTTGGAAATGAAGTGGATAATTAGATTGCAAGCGGACAAAGCATATGGGTTAAACAATAAGGTATCTTTAAAGCCGTTTTTAGTTGATAGGCCCTTGAAGCATTAGGTTTTTATTTTCATTTGCATTTTGGTGCATGGCATATGTAGTTTTTAGCATATATTTTTTATGTACTCTGTCATTATAGTTTGCTATAGATACACACACACACACACATACATATTATATATATACATAAAATGATTTTTTGATCTTTTTTAGTATCTATTTATGCTTGCAGCAATTTATTCTGTAGACATATTCAGATTATGTATGCAGAGAATTTTGATCTACATACTGTGATGAACTTCCACGGATTTTTTTAGCCCGTGATGTTTAGATAGTGTGAGTTTATTTTAATGCATAGTAGTATATAGGTTTATGATTCATGGGTGGTTATCTACTGCCATCAGCTGTTTTGTATGATAGCTAAGCAGCATTTTATGGTTGTATTTGAAAAATTTTCAGTATTCATACTTTATTTTTTAATTCATGGATCGTATTTGTATGTCTTTATTTATTTTTATTAGGCAAAGTGTTCTGCACACCTTGATTTTTTTATACGTGTACAGAGATGCTTTCATAAGTTCTTATACAAGTTTGATATAACGATGTTGATTTTATCATGTTTAATGGATTAATTGAATAATGAGCCATGTAAATATTATAAAAGGAGCAGCTGATGCATATATAATTTAGTCTGAAGAAGCGTCCATGTTAGACGTGAAAGCGCTGAGATTTATTGTTTATGTTCAATAAAATGTTAAGTACCTGAACCGTGTTTGATACCTCCTTGACGGAGGTTTACTGGATTCTTTATTTTTCGTTGGAGGTACTTTATTTCCTGGCTCCTGGTTGTTGTTTCTACTGATATATATTTTCCAGAAATATTATGAACATATGTCATACATTAACAGCTACATAAGAGAATGGGCAAACTGTACATAACTACCTTGACTGGAGAAAAAGAAGTTATGTACTTACCATAATGTTCAATGTTTGTAGTCCATCTCGCCCTTCATTCTTACACTTGGGATCAGAGCCGAACCTCGGCTCCAACTCGGCCATTCTCCAGCTCAAAAACTTCTGGTTGGCTCGTGGCTAGAAGGTATCCCATAATGCACCAATAGCATAAACCTTGTTTGCTGCAAGGAGTAAATATACAGAGACAAAGAACAAACCATGTAGAAAGGACTCAACATAACTATAAGGCAATAGTCACTCTACCCCCAGGTCCTCAAGGAGGGGGGCAGGAGGGAGGGTTTGTAAGAATGAAAGGCGAGCTGGACTACAAACATCGACGTTATGTTAAGTACATAACTTCTTTATGTTCTGTAGTCCTCTCTCGCCTTCAATCTTACACTTGGGACAGCGTCCCCAGCACCTTTATGTTGGGTGGCTCACTGGAAAATGCTCCTGAGTACTGTGGAACCAAAGGAAGACCTGTTCCTGGAAGCCATGTCCAATTTGTAGTGAGTAATGAATGCATGAGGTGAAGCCAATGTTGCTGCTGCACAGATGTTATCTATAGGAATTTTTGCTTGAAAGGCTACCGAGGTAGACAAAGATATGGTAGAGTGAGCTTTCACCTTGAAGGGATCTTTGCCACTAGATATATAGACAAGGGAAATACAGCTGGAAATCCAGTGAGACAATGTGGTTTTAGAAACTGGAAGGCCCTTCCTTGCATATGAAAAGGAAATTGATCTGACCTTCTGAAATTCTTAGTTCTGTCAAGATAAAAGCGCAACTGTCTATGCACGTCAAGTTGGTGAAATCTGTACTCTGCCTTGTTAGAAAAATTAGGGAAGGAAACAGGTAATTCAATGGACTGATTAATACTGGTCTGAGAAGAAACCTTAGGAACAAAAGAAGGGTTTGTCTGTATAGAGACCCTATCTCTGTGAAACACCAAATAAGGGGGCTTAATGGAAAGAGCTTGCAGTTCAGAGACCCTCCTTGCAGATGTAATAGCCACTAAAAATATAGTTTTCCATAATAAGAACTTGAGGTCACAAGTTGCTGAAGGTTCGAAAGGGCTTGAAATAAGTTTATGGAGTACAAAATTCAAATCCCAGGGTGCCATGACTGGAGGTCGTAATAAGGTGGCTCCTTTAAGAACAGCTCTACACAGTCTATGCGCCATAAGGTTAGGGTCATTAGCCAAGTGAAAGGTAGAAATGTCTGCCAGTTGAACTTTAATAGTGGCAGCTGCTGAACCTTGATGGAACAACTGAGTAAGGAACTCCAAAATGGCAGAGATGGGAGCTGTATAAGGATCGAGGTTTCTCTCACGGGCCCAAAATGAGAACCTTTTCCATTTACTGGTATAAGTCTTTCTGGTAGCATGTTTGTGAGAAGACGTCAGAATATGTATAACATCAGGGGAAAAGTCATGAAGCCTGACTAGGGATGGAACTGGAGCAGCCAAGCTGTCAAATTGAGGGTGTGGAGAGATGGATGGAACACTCCCGACATGTGCGTCAGCAAATCTGGCACTGGGTCCAGAGTCCACGGTTTGTCCATTAGATGAGGTCTGAGAAAGGGGAACCAAATCTGTTGAGGCCAGTAAGGAGCAATTAGGATCATTTTGTTTCCCAAGGATATTGCTTTCTGAATTACCTTCGATATCAGGGGAAATGGTGGGAATGGACAGAGCAGTCCTGAGGGCCAATCATGAATGAGTGCATCTCTGGGTGCCTCCCCTTCCGGGGGAATTAGGGTGAAGTAGCTGCTGCATTTGGCATTTAGGGGGGGTGGCAAATAGATTGCAGCAAGGCTGACCTCATTTGCGAAAAATCTGTTCCGCAATGTGTGTGTTCAGAGATTACTCGTGAGGCATCAGAATAGCCCTGCTGAGTCTGTCGGCTATCACACTGGTTTTCCCCGGAATGTGCACTGAGACCAGAAAACGTTGGAAAGACACTGCCCACTCCCACACTCGAAGGGCCTCTCTGCAAAGGGGATAGGATTTGGTCCCTCCTTGCTTGTTTATGTACCACACCACCGACATATTGTCCGAGTGGATCGCAATCGTCCCTAGAGGGAGAAAGCTGTGAAGTGCTTGCAACACCAGAAGCACTGCTCTCATCTTCAAGACGTTGATGATCAAATGAGCCTCGTATTCCTGCCATGTGCCTTGGCCTGTTTTCCCCAGATAATGCCCCCCCCACCCCATCTGGGAAGCATCCGTGGTCATGGTGGCGACAGGGGGGGATGGAACAAATGGTCTGCCTGTGGTCAGATGGCTGGACTGGGTCCACCAGTGAAGATCCTGTTTGCACGATTCTGTTATCAGGATGGGGTGAGAAAGAGGTAGATGCTGCAGTGATCATTTGGCAAAAAGTAACCACTGCAGAACCCTCATGTGCAGTCTGGCTAATGGGACTAATGTTATTGTAGAGGCCATCGTCCCTAACAACTTGAGCACCGACTTTGCTTTCACTTTCCTTAGAGGAAGTAAGATCAAAATTTGTTCCCTGAGGTTCTGAATTCTCTCTACGGGAAGGTAAGCCCTCATTGAGACGGTATTTATTTCGGCGCCAATAAAATTCACATGCTGAGAGGGCGATAATGCAGATTTTTGCCAGTTTATTGTAATCCCTAACTGAAAGCAAGTTGAAATGGTAGCGTCCCTGGCCTGTAACAGTAAATGCCTGGTGGTGGCAGTCAGAAGCCAGTCGTCCAGGTACGGAAACACTTGGAATCCAAGATGTCTCAAGTGAGCCGTTACCACTGCCATGCATTTGGTGAACACCCTGGGGGCTGTGGTGAGACCAAAGGGCAGGGCGCGAAACTGATAATGACTGGCCCCCAGCCGGACGTGTAAGTGACTCCTTGATGCTCTGTCCATCTTGATATGGTAGTACGCATCTTGGAGATCTATGGAACACATCCAAACGTCTTTCCCTAACAATAGGAGTATCGACTGTAAGGTGACCATTCGAAACTTGGACTTCTGTACAGATTCGTTCAGTTTGCTGAGATCCAAGATGGTTCTCAAGTCCCCTGTTCTTTTTGGCACCAAAAAGAATTTGGAGCAAGTCCCTAATCCTACTTGGTCTGCGGGGATGGGTTGGATGACTTTATGAGCAACTTTTGGATTTCTAGAGTTGCTGAATCCCCGTGATTGGGTGGAACATCTAGGATTCGTCTGATCTGAGGAGGGGGAAAATAGAAGGGAATATGGTAACCTCTGGTAATTATCCTTAACACCCACTTGTCTTGAGTGATATCATGTCAGGCGTCTGGGTATAAGATAACAGAGTATCTTAGACTGGATACTCATAAACAAAGCCAATGTCTCATATAAAGTAGGAACTATGCCTGATGACCTCAGTGACCACTGCCTTACCTATATCTCTAGAGAAAAGACTGACTATCAAAACCTCCCCATCATTAGAACAATACGCTCTACCAAACACTTTAAAACTGACCTATTTCAAAATGAACTCAAAACATGCAACTGGAACCTCTTGAAATCACTTCCTCTTAATGAAGCAGTATCACTCTTTAACTCGACCTTCCTTTCCATTTTGGATAAACATGCCCCTGAACGTTCTATTAGAATGAAATCTAATATAGCCCCATGGCTCTCAAAGGAAACAAAGACATTAATTCACTCTAAGAATAAAGTTTGGGCCAAATGGAGACACCACAGAATCAGCTCTGATTTTCTTCATTTTTGCCAACTTAGAAACCTCACAAAAAAAGCTATAATCTCTGACAAAAAGAACTACTACTGTGAACTACAACAAAACCATTTAAATAAACCCAAACAATTCTGGTCTTCAATCAACAAACTACTTTCACCTGGAACAGCTAAAACTCCCTCCCCTCTAAACGCTGACCCAGATACCCCTAACCATACTGCAAATGCTTTTAACTCCTTTTTTATAGAAACAATTCAATCTCTTGCTAGACAACTAAACACCAATAACTTCTACCCTCCAAATAAACTTGACTCCCCCCACAACTTCACTCTGCAGCCCATCTCTACCTCTTTCATCTACAAGCTTATTCTCAAACTGAAACCCTGCACCCCCTCTGCTGACAAACTCCCTTCTCTCTTTCTTCAAAAGGCTGCTAAACAGATTGCATACCCTATATCTATACTCATAAATAGGACTATCCAAGAGGGAACCATACCTGATATATGGAAAGTCTCTCATATCATCCCACTACACAAAGGTGATAACTCTATTGACTACACTAACTTTAGACCCATTGCTCTTCTCTCACCTCTAGCTAAGATAATGGAAAAATGTATTCATCAGCAACTTGTACAGTATCTCTTTACATAACATTATAGCCAACTGCCAACATGGCTTTAGACCACACCATAGCACCTCCACTGCCCTCCTTTCCTTTGTTGATACCATCAACAACTTTCGTAACTCTAACCTTGTCTCCTCTGCTCTATTCATTGACCTCTCTAAAGCTTTTGACATGGTGAACCACTCTTCCCTTATTTACATCCTTGAATCCCTGTCATTTGATAACCTGGCTATAAAATGGTTTAGTTCTTATCTAAGTAACAGACAACAAGCCGTTCTTTGGGACAATCATATCTCTTCCTTATTGCCTGTTTCTATTGGAGTCCCACAGGGCTCCATTCTTGGGCCACTTCTCTTCTCCCTTTACATAAACGATCTTAACACTGTAATCCCTCAAGCTACCTGCATCCAATATGCTGACGACTCCACTATTATTTGTTCAGCAACTACCTCTTCAGAGCTACTCTCTCTAACTCAAACTACCTTCAACACTGTAGAAACTTGGTTTACTAGACGATACCTTCTCCTCAATGCTAAAAAAACTAAACTTCTCCTTTGCACTCCTACCACTCGAACCTCCCCTTTAAACTTCAACATCTTGTCTAATAACACCACTGTCATTGCTCCTGTCACGACAACTAAACTGCTAGGAATAACCATTGATAACAATCTCACTTTTGATCAACACATCAATAACATCATTAAAACAGTTAACAAAAAAATAGGTTCTCTTTACCGTATTAAACCATTTCTTACACCTTCCACCAGAGCTACTATCGCCCACTCCCATCTGATATCTACTCTCTTTTACGCCTCACCTATTTTCAGTAACCTTAAGAAGGCTAACCTAAATAAACTAGCAACTTTGTTACAATAGCATTGCGCGCTTCGCCACCAGTAACCCTTTCAGAACACATCACTGTCATAACCTAAAACTCCTAGGCTGGCTAGAGCTTCAAAAATGTCTTATGATCTCACAACTTACTATTGCCCACAAGATACTTTACCAACCAGATAACACCCCAATACTTTCTCGACTTTTAATCCCTTATAACAATCTTACCTCCCTTCGATCTTCTTCTAAACTTATGACCAAATCTGTAAAATCCCATAACTTAGCTGGTGACTCTCTGTTCACTAATACTGTAGGTAGGACATGGAATCTGCTACCCACTGATATCTCTCTAACCTCCTCCTTACCACTCTTCAAACAAAAAATCAAGCAGTACTTCCAAAACCACTGGCTTTGTTCCTGCAGGACTCCTGACTAACCTTCTGCACTCCCCCTACTCAACTATAACTTTATTCATTGATTAATACCTATACATACTATTTCTTTTTTCTTGCCCTGTTGCTCTCCTCTTATGCTCTGACTCACTCCTCCTTTTCTCTCCACCACCCTCTCTTCCATCTTCCTACCTCGTCTCCTTACTTGACTACTGTTTCTCACTCTTTCCCTCTCTTGTATTACTACATTAATTCCTTTACATCTCCTGCTTTACCTCTTTCTCTTTGACAGATTATTGAAAACTAATAGCTAATCTTTAGCTTTTTAATGTTCACTTCTACTGACCTAGTACAATTTTTGCAATTATGCTTCTACTACCTAGTAAAACTTTTGTAAGTGCCCTAGGTTTTTGTTGTTCTTATTACTAAATGTATATTCTTATTGTGCTTAAATTTTTTATTAATATGTCTCTTTGTATTGAATTATGTGTGGAGCTTTTCTCCCCGGGCCTCTACTGAAAATGGACATGTATCCAGCTAGACTAGCCCGGTTAACAAATGTAAAATAAATAAATAAAAAATAAAATAAGGATATATGACCCCTGACTGGCTCCAGAGATGCGCAGTCGTGCCTCCTTTCAGAAGCGCTGATGGGGGTGACCACGAAATGAATCGCTGTCTCCCTGGTTCTGCGGGCCTCCCCTGCCTCTACGGCGGTGTCTACCGTTATTTCCTCTTCCTCTGCCTCTGGAGAAAGAATCACCTTGTGCGTCCTGGAAAACCCTCTGCGACTTCTTGAACCACATTTTACCACCCTTCTGCCCTTTGGGATAGGGTCTAGAAGGAATGGAAAAATGGACTCCCACGGCAGACAGGGTTTTCCCTTCCTGTTCGCACCTGGTGAGTGTGTCCTTTACCATGGTTCCAAACAATGAGGATCCATCAAAGGGAGCATTGGTAAATGTAGACTTAAAGGCCTCTGCAAAGTTACACAAGCACTTCCAGGAGTGTCTTCTAAGAGAAACTCCTAAACCCGCTGCCCTACTTGCTCTATCAGCTGCGTAAGATATCAGCCTCATGGAGGAGTTTACAACAGAATTTAAGGTAGACATCTGTGCATTAACCTTTTCAGACTCCGCTTCAGATACGTTACCTTGCAGAGTCTCTCCCAGTTCTCTTAAGAGATCTCTCTGGAGCCTTGTGAAATGAGACAGGTAGTTCAGCGATCTAAGTGTAACAGCCTGTGAAGAAAAGATACGCTTACCGTACCTATCCATCATTCGGGACTCCTTGTTCCGTGGATGGACAGTGGAGGAAGTTTCAGCAAGTTCCTTTTTGGTGGCTGCTGCCACCACCATGGCATCTACTGGCACACCCTTAGTAAGAAAGTCTATGTCCTGAGGAGCTGACAAAAATTTATTAGGTCTTCTAGGAACCAGGTCCACAGAATCAGGAGATTCCCACACCTTTCGATTCACTAGATCCAGTAGCTCATCAAAAGGTGGAGACACCCAAGAGGTGGAGGGTTGAGATCCGAAAACCTTCAGGTACACTGACTCCTCATCAGGAGGGGATATGGTGGGCCAGTCGCCTCTCTGTTTCAGGATCTCAAGGATATCTGCAAAGGAGATATCATCAGAGGACGGCTTGGGGGACCCTTCTGACTCCTCGAGGTCAGTGTCTGATATAATGGACTCATCGGGGGAGTCAACATGTTTCCTCTTACAAGTTTTCTTCGGAGGGGGCTCCTCAGAAGGATATTCTGGGGAGACCTCGGTAGACTGGGGACCACTCATGGAGGTTTCCTGAGGCTGTGAGTCTCTGCTGTGTTGGGTGAGAGAGGGAGTTGAGACTGAAGTGGGCGCTTTAGGGGGAAGAGTGTCGGCTACGGTTGGAACTGAAGACCTGGACAGAACACTCCTCATAACCTCGAGGGCCGATCCTCCCAGCTCCAAGGATGGTCCCCGCTCTGAAGGTGCAGAGGCAGTACTCGGCGCGGAGGAGATAGGCTCCGAGGCAGATGTGGGGTCCAAACTCACCCGAGCCAAAGCACCGAGAGGTAGGCTTGGAACCAAAAAAGTTCGGGTTCAAGCATCCCCCCGACATGAGAGCTAAGGACTCTAGACCCCCACGGACAGCACCGAAGGGGTCGGAGTAGATATCGGAACCGAGAGACCAACTGAGGTAGCTGGAACCGACCTTTCCACAACCCGACGCACTGACATCTCTGTCTCCGAAGCGCCAGAGTGGCTTGGAGGAGGAACATTGACAGGGTGCATGGGCACATTACGCTCCGGAGCCGACTGAGACGGAGCTGAAAGTAAATTTGCCAGCGCCGAAGTCTGTAATAGTCTGCGCACCACTCTCTCAACATCCTCATCAGAAAAGCTCCTAGAGTGGGTGACCTAGATCGCTGAAAGATAGGCGACCTAAGAGTCGGGGAGACCGGTCGGAGTTCAGCTGACCAGCTCCGAGACACAGGCTCAGTTATCAGCGTCAAAACTGATGGATCCAAAATAGAAACCTGTGTCAGCACTGAGACCAGTGGAGCTGACGACAATGTAGTCAGTTTGGCAATTTTGTCTGGTGGCTCTGACGAGACATAATGAGTGGGAGACTGCCTTTTTGTAAATTTGGCTTTGTCTTTCTTGGAGGATGGAGACTTAGAGCTGGAGGAAGAAGAAGCCAACTCATCCTCAAAAGAATGCTTTAACAGGCCTTTCGAGACAAGTTTGTTCTTTCTCTCTTGAAGAGCACGGGGACTAAAGGCATGACAAAACAAGCAAGACTCTTGGAGCTGAATAGCACCCAAGCAGTACAAACAAGATTGTGCCCATCCGTCAAAGACATTTTCTGGGCACAGTTAGTACATATTTTAAAGCCCGAAGGCTTGTGATCGTTAGTATCCTTAGACATTAGTATAATAAATAACTAAATGTAAGAATGAACAAGGACTACCTCCACTAACGGTTAGTCCTGAGGCAACAACAAAGACAAACAGACAGATAGAGGACTAGGTCCACTAACTTAAATGGGCCTAGCCCTAAGAGATGAAGATAGAAAGAAACCGAGCACGAGGTCCTCTAACTTAAACGGGCCTAGCCCTGGAAGAAGACACAAGCAACAGAACCGAGGACTAGGTCCTCTAACTTACACGGGCCTAGCCCTAGGTGAAAGAGAAAGACAACAATTATTACAGAATTAGCACAGCAAGTGAAAGCAATGCAGGGATACAACAAGGCCAACGGAAGTACGGCCAATCAAAAAAGCACAAACAGTACAAACAGAAAAAACAAAGCAGCAAATTGTCTAAAACAGACACAGAATGTGATAAAACACTAAACCAGAGAATAGAATTATTCTTAGTCAGCAAATAACTAGAAAAACGTATAGAAAATTTTTCACTTAGCTATGGCCAAGAAGAAGCACGTCTGAGCTCAACGAGTGGCAAAAGAGATCTGAGATATGTTAGTGGTGCATTATGGGATACCTCCTAGCCACGAGCCAACCAAAAGTTTTTGAGCTGGAGAATGGCCGAATCGTAGCCGAGGTTCGGCTACAATCCCAAGTGTAAGAATGAAGGCAAGATAGGACTACAGAATATCAAATGTTCTCCAGCATGGTGTCAATGTACAGGTAATGCTCGCTGAAAAACAGTCTGCCACTTCATGGCACCATATTAAGGTGTTGTAAAGATGAGACAGAAAAATACAGAAAGAGACATTATTTTTTGCACTGGCTAAATGCAGCTTTGCTGTTTACAGACTGTAAAATAAAAAGTAAATAAAAAAAGCAGAAAAGTGTGTGCATGTGTGACTTTGTTTGAGAGTGAATCAGAGTGAGATAGGGAAGACCAACATCTGTACACTGCTGCACTCTTATCAGTTTGCAAGCTTTAAAAAAACGAGGATGCAATTGCTGGTTGTGTGCGTCTGTGTGTAACACAGTGAGAGAAATACAGAAAGTAGAATAAACAATACCAGTGCATTCATACTGCAACATGTAGTTTACCAATATCCACTCTTTAAAATATATGAAACCCTAACGTTTGGAATTACTAGTTGACCTTAATCCTTTTTGTGATTTCTCATGCGAGGGGAGTTGAAACAAAGGGACTGTAGCTGTTGACTGTGTGTGCGTTGTTTGTCTCTATGTATCTGTGTGTTTTTGTATTTCTACATACATGTATACAAGTCTGCCTATGCATGCTTTTGAATGCGTGTGCGTGTGCATAACATAACTTTCATTTTGGATATAAAATACTTCCTCCAAAAATTACAATGCTACAGCAAGTTTGAAACATTAGGCAGAGGAAATATTTTACATCAAAAATATATTTAAAAAATGCAAGTTATGTACTTACCATAACTTGGCATCTTTGTTGTCCAATTTCATTATGCATCACAAATGGCTCTTCGGATCCGACTTGGCTATTTCTTCCAGACATACGATCCGAGCCTCAAACTTCTCCCTTTCCCATAATGCCTCACTCCTCGTCAACACCTCAGATCGAGTTTGCTGCCCCTTCAGAAAGACAGTTAGATCTATAACACTGGACAGACAAAGTGACCAACGGGAGCCAAAACTAGGAACCTGTGGGTTCCCTTATCCTCTACATCACTCTCAGCTGAAGGAGGGTGGGATGTGAAACTGGACAACACAGATGCCCCAAGTTATGGAAAGTACATAACTTCTAATCTGATGTTGTCCATTTCATTATGCATCACGAATAGGTCAGAGTCCCCAGATAAACCCTGGGAGGACATTAAGGAAGGATATGCCTGAACACCGCAGAGCCAAAGGATGTTCTCTTTCTGGAAATAATGTCCAACATGTAGTGAGATACAAAGGTATGAGATGTGGACCAGGTAGCTGCAGCACAAATTTCATCAACAGGAGTCCTTGTGGAGAAGGCAGACGAAGTAGACATAGACCTGGTGGACTGAGCTCTAACAGGACGGGGAAGTTGCCTGCCGTGTTGGGAGTAAACTGTAGAAATACAATTCGCAACCCACTTGCCTAAAGTGATCTTGGATACAGCCTGACCGAACCTATTTGGTGAGAAGGCAATGAACTGATCAGATTTCCTGTGAGGTTTGCAACTGTCTGTTTATAACCAATGAATGCAGCATGCATTCATTTTTACTGAAATAATTAGGGATGAATGCAGGCAAGTGAATGGTCTAATTAATATTTGTCTCTGTGGCGACCTTTGGTATGAAGGACAGGTTTGTTCTGAGTGAGACTAACTTTAAAGAAGGTAACATATGGTGGTTGGGAAGACAGAACTTGCAATTCCAACACTCTTCTTGCTGAAGTAATGGCCACCAGAAGGACAGTCTTCCAAGATAAAAATTTTAAATCACATGAGCTAGCAGATTCAAATGATCACTGAGTAAGTCCCTGAAGTACTAAGGTGAGATCCCACGGAGGGGTTGGATCTTTTGTTAGAGGCCTGAGATGAAAAACTCTTTTCATAAAGGCCCTACATAGTCTAGAAGTGGAGCTGGGAGAAGGGAGGCCATTACCCTTCCTTACATGAAAATTCGTGACAGGGAAAGTTGTAACTTTATAGTGGAAAAACTAGCTCCTTGCTGAAAAAGAGAGCTGAGAAACATAAGAATATCCAGGAATGAAGCAGAAAAGGGATCAATATACCACTGAGATGCCCAAATGGAAAATATTGGGGAGGACTTCTGAGAAGCAAGAATAATTTCCCAAACTGTGGAGGCTAGCCTGGACTTTCGTAGAATCACTGGAAATGGAGAAACCAAGCAGTTAATCTCAGGGATCGAAGACTGGGAATCTGGTGCTCCAAAGGATGGGAAATCAGATCCTGCCTGGGATCTAGTATCCATGGAGGATATTTGCTGTGAGACTGCAGGAAGGGGAAAAATACCTGATGATGCCAATAAGGGGCAATAAGGGATTAGACTGTTCTTCAACCTGCTGGCTTTCGGTAAAACTCAGGGGAATCAGAGCATAAGCATACAGGAGACCCGGGGGCCAAACATGGACTACAGCATCCCTGGGTGACTCCCAAAGGGGCGGATCAGAGTGAGGTACCTGCTGCACTTGTTGTTTAGGGGAGAGGCAAAGAGGTCACAGCAAGGCTGGTCCCAATGGCTGAATATATAATTCACTACTGACTGATTCATGGATCATTTGTGTGGACTTGAGCTCAATCTGCTCAGTCTGTCCTCTATAACACTGTACTTGCCTGGGATGTGGCATGCAATGAGAAAGCGGATTGAAGACATCGCCCATTCCCAAACCTTCAAGGCTTCCCTGCACAACAGGTAAGAACAGGTTCCCTCCTGCTTCTTGATGTACCAAACTAACAACATATTGTCTGTAAGAATTACAACTGTCCCCAGAGGAAGGCAGTCCTGAAAGGCTTGAAATGTCCTAAAAATCGCACTCATCTCCTGTACATTTATGTGCAATTTGGTCTCCGTCATGGACCATGTGCCTTGGACCATCTTTCTCTGGAAATGCCCCCCACTCCAACAGGGAGGCATCCTTGGTCACAGTGGCTATAACTGGGGGAAGAATTAAAGGTCTGCTGAGATGGAGGTCATCTGTAAGGATCCACCATTACAGATGGCACCTGCAAATCAGAGTTAGCCTGACTGGGGTTGACAACAGATGGGAGCAGAATAGACTATTGGACCGCTTGGTGAACACCCGGGGGGCAGTGGTGAGACCAAAGGGCAGCGCTCTGAATTGGTAATGACTAAGCCTCAGCCTGAAGCGCAGATATCTCCAGGAGAACCTGTCTATTTTGCTTTGATAGTACGTGTCCTGGAGATCTACAGAACACATCTCATCTTCCTTGCGCAGAAATGGCAGAATGGACTGTACCGTAACCATGCAGAACTTTGACTTCTTTACAAACAAATTCAGACTGCTCAGATCAAAGATCGGTAGAAGGTCCCCTGTTTAATTTGGCACCAAAAAGATGCAAGAGTAAGTTCTGCATCCTAGCTGTTCAGTTGGGACATACTGGACAACTCTTTTTACTAGAAATTTTTGAACCTCTAGGAAGGCACTCACCCTCTGACTGGGTGGCACATCGGGGAGATACGTCCCAGAACTGGGATGAGGAAGGGAAAAAAGAATACAGCAACCTCTGGAAATTATACTTAACACACAGGTGTCATTTGTTATGTTTGTCCAGGCGTCTAGGTGTAATGACAGTCTGTCCCTGACTGCCTCCAGAGTAGGACAGTCAGGCAGCACCTCAGGAGCACAGGTAGGCCCTGTCAAAGAAGGGTTCTCTGAAGCCCTGATTTTGTGGACCCCCTCTCCCTCTGGGGTGATGTCAACCATTAAATCCTCTCCCTTGGCCTCTAGAAGAGGATTCATCCTGCAAATCCGGAAAAGACTCTTGAGACTTACGAAACCACATCTTCTTCCCTCCCCGTGGGTTCCTGGAGAAGGTCCATTGTGGGGAAGAAAACTTGATCCTTACAGAAAAATAGGGTCTTACCTGCTTGCTTGCTGTGGGTAAGAGTCTCTTTTACTGGCAGCCAAAACAAGGAGGAGCTGTTAAAGGGAATTTTAATGAATAACACCTTAAAGGGGTCTGGCAAGCCTGCATAACCACACACACACACACACACACACACACACACACACACACTCTAACACTATACTAATAATTTAACAGAAACAAATTCTAGATACAGGGAAATATTTTTTTTGTAGAATACCAAGGAAGAAGTTAAGAGTTAACTTAGAGCAAAAAAAAGTACAAGATGATATATTGTGGTAGGATGAATGCAAATACCACTTATATACTGTGTGAGTTGATAAAAGAAATGTCCACATCAGAAAAGACTTCCTAGAGACAGAGAGGTATACACATGAATGAATCATTTGGTGCAACAGCAAAGGACTATAATCAAAGTCAATAAGTATCAGAAAGCATCATTACAGCAAGGCAAAGACTCAAATGAGGCAAGATGCACTCATTCTGCTATTCTGCACCAGGTCCATACTGAAATGAGTTTGATTTCTGAGGGCTTGTAGTGTAGAAAATACTACTACCTCCCATCACAAACGCAAGCTTCATAACTGTGGGTCATAAAAATCTGAAAATATACACTAATGCAAACAAAATGAAAAACTTACTGTTACAACAGGTAGAACAAAGTACAGTTGTGTACACTTACCATAAATGTAGATGTTCGACTGTATTCACTGTTGCAGTCATTACATTTGGAAAATATACTGGCAGGTTACCCACAGTCAGCCTGAATAACAAAGTCTTGGGTCCTGCGTCAGTTGCTGTCTCTTCTTCCATGACGTCAGGTCGTCAGGGGTATAAAACATGCAGCCGATGACATTTTAATCAGTTTTTCTTGCCCCAGATGTCAGGTGCCCCCCAAATGGGGAGCAAAAAAAAAAAAATATATATATATATATATATATATATATATATATATATATATATATATCTATAGAACACAAAAGATATACCTCGAACTAAAAGTAAATATACCAAAAAATCTTTTGAGCATAGTAAAGGAAAGATGAGGTATAATAAGAGAGAAAAAAAGAGGCTGGCGGGTGGGTAACCCGGACTGCAACAGTGAATACACTCGAACATCTACATTTATGGTAAGTGTACACAACTGTACTATGTTCTTCGTGTTTCACTGTTGCAGTCATTAGATTTGGGTAGAATCCGAAAGGTATGGTTGGGAGGATGGAGTTATACAGCATTAGGAGCAGCTATAAGGCCCTGCAGGACAGCAGTGGCAAAGCCTGCCCAGGATTTAGAAAAGAGAGGTAAAGGGTAATGTGTTTGGTGAACATATGAACTGAACTCCAGGTAGCAGCTTCTAGAATGTCTCTGGTAGGAACTCCTCTGGTTTACCATGGTGCATGTAGCAGAAACGAATACAATGGCTTATCCATTTTGAAATAGTCTGCTTTGAAATAGCCTTTCCCTCTGCCCCTGCAGCAAATGCCACCAGTAGTTGCTCAGACCTTCATATAGATTTTGTCCTGTTTAAGTAGAATCTTAGTTGTCTGTGTACGTCCAATGAATGCAGAATCCGCTCCCCCTTGTTCTGCGAATTTGGGAAAAAAGTTGGCAGATGAATGGTCTGATTAAGAGCCACACTGGATACCACCTTAGGCATAAAGGATGGATTGGACCTGAGGGCCACCCTGTCCGGATAAAAGATAATGAAAGGCTCCACTGCCATGAGAGCCTGTAGTTCTGAAATCCTTCTAGTTGAAGTGACTGCTAAGAGAAAGGCTGTCTTCCAAGAAATAAATTTTATGTCTGCAGTAGCAGCTGGTACAAATGGAGGTAAGGTGAGTTTTCCCAGCACAAAATTGAGGTCCCATGCAGGAGTTGGTGGTCTCCTAGGAAGTCTCAAATTTTTGGCCCCTCTGAGGTACTGCTTTAGCAGGGGATGAGAAAAGAGGAGGCTCTGTGTTGTAATGAGCCGAGATGGCAGAGGCATGGATTTTTATAGAAAAAAAAGATAGGCCCTTGTGAAGCATCTCAGTTAAATATTGCAGAATCTGAGGAATACTGGGCATTGCCATGTTTATTCCTTGTCCTTGGTTCCAGGCACAGAATCTTTTCCATTTATCAGCATAAGATTTTCTAGTACTAGGCCTTCTAGCCTCCAAAATGACATCCATCACAGGTTTACTGAGAAGTGTGACTGGTGAAACTAGTTGATTAGCCATGCTGCAAGATTCAGAGTTTGGAGCTGAGTGTGCAGAATTTGATAGTTCTGCTGAGACAGTAGATGAGGTGTTTGAGGCAGGTACCACGGAGGAAGGTGCGACATATTCCGTAGGATCAGGTACCAGTGTTGGCGAGGCCGGTCTGGAGCAATCAGAATCATTTTTGGGTTTTCCTGTCTGACCTTTATTAAAACCTTGGAGAGCAGAGGCAGAGGGGGAAAGGCATAGACTGATAGGTTTTTCCCGTTGAAGGATACAGCATCCACTTTCCAAGCTTTTTTGTGATGAATTCTTGTGCACAACTTGTCCAACTGATAGTTTTGGGGAGAGGCAAAAAGATCCATGTCTGGGCTCCCCCATTTTTGTGTCAACATGCTGAAGATTTGCGGATCCAGTTTCCATTCATGTGGGTCCATAAGGTTTCTGCTTAGTTCGTCTGCCAGAGTATTTTGCTTTCCTGGCAGGAATTGAGCTTGTAGATGTATTTGGTAAGTAATGGCTGTGTTCCACAAGGCCATGGCTAGTCTGCAAAGGGGGTAGGAGTGGGTACCCCTCTGCTTGTTTATGTACCACATAACTGTGGTGTTGTCCGTCTTTATCAGTAGTTGCCCTGGATGAAGAAAGTCCTTGAAGGCTGTCAGAGCATTCTGTACAGCTAGCATTTCTTTCTGGTTGATATGTAGGTGCATTTGATTTGGGCTCCATTCGCCCTGAATGCATCTCCCTGCCAGATGGGCCCCCCAAGCATAGTCTGATGTGTCTGTAGTCAGGGTTTGGATGGCAGGGGATAGAATGAATGACAGTCCCTTGTTTTGGTGACAGGCCTATGCCCACCACAGGAACTCCTGTTGCAGGCAAGGAATGAGAGGAATCATTGTTTCCAGACTGTGACAATGTTGACTCCATAAGCTTTTTAGGTACCACTGAAGTTTCCTCATATGCAGTCTTGCATATGGAATTAGTAGAATGCAGAAAAACCATGAACCCCAAAGCCTGCAGAATTGGTTTGCAGATAGCTGGGTTTTTGTGGCCACTTGTTTGTCATCAATTGAATTTGTTTGTCTGCCATGAGGTAAGCCATCTGGGCAGTTGTATTCAAGCTTGCACCCAGGAATGTAATTATTTGAGGGGTACCAGTTGTGATTTCTTTTCATTTATGGTGTACCCTAGCCATGTTAGAAGCCTTTATACAAACGCCAGATGTTGTAAAAGTGCGTCCTTGTTTTCTGCCTGAATTAGACAATCGTCCAGATAAGGATAAATTTGAATGTTTCTTTGTCTGCAAAATGCAATCACTGGTGCCAGGCACTTTGTGAAGACCCTGGGCACAGTAGATAAGCCAAAGGGCAGTGCAGAGAAATGGCAATGCAAATAGCCTGCTTTGAAGCAGAAGTATCTTCTGCAAGATTCCCTGATTGGGATATGCAGGTAAGCCTCTTTTAAGTCTAGAGTTACCAACCAGGCATCCTTGCCTAGCAAACTGTTGTAGAGTCAGCATCTTGAATTTTGGAATGTCCAGGAAGGTATTTATAATGGATAAGTCCAGAATTGGATGCCATGATTTGCCTTTTCTGGGTACCAGGAAAAGTCTTGAATAAAAACCTTGTCTGTTTTCCTTTTCTGGTACTGGTTGAATAGCCCCCATATCCATGAGGGACATGACTTGTTTCTGGGCCTCTGCCCACTGATTTGGAGGCAGATCTGGCCATTCATTTGGAAATGGCAACGTGAGGAAATGAAATCTGTATCCCTGGGATACTATATTTAAGACCCACTTGTCCTGGGTAATTAGATGCCACTTTTGAGCATGAAGTGCTAGATTTCCCCCTAAAGAGGCTGCCAAAAGATAAGTGCTGGGAAATGGCAGAGGGAAGTCATTGAGACTGTTTACCGTAGGGGGGTGTTTTGCTACTTCCAGATTTGGAGATGAAGGCACCCCATTGTTTTGTCCTGTAAGTTCCTTGTGACTGAAACCTGGAGCCTTTGGAGTGTCTGGGTTTGACCTGAGCAGCTCTGTTGGGTACTGGAAAGGACCAATTCTTAGTAGGCCAGTGCCTACTGAACCTGGGTGGCTGCACTTGTAAGAAATCTTTTACAGTTTGCATAGATTTAGCTTTGTCTTCCATCTTTTTCAAAACTTCTTCTGCCTTATTACCAAATAGACTGTCCTGTTGTAAAGGAGCGTCCAGCAATTTAGCTTTAACATGATCAGGCAGATTTTGATCCTTGAGCCAAGCATGCCTTCTTATCACAGATCCAGTTACGGCGGCCCTGCAGGAGGCCTCCAGGGAATTAAAACCACATTGCAAAGTATGCTTTGCAACTTGTTCAGCTGAATGCAATAAATCCTGTAACTCTATTTTCCACACAGTCAGAAATCAACATAATTTTCTGTTTAAGTAAGCCCATGACATGCTGTTGATATTTAAGCATATGAAATTGACAATTTAAAGCCCTGATTGCCAGGGTTGCAGACGTATAAACCTTCTTACCCCATCTATCCAGCGCCCTGAAATCTCTATCAGAAGGGGTAGGATTTTTAGCAGTAGATGTCTTAACACCCTTAGAAACTGTTTCAGGGTCAGCAGTAGGGTTTTTGAAAAGAAACTTGTGGGAGTCAGGAACCCTGTAATATCTGTCTGGTTTACTAGGAACCGCAGGCAGGGAATCAGGAGCCATGCTGGATTGTGAGAAAACATCATCAACAATATCTAAAACAGGAGGTATAGCCAAAGGCCTATGATGAGGAAGAAGGAAATCCCTAAGCCTCTTTTTGGATTCTGAAAAATCCTGACTCTCCCAATGAAAATGTTCCCTTAAGGTATGAAATGTTTCTCCAAAACAAAAATCCTCAGGAGGAGAAGCAGAAGGGATGGATTCTTCTGCATTAGAGTCCTCATATGGTGGAATAGAAAATTCCTGATCAGAAGAGGAATCGGAAGAAATGGAAACCTGATCTGAAGATTCATAGTCAGTGCCTTGCCTAGGCCTCTTGGCAGGAGGGGGTTGGAAGCCCCTGATCAAGGTAATTAAATCCTAAGCCATTTTGATCATTTGTTTTTTAGGCATAGGGGCCTGAACATGTGGCTCATGCATCAGTTTTTTAGACATAGAAGTTGGTTTTGGCCTTGTTTTTGATGATGGCGTTGGTTTAATATACAAATCTTTAGGCCTAAAAACGCCCTCAGAAACCGGTGCCTGCTCAGCGGCTCCGAACCCATCCAAGGGAGAGACATCCGCGGGTTCACTACTTGAAGAATCTCGCGGCATACCGGACTCCAAATGGGTCTCGGTAGAGGCCTGCGAATCAAAAGTAGCGGGCATCAGGGGCTGCGAAAGCGCCTCACTGAGTACCGGTGACTGGCTTAGGAGAAGCTTCGTCGGTTTTGGACCTTGACGGTCTGTCTCTATGTCATTTTCTTTGCGTTTTTTGTGAATTCTGGTAGTCGGATTGCTAACCGACGACATTTCAGGATAGTTAAATCTTGAGCCAAAGTATTTAGAATCAAAAATATACCGACGCTTAATAGTGCGCTGGTTAAATTTAGCACAAATCCGACAGCAAGGCACGTTGTGGTCAGGGCCTAGGCAAGGAATACAGTACAAATGAAAATCCTTATGAGGTATTTGCTTCCCACAAGTAATACAATTATTAACTTTTACTGACATCGGTAAGGAGCAAGAAAAAGTTTCCCCAATGGGGTACTTGGCTTTAGATTGAAGACTTCGGTTCTGAAACTCGAAAATGAAAATTTCAGGAGTCGGCCACCTGGCACTTGTGAACTGCTTCTGCTTTGGGCACCGCGCGGCAAGAAAGACTGATTAAAATGGCATCAGCTGCATGTTTTATACCCCTGGCGACCAGGCGTCATGGAAGAAGAGACAGCAACAGACGCAGAACCCAAGACTTTGCTAGTCAAGCTGATTGAAGGCAACCTGCCAGCAGATTACCCAAGTGTAATGACTGCAACAGTGAAACACGAAGGACATCCCCAATCTCAGTTTGTATTTCACTGAATTCATCCTTTAGTTTGACTTTTCTGAGAACTGTGGTTATGGTCCTCAAACTTTATACAGGTACCCAATACTGATGTGGCATAAGCAGTACAGAACAGCTGGACAAGCTGGTTAATGGCCCAGCTGTAATTAGGGTGGAGCAAATGCCTTAGGTGTCAAAGGTGGGGTAGCGTAGTACCAGAAGCATTGATTTCTGAATCAGCAAGGTCATCACTTTTCAGAAATCAATGCAGGTATTAAACTTATGGTCACTGAAGGAAACACTGCTTTCTGTGTTAATTTAACAGAAGCAAGTTTTTTGCTTCTCATGTATAACAAGTAGACTGCTACATTTTCAGGCAGAGGAACAGAAGTACTTTTTTATTTTTTGCTCTCCAACTCGAAGTTGGAAGGGGCACCAGATGACCTAGTCACAATTTTGGTTAATGGTAGGAAGATGGATAAACCAAATTTATTTCTAGTGTAACACAGGGGCAAGCCTATAGACTTGCAGAACTGTTCCAAAAATAAGTGTGTGAAATGTTGGACTGGTGGAAGACAGCATGCCATATAACGGAGGAATGAACATTTAAGTTGCACATAAAAGATGTGCATCTTAAAATGACAAAATCTGTAGCAGAGTTTAACACTATGCAGGCCTTTAAAAGTCTGACTGGGAAAGTGGACACTGGCTGGGGTTGGAGTAAAACAAAAGCAAGACATCCAGACTGCTTGTAAAGTAAACCACATAGATTTCATGTTGTTTTTATTGGCTTATCATATGGTCAAACATTAAAGGTTAATTAAAAATGCACACTATAATTTCTAATACAAACAACTGTAGGCATTCTTAACAGAAAATAAACAAAAAAGTATCATCCTCTCATTTACCCACTCACTCTTTAATGACAAAATTAATAAAGCCTATCCCAACACCCAGTGGATGTAAGGTATATAAACTAATCTTGAATAGGGTTTCCATCATCTACTGCAGGATACATACACAAATGCACAAACACACACACATGCACACACACATTCTCCCTCACAAGGACTGCAAAACAATATGCAATCTGGAAAATCACCAGCAAATGAACAGGCTTTTGCGAGGTGATCGGAAACCATAGCACTTGGCAAAAACACAACGGGGCAATATTCAGATTCTGCAAAGAGGGCACCCCAACAAAGAAATGAAATGGAGAATCAAGCACTGTGAAGCAGACATGCTAACCACTGCATCACTGTGCCACCCTCCAAAAAGATGCCAAAACTCACAATATTTTGATTATTCTACTCTAATGTTGAATTTGGCAAGAATGGTAGCTCCTTAAGATTTAAAATTGACTTAAGCCTAGCAGTTATTAGCTAACAGCTTTCAGGACATGGAAGCAATGTGCAATAAAAATGGAAAACAAATCATGACCATTTAGACAAAATTAAGGCTGAGCATAAAATTAAAAGCTTGTTAAAAGACATCAGCACCCAGAATTTGAAAATATTTCATTATCTGCTAATGTTAAATAAAATGTTAAATAACATAAATTTCAGTGTCGACTTCAAATCCATGACTGTAATTTGATTTTGAATTTTGTCTGTTCTTTGTGGAGCTTTTCACCCCGGGCCTCTACTGAAAATGGACATATATCCAGCTAGACTAGCCCGGTCAACAAATGTTAAATAAAAATAAATAAATAAATTTATGCAGTACTATCCCTCTTTGCAAAATTTTTCTAGGTGATGAGCATTACTTCAGAATTTCTTATAGCCAGGGGTGGTGCTACACTGAGGCACAATATCAATTCATCCTCCTCCCAAAAGAACCCCCTCTTGTGAAATGTTGTGTCCCAGAGTCCCTGGAATAATAAATTTAAAAAAAAAAAAAAGACTCTCTTTCTTTTTTACATCGCAATCACAAGTTGCAACACAGCCAACCTGACTGTAGGACTAACCCATATATCCTGCTTTTACAGCAACTGCATTCAAACCAATGAGGTGTAGCAGAAAAGTACAGTCATTTTAAAAAGGGGAGAGCAAATGTTCAGCTGCAAAATAGTCTCTCATTTTTCACAGCTCAAACTCGACTCAGCAACAGTCAAACTGGCTGCAAGTCCCATCAATATCTCCAGTTCATGCAGTAACAGGATTCAAACTGATGAGGTGGAAGAGAACGGTCATTCTGACTGGGAGAGCAAACATTTACTGGTTGGCTGTAAAATCTCTACTCATACAGAAATACATTGAAAAAGTGTGGTAATTTTAGAAGCGGAAGAACTCAGCTGCAATATCTCCACTTTCAGCATATGAGTGTGCATGTACATCCCGGAGACAAGACTACACAAGTCCCTTGTCTGGAGGTAAAACCTACAGAGCTATTTTGGATCGAAAAGCCTCTACAGTCCTAAGGACATTCCAGAGACCGACCTACTACACTACACAACTGGCAATGTCATGAAATATTTTTTTACTTTTTTTACCAGTTAACCAGTCAAACCCACTTTTCAACACACACGCCTACCTATCTATATATCTATCTCTATCTATACATATTTTTGTAATATAAACTTCAATATCTTTTTTAAGTCCATGTTTCAGAAGCACTGTCTGGTTACTGAGAATCACACAGTAGTCAAATGGAAGTAGAAAGAATCAGGCTCTGTGCACTCGAGGTACTCCTCAGTATGGAGAAAATCGATATATGTGCAGTAACAGAAACCTGGTTTAAGGCTCCAGAGAGCAACCCAGCACTACCAGGCTACAACTCATACCATACGTTTCGGCCACAGAACCCGGACCGAAATACAAAAGGCGGGGGAGTATCCATATTCATCAAGGATACTCGCACCTCCAGGTTAGTGGCACAGCACGATGCTAAAGAGATCATCCACGTGCAACTAACACTGGGAAAAACTGCAATTCAAATTGTAGCTTGCTACAGATCACCCACCATGTCCCAGGACCCCCATTCCACATTTCTGGAAACACTGGGAAACATAAAGGTCCTACCAATCACCCTAATATTGGGTGATTTCAATTACCCAAACATTAACTGGGAGAACTACTTAAGTACTAACTCCCTTGCCGAACATTTCCTAGAATTTATAAATTTAAATGCCCTGGATCAACTGGTCAACACTCCCACCAGAGGTGACACCATATTGGACCTGGTCATCACCAACATGGGCGACCGGTGTTCCACACTGGAGATCAACCCCTTGCTGGTTTGATCTGACCATAAACAAATCACTCTGGATATCCACATTCCACCCCCACCCCCGGTCAAGGAAACCACCGTGAAAAACTTTTCAAAAGCAAACTTCACGTTACTTAAGACTGAGGTGGAAAGTTTCAAAGCCCCCATGCTAAAGGATAATGCTGTCCAAGCTGCAAAATCCTTAACTAATGCATTCTACAGACACCTACAAGAATGCATGGATCGTGCTATCCCAAGCAAAACCAAGACTCACTCCTCCAAGAAAAGGAAACCAGTCTGGTGGACCCCTGCCATAAACAAGCTATATAATAGAAGGAGGAAACTAGTACAGAAAAGAGTAAAATCCCAAGAAGGGAAGACATCCCTTATCAGTGTCAGCAAGAAACTACGATCCCCCATAAAATCATCCAAGGCTAGGTTCGAAAGAAAAATTGCCAAGGACTCCAAAGATAACCACAAGGCATTCTTTAGCTATGTCAAGAATCTAAGTGGCAATGCTCAGATCTGTTCGGAGTTAGTGTAGAATGGCACAAAATACACTGAATCGACAGATATCGCCAACATCCTTGCAGACAGGTTCAGTGCAAACTTCACCCTCCTCTCACCCCTAAAAGGGCCCATAACCATACCAGAAGAATGCAGAGCCCCTGAAATCACAGACACTCAGGTTAAAACAGCCCTCTCCAAAGTCAAAAACACAGCATTAATGGGACTGGACGGTATCCCAGGCTGCGTCCTACACAAGCTTAATGACGGACTAACCCCTTACCTAAATACACTGTTCAAACTCAGCCTCTCCACAAGCTACGTACCCATAGAGTGGCGCAGAGCAACGGTTATTCCACTCTACAAAGGTGGAGCCACAACAGACCCAGGGAACTATCGCCTACAAGCCTGACTAGTTTGGTCTGCAAGGCTATGGAGCGCATCATCAAGGAACTCATTAACAGAGACATTGGGAACCTCCAAACATTGGACCCTACCCAGTTCGGCTTTGGTAAGGGCAGATCATGCCTCCTAAACCTGGTGGATTTCTTTGAGACAGTTACCAAGGCTATACACAAGGGGAAGGTGGTACACACAACCTACCTAGACCTCGCAAAGGCCTTCAACACCATTCCCCATTCTGGTATTATAGACAAGCTCACCAGCCTGAACATAAACCCCTAAGTCGCATGACCAATTGTGCGAGATATTTAACAAAGCAGGTCTAGATATGTTGAACTGCATGATTATAGATTATGAGATGAGAGCTGATAAGTTATTAAATGAATTAAACAGCTTGAATAACAAATTGATTAGTGATGCAAAATTTATAAGTACCAAAAAGGAATATGAAAGAACATTTGAGGAGGTTGATCAACACTGTGGAAGAGTCTTGAATCGTAAAATTAAGAAGTTAGAAAGCGATTTAATTGAATACCGCGAAGGTAGAGCTTTTCCTTTGCCTAACACTAGGAGGTAACAATGAGAATGTATTTTTCAATGAACATGAAAGCAGTATACAAGACAATCATGTGAACGCAGGCCCAGAAACTTTAAGGTGAAGTGAGAGGATTGCAGAGAAGGGTAGAAAACAATCTACACGGGATTTTCAGTATCCCCCCAGGGGGGGAGGGGGGGGCGAAGATATCAGCGCAATCATTGGAATCATCCACAGAATTAAGTCTCTTCCCTGTAGCACCCCAATCCCTGGAGATACCTTTAATGGAAGGGAACCAGATCATTCATAGAAGTAATAATTTCACCATTTATAATTACACTGAGATGGAATTGACGCAAGAATTTTTTAACTTATTCTCAAGAGGCTTTCAATTTGTTCCTTATAAGTCCGTGCACACCTGATATTTTAATAGATTTAAAATTGTTTATGAGACAATTAAATTTGAGTATATTTTTTAAAGGGCAGAAAAATACTGTTAATGAACTAACAAGGAAAAGCACCTTTAACCCTCCTATGCACCCGATCCTAAAAGTTTTTGAAGAGCTTGTTGAAAGGGATGTTAGGAGAATAGAACAACACAAAAATAGGACGATCCCTGGTAATTTGAGTGACAAGGAGATGGAATTGATCAACCGCTTAGGACAGGAAGGGTGCAGGGTTATGAAACCCGACAAAAGGAGGGGGGGGAACAGTCTTGATGTACAAGACAGAGTATGAGGCCCATATACACAACATGTTACAAGACTCGGAACAATACGAACTAGTTTTGAGAAATGAAATTAATATTGCTTTCGCCAAGATTAATTACCAACTCTTTGACCATCTTTTGCAGAATGTTGTCAATGAAGAACTTTATAATTACTTGCATGTTGACAAACCAAAAATTGCACAAATTTTTGGTATTCCTAAAACGCACAAGACGTTAGAACCACTCAAATTTAGACCAATAGTAGTGGGATCTGGCAGCATTACGGAACCGCTAGCTAAATTCATTGACATAACTTTAAAGCCTTTTGTAGCCTCCATTGTCCACATATGTAAGGATTCCTGGGATTTTTTAAGACAAATTGATCAAAATATTTTCAATTCCCAGGTTCTAATGGTAACGGTGGATGTTGTAGAACTTTTTCCGAGTATCCCTCATAGAACAGGACTGGAATGGTTTAGCCAAATTTTAGCAACGGAGGTGGACCAAACTGCCACAACCATTAACCTGTTATTAGAATTTATGGAGATTGTCCTTGAGAACAATTTCATTCATTTCAACGGAGAATTTTACTGTCAGAAGAAAGGTGTGGCAATGGGGGCCTCATGTGCTTCCCTATATGCTAACATAGTATTGTACTTCTGGGAAAAGAAGTTTATCTTTTCCAGTAGATGGCAGCATGACATTCTGCACTACAGAAGATTTCTGGACGACATTTGTATTTTTTGGGGGGGAGATGAGGAGAGTTTTATAGAGTTTTGGCACTACATTAACACCACCACACCTTTTTTAAAATTTACATACAACATCGATAAGAATGAATTACACTATTTGGATGTAACCATTGATAAGGACTATGATAACAAATGTTTTAAATCTGGATTATATAGAAAAAGTTCATACTCTAATTCCTACCTCCATTTTAACAGCGGACATCCACACTTTCAAAAGAAGGGTATCATTAAGGGCCAGTTGATCAGGGCTTCTCGAATGTGCAGTACATTAGGAGATTTTATTGAAGAGGTTCACATTCTAAAAAGATTTTTCATGGAGAAAGGTTACCCAGAGGAGCTGTTTGAAAATTTAGTACAGGAGATCCAACAGAAAAGAGAAGTTTATTACCCCCCTCTGTTAGGAACAGGCTCACTTAATCCAATACAGAAACATCAACAGAATGTAATGGAGAGTAAAAATAGTTTTATTTATACCTTTAACAAGAATTCGGAAGAGATTGAGGGTATTGTTTCTCAATATTGGCCCATCTTAAGTCTCCATGAAGAAACAAAAGCTTTTGTTGCAGAGCAACCACATTTTGTTAGAAAAAGAAGCAAGAACCTCAAAGAAATTTTTGAAACCAAACACATTTTGGAGATGGATAAAAATAAAAGGAAATGTGGTACATATTCTTGTGGCAATTGTAAACAATGCCATGCCATGGTAAACCAGGACAGGGTGAACATCCCTTCTAGGAAATTTAAGTACATTTCAAAGAGATACTACAATTGTGGTACAAAAGGGTTAGTGTATTTAGGGATCCGCAAAACCTGCGACAGTTTTTATGTAGGAAAAACGGAACGCCACCTGAGGAAAAGGGTTTATGAACATTTTAATGATGTGGTCAAACAGAAAGAGAGCAATGCCTTTTACAAACACTCCCCATCATGTGAAAAAATGAACATCAAGTTTATGGTGCTAGAGCAAGTAACACAGGACATCAGGGGTGGAAGCTGGGAAACAAGACTAGAATATCGAGAACTATATTGGCAATTGAAACTGAATTCTAACACGTTTCCCGGCTTGAATGACAGTATCAACATCAAGAGCGTATTGAAATTAAGGAAAGCTCGTCTGTAACATTGTGAGCTTCCCCTTTTCCTTTATAGGTTCATATATCATAGGGGGGTATATATGTATATTTTCTCTCCTTTAAAAGAAGGTAAAAAGTTTTTTTCCTCTTGTCAACTTAGTATACGTGGCAAGTTATAAGGTTTATGGTGGGTCTTATAGATGTTTTTAAAGGAAATTTATCCCAGGTAGTAGAGGTACTATCCTACTGTAGTTGACCATGTACTTTGTATTTTTATAGGATTATTTTAACATTAAGTTTTTTAAGATATACATTTTTAACAATAACAGACATGGGGTAAACAGTCCATACAGCTTTAAAGACAGGTCCGTAGACCAGATGAGGGTTTTACATATAAAAATGTATTATTCATTGTTTATATACACACATTTTAATTTAAACAAAGAATACAGATTGTTCAGTTTTTAAAATATCCTTTTATTGTAATTACTGCAAAGCAGAATTGTGAATTAATTCAATTAATTTATTTAGTCATGTGACATGATTTTGACTATTTAAAGATTTACATTAGGTGCATACACATTTGATCCTAGAAAAAGCCAGGTAATACTCGGGTGAAAGTGCTTGGTTATTGTTTGTGTTTTAATAAAGACTGTTGCCTTTTGGACTTATTTGGCTATCGCTACTTTGATTTTAACTTGGATTATCATTGCTAACTTGGATTATCATTGCTGCTGGTTTCGGGTCCTGATTAGCCGTGCGGAGTTGCAACCCCCTACGTCACAAGATGGGTTGCCAACTGGCTCACGGACAGAACCCACATGGTGAGAGTTGCGGGAGCTAGGTCCGACTCTAAACCATTTACAAGTGGCGTTCCCCAGGGCTCAGTCCTAGGACCCTTCCTTTTCGGCATATACATCTCAGAGGTACAGGCAAGCACAGGAGGACTATGGCTGACCAAGTTCACAGACAATTGCAAACTAAGGGCTATAACTGACTCTCTGGCTGACACAGACATCCTCCAGAAGGGTCTCAATGAGACGGATACCTGGTGTCAAAATCATGGCCTCAAGCTAAATGCCAAAAAATGCATAGTCATCCCCTTTGGAAAAAACAAAGTACCCACAAACTACCACATAGGTGGTAGTCCCCTAAATACAGAAGACGTAATAAGGGATCTGGGGAGCCAAGTAGATAGTAATCTCTCCTTTGATAATCACATTGCCAAAGTGGTTAGAAAATCCTTCTATGTGGCCCACCTAATCACAAAAGGGTTCACATCCATATCAAAAGAGGTCAATGTGCCCCTCTACTCATCACTCATCAGACCCATCACAGAGTACAACACCCCATTTGGGATGTACCTTACAAGACATCTGCAACAGCTGGTAAGACCACAGAAGTACCTCACCAAGAGGATCACTGGCCTCAAACAGATGCCCTATGCAGCTCAACTGAAGAAACTCCAGCTGTACTCGATTGCATACTACCTACTCAGAGATGATCTCTGCCTGACATACAAGGCCATGTCCAACCCAGAATTGATGGACATGCTTCACCTAAAGAAAACCATATCCCTCTGGGGATCTAAACCGCACCACAACAATAAATAGGACGTGCTGAAGGCACAGATTCCTGTTCCAGAGACTTCCCATGCTTTGGAACAAGATTCCAATCTACATTAGGCAGAGCTCCTCACTAACACTCTTCAAGAGAAACCTTGATGAGTGGATGGGAAACAAAGTTTACCCCGGGGATCACTTCAGTGGCTCTGCTGGACAGAGGCACAGGGAACTTCTAAGGGGCGGTGAAAGCCAACACATTCTGGCAAGGCTTATAAATGCCTTCGGGCAGATAGCCTAGTACCTACTTTTGAACCTATGAATATAAGAAGCACCTCTTTAAAAACAGAGTCTTAATCCTCTGCACTAACTGCCAGACTTTCCCTCATTTCTACATTTTCAGATAAATCACTGAAGGTTAAAAGTCACTGAGACTTGCAGCAAGTCAATAATGCTACTCATTAGAGCATCATTATTTTGTTATTCAGAAAATACACGTTATGTTAACTTTTTGAGTGAATTAGAGCAGTTTGCCTCTTATCAGTCTCCAGTTTTGCCTCGTACCTATGCCCTGTCTTTCATTAACCTTTTCTGGTAAATTAATTACTGAGGATTACAGTCAGTAATGCCAGTCATCACAGTTTCATAATTTTTAATGTACATAAAATGCATGCCACTGTATCATTTATTGTTCTGTTAACATTTTAATTGATTTCAAGCTATGTGGCACTGGAAATTCTTTAATGAACTGCTTCCTGTAGTCAAAAGTTCAGAGGTTGAATCCAATCATCTCCATTTAAGGATCTATGTTTTGTTTTTCTGAGTCACCCCTGAAAAGGGACACTTTGTCCTGTGGGTTTACTTCTTTAGCAAGTATATAACATAATATTTAACATTTCTCCATTTGTGTTGTCCCACTTACCATAATTTTTGACCTTGTCTTCAACTCTTGAGCAAAGATATTGAGAAACATTTTGGTCTATTCCTTGCAAAATTTGTGATTTTCTGGCAAACTGCAATTGCTTGCAGTCAATAAATAATGACAGGCATACGAGTTTCAGACTTGCAGTCTTCAAATTCAAAAATGCTTGCTATTGCAAAGCTTATTTCTTAGCATACAAGAGAAATATGTAAAACTTGTTCCTGATTTTGTGTCTAGTTTCTGATTCTTGAACTAAAGGTTGATGGTGTGTAGAGTGCAGCTGCAGTGTACAGTTCTGACAGCTGTGAGCCAAGATACATTCCTGGGCCATTTTTTTTCAATGTTTTCATTCATTTGGTCTCAAGCAATATCTGAGGTGTACAGTCATACAAGTAGCTGAATCTGGTGTGCATATGCGTGTGTGTCTGTGTGTGTCCTTATGAGTGCATGCATACCGACGGTATAACACCAAACTGTCCCCAATTATTTTCCTCTTATTTTTGGCTAGTTCCTGGTAAAATTTGTGGCTTTCTGGTAAACTGCTGTAGACTGCAGTCAATAAATAATGGCAAAAAATGCTTGCTAATCCAAAACATGCTTTTCCAACAACTTTCTAACCATGTAAGGCCAATATTTAAAACAGATAAATACCCAAATTTAGAAATGTACAATTCTTGAGCAGAGTTTGGGAGGTCATGGGAAGTGCAATGGGTTGCACTGTATGGTTTTCACAACAATGAGCTGAAATACACTTCTAGGTCATTATTTCTGTATTTCTTCATTTAATATCAAGTAAATATCTAACATGTACAGTCATACAAGGAGTTGTAATTGATGGTCATATGTGTGTGTGTGTGTGTGTGTGTAAATACTTGGATCCTGAATCCCAGAGTAGTTATGGTATAAATGAAGGAATCAGCTGTATTAAAAAGGAGCTTCATCATACGAGTTGTGTTCTTTGGGTATGACTTTTGGGTTCCTTGTTTGTTGAATGCTGACAATTTAGCTGTGAATAAACTAAAGAACATGAAGTCTATGAGTTTAATGTTAACATTTTAACTACAGTAGATTCCTTCTTATCCAGCCTCTCTCTAACCAGCCTCCTTTAACTGGCCATAACATTTCTGCTGAAGCCCTAGCAAAAGACAAGAGGGAACAACAACACTTCCGCCTCCTCTAGGCTAAATAATGACAGACATTTGAGTTTTAGACTTAATATTCATTAGAAAAACGCATGCTAACACAAATCCTGTTTATCTAGCTGATTTATAACCTATAAATGCTATTTTGTATGCTTTTTCTGATTAACCAGCCATTCATTTATCCAGCCTAAAGTCCGGTCCCAGCAAGACCAGATAAGAGGGAGTCTACTGTATGAATGCATTTTTAATTTAGCTTTTTTTTTTTTTTTTTTTGCAGGCAGTTAGATGAGTGATGAAATGAGTTTGGGCTACAACAGTTTGTACAGCATTAAGTGCAGGTTGAGTAAATAAGGTTATAGTTATTAATCAGCTCCCCCCTGTAAGCCTAGGGTTTGATTCCCTCAGCCTTCACTTCTCATGTGTGGCGATGAATTAAGTCACTTCATCAGACAGTACTTTTGGGTTGCTCCTAAAAAGTAAGACTTGCATCCATTGCGCTGTCTAAGGCTGTTAGTAATGCATTACACTTTGTCTTTTGAATTCCTGCAACCTTCACATAGTTGCTAATTAGTGCTTCACTATATGCTATTTGACTACGAGTCACAGTAGGTGTCTTGTAGTTTAATGGGTTGTCATATGCATTTTCAATACGTGGGAGTGCCAAGGGAAGATTTGTTTACTACTGCTCATGCTAAGTCTGTTTTCAGTGTGACAGTATTTTGTTTTGTTTAGCATATGGCTGCTAGTGTTTTTGCTGTAAAATTTGAAGTATATTTTAAATTAATACCAAATATCCGATTACTGCAAAACAGGTACAACTTGTTCTTGAATTTGTGTTATGAGATTCATTTTTTTTTTCTTTTCACCGAGACAAAACTGAGTTTGTGCTATTCTCCCACTTCTGGTGCATTGTTTTTGTTAGCTACTGACTAGATGTGTCACACTGCAGCAACCAAACCATAATCCTTGAGCACGACAAATTTATTTTCTTTGATGTGTATATTACCAAGATCTGAAAAATATGCAATGTCTCATCAGATTGTGACATTTACTGTTTTTTCACAGGGAAATGGTCTTTCATGTTTAACAATCCATTGTGTGTAATCTGTTACCATGCATTCTAAGTGAGCTAGCTAACTTCTGTGCCAACGCAAGAAAGGAAACCTGGAGCTGCCCCTTCTTATGCCCAAAACAGATAATGTGGACTGCTACTTTAAAACATCTCATTTGGGAGATTAGACTGAAGAAATCTTCCTGCAGATGAAGGCTGGTTGATGCTTTTACTTCTTTGCTTTTATTTAACTGGTAATTATAGTGCATCAGAGTGTTGAGCTGTGCTCTGCACAGTGCTGCTTTAAGTGTAGCTGAATAGTGAGAGCTTTTCCATTCTTCTAGTAATTAGTTTCACAAACTATCAATTGTTCCACTGGTTTGACAGCTGCTCAGCTGTGCCTACAGCAGCATTAGCTTGCTTTTATCGTTACTTGTCTGCTCTAATTTGCTTCTGGTTATAAGATCATCGGCATGCTGTGTGTCATTGTTTTGACACCAGCAATACTAATCAGATGTGTTCCCCACAGCCCTTCCTTTGCCTCTCTTAGCTTCCTTGTGCATTTAAAGCACCGGACAATATGGAGAGCCAGCAAACTTGTTCCCCTTCTGTTCCATCAGCCTCCTAGCACTTGGCATTCTAAGGCAGAATAACAACTGTCTTAAGCTCACCTATAATAAATTCCAGCAAAACACAGAAAACTCGGTTCGTAAGAGGTACAAATACCTAGCCAACATGGAGGCATCTCTCTCATAAACCAAAACATGCAGTGAGTATCACTTAGCCACACTTTTTGGATTCCGTTCAGATGCCAGGATCCCAGACAAAAGCTCTCAGGACCCTTTTCTGAGACAAATATGATTAGGACATGGTGATCCATGTGGGAATGAATTGCCCTGGGCACAAAACGAAGACCAATACACAAGAACTCTCTAGGCATGTGACTGGTGCAGGCAAGACTGTAGTTCTAAATGGAATTCTTCCTTCAACAAGAAAGATACTTATTCATAAGGAGAAGATAAATAAGAAGTTATGTACCTACCATAACGTTCCATGTTAGTTGTCTTCTCTCGCCTTCTTTCTTGCTTGATGGGTTCGGAGCCGATCTCTCGGCTCCGACTCGGCACTTGCTAAGCTCGAGAGTCACTTTTACCAGCTCGAGGCAGCCCCATATCCCATGATGCAAGGCGGTAAGTACCCAGATCTCGTTTGATGACAAAGGGCAATAGCACCAAGCATAAAATACTTCCAAAAGGAAGAAAGAAACTTACAGATGGAATAAGGACCAGGTCTGAATGGTCTTAAGCATAACAGTTTCTTATAACAAGGTCTGTCCAGGCCAGGGGGAAGGAGGGAGGGTCGCAAGAAAGAAGGCGAGAGAAGACAACTAACATGGAACGTTATGGTAGGTACATAACTTCTTAATGTTAAGTTGTCAATCTCGCCTTCATTCTTGCTTGATGGGACCGCGTCCCTAGCACCTCTATCCTGGGTGGCTCAATGGAACAAACTCTTGAGGACTGTAGAGCCAAAACTGGCTCTGTCCCTGGAGGCCAAGTCCAATTTGTAATGGGAAACAAAAGTGTGAGGAGTGGCCCAAGTGGCCGCTGCACAAATAGTGTCCAAAGGAAGTCTAGCTTGAAAAGCTGTAGAAGTAGCTAAGCTCCTAGTTGAATGTGCTTTAGGTTTTGAGCACAGCTGTTTTCTCCTGAGCGTATAAATTTCAGAGATGACCGAAGAAAGCCATCTGGACAAGGTCACTTTAGAAACAGGAAGGCCTTTTTTATTATCCGCATAGGAAACAAAAAGTTGATCAGATTTTCTAAATTTTTTTGTTCTGTCCAAATAATATCTAAGTTGACGGTGGACATCAAGATAATGTAGCTTTTGTTCAGCCCTATCTGAATAGTTAGGGAAAAATACAGGGAGATCAATGGATTGATTCAAATTGTTCTTTGAAGCGACCTTAGGCAAAAAGGTTGGGTTAGTTCTCAAAGATACTCTGTCTTTGTGAAAAACCAAATAGGGGGGTCGAACCGAAAGAGCATGAAGTTCAGACACCCTCCTGGCAGATGTAATAGCCACTAAGAATAAAGTTTTCCAAGAAAGATGTTTCAGGGAACAAGAAACAGCTGGCTCAAGGGGGGAAGAATCAAGGATGTCAGCACTAAATTTAGATCCCACTGAGGAGGAGGATTCCTGATTGGAGGCTTTAGTAGGAAAATTCCTTTCAAGAAGGCCCTGCAGAGCCTATGGGACATAATATTATGATCTGCGACCCCCGACATGAAAGTTGGAGATAGCAGCCAATTGAACTCTGACTGTGGAAGAAGAGGAGCCTGCATGAAAAATCTCTGCTAAGAAGTCCAGGACTGCCTGAACAGGGGCAGTAAAAGGATCAATATTCTTGGCCTTAGCCCAATAAGAGAAACGTTTCCATTTGCTTGTATAAATCCTCCTGGTAGAGGATTTTAGTGAAGCTACTATGATGTCTCTAACTGGGTTAGAGATCAAAGGAAGCCTGGCTAAGGAAGGAAGTGGAGCAACCATGCTGTGAGGTTGAGAGAAGGGATTGACCGGTGCAGCTGACCCGATTGGTGAATCAGAAGATCTGGCACTGGGTCCAGATGCCACGGCTGCACCAAAAGGTGATGATGGAGGAACGGGAACCAAACTTGTCGAGGCCAGTAAGGGGCAATGAGAATCAATTTGGCTCTCAAACGGTAGCTTTCTGGATAACCTGAGGGATCAGAGGAAATGGAGGGAAGGCATAAAGAAGTCCCTGGGGCCAATCCTGGGTCAGAGCGTCTCTGGGGGGATGGCCTGATAGAGGGAAGAGGCAGAAGAAGTCTGGACATTTGCTGTTTTGGGGAGTAGCAAAGAGATCGCAACATGGACGACCCCATTCCAGAAAAATCTCTTCCGCTATAGATTGCTTGAGAGACCACTCGTGAGGCATGAGAATAGCTCTGCTCAATCTGTCCGCTACAATGTTGGTTTTCCCAGGGATATGCGTTGCTACCAGAAACCGATGAGAGGAGATCGCCCATTGCCATAGTCTGAGCGCTTCTCGACACAAGGGGTAGGACTTGGTTCCGCCCTGTTTGTTGATATACCAAACTACAGACATGTTGTCTGTGTGGACTGCAATTGTCCCTACGGGAAGAAAGTCGTTGAGGGCTTGCAACGTTAAAAGCACTGCTCTCATCTCCAGGACATTTATGTGCAGATGGTACTCGAACGGCTGCCACGCCCCATGAACCATCCTGCCCTGATAATGACCCCCACCCGATCAGGGAGGCATCCGTGGTGACAGTGGCTATCAAGGATGGGGGTACAAAGTACCTGCCTTGGTGAACCTGAGGAGATGTGATCCACCAGGCAAGATGCTCTTTGCATGTCTGTGTCACCAGAATCTGGTGACGATCGAAGTTGTTGGTATGACCATTGTGTGAACAGCATCCACTGAAGAAGGCGCATGTAGAATCGAGCCAGGGGAAGAAGAGTAATGGCCGCAGCCATGAGACCTAATACCTTTAGAACCATTCTGGCCTGTACTTTCTTGTTGGCCAGAATGATCCTGACATGACTCTGAATGTCTGAAACTCTTTGATCTGTAAGGGTAGCTGACATCCTAACAGTGTTTAAGTTTGCCTATGAAGGTAATAGACTGGCAGGGCAATAAGGATGACTTTTCAAGTTGATCGAGATGCCCAAATGAGAACAAAGGTTTATTGTGTAATCCCTGGCTTGTATAAGCTGATGCCTGGTGGTGGCTGACAGGAGCCAGTTGTCGAGATACGGAAACACCTGGAATCCTTGATGTCTCAGGTGAGCCGTGACCACTGCCATGCATTTGGTGAACACTCTGGGGGCTGTAGTGAGACCAAAGGGCAGGGCTCTGAACTGGAAATGACTGGACCCCAGCCGAAAGCGGAGAAATCTCATGGAGCGGCTGTGAATTTTGATGTGATAGTACGCATCCTGAAGATCTATTGAGCACATCCAGTTGTCCTTCTGTAAGAAGGGCAGAATTGACTGAAGAGTGACCATTCGAATCTTGTCTTCCTGACAGACTTGTTGAGTCTGCTGAGATCCAATATTGGTCTCCAGTCTCCCGTCTTTTGGGGACCAAAAGAACCTTGAGTAGATTCCGGCTCTGAATGGTCTATTGTAACTGGCTGAATGGCTCTCTTTTGCAGTAGTTTTGAGACTTCTAACTCTGCAATTTCCCTTAGACCGGGTGGTACATCTGGAAGGGAATTTGAGGGTAAGGGACTTTCCTCGAAAGGAATTATGTAACCCTTGGATATGATCGACTGTACCCATCTGTCTTGAGTGAGGGAATGCCAGGCTTCTGGGTACAGTGATAATCTTCCCCCGACTGCCTCCAAGGAGGGACAGCCGGGCAACACCTCAGGGATGCTGAAAGGGCTTGTCAGAGAGAGGCTCTCTGTTTCCCTGGTTTTCGACCCCTCTGCCTCTAGAGCGGCCTGTTGTTGTTACCCCCTCTGCCTCTAGGGGTAAACTGACCACGTGAATCCGGCGTGACTCCTTGGGATTTACGGAACCACATTTTCCCACCTTTCTGTCCTTTGGGATAAGGTCTAGAAGGGGTGGAAAAACGGACTCCAACAGCAGAAAGAGTCTTGCCGTCCTGCTCGCACCTGGTCAAGGTTTCCTTCACCTGAGGGCCAAACAAAGCTGACCCATCAAAGGGAGAATTTGTGAAGGACGCCTTAAAGGGATCCACAAAATCACATAGCCGCATCCAGGCTTGGCGTCTAAGAGCCACACCTGTACCTGCGGCTCTACTAAACTCCATCCGCAGCATAAGATATTAGCCACATGGAGGAGTTTGCAATGGAATTGAGGGTTCCTAGCTGCGAAGCAATTTTTTCTTGAGCCCCTGCAGCTGTAGGATCCTGAACTACTTCACCCAGCTCCTTAAGGATATCCCTCTGGAGTCTGGTGAAGTGACATAGGTAATTCAGCGAACGCATAGCAAAGGTCGCTGAGGAAAACATCCGCTTACCGTGCCTATCCATGGTCCTAGAGTCCTTATTAGGAGGATGGACGGCACGGAAGGATCTGCAAGTTCCTTTTGGTGGCGCAGCCACCACCATGGCATCAGCGGGACACCCTTGGTGAGGAATTGCTTGTCACACGGGCAGTGATAAATTTTGAAGGCCTCCTAGGGACTGGCTCTACAGAGTCAGGAGCTGCCCACGCCTTTCGTGCAATAACCTGCATAAGGGGGTCGAAGGCGGAGACACCCAGCAGGCCGAGGGCCGAGATCCACACGCCTCTAGCTAGACTGACTCATCCTCAGAGGGAGTGCTGGTGGGGCAGTTTCCCTCTGTTTCAGGAGTTCTAGGATGTCTGAGAAGGAGACATCCTCAGAGGGGATCTAGGGATCCCTCTGACTCATCAAAGTCAGTATCCAAGTGACAGACTCAGGAGTCTACATGCTTCCTCTTACAAGTCCTCTTCCTAGGAGGATCTCCCGAAACATCAGGAGAATCCTCGGAAGAGGGGGAAATTCCCAATGGGGAAACCTGAGGCGGAGGATCTCTGGGTCCTGTAGCAAGAGAAGTGGCAGAGATGTCAACAGGTACTATAGAGGGAGGAGCTACGGGAACAGACTGCTGACTGATACCAGTGGCCAGCACACTCTTCATCACCTCGAATGCTCCCCTCCCAGGCAGGTCCGAGAGAACTCGTTCCGAAGAACTAGGAACTCCAGGGACCACCAAAAGGGAAGTCTCCGAGGCAGATGTCGGAGCCGAGCTCACCAAGGCCGAGGCTCCAAGGGAAGAGCGGGCTCGGACAAGGGTCCGATGCCACTCACCCCTCGGAGGAGACCATGGAAGCCCGACCACGAATCCCTCTAAGGAAGGTCTCAAGAGGAGATAAGAGTAGAGGCTGAAGGAACAGAAGGGGTATCCGTCCTCCAGCCGTAGCAGTAACCGTTCGAAGACCCCAACTCCAAGCTCTGGGGTAGAGTTGAAGGAGGAATTGTAACGGTGTGGACCAACAGTCGCCTGTTGAGACGGACTATGTAACATTTGGGCCAGTACCTGTGACTTAAGTAATCTACTGACCACTCTCTCTAGGTCATGATCTGACAGTCTGGATGACCTTGAAGATCGGCTCCGATGGCTCCGTTCCGTAAGAAGAGGTGAAGCCGGAGCCGAAAGTATCGGCTCCAAGGAAGGAGACCTCGACCTCTTCCTGGAATGAGCCATCGGAACCGATACTAAAGATCCTGTCGGAGCCGACTTCTCGGAGCCGACAGGAAGCCTCGATGTATCGGCTCCAGCCGGAGCCGATACAGCCACCAAAGTAACGGTGTCGGAGCCGATCGGAGCCGACACCGATGCCTGTGCCACATGGGTGTCAGAACCGATCGGAGCCGACACGGTGGTCGATAGATTCGGCACCGATAGCCATCGGTGCCGAAGGCTTTAAGCCAGAATCGGCTCCAGCCGAGCGATCTCGACTGAACGAGTCGGAGCCGAGGCCGCAGGCTTAGACACAGAAGCCTGGGCCTTGGAAGATTTTGTTGATTTTGATGGAGCCGACTTAGCCGGAGAGCCCTCCGGCTTAAGAAGGCCCCTGAGTATCAGCTTGTTCGTCTTTCCTGCAGGACTCTCTGGCTGAAGGAATGACAAATAGCACAGGAGTCCTGCAGGTGAAGAGGCCCCAGGCAATACAGGCAAGAAGTGTGACCGTCTGTCAGAGACATCTTCTGACAGCACGAGTCACACTTCTTAAAACCTGAGACCCTCTCCTTTGACATGGTGCTTAAAACACACACACACACCAGTCAAAAATTTAAATTAAAGAAAATACCAAAAGGGTATTCCTAAAATAAACACACACACACCCTAACAGGGAGGGGATGGGATGGGTAAAGTTTGACTAAAAAATATTAAAAGAGACAGGGATTTTCTGTCAGGAAATCTAAATAATTAAATTATAACTAACAATAAAGTATTTTTTTAACAAAAGGGGGCTTTAATTTTAATAAAGTGAATCACTTACCAGGAGCTGGTAAAAGGAGGACCTCATAAGCGAAGCGGCAAACGAGATCTGGGTACTTACCGCCTTGCATCATGGGATATGGGGCTGCCTCGAGCTGGTAAAAGTGACTCTCGAGCTTAGCAAGTGCCGAGTCGGAGCCGAGGGATCGGCTCCGAACCCATCAAGCAAGAATGAAGGCGAGATTGACAACTTAACATGTACAGTTTTGTACCTACCATAAATGTAGATGTTCGAGTGCTAATACAGCTGCAGTCATAACAGATGGGGTTCTCCTGCCGTCAGGCGGGTCCTCGGTTGGCCGAATTCCAAAGTCTAGGTCCGGCGTCGGTTGTCGTCGCTTCTTCCCTGACGTCAGTGCGACAGGGGTATAAAAGAACCAGCCGACGCCATTTTCTTCAGTTTTTCTTGCCCCAGATGTCAGGTGCCCCCAAAAGGAAGGCAATACATAAATTTGTGTAATAAAGCAATGCAATATAATCAAAATACAGTAGTTGCAAGCAAATACACCATAAATGAATACCCCAATCAAGTTGTATGAGGAGGTGTTAGCCAATAGGCCTGTCCCAAGAGGGGAAGGAGGGAGGGAAACCTGGACTGCAGCTGTATTAGCACTCGAACATCTACATTTATGGTAGGTACAAAACTGTACTATGTTCATCGTGCATACAGCTGCAGTCATAACAGATGGGTAGAATCCCAAAGCTAAGAAAGGGGTGGTAGGCACTAGGTATAACTAGGAGGAGCCAGGATGCCCTGCAGGACTGCAGTGGCAAAGCCTGCTCTAGTTTTGAAGTATAATGGTAGGTGGTAGTGCTTGGAGAAGGTATGCACAGAACTCCAAGTGGCTGCTTCCAGAATATCTTTGGTAGGGACTCCTCTGAGGAAAGCTGCGGAGGTAGCTGTGGCCCTTGTGGAGTGAGATCTGATGCCTGTAGGTACAGTTTTGCCATGAAAAGAATAGCAAAAGCGTATGCAGTGGGCTATCCATTTTGAGATGGTCTGTTTGGAAATTGGCTTTCCTTGAGCGCCTACAGCATAGGACACAAAGAGCTGTTCTGATTTTCTGAAAGGCTTTGTTCTGTCCAAATAATAACGCAGTTGTCTGTGGATGTCCAAGGAATGTAGTAATCTCTCCCCTTTGTTTTGAGGATTAGGATAAAAGGTAGGTAAGTGTATAGCCTGATTCAAAGCTATCCTGGATACCACTTTAGGCATAAAGGATGGGTTGGTTCGTAAGGAAACTCTGTCCTGATGGAAGATGATAAAAGGCTGCACAGCCATGAGAGCTTGTAGTTCAGAAACTCTACGAGCTGAGGTAATAGCCAGAAGGAAAGCTGTTTTCCAGGATAAATATTGCAAATCTGATGAGGAAGCTGGCTCAAAGGGAGGCAAGGTCAGTTTTTCCAGAATGAAATTGAGATCCCAAGCAGGTATTGGTTGTTTCCTTGGGGGTCTTAGATTCTTAGCCCCTCTGAGGAACTGTCTTAAGAGAGGGTGAGAGAATACGGGTGGATCAGTGTTGTATTCTGCGGAAATGGCTGAGGCATGGATTTTGATGGAGGAGAATGAAAGTCCACTGCTTAGCAGCTCAGCTAGATACTGTAGTATTTCAGGTAAATTCAGTTTTCCAGGATCCTGACCCTTTTTCTCATTCCAGACACAAAACCGTTTCCATTTTGCGAAGTAAGCTTTTCTAGTTGACGGCCTTCTAGCCTCCAAAATGACATCCTGCACCTCCTTGGAGAGTAGGGTCTGTTGTGATGCTAAGGAATCTTCCATGTGGCTAGATTGAGTGTTTTTAGCTGGCTGTGAAGAGTTTTGAAGCTGTGCTAAATCAGGAGAAGAGGCATTAGAGGCAGGGTCCATGGTGGGGAATGCGTCAGGCTCCTCAGGAGTGGGTACCAGTGTTGTCTTGGCCAGTCTGGAGCAATGAGAATCATCTTTGGTCTGTCTGCTCTGGTTTTCAATAGAACTTTGGGCAGCAGAGGAAGAGGTGGGAAGGCATAAACTGTCATTGATGTCCAACTGAAAGAGAGAGCGTCCACTCTCCAGGCCTTTGGATGGAAAATCCTTGAGCAGAATTTTGTCAATTGGTGATTTTGTGGGAGGCAAAGAGATCTATGTCTGGCCTTCCCATGCTTGGATTATTTCTGTAAAACTTTTGGATGCAACTTCCATTCGTGTGGGTCTGTCATATTTCTGCTTAGGTTGTCTGCCAGCGTGTTTTCCTTGCCTGGCAAGTACTGTGCTTGTAGTTCGATTTGTAAGTCCATGGCCATGTTCCAAAGGGACATGGCCAGTCTGCATAGGGGGTATGAATGTGTTCCTCCCTGTTTGTTTATGTACCACATAACTGTGGTGTTGTCCGTTCTTATCAATAGTTGACCTGGTTGCAGAAGGTCTTTGAAAGCTATAATAGCATTTATTACTGCTAGCATTTCCTTTTGATTGATGTGAAGGTGCTTTTCTTTTTGGGACCATTTGCCTTGAATGCACCGATCTGCCATGTGCACCCCCCAGGCGTAGTCCGAGGCGTCTGTTGTGATGACTTGATTTGCTTGAGGCTTGCTGAATGGAAGACCTGTGTTTGTTTGGCATGCTTGAGCCCACCACAGAAATTCCTTTTGTAGACATGGAATTAGTGGTATTATTGTTTCCAAACTGTGGCTGTGTCGAGACCATAGGTTTTTCAGGTACCATTGAAGTTTCCTCATATGCAGCTTTGCACATGGGATTAGTAAGATGCAAGATGCCATGTATCCCAGAGCCTGCAGGATTTTCCTTGCAGTCAGCCTGGTGCAATTTGCTAGTGTTCTGAAGTATTGAGTTAGTTGCCCCTGCTTCTCTGGCGTGAGGTAGGCCATCTGGGTGTTTGTGTCCAAGTTGGCACCCAGGAAAATTATCTTTCGAGAGGGTATTAGCCGTGATTTCTTTTTGTTGACTGTGTATCCCAGAGAATTCAACAACATTATTACATAAGCCAGATGTTTCAGAAGAATGTGCTTGCTGTCCGCTTGGATCAGGCAGTCGTCCAAATAGGGGTATATTTGTATCCCTTGAAGTCTGCCGTAGGCAATTACTGATGCCAAGCATTTCGTGAATACTCTGGGCGCAGTAGATAAGCCAAAGGGCAATGCAGAGAATTGATAATGGGTTGAACCTGCAAGAAATCTGAGGTATCTTCTGCAATTTTGTCTGATTGGGACATGCAGGTATGCCTCCTTGAGGTCCAATGTTACCAGCCAAGACTCCTTGCCCAGCATGGGAAGAAGCTGCTGTAGAGTGAGCATCTTGAATTTTGGTACAAGCAGAAATGTGTTTAGGATGGATAGGTCCAAAATAGGTCTCCAATCTTTTCCCTTACTTGGTACCAGGAATAGTCTGGAATAAAAACCTTGACCTTCTTCGTGCGTAGGTACCTCTTGAATAGCTTTCATGTCTATGAGATCTGTAATTTGCCTTTGTGCCTCTGCCCTTTGATTGTGTGGCAGGTTTGGCATGCCTCTCATTTTTGGAAGGGTGTGAAAATGGAATCTGTAGCCTCTGTTTATAATTTCCAGGATCCATTTGTCTTTGGTGACAATATGCCAATTTTTTGAAAATAATGCCAGTTTTCCTCCTAAGGGTGCTGCCATTTGAGTCTTGCTTGGCATGCAAAGGGGAAACTCATTGGGCTTGCTTTCTGAATGATTGCGAGTTATCCTCACCACCTCTTTGTGTAGGAGCTTGCCATTGTCTGCCTCTAAACGATCCTTGGGATTGTCCTCTGCCCCTCGGGTGCCTGTATCTACCTCTTTGGGGTCTTCCGTGGCTGGAAAGGACTAATTTTTGGAAGGCCAATTTCTACTGAAACGTGGGGATTGTACCTGTAGAAAATCTTTCACAGTTTGCATTGATTTAGCCTTTTCCTCCATTTTCCTTAATACCTCCTCAGCATTAGCACCAAATAATGCATCCTTTTGTAGAGGGGCATCTAGTAATTTAGCTTTGACATGATCAGGCAAGGTTTGTTCCTTGTGCCAGACATGTCTACGTATGACTGATCCTGTAACAGCAGCTCTACATGAGGCCTCTAGAGCATCAAAACCACATTGTAAGGTATGCTTACCCACTTGTTCTGCACTATGCATCAAATCCTGCAACTCCTTCAAGTCTGGTTGTTCAGGTTGTGGCATTTTACTTTTCAATTGTGATAACAAAAACTGTTGGTATTTTAGCATATGGAACTGACAGTTTAAGGCCTTCATGGTTAAGGTAGCCGAGGTATATACCTTTTTTCCCCACCTTTCTAAGGATCTGGAATCTCTCTCGGAAGGTAATGGATTTTTAGCAGTGGAGGCCTTAATTCCCTTGGGGCCCTGTGAGATGGTTTCTGGATCAGCAGCATGGCTTTTGTATAGAAATTGGTGAAAGTCAGGAACCCTGTAGTACCTATCAGGCTTGACTGGGGCTGAAGGCAGAGAATCTGGGTTAAAGCAGGCCTCCGAGTAAACATCAACTAGGATGTCTAAGACAGGAGGTATAGCCAGAGGCCTGTGCTGAGGTAGCAAGAGAAATTCCCTAAGCCTTTTCTTGGAATCTGAATAATCTTGGCCTTCCCAGTGGAAGTGTTCCCTTAAGGTATGCAAAGTTTCCCCAAATGAATAATCCTCTGGGGGGGATACAGAAGGAATGGACTCCTCTGCATCAGAGTCTTCAAAAGGGGAGTAAGAATGTTCCTGATCATCAGAGTGCTCTGAAATCATGGAGCCCTGATCAGAGGAGGGGGATTCTTCCTCCACTCTGGGCCTTTTGTCCGGTGGGGGTTGAGAACCAATGATAAGAGTAATCAAATCCTCAGCCATTTTAAGCATCTGTTTTTTAGGCATGGGGCCTGGAGATGGGCCCTGTGTAGCTTGTCTCTTAGAATGCATGGCTGCTTTAGACTTGGTGAAAGTCTTAATGGAAAAAGATGAGGAAGGTCTGAAGACACCTTGAGTGGAGGTAGACCTGTCCACATTTAGAGGTTCAACGCCAGGAGTGGCTTCGGTATCTGTAGTCGGGGTGTGGGCCGAGGAGCCAGCGACCTCGGGCACAGGAGACACCGCCAATGAAGTGTTGTTGGAAGTCAGGGGCTGCATAGGCGCCTTGCTGAGAACTGGACCACGTGTAGTCGGCTTTAGCGTGGTGTCGGTAGAGGCCGTGGACCTCGTGTGTCGGTCCTTATCTTTGCATTTTTTAGACAAAACTGGAGTCGGAGTATCCGACGACATAATATAGTTAAATGTTTTTCCAAAATAATGCTGGGCGAACTCCGCCCGACGCTTAATGGTGCGTTTGTTGAATGTAGCACAAAAGCGACAGACCGAGACGTCGTGGTCTGGGCCTAAACAAGGTATACAGAGGGAATGGAAATCCTTACGCTGTATTTGCTTCCCACATGAAATACAATTATTAACTTTGTCTGACATCGGTCTGAGGCAAGAAAAGTTTCCCCAACGGGGTACTTAGCTTTCAAGAAGACTTCGGTTTCCAAATTTTCGTAATTTCAGGAGCTGGCCGACCGGCACTTGCGAACTGCTTCTGCTTCGGGCACCGCGCGGCAAGAAAGACTGGAGAAAATGGCGTCGGCTGGTTCTTTTATACCCCTGTCGCACTGATGTCAGGGAAGAAGCGACGACAACCGACGCCGGACCTAGACTTTGGAATTCAGCCGACGGAGGACCCGCCTGACGGCAGGAGAACCCCATCTGTTATGACTGCAGCTGTGTGCACGATGAACATCTGGCTTTAAAAACTGGCATAATAGCTGGTGTCACTCAAATGGGATCCAGTATGAATCAGTCTGTGCTGAGATGATGGATAGTTTAACTTGTTTTTTTAAGGGCTGCCTGCATCTCACATTCAAATGTTTCTTCATATTGGCAAAAGGCCCTGCAGCACTCTCCCAGAACCTTTTTAGAAAGGAATCTATCTAAAGGGCACACTAATTTAGTAAATTTATCTAACACTAAACTGGACCACATTACAGCATAGTGATGCCTACAGGCATTTTGTACTTGCATCCTACCGACACCACTAAGCATCAAATATTGCTTGATCATGCCTGCACTAACAATTCCAAAACCACACTACAAACAAGATTTCATTTTAAAGCTTACATAATGGTAAATAAACCTGTATTGATATTTGTCTGACCTCAGTCTAGTGTTGATCAAGAGACATTGAATATTATTTGCACACTATGTATCTGTGTTGTAATAATGTTCATATTTCACTAAATATCTCAGCAATTAATTGACACACTCAATTTCCTAGTAAAGCTTATGGTTCTAAAGATATGAACATTTGTTCGAACTGTGAGGTGACAACTTAATTTTATTTTTAAATGCTTAGGCCACAGCCACTGGAAATTACAAACTCAAAAGTGCTCCACTTGAGGGAATGAGTTAAGGTAGCACTTACTTCTCAATGCCAAGAATCCCAATAAGAAGTTGCCCCATCTTGAAGTATTCCTACATCTAGAATAAGATAAGTGCAGTTACAGAGACTTGGTTTAAATGTAAAGAAAACACACTCTTCATACCTGGGTTTGTACCTACCATGCTTCAAGACTTGTGGAAACTGTGGTGGCACCTCCATATTTGTCAGGGACCACATCTCATCTGGGCAGACCATCCAGTGGTCCAATCAAATTAACTCCTAGAACTTCAGTTTGCCATGGACAAGTCAAACGGCCAACCTATAGCATGTTATAGAACCCCCTCCAAGAGTCCAGATGATAATGTTACATTCATGGAAGCATTTTGAAGACATTTTTATAAGCAATAACTTCGTAATCTTAGGTGACATCCAGTTTCAGGCTTGAGCACCTATACCTCTAAAGCAGGGTATGCTCAGCAAGATTTTTGGATTTGACAAATGGAATTCTCTGGATCAGTTATAGTTAACCCACTAGAGGGCAAAGCATTCTGGATCGCTTTCTCAGTAATGCTGCCTCTACCTGCTCTACTCCTCTAGTCTCTTCTTCTCCAGTTAAACTGGACCATAAACTGGTGACATTTACTCTTAAAATCATCATACCATCCCCTCCTGTCCCCGTTGTCAATGCCTCCATATTTAAGGACTTTCAGAAAGACAAACCTTATACAACTATATAATGAAATCTTTAAATTTACCTATGACATCATTATCGCTGACCCTGACACAGCCAACTTCACTAAGGAAATGCACAGAGCTAGCAGTCTCAACCAGAGCCTAATACAATGGGAAACTTAACTACCCCCCCAAAGTGGTCAACTGACAAACAACTTTACAAGTTAGGTTAGAACTCCTCAGAATTAAGACAGTATTAAAAAAACATCACCAAGAAACTGAAAAACACTAAGCCAGTAAAGCAAACCAAAAAAAAAAACAAAGATTATCCTTCATTTCAGAAGCTGACTACAAATTCTTCTTTAGTTGTTACAAAATTAACAATGTATGTTAGAAAACGAAGAAATACCACTCAGTTTTGCTCTGAACTTTTCCACAATAAGACCCCCAATTTAACCCAAATGACAATGCAAACATACTATCAAATGCTCCACAAACCTCATCCATGAAACACCTGCTTCAACACCACTCATCCTACAATTGCTTACGTTCCCTATAAAGAATATGTTTTAAGGCTTATCAAAAAACTTCATCTAGGTTGGGGCGTGGCCAAGGATGAACACAGGATAGCAGCAGATTTCTTCAGCTCCACCAACTTAACTGCACTGACAGGAAATAATTACTTTAAAAATCAACTAATGAAATAATTTTCTTTCTAAATACGTTTGGAATATCAGTTTCTTGAATAATATCTAAAAAAGAAAGAAAATTTCAATAATTTTCCTGTCAGAAATCATCTTGGAAATTTCTCTTTTACCACCTCTGTTCAGAATGAGTTCCAGTAAGGCAAACAGTCAGGATTCCAGCATCAAGAAAGAGCTTCAGTCTCTGATATCTACTATTCAGCAACTAACAACCAAAATGGACAAACTGGATACTAAAATTGATAACTTCATAGAAAAAACTACAAAACAAATGGATTTGTTACATCAAGACTTGCAACAACAGAAGGCTCAGATTACAGGCATAGAAGAGACTGTTAATGATATGGAGAACAGAATCCAGGAAGAAGAAATTAACATTGAGTTTTTGCTGAAGCAGAACACACACCTACAATCCAAACTTGATGACCTGGAAAACAGATCTAGACTAATAATATTAGGATTTTTGGACTGCCAGAAAATATAGAAGGTAACAACATTACTTCCTTTTTAAATACTTGGCTTCCCAAAACTTTAGACTTGTCAAAAGCATTTTCTTTTGGTATTGAAAGAGCCCATAGGTCCTTATCTAATTTTAACTCTAACAAAAAGTATCCTAGATCAGTTATAGTAAGATTTTTATCATCTTATGACAAGGAGATGGTATTAAAATCTGCATGGGCTAAAGCACCTATTAAAATTAATGAGGCAACTGTGCGTTTTGACAATGACTATTCTTCCTTGGTAATAACTAAAAGAAAAGTTTTTGCCATTAATAAGAGAGCTTAAGAAAGCACAGTTCAAAACTTACCTTTTATTTCCTGCCAAACTAAAAATCTTTTTACCTGATGGCCCTAGAATTTTTGAAGACTTGGACTCTACTTTGCTGTATATTAAAAAAAATAAGATATTAGATAAAATAGAAGATATGGAATGGGCAAGTCCTTCGTTAAAGAGGATGGCAACAGGAACTTCTTGGAAGACTTCAGAGAAGCAAAAAGACTAAAAACAAATGACATGTTCTATATTTTTTCTTTCTTTCCTTCTCTCTTAATCTCTTCAAATACAGTTACTGCATCTCCAGAAAGCCACAAATATTTTAAAGATTTATTCAAAGTTATTTTTCTGTGTGCAAAGAACTGTTTTTGTTTCATAAATAGTCAAACTCTATGAGGAACAAATAACATGCTATCAATCAACTTGTTTCTCTTTGTGATAAAGAGACCTAAGGTTAGTAATTTGATACATTTTCTTTCTCTTCTTGTTTTAAATAATGGCATTCTTTATAAACTATGCATTTAGTGAGGGGTGGGGGAGGGCAAGGAGAGAAGTGTGATGTAAAATATGGAAAAAGTGAAATAATAACTTATTAGTTCTTTAAAACTATATATGCTGTTTAAACACTGTTGCTAAATATTATATCATGACTTTATTGCTTATACATGATTACAAATAACATGTCATGGTATAATTGCAAATAATTAGAACTAAAATAGTTGTAAGTAATTTGTTTCATGTTTAACTTTATTAATACAAACAGCAAGTAATATTTCTTTGTAGATACTCTTTGTAGCTTCCTTTTTTTCTTTCTTCTCTCTCTCTCTTTCTTTTTTTTCTCTACTCTCTTCCTTTTCATTTTTCTCTCTCTCTTTCTCTCTTATAAGTACAGTTATATGCTTCTGATAATACTGATATATGTATATAATAAGATTTGTATGAGAAAATGAAATGGGGCATATAAAAATAAGTTATATAATATGTTAAATAACTGTAGGCTTGGTTTCACTGTCTTAGAGACTGTAATGACTTGTAAAATACTTTGCGAAGGTTTTGCACTATTTAGTTTCATTTGTATTACTAAATGAATGTCAGTCACTTGTATTTACTAAAATTCCCGCCAGAATGTTAAGGGAGACAATTTGGGATGTGGGTTACCTCGTGAATAGTGTCCTCGAGTTGTTTTAAAAGCTTCAACACTCAGAATACACGCAGAGAAGCTGAATGCAGTCATTTTGAACTTTGACCCCTGATTTCATACTGACACATCACAGATTCAAGAAGAACACTGTTCCAGGAAGTAGAACTGCTGTAAATGCGACTTTGTGATGAAAAACGAACTTTATGACATCTAAATGTGAGTTATTCTTTATAACAACTTACTTATTTAAGATGTAATTTATAAAATATGAAAGTTATAATGATTTTAAATGATTCAGTATGCCATAGTAAGCAAGTGAGATATTTTAGAAGGCATAGAAGGTAAAACACATATACACATATTTTTGAAAGCTTACATGACTGCAGCATATTAATGTATATAAATACTTATGATTTAAACATATATAATGTTATAAATCATTTGCCTTAACTAACTGACAAGCACAGGTATCATTATGTCTATATTTTAGAAGAAACTGTCGTGACATTTTAAAGCTGCAGTTCAGATATATAAAATACAGATGGCTTTCATCACAATGATTTATGTATAACTAGGAATTATCATTGCTGTGCAGTATGACTTGTAAACATATGTATGAATATAAATATTTTATTTACTGGCAATAATAAGTATGAGAAGAAAGCTTTGGTGCAAGTAATTTAAAGTTTTTAAAACTGTTAACTGCATTTCTTTGGCAGAAAGTAGGAATACCCTAATATATGTAATGTCTGAACCATTATAGCCTAAGTTATTGAATCCAAATGAACATAAGAACTTATTTTTTACAAACTTTTAATAAACTAATATATAGATATGCTCCTTTTTTTTGTCTCTTTCTCTCTCTCTCTTCCTTTCACTCTCTCTCTCCTCTCAGTTCCCATTATCAAGTTTATTAGAATGCTATTTTGATTATGAGTGTATTTTACAAAATAGATGTACATAGTAATATGAGCTGTTTCTAAATGTTCTTATTTGTTTATATGAAGCTGATTTATAAATTGTTTAGCTTTGTCTTACTAGATAATCTAATTAAATGAGGTTAACTTTAGTTAGTATTGAATTGATATGGTGGCAGCTGAGGTACTGCTGCTTAGGATAGGGGGATAACTTGAGTGGTATGTGCTACTCAAAGTTGGAGTTCTTAACTCCAGGCTGGGTGCAATGTTTAATCCTAATATTATTTTCACCTGTTTATTGTTGTTTGTATATAGTTCTGACATCCACAACACATTTTATAAACTTATTGTCACTACAAATAAAAGTGAAGCTTATACAAAATCCCATAAGATTTCCAATAAATACAGCTATAATTAATGGTACACCTAAAGGAGGAGGTATAATATCATTTATTTTGTTAATTGTTATTCTGATTATATGTTTTATATGTTTATAAAAGCTAAGTGATTTCTCTAAAAGGAATTTCTTTAAACATTAATGGACTGAATAACCCATGTAAAAGGGCAAGTTTAATGAGATGCATTAATTTGCATAGGGCCAACTTAGTATTCCTTCAAGAAACACATCTCCTGAAAAAGGATATTGATAAATTAGCCACTAATAAATATACAGTCTTGGTTAGTTCAGAACACACACAGAAAAAAAGAGGAGTGGCTATTTTATGGAATAAAAGTATGCCCATACCTAAAACTATTAAGTCTTATAAAGATGATAAAGGAATGTTTTGTATGGTTACAATACAGATTAATGGAAAGACATATACATTAATCAATGTATATTGGATACCAGGATTTGGCATTAATACAGTGAAACACCATCTCAATAAGATTATATCATTTTCTATAGGAGATATTATTTTAGCAGGTGACTTTAATTGTATCCTACATGAAAAAGATACTACTACTATAGGAAAAAGGAAAATTACATCTAATGCAAAACATTTAAAGGATTTTGTTAATTTATATCATTTGAATGATATTAATAATCAGATAGATTCAAAATCATTACCATACACTTTTTTTTTTCTAACAGATATAAAACTTATTCAAAAATAGATAGAGTCTTTATTTCTAACCAGATGGTTACAGACTTAATTAATTCTAAAATCATTTTGTGTCCTATATCAGATCATAATTCAATTGTCTTTGAGTTTATGATAAAAAGTACTTACAATGTTCAGATCAAAAGGATACCAGCATACTTAACTCAACTAAAAGACTATAAAGATTATATACTTTCAGAAGTGCAACATTTTTTAGACTTAAATAATACACCTGAAGTCTCCATTGTTTATGTTTGGGATGCTTTAAAATCATATTTATATGGACAAAGTATCAGATGGTATAATAATAAAAGGAAATCTTGGGACAAGGAATTACTAGATATTCAAAGCAAATTAGACTCATACAAACATAATAATAATAAAGAAAATATTATGGACAAAAAAGTCATTGACGAAATAAATAAATTAAATGAGAAATACAAAGAAATTTTAACTCATAAAGTTAAAATAACATTAGAGAAATATAAGTTTTTGTCTTACTCAATAAGTCCCAAATACTTACACAGACTTAAAAATAAAACAAAAAGGTTGAATAAACAAAATCATATCAAAGAAATTTTCTCTCCAAGGAAAAAGAAGAATGTTTCTAGTTTACCAGAAATATTAGATGAATTTAGAAATCACTTTCACAAAATTAATCATAATAACATTAACATGGAGCCTAAAGATAAAATAAAGAAATTTATAACTACAAACATGAACAAAAACTTAATAAACAACAGACTAAACTAATGGATAAAAATATTTCATATACAGAGGTTATTACACAAATAAACAAGCTTAAATCAAACAAAGCACCAGGTAATGATGGTATTATACCAGAGATCTATAAAATTCTTCCCAAAAGTACTTACTCATTAATACATAAGGTTTTTATTTTGGCCCAAAATGAGTTAACAACTCCCCCATCTTGGCAATACACATTTATTTCACCAATTTTAAAACCCAATAAAGACCCAACCAGATGCACTTCATATAGACCTATTTCATTACTTAATGTTGACTATAAAATGTTTATGAGTATTTTTGCTGATAGATTAAAGACAATCATCCCAGGCATTATAGATATAGACCAGACAGGCTTTATTGTAAATAGAAATACTTTTGATAATATAAGGAGAACTTTTACGTTAATTGATTTTGCAAATAGGAAAAAGAAAGATTTAACACTTATTAGTCTCGATATAAGTTCAGCATTTGATTCAGTAAGTTGGGACTACTTGTTTATCTTACTGAAGTGCACAAACTTATCAGATGCATTTGTAAATCTACATCTATATAAAGGAGCATTGGCTTACATTAAGTTAGGAACATATGTCTCACAAAAAAATACCCATTTTAAAAGGTACAAAACAAGGGTGCCCACTCTCTCCACTATTATTTACTTTAATAATGGAGCCTTGGGCTAATTTGATCAGAAACAGTACTGATATAGAAGGATTTGATATAGATGAAAATACAATATCTAAAATTCAACTTTTTGCAGATGATGTTCTAATTACATCAGCTGGATCTAACTCTTCTATGCAGTCCTTATTTGATAAAATGATGGATTTTAAAAATATCTCTGGTTTAATATTCAATGAAGAAAAAACTAAAATATTACCAATATACACACGAAAAAATTTCCTCATTAATGATTTTAACAAATATATACCCAACTCAGGTCAGATAACTTACTTGGGTATAATATTAACTAAAGATATCAAATCTATTATACATAATAATTATAGTACCTGTCTTCTTAATATACAAAATCTTTTCAATAGCTGGAACAATATGTTTTTACCATGGAAGAGAGACTCACAATTATTAAAATGATAGTATTCCCTAAGATATTATACTTAATACAATCAATAATACTCCCACCTACAAAAATAATTATTAAGAAATTAAATTCACTAATGTTAAATTTCTTATGGGCACCTAATAGACCTAGGATTGCATTAAAGAAACATACTAATAGCTGGTCTCAAGGGGCATTTCATTTCCAGACTTTAATTTATATACTATCTCTTCTATTATAAAAGTTATTACTTTGTTAATAGATCAGTCATATGTTGCAAGATGGAAAGATTACTGGGAAGTAATTAGCATTCACTTCATGAAAATCTCTTTAATACATAAAAATATAATTGTAAATAACCCCATGCTATGGTTACTAAAAGAATTTTGTACTTCATCCATTACACCAAAATATGTAGTTAGTTACCCATTAAACATTATTATCAGTTATCGTAATTTTATATTCATGCATCCTAAATATAAGGAATGGAATTTTATTCTATTCCCTATAATGTATACACAAGGTATGCTTTTGTCAACCACCTCTGAAAGAACTCTTTTAGTCACAGAGAATGATCTAAAGTATTGGTATCAGTTGCTGTCTGATAATAAAGTAAAAAATTTAGACTTCTTAAAACAAGAATTTGATTTGAGAGAAACATGTTGGTTAGAAATTCAGACTTTTAGACAACATCTTATTAATAAAATTGATTTAATGTCTTTAACAGTTAAAGAATCTGTTCCAATACTGATTGATTACTTGATATTAAATTTACAACATAGAGTTTCTGATAAAGGTAAGCTCTCATACATACATAAAATTATCAGAGAAGAAACTCATTACAGTTCAGATACCTATTGGAATTATTTCATTTCCATTAATGGTGAATCACCAAAACAACAAGATAAACAATATATATTGGAATCTGCTTATAAAACTACTTCTTCCATTAATTGGAGACTTTTTACTTGGAAATTTTTACATAGCTCCTTCTATACACCTTTAATGATGAATAAAATAAATAATAAAGACAACTTATGTAAAAAATGTAATGTAGAAATAAATGCTGATTGGGCACATATGTTTTATGACTGTATAAAATTGAAGGAATATTGGAAGTTAATCAATGATTTTTGCAGGCCCTTTTCACAGATAATTTCATTGTTTCTAAATCACTTATATTATTTAACACACCTGTTCCTAAAAGTGTTAAAAAAGTTAAACTTCCCTTATTATGGTCTATTCTAGCAGTGGCTAGAAAAATAATAACCAGAAATTGGATTTCAGATACCCTTCCTTCATTTAATGAATTTAAAAATGTTATGACTGAAGTGTGTCATATGGAATTGATGACAATAAAATCAAGAACTACTAGAAAAACATCTTATTATGTTATATGGGATACTTTACAAAACCTGTTAAAAAAATCTTAGTCTCAATAGCATGACATTATAGTTTAATCAATTGAAAATACTTTGGTTATTTTATTGAATGTTATAACTATTTCTATTTTAATTGCTTGTATAAAATTGTTATGATATTTATTTTGATTGTTTTAAAAAAAAAACTTCATCTAGAGAGCCTGGCAACACATCTGGGTGCCTATTAAACAGCATCAAGCAGGCTTCTTTTTGAACCTCTCCTTAAACTGTTTAGCCTAAGCCTAGTCACAAGCTATGTTCCCATGTCTTGGTACACTGCTATGGTTATACCCATACAGAAGGGTGGCTCTAATACAGACTCTGGAGATTACAGACCAATCAGTCTTCTGAGTCTTATCTCATAACCAATCTCATTAATTATGATATTAGGAATCTCATTAAAAACCTACTGCCAATCATTAGCGGACCGGAGTCACGCTGTGGCGACCCCTATCCGGGAAAAGCTGAAAAGACAAACATTAGGCTTGACCTCCCCAAAAACTGGTTTTATCAAATGGAAATCATGTGTATTAAACCCTGTTAATTTCTTCAAGAGGATTATGTAAGGTGTCAACAGTGGTCATGCTGTTCATGAAGCTTATCTTGACCTGACCAAAGCATTCAATCCCACACCTCATGCAAGAATTGCAGTCAGATGATTATATCCAGGTTCCCTTTCAGCTATGAATGTTCTACAACTGTTAGCAGAAAAGGAATTTTGGAATAACAGTGTAACAGTGACTCAATTCTTTTATCGCACATGTAAATTCTTTGCTAGTGTTGTACTAACAGTGATGGCAATCAATATTAAATTGTTTATATCTGACAAACAATGTATATTTTCTCCCATAAATTCCATACTACTTAGATAATCTCCTTGATATCTTTATGTCACTGATTTTTATTCTGCTCCTCTTCCTGCCTCTCCAACTCTACTACATTTGTCTCTGTGTGTTCTTTGCCTAATATTTCTCACTCTCCCAATCCAATTACTCCAACTCATTTAGGCCTATACTATTCTCTCCTTTTATATTCTCTAGAAAATGTATCTAGCTTGTTACCTTAGAACTCCTATTTATACTCTGCACTATACTGCAACTATTAATTCTATTGTACTGTGATCAAAATGTCCCATAAGTGTTCAGAAGGTGCCTTCCTGTAGTTAAGACCTTTACATATGACATGCAATACCATCAAGTGTACTACATGCCTTAAGCAGCAATTACATCCACCACCTTGGGCACAGTCAGCCCTTGTCCTAGAATATATTACTTACTACATTCCTGTAGGAGTCATCCTGGTGCCTGTAACTGTCTAGTATACTCTTTGTTGTATACATAACAGCTTTATAGCTGTTGTGTATAAAACAAAGAGTATACACAACAGCTTTATAGCTTCTCCTGCCACCGGTAAATGCCAAATGCACTGTCCTAGTGGCAGCACATGAATCATCGGTCATACTACAGCAAGCTGTAAATTTCATTCTGACAGCAATGCTTCACGTCAGCAGTGGTCTATCTACCTTGCACATACTGCCAACTACTCATCTGAATAACCTGTTTACAGCAAACCAGTTTATTCTTCAAATTATATTAAAAAATCCAACAGCACAAAATTTCAAACTAAACACAGAGATCCAGCTCAAGGAAAAGAGATAAGAAGGGAAAATATAAACATTTGTACACACAAAATAGGAACTATACAAGTGTCTAACTTATGACAGTTACTTATTGATATTTTTTTCATGACATGGGAAAGAACTTCCACAACAGTGACTTCTCTCTCTTATGTTATTTTACAGTGAGGCACAGACATCATGTCCTTGGTAAGACTTACCTCAGCGGCCCTCCGTTTTCCAATATTCCAGCTGTAATACTGATCAAGAGATGTGGCACAGAATGGACTGCACTCTTCAGCTGCAGGAAAAAAAGAAACAAACTATAACTCCTGAAATTAGGTAATGCCTGACTGAATGCCTTCAGTGCACAAATTCTGTCCGCTTCTTGTAGACTGATTATTCTGTAAAACAATCACAAGGCAGTCAGAAAAGTAAATATGTTCAAAAACATTGTTCACATAGTTAAAAAGTAGAAACTGATCACCCATGGTTCTGGGCATAAGTGTCAGATTACAGAAAGAGCACAATTTACAGGGTCACAGAACCACAGAGTTTTATATAAGGTAAGCACAAAATGGCCTATCCAGACTGCTCAAGCTCTTACTTTACTAATGCATTATTGAAAGGTTAAATTTTCCAGTCCACAGAGAAATTCCTGAAGTGTACTCCATGCAGTCTAAATTCTTATCCATTTTGGAAACCATGATCTAATTCAAAAGGCTGCTCTGTGTGGCCGTCATTAACTTCATAAAATAAATACACTTATCACATTGCTCTCCTGAGCAATCCAATCACTGCCTTCAATAAACTGCCTTTTCTTCTTCTTGGCCATGCCTTCAATAAACTGCCTTTTCTTGTTCTTGGCCATCTCTTTTTCTGAAAGATACTACCCTCCTTGATGACTACTTAATTTAATTCTATTGCAGTGCCTTCACTCAAACGTTGTTCCTGAAAATAAGATTAAGTCCACTCAGTTCTTCATCATAAGGCAACTGATACACACAACTTACACCAGTTTCTGTTATGTCAAAGATGCATCTATTCTATGGTCTTACACTCAGGGATCCCCACAAATATGAATAGTACTGAGGTCAAGATATCGTTGTCTGACTGTGCAGTGGAAATATTTCACCATGGTCACACCTATTCACGAGCACTGCACTGTCCTCAAACCATCCTTACTGCTTTTTTCACGCTACTTGCTTGTTTTGTATAACCAGATAACGGCCAACCCACAGATCAGTAGTATCTGCTTTTACTTTTGCTATTTCGCTGTTCTCCAACTGTGGACGCTTCACTTGTGCTTCTGATTTCCAGGTTCATTAATTTTGATCTCTGCAATGAATCTAAATGATCTTTTCATATAATTCCTCCAGTTCTGAAAAATCAGCAATTCAAAGTATTTTTTTTTTTTTAATTTATAAACACATAAAATGGGTTGCGGCTGAAAAGGATCTTTGGACAAGTCCACCTACCTGGTTACAAAACATTAAATAAATAAAACAAAAGTAATAAATCCGCTCTGCTGTGAACTATGATGTTTCTTTGTTATAACTATCCAAGCCAAAAGTCATTGACTGTAATCACTTAAATTTCAAGTTCAGCTTTTACAAAATCACACTTGCAGCCAGCCAATACAAAAAAGTGCCTTTGGTTGAGGAATGCAGTTAGCTTACAAATCTCATTTAACTTATCAGTTTTTGAAGAAATAATGCACCTTCCTCTTTCTCTCTCTTTCCTTACCACCTAGTAAATTCTTCTCATTACTGAATCTTAACCCATCCTAATCTGTGCTGTGGTTTGAGGAATGAAAGTTATATACTTACCATAATGACAGATCTGCATGGTTTTGGTCCATACTCTTCTAAACCATTCGGAGTTAGACTGCAACTCTTAGACAGTTCTGCAAAAGAATTTTCCCAGGCTCTGACTCTTTCCCCTTACCCAAAATGCCTCACAAATTTCAGTAACTCTCCAGATCTAAAGTGTGTCATTCAAAAACATCACGCATCTGAAGAAAAAAACAGAACAAAAAAAACTTGTAAGTATGCCCCCTTGCTAGGCCTGTCAGCCAACAACGGAGTATGAGGGTGCATATACTGAAAAAGACGGGCCACAACCATCTACATCTGTCATTATGGAAAGTACATAAATTTCATATCGGACATGGTCTGGTCTCCATCCTCTTCAAAACCATCAGGACAGAGACTCCAGCTTATCCTCTTGGGTGGCATCCTGAAAGTGTAGCTCATATGACAGGGGCATGGAAGGATGACAAAGACACGTTTTTCAAGAATACCTGAGACACAGTCACTGCTCTACTGCAATGCGCTGTTGGTATAACAAACAAGGTCTTATTGCACTTAACACAGCAACAATTAATGCACTTTGAAAGCTGTCTGGGCAATCTGACTTTAGAACCCAAACTGCTAGAAGATGAGGAAGTAAACAGCTGAAAATATTTTTTGAATGAATTTATCCTATGTGGGCAAATCCATACGGTACAAAATGTACTCCTCTAATTGCAGCAATCTGGAAAGAATACTAGTAGGAGAACTGATTGGTCCAAATTTGACTCGGTGACTACTTCTAGCATGAAAGTAAGGTTTTTGTACTTAAGACTACCATCTAAAGGTTTGGGAAGGCCTGGACTTCATGACTTTCTTGAAGGAGGATCAGCCACAAACAAGTTTTCCATGAAAAATAGTTTATTTCTACCTTAATGGCTGATTTGAAGGAGATAAACGTAACTTCATATAATAAAATTCAAATCCAGACAGGGTACCATATCTTCAAATGGTGATCTGATAAGGAATGTACCCCTCAGACATGATATGCATACTTTCAGCAAAGCCAGAAACCAATTCTGAAACCTTTGGTGATAATCTGAAATCGACAAAAAATGGACTTTGATGGAAGAGTAGCTATGTCCTATATCAAAGACCTAGGAAAAGCAATATAGAATTGCTGGTACAGCTGTGGGAGGGAGATCAAGTTCCTTTAACAAGAACCAAAGAGAAAAATGTGCCCACTTGTTTTTATATAATTTTCTACTGTTTGATTTATGGACAGAGTAAAAGATCTGGAAGTCCATAAAAGAGCATGTGTGGCCTTCCTATCCATTAATGGAATGGAAGCAACCATGTGGTCAAGCTTGACAGAAAAAAGACAAAGGTGAGGATTGCCAGACGATGAGTCAGTAGGGTCATGAAGGGCTTCAGTTGAAGAGGTTCCTCCAAAAGCTGAGATCACAGCAGATGAAACCATACTTACGAAAGCCAAAACTTAGTTATGAGGAGGACTTCTGGCAAGGCGATGATCAGGGAATACAAGTTGCTGAATTTGGCATTTACTGGGGATGCAATAAGGTCACACCAAAGTTGAGGGGGCATGCTTTTGAGTGTGAATGGTGCTCTCCTTTAGTAGTTTTGTTCTCCTGTGATCACAGTTATGAATGTCAATCACTAATGAGTCAATGTCTTATGGAGCAGTCAAGAAACCATAAGGGTGTCAGACTGAGCTGTCTTTTACAATTATTTTCTGATATATACCAGTGTTGGCTTTCCCAAAACACTAATAGCTACCAGTGCTTTGAAGAAGACAATTCCCTGGCAGCTAGGCTCAACCATTGTCTGCTGATATCACACAAGGGGTCTGTCAGCTTGTCTATTTCACAGAAACTCTTCTGTCACTAGGAGAAACCCCCAATACTCTCAGTATTTATGTACACCAACTCTAAGGTTGCATCATTTTGAGGAAAGGACAACTCAAGGGACACTACAACCTTGATCTTTTGGTGGAAACGTCAGCAGTCACACAGCAATGATCTTTCATACAGGAGTCAATCATTAATGTGTTGAAAATGAGCTTACCTCTCCTTCTTGATAGTGGCATTATTGGAGTGCCTGCAGAGTGAGAACTGTCGCCATCTTGCAGAATCTGATGTGCAAACCTGCCTCAGATTATGAGAAGGCACCTTGGAAGTCCACCCCTAACAGTATACCCCCCAACCATAGTGCTGCAGTGTCCATGATAATGGTCATTATGGAAAGAGGGTGATGGAAGAGGTTGCCCACAGTAAGACTGGAGGAGTGGAGCTCATAACTTAGATGTGTTTACACAATCAGTCATTCTAGGCAACTAAACCACTGAAACCACTGCAGCACTGTGAACTGACGTGGCACAAAATATGAGGAAAATGGAAACCACCATTAGCTCTACAGCTTCAAGGCACAAAGCTGTTATTTCAGTGTTGAGATGGAGAATGTGGGAAACTGAGTCTTGAACTGGAGGAATTCACTTCAAATGTAAGCTAGCCTTGCACAGGAGTTACGCTCGTATTCAACCAATGAAGTTTAGGGTCTAGGATGGCTGTATCCAAGACTTCACAGTGTTCATCATGACTCAGCTAGAAGCTAGTCATCCAGGTAAGAAAATGCCTTTGCTCCCTGCAGCCACTGGTTCAATGCAACCACAGATGTATTTAGGAGGCTGAGGTAAAAAGACACAGCCTGAAATTGAAAATGACTAGCTTCTGCCTAAAAAAAAGACTTCTCTCTTTTACAACCCTGATGTATAGATTTCTTGGAGGTATAAACAGCACATTTAATTTGCCTCAGACAAGTAAGAAGAACTGAATGCACCACGATCTTCCACAATGTGTCTTTGGTGCCAACGGAGATCAAGAATAAGCCTGAAGACCTTGCTCTCTAAATGGACTAAAAAGAAGCTGGAGTGATATTTGGGCCCTCTCTAGTTTGGTGGGATCACCTTGATGGCCATTTTTTTTTAAATTACAAAATATTTAACAGTTTTCATTTGACCACACTCTTCTAACTGGGTGAAACACTGGGAAACGGAAGGGGGTGAAGCCCAGATGGGATGTGAAAATGGATTACCTAGCATCTGTATAAAATTGTCCATACCCTTTTTGGCTTGTGTGACAGCCAGCCATGCAGACAGATGTAAGGACAAATGTCCTCTGTCTTTAAAGTGAATATTCAGGCAAGATCTGAGGAAGCATGTTGCTGCCCCTCTTCCCCAGGGAAAGGAACCAAGGACACTCCTGGTTTTGATGAGAATTCCTCCCTTGGGGGCGGATGTTCATTTTGGAAATTACCACCATGGCACCACTGGTTCTTTACATGTTGCTGGTTGCTTTACTGTTAGGCATGCCTGTATCTCAACACTCATATTCTTGAGATTCCCCTTAACAGGGCACAGTGGAGTCTCAAACTTGAATGCTTTTGCAAGTAGTTGCTTCTACAATAGCCTTGGCACTTCAACATTAAATATAAAGGGGCACAGTTTAGTTTATTCTCTGAAGGGTAGTCAGTGTGCTTTTTCTTTTTTTAACACCTTTATAAAATTACTACTTAAAGCATAGGAACGTATATGTTAATAAAAAAGTAAACAAATCATATTAACTTTTTCACTTACACACATTATACATTACAATTTTGTTTTCCTTCTTTATAACAACTGTCATTCAGTCCAAGATTATATAAATTGATCACTTCCTGCCTTCTTTTAAACCTCACGCCTCCTGAACAGTATTCTGCATGTATTTTTCCCACAAATTCCATTTATTTCTATGTAATTTGCTCCTTCCCTTTTCTGAAGATCCCACTTCCATTTCTTTTATCTCTTGTACTATATTCAATACTTCAAATGCATTTGGTTTAGATTTTGATTTCCATTCCCTAGTGATTGTTTTTATTTCCTGCAACCAGTAGAATTAAACATAATAAGGCCTGACTAAGTCTAGTTAATTCAGATCCTATAATTCAGCTCAAAAGAAGTATTTCTTAGTTACAGTCATTTGCTTCCCTGATATTTCTGACAGAGTATTCTGTCGCAATTTTTTAAATATTTTAACTTATTGCACACACAAACATCTTCTCAGTTACCTCTTTCTTCTGTGTTACACCATCAACATTTATTGTCTACCTGCCTTTATCTTAACAGTATAAATTCTGGATACATTACAGAGAGAGAGCTTCGGCGCCCAGATACCTCGATGGGAGTAAGAACCGAGGTAATCGGAGCCAACGTCGGAGCTGAAGAGGATGTCATCGGAGCCGAAGGAACCACTATCGGAGCGTCCATGGACTCCGGCTCTGAACTAAGCATAGTCGGAGGAGGAATTGAAATCGAAGTGGACGGAGCCAAAGCCTGTTGATGCGGGCTCAAAAGCATTTTAGCAAGGGCCTGTGACTTCAGCAACCTACTGACCACTCTCTCCACATCCTGATCAGATAACCTTGAGGATCGAGAGGAGTGGGAAGATTAGCGATAACTGGTCTTGCTTTGAAGTAAAGGTGATTGTGGCACTGAGCGAATCGATTCCAATGAAGGAGACCTAGCTCGTTTGTGGCTCCAAGACGGCTCCAAAGTAACAGTTGGAGCCGATGCAGGAGTAGTCTTGTCGGTACCAGAGGGCACCGACACACTTGGTTTGTCAAGCTCACCGGTCGGTTCTGAACATGGAGCCGATGGCTTGACTGGTTTCAAAGGTTTCACTGGCTGAGATGCTTTAGCCAGAGAATCCTGTTTTAATAATCCACAGAGGATAAGATTGTTTTTCCGCTCCTGCAGGACCCTTGGACTAAAGGCATGGCAAATAGTACAAGAGTCCTGCAGGTGCAGAGTCCCCAAGCAGTAGACAACTAGTGTGCCCATCTGTCAGTGACATCTTCTGACAGCATGAGTCACACTTTTTGAACCCTGAGGTTTTAACTTCCTTGGACATACTACGAAAAAAAGAAGGAAGTACCTCACAAACAGACACACTACAATAATAAAAACTATATTGATAAAAACCTTAAAAGGAGAGCCTCTAACTTAAATGGCTGTCCTTAACAGTGGGGGGGGGGGGGACTTTCTAACTTAAACGAGTTCAGGAAAACAAACAGAAGACCTAGCGACTAAGGGGTGACGGCCAACACAGCACAAAAAAACACAGCAAAGGACAAAATAAGGGGTTTAGGACTAAATAAATTTACAACTACTATAAAACAGTGAAGAAAATACTACTTTCAAGTAAATTATAGAATTTTAAACACAGAAAAAAGTTATACTAAGCCTCAGCCAGTATTGACGCAACCTCGCAGCTGAAGTGGCAAACGAGACCTAGGTAGCTGACGCTGGGCATTCTGGGATAAGGGGTAGCCTCGAGCCAGTAAAGAGTTCTCGAGCTAATAGTAAGTGGCCGAGTCAGAGCCGAGGATCGGTTCTGAACTCATCCAGCAAGAATGAAAAAGAAGTTATGTTCTTACCATAACGTTCCATGTGAATTGTTCATCTCGCCTTTGTTCTTACACACGGGTTCGGAGCCGATCCTTGGCTCCGAGTCGGCCACATCACCAGTTCAGCATCTTCGAGAAAGCTCGAGGCACAGTTCTATCCCATGATCATCCTGTGCTAACCCTCAGATCTAGTTTGCTAACACCAGAAGAATCCCAGTAGTTATTGCGCCTTAAACGCGTAGAAAAAACGCAACCACACTGTCTGAAACTTTGTCATCAATAGAAGATAAAAGATGCCATCCCTGATGTACACTAGGAAGCTCAATAATAACAATATCTAGAGAAGACTGAACCCGAATGCAGTCTTACCCGTTCTTCGAGAACGCAGGATGGGGGATGGAGGGGGGGAATGTAAGAACAAAGGCAAGATGAACAATTCACATGGAACGTTATGGTAAGAACATAACTTCTTTATGTGAAATTGTTCGATCTCGCCGTTTGTTCTTACACACGGGTAGCGTCCCTAGCTCCTTTATCCTGGGTGGCTCACGGGAGAACATTCCTGAGAACAGTGGAACCAAACGTCGCCCTGTCTCTGGAGTTTTTGTCTAATTTGCAGTAAGCGATGAAAGTATGTGGTTTCGCCCAAGTTGCCGCCGCACAAACTGTTTCTAATGGCAAGCGGGCGGCATGGGCTAAGGAAGTAGCAATCGCCCTCGTAGAATGAGCCTTGGGTTTAAAGGGGAGTTGTTGCTTTGATTCTGAATATACGAAATTTATACAGTCCGAGAGCCATTTGGATAAAGTAAAAAGAAGTCATGTACTCACCATAACGTTCCATCTGAGTAGGTACTTCATTTGTCTGCAACCTGTGGGTATCGGATCCGATCTCGGATCCGAGCCGGCAGCTTTCCAAGCTACAAGATCCGAGCTCCTAGCTCCTCCCCCTACCCATAATCCCCTGCTATGTGCTACATTACCTCAGATCGAGTTTTTTTGCCTCTTACACAACTCCTACCCTCGATAGAGGAAGCAACACCACATCACTGTCCTAACAGCAGAACAAAGATTTCCACATCACTGTCCTAACAGCAGAACAAAGATTTCTTTGGTGATCAGGAGTCCCGAAAAGGTTCGGGGGATGGCAGGGGGGGTCGGTTGCAGACAAATGAAGTACCTACTCAGATGGAACGTTATGGTGAGTACATAACTTCTTTATCTGAAGTAGTTACTTCATTTGCTCTGCAACCTGTGGGACAGAGTCCCCAGCTACCTAGGGAAAACCCTGGGCGGCCTTATGGAAGGATATTCCGAAGCACCGCGGAGCCAAAGTAAGCCCTACCTCTCGATACCATAGCCAACTTATAATGAGAAATAAACGTATGAGAAGAGGACCAGGTAGCTGCTGAGCATATGTCATCGAAGGGGATCCTGGACCAGAAGGCTGCTGAGGTGGCCACAGCCCTCGTAGAATGAGCGTGAATTCCGATAGGAACCGGTTTGCCTGCAGATAAGTACCCGTGAACTATGCATTGACAAATGCAATTTGCTACAGTCACTTTGGAGATGGCCCTACCCATGGCCGATTTAGCAAATGACACGAACAACTGGTCCGACTTGCGAAAATCTTTAGTCCTGTGCAGGTAAAAACGCAGTTGTCTGTGCACATCCAATTTATGCAATTTATATTCTCCTCTATTCTGAAAATTTGGGAAGAACACGGGTAAGTTTATTGATTGATTGATATTGGACTCCGAAGCCACCTTAGGTAAGAACGACGGATTAGTCCTGAGGAACACTCTATCCTTGTGAAAAATGAGATAAGGATGCTTCATACATAAAGCTTGAAGTTCTGAAACCCTTTTGGCTGAAGTAATGGCCACCAAAAAGGCTGTTTTCCAAGACAAGAATTTTAATGGAATCGAAGCCGCGGGTTCAAAGGGTGGGCCTGTCAAAGCTTGTAAGACCAAGGTCAAATCCCATGGGGGCACCACCACTTTCACCGGAGGCTTCAAGAGGAAAACGCCCCGCAAGAAGGTTTTACATAATCTTGTAGAAGCCAAAGATCCTAGTCCACCTCCCACATGGAAATGGGAGATAGCTGCCAATTACACTTTAACTGTAAAAGCACTTGCTCCTTGTCTAAAGATCAGCGACAGGAAGTCTTGAATAGTAGGAATAGGAACTGTAAATGGATCCAGGCCTCCATCTTTAGCCCAGACAAAGAAACGTTTCCATTTGCTGTAGTAAATTTTCCTAGTAGCCGGCTTATGTGCTGCGACTAGAATGGCCTTAACAGGAGATGAGATAGCGGGAGTCCTAGCCATCAGTGGAACTGGAGCAACCAAGCCGCAAGCTTGAGGTTCACCAGGTTTGGGGGTTGGTATCCCGCCGGATGTGAAATCAGGTCTGAAATGGGATCCAGTATCCATGGCGGAGATACACTGCGAGACCACAAGTAAGGGAACCAGATCTGGCGAGGCCAGAATGGGGCTATGAGGATAACTCTGCTCCCCAACCGACGAGCTTTCTGTATGAATTTCGTCATGAGCGGAAGGGGGGGATAAGCATAAAGTAGACCAGGCAGCCAAGCATGGACTAGAGCATCTCTGGAATTCTCCCCTTCAATTCTCCCCTTCGGGGGGGGGGGAGTATTGCGAAGTACTCGCTGCATTTTGTGTTTAAGGGAGAAGAAAAAGATCGCAGCGAGGCCAACCCCATTTGCAGAAGATCTGCTTCGCAACTGATGGATTGAGAGACCACTCGTATGGAGTGAGAATCACTCTGCTCAGTTTGTCCGCCAATATGTTGGACTGACCCGGAATGTGCGTTGCTACCAGAAAACGGTTGGTGGATATCGCCAATTCCCACACTCTCAGCCTCCCGGCAAAGGGGGTAGGACCTGGTTCCTCCTTGCTTGTTTATGTACAAGACTACTGACATGTTGTCCGTCTGGATTGCAATAGTCCCCAGAGGTAGAAGGTTGTGGAGAGCTTGCAACGCTAGAAGCACCGCCCTCATCTCTAGGACATTGATATGCAAAGTGGTCTCTAGGGGAGTCCACGTGCCTTGGACGGTTCTGCCCGAACAATGCCCCCCCCACCCCAGGTGAGAAGCATCCGTGGTCAGCGTGGCTTGGAGGGGAGGGACAACAAAGGGCCTCCCTTCCCTCAGCTCTGGGGCATGGAGACACCAAAGAAGGGAGTCCCTGCAAACTCTGCTCAGAGGAATCGGGGTATTCAACGGATGGAGTAGTAGAGACCATTGAACTTGAAGGGTCCACTGCAGAACCCTCATCCGCAGATGCGCGTGAAGGGAGAGACTGATCGCTGCTGCCATAGATCCTAGTGCCCTCAGAACTAATTCCGCCGCCGGAGCCGGACTTTGAAGAAGGGTTAGCACCTGAAACGACAAGCTGTTCAGCCTGTCCGCAGTTAGCATAGCTCGAGAGATGTGGGTATCTAACTTGGCCCCTATGAACTCCAGGACCTGTACAGGGCAAAGAGAGGATTTCTGAAGGTTCACAGAGATGCCTAAGCTCTGGGCAAGGGTCAGAGCATAATCTCTTGCCACGCAGAGCTGATGCCTGTTGGTGGCGGTAAGGAGCCAGTCGTCTAGGTACGGAAAGACCTGAATGCCCCGAAGTCTCAGGTGGGCTGCAACCACTGCCATGACCTTGGTGAACACCCTGGAGGCTGAGGTGAGGCCGAACGGGAGAACCCTGAACTGGTAATGACTGGCTCCCAGCCGGAAGCGGAGAAACCTTCTGGATTGTCTGTCCATCAAAATGTGGTCGTACGCATCCTTGAGGTCTATAGACCACATCCAGTCGTTCAGCCGCAGAAGGGGGAGAATCGATTGGAGGGTGACCATCCAAAATTTTTCTTTGGGAATGAACAGGTTCAAAGCGGAGAGGTCTAGAATGGGTCTTACGTCCCCCGTCTTTTTTGGAGCTAAAAAGAACCTGGAGTAATAACCCAATCCGGACTGGTCTGGGGAGACGGGCTGGATGGCTCTTTTTTCTAGCAACTTCAGGGCGTCTGAAGCCGCTGCCTCCCTTCGATCGGGTGGAACATCGTGGAGGAGTCTGGTCGAGGGAGGGTGGTTTATGAAGAGGACGGTATAACCTCTGGATATGATGCGGAGCACCCATCGATCTGTCATAATGGACTCCCAGTTTGACAGGTGCTCCGACAACTGCCCCCCCGACTGCCTCCAGAGAGGGACAGCCGGGTAAGCCCTCAGGGCTGCTGCGTGGGTCTATCCGGGAAGGGTTCCCTGGACCCGAAGTTACGCGGTCCCCCTCTGCCTCTGGGCCGGCGTCCACCTTGTCCTCCTCTGCCTCTAGAGGACGAGGGGTCCGAAGCTGGATGGGATTGCTGGGACTTACGGAACCACAGCTTCTTTTGTCCCCTCTGATTCCTAGAAAAGGATCGTTGGGGATTAGAGAAGCAGACTCTGATGGCAGACAGTGTCTTCCCATCCTTCTCGCTTTGGACTAGCATCTCGCGAACGGTCTTGCCGAAGAGCGAAGATCCCTCAATGGGTGCATTCGCGAAGGACGCCTTGAAGGGATCCGCTAAATCGCAAAGACAGAGCCAAGAGTGACGTCGCAAGACGACCCCGGCTCCGCTGGCCCTAGCAGCTCCCTTCGTGGCATGGGAGAGTAGACGCATGGACGTGTTAGAGATGGATTTCAGAGTGGCCATACGAGTCGAGAAAACTTTCTTGTCCTCGACCGACATGGACTGCAGCATATTCCTTAATTAAGTCTCGTTGGAGCCTAATGGCATGTGCCATATAGTTCAGCGCCCTTATAAAAAAGGTCACTGAACTAAACATCCACTTCCCAATGCGGTCCAGCGCCCAAGATTCCTTATCTGGCGGGTGAACTGAAGAACTCTCCTGCGCGAGTTCTCTCTTGGTGGCAGCCGCCACCAACATGGCATCCACGGGGGTTCCCTTGGCCCAAGACTGTCTATCCACTGGGGGGCTAAGGATCTTGTCGGGTCGCTTCGGGATAGGCTCCACGGTGTCGGGCTCCTTCCACTCCCTGGTAGTAATTAGGTCTACCAGGGGGTCAGCCGGAGGGGATACCCAGGAGGTAGAAGGGCCTGCCTCAAACGCATCCAGGAACACGGATTCATCCGCGGAAGGTTTTTGGGCAGACCACCCCCCTCTAATACGCAACATTTCCATGATGTCTCCGAAGGAGACATCCTCGGGGGGTGACCTTGGGGAACCTTCCCCTTCATCTAAATCCGTGTCGGTTGTAACAGACTCGGGGGAGTCCAGGTGCCTCCTCTTGCACCGACGTTTACGAGGGACCTCCTCGGTGGGACTGTCCGAAGAGGGCTCGTCAACGGGGTCCTGTTCCTCCAAGGGAACCAACTGGAGGGCTTGAGCAGGCTGTCCCGATGGTCAGATGATGGAGGATAGACCCACATGCAGCAGGGGTACGGGAGGATCCAACGCCCGAACCGAGGACCTGGAGGTCCTCGACAGTACCTTCTCCACAACCTCAAAAGCCGAAGGAGAGCTACTCTTGCCAGGCTCCAAGAGCAACCTCCTCGGCTCCGAGGTAGGGATCGGGGTCGGAGCCGATGCAGCCAGAGCCGAGAGAGAGGTGTGCTCCGAACCGGAGCCGAAGACACACCAGCTGCCCCGGATCCAACAAACTCGAAGGCACAGTAGGCATCGAAGCGACCGGAGCTATCGGCGCCGACGAATCCCCGGTTCCGAAAGGGCCCGGATCCAATGACTCCGAGGCCCGAAAACGGGTCGGAGAAGGAGTAATCGGAGCAAACATGGGGCCGCACTCCCCCCCAGGGGGGGGGGGGCAAGAGCACCCCCATCTGCATCTGGGTCTGGATGAATCAGCGCATCATCCAATCCATATCCGCTTCAGTGAGGCTTCTAGTTGATCTTGAAGAAGTCGTTGAGGCGGGCCTGGAGGGCCGCCAAGACGACCTTGAGGGAAACCGATACTCCTCCTCCGGCTCTGGCGAAAAACTAGGCGAACGGAGCCGAGAGAGGGAGGATCCGGAGACCCTCGAGGGAGACCTAGCCAGTTTAGATGGCAGGGCTGAGGGTCGAGTCTCAGCCCGCCTTTTGTGGGACTTATGTCCCTTGTCTTTATGTCTTTTCTCCACCGTAATGGAGGCACCTGAGTCCCCTGAACTCACAACCAAAGAGGGTTGTTGAGTAGGGGGCACAGAAAGCGCGAGGGCTGCCGAGACAGCCTGTGCCTGAGAGGGGGAGGAAGAAGAAACCGATTCCTGAGGCAACAAGCCCGCCAGGATCAGCTTGTTCTTCCTGTCCCTGAGAGCTTGGGGATTAAAGGCTGCACAGATTGTGCAGGCCGATGACAAATGGGCCTCCCCCAAGCATAAAACGCACTGAGTGTGGCCATCTGCCGGTGAAAGCTTATGGCCACACTCAGTACATTTTGAGAAAACCGCCTTAGGCCCTTAAGCCGTAACACCACTCACACCAAGAACACACCCAAACAATAAGTGGGGGGAGGGTAAAAAGCGGGAACTACAAGAAACTAGTTAGAAGGGGAAAATAAAGGTATCTAACTAAACTACACTAAGCTAACTAACCCCAGGAACTACACACTCTCACAACTAGAAAAGATTTTTTTTTTTTTTTTTTTTGTTGTTCACAAAAAAAAAAAGGGTCAATCTCACCAAAAGCCAAGGAGCTCTTCAAACGTAGCTGCTTCAGCCGTGGCAAAAAAAAAAGATCTGAGGTAATGTAGCACATAGCAGGGGATTATGGGTAGTGGGAGGAGCTAGGAGCTCGGATCTTGTAGCTTGGAAAGCTGCCGGCTCGGATCCAAGATCGGATCCGATACCCACAGGTTGCAGAGCAAATGAAGTAACTACTTCAGATCTTTTGTTACCGCCTTTCCCTTCCTTTGGTCAGCATATGATACAAACAGTTGGTCTGACTTTCTGCATTCCTTCGTCCTGTCTAAAATCTCAGCTGCCTGTGGACGTCTAATTTGTGCAGCATGTATTCCAACTTACTGGATTGATTTTTGAAGATGGTGGGTAGTTCAATCCATTGACTAATATTTTGGACTGAACAAATCTTTGGAAGGAAGGTTGGATTGGTGCGCAATGTTACCCTATCTGGATGAAATATCATATATGGGGGCCGAACAGATAATGCTTGCAATTCTGAAACTCTCCGGGCGGAAGTGATGTCAACCAGAAAAAGTGTCTTCCACGATAAAAATTTTAGAAGGGTTGTGGCGGCTGGTTCGAATGGGGGCAACATGAGCTGTGATAAGGGCCACTGGACTACGAAAGGGGGGACGGAGGTGAAAGGTACCTTTCATAAAGGCTTTGCAAAGTCTGTGAGACATGAGGGAACTATCTCCCTGGCCAACATGAAAATTAGATATAGCCGCAAGTTGTACCCTTATCGTGGAAGTCGATGCTCCTCCATGAAAAAGCATTGAAAGAAACTCTAATATCTTGTGTACTGGAGCCCCTGATGGATCTATACCCTGCTGCGAGGCCCAGTACGCAAAGCGTTTCCATTTGATGTTGTATAGCTTCCTTGTGGACGGCTTGTGGAAAGATACAACTATGTGTTGTACTGCAGGGGACAATAAATCTGACCTGGCTAAGATGGGAAGCGGAGCAGCCAAGCTGTTAATTTGAGGGACTTGAGAGATGTGTGAGGAACTCCCGACGAGTGCATCAACAGATCTGGCACTGGGTCCAGAATCCACGGTTCCTCCACCTGATGAGTTTGAAGGAAGGGGAACCAGATTTGTCGAGACCAGAATGGGGCTATCAGAATAATGGTCCTTTCCAGACGTTTGGCTTTCTGCAGGAATTTGGGAATTAGTGGAACAGGGGGAAAAGCATAAAGGAGACCCGGGGGCCAATCGTGAACAAGCGAGTCCCTGGGGGCACCCCCCGGGGGGGGGTAGTAGGGCAAAGTAGCTTCTGCATTTGGCATTCAATGGGGATGCAAATAGGTCGCAGCAACGCTGGCCCCATCTGCGGAAAATCTTTTCCGTGACTTGAGATTTGAGGGACCACTCGTGGGGCAACAGGATGGCTCTGCTCAACCTGTCCGCAATGACGTTGGATATCCCCGGGATGTGCGTTGCTATCAGAAAGCGTCCGGTAGACACAGCCCATTGCCAAATCCTGAGGGCCTCTCTGCACAATGGATAAGACCTGGTTCCTCCTTGTTTGTTTATGTACCAGACTACTGACATGTTGTCCGTCTGAACTGTCACTGTTCCCAGAGGCAAGAACTTGTGAAAGTGTTGCAACGCAAGAAACACTGCTCTCAGCTCTAGGACATTGATGTGCAGGTTGTACTCCAAGTTGGACCATTGACCTTGGACTGTTCTGCCCTGAAAAAGTCCCTCCCACCCTATCAGGGAAGCGTCCGTGGTTACAGTAGCTATAGGACTGGGCAACACAAACGGTCGGCCTACAGTAAGGTCTTGACTGTGCATCCACCATAGGAGATCTCGTTTGCAGGAGTTCGTGATTAAGATCTCGTGAGATAGTGGAAGTTGTAGGTACGACCATTGAGCGAATAGCATCCACTGAAGGATCCTCATGTGCATCCTGCCTAGGGGAACTACGATAAGAGCGGCTGCCATCATTCCTAGTACTCTCAAGACTTGTTGAGCAGGGACTCTCTTGATCTGAAGAATGATAGAAATTTGATTTCTGAGGGCTGATACTCTTAGTGGGGGGAGATTGATTCGAGCCAGGGAAGTGTCTAACTCTGCCCCTATAAATGAGATACGCTGTGAGGGCGATAAGACAGATTTTCCAAAATTGACTGTTATGCCCAGAGAGGAGCAAAGGTTGATGGTGTAATCCCTGGCTTGCACAAGACAATACTTGGTGGTGGCGGACAGGAGCCAGTCATCTAGGTAAGGAAACACTCAGAATCCCATTTGTCTCAGGTGAGACTCTACTACTGCCATGCATTTGGTGAACACCCTGGGGGCTGAGGTGAGGCCAAAGGGCAGAGCACGAAACTGGAAGTGACTGGCTCCCAGCCGGAAGCGCAGGTGATCTCTGGACGCTCTGGCCATTTTGATATGGTAGTACGCGTCTTTGAGATCTATAGAGCACATCCATTCGCTGTCCTGTAGGAAAGAAAGGATCGACTGTAGCGTGACCATCCGGAACTTTTCCTTTTTCATGTAAGTGTTGAGTCTGCTGAGGTCCAAAATTGGCCTCCAGTCCCCTGTTTTCTTTGGAACTAAAAAGAATCTTGAGTAAGTTCCGGATCCTTTCTGGTCCGCCTGGACTGGTTGGATGACTCTGTTTTCGAGCAGCCTTTTTATTTCTACGGCTGCCTGGTCTCGCAGACTGGGTGGAACATCTGGGAGCTTTTTGGGGGCAGGTGGAATTTTTATAAATGGAATAGTGTAGCCTCTGGTAACTATGCTTTTTACCCAGGAATCCGATGTAAGATTTAGCCAGGCCACTGGGTATAAAGCCAAACGACCCCCAACTGCCTCCAGAGTAGGACAGCTGGGCATGCACTCAGGAGTGCTGAAAGGGCCTCCCAGAGAATGTATCTCTGTCGCCCTGATTCTGCGGACCCCCTCTGCCGCCTGGACGGCGTCTTCCATTTCTTCCCCCTCCTCTGCCTCTGGAGGGGGCATCACTCTGTGTGGGCTGAAAGGATCCCAGAGTCTTTCGGAACCACATTTTTCCGCCTCTTTGCCCTTTGGGGTATGGTCTAAATGGGGCGGAAAAATGGACCCCTACGGCAGACAGGGTTTTCCCTTCTTGCTCGCACCTAGTGAGAGTCTCCTTTACTTTGGGACCAAACAGTGAGGCACCATCAAAAGGGGCGTTAGCAAAGGAAGACTTGAAGGCTTCCGCAAAGGAGCATAGGCGCAGCCAGGATTGTCTCCTCAGAGCAATTGCTGAGGCTGCCGCCCTACTCGAACCTTCGGCTGCATATGAAATGAGCCTCATGGACGAGTTAACTATGGAGTTGAGGGTGTTAAGGTGTGCTGTCACTTTCTCGGAGACAGCAGCATCTGTATTGCCCTGGAGAGCATCTCCCAGTTCCTTGAGGAGATCTCTCTGTAGACGTGTGAAGTGCGTAAGGTAGTTCAGCGATCGCATGGAAAACGTCACGGAACAAAAGACGCGCTTCCCATATCTGTCCATCGTCCTAGAATCCTTATTAGGAGGATGGACAGAGGAAGATGATTCAGACATTTCCCTTTTAGTGGCTGCCGCCACCACCATAGTATCCAAAGGCACTCCTTTAGTTAGAAAACTTTTATCTTGAGGGGCCGTGATATACTTGTTGGGTCTGCGAGAGACCGGTTCCACTGTATCAGGTGTCTCCTACACCCTTCGCGCTATCAGGTCCATGAGTTCGTCAAAGGGAGGGGTCACCCAGGAGGTAGAAGGTTGAGCCCCAAATGCCTTCAGCAATACCGACTAGTCTACAGAAGGGGTAAGGATCTGCCAGTCTCCCCTCTGTTTCAAGATTTCCAAGATGTCAGCAAAGGAGACATCTTCAGAGGGGGCCGTGGGGACCCTTCATCCAAATTGGTATCAGAGGTCAGAGATTCCTGTGGGGAATCAATGTGCCTCCTCTTGCACAATCTTTTCCTCGGTACATCCTCAGAGGGGGCTTCTGGGGAGGCATCAGAGGAACCAGGGGTGCCCTCTGGGGCTGGCTGAGGCATTGGGTCTCGACGCTTGGTAAGAGCCGAAGGTACAGAAGCAGAAAGCGGACCCTTTGGGGGAGGAGAAGAAGATGCCGACGATGTATGTGAATGTTCAGACAAGACCTTCCTCATGATGTCGAAGGCACCGCTGCCCCGGCTCGAGGATCCCAACGGTTCCGAAGAAGCCGGTAGTATCCCCGGAACCGGGACCACGGGCTCCTACCTTGTGGACGGATCTGAGCTGATCTGAGCCGAGGCCCCGAGGGGGAGAGTCGGAACAGATAGTTCGGTTCGACTGTCCGCCCCGGAACCTAGGAAAGATTGTCGGCTCCGATACCCCCCCCCCGGCTGGTTCCGAAGGTGTCGAGGTCAACGGTGCCAATAGCGCTACTGGAGGCTTCGGCACCAAGGGTTCTTCAATCATCGGCTCTTCGATCTCTGGCTCCGATGACTCGACAGGTCTCGGAGGAGGATTTGTCTCGGGTGCGGGAAGAGCCTCGAGTTTCGAAACCAATTGGGATGAAACTTCGATTAATTTGGACAGAGCCGAGTTCTCAATCAGCTTCTGTACCACTCGGTCCACGTCGGAGTTGGAAAGCGGCCTCAAAGAACGGGTCGAAGCAGTCACCGAGCGAAGGATTGAAGGCGGTGGTACCTCCGATACCGGCTCCAATACCTGAGTCTCAATCAGAGATAAGCACTCGACGCCCGACCCCGAGGTCTTTGGAGCAGGTGTCCGAATCTGAAAAGAGGTGCTTGGAGCCGAGGACTTAGGCTCCGATACTATTGAAGACTTGGACCCCCTCGAAGACTTGGACACTTGTTCAGCCTTGTCCAGGGCCTCCTGAAATTCGGGTTTTAATAACCCTCTGTCCACCAACTTCCTGCGCCTTTCTAGCATGACCCTCCCACTAAAGGAATGACAGATGGAACAGTCTTCCTGCAAGTGGAGAGGGCCAAGGCAGTAGACGCAGGAAGAATGGTTATCAGTAATGGACATCTTTTGTCCACACTGACACCTTTTAAAGCCTGACTTGGCTTTTTCAGACATAGTATCTAATCTAAATATACAAAATTCTAACAACACACTTATATATATATATATATATATATATATATATATGTAAATATAATAACACACTACAAACACTTGTAAAAGTAAGAATAATTATCTCTAATATATATAAAAAGAGAAGAACATTTTTAAAGTAGAAATTAACAATGTTAAAGCCTACTGTCAGTCCTGGCAGAATTTTAACAAGGCCTTAACTAAGGTAAGAATTTACTAAACTACTATAAACTACTTTAACTATAGAAAAAACACACTCTGTAATAAGCTATTACACTAATAACTACTTTTAAACTTCTTTCTAACTATTTTAAACTATTTTTGACAACTACAATCTTCAAAAAAGATGAAAAAATACTGGCCCGAGCCTTCACGATGCGATCTGCTGCTAGCGGCAAACTAGATCTGAGGGTTAGCACAGGAGGATCATGGGATAGAACTGTGCCTCGAGCTTTCTCGAAGATGCTGAGCTGGTGATGTGGCCAACTCGGAGCCGAGGATCGGCTCCGAACCCGTGTGTAAGAACAGACAGCGAGATCGAACAATTTCACATGGTGAGATTGGACAACTTAATATCCTAGGTTTTTGTATAAGAACAAGAGATCCCTACTCCATGTCATGATCACTTCTACAGTATACATACCTTTATTGTTATTGTTTTCCCATCTACCATGTCTTTCTGTGGAGCTTTTGTCCCCTGGGCCTCTGCTGAAAAAGGACCTGTGTCCAGTCGGAATTTCCCGGTAAACAAATGTAAATAAATAAAAATAGATAAATAAATGTTATGTTATCCTAGGATAGATAGTGATAAGGGTACCAATGATTGTCGGAATGGAACATTCCCTTGTAATAAATGTAAGTACTACTCTTACTTAGATTCTAGTAGCAGTTTTGTCCACCCAGATACAAATAGAGAATGGAGGTTTAACACACATGCAAATTGTAACACGTCATCTTGTCTATTTAGCTTATTGCAAAGTATGTCATTCATATTATGTGGGCAAGACTCACAGGAAGCTTAGGGACTGGGTCAGGGAGCATTTATATGCTATTATGGGGAGGTGATATCAGGAACCTGACTGAAACATCAGAAATGAAATGGATCATCAGGCTAAGAGCTTCCAGAGGGAAGGGACTGAATGATCGTGTGTCGAATAAACCAGCCTTGAAGGCTAGGAATCCCTGTTCACAGGCTTGTACATGGTAGTACTCTGTTTAGCTGATTTATTTAGACATTGCTTAGGCATTTTATACATACAATATGAGTATTTTCATTTAAAGGATGTTTTAGAGGTTTTAATTATGTAATTGGTTTGATAATTTCATTGGATATGAATTGTACTTCAACCAGTTGTTTTATGAGATGTGTTGTCTAATGAAGCAGTATACCTCGAACTGCGAAAGCGCTGACAAATTAAATGATTTTTGGTCTTATTATATTGTGTGTTTTTGCCACAATCCAAGCCATTTTTTTTGTTCACCATGTTTCTGGGTTGCATTTTTGGACTTTCGTTTGATGAACCTGTTCTCCAATCCGCCTGGGTTTTTGCTTTACATAGAATAAGTAGAATATTAGTGGGAAAATAAGGCAGAAAAATACATTTAAATAACAAACTGCTTATAAGAAATATATGTATTACATATATCTGCATATGACAGAAATGTAACTGTACAAGGTATCACATACTTTACATAGAAAATTATATAAACATATCTGAAAATAATCTGAAAGCTAAAATTTGAAGCTTGGTCATGAGAACTTTGAAGCTTTTTACATATTGTGTGTTATTAGATTCCCTAAGACTACCTAAAATAACTCATTTCATGCTGACTCAGTGCATCCATTTTGATAGACAATACAGTAGATTTTTCAATATGTTTGAACCTGGAAAGGGAAAATGGACTTTGAATTAAGTAGAATGTAACTTCTGATTACAATACAGACCGCAAATATTTATTTTACTCCACAGAAATAGCAAGACATTCTCTTTGACCTGAATAATGTACATATTTTTGTGAAATAGTTTAATAATCTAAGGGATTTTTAAATATTTTGATATGTTAAGAGCGCTACACAATTTTTGAGATACAGACACTTGTACTTAAAAAAAAATTAATTCAGAGCTTTTGTTAGATCTATACAACATTTGCATATCTTTTAGCATGATAAATAAATACATATGCATTGATTTTCCTTTGTATAACAATTTAGTATGATACAATTACTGGACACCTGTAAGTGTACAGACAGCTTTATCTCTACAGGTCCCACTCTGTTCTACTTTTTTTATTTAGAGATTTAGTTATAATAATGTTCAAAGAATGAAAAAAAATGGGAATATTTAATGGCTAATATACAATACTATTACACAAACAGGTATATGGTATACTATTTGTTGGATTATTTAATATCTGTGATTAACATAAGAGGATTATTAAACTTTTATGAAGTAATGGGGGAATAGTTTTAAATGGAAAAATATATAACTAAATTAACAAAAGCAGGACTATTCAACCCCGGACTGTTCACCCCTGGACAGTTCAACCCCAATGCATTTCTATACAATTTCATGTATAAATTTATATGTATTGTATATGTGATTTTTTAGTGGACAGTTCGACCCCGGGCTACTTGACCCCAGACTGTTTGACCCCAAATATATTCTAGTAAGTACTTTATCATTGTTATTATTTAATCAATTGTTCATGAAATACACTGTTAATTTTTCATTGTAAATATACTTTATTTTTTTTTCATTTAATCATTACATTGGTTAGTGTAAAATATAACACAAACTTTTAACATTTAATAACTAGCGTCATGTTTTAGCATATTATAATTAGTGTTACGTTTTAACATATTCTTTTCTTTTTAAATTAAACACATTTTTTGAGAGGTACCCATGGTGTCAGTCATATTAAAACATTTTTATTGAATTGTCTGGTGGCAAATTGGCAAGGTCAAAACGTCATGTACCCTTGATGAACGCTTTGCTAACATTTAGGGAAGCGAGAAATCTTGACTGAATTCCTGACAAACTCTGATATGGCTGTTTCATGTACCCTGTTAGAGGAGTATCAGAGTCCTTTTGTTAAACAAGCATATGATGCTCCAACACAGTCAACAGAAGAGATAGCTTTTGGTGTAGGTTCTGTTCTATGCCCATACAGTGAAATGCATTTAATTTTCCTTGCAGGTTTTCCTGGTGAAAAAATTCCATGACGATGTGAGAATACTGATGACTTTTCTTTAAGTACAAATGGTAGCTACCTACATTAAGAACTGGAGATGGCATGCAGACAGGTCCAGTAGAGGGTTTGCATGACGGGTGGTACAGCAACTTCTTGAACTGAAGGAGCTGTAATTATTATTTCTGTAGTTCATAGTTTCTGTTAATTTTTTTCTTTACCTACTATATCTGTCTTTACTGCATGAGAACGTTGACCAGAAACTACAAACTAGTCCCTTGTTTCCATTTATTGTTTTTTTTTTATTTTTTTTATGTAGTACATCTCTGATTCTTTTTCGTAATGTTTTGTTCGGGTCCAACTGTCTGGGGTCGAACAGGTCGGGGTCAAATCAACAGGGTCAAAACGTCATGTACCCAAATTAACAGTCTCTATGCTATTATATTAATTACTTGTAAGTCATGGTAGCTTTTGGCTAGTTTTTCTGACAATTTTTTAGGTACTGGTAGGTAGAGGTATAGTAACATGTTTATTTGATAGGCAAACTAGGAACTTTGGTATCCATAGTACGTTGGTTTTAATAGCGATATATACAGTTATAGTTGAAGACTTGTCTTTTTTAATTTAAGAGTTTTAGTAGTTTAGTTTGTAGAAAGAAAGTATTAAAAATGTGGAATGTTAAGGTAGTGCTGGAGGAATGCATTAGAGTCTTATATTAAATTAATATGGTGGATAAATGTGTCATATTATCTTTAAAAAATCTTAATTACACAGTATGGATAATTTTAATCTATTATCTATTGATGTAAATGAATTAAATAATGGCAACAAAAGGAAATCATTAATGAGATATGTAAAATTAAATAGAAGAGACATTATATTCTTGCAAAAGACTAACGTGATAGATAAAGATATACAATATTTAAAGAAAGTAGGCTACAAAATGTTATTATCCGCTTCTTTTAAGAAAAGTAAATGTTATACTTTGGAGAAAATCTACTGTAATGACTAAGGTCATGGAATCCATTAATGATTCCAAAGGAATGTATAGATTTGTAATAAATATAATGACAAAACAACCAAAACCTAACAAATTTAAAACCTGAAAAAAAATTGGGTAAAAACATTCAGTAACCACTTTATTTTAGGTTAAGTGCTTTCATCAGTACTATGTCTGACTTCATCAGAACAAATAAAATACACAAAAGCCTTGCCTTAAATACATTTAAAATACATCACATAAAAAATAGTATGCATTTAGACGCACATTTTTGTGTGTATTCATTTAAGTGGTTGTGGGTTTTTGAACACATCAGTACAAGCATTATTTCTTTTTCATTTATTACTGGTGACATGAGAAAAGATTTGTAAGGGTTAACTGGAAGTCAGTCAGTGAAATCATGTGATGTATTTTAAATGTATTTAAGGCAAGGCTTTTGTGTATTTTATTTGTTCTGATGAAGTCACAGTACTGACGAAAGCACTAAACCTAAAATAATGTGGTTACTGGATGTTTTTACCCATTTTTTTAATCAGGTAATAAATATAATGGCAAACTCTATACACTAGGTAATTTTTACTGGATCGCTGGAATAGGTACAAGAGTGGCTAAAGATCACTTAAACTTACTACAAAATCAATGGAAGGAATTTGAGCAGGGGACTATAACTGCATATCTAGTATAGAAGATACAACTGAATAGAAGAAAGCTAAAATATTACATCAGCTAAAGTGCTAAACAGATGGATTAGTAATAATAATTTGGTTGATTTTACAGTAAAAGTAGAAGGTAAGTCACTGTTCTTCACTCGTTATTCTTATGCACACAGGACTCAAACTAGAATTGATAGGACTTATGCCTCTACAGATTTACTTAATAAAGTGAATTATTTTAAAACTATTCCTTGTCCTTTATCTGATCATAATGCACTAAGTATTACTATATTAAGAGATATAAGGAGATTTCAGATTATTTATAGAATCCCAGTACATATGATGAAATTAAAAGAATCTTAAGGAACAAATCAAGATTTTTTTTTTATCTCTGAATGATAAGGGTCAGGTTAGTAAAGTCATACTATGGGACTCTTTAAAATTGCATATTAAAACAGAATGGGAAGATGGGCAAGTAATAAAATGAAAGAGTGGGATAAAGAGTTGTTAGAAATACAAGATAAATATACAAAGCGAGGTTTCAACAACAAACAAAGAAATTAGATAATACTGAAGTGATTAAAAAATTAACAAAATATCAAACACCCTTGATGCACTGACGTCAGGGAAGAAGCGACAGCAACTGACGCCGGACCAAGACTTTGGAATTCAGGCCGACTGCGGGACCACCTGACGGCAGGATAACCCAAGTGTGATGACTGCAGCACGGTAACACGATGAACATCTGCTGAATTAGCCTATTAGCCTAATCAAAGTTAAAGAAGCTTTAAAAACAGGGAAAATTGCAAAGCTCCAGTGTTAGAAATTTTAAGCATAGAATTATACAGTCTGCTACCATTAGATATTTTAGAATTACTATTGAATAATTCAGAGAGGCAAATACATTCCTCCATCATGGAAATTGTCTGTAATCTCACCTATAATTATTTCAACAAGGAAAGAAAAATAAATTAGTTTCCTCATACAGACCTATTTCATTAATAAATGTAGACTATAAAACATTTACTTCCACCTTTGCTACAAGACTGACAGATATACTAGATAAATGAACTTATAAAGATCAAGCAGGATTTATAGTCAATAGGTTAACATATGATAATATAAAAAGGATAGTAACTATCCTAGATTAGCAAAAGGAATTAACAAGAAACTGGCCCTATTCAGCTTGGATATCAAGCGAGGCTTTGATTCTGTGGATTGGAACTACTTGTTTAAAATTTAAGAAGCTTTTGCATTTCCAGAAACATTTACTGGAATATTAAAAAACCTGTATAGAAACTCCAAAGCATATGCTAAAATTGGATCTTACATTTCTCAACGATTTACTTTAAACAAAGGCACAAACAAAGGTGTCCCTTGTCCCCTCTACTATTTGCTTTAGTTATTGAACCCTTAGCTAAAAGTACAAGAAGCAATAAAATTTTTTGTGGATTGTCAATTAACAAGGATTGTCAATTTGAATACAACTTTTTGCACATGATATTTTACTAGCTATAGCAGATTTAAATTATTCAACAGAAGAAATAGATAAGGAAATTGAAACGTTTAAAGAAGTATCACTGCTGAAACTTTAGTGTTAAATCAATTATTAGTCAGTAAGTTTAAAGATAAAGACAAATATAAATACAACTAGGAAGGAAAAGAACAAAAAATTTTAGAAATAAAACTATCAAGATGTGAGTAAGATTATTAATAATAATTTTGAAAAAATAATTGAAGTGTTACTTCTTATTGAAAATGTAATTTTTTTTTCTTTTGAAGATAGGTTAGTACTTATTACAATGATTACATTACCCAAGAAGATATATGTATGTATGTGTGTATGTATGTGTATATATATATATATATATATATATATATATATACACACACACACACACACACACATACATATCTACATATGTGCATATGTCTGTATGAATGTGTGTGCATATATATATATATATATATATATATATATTCATACAGGTCTACTTTGATTCACTGAAAACTCATTTCACTGAATTCCAAAACACTCGCACCAAATCACTGATAGCTCAAATCACTGAAAACTCATTTCACTGAATCACATTTCACTGAATGTAAGTACTGTTGGGCAAGTAAAATGTATATGCCCTTTTCCCCACTGTAGTGCGATCCTGGAGTTAGTATATATAGTTAGGGAGGCTGTGGGGGTCACAGCACCCCATGCTGGGGTGTGTGGGGGGGCATAGCCTCCACTTACTTTTGGTATTATTTTGTAAGCTTTCAGTGAAATGAGATTCATAAATATAAAAGCTAAGTAGGTGGGGGGCTGAGCCACCCACACCCCCCCAAACTATATATACTAACTCCAGGATCGCACTACAGTGGGGAAAATGGCATATATGTTTTATGTGCTCAAAAGTACTTACATTCAGTGAAATGTGATTGAGTGAAATGAGTTTTCAGTGATTTTTTGAGGGTGAACTGAAAATCAGTAAAATGAGTTTTCAGTGAATCAAAGTAGATCCATACACACACACACACACACACACACACACACACACACACACACACACACACACACAATTTACATGGATCCCATTTTATTCACCAAAATTACGGTTAACCAAAACTTAAATTATATAGACCTCTTAAACAACAAACCACTTCCCCAAAACTTCAGAATGCCAAACTACAAAACACCGAAATGACACCCAAGATGAACTGTCACACACAACTAATATCCCTAAGTTTTGCAGAGGGGAAATCTCCCCTGCATCCCCCACATCCCCTGCAAATTATATAGACCAACTCTGAGATCGCACTACAGTGAAAACAAGGGTAGATTTCTCAATCTATACTGTAGTGCAATCTCTATTTAAAAGTTACGAGTGTCCGTTAAATATCTGTACACCTACCGGCATATCCTCCACAGACCTCCACTGGTGCGGTGCACTAGAAGGTACATAAACTCCATAACATGGTACATGTTGCACTGCCAGCATCATGAGAAACAGTCTGTGGAAAAGGAATTTGGCATTCTGATATTTCGGAGAAGTGATTTTTCGTGTAAGTGGTCTCGGCAATTTAAATTTTGGTTAACTGTAATTTTGGTGAATTAAATGGGATATGTATGTATGTATATATTGTATTCAATAGTGTTAATACCAGACAAAAAACTTTTAAAGAAAATGGAAAAATTTTTAACTTTGTTCTGATGATATCCTAAAAAGCTGATAATTCCTTATAGAAATCATATAAGATTATGGGAGTATGGTGCTATTTGGCTCCCAGATGTAGAATCTTATACTACTGCTGAAAAAAATTTAACTCTGTTATACTTTGGATATACCTGGCCTACACTAGTCAATGGAAACCCATTCAGGAGCACATTATACTAAATTCTTATACGTTTATATGACAAAATTAGAAATATGTAACAATCCTTTCATCTGGTAATAAAAATTACCTTAGAAGAAGATTTATTTCAACCTTTAGACTCTGCCTACATGAATTTGATTCTTAAAACAGTTAAATATGTTTTAAAATTCCATTAATATAAAAATGGAAATGTTTGTGCTTTTCCACAGCACACACCTCTAGATTTAAGGAAACTCAGAACAACGTTAAAATTAATTTATTAAAAAGGAATGGATTAATATTATGATCTGACTGATTTGAAACAAGGAAAAACTATAGTAGGAAGTTTTTTATGTGGAAATATGTACACAGAATGTTTGTTACTCCCTGTAAAATCTCTCAAGTTTAGTAAAATGACTTTTCCAGTTTGTTGAATATGTAATAAAGATGTAAAAGCTGATTGGACACACATGGTTATAAATTGTGAAAAATGAAATGTATATTGGGAAGAGATAAGCATGTTTTAAGGGGTTATGGTCTGATAATTGTTCTTTAACAAGATAATTAATACTAATGAATGTTCCACTTCCTTGATCTGTAAAAGCCAAACAACAAAATATCTTCTGGAGTTTACTGGCAGTAGCTAGAAAAGCTATTTAATAGCAACACCATGCAAAACTGAAAAGAAGTGATCACAATAAGATCTATAAATCGTACTAAGACTTTTAGTGGTTAGGACAGCCTTGAAATGTTATTGAAATAAAAAGACTCAATGTGATAAATGTATAAGATTACCTTGAAGAGTCAATGTAGTCCTAACACTCTATAACAGTATATGATGTTGAATTTCTTCCTGCGCATATACTCTAAATATGTTAAATTAATATTTTTTTCTTAAAATAATCTTCTACTGGGCATCTATATCTTCTTTTGTAAATTTTAAAACATTTTTTTCAGAAGTTTACTGTTCACTTTCTAAATATATTTCAGCAGCTGACTCCACATTTTGCTTTACCTCACAAAACTGTACAAATGCTCCTATATAAGTTGATCTCTACTGAGGACCCTCCTTGGTGGGTCCACCACTGGGGATTTTTATACCTTTTACTCTATTTTCTTCTGCAGCTTCCATGGTCATAGGTACATGCTGTGACACTGTATTCCATAACAGAAAGCACTGCATAGCACTTGAGATCACTAGTTTGCTCACAGCCAATGAATAAGTACACTTCCTGAAAATAAAGGACAAAAACAAGCCGCTACACTGTTGTAAGGTTATATATATATCACTGACCAACTTATATGCAACTTTAAAAACAGCTAATGGATGGAGTGGCCATCTAAAGACAAGAAGACACTGGTAGGGTATCTCGACTCATTGACGGCACAGTAAAAGTGCATTTGACACAATGCTGTAATCAGCACTAGGTATCCTCCTTCACTGGCTTATAACTGGGAAGAATTCTAATTAAAAAAGGATCCAGATGGCAGATAAAAAGTAGAAGTTCAGAAGGTGGAGTTCTGTAATATGAATACCTACACAGATGATCCAAGTAATAATACTTTATAAATAATGCTTTACTGTGTTGGCCATAACACAAAAATGAACCAAGTACTGGAAGCAGACATACCTGATGTGAAGTGGCCTTTGACAGCAACATTTTCCAAACTGGAGTTTGCCTCCCAATAGCAAAGTACAACACAGAAAACTACTCACTTGGAAAGGGGTATACCTGGTAACTGTGAGCCCTTCTCCCATAAAGCCAAGGAAATAAAACAGATGTTGCATATCTTAAAAACTCATGGATTCATCCCAGGATGGAAAAGGCCCGACCTTCCTTATTTTATTTTACTTTTTTTTTTTTGCACCTGCAAAGAAAAGAGGGAAATTAATAAATTAATTTTAAGTTAACTTGGATAACAGTCCTGGAATGAAAATGGCTGCCCCTAAGAGTCATGCAAACCCTTGGGAAAGGGCAAGAATTTCTCCCAACTTTAGTATCTCATGGGTAGAGATAATGGCCACAAAGAAATTTTTTTTCCTACTTTTTCCAATAATCTTCGGGACAATTAAGTTAGTGGGACTGAATAAGCTTCTCAATCATGAAGTTCAAGTCCCACAGGGGAGAGAGATTCTATGTACATTTTCTTGTTATATACATCCCAATACAGAAATATGTTATGCCTTAAATGTATTTGCTGATTCTAACACTTCTAACCTTATTTAGTTAGCCAGATGTGTAAAGTCCTCGTGTGAAGTGCTTATTTCTTTCTGGGTAAAATTTAATTTAACATTTGTTTCCTGGGAAAGTCTGACTTGGAACAAAGCCAATTTTCAGCGGAGGCCTGGTGAGAAACGCTTCAGATGCATGTCTTTGTAATCTGGGAGGAAACCGGACTACCTGGAGAAAACCCACACAAACGCAGGGAGGGCATGCAGACTCCGCACAGAAGGCACTCCAACCGAGAATCGAACCGAAGAACCTCTTGCTGTGAGGTGACAATGCTACCGCTGCTCCACTGTCTCATCCAAATGAATATAAATTTCAGGGAACTATCTTGGAACATCAAGGAGATGTAAGGAAAGAGATTAACAAATGTGTTGGCGAAACACATCAATTTACATGGAGCAAAGCATATACTTAAGTTTTTGCCTTTCCAAGTTTTGAAATTCAACGTACGAGATGGAGATATTGTTAATATCTTTGAACACGGTGAGTTTAAATGGACTCCTGAACTATGTACCATTACTGGTTCTGCTTGAATGATGCAATCTCTTTAAAACCTATATTGAAATCACTTGCTTGACACACTGATCATGTGATTTTATAATATGTTAAAGTCTGATGAGGTGTCTTTTGGCATGAAAGCCTTGTTAATAGAGTTTTTACAAAGGCCAATGGTCAGCAGTCATTTAACTTTGGTTAATGTCATTTGTATTCATATTGGCTGCTATTTACCCCTTTCTTTGGATTTTGCTGTTGGGGTTTAAAAATACCTATGCAAACGCCTCCATGCAAAATCCTAAATCTTCTGGACTGTGTTGCATACTTGTGAGCCCTACATATGTACTCCCAGATGAGATTTTCCCTTTTAAATTGCATTTCCAGTCTCTCTTCCCAATCTTTTTAACATCTTCTGATTGATTCCTATAGTCGTGCAATATTTTATATAATCTACTAATTATCTCTTTTTTAAAAGCAGCTTCTGTTCTACATTCGACCAAAAACACTACCAGAGAAGTTCTTTATTTTAGGACTCCCCTACCACTTTCTCTCTGCCTATACTCTGATATCAGTCACTGATAGGGAAGGCAGTCTCTTCCTGCAGTCCAAACTTCTTGGTCTCATTTAACTCTATTATCTTTCCTTGTCTAGTTATTTGTTCCCAATACCTTGTTTGTTCTCTTTATTCTGGTATATTCCACCCCCTCTTGCCTATTTTTGTACCCCTATTTGCGGTCTTCTCTTTTGGCAACAGCTTTTCTCTCCATTCCCATGTTGGCTTAGTTTTTAGAATACTTACTGCAAGTTTATGAATATAATATTCTGTATTTACTTATTTATTTATTACAGTTTGATGACCGGGATAGTCCACTGGGCATAGAAGAGCCCGTTTTCAGTGGAGGCCCGGGGAGAAAAGCTCCACAGGATATAGACAATTTTACAATAGTTATACAAAAGTAAATAAAGTAGTAGAACAGTGAAAAATACAGAGATAATATACAATTTGTTAAAAAAGACATAACATTTCTAATCCTAGGTAATGATTTACAAAAGTGAGATTCATGTAGTCTAAGCATATTAAAAGTACAGGCATTTCAGATGAAAAAACGTGCAAGTAAAACATTTATGTACAGATAAAAAACAAGCTTTTTTTTGAAAGTTAGAAATATGAGGAGAGGACAGATAAGCAGGTGAGGTGGGAGAGGTAAAAGGTGGCATATAGTGGCGAAAGGGAGTGAGTTGGGGGAAGTTTATGAGGGTAGGAGAGGAAGTAGAGGCAAAGGGTAAGAAAGCACAGTGATAGAGGGTTGAGGTATACAGTGCATGGGAGATAGTGTTAAAGAGTTTATGTGGTAGGGGTACAGGAAAATTCCCACTTCGAAAGGAGGTGAGATATTCTTTATGGTGGTTAATATCTTTCTTGAAGATTTGTATTCAAAATCCTACTCTTGCCTTATTTTTGAACCCCCTCCCCATTTCATCATTGTCACTTTCCACTATGAATTACTGCCTTCTGCTTGTGCTATTGTAAATGAGCCTTAACAGTGCGCTAAACTATCCCTTCAAATCAGTAATCTTAAACCACCTTATTCTATTGAGAGGATCAACTTATCTTCTTTTCTTCTCAGATAACTTCTTTCAACTCTTTATTAATTATTGTCCTCAACTTTTCCATTGGTTGATAAAAATATGCCTAACTTGGACATAAAACTAAGGGACTAAAACATTTTCACTGCTTGTATCTATCTGCATCCCTAAACAAGAGCTTCCAGTTTCTCAGTTTTTGTATTATCTTTCGTTTAGTCCCTTCCCACAAATTTTTATCTGACATAACAGAAGGCTTTTTAATTCATACTCCTACATACTTCATCTTATCACGTCCCCATAAAGATAACTACTGCTGAACCAAATCATGAGTGGGTACATAACTTACAGCTATAGCCTTTGTTTTACCTTAATTTATTTGATATCATGAAAAGACATGCAACTATCTCAAAATCTTCAACAATTACTGAGTCCCTTATTTTCTTTGGCAATCCCTGATTCCTGTTCAAATACAACTTCATTACTTATGTTCTTGTACAGAGTTTAAGCATGTTGATACTGCCTTGCACATAGCCATTTTTGCTCGTTGATAACATTTTTTTTCTCTCTGCAGGTCAGGTGTTACAGTTGCTGTTGTTATGACAGAAGCTTCTTGTTACTACCAGAACAGTTTGCAGCAGTCACCAACAATTACTGATGTTTACATTTCTTTTGCCAAGTCTTACAAATATAAAAAGCACTGGTTTGTTCGGTAGATGAAACAAAACAGTCCACTTGGTTACTTGGCATTTTCAGAAGTATTTACAATATTTACAGTACATTAAACAAGAGACTCATAGCCCTTAATGGTAACTCCACCCCACATGCTCAGTTCCACAAAGCCCTTCTAAAAACAGGCTGCAGACAAAAAAAGGCAGAGGTGCAGGCCTTGGATAGCCCTTTCATCCAGCTCCCCCTGCCCAATCCCCCATAAAATTTTCACCTCAACTTCTTCCAGGCTACACCCAAAACAGGACCTTAATGGACCATCCAACTTTAGGAATCATAAATCTTCAGGGAGAAAGAATAGTTGTGTAAAATCTTACCATAACCATAGATGTCCTTCTCTTCCATGTTGCAGTATTCTAGGTGTGGGATTTCCTGCCCTCAGGCGACTCGTACATCGGCTTCTATACAAAAGCTTCAACTTGGCTGCTGTAATGTGTGTGGGACGTCACACATAGGGCCATAAACCAAGGGGCCTTAAATATGACATCTGCACGCACAATCCTCAGAACTTGAAGGCCAGCAGGCAGAGAATAAGGAGCAGCAGGAGGTGTGCCAGTTGTTTACAGGTGTGTAACTTGGAGACCTACTGAAATGTAGGTAGTACAGGAAGGTATAAGACTAGTGGGAACTTGTGGTGGGCGGGAAGGAATACTGCAACATAGAAGAGAAGGACATCTATGGTTATAATAAGATTTTACACAACTATTCTAAGTCCTTCTGTTCCTATGTTATAGTACTCTAGGTGTGGGAGCGTACCACAGCTTAAGAGGAGGAGAGGGTGGTGGTAGACGCAGAGGGTTCTACAAGACCCTGCAGGATTGCTCTGACAAATCCTGTTCTAGCTGTGGAAACTTGATCCAATTTATAATGCTTGGTGAAGGTGTGGATAATGGCCCTGGTGGTTGATTTTAAGATGGATGCTGTGTCTAGGCCTTTCATGAAGGCCCTTGAGGTAGCCACAGCTCTAGTGGAATGGGCCTTGATTCCCATTGGGGGTTCCTTTCCATAGTGAGAGTAGCAGAAGCAAATAGCTTTCCTGATCCAGAATGCAATGATTTGCTTGGAGACTGCCTTGCCCAAGCTCTGGGGTGGAAGGAGACAAAGAGCTGGTTAGTCTTTCTGATGGTCTTGGTCTTGTCCAGGTAGAATCTAAGTTGTCTGTGAACATCCAGGGAGTGTAGTATCCTCTCCCCTTCGTTAGTGGGTGAGAGAAAAATGGTGGGCAGATGAATAAATTGGTTAAGAGAGAGATCATTGACCACTTTAGGCATAAAGGAGGAGTTGGTTCGCAAGGACACCCTGTCTTTGTGGAAGAATGTGCAGGGGGTACAGGCCATTAGAGCCTGTAGTTCTGACAGTCTTCTGGCTGAAGTGATAGCCACCAGAAGAACCGTCTTCCATGTGCATATCTGTAAGGAGGAAGGGCTGGCAGGTTCAAAGGGATGTTAGGTTAATTTCTCCAAGATGTAGTTAAGGTCCCAAGGTGGAGGGATCGGTTTCCTAGGTGGTCTCGTGTGCATGACCCCTTTAAAGAAGAGCTTTATGTCAAGCCTGGAAGGGGGGGTTCCAGGGGCAGGCAGGCTGATATGGCTGAGAGATGCACTTTTACAGAAGAATAAGAAAAGTAATTTTTTATCAATTGACAAGTAGTTTAGAACCAGGGGAACCTCGGCGCAGCTGGGGTCCCTTCCCTTTTACTTGCAAATCTTTCCCATTTAGCCAGGTAAGATTTTCTGGTGGTAGGCGTCCTTGCCTCCCTTAGGACTGAAAGCACGTCCTCTGAGTAGTGGTGTCTGAAAGGGATCAAAAGTTCATCACCCACAAAGTCAGAGACAACATCTGTACCTGTGGGTGTAGAAGAGTTCCTTTGTGTTGTGACAGTAGGCCCACCTTGTAGGGTAACAAAGTGACTGTCCTTGGCTAGTTTGTGAAGTAGGGGGAACCAGTGCTGTCTTGGCCAGTAGGGAGTCACTAACAAGATTTTTGGCTTGTTCTTCTGGATTTTCAGGAGGACTTACTGAATTAGTGGGAATGAGGGAAGGCATAAAGGAGCTTCCCCTCCCAAGAGAAGCTGAAAGCATCCACTCTCCATGCTAAAGGGGAGTGAGTTTTTGAGCAGAAGCTCTGCAGTTGACTGTTCTGGGTTGTGGCAAACAGGTCTATTTGTGGAGCACCCCACCGGTGGACCATGTCTAAGAAGACCTCCCTGTTCAGCATCCATTCGTGTTGAGACGAGGAGGTCCTGCTCAAGAGGTCTGCTTGGTGGTTTTCCTGTGAGGGGATGTAGACCCCCTGCAAAACTAAGTTGAGCCAGGAGGCTAAGTCCCATATCAACAGGGACAGACTGCACAGCTGATAGGCCTTTGTTCCTCCCTGCTTGTTGAGGTACCACATCACTGTGGTGTTATCGGTGACAATATGGAGCACCCCTGGAACCAGAAGGGGGGGTGAAGGTCTGTAGAGCTAAGAAAACTGCTGTCATTTTCCTGATATTGATGTGTTTGGCCTGAAGAAAGGGATGCCACTTCACCTGAATCTTGTAAGAGGCCAGAGTTGCTCCCTAACCTGAATCTGAGGCATCTGTATGGATAACTTGGGTAGGGGGAAGGGGGTTGTAGTGGGAGCCCTGGGTTCAATTTCACTTGCTGGATCCACCAGTTGATTTCTGTTTTCAGACAGGGAAGGAGGGGGTGGCTTGCTCTAGGGGATGTAGGTGCTGGAACCAGATGTTCTTGAGGAACCACTGCAGCTTGCGCGTGTGCATTCTTGCCAGAGGTAGCATAGGGATGGTTGCTGCCATTAGACCCAGGAGGTGAAGAAATGCCTTGCCGTCACCTTTCGGGATAGTAGAGCTTCCTGGAAGTGAGAAATTAAAGAAAAAAACTTGTCCAGAAGTAGAAAGGCCTTCACTGTGTCTGTTCTGATTCTGCAGCCAAGGAAAATCTTGTCCTGGCTTGGGATCAGAGGATTTGGGGAGGTTGATGCTGAATCCTAGGTTCTGCAGCAGGGATATGGTGAAATGTAGATGCTTTAGTAGAGCATCCCTGGACTCTGCCAAATATCAGGATGTCATCCAGATAAAAGTACATTTGTATCCCTTGAGTTCTGCAGAAAGCAATGGCTGGGGCCAAGTATTTTGTAAAGACCCTGGGGACTGTGGATAAACCAAAAGGTAAGTCAGTAAATTGGAAATGAGAGGAAGGGCCAGAGAAATGCAGGAAATGTCTGTGGGAACACCTGATGGGTATGTGCAAGTAGGCTTCCTTTAGCTCTAGGGTGACCATGAAGGCCTTGGCTGGAATGAGAGACAGCAAGATGGGGAGAGAGAGCATTCTGAAAATGTAGGTTTAGAAAGGACAGATCTAAGATTGGTCTCCAGGGGCCATCTTTTTTGGGGACAAGGAAGACGGGAGTAATACCCTTTTCATTCCTGTCCTGGAGGAACTGGCTCTATGGTGCCTAGCTGTAGAAGATCTGCCGGAACTTGGGGCATGAGATGGACCTGGTTTTTGGGGAGGGAAGAGATGCCTCTTCTGGGTGGCTTCTCTTTCCAGGATAGGAAGTACACTTTTTGGATAATGTTTAAGACCCAATGGTCTGAAGTGATGGATTGCCAAAGGGGGAGACAGTGGGAAAGGCAGGCTGAGAGGGGAAGGTGTGCAAGGCGGTCACGCATTACTGGGGCCTCCTCTGTCCTGAAAGGGCTGTCTGGGTTGCTGTGGTGGAGCAGAGGATCTGGAGTTAGTAGGCCTTCTGGCCCCTCTCCTGGACCTGGAAGATGAGGGCTGTGGAGTATGTCTTACAAATGTGGCTTTAGCAGGGTAATTCCTGTAATAAATGGGTATGGGTGACACCAGCAAGTGTGCTTAATGTCCTGGAGCTCTTTGTTTATTTCTGGTAAATTTTTAAAAAGGTCAGTGGATTGTTTTCCAAACAGCACATTGTGTTCCTGAGGGGCATCCAGGATTTTAGCATTGAAGTCCTCGGGGAGGTCCTGGAGTCTTAGCCATGAGTACCTCCTGGGGGATGAAGCAGATGCTGCAGACCTGGTGGATGCTTCTTAAGCATCATAGCTGCACCTTATGGAGTGCCTGGCTACCTGTTGGGCCAAGGAAAGTTTGGATGAGATGTCCGTCTTGCTAGGACCGTCAGGCAAGGAAGCCAGCATGAATGAAGCTTGAGACACCAAGTCTAATGCATACTTGGTCATGTGGGTCTGATAATTTATGGCTCTGAAAGTCAAAGTAGAAGAAATGTACATCTTCTTCCCCATCCTATCCATGTACTTACTGTCTTTGTCAGTGGGTAGTAGGTAGGCAGAAGGCAGCAGTCTAGATTGCTTATCTGCTGTGGTGGCAATAACAGCTGGGTCTGCCAAGGGTGGCTTGACTAACAATTTGTGGTCCTCTGGTACTTTATAAAAGCGGTCAGGATGCTTACGGGCCGGAGGCTGGGAGTCAGGGGCCTTAGAGGCCGCACTGAAGGCATCCAAATAAGCAAGCAGAATAGGGGTGACTGCTGAAGGGGACAGTGATTCCACTTGCAGCAGTTCAAAGTACCTTTTTTGCATGTCAGTCATTTGGGAAATGTCCCATTTAAAGTAATCCTTCAACTTGGTGATGGTCTCACCAAACGTAATGTCCTCAGGGGGAGAGTCCCCCTCCACAGATTCCTCATCCGGAGAGTAATATTCCTGGGGGAAGGCAATCTAGGAAACATAAGAAATGGACTTCTCTGATGAAGAGAAAGAAGAGTCATGTTCTTCTTCCCTGACCTGAGGGGTTATGGATGGAAGAAGCAGAGACATGCCTAAAGCTCAGAAGAGGCAGGGTGGAAGTGGCTGAGGCTGAAGGCCTGCATGAGAAAGGAAGTGAAGGCCTGCCAATCAGGTGTGACTTCCGAAGAAGAGGCGGTATGTTTAGTTTTCTGCTGCTTTATAGCTGGAGAGGAAGTAGAGAGTGGCCTGGCATCGGGTCTGGAGATTAGCACATCTGAAGTCTGGATTCCTGCCGGATGTAGCACTGAAACAGGTTCCCCTTCTACGGGTGTCGAAGTCTGAGTGAGCTCCGAGGACGTGCCGGTCGTCGGATGCAAAACGGCTTCCTCGAGGGATGTCACTGCAGTTGACGGGTCCTCCCAGCGCACCTCAACCCCTAGACTGGCATTTGGCAGTGTGTTGGTAAGTGGAGCGGCAGGCGAAGGCGGCCTAGGAAACTTGGACTTCTTGCGCGAAGGTTCAGGTGCGGCCTCCGATGCAGGATTCATCCTAAGGGCTAACCGTTTGAGGCGTTGGTTCTCTAGGTAGAGATTTAACATGGCTAAACGGCTGTGCATGGTCTTAGGCACAAACAATTGACAAATAGCGCAGGAGGAGTGATTGCGTTTCCGACCTAGGCAAAAAACACACCTGGTAATAGGTGTCCTTGTGGGGTATCTGGCACCCACATTGGCACTTTCCCTTTTTTCCTGACATCAGCTAAAGGCTACAAAAACCAAGCATTAGCTACAACATTCATCAAAAATAAGAAAGTTTGAAACCCAACGGGCTACTTATCTGAAGAAGCGATCGTACGATGTGAATTTCTGAGGCTGAAAAGCTCTGAGGATTGTGCATGCAGATGTCACATTTAAGGCCCCTTGGTTTATAGCCCTATGTGCGACATCCCACGCACACTATAGCAGCCAAGCTGGAGCTTTTGTATAGAAGCTGACGTACGAGTCACCCGAGGGCAGGAAATCCCACACCTAGAATACTGCAACATAGGAAAAGAAGGACATCTCTGCTCCTCTACTCTATAGCAAATCTCCAATGGAGAAACCAACTTCCTGTCTTTCTGTTTCAGACTGCAACCTTTTACACAGAAATGATCATCATTAATTATCTCACTAGTAGAATCCACATCCTTACTAAATTACTGTGGGAATACTACAAACACAAGTCATGCTCTTCACATGCTCAAAATTTCACACACACACACACACACACACACACACACACACACAATACCACAACTACCGCCCAGCAAAAACACTATCTCTTTATATACACGGGTTATAAGACCAAGACAATTCATCAGTAATCCTACTAGTTCAGGTCTATGAGCAAGAGTACATTGAAAGGAATGTCCAGTGGCATAACACATCTCAATAAACACTGGCTTTGTTCCTGTTAACAACCCAGATTAACCTTTCTTTTTCCTTTCCTCCTTAATTCCTCCTCACACAACATCCTATAGACATATGTCAAAAAAAAAAAAAAAAAAAATTTTAAATATTTTAATTATTTTCTTTTTCACCTTTTTCCATATTATATACTTATATTTTTAGAATTTGTATAGCAAATATCTACTAAACTTTGTTTATGTAATTTCCTGCTATGACTATGCCTGTCTGCATGTGTATCTCATGTTCTGACTCGATGTGTTTATAATTTTTATCTTGTATTGACTGTTTCTGTGAATTACTTGTAATATCGTTGGAGCTTTTCTCCCCGGGCCTCCACTGAAAATGGACATATATCCAGCTGGACTAGCCCAGTCAACAAATGTAAAATAAAATAAATAAATAAATAAAATAAATTTTGTACTACCATCCATAGCCGGCCTTAGGCATAGGCCAACTAGGCGGCCGCCTAGGGCGCCACTCTAGCAGGGGCACTTTTTCAGAAATTGTTTGATGTAGGTAGACTAGGATAGGGGCACAAGGTGGTGTGGTGGGGGGCGCAGTGGACCCATTTTGCCTAGGGCACCAATTGACCTAAGGCCGCTCCTGCTGCCATCTTGCTTTTACTCAGCCACTGTAAATGTCCATGACCAGTCTCTAGGTTGAAGGGTTTATCTAGAAAATAGCATTTCAAAAAATAAGTCTCACTTCACAGTCAAGCAACCTTTTTTGACTTGTGTTCACCCAGGGTGCCCTTCACCTTAAAACAGTAGGATAATACAAGCTCCCAAACCAACTTCTGATGGACTTGTATATGCATAAATTCCTTAATAAAGTAAGGACTACCACCACTGGTTCAGAACTCAGGAGACCACAACACTTTGATAGATGTTTTTGATTTTGTGAGACCCGACAAAAAACAGGTATCAGTTGCAAATAGTAATAATAATAATACAAACTTCACCCATCTTTCTGCCTAGAGTATAGGCTAGCTTTTATAGACTATTTTCTCTAGCTGTGGTTTTACCACTCCTCTTCCTGTAAAGTATCCCAAACAGCTACTACCATGTCCCATTTACTTAGCCTTCTCTGTCAAATCTGGCTTTCTTATACATTCTAACAAAGCCTGCAGCTTTATGTATGAATCCAAATCATCTGAACAGATGATCATCATCTAGATATACAGCAGCAGCATATCATAAATAAGGGGTTTAATGCTTTATCTGTTAATCTTTGAAAGGTAGATGGAGTTTCATGGGTCTATGTTTACCGATTGTTCAATGAACACAGCTCATCAAAACTTCCGTTAATCGAAAGACCATATGATCGTAAATCATTTCATCGAATGATCATAGTTGGCCAATATAAAGAAGCATAACGTAGCATGTTACTACTCTTGCTTTAGGTGACCCTCCTAACATGTCTATGGGTTAACTTCGTCACTAAGGTCCTATAAAGTTTCAACGCTAACAACTAATGTAGAACTTTCTCATTATATTTATAGTCTGCATGAGATCGTCTTTTAACCCCTATAAAGTTAGTTACATTCTCCTTTCCTCTATTTAAAGTATAACCTTCCCACTGTACTTTTTTAAGTTTATGTGACATACTTGTAAATGTATTAGCTCAGGGTTACATTCTTCACTGCAAGTCTTGAGGTGGAAGGTACAGCTTTCCTCTCTCAAACTGGCACTGGGAATTCCTGTGTTATCATCCTTAAAAGCTATTCCCAGACAAAAGTCTCACACAACTTTAATTTCTTTGTTGTCTGTACAAATCTCCTGTGAGTTCCCTTTTTCTTTAGATTTCTGTTTCCCTACAGTTGAAATATGTTTAGAACACTGCAGTTGCCTGGTTACCTCATTTTAGCACTCACTGCCATTTCTTCTTTGCCCTGAGGGTCCTCACTTAAACACAATTCTTCTACTATTATTGTTCTCTCCGTTTCTGTACTAACATTCTTTTTAAAACTTTCTGCAGGCATTTGCCATATACTGATTTTTACTTCAGACTTGATCAGTTCAGATTCACTATCTATATTGACATCTCTTAGAGTACTGCGTTTCTGTTCCATCATTCGGACAGGTTTATGCTAACACATTTAATCATCACATTCCAGCCCCTTTTGTAGCTTCCGTTTTAGCTCCCTTCTCCTGGTTTTGATTCTCCATCTCTATTTGTGCTCCCCCTTTCTTATTCTGCATCGGTATATCAAAGTTGCTGCATTATCTCATTCTTAACATGGTTAAAGTGTCGAGGCCTGCTCATGCAGTGTCTACATGAGTTCCCTATTCTCACATCTTCCACAGTAATTTAAAATGAGGAAATATGTTCTTATTACAGCATTATGAGTAAAGTGAGAAACCACAGCTGCATCATGCAAGGGGTTTTCCCTAAAACCGTTTGAATTCCTACATACATAATTTGATAGTGTTTTGGTCATCATGAATATGCATTACCGTTATTTTTTGCTTTGAATGTTAACTCTTACTTATTACTTAACACTGAAAAGGGTAATGATGCTTTTAGAATCTAGCAAAGGTTAAACTTGCCTCCTTTCCAAAATATAGCATACTTTACTATCTTGGATGTCATATAATAAATGTTGATTCAACAATTCTAACTTCTGCTTTATCACATTTCATTTAACAGTTTCATTTGTTGCATATCAGTTCTCACAAATCTAAAACTAGCATTTTATTTAGTATTAGTGAACAAAATCTGGTCATGGGACACCATCTTTCACATATGAAACAAGTTAACTCACTAGTTGTCACTTTTTCTTTCACAGCAGACTACACATTTCTTAACTGCAACTTTAGACTAAAAAGCAGGCATTTCAGTTTTCAAATTAACTAGTAAGTGTTCTAATAAAGTTACAAACTTGTCAGAGTTCTTAAGATTAGTTTGCAATATCCATTTTCTCGTGTTTCAAGATGATGCTTTTTGAGTCAGTTCATTGCTAGAATTTCTAAACTTTGCATTTCACTCTTACTAGCAGGATCTAACCACAGCTTTGCAATATCTTTTAAGTTAGACTCCGGACATCTTACTGATTTATTAGCATTAAGAATCCAGTCATGGAACTGTGTGGCTTGTACTTCAAAAGTTACACCAATCCAAACCTAGTAACTCCTTTTTTAAACAGTCTATGCAGCCAATTTTATCCATGTATATACTGGTTTTCAATACTGCTCCTGTCAGCTGGGAAGACTTTGGACCCATTCCACCTTGTTCCAGTTTTTGTGGGTGGCAAGTCTTTTGAACATTAATAAATATGACTAATGTCAACATCTTTGCTTAATTTCTTAAGAGTAGTGTAGTTCTGGAGGTAGCAATGATGTTATGTAAGACCATTAATTGCTGTTGCAACTGCACCAGATTCTGAGATTGGTCTTCATCTAAGTCAACTAGGGCTTTCAGTATGTTGTGGTTGTGGGTGAAAAAAATAGATTAAGCAAATAAAACTCTCATCAGGTCACTGAGTAAGCATAAGAGAACTGAAGCAAAACATCTCTGCTTTACACATTCTACAAAAAATCAGCAGAAACATTCCAAGCATTTCTCAGCAGAGGAATAAGAAGGAACAGTATTTTTACCAAGTTTCGGGCCTAAATGCACACATTCTTCACCAGTGTCAAGTCTGTCAAACACAGTGAAGGCAACAGGTTTATTTTGGCAAATGAAACAAACAGTCCACTTGGCTTTGCTCAGGTATTCTTCAGAAGTACTTACATTATTTATAGTACCTTAAATGGAAGACTTAAAGGGTTATTTAGCTCCCCCTCAAACTTGTGTTTGAAAGCTTTTCTAGATCATGGTTCATAAGGACTGGAATATGGAAAGCTGATGGATCTTAGCAGTAGTGTGACAAAGAAAGGACTCTCTTTTCCACACTGCCAAAGACTTTAGACGTCTTGTCAGAAAAGAAGGCAGACACTGTTATTTCTTGGTTTTGGCCTGAATAAAAAGATCACACAGGCATCGTATGAGGATTGCAGTACACTCAGCTGGGAAACTGCACAGGACATCTGTTTTTTTTTTAATGGAGCTGAGGGAGCATTATCTGGGGCTTTGCAGACTGTAAACATGATCTTTAATCAAGGGTTCCATGTGAACTGGGAAAAAAAAGACCCAGGGCTATTATCACATTCTTCTTCAAGTACTCATTCAAATATTCTTCTGGGGGAAAGAATGGGAGCCACAGGTTAAGCCATAATGCACTTCACCAGGCCCTAAAGTTTCTTTACAGATGGTTATAATCAAGGGGCGAGCCACAGGGAGGAGACATTTCACTAGAATAGCCTCTGGAGCCCTTGATTTCTCTCAAGAGGCAGAGCAGAAGGGGTATGTGTGAAAGGTGGGCATCAGTATTAGGTGAAGGGCCCAGTGCATTGGGATGTGAATGCTGCCAATGACACAGTTTTTTTAGATACCTGAACGAACCAATCTCTCAGATTCTACTATGTCTCTTTTTTCTACTATATTTTATCACCCATGCTTCTGGAACATGCAGTCCAACAGTAGCAAGGACAGGTCTCACCAAACTCAAAACAACTGCCTTAATGCAATACTTGAACTGAGGTCCCCATTTACTCTCCCTCTCTCCATGCCATTAAGCCCTAGGGAGCTTGTGGGGGGTGTTGAAGAAAAGAATTCTCAGTTCCAATCATAGTAATTTGAGTGTGAAAATTGCGTAGATTATAAGTGAGGTATAATGCTTGCAACCGGGAGTGTGTCACTATGGATTGTGATGTAAAATGCTTACAACTAGGATTGTGGCAGTGTGGTTTGTTTTCATTTATATAAGTGTATGATTGCCCATGCAGTAAGTGATGGTTTAATAAAGATGTTTCTTGTATAAAAAAAAAAAAAAAAAAAACAGGAATTGAATAAATTATGTAATAGTGCTTAAGTTATATAATATATATAGCAATATATGTGAAGTATAATGGTTGTCATGTTAATACACTTTGATTACTTCTATATGAATGTAAATTTGCCTATGTCACAAGTGATAATTCAATAAAAGTGTCTGAAAAAAAAACTTCTTAAATTCTTAAACCTTAGGGTAAGTTGTTGATGGTTTGAACAAGTTATTGTACCTGAAAATAACTTTTATCATAATGTTGAGACATGGCTTAATGTAGGTGTGTGCAACACACAAACAAGTTAGTCATTCAAGTAGATTTTACTAAGAGGGGGATAATGTGATCTCAACTAGTCTTGGACAAAGGGATTTCCATGAAAAAATCTGAAAAATGGAGGGGGTGTTAAGTGAAAATAGAACTTCCTCCTAATGTACCACCTAGATCCACTTCCTGTGACCTTCTTAAGGTGTATGATGGACAACAAATAGTTGTGTTACAAGCTTGACACCTGATGGGAAGACACAACAAGCTTGAAACCTGATGGGAAGACATACAGCAAGCAGTGTAAAATTATGAAAGACCAGCACTAGCACAAGGTCAATAGCTGCACACTTGGAGCCATGTGTCACCAGGCATTAAACTGTCAAAGAAAGAAATGAAAGATGATCCAAATGTGAGAGAGAAAGGCCTGTGGGAACCATCTCAATTCTCACTTATTAGCAGTCAAATAGATGAGTGGGGTGGAGAAGTCAATCACAAGGATCTTGGCTCAAAACAGGAAAAATCTACTGAGAACTTAATGGAAGTGTCCTAGCATGTCAGTGGGAGGTGGGGTTCTCTCAGCTAGGGCAATGTTATGCTCTCAACAGTGGGTGCTGATGAGACAGACGCAGCTCTACGTAACCTTGTTGAAATATGAATATGAGAACTTAAACAATAGAAGATAATATAGGACAGGGAGGGAGACGAGCATGTCAAAACAATTCAAATAACAGGAACCAGGATAACAGAGCTTAGGTCCGGCCTCCAGGTTCCTTACATTCCTATCTACCATGATTTCACCAAGAGGCTTTACACTCCACCTCCAGACAGCCCTTTCACTGACCATTTCCATCTCCAGGAAAAGGTCAATGGAGAAAGACCTAAGATTATTTTTTTTCAATAGTAGTGAATCACAGTGCATAAATGTTGGCAATGGCAAGTGTAGCAATTGTCTTAACATGTCCCACTGCAAAAAGGGCAGTGAATGCGTCAGTCCAGACTTGTGATCTGACAAGTGCAGCCACATACTGGAGGGGATGGATAATACTTCTTAAGCTTAAAGTACTGAAACTTTCCAGATGATGAACACTAGAAGGAGATTCAGACTGCGTAATGAGTTTAAAAAAAAAAAAAAGAGTGAGTATACAAACCCCTGCTTCAAGTGCAGGGACATTGTGGACAGTCAAAATGTGTTACAACGCAAAACAAGTGATCTTCAGATTTTTCAAAAAAGACATAACTGAAAGCAAAGCACTAGAACTACCAAAGTGTTATATTCACTGTAGATTTTCCTTCAAAGTAATAATTTTCCTCTCTTCACAATGTCAATGCTTCTGAATCAAGAAGCTTTCTTAGCTGTGCACTTAGGTTTTCACTAATCTCACATTACACTATGCCATCTTCTGTGAGCCTGGCACAACTACTACTACCATCTAACCTGATACCTACAATATCTACCCTCATGGGTATTAAATCCCACAGTACAATAAAGAGTGGATTTACAACACAATTGACTGAGGAATGTTGACTTTTAGCTGATTCTGAAGCAAGGCATAAAGGCCTTAATCGCCCCTTTCTCTTGATCCCATAATTTTTTGTCTGATGAACTGCATTTTACTTTAGCCCCGCCAAAAAAAAAATGCCTTCTACTGCACACAAGTGCTGTGACTATGTCAAAATGTTATCTTCCTTACTGACATTCTAAAGATTTGTGTTTTTCAGCTTAGAAATGTACCAGCTTTGTGAAACTTTCATCCAGGCCATCTCAGCAAAGTAGGTCTTGTTCAATGGGTATTTATATAGTTATCAAAAGTTAATTCATTAAGATTACCCCCCCTTACAAGAATGATAATATAATTTCCATGAGCGTCTGCTTGAAATACAAGGATCCTTTAGTATGAGGTAGGAATTCTATGTATATTTGCTATAGGTATGAATGATCATACAGCAGCAAGAAAGGAATACTGGAAAAATTATATTAACAGCACATAAAATAATGTAGGCACATGTTTATAATATATCTGGTCGTCTTGCAGAAATTACTTCAGATCATTTGGTGAAGCTACTGCTGCCACTTTCAGTCACTTTTCATGTCTTACAAAGGCTAGATGTTAAGGTGTTATATTGCTGACTGACCAAAGAAATAAGACAGCAACAGTGTTAGAAGACGACAGGAAGAAAGTACAGTTTTGTACCTACCATAAATGTAGATGTTCGAGTGTTCACCCTGCTGCAGTCATCACACTTGGGTTATCCTGCCGTCAGGCGGTCCCGCAGTCGGCCTGAGTTCCAAAGTCTTGGTCCGGCGTCGGTTGCTGTCGCTTCTTCCCTGACATCAGTGCGTCAGGGGTATACAAGAGGCATCCGACGACATTTTCTTCAGTTTTTCCTTACCCCAGATGTCAGGTGCCCCCAACAGGTAGGCAATATATATATATATATATATATATATATATATATATATATATATATATATAGCTATATAAAAAAATACATATAAAAATAAAACAATACCTTCAGGCACAAGCAAATACACCACAGAGGTTGTATAGGATAGAATGGTATAGATAAGTCCAGCTAGTTCAGAGGGGATGGAGGGAGGGTAACCTGGACTGCAGCAGGGTGAACACTCGAACATCTACATTTATGGTAGGTACAAAACTGTACTATGTTCATCGTGTTACCCTGCTGCAGTCATCACACGTGGGTTGAATCCCAAAGCTAAGGATGGGTGGTGGAGTTAAACAGGGTTAAAAGAAGCTAGTAGGCCCTGCAAAACTGCAGTGGCAAAACCCACTCTAGTCTTAGAATATAGAGGTAAGTGACAGTGTTTGGTGAAGGTGTGCACTGAACTCCAAGTTGCAGCTTCCAGAATATCCTTGGTTGGCACCCCCCTAAGAAAGGCTGCTGATGTAGCTGTAGTCCTGGTGGAGTGGGACCTAATGTTAGCAGGTACCGGTTTTCCATGATGTGTGTAGCAGAAACATATGCAATGCCCTATCCATTTTGAAATGGTCTGTTTTGAGATAGCTTTTCCTTGTGATCCTGCAGCAAAGGCTACAAACAGCTGGTCAGATTTTCTGAAAGCCTTAGTTTTATCTAAGTAGTAACGTAATTGCCTGTAAATGTCCAAAGAGTGCAGGAGTCTTTCTCCTTTGTTCTGGGGATTTGGGAAAAAGGTGGGCAAATGAATTGTTTGGTTTAGGGCCACACTGGATACCAACCTTGGCATAAAGGAAGGGTTAGTTCATAGAGAGACTCTGTCTTGATGAAAAATGAGGAAAGGCTCCACTGCCATTAGTGCCTGTAGCTCTGAGACTCTTTTAGCTGAAGTTATTGCGAGTAGCAGGGCAGTTTTCCATGAAATAAATTTTAAATCAGCTGAAAAAGCTGGTTCAAAGGGCGGCAGTGTAAGCTTTTCCAGAACAAAGTTGAGATCCCAAGTAGGTGTTTGTGCTCTACTTGGCGGTCTTATGTTCTTAGCCCCTCTGAGGTACTGTCTTAGGAGTGGATGTGAAAATAAAGGAGGATCTGTGTTGTAATGAGCTGAAATTGCTGAGGCGTGGATCTTAATAGATGAAAAGGAAAGTCCTTTGTGCAACATCTCAGTTAAATATTGTAGAATCTGAGGAATGTTTGGATCAAGGGGATTTTGGTCTTTAGCCTGGTTCCAGGCGCAAAATCTTTTCCATTTGTCTGAATAGGTTTTCCTGGTGCTGGGCCTCCTGGCCTCCAGAATGACATCCATAATAGGTTTGGATACAGGTGCTGGCTGGTTGTTTAGGTAATTTGCCATGCAGCCAGGTTTAAAGTCTTGAGCTGGCTGTGTAGAATCTGATTGTCTCGCTGGGTGAGCAGGTGAGGAATTTGTGGTAATATCCATGGTGGGCCATGTTCCTTAGAACTGGATACCAGTGCTGGCGTGGCCAGTCTGGTGCAATGAGCATCATTTGTGGCCTCTCTAATCTGACTTTCAGCAGTACCTTTGCTAGAAGAGGCAGTGGAGGGAAGGCATACACTGTTAATGTTTTCCAACTGAATGAGAGGGAGTCCACTTTCCAAGCTTGTGGATGAAATGTCCTTGTGCAAAATTTTTGAAGTTGGTAGTTTTGGGGGTTGGCAAACAGATCTATGTCTGGGCGTCCCCATTTTTGAGTTATCATTGCAAATACTTGTGGATCTAGTTTCCACTCGTGGATATCCATGATGTTTCTGCTTAGGTCGTCTGCCAATGTGTTTTTCTTTCCTGGCAGGAATTGCACTTGTAATTGAACTTGGTTAGACAGTGCTGTGCTCCACAAGGTCATTGCTTGCCTGCATAGAGGGTAGGAATGTGTGCCCCCCTGCTTGTTTATGTACCGCATTACTGTGGTATTGTCAGTCTTTATTATTAGTTGTCCTGGGTGTAAGAGGTTCCTGAAAACTGTTAGGGCATTCTGTACTGTTAGCATTTCTTTTTGATTGATATGCAGATGCCTTTGATCTGTAGTCCATTTGCCCTGAATGCACTGTCCTGCCATGTGTGCTCCCCAGGCATAGTCTGATGCATCTGTTGTCATAGTTTGCCTGGCTGTGGGTAAGGTGAAAGGCTGACCCTTGTTGAGGTGACATGCCTGTGCCCACCATAGAAACTCCTGTTGAAGGCAGGGAATGAGTGGTATCATTGTTTCCAAGCTGTGGCTGTGCTGAGTCCATACGCTTTTCAGGTACCACTGTAATTTCCTCATATGCAGTTTTGCAAATGGTATTAGTAGTATGCAAGATGTCATGAATCCCAAGGCCTGCAGAATTTTTCTTGAAGGGAGTTGGGTCTTTGTTGCCATTGTTTTGAAGTATTGAGTCAGCTGTTGTTGCTTGTCTGGCATGAGATAAGCCATCTGGGCCGTTGTATTCAAGCTGGCACCCAGGAATATTATGTTTTGTGAGGGCACTAGTTTTGATTTCTTTTCGTTTATTGTGTACCCTAGGCAACTTAGAAGGTGTTTGGCAAATGCCTGATGCTTTAAAAGAATGTCCTTGCTTTCTGCTTGAATAAGGCAGTCATCCAGGTATGGGTATATTTGAATTCCTCTTTGTCTGCAGTATGCAATTACTGGTGCCAGGCATTTTGTGAAGACCCTGGGCGCAGTAGATAAACCAAAGGGCAGTGCAGAGAATTGATAATGGGTTGAACCTGCAATGAAGCGGAGGTATCTTCTGCAATTCTGTCTGATAGGGACATGCAGGTATGCCTCCTTGAGGTCCGTTACTAGCCAAGCATTCTTGCCCAGCATGGGAAAAAGCTGCTGTAGTGTTAGCATCTTGAATTTTGGCACTTGTAGATAGGTTTTCAGAACTGAAAGATCCAGAATGGATCTCCATGCTTTGTCTTTTCTTGGGACTAGAAAGAGTCTTGAGTAAAATCCTTGTCCTTGCTCCTGTGTAGGTACCTGTTGAATGGCTCTCATGTCCATGAAAGCTGTAATTTGTTTTTGTGCCTCTGCCCATTGATTTGGTGGCAGGTTTGGCATTCCTTTTATCCTTGGCAAGGTTTGAAAGTGGAATCTGTATCCTTGTGAGACAATGTTTAGGACCCATTTGTCTTTTGTGATGATGTGCCAGTTGTCTGCAAAAATTGCCAAGAGAGAGATTTACTTGATAGTTTGAGGATTGAGTCATTGTGTTTGTCTTCTGCTAGCTTGGGGCCTGTCTTCTCCTCCTTTCTGGGTAGCAGTACCCCATTGGCGAGGTTTGTAAGGGCCTTGTGACTGACCTCTGCCCCTTGGACGTCTGTATTTGCCCCTCTGTGATCTGTCTGAAGCTGGAAAGGACCAGTTTTTTGCTGGCCAATTTCTGCTGAAACGAGGGGGTTGTACCTGTAAAAAATCCTTGACTGTCTGCATAGACTTTGCCTTATCCTCCATTTTCTTTAAAACCTGTTCTGCTTTGACACCAAATAATACATCCTGCTGTAAAGGTGCATCCAATAATTTTGCTTTAACATGATCAGGTAGGGTTTGTTCTTTTAACCAAGCATGTCTACGTATAACAGAACCAGTAACAGCTGCTCTACAGGAAGCTTCCAATGAATCAAATCCACATTGTAAAGTATGTTTGCCCACCTGTTCAGCTGCATGCAACAGATCCTGCATTTCCTTGAATTCAGACTGTTCAGAATGTGTGCTCAATTTTTGTTTTAATTGAGACATTAGGAATTGCTGATATTTCAGCATGTGAAACTGACAATTTAATGCCCTCATAGCTAGAGTAGCTGAGGTGTATATCTTTTTACCCCATCTATCTAGGGCTCTGGAATCCCTTTCAGAGGGTACAGGATTTTTAGCCATAGAAGCTTTAGCCCCTTTGGGACCCTGGGAAATTGTTTCTGGGTCAGCCACAGGGCTTTTATAAAGGAATTTGTGTGAGTCAGGTACTCTGTAGTACCTGTCTGGTTTGGCTGGAGCAGGAGGTAGAGAGTCTGGATTTAGACTAGATTCGAAGTAAACATCATCCACAATGTGTAAAACTGGAGGGATAGAAAATGGTCTGTGCTGGGGTAGTAAAAGGAACTCTCGGAGCCTTTTCTTAGAATCAGAGTATTCCTGGCCTTCCCAGTGGAAATGTTCCCTCATGGTATGTAAAGTTTCTCCAAAGGAGTAGCCTTCAGGTGGAGACGATGAGGGAATAGTCTCTTCAGCATCAGTGTCTTCATAACGGGGAAAAGTGTAATCCTGTTCCTCAGAAGAATCTGAGGAGATTGAAACCTGGTCAGAGGAAGCATAATCCTCCTCTTGTCTTGGTCTTTTATCTGGAGGGGGATGGGAACCCCTGATTAGGGTAATCAAATCTTCAGCCATCTTAAGCATCTGTTTCTTAGGCATGGGGCCTTGAACTGTAGACTGATGTAGTCTTTTTTGGCTTTAATGGGAGTTTTAAGCTTAGTATAAGATTTAATGGTGAGTGTAGTCTGTCTGAAGACACCTTCTGCAACCGAAGGTGTTTCTACTGCACCGGGATCTCCTTCTGCTCCGGTGTCGGAAGGGCCTAATGAAGATGGCTGCGATGGCCTAGTACACTCCACTTGAGAATCCGCAGCTGTCTGAGGTTCCAATTCTGCGGTCGTCAGGAGCTGCGTAGGTGCCTCACTGAAAACCGGAGAACTGGCAACAGGCCCAGCAGAGGCCTCGGAATCTGGTTTGTTCCTAGGATGCCTGTCCTTATCCTTGCATTTTTTATGCATGCTGGTCGTCGGCTGCTCCGACAGCATGATATAATTAAATTTCCTACCAAAGTGATGTTGTGCGAAGTCAAAACGGCGTTTGATAGTTTGTTTATTAAACCTAGCACAAAACCGACAACCTGTGACGTCGTGGTCTGGGCCTAGGCAAGGAATACAATAAGAATGGAAGTCCTTATGACGTATTTGCTTCCCACAAGAAATGCAATTGTTAACTTTTTCTGACATCGGACTGAGGCAAGAAAAGGTTCCCCAATGGGGTACTTAGCTTTACTGAAGACTTTGGACTGAAATTCGATTTGAAAATCTCAGGTGTCGGCCGACCGGCACTTGCGAACTACTTCTGCTTCAGGCACCGCGCGGTAAGAAAGACTGAAGAAAATGGTGTTGGATGCCTCTTATATACCCCTGGTGCACTGACGTCAGGGAAAAAGCAACAGCAACCGACGCCGGACCAAGACTTTGGAACTCAGGCCGACTGCGGGACCGCCTGACAGCAGGATAACCCAAGTGTGATGACTGCAGCAGGGTAACACAATGAACATCTGCATTCCACAGCAGGACTCTGCCAGATCACTGGATAAATTAAGTGTAAAGAATATGTTTAGACATTTAAATAAATGTACAAGTAATATGGACAACAAATTTGTCACAAAAAGTTATGTTTAGCACTGTAAACCTCTACAGCCTTCTAAAATTTGATTTCCTTACTTTTTTCTCCTACTATCAGAGGACACTTCTTCACTACAGCTGTTAAAAGTTGACGAGTGTTCTCTAAATGTTCTGTGCTGTAAAACAAAAACAAAATAAACAGATTAGCCTTGACCAGCACAAAATTAAAAATGCAAAGTAGAATACTCACAGAAGAGGTAGTTACTTAAAACCTATCATAACACAAAATATGTATTTAATATTCATTTTGAATATCTTTATATTTATTTGTTTCTTTATTAACCAGGCAGCTGATCTAAGGGCCCTTTCCAGCTGCAAAAAGGCCTGACGGTACAACAAAACAAAACACAACCTGTATTAATTCTAACTGAAGCATAATCCACAGAAGCACACTAAGAGGAGGTAGTTTAGATTAAGCAAAAACTGGACAACATGATGAATAAAAGGACAACTTTAATCACCGAGAGGGCAACAGAAGAAATATGAACAAAAGTAAGCGAGAAACAGTAGCAGTGCATTGAGAGTTTCGGTATAGTACAATCAGTAAGCTAAGTGTCATGATTTTATTGACACACATTTTCACTTTAATCCCCCTAACCGTATATTCGTAAAAACAAAATATGATTATCTGTAACCATAACCCCTCTACAGTAATTGACCCCCATAATTTAACATGAGACTTAAATGATAGGTGTTTGGCTGGACACAAGCCTAATGGATAAGATTTAAGCATGACAGGATCATCGGCATATATTACTACATGGGAGACCAGGAAGATCTCAGAAGTACTCACTAATAAACAGAATGAAACTAAATCTAAAACAGATCCTTGGTGAAGTCCAGCTTTGAGAGTTCCCATACTCATTTGTAAGGAACCTTTATTCGCCAGGCATGTCTTACGCTTCTGAAACCACTGGAGATGATCATTCTCTAAAGGCTAGCCACTTAAGGTTTAGAGAATGAGAACGTTGTGATCTACTAGACCAAAGGACCTCTGCAGGTTGCTAAAGATGGCAACAGTCAAACTGGCCCTTTTCTAGATTAGTGAACATGTAATCCATTACACTACAGCAGTTAAACTACTAAAACTTTTTTTATGAAATCCAAGAAGCTGACCTTAGTAAATAACCTGGGCTAGTACTTGAATATAGGTAAATCTTACATACCTCGTCTACTGCCAAAAATATCCAAAACAGGCATATAGCCCTTGGGGATACAGGACTAGACATTTTGGGCAGTGGAATGGTAATCAGAAGCTTAAAGTCAGGAAGAGACAAGTACTCAATGGTAAGTGCCAGGTAAAAGATATGGAACAGTAGTATAGAAAGAACTAGAGCAGCCATCCCAAGGAAAATGTGAAGCGGTGTATGCTAGAGTCACATTTCACTGTCCAATTTAAAATATCTTAACACCTTTTTCTCTGAAATAAAACTGCAATAAAGTGCTTACCATGGCAATGTGGTTTGTGTCCTAAGGCTAATACCCAATAAGGAGGGACTCGTAGGAAGTTTGGAGTGGGAATGAAGTCCTCAAGATCAGTAACAACATGGACGTTAGAACCACTGTCACCATTAACTGGCAGTTTTGGCTGCACTGATTTGTCTGACACCCTTCCAGAAGAGCAATGGGTGCCCCATAACAGTGGCTTATTTCTTTTTGATATTAGTATACAACCATTTAAACTCTAAGCAAACTGTATCAACCAGAATTTTAAATGCATATTCTTTACCCTGTCTATTTCTCAAGGATCAAAAGAATGAATGTACGCCAACCACCACAGCATACAAGGACAGACTGGTTTATTGACTAAATACAGGTTAACAGCACCACACCACGAAGTAGCTAAAACTTGACCAAATAACAAATGCTTTGCTGAGGTCCGGAAAGACCACTGCTCGGACAAAAAGTTTAAAAAGCGATGTACTTTAATCCAATATGAAAACCCAACAAAAAACAATATTCAAAGCATTCCAAATGTTTCCTGGTTAAGCGCTTTCATCTGCAAGAATGTAAATTTAATCGGAACCAAAATCAAGGCGCTTGGAACTCCTTTTAAAACTGATTTGGCGCCAAAAATCAAAACCCATTTAAAATCAAATACAACAATAAAATAGTACTGTGAAAAATATAAAAAAATGTATACAAAAGTGTTCAACTTCCAAAATGAACAACCTACTTACTTATGTAGTAATTGTATTTTATATATTGAAGTTGAAATGAAATTGTAAATGTGATACATTTAATGAAATATACTATATAAACTAAACTGTCCTGAAGGTCAGTCTATTAATAAGAAGAATCAATATATTAATAAAAATGGTTTAATACTAATGTGGTCATTCAATCCAGGACAAGTGGTGGCATCACATAACATTTGCCACTTACTTTCTAATAAACCCAAAAAAAATTTCCAGTTGCCTTCACAACCTTTGGGGTCAATATGATCAATGATACTAAAAAGAAAATTATGTTCCTGCCCTCTATCTAAAACATGTTTACTTAGAGCATTTTTACTATCTTGTTTTTTGATCTTATATAAATGCTCATAAATTCTAGTTTTTAATTTTCTCTCGGTCTTCCCGATATAATATGCGTTACATACAATACATGTGGTGACATAAACTACTCTAGATGTATTGCAATTACCTACTAAACTTAAGTGTCTGGTTTTGGTAATGTTGTTCAACGTTATTACCTTAGCTTCGTTAATATTCTTACATTGATTGCAGGTGCCACATTTAGTTGTTCCTTTTTTATTGGTATCCTTATCCCTCACCTTCTTGGTGGCCTTTTTACTCTCCAACATGTTTTTAATGTTTGAAGATGTTTTGTAAACACATTTTGGGGTAGTCCCCACTATTTTACCAACTTCATCCGATAAAGTTAAAATGTTCCAATGTTTTACTAAAATTTCTTTTATTAAATTTGTGTAAGGGCTAAACATAATCACACAAATGTTGGTGTTGTTGTAATTGTCCCTCTTGTTAGAGTTGAATGGTTTCCCCAACAAGGGTGGGTACTTGTGGCCCCATTCCTTTTTAACAAAAGTAAGTATAGGAGTTAACAGAGTCTGGGTACCCTCTGTTGATGAACATATTATAAATATTATCCAATTCTTTTTCCATAATGTTTTTGTTGGATGACACACGTGCTGCACGTATACATTGACCTTTAAACACGTTTTTAAAAATGTGTGGTGGGTGACTACTCCCATAAAATATGTAGTCGTTGGAAAAAGTATCCTTCCTATAAATTTTCGATTCAAAACCTTTTGTACTGTTGTTGACATAGGTGTCTAAATATGAAATACCTTCCTTTTCTACCTTGTAAGTAAATTTCAAGAAACTAGTAGTCTTATTTAAATAATCAATAAAACTCTTGATGAGATCTTCAGGTCCCTTCCAAAGAATGAATAAATCGTCAAGGTATCTTGTGTAATATACCATATGTTTATAGTATTCACTGGGGAATATATATAAAGATTCCCATTTTAACATGACCAGGTTGGTGAACACTGGGGCACAAGAAGCGCCCATAGCGACGCCCCTGGTCTGTCTGAACACTTCTCCTTGGAAATAAAGGTAGTTGTGATCCAGAATCAAACCCATCATATCGACAATGAGGTTGATTTTGTCCCAACTCAAAGTAGAGTATTTCCTTAAGCTTTCGAAAAAGTATTCTATCCAAAACAGGCATACAGCCCTTGGGGATACAGGACTAGACACTTTGGGCAGTGGAATGGTAATCAGAAGCTTAAAGTCAGGAAGAGACAAGTACTCAATGGTAAGTGCCAGGTAAAAGATATGGTACAGTAGTATAGAAAGAACTAGAGCAGCCATCCCAAGGAAAATGTGAAGCGGTGTATGCTAGAGTCACATTTCACTGTCCAATTTAAAATATCTTAACACCTTTTTCTCTGAAATAAAACTGCAATAAAGTGCTTACCATGGCAATGTGGTTTGTGTCCTAAGGCTAATACCCAATAAGGAGGGACTCGTAGGAAGTTTGGAGTGGGAATGAAGTCCTCAAGATCAGTAACAACATGGACGTTAGAACCACTGTCACCATTAACTGGCAGTTTTGGCTGCACTGATTTGTCTGACACCCTTCCAGAAGAGCAATGGGTGCCCCATAACAGTGGCTTATTTCTTTTTGATATTACTATACAACCATTTAAACTCTAAGCAGACTGTATCAACCAGAATTTTAAATGCATATTCTTTACCCTGTCTATTTCTCAAGGATCAAAAGAATGAATGTACGCCAACCACCACAGCATACAAGAACAGACTGGTTTATTGACTAAATACAGGTTAACGCTTTCACTTAGCTACCACTTCTTCAGACTATAAAACAAAACAAGAATGAGTCAATATTTATTAAAACAAATAACCAATAGAAACACAGAAAAAATAAATACTTAAAACACAACCAGTAAAAATAAGACTTAGAGTGGTCTTATTTTTTACTGGTTGTGTTTTACATTCTTTCTTTTGATTATTCTTCGGTAGAGGACCACCTTCAGCAGTGAAGTTCTCTTATTTTTGTTATAATTCTCAAAAATGTCTAATTACAACAGGGAGATAACTGTGCCACTTTATACCTCAGTGCTTTAACCCACTACTGAATACATCACTGCAATGTAGCCGTTGAACAAGCCACCTGAAAGCAGTTAAAAAGGTACAATGATTCTTTACTTGAAACATCAAATGGCTGAAAAAGTTGAAGTATTCAACACAGTTTCAGGAACTGTCACTATTTTATAGGTTATTAAGAAATTACTTCTGCCTGGTAAAAAAAAGAAATGTCCAATCTATTTCTATTCAAGTTTCTGGTCCAAGAACATACAGCTGAGGGAGTTAACACCAGATGAGGAACTTGACACAAAGTAAACCACCTAAAATGATACATTACACAAAGTCATTCCATTATTATGAAATAATCTACCTCTCACAATCAAAATCAGTTATTAAATTAATTCAAAATTAATATTTACATAAGTAAAAATATCAACAAAGATTTATGATGTTTAAATTTCTTGAAGACTAGTAGACTAAGCCAGCCAACTGAACGTATGAACTTATACAGCTGGTTTGCACAGTTTTTGTGATGATCTGAGAGATGCTCCTTAGTTCTAAGTGGGTGTTATAACTATTGGAATCATGTATTTCTTTGTACCAGTGCAAAGCCTAGTCTTTTCTTTAATCAGGACCCAATCTCAACAGCCTTCTTTTTCTGCAAAGAACAAAGCTACCCTTAACATGGATGAGGAAGTTAAAGAAAAAGTCTAAGGCCAGGATGGGATTAGATTTTCCTGCAGACAGCATCAAAGTAAAGGCAGGGTCTAAATGTAATACCTGGGTTGCTTCTTGCCTTGCCTTTCCAGGATAGGCCTGCCCTATATAAAGGCAAGCTGGGCTTGGGTGTCTTGAAAGACCTGTTAGTGAAGATTGTTTAATGATCAATCAAGTATGAGTGCACTTGTGAGAACAAGCACCAGCAATGAAAATTAATAAAAAGCATGTCAAGAACTCAAGCACAGTGTGGAACTAAGTCGAGCAGGTTAAGCAATAACTTGGAGGAAGTTATTTAGGAAACCAATTCAGTTCAAGGTGGCCTTGTGGGTCCATCCAGTTAAAACTGAAAATATTCTGCAACTATTTGAGTTTATAATGAATAATCATGAGTTTGACTGAAACACAAAACATTGAAAAAAAACTCACCTGTGATTACCGTTAACTGCCACTAAAATCATCACATAAAAGTAATCTCAAATGTAAACGAACAGATTACATTTGCAATTATTACAAGTAAACAAAAACAGCTTTTTATGTGGGGGGGGCTTTGCCCCATGCCCCCAGAAATTAAATATACTAACTCCCAAGTCATACAGACTTGAAAAAAGGGGAAAAAGCTTTTAAATATGCAACAGTTGATATAATGAACTTCAACCACTACATAATTCGACAAACTGTACCAGCTACAAAAAATAATACTGTTTCAGCATGGGAAAAAATCATGCAGCAATAACTAGTGTAGTACACACACACACACACACACACACACACACACACACACACACACACACACACATAAATATATATTTATATACAGTGAGCTATGACTGCTCAAAGGATGTTTTTGAAATTCGTGGGTGTCAGTGGAGAGGAACATAAGCACTTAACAAAATAACTGGTGTTCCCTCTAATACAAGTTTAGCAAGAATCACGTAGGGATTTATGTCATCCAGGATGGCACTTGTATCAACAAATTTGACTACAAAGTTCAATTTGTTCTTCACCATTAAACAGGTGGACACCCCACCCAGTCCACAGGCATGGCTTAAGGCAAGTAAAAAAGCTGCCTCTTTTTGAGACATGGATCAGTGACTACCAGAATGTCAGTCTGTTCCTGCAGTATACAGGTGTCCAGCAGAGACCATCTGTTATGTAAATTATTTACATTTAACAGCACCACTTAGTCCGACAGTTATTACATGTGGTAATGGTGCACTTTCCAAGCTGTCAGTTCCTGTCATTGTCAAAAGAAGAATCTAAAGTCAAAAGAAGAATCTAAAGAAGGAACTTTAAGGGACTACCGTGGTCAGTGTTCAAAATAATAATACCAGCTCTCATAAATGTGCAAAGTGAAAGGAACCAAAGGCACCACAGCCCTTTTATTACACTAAGGAGGGGATCAAGTAAGGTAATGGACTATCCTTTGTATCAGTTACCAAGCATTAAACAAAATACTTTCCTGGACTCAACTTGAACCTGGTCCCAATCTTATACTTACTATAACTCTGTTACTTTTTTTTTTTTTTATATTTGTTTGTTTTTTTAACTAGATGATTGAATTAGCCAGGAGTAAAACACAGTAGGGCTATAAAAACAATATTGAATTGAGGAACATTTCCAAAATAATATAAGTGACTCCCTAATAACCAGACACTGCCAGCAGCTGCTAGACAGTAAAGTTAACACATTAACTGAATACAGTTTATTCAATGTCAGTTAAAATTAGAATTTCACAGGTGGCACATTTTATAACTAGTATCAAACATATGAGCTGTCTTGCACTAAGAGGGCTGCATTACTGACATTCAGAATTAAATTGGTCACCATCAAAATTTAACTTCCTATGTCCTACAGTGAAGCCTGTTCCAACTGCAGACCTACACTCCAAGTAAAATTAAATACAAAAAATATATTACAGAAATTAATTATTAGCTAAAAGCTCTATATGACAAAACATATTAGTTAAGTCATATGACATAGTCCATTATCAGGAATGTGATAATTCTACTAAGGTAACTTCATATGTCTGGTCATATGACTAGGAAAGACTGGCCCAGTCAAAAAGAAAGTAGGAGGCAGGAGGGTGAGAAGGTTGAACCAGATGGAGACAGACAACACGGATCTACCATTATGGTTTGTACATAACTTTCGTGACCAATGTTGTCTGTTCTGTCATAGTCCCCAGCCACGAACATCCTTCGGGAAGAACTAAGGAAGGATATTTCACAACACAGTGGAGCCAAATGAAGCCCTGAATCTAGATTGAATATCCAGCTTATAATGTGACACAAAAGTGTGGTGATCCAGCCAAGCAGGAGCTGCAGAAAACATCATCCACTAGTACTCTAGAATGGAAAGCTGTAGAAGTAGCCACAGCCCTTGCTGAATGACCCTTAAGCTTGAGTAGAAGAGTCTTACATTTCAAAGAATAAGCAAACAAAATACAAACTGAAAGTCACTTGGATAAAGTTACTTTAGACACAGGAGATCCCAGCCTGGATTTCTGAAAAGGAGACAAACAACTGACTGGATTTTCTAAAAGTTTTGGTACAGTCCAAACAGAAACTCAACTACCTACGTACATCCAAGCAATGCAAACGGTATCCACATTTGTTGGAGAAACTGGGAAAAAACAAAGGAAAATGAATCGAACTGTTAAGGTTATTCTTGGAAGCTACCTTAGGCAGGAAAGAAAGAGTTCATACAAAGAAAAACACTGTCTTTACGGAACAACAAATAAGAGGGTAAAGAATCAAGCGCTTGCAACTCTAAAATCCTTCTTGCAGAGGTAACCACCATCAAAAACGTTTTCCAAGGCAAGAGCTTCAAGTCTGAAACAGCTGAAGGTTCAAATGGAAAGCTTGCAAAGACCTGTAGAACAAAGGACAGATCCCAGAAAAAAACTGGATCCCATACTGGGGTACTGAGTAGAAAAGTACCTTTAAGGAATGCTTTGGAGATATTGAGAGAAGCCAAAGACACACTATCTTTGTCAATGTGAAAGTTAGAGATGGCTGCTAAATGCACTTTAACAGCAGAAAAGCTAGAACTTGAACTAAACAACTCGGCTACAAAATCCAACACGGATTCCAAAGGGGAAAAAATGGTCACGTCCCTGAGCCTCCACCCTCACAATAAACTGTTTCCATTTACTGGAATACATTTTTGTAGTAGATTCCTTCTGTGAAGAGACAATATATGGACATTCACCTGTGAAAACCTGGGATTTCTGGCTATCAAGGGAAGTGGAGGAACCATGTGGTCAACTTAAGCTACTGAAGATTTGGGGGGGGGGGGGTCCAGACCTGCTGGATGAGAAATAAGATCCAGAATGGGATCTAGTACGGGGGGAGGGCTAATTCAGAAGAGGCCAAAGGATGGGAAACTACACAGGAAGAGGGCAAAAGGGATCACTGTAGCTCTGCAGTAGGCTGCTTTCTGTAGAGACTTTACCATTAAAGGTACTGGGGTACAAGTGCAAAGAAGTCCGAGGAGCCAAGCAAGCACCAGAGCATCCCTGGGTGAGGTCCCTAAGGAGGAACAATAGCGAAACAGCTGCTGCACTTGGGTGATGGAAAGGGAGGCAAAAAGATCACAACATGGAGTGCCCCAATGCTGAAATATCTGATCTGCCACTGTCGAATTTAGGGACCGCTAGTGTACGCAGCAGAATGCTCCTGATGAGCCTGTTGGCCAGAATTCTGGGCTTACCTAGGATGTGCACTGCTATCAGAAACTGCTGAGAAGATATTGCCCCTGTCAACCTTTCATGGCCTCCAGAAAAAAAGGATAAGAATGTGTTCCACAATTTGTTGAGATACCAGACATACTGTCCATCTGCATTGCAATCACACCGGAGGGAAGGGCATCCTGAAAAGCCTGCAGTGGAAGGAGTGCCTTCTTCTCAAGAACACTGATGTGAATGTGGGCATCTGTGGAAGACAAGGACCCTTGAACAATCTTCCCTTCAAAATGCCCCAACCCTCACTCCAGGATGGAGGCATTTGTGGTGACCATGGCTGAAGAAGAAGGAATTACAAATGGTCTCCCTTTGGTTACCAAAGGAGACTGCAACCATCAGCGAATCTGCTCATGACACACTTTTGTTAATCGTACAAGGAAATCCAAAGGATGAGTAAGAAAGGGCCAATGAACAGTCAAAGTCCACTACAGGGCTGCCAAGTGATATCTAGCTAAAGGAACTGATCCTATTGATGCTGCCATATGACCCAGAAGCATCATAACTGTGTGTGCCTGTGGTTTCGGAATTGCAAGCACAGACAGGCACCAGAGCCTGAAGGCCAAAAATTCTGGAGCTCAGAAGCCTGGCAATTTGGTGGAGCATGTCTAAATGACAACCTACAAACTCTAGAACCTGTACAGACTGAAAGCTCAGTTTTGGATAACTGACTGAGTATCTGGCTGAGATTAACAATGCCTTTTTGGGGGGCAGCGAGGAGCCCATTGGCATGATATGGAAAGGCATGAAAATCCCCGCAGCTGGAGCCAGGCTGTGACTACTGCCATGCATTTGGTGCTGGGTGAGACCAAATGGCAGGGCCCTGAACTGATAATGACCGGCCCCCAGCCAGAAGTAAAGAAACCGCCTGGAACACCAGTCTATCGTGATGTGATGGTAAGAGTCCTTGAGGTCTAACTACCAGATCCAATCATCCTTCATCAGGAGAGGTAAGATGGACTTCACTGTGACCACCCAGGACTTGATCTTTTCAAAGAGCTGGTTTAGCTTGCTTAAATCCAAAATTGGTCTGAGGCTCTGTTTTCTATGGAACTAAAAAGAACCCGGAATATACCCCGGATCTGGTGGGGCATCTTAAAATGACTCAATGAGCAGTTTTTGAATCTCTGCCACTGTGTAAGGTCTCTGATGGGGTGTAACACCTGGGAGACATTCTGGGTGACAATTTAGAAATTATAAAAAAGGAATACAGTATAATAACCTCTGGATATGACTCTCAGCACCCAGGCACCCAAGGTAATGGCCTCCCAAGCTTTTGAGTGGAGAGCCAGATGATCCCCAACTGCCTCCAAAGAAGAGCAGCTGGAAACCCTTCAGGATTGCTGTTAGGGTCCACAGGAAAAAGCCTCCCAAAGCCCTGATTCTGTGAACCGCTCCTGCCCCGGCAGGCATCTTTGGTGACCATGGCTGAAGAAGGAATTACAATTGTCTCCCTTGTGATCCACCCCCCACTCTTAGGAGGAACCCTCTAGAGGAGTGTTCTGGAAAGAAAAAAAGTTGTTATGTACTCACCATAACGTTCCATGTTTGTTGTCCATCTTGCCCTTCATTCTTACTGGTTGGGTTTGGGGCTGATCCTCGGCTCCGACTCGGACGAATACTAATGCTCAAAGTCTTTCATTTGGCTTGTGGCTGAACACCTGTGCCATCATGGAGTGGTGGAATCCCCTCGATCTTGTTTGCTGCTAACCATAACAATGTATTTACATGTATCATATTGTAGAATATAGATATAACCAAGAAAGTCAGAGAATCTCCTTGCCTAAGGGGGAAAAAAACCTCTTGAGTCCACCAGAAGCTAGGGGAAGGCGGGAGGGTCGTAAGAATGAAGGGTGAGCTGGACAACAAACATGGAATGCTATGGTGAGTATATAACTTCTTCATGTTATGTTGTCCTATCTCGGCTTCATTCTTACTGGTTGGGATAGCATACCTAGCACCACATTTCCTGGGTGGCGCATGGGAGTACACTTTTCAGTACACTGGAAACAAAGGAAGCCCTGTCCCTGGAAGCCAAATCTACTTTGTAATGAGTGATAAAGGTATGAGGCCTTGCCCATGTAGCAGCTGCACAAATACTGTCCATTGATAGTCTGGCTAGATAGGCAGATGATGTTGCTATGGCCCTTGTAGAGTGTCCCTTGACCTTGAAAGGTAGCTTTCTGTTATTAGAACTGTAGATAAAGGTGATGCAACTTGAAAGTCAGTTTGAGAGTGTGACCTTAGAAACAGGCATACCTTTTTTTGCTTCTGAAAAGGAAATAAACAATTGATCAGATTTCCTAAAATCCTTGGTTCTGTGTATATAGAAGCGGAGTTGTCTGTGCAAATCTAATTGGTGTAGCTTGTATTCTGCCTTGTTGCCATGACTGGGGAAAAACACTGGCAGCTCTCAATAGTTTGGTTTAGATTAGTTTGAGAACATACTTTAGGTAAAAAGGATGGGTTAGTTCGAAGAGATGCTCTATCCTTATGGAAGAGCAAGTAAGGAGGTTTGACTGATAGATCTTGTAATTCTGAGACTCTACTTGCAGAAGTAATGGCCACTAATAAAATTATTTTCCATGACAGAAATTTGAGATCACATGTTTATGAGGGCTCAAAGGGAGGTAAAGTTAGATATGATAGAACAAAATTCAAATCCCATGGTCTTAGGGGCTCTTTAATGGGAGGTCTTAATAGGCAAGTACCTTTTAAGAAAGTTTTGCACAATCTATGGGGCATAAAGTTAGGACTCCAGTCACCCATATGAAAACTAGAAGATGCAGCTAACTGGACTTTAATAGTAGCTGCAGCGGAACCTTGTTGAAAGGGCTCTGCCAGGAATTCAAGAATAGAGCTGATTGGGACAGAGAAAAGATCAATGTCTTTTTTTGCGCCCCAGTATGAGAACCTCCTCCATTTATTGGAATATAACTTCCTGGTTGAAGCCTTGTGTGAAGATACTAAGATATGTTATACTGTTGGTGTGAAATTATGAAGCCTGACTAAACTTGGAACTGGAGCAGCCACGCTGTCAATTTGAGGGTTTGGAGGGAGGGGTGGGGTGTTCCGGATGTATGAGTCAGAAAGTATGGAATTGGGTCCAGAACCCACGGTTCCTCTTTAAGATAAGGCCAGAGGAAGGGAAAACAAATCTGATGATGGCAGTATGGAGCAATGAGAATTAGCCTGCTTCCCAATGCCTTGGCTTTCTGTATGACTTTGGGTATTAGAGGAAAGTACAGTTTTGTACCTACCATAAATGTAGATGTTCGAGTGCTAATACAGCTGAAGTCATAACAGATGGGTTTTCCTGCCGTCAGGCGGGTCCTCGGTCGGCCGAATTCCAAAGTCTAGGTCCGGCGACGGATGTCGTCGCTTCTTCCCTGACGTCAGTGTGACAGGGGTATAAAAGAACCAGCTGACGCCATTTTCTTCAGTTTTTCTTGCCCCAGATGTCAGGTGCCCCCAGAAGGAAGGCAAAACATGAATTTATGTAATAATGCAAATGCAATATAATCAAAAAACAGTAGTTGCAAGCAAATACACCGTAAAAGAATACCCCAATGAGGTTGTTTGAGGAGGTGTTAGCCATTAGGCCTGTCCCAAGAGGGGAAGGAGGGAGGGAAACCTGGACTGCAGCTGTATTAGCACTCGAACATCTACATTTATGGTAGGTACAAAACTGTACTATGTTCATCGTGCATACAGCTGCAGTCATAACAGATGTGTAGAATCCCAAAGCTAATAAAGGGGTGGTAGGCACTAAGTGGAAAGTACAGTTGTGTACACCTACCATAAATGTAGATGTTCGAGTGTCTTCACTGTTGCAGTCATAACTGTAGGGTGCTCCTGCCGGCAGGCAGCCCGAGGTCGGCCAGAATCCCAAAGTCTGGGTCCGGCGTCGGCTGTATAAGCTAGTATCATGACGTCAGGATGCCTTGGTACATAGCCCTCAGCCGACGCCATCTTCTCCAGCCTTTCTTGCCCTAGATGTCAGAAGTCCCCAACAAATCAAAAATGAATCCAACAAGGAAACACAAATACACCACAAATATGAGAAAAAGAGGGGATAGGAGGGAGGGAAACCCTGACTGCAACAGTGAAGACACTCGAACATCTACATTTATGGTAGGTGTACACAACTGTACTATGTTCTTCGTGTTTCACTGTTGCAGTCATAACTGTAGGGTGGAATCCCAAAGCAGTGTAGAGGGGGAGGAGGCTTTAGATAGAAGAAGGGGAGGCAAGAATACCCTGCAAGACAGCAGAGGCAAAGCCTGCCCTAGACTTAGAAAACAAGGGAGATTGTAGTGCTTGGAAAAGTATGCACAGAACCCCAAGTGGCAGCTTCAAGATATCCTTGGTAGGGACTCCTCTGAGGAAAGCTGTAGAAGTAGCAGCTGCTCTAGTAGAATGACTTCTAATGGTCCCTGGAAACTGTTTCCCATGATGAGTGTAACAAAATCTGATTCCATAAGCAATCCATTTGGAAATAGTTTGTTTAGAAATAGGTTTTCCAAGAGAACTGGAGGCAAAGGAAACAAACAATTGGTTAGACTTTCTGAAATCTTTAGTCTTGTCCAAGTAAAATCGTAACTGTCTGTGCACATCCAATGAATGCAAAATCCTTTCCCCTTTATTTTGAGGATTTGGAAAGAAAATAGGAAGGTGAATTGTGTGATTCAAAGCCACTTTCGAAATCACCTTAGGCATGAAAGTAGGATTGGTCCTCAAGGATACTCTGTCCTGATGGAAAATAAGGTATGGTTCCACAGCCATGAGAGCTTGCAACTCTGAGACCCTTCTGGCAGAGGTCAATGCTAACAAAAGAACAGTCTTCCAGGATAGAAACTTAATATCTGAAGATGCAGCAGGCTCAAAAGGAGGCAAAGTAAGTTTTTCTAAAACATAATTAAGATCCCAGGCAGGGACAGGAGGGGTCCTTGGAGGCCGCAAATTTTTAGCCCCTCTCAAGAACTGCTTCACCAAAGGATGTGAAAAAACAGGAGGATCAGAACTGAAATGTGCAGAGATAGCAGAAGCATGAATCTTAACGGAAGAAAAGGAAAGTCCTTTAGATAAAAGTTCTGAAAGGTAAAGCAAAATAGAGGAGAGATCAGGAACCTGAGGATCAGAGCCTCGGTCCTGCATCCAAATAGAAAACCTCTTCCATTTAGAGGCATAGGATTTCCTAGTGCTAGGCCGTCTAGCTTCCAAAAGAACATCCAAAACTTGTTTGGGAAGACTAGAAGAAATCAAATTCCTTTGAAGAGCCAAGCTGCCAAGCAAAGGGTCTTGAGATTGGAATGTAGTAACTGACCCTGATGCTGGGACAGAAGCGAAGGGTTCAGTGGAAGAATCCAGGGAGGCCCCGAGAACAGGAGCTTTAAGGTTGGATACCCAAACTGTCGAGGCCAATTTGGAGCAATCAAGATGAGGAACTTGGGCTTGTCCTGCTTTATCTTCAGTAGTACCCGAGGCAGTAGAGGAAGAGGAGGGAAGGCATATGCTGAAAGGCTTCTCCAGCTGAAGGACAGGGCATCCACTCTCCATGCTGTTTTGTGGAAGGACCTGGTGCAAAAGCGAGGCAGCAGATGATTGAGATGGGATGCAAACAGATCTATCTGGGGACATCCCCAAACTGCAGTAATCCTGTTGAACAAGTTGGTGTCTAGCATCCATTCGTGAGGATCTGAAATGTTTCTGCTCAGGCTGTCTGCTAAGAGATTCTGTTTCCCTGGAATGAATTGAGCCTGGAGATGCAGATTCAAATTTAGAGCTGTGTCCCATAAACCCATAGCTAGTCTGCAAAGGGGGTATGAATGAGAACCCCCCCCCCCGCTTGTTGATGTACCACATGACCGTGGTGTTGTCTGTGCGAATTAGCAGAGGCCCTGGTTGTAAAAGGTTTTTGAAGGCTAAAAGGGCATTTTGAACTGCAAACATTTCCTTCAGATTGATGTGCCAGTGAAGATGGTCCTTTGTCCAGGTTCCCTGCTGGCAATTGTCTAGAAAGTGTGCTCCCCAAGCATAATCCGAGGCGTCCGTGGTTAGGATTTGAGTAGGTTGAGGAAGACGAAAAGGTTTTCCTTCGTTTAAAGTGCATGCCCTGGACCACCAGAGGAACTCCTTCTGGAGGCAGGGGATCAGAGGAATCAGAATATCCAGATCGTGGTAATGCTGTGACCATACACTTTTCAGATACCATTGAAGCTTTCTCATGTGAAGCCTTGCGTTTGGAATCAACAGAATGCAGGAAGCCATGTAGCCCAGAGCCTGCAGGAATTTCCTTGCAGTGAGCTGAGATAGAGTTGCCAAGGTGTTGAAAGTAGAAGCCAGCGGAGTTTGTTTTTCTGGAGTGAGGTAGGCCCTTTGTAAGGTTGTATTTAAGAGGGCTCCCAAGAATACCATTTGTTGAGAAGGGATCAAATGTGACTTTTATGTTCACTGAGAATCCCAGTAGTAGGAGAAGACGTTGAACAAAGTCCAGATGTTGAAGCAGAAGATCTTTGCTGTCTGCCTGAATAAGGCAGTCGTCCAAATAGGGGTAAATCTGGATCCCCTGAAGTCTGCAGTAAGCCACTACTGGTGCCAGGCACTTGGTGAAGACTCTGGGCAGTAGATAAACCAAAGGGCAGAACAGAGAATTGAAAGTGCCTCGAACCTGCCTTGAACCTGAGGAATTTCCTGCGTTCTTGTCTGATAGGGATATGCAAATAGGCTTCCTTTAAGTCCAATGTCACCATCCAGGCGTCCTGAGAGAGCATTGGAATTAGCTGTTGCAGAGTAAGCATCTTGAACTTTGGAATTTCCAAAAGGTGTTTAACACAGAAAGGTCCAGAATAGGTCTCCATGAGTTTTGTTTTCTGGGAACCAGAAACAGCCTTGAATAAAACCCTTTTCCCATTTCCGAGAGTGGAACAGGCTCTATGGCTCTCATGGCCAGAAGAGCATCCACTTGAGTTAAGGCCTCTGACCATTGAAGTTTTGGCAGATCTGGCCAACCATGAGTCCTTGGCAAAGTGTGAAAGTGGAACTTGTAACCTTTTAAAATCACGTCCAATACCCATCTGTCCTGGGTAATATGAGTCCAATTTCTGTAAAAAGAGACAGTTTTCCTCCGAGAGGCACGTCCAGGTAAAGGGGTCCTGAAGTCCAACCGACAGAGTCATTGAGTTTGCTTTCTTTGAGATTGGGATCTGTCTTCTCCCCTTCTAGGTGAAGAAGCAGTCCATTGTCTAGATCTGTAAGAGGTCTGGCCTTGACCACGACCTCTGGAGCGTCTATATCTTCCCCTTTGTGGCCTGTCAGGCGTGGGAAAGGACCAATTTTAGAGGGCCAATTCCTGGAAAATCTAGGAGGCTGAACTTGCAAGAAATCTTTTACAGTCTGCATGGACTTTGCCTTTTCTTCCATCTTTTAATAACTTCCTCAGCCTTAGAACCAAAAAGAACATCTTGTTGAACAGGGGCATCTAATAACTTAGCCTTAACCTGTTCAGGAAAACTTTGTTCACGAAGCCAGGCATGTCTCCTAATCACAGTACCAGAGGCAGCAGCCCTGCAAGAAGCATCCAAAGCATCAAAACCACAATGTAAGCTATGCTTGTTAACCTGTTCAGTAGCATGCAAAACATCCTGAAGTTCCTTATCCTCTGCACAAGCAGGAAGGGAAGCAAGCTTTTGCTTTAAAACAGACAAAATAAATTGCTGATATTTAAACATATGAAACTGGCAATTTAAAGCCCTTACAGACAGGGTAGCAGAAGTATATACCTTTTTTCCCCACCTGTCTAAAGCACGAGAATCCTTCTCAGAGGGAATAGGATTTTTAGAAGTAGCAACCTTAGCAGCCTTCGAGCCCTGAGAAATAGTTTCAGGATCTGCAGAAGGGTTTTAAATAAAATAAATGAGAGTCAGGAACCCTATAAAATCTATCAGGCTTAGAAGGAGCAGGAGGCATGGAATCAGGATTCAAATTAGCCTCAGAAAAGCATCATCTACAATGTCCAAGACAGGAGGGATAGCTAAAGGCCTATGCTGAGGAAGAAGAAGAAATTCTCTAAGCCTCTTTTTGGAAGCAGAATATTCCTGTCCTTCCCAATGAAAATGTTCCCTCATCTCATGCAAGGTTTCCCCAAAGAAAAATCCTCAGGCGGAGAGGCCGAGGGCAAAGAATCCCCAGCATCCGAATCCTCATAAGGGGAAAGGAATAGTCCTGATCAGAGGAAGAAACAGAAGATACAGAAGCCTGGTCAGAGGAATCCAGAGTAACATCCTGTCGAGGCCTGTTCTCAGGAGGGGGGTGAGAACCCCTAATCATTGTAAGCAAATCTTCAGCCATCCTCAATAATTGTTTTTGTGTCTTGGGAGTGGATTCAGAAGCAGCTTGAGCTGGAACTTTAGACTTAGTAGGAGTCTTTGTCTTTGCCTTTGCCTTTGAAATAGTGATGTGAGTAGGCCTGAAAACCCGGTCAGAAGCCGGTACGTGCACAGCGGTTCCGGACCCATCTGAAGGAGCGACGTCCGAAGGTCCTGCAGCAGTTAAAATAGTGGGCCTTGATGGCTCCCCATGGGAGTCCGTATCGGCCATTGGTTCAGAAGTGGCGGACGACAGGGACTGCAAAAGCGCCTCACTGACGACAGCCGAACCGGACGCTGGCTCCAGCTGCAACGAGTCCTGTTTGGACCTCGGATGCCTGTCTTTGTCTTTGCGCTTCTTTTGAACTCCGGTAGTGTCCGACGACATTCTATAATTGAAGCGTCTGCCAAAATAATTTAAAGCCCAATCGTACCTTCGCTTGATAGTACGAGAGTTGAACCTGGCACAGAACCGACAACAAGAAACGTCGTGGTCAGGGCCTAAGCAAGGTAGACAGTAAGAGTGGAAATCTTTATGAGGTATTTGTTTCCCACACGCTATACAATTATTAACTTTTTCTGACATCGGAGGAACAAGAAAAAGATTCCCCAACGGGGTACTTAGCTTTGAGAAGAGAAGTAACAACTTCGGACCGACAACAACCAAATACGCTGTTCGAAAATCGCCAACCAACGTTTTGCGAGCTGCTTTCCACCGCACGGCAAGAAAGACTGGAGAAGATGGCGTTGGCTGAGGGCTATGTACCAAGGCGCCCTGACGTCAGGATACTAGCTTATACAGCCGACGCCGGACCCAGACTTTGGGATTCTGGCCGACCTCGGGCTGCCTGCCGGCAGGAGCACCCTACAGTTATGACTGCAACAGTGAAACACGAAGAACATCTAGGAGGAGCCAGGATGCCCTGCAAGACTGCAGTGGCAAAGCCCACTCTAGTTTTGGAGTATAATGGTAGGTGATAGTGCTTGGAGAAAGTATGTACAGAAGTCCAAGTGGCTGCTTCCAAAATATCTTTGGTAGGAACCCCCCTGAGGAAAGCTGCAGAGGTAGCTGTGGCCCTTGTGGAGTGAGAGCTGATGCCTGTAGGTACAGTTTTACCATGAAAAGAGTAACAAAAGCGTATGCAGTGGGCTATCCATTTTGAGATTGTCTGTTTGGAAATGGGCTTCCCTTGAGCACCTGTAGCATAGGACACAAAGAGTTGCTCTGATTTTCTGAAAGGCTTTGTTCTGTCCAAATAATAATGGAGCTGTCTGTGAATGTCCAAGGAATGTAGTAGTCTCTCCCCTTTGTTTTGTGGATTAGGGTAAAAGGTAGGTAAGTGGATAGCCTGATTCAAGGCTACCCTGGATACTACCTTTGGCATAAATGAAGGATTGGTTCGTAAGGAAACTCTGTCCTGATGGAAAATGATGAAAGACTGCACAGCCATGAGGGCTTGTAGTTCCGAAACCGTGCGTGCTGAGGTGATAGCTAGAAGAAAGGCCGTTTCCCATGACAAATATTGCAGATCTGTTGAAGCAGCTGGCTCAAAAGGAGGCAGGGTTAGTTTTTCTAGAATGAAATTGAGGTCCCAAGCCGGTACTGGTTGCCTCCTTGGGGGTTTTATATTCTTAGCCCCTCTGAGGAACTGTCTTAAGAGAGGGGGAGAGAATAAAGGAGGATCAGTGTTGTACTCTGCAGAAATGGCTGAGGCATGGATTTTGATGGAGGAGAATGAAAGTCCACTGCTTAGCAGCTCGGCTAGGTACTGTAATATTTGAGGTAAATTCAGTATTCCAGGATTCTGACCCTTTTTCTGATTCCAGGCACAAAACCGTTTCCATTTTGCGGAGTAGGCTTTTCTAGTAGAAGGCCTTCTGGCCTCCAAAATGACATCCTGCACCTCCTTGGAGAGTAGGGTCTGCTGTGAATTTAAGGAATCCTCCATGCGGCTAGATTGAGTGTTTTCAGCTGACTGTGAAGAGTTTTGAAGTTGTGCTGAGTCAGTAGAAGAGGCATTAGAGGTAGGATCCATGGTGGGGAATGCGTCAGGTTCCTCAGGAGTGGGTACCAGTGTTGTCTTGGCCAGTCTGGAGCAATGAGAATCATCTTTGGTCTGTCTGCTCTGGCTTTTAATAGAACTTTGGGCAGCAGTGGAAGAGGTGGAAAGGCATAAACTGTCATTGTTGTCCAAATGAAAGAGAGTGCGTCCACTTTCCAGGCCTGTGGATGAAAGGTCCTTGAGCAGAATTTTGTCAATTGGTAATTTCTGTGGGTGGCAAAGAGATCTATGTCTGGCCGTCCCCATGCTTGAATTATCATTGTAAAAACTTGAGGATGCAACTTCCATTTGTGTGGATCTGTCATATTTCTGCTCAGGTTGTCTGCCAGCGTGTTTTCCTTGCCTGGCAGGAACTGTGCTTGAAGTTGGATTTGTAATTCCAGAGCCATGTTCCAAAGAGACATGGCTAGCCTGCATAGGGGGTATGAATGGGTTCCTCCCTGTTTGTTTATGTACCACATCACTGTGGTGTTGTCTGTCTTTATCAATAGCTGGCCTGGATGCAGTAGTTCTTTGAAAGCCATAATAGCATTTATTACTGCTAGCATTTCCTTTTGATTGATGTGTAGGTGCTTTTCTTTTTGTGACCATTTGCCCTGAATGCACCGATCTGTCATGTGCGCCCCCCAGGCGTAGTCCGAGGCATCTGTTGTGATGACTTGATTTGCTTGAGGCTTACAGAATGGGAGACCTATGTTTCTTTGGCATACTTGAGCCCACCACAGAAATTCCTTTTGAAGACATGGAATCAGTGGTATGATTGTTTCCAAACTGTGGCTGTGTTGAGACCATATGTTTTTTAGGTACCACTGAAGTTTCCTCATATGCAGCTTTGCAGATGGGATTAGCAGGATGCAAGATGCCATGAATCCCAGAGCCTGCAGGATTTTCCTTGCAGTCAGTCTGGTGAAGGTTGCCAGTTTTCTGAAGTATTGAGTTAATTGCCCTTGTTTCTCTGGCGTGAGGTAGGCCATCTGGGTGTTTGTATCCAAGCTGGCACCCAGGAAAATTATTGTTTGAGAGGGTATTAGTCTTGACTTCTTTTTGTTGACTGTGTATCCCAGAGATTTCAACAACATTATTACAAACGCCAGGTGTTTCAGAAGAGTGTGTTTGCTGTCTGCTTGGATCAGGCAGTCATCCAAATATGGGTATATTTGTATCCCTTGAAGTCTGCAGAAGGCAATTACTGATGCCAGGCATTTCGTGAACACTCTGGGTGCAGTAGATAAGCCAAAGGGCAATGCAGAGAATTGATAATTGGATGAACCTGCAAGAAATCTGAGGTATCTTCTGCAATCTTGTCTGATTGGGACATGCAGGTATGCCTCCTTGAGGTCCAATGTTACCAGCCAAGACTCCTTGCCCAGCATGGGAAGAAGCTGCTGTAATGTGAGCATCTTGAACTTTGGTACGAGTAAATATGCGTTTAGGATGGATAGGTCCAAAATAGGTCTCCAATCTTTGCCCTTCCTTGGTACCAGGAATAGTCTGGAATAAAAACCTTGACCCTGTTCTTGTGCAGGTACCTTTTGAATAGCTTTCATGTCCATGAGATCTGAAATTTGTTTTTGTGCCTCTGCCCTTTGATTGTGTGGCAGGATTGGCATGCCTCTCATTTTTGGAAGGGTGTGAAAGTAGAATCTGTAGCCTCTGTCTATAATGTCCAGGATCCATTTTTCTTTTGTGACAATATGCCAATTTTTCGAAAATAATGCCAGTTTTCCGCCTAAAGGTGCTGCCATTTGAGCCTTGCTTGGCATGCAAAGGGGAAAGTCATTGGGTCTGCTTTCTGAATGGCTGTGAACTATCCTCACCCCCTCTAGGTGTAGGTGTTTGCCATTGTCTGCCTCTAAATGATCCTTGAGATTGCCCTCTACCCCTCGGGCGCCTGTATCTACCTCTTTGAGGTCTGTCCGTGGCTGGAAAGGACCAATTTTTTGAAGGCCAATTTCTACTGAAGCGTGGGGGTTGTACCTGTAGGATGTGAATCAGGAACCCGGTAATACCTGTCAGGCTTGACTGGAGCTGGAGGTAAAGAATCTGGGTTAAGGCTGGCCTCTGAATACACATCATCTAGTATGTCTAAGACAGGAGGTATAGCCAGAGGCCTGTGCTGAAGAAGCAAGAGGAAAGCCCTGAGCCTTTTCTTGGAGTCTGAGTACTCTTGGCCTTCCCAGTGGAAGTGTTCCCTCAAGGTATGCAAGGTTTCCCCAAAAGAGTAATCCTCAGGGGGGGGGAGACAGAGGGAATGGACTCCTCTGCATCAGAATCTTCGAAAGGGGAGTAAGAATGTTCCTGGTCCTCAGAATGCTCTGAAGTAATGGAGGCCTGGTCCGAGGAAGGGTATTCTTCCTCCACTCTGGGCCTTTTGTCCGAGGGGGGTTGAGAACCCCTGATAAGAGTAATCAAATCCTCAGCCATTTTGAGCATCTGCTTTTTAGGCATGGGGCCTTGAGAGGGACCCTGTGGAGCTTGTCTTTTAGAATGCATGGCTGCTTTAGATTTAGTGTAAGCCTTAATGGAAAAAGAAGAAGAAGGCCTGAAGACACCTTGAGAGGTGGCAGGCCTGTCTGAACTCTGAGTTTCCCCGCCAAGAGTGGCTTCGGTATCTGTAGTCGGGGTGTGGGCCGAAGAGCCTGCGACCTCGGGCACAGAAGACACCGCTAATGAAGTGTCATCGGTAGTCAGGGGCTGCGTAGGCGCCTCGCTGAGAACCGGAGCACCTGTAGTCGGCTTTAGCAGGGTGTCGGTAGAAGTCGCGGACCTCGTATGTCGGTCCTTATCTTTGCGTCGTTTACTCAAAACAGGAGTCGGAGTATCCGACGACATGTTGTAATTAAACTTTTTGCCAAAATAGTGTTGGGCGAACTCCGCCTGACGCTTAATAGTGCGTCTGTTGAATGTAGCACAAAAACGACAGGCCGAGACATCGTGGTCTGGGCCTAAGCAAGGAATACAGAGGGAATGGAAATCCTTATGCGGTATTTGCTTCCCACATGAAATGCAATTATTAACTTTGTCTGACATCGGTCTGAGGCAAGAAAAGTTTCCCCAACGGGGTACTTAGCTTTCAAGAAGTCTTCGGTTGAAAAATATTCGTAATCTCAGGAGCTGGCCGACCGGCACTTGCGAACTAATTCTGCTTCGGGCACCGCACGGCAAGAAAGACTGAAGAAAATGGCGTCGGCTGGTTCTTTTATACCCCTGTCGCACTGACGTCAGGGAAGAAGCGACGATATCCGACGCCGGACCTAGACTTTGGAATTCGGCCGACCGAGGACCCGCCTGATGGCAGGAAAACCCATCTGTTATGACTGCAGCTGTATGCACGATGAGCATAGGGGGAAATGCATAAAGAAGTCCCAGGGGGGCAATCGTGTACAAGTGCGTCCTTTGGTAACTCCCCCGAAGGGGGGACTAGAGCAAAGTAGCTGCTGCATTTGCCATTCATGGGTGTTGCGAAGAGATCGCAGCAAGGCTGGCCCCATTTCTGGAAAATGATCTCTGCTATCTCTTGTTTTAGGGGCCACTCATGAGGCATGAGTATTTCCCTGCTGAGTTTGTCTGCTATCACTTTGGACTTCCCCAGAATGTGCGTTGCTACTAGAAAGCGTTGGAAAGATGTAGACCATTGCCATACTCTGAACGCCTCTTGGCAAAGGGGATAGGATTTGGTTCCTCCTTGCTTGTTTGTGTGTCAGACTACTGACTGAATTGCATTTGTTGCTAATGAAAGAGAGTCCTGAAGTGCTTGCAACGCCAAGAGCACTGCTCTCATCTCTAGGATACGGATGTACAAATGGGCCTCGTGCTCCTACCATATGCCTTGGACTGTCCTCCCCAGATGATGCTCACCTACCATATCTGGGAGGTGTCCGTGGTCGCTGTCACCACAGGCTGTTGTAGGGTAAAGGGGCGACCTAATGTCACTTGACTGGAAAGGAGCCACCATCGTAGATCCTTCCTGCATGGCTCTGTGATTCTGATCTGGTGAGAAATGGGAAGTTTTTGAAATGTTAAACAGAACACGAAGATAGAGCAAAATCTCATCAAAAACACACAATAGTCTCAGAAACGCTAGACTTTTAATGAAGCTTTCGGGCTCTCAACCCTTCATCAGCATACATAATTCTCATTTCTTCACATTTAAATAGAGGAAACAATTAAAATCACATGACCAAACCAACCAATAAAAAATATATAAAAAATCTCATATACTTGGTTACAAAAAATAAATAGTATGACAATTTTAAAACATGATAATTTACATGAAAACCTGATTATCATTTCATCATAGAACTATAATAATACTAACCTAACCTATTATAAACTATTCATTTGTCGCTTTACTAATACAGGTTTTATGCTGGTAGCATTATTTAATCCAGGGGTAGTGTCTGCTTGCAACCTAATTATCCACTCTAACACCCTTAGTTCTAATAGGTTGTTAACATCACCCCCCCTCGTACCCACTTGTATTGTATCAATACATCTAAATTTAAAACTATGTGTGTTGAATTCCTGTATATGCTTATATAAAGCATTGGTTTGTATCTGCCTATTTATCTCTGATCTATGCCCTATAATGCGATCTTTAAGCCTTCATATAGTAAGTTCTTGAAATGACCATTGAGAAAAAAGGAGCCACTGCAGAATTCTCATGGGCTTCCAGGCTAGGGGAACTAGGGTTATCGTTGCTGCCATGGTTCTTAAAACTTTTAAGATTGTTTTCACTTTCACCTTGGTTCTTGGCATAAGGTTGGAAATCTGTTATTTGAGTAGAGAGACTTTCTCCGCAGGTAACTTTGCCATCATGGAGATGGTGTAGAGATCTGCTCCTACAAATATAATATGCCAACATGGCAACAAGGCAGATTTTTTTGAATTTATTGTTATCCCCAAGTGAGAACAAAGTTGTAATGTGGCTTCCCTTGCCTGTTGTAGTAGATGCCTGGTGGTGGCAGTCAGGACCCAGTCGTCTAGGTGTGGAAACACTTGGAATCCCAGTCATCTCAAGTGAGCCGTGACTACTGCCATGCATTTGGTGAACACACTGGCGGCTGTAGTGAGACCAAAGGGCAGAGCTCGGAATTAGTAATAACTGGCTCCAGGCAGGAAGCGCAAATGACTTCTTGATGGCCTGTCCATTTTTATATGGTAGTACACATCCTGGAGGTCTATCGAACACATACAATTGTCTTTCCCTAAAAAGGTAAGAATGGACTGCAGTGTCACCATTCAGAACTTTGACTACTTTACAGATTCATTTACTTTGCTGAGATCAAAGATGGGCCTCCAGTCCCCTGTTCTCTTTGGCACTAAAAAGAATCTTGAGTAAGTTCTGAATCCTACTTGGTCTGCGGGGACTCTTTGGATGACTCTTTTGTCCAGTAACTTTTGAATCTGTACAACTTGCCTGTTCCCTTTGACTGGGAGGAACATCTGGGATTTTTCTGACATGTGGAATGGGAAGGCAAAAGGGAATGGTATAACCTCTGGATATTATACTTTGTACCCACTTGTCTTTTGTGATCTCTCGCCAGGCTTCCGGGTACAAAGATAAACACCGCCCCCCCGACTGCCTTCAGAGGAGTGCAGGCGGGCCTCCTTTCAGGAGCGCTGGAAGGGTTGGCCGCAAAAGGAATCACGGTCACCATGATTTTGTGGACCCCTCCCCCTCTGCCGTGTGGATGATGTCTACCATTACTACTTCCCCCTCTGCCTCTGGGGAAGGATTTACCTTGTGCGTTTTGAAAATCTCCCTGGGATTTCTTGAACCACAATTTGCCATCCTTCTGACCCTTAGGATAGGGTCTGGGAGGTATGAAAAAACGTATTCCAATGGCAGAGAGAGTTTTCCCTTCCTGCTTGCATATGGTGAAAGTGTCTGACTTTTGGTCGACAGAGTGAGGAATCATTGAAAGGGGTGTTGACAAAGGTAGACTTGAAAGGTTCCGCAAAATTACACAAGCGCATCCAGGAGTATCTCCTTATGGAAACTCCTGAACCCGCTGAACTACTCGCTCCATCCCCTGCATAAGAAATCAGTCTCATGGAGGAGTCCACTACGGAATTTAAAGTGGACAGCCGAGATGATACCTTATCTGAGACCCCTGCAGCTAATGTACCTTGAAGAGTATCTCCTAACTTTTTCAGGAGATCTCTTTGAAGTCTACTGAAGTGCGTTGGGTAGTTCAGCAACCTAAGTGCAAATGTCGCTGATGAAAAAAATATGCTTCCCATATCTGTTCATCGTTCGAGAGTCCTTGTTTGGTGGATGGACAGATGAGGACGTTTCGGAAAGTTCCTTCTTAGTGGCTGCTGCCACCACAATAGCATCTACAGGGATGCCTTTTGTAAGAAATTCTTTGTCTGCTGGGGTTGTAATAAATGTATTTGGCCTCCGAGGGACCAGTTCCATTGCATCTGGAGACTCCCACGTCTTTTGACTAACTAGATCCATGAGTCCATCAAAAGGCGGAGACACCCAGGTGGCTGAAGGTTGAGATCTAAAGGCCTTCAGGTACACCGACTCCTCATCAGAAGGGTTGATGGGTTTCCAGCTGCCTCTCTGTTTCAGGATTTCTAGGATATCTGCAAAAGAGATATCCTCAGAAGGTGACCGTGGGGACCCTCCTGACTCCTCGAGTTCAGTGTCTGAAGTGACTGACTCACAGGTGAGTCCAGGTGCTTCTTCTTACAAAGTCTCTTCTGGGGAGCTTCAGAAGGGTATTCTGGAGAGGTCTCGGGAGACTGTTGTTCGCCCAATGGGGCACCCTGAGGCCTGGAATCTTTGCTGTCCTGTGGTTGGGGTGGTGCCGAGACAGAAGCCGGTGCTTTAGGGGGAAGAATGTCAGTACCTTTGTGTAGAGCTGTAAGGGCGGACAGCACACCCCTCATCAGTTCAAAAGCTGTTCCCTCCAGCTCTGAGGACACCTCTGGTTCCAAAGAAGCAGAGGGAATCCCCGGCGCCAAGGGGGCCTGTTCCGTACCCGATGTAGGAGCCGATCTCACCCGCACCAAAGCCCAGAGAGGCAAGCTAGGAACCGAAGAGTCTCAGATACATGCATCCCCTCTGGACCCGAATGGAGGGCTTCAGCTCCTAGACATCCCAGATGGTACCGACGATGTTGGAGCAGACAACGGTCCTGAAATCCCCAGAGTGGGTCTCTGTACCAAAGATTCTACTACAATGTGTACCAGTCATTCTGGCTCTGATGTTCCGGCTTGGCTCGGAAGAGGAACAGACATGGACGAAAATATCTTTACTGGCTATGGAACCGACTGGGTTAGACCCGAGAAAAGTTCTGCCAGCGCCAGCAACCTCAGCAGTCTGTGCACCACCCTATCCACATTGACATTTGACAGGCACCTGGAGGACCTAGAGGAAAGGGTAGGTGAGTGAGATCTCTGTAAAATGGGAAACCTCAGAGTAGGGGAGACCGGTAACAATTCCAGAGACCGGGTCCAAACCTGAGACTCTCTCAGCTCCGAAATCTGTGGCATCAAGGAACTTGGTTTGTCTGATCCAGAAGGTTTTGGATCTGACTGTGTAGTTTTTGCTGTCTTCTCTGACGGTTCCAAATGGCAAGAAGACGACGAAGAAGATCTCTTGGTAGGTTTGTCAATTTTAGATGGAGACTTAGTTTTACTGGAGGTGCTCTGACTTTCTAAACTTTCAGAGAAAGGGGACTGCAGAAGTTCTCTTAAAATAAGTTTGTTTTTCCTTACTAGTAAAACCCTAGAGCTAAAGGAATGTCAGAAGGTACATATTTCTTGTAAATGGATAGCTCCAAGATAATACACACAGATACTATGACCATCTGTCAAGCACATTTTCTGCGAGCACTTTTGACATTTTTTAAAACCAGATTGCTTTGTTTCCATTTGGTCTTCAGACACCATGGCACAAGCTACAATTATTTTTTATACAAATTCAAACCACACTCTGAAAAAGATTATATAAGAAGATATATATATATATATATATATATATATATATATATATATACATATATATATATATATATATATATATATACATATACATATATATATATATATATATATATATATATATATATATATATATATATATATATATATATATATATATATATATGGATCTAGGGCACATGCTCGATGAGCATATGTCTGAATCACAAAACATCGAACACACATACACGAAAGCGCTTAGCATCAAAAAGCGCTTCCGTGTAGTGTAGTTAAAAAAAAAAAAAAATCTATGTTTCTGCACGGGGGCTTCGCCCCCCCCCTGCACCCCCCTACTTTATTATTCTCACTCCAAGATCGCACTACAGTGGGGAAAAGGGAATTTCCCCTTACCTGCACTGTAGTCCGATCTACTAAACAGGCACACATATACGGAAACGCTTGTCGATGTTAAGCGCTTTTGTGTATGTGCGTTCGATGTTTTGTGATTCGGACATATTCTAGTCGAGCATGTGTCCGGATCCCATACATACATACATATATATATATATATATATATATATATATATATATATATATATATAAAACTAAAACTACACACCATATTGACATATTTAAAGTTATTGTAAAGTCTGCAAAAGAAACAAACAACTAGTCTAGAAAGGGAAGAAGTTGGTTATACCCTCTAACTTAAATGGGGGCTTGGCCCTCTAACTTAAATGGGCACAAGCTTAACTAACTACCTGAAGAGAATACAACCACAACATTACAAACACAGAGCTTGGAAGCACTTCTAACTTAAACAGTGCTCCAACAAGAAAGTACAACAAAAAAAGGTAAAAGAAACGGGTTTAGCAATTTAAACAGGATAGGAGAAAAAAATGGCTAGACGAGAGAAGCCATGGCCAACCACAAAGCCAAAAACGGCAAAATATTTTATTTATATATATATATATATATATATATATATATATATATATATATACACTAACATCAAAAGTGAAAAAAAAAAACACTATATTATAAGAAATATAACTAACTAATATTAACACTAATTACAAGTAACTATAAGAAAATATAAAGGTTTTTATGAAAATATCCAACACTTAGCCACGGCCAAGATGAAGAACCTCCGATCTGTTTACGTGCCAAATGAGATCTGGGGGATTACACCACTGCATGATGGGATAGGTGTTCAGCCACGAACCAAGTGAAAGACTTTGAGCTTTAGTATTCGGCCAAGTCGGAGCCGAAGAACAGCTTCGAACCCAAACAGTAAGAATGAAGACGAGATAGGATAACATAAAATCTGTGAATTTCCAAAAAAGAGAAACTTACCCCCTTTTTGATTCCTTGAAAATGTCTGCTGGGGCTGGTTGTGGGGGGGGAGGTGTTTTAAAGAAATCTACTTCAATGGCAGACAGTCTTCCCATCTTCTTCACTCCTCATCCGAATGTCTTTGACCTTGGGCCCATCAAAACGGGGATTGATGAAGAACACCTTGAATCAGCCCGCAAAGTTACACAAATACATCCAATGGTGGTGGTGCCACATAGCCATTCTGGAGCCTGCCACTTGAGATGCCCCACTGGCCATGTTCAAGACAAGTCTCATCAAAATGCTGGTTATGGAAACTAGGACAGGCGACCAAGTCTCCAGCTGCTTCTGAGTATCCAGAGATTGCTGTGCCTTGAGGGTACCTGACACTTCAGACACTAGGTCCCATTGAAACCGTGTCACATGGGATAAGTAATTAAGTGCTCTCAATGCAAAAGTGGTTGAGGTATACGAATGCTTCCCCACTCGATCAAGGGCTAGAGACTCCCAGATCACAAGGGTAAATGAAGAAGCTCTTGTCACGAGGGTGAATGAAGAAGCTCTTGTCAGAAATGTCTTTCCTGATGGCCACTAGCACCACAATCGCACTGATGGCCAGACTCTTTCTCCAATGAGGCCTGTCTGTGGTTGGCAAGAATCTTATCTGGCTTTCTATGGAAGGGATCCACTGTGTCAGGCTCCTTCCACACCCTCCAGGATAACAGATCTATAAGGGCATCTGAAGAGGGAACTAACAAAGGCATGGATGGGCTTATACCAAAGGCCTCCGGAAATACTGACACCTCCAGAGAGGGGACTTTGATGGTCCAGCCTCTACAATACTGAAGTTTCTCCAATAAATCAGTGAAAGAGGGCATCATTTCTCAGAGACCTAGGAGAACCCTCTCCTTCCTTGAGGTCAGTTTACTAAGTCAGAGATTCCTCCAGGAAATCCAAGTATTTCCTCTTACACTTTCTCTTTCTGGAAACCTTACATTCTGACAAAGCTGGTGGGGAAGGGGAAGAGTCAGGAAGACCTGCTACGGAGGCAAACTGGAGGGAAGCTAACAAAGGCTGTCTTGGAGCAGACTGCTGACTGGCTGCAAGTACTGATAAAAAATGGGAGGTTGTGCTGGCAGCAGAAATCCGATCTTTCTCTCTGGAGGTGAACATCCCCTCTACAACACTGAAGGCTGAGGTGGAGGTGGGCCCATTGGTCACAGGGTCCTGGAACCAGAGGGTACCAATGACAGCCCCAAACCCAAAGCAGCTGCACCCAGACCAGAAGTTAAGATCAGTGCCTAGCTGTCCAAAGCTGAAGCATCAACTGGAAGTGATGATCTCAAAGCAGGAACCATCAACCCTGACCTAGAAATTCCAGCTTCAATGCCATGGCTTCAAGCTCCTGACAGTTCTGAACAAGTTGGGGTCAAGGTTACCAAGGAAAAGGATGTTGCCAAAGATGGCCAAGCCGTCGGATCTGACCCAGAGGGTGGAAATTCAGTCAGCCTGAAGACATTGAATCCGAGTGGGATGAGGGAAGAAAGCAGAAGAATGGAACTGAAGGTTCCAGTGCTGGAACCAGACCTGAGGAATAAGGCCTAATTGCATCTACACCTGCAAAAAAGGACTTCATCAGCTGCTCCATATTAGAAGCTTTGATGTTGCCCACAGACTTTGATGACTGGATGGAAGAAGCCACCAAACAGGTATTAGAAGGTATATGAAAGTAATATCCCGACTGCCTGATATCAGCCAGAGAGGCCCTGAACCAGGGCAAAGATGGTAGAGTCCAACTACCAAAGTAGAGTGCTTGGAGAAAAAGGGGAAGCTGCCTACCTGAAGGCGCCCATTTAACTAAAAGTGGGCTTAGGATGATTGGAGTTGGAGAAGCGATTTTGTTAGATTTGATGGGCAAAGGCGATCGGCTCCAAGCTGGAGATCGGCTTTGAGATGTTGGGGCTGATGTCAAAGCTGGGGCAGCTGAAAGTGGGGGGACCTTAGGATCAGCAAGTCTGCGGTAGCAGGTCCAGTGGTAGAAGCCGAAGAAGACCTCTTACGCTTCCTTTTGGCATCTCTGGAGTCTCCTTGTCAAGGTTTCATGGACCCAGTCTTGGGAGCCAGAGGAAAAGCCACCCCAGAGACAGAAGTAAAAGAGCCCGAGGGTAGATGCCCTTTCAACACTAACTTGTCTCAACACTCATTGATAGCCCTAATGCCAAAACTCTCACAAATGGAGCATCCAGAATTTGGATGCTCTAGACACAAACAATAAACACATTTTAAGTATGCGCCCTGGGAGGGCAATCTGTGCCTGCAGGAAATGCATTTTTTAAAACCCTTATCTATCTTACTAAAACTACCTAACCACAGAAAACAATAACTATAAAGAATACTTGATTTGAAAGGATATTTTAGAGTTACACAGTTAAAGATCATATACATAACACAAGCAGAAGGTTATAATTCAGTGTGGAAAGGGCTGATGAAGCAGGAGTTGAGTTCAAGAAATAGAGGAGAGTGGGGTTTTGGATGCGGATCTTTAAGGAGAATAACAGCCATACATAATATTGTATTCATAAAGTTGCAGAATGTACTCTAAGAAGTATCAAAACAGAAATGCAGAAAGGAGATTTTGCCAATAGGGATGATTGCAAGCAGAGGTACAAAAACAGGCAAGAAGGGGTTGGAATCAACTGAAAAAAAAAAACTGGCAAAGGAGCCATGATTTTGGGAGCAAACATCTAAAGAGGGGAAAGGTAACAGAGTGACATGAAGTCAAGAAGTTGTTTGGACTTCAGATTAGAGACTGCCTTTCCTACCAGGTACTGATATCAGAGTATAGGCAAAGAGAAAGGGATAGGGTAGCCCTAAGTGAAAGCCCTGTTCTGGCAGAGTTTTCTGTTAAATCTAGAACAGCAACTGCTGTTAAAAACAGATGGGTAGTAGGCATACAAAATATTGCACAATAACTATAAGAATTAGAGGAAGTTAGAAAACACTGGGAGGAAAGAATGGAAAAAAAATACAAGGAACCAATAGGAGGACATATGCAAAGCTCCTAAGTATGCAACAAAGTCCAGCAATTAAAGGATTTTAACTTGGAAGCGTTTGCATCAGTGTTTTTATAAACTAAGCAGACTTCCTCGGGCAGATAGCAAATGTTGGAGGTATGATAGGGAAGAAAGTGGTAACTAGGAACATGTTTCTTTTAAGAGTGTAGTAAGTGGCAGATTTTAAACATTTCCTAGAAAAATACTCTGCCCGAAATACTGGGGGAACGAATGGCCATAATTAAGGAAAGGATTCTTTAGAGCTGGGAAATGGGATCTGAACTGCCTAGACATAGTAAAGCATAAGTTCATAGGTAAGCATTAGGACAGCTGCCCATGTGGGTCATTTTAAGCCTAATCAATTTCCTTTTTGTGCTTGAAATAACTTATCCCATTTGGTTATAGACTGGCTTTACCCATCCCATGGTCAACAATTACATATCATACCAATTAGGGATCATACCATAGAAAATTTGATGGGATCCATGCATGGGATAAAGCATTTAGGAGCTGCATCTGTCCATTAGTAGCACAAGGGGCAGTCCTGCAGTAAATTTTCTGTTTCCCATCTATAGGTCAAAGTTGCATTTGAAAATAAACAGGGAAGAACTTTGCTTTACGCAGATGGGAAGCCTGTTCCACAGCAGCTGTATCCATGTGAAATATACCTGCCCCTCCAAACCATTCTGTTGATGCTGCAGAAGACGTTAAGCTCCCTAGACTGAGCAATGTTAAGCTTAATTCTACTGGCTGGCAAAAAAGCAATTACTAGAAAACAGAAACTGAAATCTAAGCCATCTGCATTTGAAATATTGAATACTGTGAGAGAGAAAAAAATAGTTGGATCCTTAGAAAAGGGAAGAAGCACATTACATAGAAATGAATATGGACAATATTAAAGAGGAATTAGATTTAAGGGATGGCAAGTACCAAGCAATTTTTGTAATGTTGGACTGAATGTCAGTTGTTATAAAGAGAAACGCATATATAATGCATGTTGTTGTTGTGTCTTTCAGCTTAGGGGTCGCCACAGCGGAACTCCGGTCCGCTAATGTTTGGTAGTGGATTTTTACGTGACGAGTTACCAGCCCTGACGCACAACCTTCAACGAAGGCACGCCCATTCACGCATGCCTCCACACAGAAGACGCTCTAGCTGAGAATCGAACGCGACAACGTCTTGCTGTGAGGCGACAACACTACCGCAGCACCACTACCGCGGGTTGTCAAACGCATATATAATGCATAATATATATAAATGAAAAATATTAATGTGATTTGTTTAATTTTATACTTTATTTATATACATCTACCTATTTTTATTAAAGCTGGTCGAATAGTGTCAATACTGACATGAATAATGTTGACAGCAAATGATTAACATTATGCATGTTGACGCTCTTTTACTCATGCACCACGGATGAATTTTGGTAAATGCAAAAAACTGAGAAACTAAAAATGAAATAAAGCAACGTCTTGCTGTGAGGCGACAACACTACCGCAGCACCACTACCGCGGGTTGCCAAACGCATATATAATGCATAATATATATAAATGAAAAATATTAATGTGATTTGTTTCATTTTATATTTTATTTATATACATCTATTTTTATTAAAGCTTGTCGAATAGCGTCAATACTGACATGAATAATGTTGACAGCAAATGATTAACATTATGCATGTTGACACGCTTCTACTCATGCACCACGGATGAATTTTGGTAAATGCAAAAACTGAGAAACAAAAAATGAAATAAAGCATCTTTTTTGCAGGGGTGAAAGGCCCTGCACAAACCACCGCTTACTAATTATATATACTATCTAAGAGATCGCATGATTCGTGGGGAAAGGGTAAATTTGCCAACTCTGAGAATCCTCCGATCCATACTTTTCAACTTCTTACAGCAAGAATCCTACACAAAGCCATAAATAATGGGAGGACAACATCAGAAAGACAGGCACAATATTGCTCTTACAAATGAAAAGAAGAGACCAAAAAATAAAAGGCAAAAATCTGGACATACTGAGAAAATCTAGACACTTCAGAGGTAAGGTCTGATCCACTACTTTTGTCAATAGATGTTGACCAAAGTACCATTCAACAAAGTAGCACAACCCACATGTACATATATAAATACATTTATATAGGTAATTACTGGGCTATCTACCCTTGTGGGACATTTTAAACCTACCTAATTTCCCTTTCAAAGGTGATATCAAACACCTTAACCATTATATTGACCCAAGAAATATGCACACATACATATTAATATATGTGTGCATGTATCATAAGTGGCAACAAAGATGCTTTAAATAAGAGGAGACCAGTGACTTCGAAAATGGATGTACACTGATCAGTAGGTTGATTAGGACTTTCCCTGAGTGAAATTCAGAAATTATTAAAAAGATAGCAAAAGTTATCAATTTGGGTAAAATTTAGTTACTTTCTACACTGCTTGAATGCCAGCAAAGAAGAAACCTGCAGGAAGCAAGAGAAAAATCAAACAGAAAAGTAAAATAAAAAGTAATGTCCATATTGCAGCTGTTCAGCAAAAGAAAGCAGATTTAGTACATTAGATGGTTTTCAGCAGTTTAGAGAAAAACTAAATCAAATGTACTCAGGCCTGAGATACTGGAGGAATATGTAAAATCAAATGGCAAAAGGCTGGAAACAACAGAAGCACAGCTTTAAGCAGTTATTCAAACGAGCTGCTAAAACTGCAGAAATCAGAGGATGGAACGAAGGAAAGCCTGGTTGAGCATGAGGATTCTCAAGAAGAAATATTTAAAAAAAAAAAAAAACAGAGTTAGAAGAGAGCACACAGAAAACAAATTCTGCTAAAGAGAAGAAACTGGAAAGAATGGAGTGCATTTAATTTATCTTAGCATATTTAAGCAGCCCGACTGGTGTTCAACTGCAGGATGTGCATGTATGCTCCAAAAATATCCATGAAAAAAAGCAGACCTAGATTTGAAAAATGAAATCATTTTGATAGACAGAACTACTCTTGACAACACAGTGGCAGAAGGAAAAGTATTAAAAATTGGGACACCAGAATGTTTTTGGAAAATTACTACTTACTGTACACTGAGCAGAAGAGAATTTAACCAAAAAATTGGGGCATATGGAAAGGGAGGAGTGAGGTTTAATTTGCTATATCCAGCAGGCTTCAGAATATATTTCTTGGAAGATCAAAGACATTTGTGGATCCAAAATAGGCTAAGTAGGAAAAAAAAAAAAAGTTCAGCCAACAAAGAGTGAGACAGCAAATTGAAGGGGTCTCTACATCTCATAATTCTCATAATGACAAAGCCAATAGCAAGACTTTGACAATGAAACTAATCTCACTGGATATTCACATCCTGACTCCACCTCCTGCCCTGAAAACCAGTGAAAAACTTCTCTAAAGCAAATTTCACACTCCTCAAAACAGAGGTGGAATCCTTCAAAGCCCCCGGGCCTGTGGAAAATACGGCCCAGACCGCAGAATCCTTTATAAACGCATTCTATGAACACCTTCAGGAATGCATGGATCATGCAATCCCAAATAAAACCAAGACCCAATCCTCCAAAGGCAGACGTCCTGTCTGGTGGACCCCAGCCATAAACAAACTAGACAATAGAAGGAGGAAGCTACTACATGATAGAGCAAAATCCCAAAAAGGGAAGGCATCTCTGATCAGTATTAGCAAAAAACTACGGGCACTCATAAAATCGTCTAAGGCCAGCTTTGAGAGAAAAATTGCACAGGACACTAAGGATAATCGCAAGGCTTTCTTTAGTTATGTTAGGAACCTGGGTGGGAATTCCCAGATATGCTCAGAATTAGTCCAAAATGACAAAAAATACACTGAACCCACAGACATTGCCAACATCCTAGCTGACTGGTTCAGCGCAAGCTTCTCCCCCCCTCCCTACCAAAAGGGCAAATATCTATCCCAGCAGGGTGCTGCCCCCCCGACATCTCAGATGTTCAAGTAAGAGCTGCCCTCTCCAAAGCAAAAAAACACAGCATCAATGGGACCAGACGGTGTCCCGGGCTGCGTCCTACATGAACTCCAAGAAGAGCTAAACCCAAACATAAAACTACTGTTCAATCTCAGCCTTACTACAGGATATGTACCCAAAGAGTGGCGTACAGCAACAGTGGTCCCTCTCCACAAAGGTGGTGCCCCAACGGATCCTGGAAACTATCGCCCCATAAGCCTGACTAGCTTGGTCTGCAAAGCTATGGAAAGGATCATCATGGACCTCATAAATAAAGATATTGGGGACCTACAGACACTGGATCCTACCCAGCTCGGCTTTGTTAAGGGCAGATCCTGCCTCTTAAACCTGGTTGATTTCTTTGAAACAGTCACCAAGGCCATTGACGAGGGGAAGGTGGTCCACACAGCCTACCTGGATATCGCAAAAGCCTTCGATACAACACCCCACTCTGGCATTATAGATAAGCACACCGGCTTAAATATAAACCCCTATGTCACTAGATGGCTTGCAAACTGGCACAAGGACAGAACCCACATGGTTAGAATTGCTGGAGCCATGTCAGACTCCAAACCAGTTACAAGTGGCATCCCACAAGGCTCAGTTCTGGGACCTCTCTTGTTCGGTATATATTTCGCGGAGGTACCGGCCAACACGGAAGGACTGTGGCTGACCAATTTCACAGATGACTGCAAACTGGGCACCATAATAGACTCTCCAGCCGACACAAGCATCCTCATAGAAACAGACAACTGGTGCCAGAGCCATGGCCTCAAGCTAAACGCCAAAAAGTGTATAGTCATCCCCTTTGGCAAAAACAAAGTGCCCGCAAATTACCACATAGGTGGTAATCCATTAAGTACAGAAGAAGTAATTAGGGACCCAAGTTGATAGCAATCTCTCATTTGACAACCATGTGGCCAAAGTGATTAGAAAAAATTTTATATAGCCCACCTAATCATGAAGGGATTCACATCTAGATCAGGGGAGGTCATCGTGCCTCTTTACTCATCCCTCATCAGGCCCATAATTGAGTACAATGCCCCTTTTGGGATGTACCTTACCAGACACCTGCAGCAACTGGAAAGAGGATCAAAGGGCTCAAACAGATGCCATATGCTGCCCGGTTAAAGAAACTCCAGCTCTCCTCAGTGGCATACCGCCTGCTCAGAGGCGATCTGTGCCTGACGTATAAAGCCATGTCCACCCCGGAATTAATGGACATGCTGCACCTCAGAAAATCCAAATCCCATCGAGCTACGCGCTCGAGAGAGTTGAACCTCATAACTAAAATAAATAGGACATGCTGGAGGGACAGATTCATAACCCAGAGGCTCCCTTCACTCTGGAATAAAATCCCAGTCCAGGTTAGGCAGAGTCCCTCATTGACTCTCTTCAAGAGGAATCTTGATGAGTGGATGGGAGATCATAGGTTTACCACGGGTATCACTTCTGTGTCACTGTTAGACAGAGGCACAGTATACTAACCTCGAAAAAGGGCATAGCAAAATTAATTTAAAATGGGTGGCAAAAGACAAACACACTCTGGCTAGGCTTATAAATGCCCTAGGGCAGACAGCCTAGTATGAACCTATGAACCTAAACCTTTTCCATTATTCCAAAGAAAACACCTGAGTAATTGAAAGAAAACACAAGTGCTGATTAGAAGAATCAGAAGTTCATTGGACTGGTGCTGGGGGTTCAAGATGATGAGGAAGACCGACAAGGTAAAATTAGTAAACAATGGGAGAAATGTAAAACACCAATCCCATCAGATGTGATATTCACCCATTAATTGTAGTTCTGCAAGAAGTGGCTGAAAAAGATTGGTAGTTTGTTATCTATGTTAAATTGTTTGGAGAGGTATAAAGTACAACCCCCACTGTATGTCATTAATGTTTAAAAGGACACCAAAAGGACTGAAGTAGAAACTGCAAGTAAAGAGTTTTTTTCCCTTAGTAATACTTGTATAAATATTTTGTGATGTAAACTGCATCTTATATTGTACAACAGTTCTGTATAGTATGCAGCCAGGAGTATTTCAAATGTACAAAAAGTTATTAGTTTATTTTTCCACTGCCACCTGCTTTTAGTTGAAGGTGCAAACAGATGAAAGCAATTAATCGTAAGAGAACATTCTAGTGTGCTCTGAGTGAAATCTGCAAAGGTTTATGTGCAAAGTCACTAGCCTTTTGTTTCTTCCATTTCTAATTACTACTGGAGACAATTAGCCTGGAGGTAAAAGTAATTCATAAGGAAAGGTCTGAAGAGTATACATTGAGTGGAATGTACAAATATTTTCTATATTTATCTCTTAAAGAGACACTAGCATGCAGTTCAGTGAAAATAAAAGTAGTTTGAAATTACAGGAAGTGAACAGTTATATAAGCAGTTTCTTCCCTGGCAGCCTTAGCAATTTACTGTATTAAACATAACAGTGCACATTTAGTTTATATATTTAAGGGTAGCAGTCCATTAAGGCTAAAAGTTTAAATTACACCTAACATGCAAGGTGTTTTTCACATATCGGAAGGGATTACAGATAGAATAAGAACACGCGGTAATCTACATAAGTAGGAAGTTAACATGCACTTTTAGCAAAGTTGGTCCTAATTTTTGAATAGGTAATAATAACTGTTGGAAGTAGCTGTTGACCAGTGTCAACTTACCAAGCATGGAAGAATAAACTTCCTTTTTGGAAACCATATAGAGTTTCATGTGTTTGCTATGAATTAATAGGAGTTGGGGTTAAAAGGTATTTAGTTTTTTTGTTTCTTGAGTACTTTTGTTGAAGTGAAATATCTGAGAAAATGTGACAAGGGTTCAAATAGAGATAAAAAAGCAATTGCATAAAAGATCAGCCTGCTAATCATTAGTCTATGCATCTAAGCTGTGGGTTGAAAAAACAAGTTATGTATTTACCATAATGTTCCATCTGTGTTGTCCATCTTAATTTAGCCTTGACCTGTGGGTTTGGTACCGAACATTAGAACCGACTCGGCTCTTACTACACCCCGCGAAACCAAAAACTCATGAGCTTAAGTCCTACCCAGAATGCTCCTCTCCCAAATACCTCAGTCCGAGTTTGCATAGAAAAAAAGACAGAAATTATCTTCCTAATAATAGCTTCTTGTAGAACATACCTGGCGTCATGTGCGAAAAACTTGACACCCAGGACCATAAATAATTCCACCAATAGGTCTGAAAGGAAAGGAAAGGGAATGGAGGGTGGGGAGTCGAGGATAAATGAAGATGGACAATACAGATGAAACATCATGGTAAGTACATAACTTCTTTATCTGATGTTGTCAATCTTCATTTATTCCTTGACCTGCGGGACAGAGTCCCCAGCTACCTTAGATCTTGGCACAACTCATGGAAGTATATTCCTGAGTACCACAGAACCAAATAATGCTCTTCCCCTAGAGACCAAATCCAATTTGTAATGAGTAATAAAGGTAACCCATGTTGCTACCGCACAAATCTCGTCCACGGAAGAGTGATATTGGAACACTGCTGAAGTAACGACCGTCTCTGGTAGAGTGTGCCTTAACAGGCCCAGGTAATTCAACCTTCCTCTTGTATATAAAGGAAATACAATCTTTTGATAACTGGCTTGCCCATTTTAGTACTTGCAAAGGAAACAAACAGCTGATCTGACTTCCTTTTGTCTTTTGTTCTACGAAGATAGAATCTTAGTTGTCTATGAACGTCTAGTAAATGCAAACAATACTCTTCTTTGTCTGAATAATTGGGAAAAATATACTGGTAGACTGATTGCCTGACTGACATTCTTTTCTGACACCACCTTTAGCAAAAAAAGGAAGAGTTGATCCTCAAAGAAACCCTGTCTATGAAATATCAAATAAGGTGGTTTACAAGATAAAGCTTGAATTTCTGAAATCTGTCTGACAGAAGTTATAGCTACCATAAATATAGTTTTCCAAGACAACAATTTCGCTTTTGGCAGCAGGCTCAAAAGGGGAATGAACTATTGTTTGTAATACTAAGTTTAAATTCCAAAGGTGTACATATATCCTTATATGGTAGTTTTAACATTAAAGTCCCTCTTAAAAATGCCTTGCAAAGGCTATTAGAAATTAAAAAACATTCTTTAAACCCATTATGAAAATTTGAGATAGCAGCTAGTTGAACCCTAATGGTAGAAGGAAGAGGCTCCTTCTTCAAACAGTAAAGCTGAGAATTCTAAGACTTTATCAAAAGGAGCAGAGAAAGATCAATTTTATTTTCACAAGCCCAGAAAGAAAACCTCTTCCATTTATTACTTTGGAGTTTTCAGGTGGAGGCCAGAATAATTCTATGAACTGGGGAAGATCGTTTACTATGGCTTACAATCAATGGAACTGGAAAAGCCAAGCCGTGAGCTTGAGGTTTTGAAGGTTTGGGTGAACTAATCCCTCTGGGTGTGATAGGAGATCCAGATCTGGGTCAGGAGTCTACAGTTATTGAATCAGATAAGGCCACAAGAAGGGGAACCAAATCTGTTGAGGCCAGAAGGGAGCAATGAGGATTGCTCTGCTCTTCAACCTGATTGCTTTTTTGAGAAATTCAGGAATTAATGGGAAGGGGGAAAGGCGTAGAGGAGTCTGGAGGGCCAATCATGCAGGACAGCGTCTCTCGGGGACTCCGTCTGAGGGGGGACAAGAGCAAAGTAGCGGCTGGACTTGATGTTCAAGTGCAATACAAAAAGATCGCAGCAAGGCTGGTCCCAGTAATGAAAGATCTTTTTCATCACTCTGGGATTGAGAGACCACGTTTGAGGCAAAGAATGCAACTGCTCAGTTTGTCTGCTATCACACTGGATCTCCCCGGGATATAGGTTGCTATCAGAAAGCAGTTGGAAGACATCGTCCATTGTCAGACTCGGAGTGCTTCTCGACAAAGTGGGTATGACTTGGTTCCTCCCTGTTTGCTGATGTACCAAACTACTGTCTGAATAGCACTCGTTCCTAGAGGGAGAGTAGTTTGAAAGGCCTGCAATGCTAAAAGCACTGTCCTCAGCTCTATGATATGCAAGCTGGCCTCCATAAGGGGACCAAATGCCTTGGACCGTCTTGCCCTGATAATGCCCCTCCCACCCAATCTGGGAGGTGTCTGTGGTCATTATGGCTTGGGGCTGACATGGGACAAAGGGGCAAACCAGGAGAATTTCCTTTAATTGGATCCACCAAGGTAGGTCTTTCTTGCAACGGTTCATAATTAAAATCTGGTGTGACACTGGTTGATACCAAATGGACCACTGGAATACTAGAAGCCATTGCAATATTCTCATGTGATATCTCGTCAGGGGGACTAACGTGATGGTCGCTGCCATCGAAACTACAGCTTGTAGAATGAGTCATGCGGGTACAGTTTGGCTTCTGATAATTTTTTCTCCACCTGATTTTTGATCTTTTGCAATCTCAGATAAAGTCAGGAGGCTATGCAAACATTGGTGTTTAGTACTGCACCTATAAATTCAATATTTTGAGTTGGCGTTAGATGTGATTTCTCATAATTTATCGTAATCCCCAAGTTGGCACAGATTTGGAGAACATAGTCTCTTGTTTGTTCTAAAAGATGCCTGATGGAAGCGGTAATTAGTCAGTTGTCTAAGTACAGAAACACCTGGAATCCCTGCAGTCTCAAGTGAGCTGCTACTACTGCCATGCACTTAGTGAACACCCTGGAGGCTGTGGTGAGACCAAAGGGTGGGGGCTCTGAACTGGTAATGTCTGGCTCTCAGCTGAAAGCGAAGGAATCTCCTAGAACGTTTGCCTATTTTGATGTGATAATATGAATCCTGGAGATGTATAGAGCGCATCCAACCGTCTTTTCCCTAGAAATGGGAGGACAGACTGAACAGTGATCATCCAGAATTTTGTTTGTTGAACCAATATGTTCAAAACACTTAGATCTAAAATTGGTCTCCAGTTTCCTGGTTTTTTTTTTTTTTTTTTGCATTAAAAAGAATCTTGAGTAAATTCCAGACTATCTTGTCTTGTGGGACCTCCTGAGGACTCTTTTGTAGCAGTTTTTGAATTTCTAGCACTGCTGGTTCCTGCTGACTGGGTGAAACGGCGGGGATTTTTTTTTTGCAACTTTGGGTAGGTAAAAGGAAGGGTATGGAGTAACCTCTGGTTATAATACTCTGCACCCAAACACTGGGAGTAATCTGAAGCCAGAAGTATCGGTGCAGGGATACGTGGCTCCTGATTGCCTCCAGAGGAAGGTAATCAGGCCTCCTTTCAAAAGCACTTGTAGGGCTTGCCAGGAAAGGTATCTCTGGAGCCCTGATTTTGTGAGCCACCTCTGCTGCATGGATGGTGTCTTCCACTAAAGCTCTCCCCTATGCCCTTGGGGGAGCCACTAACATATGTCCTGGAAATGCCCTTGGGACTTTCTGAACCACATTTTCCTGCTCCTCTGGTTCCTCAAAAAAGACCGTTGAGGAGTAGAAAAACATACAACCACTGCAGAAAGGTTCTTTCCATTATTTTCTCACCTGGACAACATTTTTCAGACTTTAGGGCCAAAAAGGGACAATATGTCAAAGGGGGCATTGACAAATGAAGACTTGAATGGCTCTGCAAATTCGACATGCACATCTAGACAGGTCTCCTTATGGCTATGTCAGATCTCGCTGCTCGTCATCCCTTCGATTGCATGTGCTATAAGCCTCATGGACGAATTGGAAATGGACTCGAGGGTGGCCAGCTGAGAAATAACCTTGTCTTGGACTTCGTCAGATATGGCTCCTGCCTAGGTATCTGATAACAACTTAATCGGATCCCTCTGGAGTCTGGTGAAGTGTGACATAAAATTCAAAGACCGCAAAGCAAAGGTCGATGAAGCATACACCCACTTTCCAAACCTATCCACCACCCGAGACTCTCTAATGGGAGGATGGATAGTGGAACTTTCCCCTGCCAGTTCCTTTTTTTGGCCGCCTCTACCACCATGGTATCGAACAGTAATCCCTTTGCCCAAAACTGATGGTCCTCTGGCGCAGTTAATATTTTGTCTGGCTTCTTGGGGATAGGTTCTATAGTGTCAGAAGCACACCCACTGCGAGATCAACTTAATGAGGTCGGCAGCAGGCGGAGTAACCCAAAAGGTAGATGGATGAGCGCCAAAGGCCTGCAGGTACAGATTCCTTCAAAGAGGGCTTTTGGGATGTCCAGCCACCCCTCTGTTTAAGGATTTCAAGGATGGCTCCAAAGGAGACATTTTCCAGGTGTGATTGTGTGGAACTCTCCCCTTCATCAAAATCAGTGTCCACTGTGATGGATTCCTCTGAGGAATCCAAGTGTTTCCTCTTACACTTCCTGTTCTGAGGAACCTCCTCAGTGGGATGATCTGGGAAGGTATCAGAAGAGGACAACACCTGAACAGGTGTCTCCTGAGGTTTTGGAGATTGGAGAAAGCTCACAAAGAGAAGAAGCATCTGGAAACTGCTTCGACGGGGAAGGATCCGACTGGATGCCCACAGTGGACACGGCCATCTCCATGGCCTAGAAGGCAGGCCCCCCCCAAAGAGGGAAGGGAGCCCAGAATAGAGAAAGACTTCCTCGGAACCATGGTCACTCCCCACTCCAAAAAAGCCGACCATGAATCTGGGGTAGAGCTAACATGTGCCAAAGCCCCGAGGTGCAAAGACGGCTCTAAAACACGAGAGTAGAGTCTCGCCCCTCACAGCCAACTGCATAGCCATGACCCAGAGAGATCTTTAAATTCAACAAAACCCAAGAACTCAGGGTAGAAACCAGTACTGGAAATGCAGATCTTGTCGGAACTGAAACAGTTGGCGCTAGGAAACGCGGACCTGGAATCTCCAAGGCATCAGTGGAGGTTAGATGAAGAAGAGTTGGAGAGGGTCACAGAAGACCGGGTTCCAGCACCCAAAGGGGCCAGAATCAAGGACACACTTGCCAGTCCCCTTGCCAAGAGGAGGGGGTCTAACTGTATCATTTCTGTCAGGCTCTTGGTGGAACGAATTGACTGGGTAGAGGGAGATTTTGGTCTCTCCTAAATAGGCTGGGTAACTGACCTACAGATGGAGAGTACCTGGTCTTAGGTCTATCCAAGAATGAAAATTTAGTATAATCAGTAGGAAATGAAGATATTGGTGCTGAACTGGAAGCCAGTACCTTGGCTGACTGTTGCATGGTCTGATCTAATATCTGTGCTGAAAACTTTGGCACCAATGGGGAAGTTACTTTTGATGCCAAGCTCAGCACCAAAATATCCTTTGCAGAGACCGTCAGTTCCACAGATACAGAGGGAAATGAAGCTCTAAGTTTTTTGGTCTTCGGTGCTGACAGAGAGGCTTGGCACTGAATGACTCCTCTTTTTTGGTTTGTCTACTGTAGATGAAGATGATGAAGAAAAAGAAGAAACATCTATTTTACTTTTGTCAGAAAAAACAGATAAGGCCTCCTCAAAGTAAGATTTAATCCCTTTTAGAAGCAATTTATTCTTCCTTTCTACCAGGGCCCAATGACTAAAGGCATGACAGATTGGACAATCCTCTTGTAAGTGCACCGGGGCCCAGGCAATAGACACAAAGAGAGTGCCCAATGGAGTTGGGCATTTTACGACCACACTCCTTTTATGTTTTGTAACCGGAGGTGCCTTTGCTGTTGCCAGCCATAATCTAACAAGAAATTACCTAAACAGAGCCAAAAATAAATCAATAGGGGGAAAAAAAAAAAAAAAGAGCGGTACAGGCTACCACCAATGGTAGAAGAGAGTACCAAAAATACAGAAGGCTACCAGCAATGGTAGACAGACTACAATGAGTATAGAAGAAAGTAAAGAAAGACATAAATACTTTACTACTATTTTTTTTTTTACTGGAGGAAAAGACGAAAGAAACAGGGACTACCAAAAATGGCAGTCCGAAATACACTGAAGTGTAAAGGGAAGGACGAGCAGGAGGCGAAAAGATTAACGGAGAGAAATGGGTAGGAAAAAAGAACAACAGTACATATGAGAAGTAACCTTATAATTACTCAAAATCTGAAAAAGGAAACACAGCTCGAGAGCAAGTTGGCAATGCGTCTGTCACAGGAAGCGGTAAATGAGATCTGAGGTATTTGGGAGAGGAGCATTCTGGGTAGGACATAAGCTTGAAAGGTTTTGGTCCTCGCGGGCTGTACTAACAGCCAAGTTGGTTCGAATGTTCAGAAATGAACCCACAGGTCAAGGAATAAATGTAGATGGACAACATTAGACCATATATTCAAAAGAAATGTCATATTTCGTATAGCATGCAGAAGTAAAGTAATATAATGTAATAACCCTAGTTTTGTGTTTAGAACATGTGCAAATTTAAAATTTTTGTTTGAACAGCCAATTATGTTTAAAGGTATGTTGGATAAGGGCACAACATGCTGTGGTCATTGTAATTATTGTAAGTTTATTTTAAAAGAGGTAATATTATACATTGGTGAATTTGGTATTAAGGTGAGGACAATGTTAGGCAATTGTGGTATGAAGGGTTTGGTTTATATAGCAATTTGTCAAAATGTTTTAATTTTTATATAGGGAAAATGGAAAGAACTCTCCGTAGGAGAATTTACGAGCACATTTATGCTATTAGACAGAAAAATATTAATAATGCCCTTTCTAAGCATTTGGATAGTAACAGGGACTGTACACACTTTTTATTTGGTATTTTAGAAATAGTTGAGATGAATCCAAGGGGGGGGGGGGGGTTGGGCAAACACACTTGAGAGAAAAGAGATGAACTGGCAACTAAGGTTAAATGCATCCCATTCTCCTGGGATTAATGAACATGTTTCAATTATGCCATTTTTAAAGCATACAGCACTTTCTTTATAAGTTATTTATATGTATTTTTTTAAATATAAATACCTGTTTTTATACATAGTTATTTATAGGGTTATTTAAATAACTAATTACTTGTATTTAAATGCTTTTCTTTTATTGGTTGTTGAAATGTATTTAAATGGCCGTTTTCTTAATTGTTTTATTAGTTCTGAAGAAGTCCAGCATGTGCTGGACGAAAGTGCTTGACTACTGTGATCATTGTTGGATTAAACTGATTTTGAACAACTACAAGTTCGTTCGTTACTTGGACCGTTGGTCTGACTGGCAGGAAGGTGTTTTTCTATTTATGAGTTTTGGTTGCCTGCCTTGTACACCGTTTTGTTTGTTGTGAGTTTTGGTTGCGGTGTTGCCAGGACTGGTTGGTGGTGCAGTTTGAGTCCTTAATCGAAGGTGCTCCTGGATGATACATGGAGGGAATGCCAAGTGTAATGGCTAAGGATAATTTATCACAAATGCAGGTAAACAGTGAGGATTCAGCACTGAATAGTGGAAATCATCATACAACTTATTCTGGTTTTGCCTCAAAAATTTTCTCAATTACAGGAGACTGTGGATAGTTTAAAATCCAGTACTGTTTCTGGTTCCAAAACGGGTTCCCATAGTAACAGGGAACCAGGTATTAAAAACACATGTGACCATTCGTTTCCGGGAGTTTTAAATTCTGGTTTGGCTTTGATGACCCGGCCGGAGATTCCGTGTGGGCAAAAAAAGCAAACTGTAGGTGAAATTAATGATGTACGTAATCTAAGAGACTGGTTAAATATGGACAACTTTTCTCTTACTGGAACATAATCCGCATGTGAATAGAGGGTTTTTAAAAAATGGACTTAAGGACTTTGAATCCATGCTTTTAAAGGTGCGTAGCCTTCAATGTGATAATGTTTATTTGAAGGAGTCTTTGTGTAAAAAGCGAGTGCCGAAAGGGCTCCGTATGTTTAAATTTCCTAATGGTTTGTCCAAAAATGATGTTGAATGTGATAACTTGATTGAAATGTTTGATAGACATGGTTTTGAACTCATGGAGTTCATTACAAAAATGAATGCTAAAAAAATTGACAAATTGTTAATAGAAGTGGATAAGCTGAATAATGAAATTACTAATAATGTGCAATTTAACGAATATAATGGGTGGTATGAGGATATTTTTGACAATGTAAAAAAGCGAAGTGATTTAAATTTGAAAAGGAAGAAGAACAAATTATTTAGAGATGAGACTAAGCATAAGGAGAGGATGACCTACCCCTTCCCTAAATCGTATTTTACTTACAATAATGATGCACAAGGTTAACGAGATCAAGGGAGAAATTTTGTTAACACGGGGAACAATGTTGATAATAATTATGTAGAACATGAACATGATACATACGATGAAGAATACCCGTCACTAAGGAGGTCAAAAAGGCTTACTAATAAAGGTAATGGTTATAATTATAATAATCAGAATTTTTTAGGATGGCAGGGGGGGAAGGGGGAGAGGATAAACCTCCCGAAGGCAGGGTTGGAGGAGGGGGAGCTACAGCAACTAAATAATGCTGGTTCTGTGAGTATAACTGTCGGATTCGAAGGTAGACTTTTAAGTAGTGGAGGATTTAATATTCATAACTATACTAATGGGAGCATTAGACATGAGCACTTTTCATTGTTAAAGAAGGGAATGAAGTCTATTCCAGTTAGAAAGGAGGACGTGTCTCAAACCCTTTTAGAATTGAAGAGTTATACAAGAAAATTGAATCTGAAATGTATTTTTAGAGACACAGATAAAAATACCAATAATTTATGGGCTCCCTCAACTACTATGTTCAAGAAAAAGAGTTGTTACAATCCCCTGTTATACCCTGCAACAGCATCCTATGAGCAAGTATGCACACAGGAAATTTTTAAGTTATACTCCACAAATAAGAGGGATGAGTATAATTTATCTCTGGACAAAAGTAAAATTTTGGAAAGCATCAGGGGTAATCCTGACATTAGAGTTATGAAGCCTGATAAAGGGGGGGGGTGTTGTTTTGGTCAATAAAATTGATTATGACGGTCGGATTTCTGTGGTTGCCTCTAAAAATGAAATTAACATAGCACAAAAGAAAATTAGTTTAATGTTAGGAGATAGTTTATTTCAAGGAAGTATTAATGAAGTAATTTTCAATTTTTTGGCTAATAAATGTCCAGTTATACCATTAGCTTTTGGTATTCCCAAAATACATAAGGACATTTTTGACCCCCCTTATAGGCTTATTATTCCATCCCGATATAGTATGACTTATTCATTAGGCATATTTGTGGATAGGTTGGTGAGGGATGCTTTGTTGCCTACTAGTTATATTTTAAAAGATTTGCAGGATTTCCTTACACAATTTAAAAAGGAATTATATGATGATGATTGTACCTTTACCACTATTGATGTTTGTGACCTTTGTATACATCTATATCACATGATATTGGGTTAGAATTATTTTATGAGGCCTTGTGTGAAAAACCTTCTTTAAATAATACCCTTTTAAAATTTATGTTAGCTAGGGATATTATATTGAAAAATAATTATTTTTGATTTGAAGGGGAGTACTTTAAACAGAACTTAGGGGTTGCCATGGGTTCAAGTTGTGCTCCTTTATTTGCCAATTTAGTTATGTTTAGTTGGGAGAAAAAGAATGTGTTCTGTACTGAATTCGGAAGTAAATGGAGTATGTATTTAAGGTTTTTGAACTATATTTTTATTATGTGGAAAGGAAATGGGATAGGTGAACAGTTTTCTGATTATATAAATAATATTTGTGATTATTTTAAGTTCACCTCTACACATAATAACGAGAAAATCAGTTATTTAGATGTGTCTATTAGTAAAGACACTATCTTGAAAGAGTTTTCGTCCACTTTATATAGAAAACCGACATTCTCCAATGATTATTTGGAATATAGTAGTAGTCACCAATTTTATATGAAAAAAAGTATTGTTAAAGGCCAGTTCATCAAAGTGGCTAGAATGTGTTCTTCTTTAAATAGTGTCATTAGGGAGATGGACGTTTTGAAGGGTTATTTTTAAGATGTAGGTTATCCTGAAAAAATGGTTCTTGAAATGTATAATTTAGTGAAACATAATTGGGTTTTGAGGTATACCCCTTTATTAGGAACCACTATTAACACTAATAAGGAGGAAAAAAGGCCAAAAGAGTATGAAAATATTATGGTCCTGACTTATGGGTGTTACAGTAAAAATGTTAAGGAGATTTTAAGTAGAAATTGGAATTTATTTCGGGCATATAAGGAGCTTCAGGTTGTTATGGGTAATAACCCTAGTTTTGTGTTTAGAACATGTGCAAACTTAAAGTTTTTTTTTTGAACGACCAATTATGTTTAAAGGTATGTTGGATAAGGGCACAACATGCTGTGGTCATTGTAATTATTGTAAGTTTATTTTAAAAGAGGTAATATTATACATTGGTGAATTTGGTATTAAGGTGAGGACAATGGTAGGCAAGTGTGGTACGAAGGGTTTGGTTTATATAGCAGTTTGTCAAAAATGTTTTAATTTTATATAGGGAAAATGGAAAGAACTCTCCATAGGAGAATTTACGAGCACATTTATGCTATTAGACAGAAAAATATTAATAATGCCCTTCCTAAGCATTTGGATAGTAATAGGGACTGTACACACTTTTATTTGGTATTTTAGAAATAGTTGAGATGAATCGGGGGGGGGGGGGGATTAGGCAAACACACTTGAGAGAAAAGAGATGAATTGGCAACTAAGGTTAAATGCATCCCATTCCCCTGGGATTACATGTTTTAATTGTGCCATTTTTAAAGCATAGAGCACTTTCTTTATAACTTATTTATATGTGCTTTTTAAAATATAAATACCTGTTTTTATACATAGTTATTTTATAGGGTTGTTTAAATAAATTACTACTTGTATTTAAATGCTTTTCTTTTATTGGTTGTTGAAATGTATTTAAATGCCTGTTTTCTTAACTGTTTTATTAGTTATGAAGAAGTCCAGTGTGTGCTGGACGAAAGCGCTTGACTACTGTGATTATTGTTGGATTAAACTGATTTTGGACAACTACAAGTTCATTATTTGCACCATTGGTCTGACTGGCAGGAAGGTGTTTTTCTATTTATGAGTTCTGGTTGCCTGCCTTGTACACCGGTTTGGTTGTTGTGAATAAATGTAGATGGACAACATTAAACCATATATTCAAAATAAATGTCATGTTTCGTGTAACATGCAGAAGTAAAGTAATATTTTTTTAATCAGAACTACTTTGTCAACAACAAAAAGTAGAGTACTGAATTATAACAAATGAAAGGTGTAAATACCAATATTTCAAGATAAACATTTGTATATTCATGAATGTGAATTTGGTGAATAATGGATTTCAGGACAGACATTCAACAGCATATCAAGAACAAAGGAAAAGTGGAGCAATAATCCAGTTTACAAGACGAGCTCCAACAGTGTTAGAAGAGGCAGAGAACAATGGATTAGTCCAGATAAAATCACTTTAGTCGGCAGATATAGGAGACTCTCTATATGATACCTTCCCTGTGGGAAGAATAAAGATGCCTTGTTGAAGTTTCAAGTAGTTTATTCAGTTAAGAATATAGATGGATGAGTGCTCTTGTCCTAATACATTACATTCAACACGATGGGTCTATATCACTTTATCAAACAAACTATTTATCAAATACCTCTTTGTTGAGCTTTATTTATTGAAACGTAATCCATCAAATGCAAATTTTAATGCATTTTTTCCAAGGAAAAAAATTAGTCGGCTGACCTAGCGACCATCACAAAAAACACAATTTACAACCCACCCAGGTGGGGGGGGGGGGGCTGTGTTCCTCTCACCTCCCTAACTAAATATAACCACCACCGAGATCGCACTGCAGTGGGGAAAAGGGCAAACTCCCGATGATGGCCAACTAGTTTTACTTCCTGGGAAAAAATTTGCTAAAACGAGCCTTTGATTAATTAAGTTTGGCTAAATAAAGTTCGACAGAGAAATTCAATAAATAGTTTGTTCGACAAAGTGATAGGGACCCCAACAGGACAGTTAAAGGCAGTTTTCAGACAATGGTGGGAGGGTCTAAGGGAGCAGACTGGAGGAAAATCTCAGAGTTGGAAGAACAGTGAGCCAGTCCCAAAACTTAGAGGTTAGTCCCTTATTTGAACGTTTCTGAAAGACCCATGAAGGTTTGCCAGCTCAGCAGCCTGTGGAACCTCATTCTTTGTCAAAAATAAAACTACAAAACTTTTAACCAACAAAACAGGACAACACACAATGAGCTACAACTATAAAACTATATTTAAGAAAACACATTTGCCTGAGCTTCATCAGGTCCATCTAAATAAGAGTAGTTTACACCTTGACCACTTGAAAATGCCTGCTTTTACAAGGTTATCACCAGACTTATTTCACCTGTTTTATAACATATGTAGTAAGAGAGTTTGTCTGCCTTTGTGGGACTCATATTCCTAGGAGCTAATTATGAAAGCTTTATTACCAAATTTTTTTAAGTCTAACTTGTGATTAGAATGATAACAGACAGAGTCTACGTACGTAACTCAGGTGCAGGATTGCCCATCCAGTGGGAGGGGGGATAGACAGAAAGTGGGACACAGCAGAATGTATACAAGACACAGTCTCTCAGAGAAGCGACACTTTTGTGGTTGGTGTGGTGTGGTGTGGTGTGTGTGTGTGTGTGTGTGTGTGTGTGTGTGTGTGTGTGTGTGTGTGTGTGTGTGTGTGTGTGTGTGTGTGTGTGCATGTAGTTCAAATCACTAAGCCACCATCTGGTGATTAGCCTTCATTAGCAAGTGAACATAAAGTGTGCATTCTCAAGGGAACTGTGTCGAACATCTTTGTGTTGAAGAGGCAGCTTATCACCCTGCCTAGAGGATGATGTTACGCCATACAAATGCCCTTCATTGCTGGGATACTGGCAAGAGCATGTATGGGAATCCCTTCAGTATCAGCCACCCACACACTATACATCAAAATGTGATATTATTACATTATCTTAGCTCAAATGTCCACTTTTCACAAAGACAAGCCGAATACATTTTAAATGTTTGGAGAACCCTTGCCCACCCTTATCATTAGAAGAAGATTAAAAGCTCCTTGTAGCTCTTGGTAAAACTGTCCCTCTTCTGAGTTAAATCACTTTAGTTAAAAGTGCTAATCGGAGAAAGAAAAAAAAAACCCACTTATGGTGACCTCCTGAAGAAACGCAATAGAAAGATCACTAAGACAGCACTGGCCCCTTCGAAGTTATCAGGCTGTCTTCGCTGCAGATCTACAAAAGGATCCTTTGGACAAAACTACTGAAGAAACTAATATCTCAATGGAAAAGTGTGTGTGTGTGTGTGTGCGCGCGTGCATGCGTGCGTGTGTGTGTGTATCTGGGGTGGGGTTAGATTCCATGACTACAGATCCAGAAAAAGGGAGCAGAACCCTGCCCAAGTAGTCGCCTGTACGGACTCCAGAAGACACCTATCACCCATGCACACCACATAACCAAGGCTATAATCTTCTGCAGGCTAACCATCTTGACATTAATTGTACATGATGTGCTAGTTGAAGTCACATAGGGCCAAAAAATGGGGCAGAATTTGTCCATCCCTTTCAGGGTCAGGAAGATACAGGAGTAAATACCCCTAGCCCTCCTTTAAAACTAGGACTACAACTCTTGGCCTCTTTCAGAAGCACAGTTGAGCTGCCCTACAACTTTCACTGAAATGTACTGACTCACCAAAACAGTCCTTACTGTGAGAAGAATTATGAGCTCCAAGACAAGACTGAAGCTCTAAAATCCAGTGATACTTGGTGACAGTTCCCCAAAATGGGGCAAGCTTAGATGACTACCCCTCCAAAGATAGCTGCCACACAACAGGCAAAAGTGTGGCAAAGCTGTCAAGGAGGTCACTGCCTTAAGTGGTTTCACAGTCATCAGATACCATGTGGAACTTGAGGTTCTTCCTCAGAATCTGAGAAGGCCTCATCCCATTTTGGGGTTGGTTAGGTATAGCTCATGAAGCCATGGAAGTGGCCAGAGGGAAATCAGATAGTTCCTCCACAGAGATAACAGCATAAAGACAATCAACCAGATCCTAGGTAGGCTGTTCAAGGAGTACTTCTCTACAATAGTGGGCATACAGAATCTGGTTACAAAGATCCTCTTTTAGAGTAAGGGCAACTTCAATAAAGTCAACTTGTGCACATACATCCCAGTCATCTGACCAAAGAATCAGAGAGAAGATCTTCCTTGATCCCAAACTCAGTAAGATTGTTATGCTTCTCCAGACCCTAGCTCACAAGGTGGGCCAGAAAATGAGGCAGGTGAAACCAAGGGACCTGATCCCTAGTGTCGTAAAGAAATAAGCTCTCTTGTCATACACATCCAAAGCTTGTGACTCCTTGCCCAAGAATCAGTATGCTTCCAGGCTCCTGTAATGGTAGCTCAGGCTTCTTCCACAGAAACTCTACCAGGTGCTTTGTGGGGGAGGGGGGGTTAATTGGTGCTTGAGGCCTGTTTAAGATGCTTCCCATAAGCATGACAGCATCTCCAATGGAGGGGGATCATCCAAAGGAAATGTTAATGGGAGTGGACTCAATAACCTGGTCTATCTTAGAAACAGCGGCCTTGAGATTCTCCAAATTGTCATACAATTTAGAATGTAAGGGATACTGCTACTTCCTATTAGTCACTGGCATGAGATCACTGGGTTGAATAAGAACCACTGCTGGAAAATATGTTAGCCAACGGCTGCACATGGTAGGGACGAGTCCTGAAAAGGGCCTATCATGGAGTTAAGACCACACTCCTTAAAGTACATTCTCACACTCATGACTCAGGCTTACATCGGCCATCAAACATCTGCTTACCATCCAGGCCCTAAGGCATGAACACTGGGATGGGAAGACCAGATGGATTTTTCCTGGTCAGTGCCTACTGGACCAGGAGGGCCTTTAGGCCCATCCGAGAAACATAGCATTCAGTCTACAGTATCCCTGAACCATGGATGGATGACTCAAAGAACCAATCTCTAATACACCAATAGCCAAGGTATTCAGTCCAGTCGTAAAAAGGAACTGAATAAAGAAAAAATGGAACTTGCACAGAGGCAGTAATAATAACTATTTTAATGAAGTCTGTTAAGTGTTTTCGTCCCTCTTAGTACTGAGACTTCTTCAGAACTAGAAACAATTAGCAAAGTCCATATTTAAAATATTTCCAATTAACCATCACACATCCCCTAACAAATTACATTAACTTCTACAAACCTTATGAGTTCTAAAAAACATTTATAAATAAATGTAAGATAAAAAGGTTATAAATACATCCAGTTATAAACTTTCATATTGCAATTAAACAGCCTTAATTTAAGTATACAATTAAATAATAGCATGATAATAATAAATAATATTTTAATGATATTTTTCAACTTAGTAGAACTTAATTTGAGTATGCAACTTAGTGATATCATATCATTTAAATCAGGTGGCATACTGGCATACAACCTTAACTGCCATTGCAAGGTTGGAAAGGCATAATGTTTATAATGATTCTACAGGTTCGCAAAGAAATAAGGGTATGATAAAATGTGGATAACGTCCACAGTGTAAATATATTTTTGTAGGTCATGTTTTAAAATTGAATGCTATTCCCACAGAGCTGCAGCTACAAAGAACATGTGATTGTAATTCATCTGGAGTGGTTTACGTTGCCTTCTGTGATGGAAAAACAGAAACAGCTTTAAAAAAACGCATCTATGAGCATTATTACGATTTGAAAAATCTTAATGACAACAATGCATTTATAATAAACATAAGCTAAATTGTAAAACTTATTATGAAAGATCCTTATTTTTTTTTTTTTTTACCCAACCCCAGAGTGGTACATGTGAAATGACACTGGAATACCGGGAACTGCTATGGCAGTTAAGTTTGGATGTCAGCACACCCCCAGGTGAACAGGTCACATGTACTCCGCTGCAAGATAAATGCACGCATTCTAAAGCACTATAATGGCTATAGTATGCTGAGATTAAATGGTGAATGAATCTACCTTCCTCTCACTGTCACAGCTGGTTCATTATCAGAAATAAGACCCACAAAAATGAAAAATAAGGTAAGGCTGCCAAGAAAGTACACAATATCAGCCAACTCTGGTGGGGTATAGGGATAAAGCTCTAACTTTGGCCTAGGTGACTGGAGTTCAATTAGTGTCTCAAGTAATTGATGGAGCTGGCAGGGAGGATAGCTGTCCCCATCCTGAGGGAAGGGGGTGGAGATGGTAACAGACTATAGCAGACCTTTGTAAAGGAGGAGGGCTAGTGACCTGTGAGTGGGCATGTGGCCACCAAACTGCCAAATGGCAGTAGCCTTCATTAAGCAAGTGCACAGTAGCATGCACTTGTGTAGGGGAAAGCATGGCGTCTTCCACAGTGGTGCAAAGTGCATGTCTCCCCGTCCGGGGATGGGATTAGGCCAGCAAAAGTACAAATGTTCTTACTGCTTGGAAGCTAGCAAAGATACAAGTCGCCATCACAGCTGCCTGAATAATGATCCACCCAGGCAGTTCTCACCCAAGTGAATTGGGTGAATCCCCATTGGCAGGAGTAGATGCAAAAAGCACATGTGAAAAGTATACAGCATCTCAAAACTTGCTGTAAAATCATTACAGTATTTTTGCACTCCACAACGTGGGGGTGTCATGTAATTTATGACTTGCATACCTCAGAGCTGAGGAATACTGAGTTAATGTAATCTTAGACTTAGTATGCATTTATCACAGTCCGACCTTTAGTCTCCCTGTTCAGAGTACCGTAAAGGTGATCAACCGAATCTTTAATGGAACCCAACACAGGCAACTTCTGATTGAATATTTTGCACCTGCCTATACCCACACACATGCAAAACAAAAATATACATGAATACACTTCTCATTTATTATTGCTGGTTGTGACTATGACAAAGTATTAGCTGCTAACTTGGGTATTTCCATACATTCACAGGGGATGCACTAGGGTGTGAAACTATGGCATTATAATTAAACTGGAAGGAGGAACAAACGTTTTCTCTTTTGCCCTGCTGTCAAAAGAAGTCTGTTAGGGGACCTCCTAACAAAGAAGATAACCTGAATCAGTCGGATATTTGTATCTGCAAACAAACCCATACTAAGTCTCAGTAACACTTACTCAATGTTGCAGTGAATTGCTACAGTTTCAATGCCTTGTTCAACCTTCACAAATGCACATGGAGTTGATGGGAGTGCAGTGCTGCATGGCTGAGTACTGGTACCAGGCTCGGTCTTCACTGGAACGACAGAAAAATACACGTGAGTGTAGACTTTAGATCAGCTCTAAGACACTGCTGCTGTGTGAAAAACGCACTAAATTTTTACCATTCACACTTCTACTTGTACAATTAAACTGCGACTTGAACTACAGCTATTACAGACTTCTGAATTTTTCAACCTAACTTTGCCTACCACCCATTCATTTGCTAAACAGCACAGGTTCCATCTTAATATGCTGAATTCTTGCATGCAAAACAAGGATTTGGCTGACACTTATCGAGGAAAACCAAGCAATCTACATGGATGAAATCTGCATGAGAGAAGAAATTCTACTCTTTACAACTATCACTGAACAAACTGTGCATATTTAAGTGAAATAGATAGAATTACACATGAATATAATCTTCTAAAACTATTAATTATTTATGGCAAAAAAAAAAAATTCTTAGCCAGAGGGCTAAGGATTTTCAGAGAGCCAGTGACCTTCAGAACAGCTAGTGTTACTGAAGGCTGTAAACATTTAGATATAAAAAGTAATGAACAGAAAAATTAGTTATATTATGCAGACATCTCAATTCAGCACAACCAAAAAAAAAGTTATACCTCTAACAGCAGAAGAAGCCTTACTCCTAAAATGATCAATGCAATCTTTACAGGTCAATCTTTCTTCAGAGGTCAGATGTACTTCTTCAGCAAAGCATTCATACAAAGAAAGGTGTAAAATGGAGGATACTTGTTTAAAAGCATCCTTTAAGGACATGCCTTCCAAGACCCACTTTCCCTCCAGACCTCAAGTCCACACTATAATGTTTTGTAAAATTATGGGTAACTATTTAGGGTGTGCAGCACAGATCTCAAACTAAAAACAAAAAAAACACACTTGCATGCAAAAGGAACAGTCACTTGCTCTAGATAAATAAAATTCAAAAGATACAGAAGAAGGCTTGTTCCCCTGATAGACTGACCTGATGCCTGCTGTAAGAGATAGATAGTGGAGAAGAAACTGGTGATATGGAAAGAGTCCAATTGGGCATTCCTAGACTTGGAAGAAGCATATGACAAGATCCCAAGAAAGCTGATTTAGGCAATCCACTGACTGATGTCTTGGAAACACTGGTAAAATTAGTTCAAGGACCATGTGACAAATACGAAAAGTATTCAGAGTCACACAGGGGGTGTGCATCAGGGGTCAGCTCTGAAACCACTCCGGTTCACATTGGTGATGAACTACTGGCTCCATGGTGCACAGTAATGGCGATCGGACTATGACCCAAGCAACCAGGGTTCCATCAGCAGCCACAGTACTATAGGAGTCAGGCAGGAAGGGGCAAGAGTGAAGAGGCATGGCTGCTTGCCTCTCCTTGGGGGAGGGGTGAAAACACCCAGGGGCACACTGGGCAGCATGATCTCATTGCTGGAGACCAAAGTGACCAGCACTTCTGCCTTGAGGAGAGGGACAATGCCACTTGGAGGAAATAAAAAAAAATAAAACTTTTGGAAGTGAGGTGAACACTCTCTACAGATGGCCCATTGCACTCCTCTCTCCAGTGCCTTTCCAGATGCGTACAAGTTAGGGCTGGGAAGAAAAGAAGAAGAATGAATGCAAGCAACCCCGATGGCTATCTGAATGACTGTCCCTCACAGTCAACTGTTACTTCAGTGATGGGGAACTGATGGGCCGAACAGCTGGGAAGGGACAGATAGTTGACATAGAGTGGGGGGGGGGGTGCAAAGAGCTGAAAAAAAAAAGGCAAACAGGTCAGAAGGGACAGATCAACAAAACTGCTACATGTAGACAATGTGGAACTATAAGTTGACTCTGAACAAGAACTTTCACAAATGCTAGGGGACTGGAATAGTAAACTGAAGGCATATGAGATAAAAACAGAGTACAGACAGGATGCTGATCACAGCATGAGGGAAAATAGGAAGAAACTAAAAATTAACATAGAAAGGAAACTCAAACAAGCTAACAGCTTCAAGTTATCTGGGAAGTGTGACTGAGTAAAAGGGTGTCTGAAAGAAGAGGTCAGCTCTAGACTTAGAGGTGCTGCAGACAACTGTGACTGACAGAAGAATGCCACAGACACTGGTGCATCTAGAGTTTCTGCATGGCACAAAAACCTGTGCAGTGAAGAAAGAGTAGCTGAGGAATCTTGAGGTGATGAAGTACCAAGAAGGAGTCGACTAAGAAATAAGGGCATCAGAACAGAAGCCAAAGTAGCGTCAACTGATGAGTTGGTAGAGTAGATATGGAAGATACCTAGGGAAACCACAAATACTTGCTTAGTTATGTTAGGAAATTAAAGCATACGGTCCAACAATACACTCAGCTCATCCATAACACCATCACACATTCTGATTCCGAAGGATATAGCCAATATTAGAAGACAAATTCATTGCCAACATTACCCCACCTACCCACACTGTTGTCCCCACATTCCCTAGAAATTTAATTTCCCCTGAAATTACATTAGAACAAGTCTTATAATTGTTGTCAAAGGCTAAAATGTATACTTCTATGAGACCAGATAACATACCAGACTGCCTCCTCATCAGTGGCAAGTATGCACTACTCAACCCTCTGCTTAAACTGTTCAACTTGAGCCTACCCACAAGGCTTGTGCTGGATGCCTGGAGTACAGCCACTGTAACCCTTCAGAATGATGGCCCCTATACAGATCCAGGTAATTAGATGCCCATCATCCTAGCCAGTCTTATATACAAGGCCACAGGTTAGATCACAGCAGAACTCATTTATGTCAATATAAGCAACTTAACTTCCTAGAATCACTCTGGTTTTGTGAAGGGCAGGTCCTGACTGCTGAATCTAGTAAACTTCTCTGAAAAGGTTACAAAGGCTGTGGACAGTAGTAACTCCATGCATGCAGTTTATCTTAACCTGGTCAAGGCTTTTGACACTACCCCCAAGCTGGTATTATTGATAAATTAGACAAACGATGTAAATCCCTACACTGTCTACTGAGATGAAAATTAGCTAACAAATTCCAAGTTGTGAAAATTTTAACAAGTGGTGTACCACAAGGATCAGTGGTACATCCTCTTCTGTTTGGCATTTACATTGCAGACATCCAATCCAATATCCCAGAAGTGTGGCTGACCAAGTTTGCTGAGGACTGCAAACTGGGCACCATTATCTGTTCATCCACTGGTACTAAACTGCTCCAGCAAGGGTTGGATGCACATACCTGGTGTACTGAAAATGGTCTCAAGCTAAATGTAAACATTTGCAGCATATTAACATTTAACACAAACATGCTGCTGCCACTTCACACATTGTAAGTGGCATTCCTCTTCAGATAAATTCATAAGACTATTATCTATTAGATTATCTATGGTATTATCCCAGTTAATCTCATTAAGGGTAATATATAATTACTGGCCATGGGATGAGTAAGGCCAATCTCTAACCAAATGGGATATGTTATTTCGAGCACAAAAAGGGAAACTGTCTAGGCTTGTAATGGCCTGCAAGGGCTGCTAGCCTAGTAATTACCTATGAACTTAAGAAAATTGGGGCACTAGAGTGCGCAACTATTTTCTCATTCAATGTATTTCCTCATAGTCAGGAAATCATTCTGTATGGCTAAGATACTTTCCAAGGTAATATCTTCAAGATCCAAAGAAGTCATCATGCCATTTATGTACATTATGGGATATATTACACCTTTGGTATTTACAAATCTAAGCTTATCACTCAAATGGAAAGGCCCCATTGATTTTTAACCAGTAAAACTAAAGGCCTAAGACACTTCAACTATCCTGTCAAATTACCACAACCCTCATTATACTCAGTACAAGCTACTCTGAGGTGACTTGTGCCTTGCTTTTGAAGCCTTGAAAGACCCAGTTCTATTTGACTTCCTATTTCTTTGCAAAACCAGTGGCTCTGCAAACACCTGTACTTGGGACCGAACTCAACACCAAGAAATAAACAAGTCTCACTGAAGGGATAGGTTCCTAACTTAACATGTTCTCAGCCTATGGAATGAGTTATTATTACAGGTCAAGCACACTACTACATTGTCTACCTTTAAGGATAGTTTTGATGACTGGATAGGTACACAAATTTACACCGCAGTTATCATGTATGACCCTGCTCATTTTGGGAGGTGATCATAAAGGGTGGATGGCAGGAACGTTTAAATGTGTCTTCATAAAGGTGTACATGGCTAGGCATCTTATGGTTCTTGTGATCACCTGCCTGTATTGCTCCTATATTCACATATGCCTAACCTAATCTGCCAGACTTGCAGTATGCACTCCCTATTTTAAAGTAATTACATTACTTGCTTTTTCTTGTGGCTTATGCTCTTTTCAACAGCCCTTCACACCACTTTCCTCTTTTTTTCTTTCCCACTCACTTTCTCCTTCCTCTATGTCCTCCTCCTACTGAAATTTCATATATCTGCAAATTTTAAAAATGTAGGTGGCAAATTAACTCATTAGTGTAGGGCTATACTTATACAGACATGTTAAAACAAAATCCCAAGGGAAAAAAAAGAAGTAAATGCTTTCATCCTTTAATTAGAAAATGTATTATCAGACTGAACTACATGCATTCAATTCTCATTTATATAATTCATACAAATTACTTACATGAAAATAAAATTTCAAATTAAATGTTACAATAATGCATACATTACTAAACATTTTGTGTGGGCAGGGATAATTACTAAAGACTTTACCTATACAAGGATAAAAACATAGGGACTACTACTCATATTTACAAGCTGAGCATACACTACAGGAACATGTGCCTCTCTTCCTGTGTTAGTACAGTATTCCCATGTGTATAGTGTTGCTTTTATTTTCTAATACGGACTTTATATTTATCCATTTTTTATAAGAAGACAATGGCTTCTCTCCTAATACTTCACTTAATGTGAACATCTCTCTCTAAAACTTTCCAAATTGTTTTTATCATCACACCTCTCACTGGTCTGTTATCTAAATTTACTGCAAAACACAGTCTAACCTATCCTTAGTTGGACTTTTGTACCAGCACTTCTTCTACAGTTTGCATTCCTAAGGGAAGTGTTTTGTCTTCACAACCTCTTTCCTACTTTCATGTTAACTTGAGTAAATAAGGAATCTTCCATGATCAGTGGTAACACTCTAGCTGACACAATGTTAACATTTTTCTTTATTAGTGAAGGGTGTGCACTAGTAAAGTGTGCTTAAGTATAACTTTGACATAGTTTTTATACAGTTTTGTGTGTACTTCAACTTCACTGGTCTTTTATAATTCAATACCCCAATACTAAACTCTCTGTTGATGTATTCAGATGTAAAACTCTGCTGTAGTATTAATATGACAAATATTCTTCAAATTCTACTTGGTTACCTTTCAAGATCATATCTACACAGGCAACAAGATGAGAATAAAAAAATCTGGTGGACAAGCCAAGCATTTTTAACTTATTTCTCCTCCCAACTAGCCATAACCAAATTTGAAAAACAGGAAACCACTGCTGCCTGCATTTCCACTCCTGTGAACAGTTTGTAATACTTACCTTGAAAAAAGAAAAAAAAAATCTAATTTCTGATTAAGCTGTCACCACCATACAATTTCACTTAACAGAGTGAATTCTCAAAATTGCCTCTTATACATAACACCTTCTTGGGATGGAACTGCTGAATACAAGGGCTCAATGTCTGAAGTAACAAACTTCTGACTGAATGTTGCATGGAAAGCAAAGACTGCAACTTTACACATGCAAACTGGAGTGTCAGTCCACATTTTCAAAAAAAAAAAAGGAGGGGGGGGGTTCCAAATACACAGTGCTCACACTTCAGTCTCAGAGAAAGCTTATGCCTGGGTGCTGGAAAGGTGACTCCACCCAATATTTGAGCCTTTGATTCAGGAGGAGAAATGTAGTCCCCATCCTATCTGTGTACATATACTGTAGGGGTCATGGGAATTTGCCAGTCCTGTCTGCATCTGATTTGTGGACTGAGAGAAGGCATATGACCAAGTACCCTGGAAAGTCTTGTGGGAGGTGCTACACCTGTACTATGTTCCAGAGCCACAACTGCATGCCTTTCAAGCCCTTTATCTGTAGCAAGTGCTGTCACTGCATTACTGGTGTTACAGCAAACACATTCAAGGTGGAGTAAGGGTTGCAACCATTGTTGTATGCAAATAATGCCGTCCTCTTGACCTCAAGTGACTGTGATCTTCAGTGTGCGATGAAGCAGTTCACTGCTGAATGTAAAGTGAGTGAGATGACACTCAGTGCTTATAAATCAATGGTCATGTTTTGCTCCACAAAAAGTTTGCATTGCTTTCTGCAGCTAAATGGGGGCAGCTAGCTCACCTACACTTGCTTAAATATCTTGAGGCCTTATTCATGACCAAGGGTAGAGATTGGTCAGTGAATGTTAGCAGCTGTAGCAATACTGCAGACTTGGTTCTGACATGTGGCTGTAAAGCAGGAGCCAAACTCTAAGATGAAGCTCTTAGATTACCAGTCTATGTCGCCCATCCTCACCTATAGTTATGACTTTGGACAGCAACTGAAAGGACAATATCACAGTTAAAAGCAGTAGAAAAAGGTTCCTTTGTAAGGCTTATGGGTTCGATCTCTAGAACAGAACAAGGAGCTCAGCAACCAGAAGGATCTTACAGTTCATTCACTGATCGTCAAGACTGAGATGAGCCAGTTAAGGTTGATTTGGCACCTAGTGAGGATGCCCTTGGGTGACTCCTACAGGAGTTGTACCAGACAAACAACAATGAAAGGTTGCCCTAGAGCAGAAAACTGGAAAGACTCTTGCTCTCTCTCACATGGCCTAGGAATGCATAAGCATCCCTTAGGATGAACTATAATCTGTTGCTTGGGATAGGGAAGTCTAGACAGCTCTGCTCCACTTGTTACCACTGTAAGCCTTAACAGGTTAAGCACCTTACAAATATTAATTATACAGCTATACCAATATACTTACCTATATACAAGTATGTTACACACAAACACATAAATATGTGTATAGACAGAGATGCTAAATGATGCTTAGCTAAGTCCTGCTGTACAGCACATCTTGGCAGGGAGGGGGGATGTTAATGACTTAATGATGTTGTGTGTATTTGTACACATCTATATCATATCAAAAACTCAAAATATTGAAACCTATTTAAAGCACTGGGGCAACCCTCCCTGAGACCCTCACACTTCCTGCTAATAATATATATACCAACTATGAATGAATAGAACAGGTATGGGAATCAATAGAACAGGTCAGCTAAGGTTAATCATCTGTGAACTGAGGGGATGTAGCCAGGAACTAAACCTTCTATTTAAGGGGTAAAATAAAACATTTCAGAGCTTTACTAGAAAGGCTTGCCCAGACTCTGCTACACTTTGCTATGAGGGAAAGGTTAGTTTGTTTTTCATTTGTTGTATTACTTTATTGCCTTTTTCTATTTTGAATACTGTGATTTGTTTTATTTACCTTGTTTTGTACTTGTATTCTGCTTTTAACTGCATATTAAAACTTGAAAAGAGACCACAGCACTGTCTCTTGTTAGTCAGGCAGAAATTAGTACTGGTCAATAGAACAGGTCAGTTAAGGTTAATCATCTGTGAACTGAGGGGGTGGTACTAGGAACTAAACCTTCTATTTAAGGGGTAAAATAAAACATTTCAGAGCTTTACTGGACAGGCTCACCCAGACTCTGCTACACTTTGCTGTGAGGGAAAGGTTAGTTTGCTTTTTATTTGTTCATAGGTTCATACTAGGCTATCTGCCCGAGGGCATTTACAAGCCTAGCCCATCGTTTTGTGGCTTACGCCACCCCTTTAGTATGGAGAACTATACCCATTATTTTGCTGTGCCTCTGTCGAGCAGTGACACTGAGGTAATCCCTGGGGTATATCTGCGATCTCCCATCCATTGGTCAAGATTTCTCTTGAACAAGGCCAGCGAGGTGCTCTGCCTCACATGTACCAGGATTTTGTTCCACAGCATAGGGAGTCTTTGGGTGATGAATCTATCCCTCCAGCACGTCCTATTAATAGCCGTGTCGAGGTTTAAGTCTCCCGCCCTTGTGGCTCTGATGGATCTAGATTTTTTGAGGTGAAGCATATTCATCAAATCTGGGTTTGACATGGCCTTGTATGTTAGGCAAAGGTCACCTCTGAGCAAGGTAGCGACTGAATAGAGCTGGAGTTCTTTCAGTCGGGCAGCATAGGACAGATTTTTGAGACCCTTTATCCTTTTGGTGAGGAACTTTTGTGGCCTCTCCAGCTGCTGCAAGTGTCGGGTCAGATACATTCAGAATGGGGCATTGTACTCAATCATTGGTCTGATGAGTGATGAGTAAAGGGAGACTATGACCTCCCTTGATCTAGATGAGAATCCCTTCATGATAAGGTGGGCAATGTTGTATTACCTTATTGTATTTTTCTATTTTGACTACTGTGATTTGTTTTATTTATCTTGTGTTTTACTTGTATTCTGCTTTTAACTGCATATTAAAACTTGAAAAAAGACCACAGCTCTGTCTCTTGTGAGTCAGGCAGAAATGTTTCCCCACCCTCCCACCCACTTACTATAATGTTCTTAAACACCACTGTCTTTCTAGTTGCCTTCCCCTTATGTTAATTTGACCATATATCTCATTTCCTCTCTATTTTTACTGGCTTGTGTGAGTAAGCACAAAATTATCATTTTGTGAAATCACCCCCCTTCAACTATTTAAATTTACTGGCCATCCTTCCATTGAACCAGAATACAAAAGTGATCACCCCCTTTCAATCTATCTTTCTGTTTTAAAAATAGTGACTCTCCAATAAAACTTAACTTTTTAGATGGGTAAAACTTAAAAGTTACCTACTTTCACATCCAACTCCTCTAGTGCGCACTACAGTGTTTAGGATAAACCATTTTTTCCCTCTTACCTTTAAGCATCCCTGTGACTAGCACTTGCTTTAAAACCTGCTGGAAAGCAGTAGGAAGTCTTAAACTGATACAAGCACTCAACTCTCCTTGTTAATAAGGAGAAATTAATCGTAGGCACAAAACAGCCTATAATTGCAAAGTACCTTGCTACGGTAAGGGAAAACAGCTCTTGTACTTTACAAAAAAAAAAGACCAAACCAGGCATGCTCAAGGGTCAGCTCCCGGTAATTTCACCTGTCCATCTGGTGAATCTGGGCATATTGGGGCACTGCAGCAATTGCCTCATGTACACAGACAACCCTCTCCTCCTACCACCCAACACTACAACCTGCGAGAGATGCACTTACATAGCCAAACTGGAAGCAAAGCTCTCTCCACCCAAGATTGTGCTAGGCAGTCAGGAGGAGAACGTCAACACCCGCACTACACCTCAAGCAACAAATAGCCCTTCTAAACTCACACCACCAACACCCGCACATAGCAACACTAAACCCACATATGTGGAGGCCCTTAACAGTAACCTGCCCAAGCAACAAGGATCTCTGATGATGAAATTCAAACAAATGCCAATCGCAACCAAAGTGTCATATAGCTCACAATACCAGTGTGCCACCCAACAGCAGCCCCTAAGGCAAGACAACGTATCCAACACTTTAGTCATAGGTGACTCTATATAGTCAGGCACACTGATGTCCACTCACCAGGCTGAACAAGGAGAAAATTACAGTCAGCTGCATGTCAGGTGCCAGGATCTGCCACATAACGCATGCATTCAAGTCACTCCACAAGTACAAATATGACTCTGTCATTGTCCATGTTGGAGTGAATGACTTGAGACGTACCTCCCTGGACTACATGGAAGAGCTCTCAGATCATGTGGCCCAGGCAGGTATGACCCTAGCACTAGGCAGCATCCTGCCTTCGCCCAGAATGATATCACAGTATAAGGACAAAATGATTGACTTCAACAATTGGCTAAGCTTCTGGTGTCATTCAAAGCAGATCCAGTACCTTTCTGCCTGGGATGACATGATTGATAGACCACGATGCTGTGCCAGAGATGGCCTGCACCTGTCGACCCTGGTATTCAGGTTACTAGCTAAGGCTCTGGCCATCCCTCCAGTGCCTTTTTTAGGCAAAGTTCAAAGGACAAAACAACCACTGTACCAGGTACAAGCATGCAAAATCTGAAATTAATGCTACTCAATGCTAGAAGTCTAAACCTCAAAATGCACTCTCTCGAGGCACTCCTAAAAATGGAAAACATCGATATCTGTGCAGTAACTGAGACCTGGTTCAAGGCTCCAGAGAGCACCCCTGCAATACCAGGCTACAATTCTTACCACACTTTTCAGCCACCAAACCAGGACTGAAACACTAAAGGTGGAGGAGTGCCCATATTCACCAAGGATATTCACAACACCAAGCTAGTTGCCCAACACAATGCATCTGAAATTCTCTAGGTGCAACTAACACTAGGTAAGACTGCAATCCAAATTGTAGCTTGCTGCAGATCCCCCACCATGCCGCAAGATTCTCACTACACCTTTCTAAACATACTGGAAAATATTAAGATACAACCAAACACCCTAACACTGGGTGATTTCAACTACCCTGCCATTAACTGGGAAAACTACTCATGTACCAACACCTTTGCCCAACGGTTCTTGGAATTCATAAATTCCAACGCCCTGGATCAACTAATACTTAGTCCCACCAGAGACTCCAATATCCTAGACCTGGTCATTACCAACATGGGAAATCGATGCTCCACACCTATGGTCACCCCATCGTTGGTCAGGTCTGACCATAAGCTAATCACCCTTGACATCCACATCCCACCGTCCCAGTAAGGAAACCTCTGTAAAAAAAACTTGTCCAAAGCCAACTTCATGCTACTCAAGTCAGAAGTGACAAACTTCATGACACCCATGCAGTTGGGAACTGAAAGTTCGACTGCTGAATGCTACACTAAGGCACTGTTATGAGCACATCCACTTGTGCATGAATCGTGCCATCCCAAATAGAACCAAGACTCTCTCCTCCAAAAAAAGGAAGCTAATCTGATGGTCCCTTGCCAAAAACAAACTTTGCAACAAAAGGAAGAAACTCTTGCAGAAAAGAGGAAAATCCCAGGATGCAAAAAACTCCCTTATCAGCCTCAGTAAGAAGCTGAGATCCCTCAAAATCCTCCAAAGCTAGTTACGAAAATAAAACTGCCAAAGATTCCAAAGACAACCACAAGGCATTCTATAGCTATGTCAAGAATCTAAATGCCAATGCTCAGATCTGCTCTGAGCTACAACAGAATGGCATTAAATATACTGATCCCAAGGATACTGCCAATATCCTGGCAGATCGATTCAGTGCAAACTTCACCCCCCCCCCTCACCCCCTAAAGGGCCTATCTTGATACTGAAAGATTGCCAAATTCTGGTAATAACAGCCACACAGGTAAAAAAACGCACTCTTCAAAGCTAAGAATACAGCATCTATGTGACCAAATGACATCCCAGGCTGTGTACTACATGAACTACAAAATGAACTGGCACCTCACCTAAGTGTCATGCTTAATCATAGCCTCACCTCAGGCTTCGTGCCCACTGAGTGGTGCCCAGCTACAGTTATCCACTCCACAAGAGGGATCCATCTTGGATACCAGGAACTACTGCCTCTTCCGCCTGACAAGCCTGATCTGCAAGGCCATGGAATGTATTATCATGGAACTTATAAACAAAGACATTAGCAACCTTCAAACACTGGACCCCATGCAGTTTGGTTTTGTAAAGGGTTGATCTTGTCTCCTGAACCTGACCGACTTCTTCGAATCAGTCTCCAGAGCCGTGGACAAGGGTAAGGAGGCCCGGAGAAGGGTAAAGTGGCCCACACAGCCTATCTGGACATCACCAAGGCCTTCGACACCATCCCGCACTATGGAATCATAGATAAACTTACTAAGCTGGGCATCAATCCATACATCACTCGACAGGTTGCCAACTGGCTTACTGATAGAACCCACACTGTAAAAGTAGCCGACCCCAAATCCAGCTTCAGACAAGTGACAAGTGGAGTACCTCAGGGTTCAGTCTGGGACTGCTCTTGTTTGGCATCTACTTCTCTGAAGTACAAGCCAACACTAAGGGACTACAGCTAACAAAGTTTGCAGATGACTGCAAACTGGGAGCCATTACTGAATCCCCAAATGATGTGGATATTCTACAAAAGGGCCTTACAGAAACAGATGCTTGGTGCCAAAGCCATGGGCTCAAGCTCAATGGCAAGAAATGTATAGTTATCCCCTTTGGGAAAAACATGTACCCGTGAATTATCACATAGGTGGCAGTACACCAAACACTGAAAGTGTGATGAGAGACTTAGGGACACAGGTGGACAGCGGTCTCACCTTCGATAGCCACATTGCCACAACAGTCAGGAAATCCTTCTATGTGGCACACCTCATCACTGAGGGCTTTTCATCCAGAAAAAAGGAGGTCATTATTCCACTGTACTCATCCCTCATTAGACCCATTATAGAATACAATGCCCAGTTTGGTATGTACCTCTCAAGACATCTGCAACAACTGGAAAGGCTGCAGAAATACCTCACTAAAAGAATCACAGGCCTAAAGCAGATGCCCTATGCTGAGCGTCTAAAAAAAAATCCACCTATGCTCTGTCGCATATCGTCTACTCAGAGGTAATCTCTGCTTAACATACAAGGCCATGTCAAACCCAGAGTTGTTGGACATGCTACACTTAAAGAAATCCCAATCCCTCAGAGACACACGCTCCAGGGATCTAAACCTTGTCATCACAATGAACAAAACATGCTTGAGGGACAGGTTCCTGACCCAGAGACTCCCCAGACTCTGGAATAGACTGCTCATACATGTCAAGCAGAGCGTCTCTTTGACCCTCTTCAAAAGGAACTCTGATGATTGGATGGGAGACAGGAAATTCACCCCGGGGATCACGTCAGTCACCCTGCCAGACAGGGGTCCAGGAAGTAAATACTGTGGGAAGAAATAGCCAGGGAAATGTTATGGCTAGGCTTGTACAGGCCTTAGGGCTGATAGGTTCATAGGTTGGTACTAGGCTATGTACAACACTGGGAAAACAGCAAATTCCCATTTTCCATATTTTGAGTTTTCAGTCAAATGAAAACATGTTGATACATGTTTGTGACCATAACAGTATAGGGCACAGGCTCCATAGTTTGGTCCACAATGTCATCTATTGCAAATCCTACCTAGCATATTATTTTGTTGGGTGCCTTCATTTGCATAGTTGCAATTTACCTCTGCTTGGAGTCGTATGCAACTGCACTATTCAATTTATGTCATGTTAGTGGCCTATGTTTAAACTGCAATATGGATTTTCATATTTCAGCCCTGCAGACTGGGCTTTATGAATTTCAACCCTAAATAATTACAAGTGCAGCTGTAATGCTGCACATAAAAGTTAAGAAAAACTACAAAACCATATTTGCTTTTCTTCCTAATTTATTTGCTGGATTAAAATGATGCAGAATAAGACTTCCAAGATGGTTACCCACCGATTAACAGCTTAATTTCATCTCTCCCTGTATGAAAAAAGAAACCAAGAAGCAGAAAGATTTAATTCTGACAGTGTTAGTAAAATTCAGTTACTGGATATCAAGTACAATGCCCGGATGCTAGCAAAGAGAAACTTGGCGAGCCTGAAAGAAAATCAACAAGAAAAGGTGAAGAGAAAACACTGACTGGGAAGAATCCTGAAGCTGTTCAGCAAAAAGGAGTTCAAACGCCAGCTTTGATTCAAGAGACTGCTTCCAGTAATTTATTTGAAAAAATAAATAAAATGTACTCAGAACTGATTAATATATCAACTGAAATAGCAAAGGCTGGAGAAATGGAAGAAGCTTTAAGGAGCTATTCAGATGAATTGATTAAACTGTGAAAATCAGAAGCTGAAATGAAGCAAAAGGTAGCTTGAGTAGGGGACTTCTCAAGAAGAGCTGTATCAAAAATGGTACAATTACAGGACAGAGCATACAGAAAAAATCTGAAATTTTCTGCTGTTCCAGACAAACTGGAAGGAGCAGACTGTATTAACTTGATGAAAGCACAAATAAGAAACGGGACTGGTATTCAACAGCAGGATTTGCTAATTGAAAGGGCAAATTGAGTGTTTGCTCCAAACCTGGCCATGACAAAGCAGCAAAAACCTGTATCAGTAAAGATGCAATCATCCCAGCAGAAAGGCAAAGTATTAAAAACTGGAGACAGTAGTCTGTGGATAATGATTATTCACTGCACACCAGGCAGAAGATAAGCAAATTTGTCCCTGCAATAAGGAAATGTTGAGAGGCAGGTTTAAGATTCAAGCTGCTGTATCCAGCTGTCTTAAGAATATTTTTCCTGGAGGATAATAAGACATTTTTGATGCAGAACAGGCTAAGGAGGAAAATAATTGAGAGAGAGAGAGAGAAAAAGCACAGGAGCTGACATAGAAGAACTGGGAGTACCTTGGACTAGAACTAACGTCTGTTGTTGGGAGATGGACGTGAACAGGAAGAAGACCAGCAGCACTGAAATTAGTGAATGTGAGACTATAACGCATCAATCATATTGGTGAAATATGGCTTTACATGAAAAAGTGGCTGAGAAAGAGTGGACATTTGTTGATTTTATTAAACTTGTTCATAGGTTCACAGGTATATACTAGGCTAACAGCCACTAGGGTCCTTACAAGCCTAAGCTTCCCAAATACAATCAACAATTTTTATGTGCCCTAGATGTTATTATTAGGGATATATTTTAATGGTTATACATAAGGTAGACATACTAGCATATACCCCACTTTATGTCATTAATGTTTAGAAGTAAACTAAAAGGAAAAACAAGTCATCATCATCATCAGCCCGCTTTTTCCCATTTTTTTTTCTACATGGGGTCGGGGTATCGTGTTAACTGTCGCCAACTCTCTCGATTCAGATTTAGTGCGTTTTTTTTTTATTTAGTGTCTTTTTTATACCAGGTCTATGGAGTGTACAAATGTTTCATTGTACTTATCATATATATATATATATATATATATATATATATATATATAATATACAATATACTCACACTATCTGTTACTAATGTGGCAACTTTCTGTATTTTTGCCTTTTCCAAGTTTTACAAAACTCTGTACTTATATTTTGTAATGTTGCAAATGTCTGTATTTATATTCGGAGCTTTTCTCCTCAGGTCTCCACTGAAAATGGGCCACAAGCCCAGCTGGACTAACCCGGTTAACAAACAAACAACAAATAAATAAATATATTACATATTTTTCAGATATTATCCATAATTTTATTGAGATGTTTTAGCAAATTAGTACCTAGATTTAGTGGTTTGTATATACTATGATTTTTTTAAATATTAACTGTTTTAACATTCTAGTATAATAGTATGTATTTAGGGTACTTTAATAAATGTTTTATAAAGTTAGGGACTACAGAATTGTTTTGCAATCTCCCCCCCCTACCTACAGCAGACAATATTTATTAGTTTTGTGTGTTTTAAGTGTTTTAAGTGTTTTAACTGGTTTGATAGTATTTTTCAAATGTTTAGAAATGTGTGCCTTACACTGATTTTGTTTTTATGTCAAGATGGTTAGCCTATTTAAATTGCAAGCTTACAGTTTTGATTGAATGTTGTTTTAATTGAATGTTGTTTTTACTGGCCATATGAAGGTCATTGTTGAGTATTTAATTGAGAGCACTGTGTACATTTTTTAATTCTGAAGAAGCATTCGGTTGAACATGAAAGTGCTCACTAGTTCTTTTATTTTTATCTATTATTCAATAAACGGTTGGCTTTGATAGTTGTGGTGTTGACTCTTGTATTTATTTACAAATTCTAATGATATCCCTGACTTGTCTTCTGAAGCCTCTCTCACGACAGTTTCTACACCATTTCTAGCCTATTCCCCTCTTTAGTACAGTCTGGATCCCAAGCCAAGTGCCTTTGCGGCACTGCCCTTCCATCTCTTCTCTTGGATACATAGCATGTCCAGCCTGCTCCATATCATCATGTTATCCACTTCCAAGCTAAGTCCTGTCAGTGAGCCTTCAATAAGCGCAGCAATTCTCAGTTCATGTTTGGCAGGTTGGTTAGTTTTACATCCAGCTTTCGCTCAACAGAGCTATCCCAGTTAACCCAGGCTGGGCAACTAGACACCGGCCGGCCAGTAGCTTATTGGCCCAGGGCTGCTGGGCTTTATGGTAGGCAAACACTGGCCAATAGGGGCAATATACCCTCCCATCGTTAGCAAGTGTCCCTGGTGTAGGTCAAAGTAGTCCGGGTCCTCAACCTACTTATCACCGGTAACTACCCATGCCCATTTTGGCGACATTAGTCAACATGACAGAATCACCTAGAGCCATATTTGTACACCGAGTGGCTAGCCCTGCCGCTGCGCACAGCCTGTGCTCCGTGCTCTCTCATCTTGAGGATACTGCGCACCACAACAGATGCCCAAAGCGGTTGGTCTGTACAACTCTTGCCCCTATAGGACACCATGTAGAGTCTGAGCTGCTGCCCACAGCTCCATTCACTGGTGAGTTTGAGATGGAAACACTCAGCATGTTTTTCGGACATGAGAGAAATCCCACGGAGACACAGGCAGAACGTGCAAACTCCAAACAGGCATTGGTCAGAGGTCAGGATTCAACCTGAACCTTGTACTTTGTGCATGGGAGGCAAAGACCTTAACCATTATGCCATCTGGTCTTTGAAAAACAAGTAAGTGCAAGTAAAGCAGATTTGTGTAGTGAACAGTCAGGGTTATCTACAATGAGGGGGTGGAGGTAAGTCTTTTCAGTGAATGTTGTATGTATAAGCAAGCAATCTTTTTAGCTTTAAGAAATATAGGCATTACAAAGTAAACAGAGAATAAAATATGGACAAAATCAAGCTGAAGTTAATATGCTGTAATTTGGGGCTGCTGGGGTGCGATATGGAGTGTAAAAGTGAACCGATTATAATATATGTAGAGTTAAGATGTTTCCTTTTACTTTTGCATAGGTGACTGTCCAGATTATTGCCCTTGGCTTAATACGAAAATATGGTGAATGCAATGACAAGGGCCGAGTCTCCTGCATATGTAATATATATATTTTTTCTTTAGCAATAAATGTTCAGTGTGAGTAACAAGTATCCAGCAGAAGGCAGCAGTACATTTTGTTCTTGTTTCCATGGAGACAAGCTGACTACAGGTAGAGAAAATTAATTTTGAGAGGTCTGAGCATTGTTTGCCGAGGGAAATGTAAAATTAAAGGGTACAAGGGCAAGCAGCTCAGTAAAAAAAGTCTGAAATGGAAGTTAATTAAGATATAGTTTTCTTAGCAGCCTAAAAACGTCAATGCATTTACAAGAACCGTGTAAAATTTAGTTTTACTTAAAGATAGCCAGTACACTTTTTCTTAAGGGTAACAATATTTACTGAAAATATACAAGCTGTTTTTCATATTATGGGGGATAGAGATAAGAAAACAACAGATGGCAATCAGTGTGAGAGCCCAGGCTTTAACATGTGCATGGATAACCTTAATTTTAGATTAGGTAATGCCTGTGGGTTCAGCTGTCGATTTGGGTCAACTATTCTATTAGGAGGGTTAAACTGCATTATTTGAAAGTGTACATAGTTTTCTGTGTTTAACTTAATGGGTTCTGGGGTGTTCAGAGATGTTTTATTTGAAGGTTTTCATTACAATAAAAAGTCTTGAAAAATATGACATAGGTTCAAATGGAAATGACAAGAAACCACTGTACAAAAGATCAACCAACCAATTACTGTGTGTAAAGTTGGAAAAAAGCTGCCATGTATAATAGGTGGGGATAATAACTTTTTATCATAATGGCTTAGCTAGTGGTATTTTGGAATGTAAATGTTCTCACATGTATAGACAAAAAATTAACAGTACTGAATTATAATAATAAATGCAGGGTGCAAATAGCAATGCTGCAAGACACATCTGGAAAGAAATGAACATGTGATTTCAATAAAGAAAGAATTTCAGAATGGACATTCAGCAGAATATCAGGGACAAAGGAAAATGGGACTAATCATACTAATTGCCAGAGGAGCTCCAATACGGACAGAAAAAAGATAATAATGGTAGATTTGTGGCAGTAAGGGGCTACTGGCAAGGGAAGAGGATTACTCTAGCATGTATTTATATTCCACCTAAAACTGTTATTATAAAGTTTTAAGAAAATGTGGGGAGAAATAATCAGCTTTCAACAAGAAATATTACTTATAGGTGGGGAATGCAAAGGAAAATATAATAAAATAAGGTAGATTTCTGAAGAAATTTATGAAAATATTTGTTATGGAAGATGTGAATTCAGTAGTAGGAACTCTGAGAAAAATTACGTATTATTCCCCAAGGTACAATAAATGGCCTAGACTACACAAAATATTTCACAGGAATATGTGCATTTAATTGAAAGCTTCAATACACGTCCAACTATTTCAGATCACACACCAATAAAACTATGAAAAAAATGCATGGTTATGAAATAAAAATGAGATACTGGTGCTTTCCAACCTACCTGTTAAAAAGAGAGGAATTTAAGGAAAGGGTAGTGGAAATTATTCAAGCGTTTTTAGGCAATGCTGAAATTTCTTCAGAAGGTATAGCCAGTGAGTGTGGTAAAATGAAAGTGGAGTTTAAAAATATGGTAGAAATAAACAAAAAAGAGATTTGGTTAAAAAGTAACACAAAGTATTGCAAAATAAGAGGAATCTCAGAGAACAAGAGAGGCACAACTGCAGGGTGCTAGAGGGAAAATAAGAGAGTATCTGAATAATATGCATGAGTTTAAAAAGATTACTGTCAAGCAACTATTTTTTGAGAACTTGTTCAAAAGAAAGTAGAAAAGGTTGTTGCCAAATTTAGGAAACATATAAAAAGAAAATAACCAGATATCCTGTAGAGGTATTAGAGATGCTTCAGAAATTTTATGAACATTTGTGGAAATCAAGAAACAGCACAAATGGAAATATTTATGGAAGGCTTAAGTGCCAAGGGTAGAGGTACATGAGGCTAAAAACAGTTAATTAGTATAGGAGACAAGATAAAAATAGTGACGTATAATAAATCTGCAGGAAAGTCTACAGGAGCAGATGGTATTCCTGTGAAAGTTTGGAAACTAGGAGGAAAGAAAGTGCTAAACATTTGAAATGTTTTCTCTAACAGCATTTTAAAAGGCGGGGAAGCACTGATGTCCTGGAAGAAAGCTGTGGTGATTAGAATACCTAAAGATGGTAAAGACCTAGTCAACCTAGATTTGTACACACCTGATATAAAGTGTTCATGTCTACAACAGCTAAAAGAATGGCAAAGGTGTTGCCAAAACTGATAGACATGGAACAATGTAGTTCTGTGGAGGGGAGGCAAACATTTGACATTAACAGAACAATAATGATCCAGAATGCAAGAAAATGCTGCTGTTCCTGGTGGGTCTTGATGCAGAGAAAGCATTCGAAAGACTACGCTGAGATTATATGAGTAAGGCAATGGAAGCTTTTGCATTCTCTGATACAATAAAGTTTATTAGAAAGATATATTGGGAACGGGGCATGAAATAATATGGGAGGGTTCCTCTCTGGTAGTTTGTGTCTGAGCAGAGGAACCAGGCAGGGTGTCCCCTTTTCCTTTGTTATTTGCTTACATTTAGAGCCAGTGGCAAAGAAAATAAAGAACTCATAAATTCAAGAAAATAACTGTATGGCATTCAAGAAAAGTTGACTTTATTCACATATGATATTATTTTGTACCTGATATAACCAGAAAAGGCCATCTCAGTGTAAAGGGAACATTCTGAGACAGTTAGAAGTCTTTTTAGGATATAAAATTAATGAAGATAAAACCAAGGCTTCAACTGTAAGCACCCAAACAGGAATTGGTTCAGCAATACCCAATTTTATGGAGACACAATAAAATCAAGTATTTAATATGGATTAAAAAAGGCTTCTGTTACGACAGCTAATGATATGTGGGAAGAGACTAAACAAAAGATAATATAAAACTAAGAAACGGGAAGCTCTTGTTTACAGATATGGATAGCAAGACACAAGAAGTGAAAATGTTTTTAGTCTATTTAGTTTAACATGCTGGTAAGGCATATTTTTATCAACCAGAGAAGAAGTCTTGGACAATGATTAATAAAAGAGTTGAAGGAATTTATCTGGGGGGGGGGGGCAAAGGTCAAGCAGGATAAGTTGATTCTTCCCATAAAACAAGGTAGTTTAAGATGACCTGATTTGAATGGGTATTTTAGAGCTACACAATTAAAGTTCATATAAATAACACAAGCATAAAGCTATAATTCAAAGGGGAAGGGGATGATGATGAAACAGGAGGGAAACTTAAGAAATAAGGAGAGAGTGGGATTTTGAATTCAGATCCCTAGGGAGAATTGCAGTCATACAAATATTAAATTCATAAAGTACCAGAAAGTATTCTCAGAACGAAGGATTCCAAGCCTGGCTCCTCTTCAGTCTACCACTGCGTTCTTCTGTTTTTTGTCAGAAAGGAGATTCTGATGACAGGGATGACTGTAATTAATGGTACAGAGAATAGCAAGAGGGGGCTGGAATTTAGTGGAGAAAATTGGCAACAGAACCAAGCTACTGGGAGCAAATAACTATTGAGACAGAAAGGTAACAGAATGGGAGGAGGCTAGGAAGACATTTGGATTGCAGGCTAGAGATTGTCTTCCCTACCAGGGACTGATAACAGAGTATAAGCAAAGATAAAGAGATATGGGAATCCCAAGTGAAATATTTGCTCTGCTATAGTTTTTAGTTGAATCTAAAACAGAAGCTGCTGTTAAAAGTGGGATAATTAATAGAGTATAAAAAATATTCCACAATAACTATTGGAATCAGTCAAAGGAGGTTAGAAAAGATTGAGAAGAGAGAGTAGATAAGCAATTTGCAAGGGAACAATGGGAGGACATATTTACAACACCCCACGTATGCACCAAAGTCTAGAAAATTTAGGATTTTTGCTTGAAGTGTTTGCATAAATATTTTTATACCCTAAGCAGACTGCAAAGATTTTTTTCCTCAGGAAGTTGACAAATGCTGGAGGTGTGATGGAGAAGAAAACTGTAACTTGGAATATATGTTTTAGGAGTATAATGAGTTGGCAGACTTTAAAAATTCACTCCAGAGCATTTTGTCGAAAACACTGGGTGAGCAAATGGGTTTAACCAAGAAATGATTCCTTTTAGCTGGGGCACAGGATCTTGAACTGCATAGACATAGTAAGGCCTTGTTAAGTTTAATTCTGGTGGTTGCCAAAAAAGCAATTACTACAAAATGGAAACCAACTGTATTTGGAGATTTTCTTAAGCTTTTAATGAAGCTTTTCTCCCCGGGCCTCCCATGAAAACGGGTATTACCCAGTCAGACTTTCCTGGTAAACAAAGACAAATAAATAAACAACTAAACTGAAGTACTGAATATTATAACAGAGATACAAGAACTGGAAGTGGGATCTTTAGAAAAGGGTAGGAGCCAATTATATAGAAATAAATGGAAATTGTGGAAACATGCAGAATAATGTTCTGGAGGAGGACTGAGGATAGAGAGGGAAGGCAGAAATTGAGCAATTTATGTAATGTTGGACTGATGATAGTTATACAAAAGAACATGTGATGTATAATGTATGTAAACTGGGAACAAAGTATTTTTTCTTTTAAATATATTTCTACTTAATCACTGTATATTAATCAGATCAGACAATAGTAGTAGAAGTAGCGAACGTAAACTTGTCAAGTCAAAAAGTAATAATAGAAAATATATAATTCTACAGCATTACTAAGTATTCGAAAGTAATCCAAGCAAGGCAGGCAGTCTGTTTCTAGTCGAAAATCCTTTAAGTACACAGACAAGCGATCCAAGTAAAACAAAAATAGAGAAATAATTTCCTCACAAGCTTTCTAAATATATATATACTTTTTATCAGGCATGGGAGTGGTTTATTGTGCTGTAAAACAAAGTGTTATTGGTACACGTGTTAAATTCACATCCCTTCCCCCATCAGTGTGACATTCGAGCTCGTCCTGCCCTAGCTGTCATAATAATATATAGCCCTAATGTACTTTAATGGTACATCTTATTTAACCAAATTATTAAGTAGATTATTAAGTCTGTGATTTTATACAAGGCTATATACTGCATGGCTGAAAATATATCAACCTTAGTTCATTTTGCGATCAAAAATTATATATAAATATATACATATACATTTTGCATGTAAAAATCAGTTTCTATTTTCATAACCTATTGTTAACAAAGATCGCTTTCATCCTTCTAGACTTCTTCAGGTCTGTGTACAAGAACCTTAAAAAACCTATATAATTGTATAATTAGTTAATATTGTTATTACCATCATTTTAAATAAAGTGGAAAAAAGAGAACCAAAAAAAAAAAATAAAAATAAAAAAATATATATGTATGATGATGGAAACAAAATATACACTTAAATTTCAAATGATTTAAAATGGTATTTAAAACCAATTTGTAGCAAAAAAAATAAAACAAAACACAATTAGTCATGTAAACAATGTGGCAATTTTCTAAGTTCCAGTGCACTTTTAATCTAACAGTAGTAGTTTAGTCCAGGCTTTCTAAAAGAGTTCAGCTTTAATTGCCACGAGTTCATGTTTCTCCAGAATATTCGGGATGTCTCCTTCAAGATCACCCATGTCTATGCTATCCAGGATCTGGAACTTAAAACCTGTGTGTCTTTTATGAAGAGAAAGGTGTTTGGCTAGTGCATTATTTTTACATCCAGAGCAGATTTCTGACAGATGACATGAAATCCTTCGCTTGAGTTTATTTACAGTCTTGCCCACATAGAATGCATCACATTCATTGCACTGTGCCCTGTAAATTACCTTTTAAGTGTTACAGTCACCCCCCCCCCCCCCCGCACTGGTTTTAATGATCTTCTTTAAATAAGGGCAATAAAAACCATCACCTTGCTGCATAAATATACAAAATGTACAATTAGTTTCACATCTTTTAGTGCTTTTCTCACATGGTCTAGGTTTAAATTCAACAAAACTTCTAATATTCCTGGCCTTCCTATAAACAAATGATGGGGCTTCACCTAAGATGTTAATCACAAAAAGGTTTCCTGTGACAATGTCCCAAGTTTTCTTCAATAATATTTTTGATACTGTGATAATCCAAAGTGTATGTCAGGATGCAGCTATTTTTGCATTTGTTATTCTCTGTGGAATTACTTAACGTTTTTCTAATGGGGAGGTTGAGTGAAGGTGCTTCAGTCCTTTTCAGTTCTATAATGGGTTCCAGGATGTTTTTTAACATCTGACTTTCATAGCCTCTCACTAGAAAATCATTCTCTAAGTTGTTCAGATTTCTCAAAAATGGTTCCATCTCTGTGGTAATTCGAGCTAATCTATAGCCTTGGGATTTCACTACATTATACTTGTTTTTTGTAGGATGTAGACTTTTATTGTGGAGTAATGTTAACCCTCGTTGGTTAACTGGGACATTGTCACAGGAAACCCTTTTCTGATTAACATCTTAGGTGAAGCCCCATCATTTGTTTATAGGAAGGCCAGGAATATTAGAAGTTTTGTTGAATTTAAACCTAGACCATGTGAGAAAAGCACTAAAAGATGTGAAACTAATTGTACATTTTGTATATTTATACAGCAAGGTGATAGTTTTTATTGCCCTTATTTAAAGAAGATCATTAAAACCAGTGCATGGGGTGACTGTAACACTAAAAAAGTAATTTACAGGGCACAGTGCAATGAATGTGATGCATTCTATGTGGGCAAGACTGTAAATAAACTCAAGCAAAGGATTTCATGTCATCTGTCAGAAATCCGCTCTGGATGTAAAAATAATGCACTAGCCAAACACCTTTCTCTTAATAAAAGACATGCAGGTTTTAACTTCCAGCAATTATTACAAGAACCATGTTAAAACAGGGAGGTGAGAATCATGAAACCTGTTAAGGGTGGAGTGGGGGCTTGTTATATGTACAGGATGGAATATGTCAACAAAACAAACTTACTTGTGAATGAAGGTTTTTATGAAGAATCATCAATTAATTGTGTTAATATTTCTTACATGAAAATCATTTTTTTTTAAAAGATTTATTTGATCAAGGACACACATCTCATGAAGTTTTGTATCTTCTGGATGGTCAATATCTTATGGTTCCATTTATCTTTGGTATCCCAAAGATACACAAATGTGTAGAGGACCCCCCCCTTTGAGACTAATTGTTAATACAGTGAATTTTAAAATTCATCCTTTGGCAAAACACACTGACTATACCGCTACTAAACCAGCACAGCTCCAAATGCCAAACAGCAGGACTAAACGCTTCCCAAACACACGTATGCTTGTTCTGGAAGTCAAAGGCAAAAACAACAAGCTGCTACTAAGCCAACACAGTTCCTGATTCCAAGCAGCAGAACTAAACACCTCCAATAAGCACAGTCAGAGAGGTGAAACTCATCAAAGATAAACTCAGCCAGATAGCCAAACTCACTGAAGCAGGTCTTTTTAAATTCCAAAGGGATAAGCAAACAAGACGCCAATACTGACACTGACTATACCCTCAGACAGACACGAATTGTTTGTTTATATACGCATTTTTTAAAAAAAATTCAACCAGTGCCCCCCCCCCCCGAAGACTTATGTTTCCTCTGTACTGATGTAGCTAACTGATTTAACGTTATTCCCCATTTCATTGGTTTAGACTGGTTCCCAGAATTTCTTTTTGAATCTACTAATTTTACACCAAGTAAAATCCAAGTGTTGGTGATCTTCATGGAATTAGTTTTAAATAATCATTTTATTTATTTTATTTTTTTTGAGGGGCAATATTACTTGCACACAAAGGGAGTAGCAATGGGGGCTGCTTGTGCCCTTGTGTCTGCCAATATTATTATCATTCATTGGAAAATAAATTTTTATTCAACCATTATAACCAACTTCCTTGGGTTATGTATACCAGTTTTTTAGATTACATTTTTAAACCATGGAAAAATGCCATGGAAGAAATGTTTGAGCTTCTTAACTATACCAATTCTACTACCTCTTTCTTAAAATTCACATATGAATACGATTAGCTACTTGGAGGTGGAGATCATTAAAGATATTAGGAAGAATGTGTTTATAACTAACATTTACAGGAAACCACCATATTCAAATTCTATCTTATATTTTACCAGCTGCCATCCTTTCCATCAAAAAAGAGATAGTTAAGAGTTAGGATGTAAAGGATTGTTTCTGATGATGAGCTTTTTTTAAAAGAATGTATTAATTTAACTTCTTCTTTCGGCTTTTCCTCGTTAGGGGTTGCCACAGCGGATCACCTGTCCGCTCATGATTGGCAGTGGAGTTTTTTGTGTGTCGAGTTGCCAGCTCGGTGCCCAATCTTCCACAGAAGGCACACACATACTCACACCTAGGGACAATTTGGAGTACCCAATCCACCTACAGCATGTCTTTGGGATGTGGAAGGAAACCGGAGCACCCGAAGGAAACCCACACAACCACAGGGAGGACATTCAGACTCCGCACAGAAGGCACCCCAGTCAAAGATCGAACCAGAGAACCTCTTACTGTGAGAGGCTGTAACGCTAACCGCTGAACCACCGCGGCCGCCCAAATGTATTCATTTAACACAAATGTGTTAGGAGCCATCCTAATGATTTGGTTAAAGAGAAATGCAATGAAGTGACACTTTAAAAGGATGGAGGAAATATTTTGGTCGCTTATGCAGGGTAGGGTAGTACACAGCATTAGCACTTGTAATAATGATTAAAAGGAAACAGGTACCACTATTGACTCTTGATTCCTTTATTACAATGTTTACTTTTAACCACCTTATCATTAGGAAGGTCTTAGTTAAAAACTGGAATATTTTTTTCTAGCTTTGACCAAATAACAGAGAAAATAGGGAATACACCCAGTGTTGCTTTTAGAAGAGGTAGGACTATAAAAAATCTTTCAGAAAGTGATATTTTCATTCTAATAGGAGAAAGAGTGGTACTTTTAAATGTGGCTTTTGCCACCGATGTGTAAGTTTATTTTGGAGGGGGCAAAATTAATAGCCAAATGTTACACAGAAACCCCTTTTTACTGCACTTGTAATTCCATGGGTTTGATTTATGTAGCCAAAAGTCAGTAACGTAAATGTTTTATGTGGGGAAAACAGAGAGAAAATTAAAAGAGCGTATCTATGAATATCTGTACAATATTAGACATATGAATGCCAGCGACGCTCTGTATAAGCACATCCATAAAAATCCTAGACACAATTTCCTTTTTTTTTGGGGTGGGGGGTTGACAGAGTGGAAAACAATCCACGGGGGGGGGGGGGGGCATAAGGCCAGTGTAATTAAATTTCAGTCATATTTAGTTTGATTTAGACAGACATTTAAACAAAAAAAATTATTATTAAATGCTGACAATTAATATTTTTGTTAAGTTTGCTGGAGTTTATTGGCTTGTATATACTGAGTAGCATTTTTTTTAAATTGTAATATGTTTCATTGGTTATCATGAATCACATGACTCGGGGAGTAGTTTAAATTTTTGATTTACTTGAATGTTTTTATTCTGATGAAGTCGTTGGATATACAGGTACGGAAGCACTCAAACTTTTTAGTGTGACTTAATCCTCATTGTGCCTTGACTGCTGACTCTGGTATGGTTGTTTATTTGGTTGTATACATTTTATCATACTGGTTCTCAGATTAAAGGTCAACAAGGAGCCAAGCCTTGGCAAGAAACCTGCTTCATAATGGTCTTGTGCTCACGCTCTGCTGGTTATCGCAAGACATTAAAACCAAAGATGGCAAAGGTAGAGGGCTCAAACATAACTGCAGGCAAGTTCCTGAACAGGGCAATTCCACTTCACTCTATCTAGTGCTCAGCCACCTTGACAAGAGACAAAGGGAGTCACTCTTGCAATCAAGAGCTGCAGCAAGAAAAGAGATAGGGCCAGAACTATGCCCTTCAGTCACACATGCCATACCCTCTAATACATTAGCATTAGTTACTGTGTTCCAGTGTCTTTTTCAATAATACAACAGCTGAGTGCGACATTTGCAGAGACATGGCTTGAGAGGGAATTTTGCAGTTATCATACCATCTGTTTTTGCTTCAGGCAGCAATTTAAAATTGGCAAGTGTTTAGACGCAGAAATATGTACTGGCATTCAGACAGTCAGATCATCACATGTTTCAGAGTCACAAACTTAGGTCTCTCTTCTCTTACTAGGAGATAATAAACTAACTGGCATGAAACAGAGGGCCACTGCCACAGTGGCAGAATGTGAGAAGGAACCAAGACTATAGCCCTTAAAGCTTTTCTTGGCCTTACACCGTTTATGCTACTGTCCATAATCCCCAGATAAGCACCTAGCTGCTTCTTGTATTTATTTTCAACCTGTATCGGTCATCAGGGCTAATGAAGGCCTCGTGCTGATGGATCAAATGACGGTGGGAAACTGCAATGAAGCACTGGCACAGCAAAACTTGTCAATGCTATGCTGTGGTCCCAAAAGAGAGGAAGTGTATCAGTCCTAGCTCGGGATCTGATGATCTCATAGTAATTTTCCCACCACACAATTAGGAAAAACAAACTCCTCAGTAGCAGAGCTGCCCACCTCTGTGTTTGTCTGATTGCCCAAGGATGTATTTTCTCTGTTGTACTTGTGGTACAAAGACAGATTTCTGTGAATTTATGCTCACTAGCAGAGCTGATATAGCAGAGCTAAATACCTGGCTGTATTTGATTATAAAACCATCTGGATATACCAAGCTGACATAAGTATACTTTTTTTGCACTTGTTCTGTTTCAGTGATAGCTAACAAAACGGTACTGCGTTTATTGAATTGCTTCATTGTGTACTGCTGGCCACTGTCTGCATTTGGTTTCTCAGAGTTGTTCAATGGCTAGTTTCAGGGTGGGGGTTGATTTGCATTCTGTGGATTCAGCCCACCTAAGGTGTTAGCTACTGCCCAACACGTCTCTGTTTACTTGATTCCCTGAGGCTCTGTTTTCTCTGTTGTACTACTTGTAAAAAGACTTGTATTTCTCTGAATTTGTGCTCAGTAGCAGAGCCAATACTACAGAGCTAAATACCTGGCTGTATTTGATTCTACAGCCATCTGGATATACCAAGCTGATATAAGTACAGTTTTTGCACTTCTTCAGTTTCAGTGATAGTTGACAAAACTGTACTGCATTTATTGAATTGCTTCATTGTTTATTGCTGGTCTCTGTCTGTCTGCATTTGGTCCCACCCTGCCACCCAACTGCTGCTCTTAAACTTGGTGGCTTGGGAATTGCCTGCCCTTGCTGTAAATTTGATTTTGGTCACTCCTGCCACTGCCATCTCATTTCCTCACTCAAATGAGTGCAATGAGATTATTTAGGAAAGACTACCCCATTGCTTCTTTGAATTTGGGCACTCCTCTCAGTCCCAGCTCATCAGCTCAGTCTACTGAGTAAACAGAGAGCATTTGGGAAGGCCAAACCCCTTAGTTTCTTAATTTTCAACTATCTTCTGTTTCCTCCCTCTCCACCTCCAAAAATATTTTACACTTTATTCAGGTGTTTCTACTGTAATTGTGTTCTTCCTACTTTATTACCTTATTTTTGCTTTGCTGTGTGCTCTTAAGTGTTCAAGTGTGTTTATTCTACTGCATTTACTACTGCTTGTTAGTAGCCTGATTAAATGTATCTGTTATTCTAAGCATCTTACTTTTGGTTTTAGCACTTGGACTTCAGGCCAGTTACTTTATATTTAAGAAGGTTTTTGTGGTCTAAACTCTTGTGTACAAACTCTTATCACAACCCTCTCTCCATAAGTCCACACAAGTATTCAAAAAGTACAGTTGTGTACACTTACTATAAATGTAGATGTCAGAGTGTACTCATTGTTGCAGTCATTACATTTGGGTTATCTGCTTGCAGGTAGCCCTCAGTTTGCCTGATTAAATAAGTCTTGGGTCCTGCGACGGCTGCTGTCCCTTCTTCCATGACATCAGGTTGTCAGGGGTATAAAACATGCAGCCGACGCCATTACATCAGTTTTTCTTGCCCCAGATGTCAGGTGCCCCCCAATGGGAAGCAATTCAATATAAAAGTACAATGATATACCTCCAACAAAAAAGCAAATACACTAAAAAGGCTTTTAAGCATAGTAAAGGAAAGTAGAGGTATAGCAAAAAGTAGTTAGGGGGCTGGAGGGAGGGTAACCAGGAATGTAACAGTGAATACACTTGAACATCTACATGGATTTTAATGGAGGAAAAAAGACAGGCCCTTGTGAAGCATCTCGGTAAAGTATTGCAAAATATGAGGTAAATTTGGTGCTGCTGTGCTCATCCCTTGAGAATGGTTCCAGGCACAAAATCTTTTCAATTTTTCTGCATAAGATTTTCTAGTACTAGGCCTCCTTGCCTCTAAAATTATATCCATCACAGGTTTACTGAGGGATGGTAAAGGAGAGATTATGTAATTAGCCAGGCTGCAAGGTTCAGTGTTAGAAGCTGAGGGTGCAGAATTTGGTTCTCCTGCTGAGACAACAGGGAAGGAGTCTGAGGCAGGTGCCATGGGGATAACTGTGACATACTGGGCAGGAGGGGGTACGAGTGTTGGCACGGCCAGTCTGGAGCAATCAAAATCATCCTTGGTTTGTCCTGTTTGATTTTTAGTAGTACTTTGGAGAGAGGCAGAGGGGGGAAAGGCATAGACTGATAGGTTTTTCCAGCTGAAGGACACAGCATCCAATTTCCAGGTTTGTTTGTGGGGAGTCCTTGTGCAAAATTTGTCCAATTGGTAGTTCTGGGGAGAGGCAAACAGGTCTATATCTGGGCTCTCCCATCTACTTGTCAACATGTTGAAAATCCTTGGTTCCAGTTTCCACTCGTGTGGGTCCATGAGGTATCTGCTTAGTCTGTCTGCCAGTGTATTTAATTTTCCTGGCAGGAATTGAGCTTGTAGGTGCACTTGGCAGCTCAAGGCTGTGTTCCACAATGCCATGGCTAGTCTGCAGAGGGGGCAAGAATGTGAACCCCCCTGCTTGCTTATGTACCACATAACAGTGGTGTTGTCCGTCTTTACCATTAGTTGTCCTGGAAGAATTTGGTCCTTAAAGGCTGTCAGAACATTCTGTACAGCTAACATTTCTTTTTGATCGATATGCAGGTGCATTTGACTTGGGTTCCATTTGCCCTGAATGCACTTCCCTGCCAGGTGAGCCTCCCATGCATAGTCTGATGCGTCTGTTGTTAGGGCTTGGGCGGCAGGGCGTGGTGTGAAAGGTAGTCCCTTGTTTTGGTGGCAGGCTTCTGCCCACCAAAGGAACTCTAGGCGTAGACAAGGTATGACAAGAATCATTGCTTCTATATCCTGAGAATGTTGATACCATACGCTTTTTAGATACCACTGTAATTTCCTCATATGCAGTCTTTCATATGGAATTAGAAAAATGCAGGAGGCCATGAACCACAAGGCTTGTAGTATTTGTCTTGCAGACAGCAGGGTTTTTGTGGCCACTTGTTTGAAGTAGGTTGTCAAATGAATTTGTTTCTCTGGCGTGAGGTAAGCCATCTGGGAAGTTGTGTTCAAGCTTGCTCCCAGGAACATAATTTGTTGACAGGGTACCAGGTGTGATTTATTTTCGTTTATGGTGTACCCCAGAAAAGTTATAACCCTTTGTACAAAGGCCAGATGATTCAAAAGTATGTCCTGGCTTTCTGCCTGAATTAGACAATCGTCCAGGTATGGGTATATTTGAATATTTCTTTGCGTGCAAAATGCAATAACTGGAGCTAGGCACTTTGTGAATACCCTGGGCGCAGTAGATAAGCCAAAGAACTGATAGTGCATGTAGCCTGCTTTGAAGCGTAGATATCTTCTGCAAGATTCCCTGATTGGGATGTGCAGGTATGCCTCTTTTAAATCTAGTGTTGCCAACCACGCATCTTTGCCTAACATAGGAAGTAATTAGTGAAGTGTCAGCATCTTGAATTTTAGAATCTCCAAAAAGGTGTTTAGAGTAGATAGGACGTCATGAATTGTTTTTTCTGGGTACCATGAAAAGTCTCGAGTAGAAACCTTGTCCCTTTTCCTCTTCTGTTACCAGATGAATAGGCCCCATGCTTAAGAGAGAAAGTACCTGTTTTTGGGCCTCTGCCCACAGATTTGGGGGTAGGTCCGGCCACCCGCTTGGTGTTGGCAACATGTGGAAGTGAAATCTGTATCCTTGGGACACTATATTTAAAACCCATTTGTCCTGGGTAATGAGTTCCCAATTCTTTGCATGAAGAGCAATCTTTCCCCCCAAAGGGGCAGTCAGTTGATAAGTGCTTAGAAATTTTAAAAGGAAGTCATTGAGACAGTTTACCATAGGGGGGAGTCTTATTACTCCCAAATTTGGAAGAGGAGGCCCCCCACTGCTTAGTCCTGTGTGTCCCCTGGGACTGAAACCTGCGTTTTTTGCTGTGTCTGGGTTTGGCTTGAGAAGACCTGGAAGGGGCTGGAAAAGACCAATTCTTAGAGGGCCAGTGCCTACTAAATGTAGGAGGCTGAACTTGTAAGAAATCTTTAACAGTTTGCATAGATTTAGCTTTACCTTCCATCTTTTTAAGAACTTCCTCAGCCTTGTTGCCAAACAGGCGGTCCTAATTTAAGGGAGCATCCAACAATTTAGCTTTAACATGATCAGGCAAAGATTGCTCCTTAAGCCAAGCATGCCTTCTGAGCACAGACACAGTAACAGCAGCCCAGCAAGAGGTCTCTAATGAATCAAAATCAAACTGCAAAGTATGTTTTCCAACCTGTTCAGCAGAATGCATTAAATCCTGTAATTCTTTATTTTCCACACAGTCAGGAATCAACATAATTTTCTGTTTATGCAGTCCAATAACATGTTGCTGATACTTTAACATATGAAAATGGCAGTTTAAAGCCCTAATAGCCAAAGTTGCAGAAGTGTAAACCTTCTTACCCCATCTATCCAATGCCCTGGAGTCTCTATCAGAAGGGGTAGGATTTTTAGCAGTAGAAGCCTTAATGCCCTTGAGCCCCTGTGAAATAGTCTCTGGATCTGCAACAGAATTTTTAAAAAGGTACTTGTGGGACTCAGATATCTGTCAGGTTTTCTGGGAGCAGGAGGCAAGGAATCAGGGGCCAAACTAGATTCCGAAAAAGCATCATCAACAATGTCTAGTACAGGAAAAATTGCTAAAGGCCTATGCTGAGGTAGGAGAAGGAAATCCCTAAGCCTCTTTTTTGAATCAGAAAGATCCTGGCTTTCTCAGTGGAAATGCTCCCTTAGAGTATGTAAGGTTTCCCCAAAGGAAAAATCCTCAGGAGGGGAAGCAGAAGGAATGCAATCCTCTGCATTAGAATCTTCATAAGTAGATAAGGGCAAATCCAGATCATCAGAAGAATCAGAAAAAACAGAATCCTGGTCAGAAGATTCATAATCAACTTCAGTCCTAGGCCTCTTAGAAGGAGGGGGGGCATATCCAGATCATCAGAAGAATCAGAAAAAACAGAATCCTGGTCAGAAGATTCATAATCAACTTCAGTCCTAGGCCTCTTTGAAGGAGGGGGGGTGCTGAATACCCCTGATTAGAGTTATTAGATCTTCAGCCATCCTTATAATTTGTTTTTTAGGCATAGAGGCCTGAGCATGTGGCCTTGGCGTTAGTTTTTTAGGCATGGTTCGAGATTTAGGCCCAAGTACAGAAGGAGGTGTCGGTTTAATATGCAAGTCCATAGGCCTGAATACACCCTCAGAAGCCGGTGCCTGCACAGCGGCTCCGGACCCATCCAAGGTAGAAACATCCACAGGTTCCATAGTTGAAGCATCTCGCGGCATACCGGACTCCAAACGGGTCTCAGTAGAGGCCTGCATATCAAAAGTAGCGGGTATCAGGGGCTGCGAAAGCACCTCACTGAGTACCGGTGAACTGATGACTGGCTTAGGAGAAGCGTCGTCAGCAGTTTTGGACCTCGGCGGCCTGTCTCTGTCTTTATCTTTGCATTTTTTCGGAATCCCGGTAGTCGGATGGCTAACCAATGACATTTCTGGATAATTAAACCGAGAACCGAAATATTTTGAGGCGAAAATATATCGATGACGGATAGTGCGCCTGATTAAATAAAGCACAAAACCAACAGCAAGGTACGTCGTGGTCAGTGCCTAGGCAAGCAATACAGTACGAATGAAAATCTTTATGAGGTATTTGCTTTCCACAAGTAATGCAATTATTAACTTTTACTGACATCGGTAGAGAGCAAGAAAAAGTTTCCCCAACCGGGTACTTAGCTTTAGTTGAAGACTTCGGTTCTGAAACTCGAAAACAAAAATTTCAGGAGTCGGCCGATCGGCATTTGCGAACAGCTTCTGCTTCAGGCACCGCACGGCAAGAAAGACTGTTGTAATGGCTTCAGCTGCATGTTATGTACCCCTGACGACCTGACATCATGGAAGAAGGGACAGCAACAGATGCAGGACCCAAGACTTTGTTAATCAGGCCGACTGAAGGCTACCTGCAAGCAGATAACCCAAATGTAATGACTGCAACAGTGAAACACGAAGAACATCACTATGTCTGAACAATTCCCATCAGTTTCTCCTGCCAGTCTCTTCGACTTGGGCATACTGAGACAGTGCAGTAACTGCTTCTAGTTTACTGACAGCCCTCTTCTCCTAGCACATAATTCTTCTACTTGTGAGAATTGCATCTACATCAGTAACCTGGAATCCATGCTCTCTTACTCCACAGTCAGTATTCCTGACAAAGAGGAGATTTCAGCACAAACAACACACCACTCGCATCACAAAGCCAAGCACAACACACAGCCACCTATGCAGAGGTCCTCAATAAAAGCTTACATAACAGCAGAAACCTCCAAAGCACACTTACAAAGATCCCAGACACAACACATCACATACAGCAGACAACACACCAGTGTCTCACAAACACAGCTCATAAGGCAAAACAATAAACCAACACAGCTCACAAGGCATAACAATAAACCAAGCATACTAGTCACTGGCGACTGAATTCCGAGATACATCGATGTCCCCCTCCTCAGGCCTGACAAGGATAAGGTCACGGTCAGTTGTCGGTCTGGTGCCAGAATCTGCCACATCATACATGCACTTAAGTCTCTGTACAAGTGCAGGTATGACCCCTGTCATTATCCATATTGGTGTGAAAGACTTGAGACGTACCTCCCTAAACTATATGAAGAGAGACATGATGGAGCTCTCAGAGTATGTGTCCTAGAACAGGTATGACCCTAGCCCTAAGCAGCATCCTGCCTTCACAAAGAATGGTACCACAATACCAACAAAAAATAATTGACTTCAACAATTGGCTTAGTTTCTGGTGTCATTCCAAGGGGATCCAGTATCTGCCTGCCTGGGATGACATGATTGACAGGCCTCAATACTTTGCCAGAGATGGCCTCCACCTGTCACCCCCGGGGATTCCAGATCCTTGCCAAGGCTCTTGCATCCCCCATTGTACCTTTTTTAGGCAATGTCCCAAAGACAAATCTTCCAACAAAAGATTTGTCAAAAAGAAACTGAAGGTCATGCTGCTTAACGCTAGGAGCCTTAACCTGAAAATGCACTCACTGGAGGCTCTCCTCACACCGGAAGATGTCGACATCTGTGCGGTCACAGAAACTTGGTTCAGGGCTGCGGAGAGCACCCCTGCCTTACCAGGCTATCCCTCATTCCACACATTCTGACCCCAAAATGAGGTCGGGAACACTAAGGGTGGTGAAGTCTCTATCTTCCTTAAGGACAGGTACACCTCCAGACTGGTTTGCCAGCATGACACACTGGAACTACTCCAGGTGCAACTGGCAGTTGGCAAGAAACCCATCCAAGTTATAGCCAGCTACATACCCCCCCTCCATGACTCAGGACACCCACTTCTTCTACCTGGATCTACTTGACTCCATCAAGGTACCCCCTAACACCCTGATCCTTGGTGACTTCAACTACCCCACCATAGACTGGGTGAACTATTCCTGCACTAATGCACTCACCCAATGATTCCTTGACTTCATCTATTCTAATGTACTAGACCAGCTCATCTCATCCCCCACAAAGGGAGACAGCAATTTGGACTTGGTTCTCAACAGCATGGGCGACCGCTGCACCACTCCCATAGTATGTTCTTCCCTGGTGAGATCAGATTATCAGTTTATTTCTATCCCACCCAACCCCCCCCCCCCCAACTGTAATCAAGCTAAAAAACTTCTCAAAAGCTGACTACAACCTCCTAATGGAGGGTATAAAGAAGTTATGTATCCCCCATACTATTCCATCTGAGTAGTTGTACTTCATTTGTCTTCAACCTGTGGTTATTCGGATCCGAATCGGATCTCAGACGGCTGCATCACTAGCATCTGATCCAAACTCCAACCTTCTCCCCTTACCCATAATGCTCCCCTGCCTCCTTCCTTCCCTCAGATTGAGTTTGCTGCTCAAGAAAACACAAGCCCATCCCACTCAGACCTTACCACTAATGGCTCCCAATAACTAAGCAAAGCATAAAACAGGAGAGCCACTATAGTGCTCCTCTTTCAAATACAAGGTTAGAACAATAGTGACAAGGTCAGGGTGAAAGGGGGGCTGGTTGAGGACAAATGAAGTACAACTACTCAGATGGAACGTTATGGTGAGTACATAACTTCTTTATCTAAAGTAGTTGACTTCATTTGGTCTTCAACCTGTGGGCCAGAGTCCCCAGCTACCAACACCTGGGTGGCCATCATGGAAGCATATTCTGGAGCACCACAGAGGCAAAGGATGCCCTACTCCAGGATATGATGCCCAACTTGTAAAGAGATATGAAGGTATGAGATGAGGACCAAGTAACTGCAGAACAAATGTCATCCAGCGACACTCTAGACCAAAAAGCCGCTGAGGTAGCAATGGACCTAGTGGAGTGGGCTTTTACATGACCCGGAGGGGAAATGCCTCTATCATAATATGCTCGAATGATACATTGGGAAATCCAGCGAGCAATGGTCACTTTAGAAATTGGCTTGCCCAGATAAGGTTTTGAATAGGATACAAACAACTGATCAGATTTATGAAAGGATTTTGTTCTGTCTAAATAACACCTCAGTTGTCTGTGCACATCCAGCAAGTGTAATTTGTATTCGCCCCTATTTTGGAAATTTGGAAAGAAAACAGGAAGATTGATAGTTTGATTAATATTGGCTTCTGAAACCACCTTGGGAAGAAAGGAAGGATTAGTATGCAGGGAAACCCTGTCCTTATGAAAAACCATGTAAGGAGCTTTAATGGACACTGCTTGAAGTTCCAATACCCTCCTAGCAGAAGTGATAGCTACCAAAAAAGCAGTTTTCCAAGATAAGAATTGTAAATCTACTGATGCCGTGGGCTCAAAGAGAAGAGAGACTAGAGCCTGAAGTACAAAGGTGAGGTCCCAAGGAGGTGTAGAATCTTTCACCTGGGGTCTTAAAAGGAAGGTACCTTTAAGGAAGATCTTGCAAAATCTGGAAGAAACTAAGGAAGCCATGCTTTCCCCCACATAGAAGTTAGAGATGGCATCCAGTTGGACTTCAATGGTAGAGGGACTAGCATCTTCGTAAAAGATACTCGCTAGAAATTCCAGAACAGCCAAATCTGGAGCCATGAAAGGATCTAGGTCCCGTTGAGAGGCCCATATAGAGAATCTTTTCCACTTGCTGCAATAAATTTTCCTCGTGGAAGATTTTTGAGCCGCCATCAAAATGGTTTTAACCGGAGAGGATAAACTGGGAGTAATAATCATTACTGGAACTGGAGCAGCCAAGTGGCGAGTTTCAGACTGTCCAGGTCTGGGTGAGGAATCTCCAAGGGATGCGAAATGAGATCCGGAACGGATCCAAGATCCATGGTGGAACTGCCAGGTGAGACCAAAGGGAGGGGAACCATACTTGACGAGGCCAGAATGGGGCAATGAGGATTACTGTGCGCTCCCCAACCTGCGAGCTTTCTGAAGAAACTTCAGAATGAGAGGTAATGTGGGGTAAGCATAAAGAAGACTGTGAGGTCAAGCATGAACCAGTGCCTCTCTGTGGGCTTCCCCCCGAGGGGGCTTCAGAACAAAGAACTCACTGCATTTCGCTTTGGAAGGAGATGCAAAGAGATCACAGAAAGGCTGACCCCACTTGAGGAAGAGCTGTTCTGCTACTGAAGGATTTAGATACCACTTGTAAGGCATCAGAATAGTCCTGCTGAGCCTGTCCGCCAGAATGCTGGTCATTCCCAGAATGTGCGTTGACACTAGAAAGAGGCCGGTGGAAATCGCACATTCCCACACTCTCATGGCCTCGCAACAAAGGGGGTTAGATCTGGTTCCACCCTGTTTGTTGATATACCAGGCTACTGACATGTTGTCTGAGTGAATAGCAATAGTCCCTAGAGGAAGATGGGCATGAAGGGCCTGTAACAATAGAAGAAGCACCCTCATCTCAAGGACGTTGATATGCAAACTGGTCTCGAAAGGGGACCACATGCCTTGGACAGTTCTTCTTGAGCAATGCCCCCCCCCCCCCAGAATGGGGCAATGAGGATTACTGTGCTCCCCAACCTGCGAGCTTTCTGAAGAAACTTCAGAATGAGAGGTAATGCGGGGTAAGCATAAAGAAGACTGTGAGGTCAAGCATGAACCAGTGCCTCTCTGTGGGCTTCCCCCCCGAGGGGGTTTCAGAACAAAGAACTCGCTGCATTTCGCTTTGGAAGGAGATGCAAAGAGATCACAGAAAGGCCGACCCCACTTGAGGAAGAGCTGTTCTGCTACTGAAGGATTTAGATACCACTTGTAAGGCATCAGAATAGTCCTGCTGAGCCTGTCCGCCAGAATGCTGGTCATTCCCAGAATGTGTGTTGACACTAGAAAGAGGCCGGTGGAAATCGCACATTCCCACACTCTCATGGCCTCGCAACAAAGGGGGTTAGATCTGGTTCCACCCTGTTTGTTGATATACCAGGCTACTGACATGTTGTCTGACTGAAAAGCAATAGTCCCTAGAGGAAGATGGGCATGAAGGGCCTGTAACAATAGAAGAAGCACCCTCATCTCAAGGACGTTGATATGCAAACTGGTCTCGAAAGGGGACCACATGCCTTGGACAGTTCTTCTTGAGCAATGCCCCCCCCCCCCCTAGTTGGGAAGCATCCGTGGTCACTATGGTTGTGAGGAAAAGATGGAGCAAAGGGACGTCCCTTGACAAGGTCCGGGGAGAGAATCCACCAGAGAAGAGATTCTCTACATGCCTGGGAAATCCAAAGTGGATGGGACAAGTGTAGATCTAGTAGAGACCATTGAACTGCTAGTGTCCACTGGAGAACTTGCATATGAAGTCGTGCAAAGGGTAGAAGATTAATTGTGGCTGCCATGGAACCCACAGCCCACAGAACAGTCTCGGCTGAAGGAAGATGAGCCTGGAGAATGTAAGAAACATGAAGTCTTAAATTGCATACCCTTTCCGGAGTGAGGTAAACCTCCATTTGTATGGTGTCCAACCAAGCTTCTATGAAGTCTAGAGTCTGGACTGGAGTCAGTAACGATTTGCTGATGTTTATAGTAATGCCCAGACTGTTCGCTAATACCAGGAAATAGTCCCTGGCTTGGCACAGCAGATGTTTGGCGGGGGCAGCAAGGAGCCAGTCATCCAGGTAAGGAAATACCTGAATTCCCTGAAGTCTACCACCATCACTTTGATAAACACCCTGGGGGCTGTGTTGAGACCAAAGGGGAAGGTCCTGAACTGATAATGATTGGCCCCCAGCCGGAAGCGGAGAAACCTGTGGGAGCACCTGTTCATTTTCATATACGCATCCTGGAGGTCGATTGAACACATCCAATCTTTTTCCTGCAGGTAGGGCAGGATGGACTGAAGGGTGACCATCCGGAATTTTTCCTTGGCTACAGATAGGTTCAAAATGGAAAGATCCAGAATGGGTCTTAGGTCTCCCGTCTTCTTTGGCACTAAAAAGGACCTGGAATAAACACCCAATCCGGACTGATCTGAGGGGACGGTTTGAATAACTTTTTCTTAGCAGCTTGTTTATTTCCAGCACTGCTACCTCCCTTAGTGTTGGTGGAACATCTGGGAGGTGTTTGGTGGAGGGGTGGCTCTACGAAAGGGATGCAATAACGTCGGAATATAATTTGCAACACCCAATGGTCTGTTGTTACAGACTCCCACACGGTTGGGTGTAGCGAGAGGCGACCCCCGATTGCCTCCAGAGACGAGCAGTCGGGCAGCCCCTCAGGGCTGCTGCGTGGGCCTGTCCAAGAACAGTTCTCGTGATCCGATATTTCTCAGACCCTCTCTGTCTCTGGGCTGGCATCTATCATGACCTCCTCTGCCTCTGGGGGAAGATGAGTCCTGAGTGTCCCGGGAGAACTGAGATTTTCGGAACCACATCTCCTTTGCCTCTCGCTGATTCCTGGAGAAGGATCTTTGAGGAGAGAAGAAGTGGACCTCGACAGACAGTGTCATCCTGTCCTTCTCACTCTGGACCTGCGTTTCACGCACAGACTTCCCAAACAGGGAAGAACCATCATATGGGGCATTAGCAAAGGACACCTTGAAGGTTTCCAAGAACTGACACAGCCGGAGCCAGGCATGATACCTCATGGCAATGCCGGACCTGGCGACCCTAGTGGCTCCCTCCATGGCATGAGAAGGGAAGTGCATGGACGTACTGGCTACTGCCTTAAGAGTGGCCATTTGTGCGTCTTCTTGCCCTCCGCCAACGTGGACTCCAGGGGTGACTCAGTGACTTCATTGACCAAGCCACGCTGCAGTCGGATATGTGCCATATAGTTCAGCGCCCTTATGGTAAAGGTTGCTGAAGCATACACCCACTTCCCCCAATGGTCCACAGTTCTTGACTCCCGGTCAGGAGGATGGACCATAGAGCTCTCCTGTGCAAGCTCTTTGTGGTGGGTGCCACCATCACAGCTTCTACTGGGGACCCCTTACTCTGACTAGTCCTGTCTGGTGAGGGACTGAGTATTTTATCTGGACACTTGGGAATAGGCTCCACAGTGTCCAGTTCCTTCCATGCCCAAGACGTTATTAGGTCCACAAGTGGGTCCACGGGAGGGGACACCTAGGAGGTAGATGGGCCTGTGCCGAATGTATCTAGAGACACCGACTTGTCCAGGTTTGGTTTTTAGGCAGACCAACCCCCTTTGACAAAGGAGCACCATGATGTCTCCAAAGCGGACATCTTCGGGGGGTGACCTGGGGGAACCTTCCCCTTCCTCCAAGTCAGTGTCGTCCATGAGGGACTCTGAAGAGGAGTCCAGATGCTTCCTTTTGCACATCCTCTTGCGAGGAGCCTCCTCAGAGGGACTCTCTGTGGAGGACTCGCAAGCTTCTTGCTGCTCCCAAACGGGAGCTCCCTGAGGCACAGCAAGCACTGGATGTCCCTGAGAGGACAGGAATGTCGGGGCCGAACCCAGAGCCGAGGGAGTTGGGGCGGAATCTGAAGATGAGATGGTCAGGGGTCTCGACTCACTCGAGAGAACCTTCACCACCACGTCAAAAGCCGAGGGGGAGTGCACTTCCTGCGAAATAAGCAAGGGAGCTGCTCCCCTCAGATCTGACGGGGGAGTAGGATCCGAGACTGCAGGTGCCGAGATGCCGAGGGGGGATACTGTACTCTGAAAGGCTCGGAACAGACAGAGCCCCCTTGGATCAGATGCCTGGACTATGGCTCCGAGAGCTTGGATCCGACACACTCAAGGTAATGGCCGGCGTCGAGGTATAAGGTACCATCGGCACCTACCCCCCCCCCCGACCCCGAGGGTCCTCTGATCCAAAGACTCCAAAACCAACGGTCGGATCTGAGAAGGAGTTATGGGGGTGAAGAAGGGCTGCGAGCTCCCCTCTTCGGAGCGAGAGGGGGCTGGCGATACTCCCATTTGGATCTGGGTGCGAATGAACTGAACCTCCGCATCATCCTGTCCATCTCTGCCTCGCTAAGACTACGGGTCAATCTAGATGAAGTAGCCTCTGACACAGGTTGGGAGTGCCGATGAGGGGAACCTAGAGGGGGTCTAGATACCTCCGGCTCCAGGGAGAACCTGGGTGATCGGAGCTGAGGGGTACTGGGCCTAAGAGGGGGTCTTGAATTTAGCAGGAGGCCCAGTTGGAGCTGAGCTGTCCTGGGACCACTTCCTAGACTTGTCCTTTTGTTTTTTGCCTTGGTCAGACCTCATGGTGGGAGGTTGAGTCCCAGAGGCCTGGGGAGGGGAAGAAGTAGAAGCAGCCGAGGTAGAGGCAGCTGACGTGGTAACGTGGACAGTCATCACTGAAGAAGGTAGCAGACCTTTCATAACCAGCTTATCCCTCCTGTCCTTAAGGGCCCGTGGGTTGAAACCCATGCAAACAGGGCAGGAGGTCAGCAAATGGAGTGTGCCCAAACACACTATACACAGAGTGTGGCCACTGGCTGGGGAGAGCTTATGGCCACACACTGTGCATTTCCAGAACACTGGCTTGGGGATCTCAGCCATACTAGGGAAAACAATCACCCCCAAGCAGCACCCGCAGACACTCTCACATGCACACTAAGGGAGAGGGAGCGGGAGACTTAAGTGAACCTATGTTAACTACTTTTTTTTTTTTTTAATCCGATGGACAAACGCAATATGGGGAGGTGAAAAGAGAAGGATGGGATATAAATTTAGCCTAAACTACCCATAAAAAAAAGAAGTTATGTACTCACCATAACGTTCCATCTGAGTAGGTACTTCATTTGTCTGCAACCTGTGGGTATCGGATCCGACTTCGGATCCGAGCCGGCAGCTTTCCAAGCTACAAGGTCCGAGCTCCTAGCTCCTCCCCTACCCATAATCCCCTGCTACCTGCTGTATTACCTCAGATCGACTTTTTTGCCTTATCACCCAACTAATAACCTCGAGAGAGGAATACACCATATCTAATCTCCTGACAAGAAACTTACAGGTGACCAGAAAATCCCGAAAAGGTTTGGGGGATGGCAGGGGGGGGTTGGTTGCAGACAAATGAAGTACCTACTCAGATGGAAAGTTATGGTGAGTACATAACTTCTTTATCTGAAGTAGTTACTTCATTTGCTCTGCAACCTGTGGGACAGAGTCCCCAGCTACTCAAGAAAAACCTGGGTGGCCTTTACGGAAGGATATTCCGAAGCACTGCAGGGCCAAAAGAAGCCCTGCCTCTCGAAATCATATCTAGTTTATAATGAGAAATGAACGTATGAGAAGAGGACCAAGTAGCTGCTGAACATATGTCGTCCAAGGGGAGCCTGGACCAAAAGGCTGCTGAGGTGGCCACAGACCTTGTAGAATGAGTGTGAATTCCAATAGGTGCTGGTTTGCCTGACGATATGTACCCGTGAATTATGCACTGGCAGATCCAATTTGCTATGGTCACTTTGGAAATGGCTTTACCCATAGCTGATTTTGCAAAGGATACAAACAACTGGTCCGACTTGCGAAAATCTTTAGTTCTGTGCAAGTAGAAACGTAGTTGTCTGTGTACATCCAGTTTGTGCAACTTGTATTCCCCTTTCTTCTGAAAATTTGGGAAGAACACTGGTAAATTTATTGACTGATTAATATTTGACTCTGAAGCCACCTTAGGTAAGAAAGACGGGTTAGTCCTGAGGGACACTCTATCCTTGTGAAAAATAAGGTAAGGGGGTTTCATACACAGAGCTTGAAGTTCTGAAACCCTCTTGACCGAAGTAATAGCCACTAAGAAGGCCGTTTTCCACGACAAGAACTTTAACGGAACCGAGGCCGCAGGCTCAAAGGGTGGACTGGCCAGGGCTTGTAAGACTAAGGTCAAATCCCATGGGGGCACCACAGTTTTCACAGGCGGCTTCAAAAGAAAGATGCCCCTTAAGAAAGTTTTGCATAATTTTGTAGATGCCAAGGACCCTAAGCCATCACCTACATGAAAATGGGAGATGGCTGCCAACTGCACCTTAACCGTAGAAGCACTTGCTCCCTGCTGAAAAATCAGCGAAAGGAAGTCCAGAATAGTCGGAATAGGAATGTAAATGGGTCCAGGCCCTTGTCTTTAGCCCAGATGGAGAAACGTTTCCATTTACTATTGTAAAGTTTTCTGGTAGACGGTTTATGAGCCGCGACCAGTATTGCCTTAACAGGAAAAGAGATACCGGGAGTCCTAGCCATCATTGGAACTGGATCAACCAAGCCATAAGCTTGAGGTTCACCAGGTTCGGGGTTTGGCAACCCGCAGGATGTGAGATCAGGTCTGGACTGGGATCCAGAATCCATGGAGGAGCCACACTGCGAGACCGCAGATAAGGGAACCAGATCTGTCGAGGCCAGAATGGGGCTATGAGGATAACTCTGCTCCCCAACCGACAGGCTTTCTGTATGAACTTTATCATAAGCGGGAGGGGGGGATAAGCATAAAGGAGACCGGGAGGCAAAGCATGAACTAGAGCGTCTCTGGGATTCTCCCCTTTGGGGGGGAAGTATTGCGAAGAACTCGCTGCATTTTGTGTTTAACGGAGAAGCAAAAAGATCGTAGCGAGGCCAACCCCATTTGCGGAAGATCTGCTTCGCAACAGATGGATTGAGAGACCACTCATACGGAGTGACAAGTACTCGACTCAGTTTGTCTGCTAATATGTTGGACCAACACGGAATATGCGTTGCTACCAGAAACCGGTTGGTGGATATCGCCCATTCCCAAACTCTCACAGCCTCTCGACAAAGGGGATAAGACCTGGTTCCTCCCTGTTTATGTACCAGACTACTGACATATTGTCCATCTGGATTGCAATAGTCCCCAGAGGGAGAAGGTCGTGGAGAGCTTGCAACGCCAAAAGCACCGCCCTCATCTATAGGACATTGATATGCAAAGCGGTCTCTAGGGACGTCCACGTGCCTTGGACAGATCGCCCTGAATAATGCCCCCCCCCACCCGAGGCGAGAAGTGTCCGTGGTCAACGTGGCTTGGGGCAGGGGGATCACAAAGGGCCTCCCTTCTCTGAGTTCCCGCACGTGGAGCCACCAAAAAAGGGAGTCCTTGCAAACTCTGCTCAGTGGTATTGGAGTGTTCAATGGGTGGAGTGATAGGGACCACTGAACTTGCAGGGTCCACTGCAATATCCTCATTCGCAGGCGTGCGTGAAGGGAGAGACCGATCGCTGCCGCCATAGACCCTAGTGCCCTCAGGACTAACTCCGCCGGTGGGGCAGGACTCTGAAGAAGGGCTAATACTTGTATGACAAGCTGCTCAGCCTGTCTGAAGTTAGGGTAGCTCGAGAGATACGGGTATCCAACCTGGCCCCTATGAATTCCAGGACCTGAACGGGGCACAGAGAGGATTTCTGCAGATTTACTGAGATGCCCAAGTTGTGGGCAAGAGTCAGAGAGTAATCTCTTGCCACGCAGAGTTGATGCCTGTTGGCGGCGGTAAGGAGCCAGTCGTCTAGGTACGGGAAGACCTGAATGCCCTGAAGTCTCAGGTGGGCTGCAACCACTGCCATGACTTTGGTGAACACCCTGGGGGCTGAGGTGAGGCCGAACGGAAGAACCCTGAACTGATAATGACTGGTCCCCAGCCGGAAGTGGAGAAACCTTCTGGATCGTCTGTCCATCAAAATGTGGTAGTTCGCATCCTTGAGGTCTATAGAGCACATCCAGTCGTTGTCCCGCAGAAGGGGGAGAATTGATTGGAGGGTGACCATCCGGAATTTTTCCTTGGGAATGAATAGGTTCAGAGCGGAAAGGTCTAAGATGGGTCTTAGGTCCCCCGTTTTCTTTGGCACCAAAAAGAACCTGGAGTAATAACCCAATCCAGACTGATCTGGGGGGACGGGCTGGATGGCTCTTGTTTCTAGCAACTTCGATACTTCTGAAGCCACTGCCTCCCTCTGATCGGGGGGTACATCGGGGAGGCGTCTGGTCTTGGGGAGAAGGTTTATGAAGGGGATGGAATAACCTCTGGATATGATACGGAGCACCCATCGATCTGTCGTAAGGGACTCCCAATTTGACAGGTGCTCCGTCAAACGCCCCCCGACTGCCTACAAAGAAGGACAGTCGGGCAAGCCCTCAGGGCTGCTGCACGGGTCTGTCCGAGAAAGGTTCTCTAGACCCGAAGTTACGCGGTCCCCCTCTACCTCTGGGCCGGCGTCCACCTTGTCCTCCTCTGCCTCTAGAGGACGAGGGGTCTGAAGCTGGATGGGATTGCTGAGACTTGCGAAAAAACAGCTTCTTTTGTCCCCTCTGATTCTTAGAAAAGGATCGTTGGGGACTAGAGAAGCGGACTCCGACGGCAGACAGCGTCTTCCCGTCCTTTTCGCTTTGGACCAGTATATCGCGAACGGTCTTGCCGAAAAGCGAAGATCTGTCAAAGGGCGTGTTCGCGAAGGACGCCTTGAAGGGATCCGCGAAGTCGCAAAGACGGAGCCAGGCGTGACGTCGCAAGACAACCCCGGCTCCGCTGGCCCTAGCGGCTCCCTCCGTTGCATGGGAGAGAAGCCACACGGACGTGTTAGAAATGGATTTTAGAGTGGCCATCCGAGTCGAAAAAACATTCTCGTCTCCGACCAACATGGACTCCAGGGGGGCTTCAGCGTATTCCTTAATCAAGTCTCGCTGTAGCCTGATGGTATGTGCCATATAGTTCAGCGCCCTTATCGAGAAGGTCGCTGAAGCAAACATCCGCTTCCCAATGCGGTCCAGTGCTCGAGATTCCTTACCTGGTGGGTGGACCGAAGAACTCTCCTGTGCGAGTTCTTTCTTGGTAGCAGCCACCACCAACATGGCATCAACGGGAGATCCCTTGGCCCAAGACTGCCTGTCTGTAGGGGGGCTAAGGACTTTATCAGGATGCCTAGGAATTGGCTCCACGGTGTCGGGCTCCTTCCACACCCTGGTAGTAATTAAGTCTACCAAGGGGTCAGCCGGAGGGGACACCCAGGAAGTAGATGGGCCTGCCTCAAACGCCTCCAGGAACACGGATTCATCCACGGAAGGTTTTTGGGCAGACCACCCCCCTCTAATACGCAACATTTCCATGATGTCTCCGAAGGAGACATCCTCGGGGGGTGACCTTGGGGAACCTTCCCCTTCATCTAAATCCATGTCGGTGGTAACGGACTCAGGGGAATCCAGGTGCCTCCTTTTACACCTATGTTTATGAGGGACCTCCTCGGTGGGGCTATCCGAAGAGGGCTCGTCCACGGGTTCTTGTTCCTCCAAGGGAACTAGCTGGAGGGCTTGAGCAGGCTGTCCCGATAGATGACGGAGGATAGACCCACATGCAGGGGGGTACGGGAGGATCCGAAGCCCAGACCGGGGACCTGGAGGACCTCGACAGTACCCTCTCCACTACCTCAAATGCCGAAGGAGAACTACTCTCGCCAGGCTCCGAAAGCATCCTCTACGGCTCCGAGGTAGGGATCGGGGCCGATGCAGTCGGCGCCGAGAGAGAGGTGCGCTCCGAACCCAGCGGCGTCGAAGACACACCAACTCCCCGAGATCTGACGCTCAGCCCTCGGCCCTGAGAACTCAGATCCAACACGCTCGAGGGTATAGTCGGCGAAGAGACCAGCGCTATCGGCGCCGACAAATCCCTGGCTCTGAAAGGGCCCAGATCCGATGACTCAGAGACCTGAAAACGAGTCGGAGAAGGAGTGATCGGAGCAAAAATGGGGGCCGCGCTCCCTCCCAGAGGGGGGGGAGAGGCAAGAGCACCCCCATCTGCATTTGGGTCTGTATAAATCGACACATCATCCGATCCATATCCGCTTCGGTGAGGCTTCTGGTCGATCTAGAAGTCGTCGAGGCGGGCCGGGAGGGCCACCTCAACGACCTCGAAGGAGACCGGTCCTCCTCCTCCGGCTCCGGCGAAAAGCTGGGCAAACGGAGCCGAGAGGGGGAAGATCTGGAGACCCTTGACGGAGACTTAGTCAGTTTAGATGGCAGGGCTGAGGGTTGAGTCTCAGCCCACCTTTTATGGGATTTGTGCCCTTCCTTATCCTTGTGCCTCTGCTCTCTGGAGGAAGAGGCACCAGCGTCACCCGTGCTTGAACCCAAAGAGGGAGGTTGAGTCCCGGGCTGAGCAAGGGGCGCAGAAGGCACCAGGGCTGCCGAAGCAGCCTGAGCCTGAGCGGGAGAGGAAGAAGAAGAAGCCGATTCCTGGGGCAGCTTTCCCACCAGGATCAGCTTATTCTTCCTATCCCTAAGCGCCCGGGGGTTAAAGGCCGCACAAATTTAGCAGGCCATAGATAAATGGACCACCCCCAGGCATAAAACGCACTGAGTGTGGCCATCAGCCGGTGAAAGCTTATGGCCACCCTCAGTACACTTCGTAAAAACGGCTTTGGGCCCTTCAGCCACTTTAAACTCACTCACACACTCACACCCAAACACTAAGGGGGGAGGGGTGTCACACAGAGGAACAACTAACTAAGAGAAAAACTAACTAAACCACCGAAAATAAACCCAGGGGCACTACACACATGTACACTACCTACAACTTCACAAAAACGCTAGAGAAAAAAGGACTTTAACAAGTAAACGATCTCACCAAAGCCAGGAGCTCTTCAAAAGATAGCTACTTCAGCCGCAGCAAAAAACGATCTGAGGTAATGCAGCAGGTAGCAGGGGATTATGGGTAGGGGGAGGAGCTAGGAGCTCGGATCTTGTAGCTTGGAAAGCTGCCAGCTCGGATCCAAAGTTGGATCCGATACCCACAGGTTGCAGAGCAAATGAAGTAACTACTTCAGATTAGTCAATTACCAAAATACAGCCTGGAGCTTTGAGACCACGATGCATAGCTTTTTAGCAGCAAACAAGATCAGAAGGAAGGAGATGGGTAAGGGGAGGAGTTTGGAGCTCGGATCAGATGCTGGTGATGGGGCCATCTCGGATCCGATTCAGATACGAATACCCACAGGCTGAAGATTAAATGAAGTCAACTACTTCAGATCAGTAGCTTCACACCATTGCCCCCCTCAGAGGATGCAGACAACTATGCTCAACAGTACATCAATGCAGTATACAAGCACCTGTACAACTGCATGGCCTCAGCCATACCCAACAGAATAAAACCTGCTCCTCAAGGAAACACAAACTTGTCTGGTGGATATCCTCTATCAACAGGCTTTACAACAAAATGAAGAATTTTTTGTCAAAGGGTAAAAAGGAACAAATTCCAAATTGGAAAAAACTCCCTCCTTAGCCTCAACATGCAAATTAGATCACTAGTGAAAACCCCAAAGCCAATTATGAATTGAAATTAGCCTCTGAAACAAAGGGAAACCACAAAGCATTCTTCAGTTATGCCAGGAACCTCCATAGCAAAGCCCCGGTCTGTTTCAAATTAGTACTTAACGGTATAACTTACACTGATCCTGTTGACTTAGCCAACCTGCTAGCAGGTAGGTTCAGTGCAAACTTCACACCCCAAAGGCCCTATTCCAAGGCAAAGAACACAGCTTCCGTGGGACCTGATAGTATCCCAGGCTGTATACCGCACCATCTCCATCAAGAACTAGCTTCGCTATTGAGCACCCTATTCAACCACAACCTACGTACAGGCTTCATTCCAGCAGAATATAGAACTGTCATTGTCATCTCCTTGCACAAACATGGTGCCACTACTGACCATGGAAACTATTGCCCCATTAGCTTGACAAGTCTGATCTGTAAAGCCATGGAGTAAATTATTATGGATCTCATAAACAAGGACATAGGCAATCTTCAAGCACTTGACCCCACCCAGTTCGGATTCGTCAAGGGCAGATCTTGCCTGTTGAACCTGGCTAACTTCTTTGAGACTGTCACCAAGGTCCTGGATGAGAGAAAGTCAGTACATACAGCTTACCTTGACTTGGACAAAGCCTTTGACACAATCTCCCAATTGGGCATCATCAAAAAGCTAACACAACTTGGTGTAAAACCCTGTCTCATCAGGTGGGTGGCCAACTGGCTCACCGACAGGTCAAAACAGGTGCTTCCTCCTCTGATAGCAGACATGTCACTAGTGGAGTTCCCCAGGATCTGTCCTGGGTCCCCTAATGTTTGGCATCTATGTCTCAGAGGTACAGGCAAAGACAAAAGGCCTGTGACTGTACAAGTTTGTGGATGACTGTAAGTTGGATGCTGTCATTGACTCCCCAAAAAGATGTTAACATACTGCAAGAGGGTCTCACAGCAACTGATTGGTGCCAAAGTCATGGCCTCAAGTTAAATGCAAAAAAATGTATTATCATACCATTCGACAGAAACATAGCCCCTACTGATTACCACATCAACAGTAACCTCCTAAGTACACGACCTGTGGTGAGAGACCTGGTTACTCAGGTTGACAACAAACTCACATTCGACCATCATGTAGCAGCAGTGGTCAGAAAAGCTGTTCACTTGGTTCATCTCATAAGTACAGGGATTGCATCCAGAAAAAAAAGGAGGTTATTACCTCTCTATACTCCTCCCTTATTAGACCACTAATCGAGTATAACGCCCCATTTGGTATGTATCTCTCCAAACATCTGCACCAACTGGAAAGGCCACAGAAATACCTCACAAATATAATCCATGGCCTCAAGCACCTGTCCTATGTGGATAGGGTCAAATCATTATCACTCTACTCAGTATTGTACAGATTCCTCAGGGGCGATCTGTGTCTCTGAACAGACTTCCCATACACATCAAACAGAGTACCTTGCTGACCCTCTTTAAGCACAACCCTGATGAGTGGATGAGAAACCACAAATTTGTCCCAGGGGTTCCACCTGTGTCCCTCATTGACAGGGGTGACAGGTGCTGACCGAGGTTTCTTTTTTGGGGATAAACTCTTGGCTAGGCTTGCAAGGGCCCCAGAGCCATTAACCTAGCAACCTCCTATGATCCTATGCCCAAGCAATAACATGGAACTGCAGACTTGAGGGAAGGGGGGGTTGGGGCTGTACATGTTCAATAAACCCACCACAGGGATCACGAGAATGCACATAGTGGCTATGCTCTTAAGTGGTGGGAGCAGATATTTTCTTAATACTGAAACATTCCAAACAATGTAAACGGTGCCCTGAACTAAAATCCTATAAACTCACAAAAGTAGTTACTCAACACATTACCTATATGGTCGATACAATGGCCATAAACACACAAAGCAAAGATGAAATTTAAAGTGCAAATGTAAAATCCTTAAACACAAAGCCAAGGTGCATGCAATGCTTATTGTCAGCTTAACTGTAATACAAAAATGTAACTTAAAAAACTGCCATACCTTTAGTGAGAGGTACTGTGATATGACTCTGTGTTGTTATGCTGGGAGAGGCTGAAACAGTAGTCGCGGTGGTAGTTGTGGTGGTGGTTGTGTCAGTGGGGCTGGCAGCGCTAGCAGTAGCGGCAGTGGTAGTAATGGCAACAGGAGCTGTTTTACTTGTTGACTGAGGCTGTAGCACTACAGAGAAAACAAAATAGAATGAAGCAGTTATTCCCCACTAACTTTGGCGCTGCTATTAACTGACACAGCAAGCAACTGTAAGTTCGTAACAGTTGATCCTTCAGCCTACAATCAGAATTTTACCTTTGCTGACAGGCATTAGGATAGTCTGAACACTGCCTGCTGTTGTGCTAACTCCAAGTTGCTTTAGCTGGCTGGCAGGAATAGTTAGCACAGCTTGCTGGGTGCTAGTCTGACCAGACTGGATCTTCAACATACCTGAATCACACAAAGAAAGCATATCTCTTTTAATGCTGAATCTCATAAAACTGAAGTATATTCTTAGTCGCATAGTAGAGATCAAAGCATTCCTTGATTTTACTATGTAATTATACTTTAAAGAAAAAAATGAGATTCAGAACTCACTCCAAAATAAAACACATTTAAGATCATCACCAGGCACATTAAATGAAATAACCATCCCTCCCAAATGGACAAGTCCAGTCTTCATACAAAAAAGCACAACTTTGAATACAGCATCTAGCAAATGAAAGAGCTATGTTTTTTTCTTCAGGTAAGGAGGACGGTAGCCACCTTGGGAGGGTGTGGTGGGTGTTTGTGAATTACATATCTCAAAACAGTGTAAGAAACTTCTCTGTGTGGAAGATTTTCAGTCCATATATTTCTAGTTAATCACTGTATATTAATCAGATCAAACAATAGTAGTAGGAGTAGCGAACGTAAACTCGTCTTAAGTCAAAACCAAAAAGTAATAGAAAATATATAATTGTACAGCATTACTAAGTATTCGAAAGTAATCCAAGAAAGGCAGACAGTCCGTTTCCAGTCGAAAATCCTTTCTTAAGTACACAAACAAGCGATCCAAGTAAAACAAAAACAGAGTAATAATTTCCTCACAAGCTTTCTAAATATATATATACTTTTTATCAGGCATGGGAGTGGTTTATTGTGTTGTAAAACAAAGTGTTATTGGTACACATGTTAAATTCACATCCCTTCCCCCATCAGTGTGACATGTGGATCGTTTGTCTGTGTACTTAAAGGATTTTCAACTGGAAACAGACTGCCTCCCTTGCTTGGTTTACTTTTGAATACTTAGTAATACTGTACAATTATATATTTTCTAGCATTACTTTTTGGTTTTGTTTTGTTTTGACTTGACGAGTTTATGTTCGCTACTTCTACTACTATTGTCTGATCGGATTAATACACAGTGATTAACTAGAAATATATGGACTGAAAATCTTCTACACAGAGAAGTTTCTTACACTGTTTTGTTTTTGGACCCACTACACTTTAGTGGGTTGTTTTGAGACTTCGGGGATACCACGGAGATTACTTGTTTTTTGAATTACATATCTCACAGTCATGTTCATGAGTAAAGGTAGAGGGGACTGGGAGACTAATGAGAATACTGGATGCAGAGCAGTGACAGAATAGCAGGCTTGGTGCTGCACTGTAGTGATGAAATGGGAGCCAAGTGCTAGGACAAAGCTGTTAATTTACCAATCAGTATGTGTCCTCACCCTCGTCTACCATCATGAGCTTCGTGTTGAGACTAAAATGATATTATAGATTCAAGGGGTAGAAATGAGGTTCCTCTGCTGCTGCAGGAGGACCTTGACAATCCAGGAAGATCTTGAAGTAGTGCCACATTTCCTAAAGATTTGGAAAAGCCAGATGAAGTAGTTTGGGAAACTAATGATGATGTGCGTGAGCATCTATCAAGGGATACAGCTCATTGGAAAGAGACCCTGGGGCAAACCCACAACATACTGGAAAGGTTGTCTCTCTTAATTACCCTGTGAACACCTTGGCATCCTACAGGAGGAAATGGAGAATTTTGATGGTGGGTATAAGAGTCTAGTCTGGCCTGATCAGTTCAGTACTACTTCCACACTAGACAGCAAAAGCTGTTTAGAAAATTAATGGAAGATGGATTACTGACAATTCACTTTCTAATAACCCCATAGCTGGCAGCTGCTGGTATTTACTTATTAACTTATGCTTTGTTGACCGGGTTAGTCCCACTAGACTAGTGGGTTCTTTTTAGGGAGACCCAAAGGGGTAGTCATACTGACTAGGGGAAATTCTGCCAGGGCACTGGGGAACTCTTTTCATTGTGAGGGGGAACATTTTTGTGGTTGCACTTCCTGCTTCTGTTTCTGGTGTGGAGTCTGCTCAGAGTAGAATGGAGTTAGAGAGTTTTTTGGTGGTGATTTGGAGCAGAAGGCGGTTGTCAAACCTTCAAATCTGCTTAAAAATGTGTTGGGTGAGAAGAGAAGGCAGTCAAGCCTTCTATATCAGTGTCTGAGGTCGGAGAATGAGACAGAAGGTATATATGCCTTCTAGTGGAGTTCCAGTAGTTGGAGATGATGGTAGGAAAACAGTCAAGTCTTCTATGGATATTTTTGAGACAGAGGAAGGGGTGCATAGTTGGAGAAAAAGTAGACAAGCCTTTTCCAGATTCAGAAGAGATTTTCCAGTGGCAGCTATTCCAGGAAGAGAATCAGCATGATGAGAGATGTATTACTACAACTCTCCAGTCAGGAGTGTTGCAGGATATTTTATTAGAGAAATTAGCAAACCTGAGAGTGGCTAAGATATGGCATATGGAGTTATAATGCACAAAATTCGAAACAAAGAGGTACTTTTGATACAAAAAACAGCAGATGGTAAGACAAAAACCTATGCTGTTATGGTTAAGAAAAAAAAAAAAGAAACTCCAAGGAAGAAAGAGGAAGTATGGGACAATGTAATGGAAAAACTTTTGAGTCAACATGAACCCAAGAAAGACTGTACTCCATGGAAAGCTTATGTAGTTAAAGCTTTTTTCAAAGAAACTAAGAAGAACATTTCATGTTCAATTTAGAACAGAAATCAAAAGAGAGACTTCGAAAAGACATTTAAGTAGCATATGTAAAGATGTATTGGACATTTCTAAAGTTTTTGACAATAGAGGATTATGGACTAGGGGTTGGGACTGTAATGTTGTACTAAAAATAGAAAATGATTAAATCATTCATATCCCTAGTATTATGAATACAGATGGTCAAAAAGGTGTTGTTAAATATTCAAGTCAAGCCAAAAATTGTTTCTACTTTGGAAAATCAGATAATTTGATTGCTGATTGTACAAAAAGGAAATGTTTAATATGTGGTTACAATAAGTCATGACGCATAAAAGAAATTATGTACTCACCGTAATATTCCATCTGTGTTGTCCATTTTCATTATTTCTCAACCTGTGGGTTCGGTTCTAATCCTCAGAAAGTACAGTTTTGTAACTAACTTGGTCGCTGCAGTAGCTCATAGGGACCAAAAACTCTCAAGCTCATCCTTTACCCACAATACACCTATCTTAATTACCTCAGAATGAGTTTGCTGATAGAAAAGATAAATACTGTCATGGAGTCTACATCTGGAACTGTAAACGTATACCAAAAAAAGGAGGTAATGTTTTATTTATTACCCGTTCTTCCAGAAGTCATGGGCAGTGGTTGGAGGGTGAGGAATTGAGGAAGAATGAAAATGGACAACACTGATGAGACATTGCAGTGAGTACATCACTTCTTTATCAGATGTCAATTTCCTTTCTATCCTCAACCTATGGGACAGAGTCCCCAGCTACTTTATATCCTGGGTGGACTTAAGGACAGATGTTCCTGAGCACCACAGAGCCGAATGATGCTCTACCCCTGAAAACCAGATCCAATTTGTAATGAATAATATAGGTATGGGGAGTAGCCCAAGTTGCTTCTGCTGCACAGGTGTCATCTATGGAAGCTCTAGATTGAAATACAGCTGACGCTGCTATGGCCCTGGTTGAATGGGCTCATAAATTGATAAGGAAACACCTAATTTGATATAAATGAATGAGATACAATTTGTAAGCCATCTGGCTAAAGTTACTTTGGTAACGAGCTTTACCAGTCTGGTATGCCAGAAGAAGACAAATAACTGGTCTGACTTCCTGAAATCTTTTGTTCTATGAAGACAGAATCATAACTGTCTATGAACATCGAGCAAATGTAAACAATATTCACCTTTGTTAGAGAAGTTGGGGAAGAATAAGGGCAGGTTAATACACTGGTTGATACTAGTGTCCGAAATCACCTTGGGTAGGAAGGAGGGGATGGTCCTGAGAGAGAATCTATCTTTGTGAAAAATTAGATATGGTGGTTTAGAAGACAAAGCTTGAATCTCTGAAATTCTTCTTGCACAAGTTACTGCCACCAAGAAATTTGTTTTCCAAGTCAGGAGCTTACTATCACACTCATTTGCAGGTTCAAAGGGAGAGTGAGTGATTGCTTGCTACACCAGATTCAGGTCCCAAGGAGGAATACGACCTTTGTAAGGAGGATTTAGCAGAAGAATACCCCTCAAAAAAAGCTTTACAAAGTTTGTGAGAAGCAACTGAAGGGCTTTGAAAGCCAATGTGAAAATTGGATATAGCTGCTAACTGCACTCTTGACTGTGGAAGCTGAAGCTCATTCACTGAAAAGTGCAGCTATAAAATGGAGAATGTCATGAATTGGAGCCAAAAAAGCTTCAATGTCATTATGGAGCTCCCAATATGCAAATCTCTTCCATTTACTAAAGTAAAGCTTTTGCATAGAAGGCTTATGAGAAGACAGCAAAATGTGTCAGACAGGGAATGAGAGCATATGTTGTCTGGGTACTAATGGAATTGGAGAAACCAAGCTGTCAGCTTGAGATTTGGAATGTCCGGATGAGCCATACTTGTCGGTTAAGACAGATTCATCTGGTATTGGATCCAGAATCCAAGACTGTCGAATTAGTTGAGGCCAAGGAAAGGGGAACCAAATCTGTCAAGGCCAATAAGGTGCAATGAGGATAATTGTGCTCTTCAACCCGACTGCTTTCTGTAGGAATTAATGGAATTGTTGGAAAGGCATATAGGAGACCGGGGGGGCCAATTGTGAAGAGCAGCCCTTGGTAACTTCCTCTCTGGGTGGATCAGTGCAAAAAAGTTGCTGCACTTGTTGTTTAGGGGAGAGGCAAATAGATCTCTGCATGGCTGACACCATCTTCGGAATATCCTTTCCAAAACTTTCTGATTGAGGGACCATTTGTGAGGTAAAAGTATGCATCTGCTCAGTTTGTCTGCTATCACACTGGACGTCCTGAGAATGTGCATTGCTGCGAGAAAACAGTTGGATGAGACTACTCATTGCAACAATCTGACAGCTTCTTGACATAATAGGTATGATCTGGATCCTCCTTTTTTGTTAATGTACCAAACCAATGATATGTTGTCCATTTGAATTGTGATTGTCCCCATGGGGACAGCACCTTGGAAGGCCTGCAATGGTAAAAGCACTGCTCTCATCTCTAGGGTGTTGGGTATTGATGTGAAAACTGGCCTCTACTGGGGACCAAGTGCCATGAACCGTCCTCCCCAAACAATGTCCCCTTACCCTATCTGGGAAGCATCTGTGGTCACTCTGGCCTTGGGCTGCCAGGGAATGACCTTGCAGAATTTGATCCAACTGAATTCACCATGGAAAATCTCCTTTGTAGATACTGGTGATTATAACTGGTTTTGACAATGGATGAAAAAGACTGGATCAGTGTATGGCAAGCAGCCACTGTAAAATTCTCATGAGCAATCTGGCCAAGGGGACAAGTGTTATCAATGCTGCCATGGACCCCAGTGCCTGAAGAAAGTACAGTTGTGTACACTTACCATAAATGTAGATGCTCAAGTGTATTCACTGTTGCAGTCATCACATTTGGGTTATCTGCTTCCAGTAGCCCTCAGTCGGCCTGATTATCAAAGTCTTGGGTCCTGCATTGGATGCTGTCTCATCTTCCATGATGTCAGTAGTTAGGGGTATAAAGCATGCAGCCGACGCCATTACATCAGTTTTTCTTGCCCCAAATGTCAGGTGCCCCATAATGGGAAGCAATTATATACAAGGTTACACCTCCAACAAAAAACAAATACACCAAAAAGCTTTAAGCATAGCAAACAAGAATAGAGGTATAGTCAACAGAAGTCAGGGGGCTGGAGGGACGGTAACCAGGAAATACACTGGCAGATGACCTAAGCCGAAGTCTCATGGACCCACAAGAGTGGAAACTGGAACTAAAGATATTCAACATGCTGAGAAACAAATGGCACCTCACAAATGGTCCCTCAATCAGAAACAGTGAATACACTCGAACATCTACATTTATGGTAAGTGTACACAACTGTACTATGTTCTTCGTGTTTCACTGTTGCAGTCATCACATTTGGGTAGTTTCCCAAAGCTAAGGATGGGATGAGGTAATTAGATAGCATTAGGACCAGCTATAAGGCCCTGCAAGACCGCAAAGCCAGCTCTGGATTTCGAAAAAATTGACAAGTGGTAATGCTTGAAGGTATGTACAGAACTCCAGGTAGCAGCTTCTAGGATGTCCCTGGTAGGGACACCTCTCAAAAAGGTTGCAGAAGTAGATGCAGCCCTGGTTGAATGTGGTCTTATCCCCTGTGGGGTAGGTTTTTCCATGGTGCTTATAGCAGAAATGAATGCAGTGGCCTATCCGCTTAGAAGTGGTCTGCTTTGAAATGGCCTTCCCCTCTGCCACTGCAGCAAATGTAACCAGCAGCTGTTCAGATTTCCTGAGCGGTTTAGTCCTGTCCAAGTAAAATCTAAGTTGTCTGTGCACGTCCAAGGAGTGCAGTATTCGTTCCCCTTTGTTCTGTGGATTAGAAAAGAAGGTTGGCAAATGAATGGACTAATTAAGGGCCATACTGGATACCACCTTGGGCATGAAGGAGGGATTGGTCCTGAAGGACACCCTGTCCGCATGAAAGGCTCCACTGCCATGAGAGCCTGTAATTCAGACACCCTTCTTGCTGAAGTGATGGCTAGAAGGATGGCTGTTTTCCAAGAAAGGAATTTCAACTCTGCATTTGCAGCTGGCTCAAAGGGAGGTAAAGTGAGTTTTTCCAGTACAAAGTTAAGGTCCCAGGCTGGAGTAGGGGCTCTCCTGAGTGGCCTTAAGTTTTTGGCCCCTCCGAGGAACTGCTTCAGCAGTGGATGAGAGAAGAGGGGTGGTTCTGTATTGTAATGAGCTGAAATGGCTGAGGCATGAATTTTGATGGAAGAAAAGGAAAGGCCCTTGTGAAGCATCTCAGTTAACTATTGAAGAATCTGAGGTAAATTGGGCACAGCTGTGCCCATCCCTTAAGTTTGGCTTCAGGAACAGAATCTTTTCCATTTTTCAGCATAGGATTTTCTAGTACTAGGCCTCCTTGCCTCCAGAATGACATCCATCACTTGCTTACTGAGGGATGGTAACGGAGAGATCAGGTAATTAGCCAGGCTGCCAGGTTCAGGGTCTGAAGCTGTGGGTGCAGAATCTGGCCCTCCTGCTTGGACAGCAGGGCAGGGGTCTGAGGCAGGTGCCATGGTGCCAGCAGTGATACACTGCACAAGAGGGGATACCAGTGTTAGTGTGGCCAGTCTGGTGCAATGAGTATGGTCCTTGGTTTGTCCTGTTTGATCTTTAGTAGTACCTTGGAGAGGAGAGGCAGAGGAGGAAAGGCAGAAACTGATAGGTTTTTCCAAGTGAAGGACAGGGCATCCACTTTCCAGGCTTGTTTGTGGGGAGTCCTTGTGTAGAATTTGTCCAATTGGTAGTGCTGGGGGGAGGCAAGCAGGTCTACCTCTGGGCTCCCCCATTTGTTTCTCAACATGCTGAATATCTTTAGTTTCAGTTTCCACTCTTGTGGGTCCATGAGACTTCGGCTTAGGTCATCTGCCAGTGAATTTAGCTTTCCTGGCAGGAACTGAGCTTGTAGGTGCACTTGGTAGCTCAAGGCTGAGTTCCACAGAGCCATGGCTAGTCTACAGAGAGGATATGAGTGGGTTCCTCCCTGCTTATATACCACATAACAGTGGTGTTGTCCGTCTTTACCAATAATTGTCCTGGAAGAATGTGGCCCTTAAAGGCTGTCAGAGCATTCTGCACAGCTAACATTTCTTTCTGACTGATATGCAGGTGCATTTGACTTGGGGTCCATTTGCCCTGAATGCATTTCCCTGCCAAGTGAGCCCCCCATGCATAGTCTGATGCTTCTGTTGTTAGGGTTTGTGCGGTAGGGGGTAGAGTGAATGGCAGTCCCTTGTTTTGGTGGCAGGCCTCTGCCCACCAAAGGAACTCTATTTGTAGACAAAGTATTATCGGAATCATTAATTCTAGATCCTGAGAATGTTGACACCATAGGCTTTTTAGATACCATTGTAGTTTCCTCATATGCAGTCTTGAATATGGAATTAGAATGCAGGAGGCCATGAACCCCAGGGCTTACAGTATTTTCCTTGCAGACAGCTGGGTCTTTGTGGCCAGTAATTTGAAGTAGGCTGTCAAATGAACTTGTTTCTCTGGCGTAATGTAGGCCATCTGGGAAGTTGTATTCAAGCTTGCTCCCAGGAATATAATTTGTTGGCAGGGTACAAGATGTGATTTATTTTCGTTTATGGTGTACCCCACAGAAGTTAATTTCCTTACAAATGTCAGATGATTTAATAGAATGTCCTGGCTTTCTGCCAGAGTTAGACAATCATCCAGGTATGGGTATATTTGAATATTTCTTTGCCTGCAAAATGCAATGACTGGAACTAGGCTGGGCGCAGTAGATAAGCCAAAGGGTATTGCAGAGAACTGATAGTGCATGTAGCCTGCTTTGAAGTGTAGGTATCTTCTGCAAGTTTCCCTTATTGGGATGTGCAGGTATGCTTCCTTTAAATCCAGTGTTGCCAACCAGGCATCTTTACCTAGCATAGTAAGCAGCTGAAGAGTTAGCATCTTGAATCTTGGGATCACCAAAAATGTGTTTAGGACAGACAGGTCCAGGACAGGACGCCAGGAACTGTCCTTTCTGGGCACCAGAAAAAGTCTTGAGTAGAAACCTTGTCCCCATTCTTCTTCTGGGACAGACTGAATAGCCCTGATGCTTAAAAGAGAGAGAACTTGCTTTTGAGTCTCTGCCCACTGATTTAGGGGTAGATTTGGCCAATGGTCTGGGGTTGGTAAGGAGTGGAAGTGGAATCTGTATCCTTGGGAAACTATATTTAAAACCCATTTGTTCTGGGTAATGAATTCCCAATTTTTTGCCTGCAGGGCAATCTTTCCCCCTAAAGGAACAGTCAGTTGTGCCGGGCTTGGAAGGTTTAACGTTAAGTCATTGAGACAGTTTACCATGGGGGGGGGGGGAGTCTTACTACTCCCTGCTTTGGAAATGGGAGCCCTGTACTTCTTAGTCCCGTGAGTACCTTGGGACTGAAGCCTGGGTGTTCTGCTGGTTCTGGGTTTGGACTGAGAAGGCCTGGAAGAGGCAGGAAAGGACCAACTCTTAGAGGGCCAATGCCTACTAAATCTGGGAGGCTGTACTCGCAGAAAATCTTTTTATTATCCATCTTTTTAAGTACTACTTCTGCTTTGTTGACAAACAGACGGTCTTAGTTTAAGAGAGCATCCAGCAATTTAGCTTTAACATGATCTGGCAAAGATTGCTCCTTAAGCCAAGCATGCCTTCTAAGTACAGACCCAGTGACAGCAGCCCTGCAAGATGCCTCTAATGAATCAAAACCACGTTGCAAAGTATGTTTTCCAACTTGTTCAGCAGAATGTATTAAATCCTGTAAATCTTTATTTTCAGCACAGTCAGGAATCAACATCATTTTATGTTTAAGCAATCCAATAATATGCTGCTGATACTTTAACATATGAAACTGGCAGTTTAAGGCCCTAATGGCCAAGGTTGCAGAAGTGTATACCTTCTTATCCCATCTATCCAGCGCCCCGGAATCTCTATCAGAGGGGGTAGGATTTTTGGCAGTAGTAGTCTTAATGCCCTTGGGTCCCTGTGAAATTGTCTCAGGATCTGCAGTTGGATTTTTAAAAAGGAACTTGTGAGAGTCAGGGACCCTGTAATACCCATCAGGTTTCCTGGGAGCAGGAGGTAGAGAGTCAGGGGCCATACTAGATTTCGAGAAGGCAACATCCACAATGTCCAGTACAGGAGGGATGGCCAAAGGCCTGTGTTGGGTCAGGAGTAAAAAATCCTTAAGCCTCTTTTGGAGTCAGAGTAGTCCTGGCTCTCCCAGCGGAAATGCTCCCTAAGAGTATGCAAGGTTTCACCAAAAGAGAAATCTTCTGGAGGGGAAGCAGAGGGAAAGGAGTCCTCTGCATAGATACGGGTAAATCCTGGTCATGAGAGGAAACAGAAATTTCAGAGTCCTGATCAGAAGAATCGGAAGGAAAATCAGTCCTAGGTCTCTTAGAGGGGGAAGGGCGGCTTCCCCTGATTAGAGTAATAAGGTCTTCAGACATTCTTATCCTTTGTTTTTTAGGCATACAGGCCTGACCATGCAGTCTGGGTGTCAGTTTTCTAGGCATGGATAGAGTCTTAAGCCTTGAAGAAGAAGATGGCATCGGTTTAATATGCAAGTCAGTAGGTATGAATACACCCTCAGAAGCTGGTGCCTGCAGAGTGGATCCGGACCCATCCAAGGTCGAGACATCTGCAGGTTCCACAGTTGAAGAAGCATCTCGCGGCATACCAGACTCTGAATGGGTCTTAGTAGAGGCCTGTGAATCTAAAGTAGTGGGTATCAGGGGCTGTGAAAGCGCCTCACTGAGTACCGGTGAACTGGCAACTAGCTTAGGAGAAGCATCGTCGGCAGCTTTGGACCTATATGGTCTGTCTCCGTCTTTATCTTTGCATTTTCTCAGGATTGTCAGTAGTTGGGTGCCTTACCAAAGCCATTTCTGGATAATTGAACCAAATACCAAAATATTTAGAAGCGTAAATAAACTGACGACAAATAGTTTGAGGTTTGACCCAACAGTGAGGTACGTCGTGGTCTGGGCCTAAGCAAGGAATGCAGTATGAATGAAAATCTTTATGAGGTATTTGCTTTCCACAAGAAATACAATTGTTAACTTGCTGACATCAGTTTAGAGCAAGAAAAAGGTTCCTCAATGGGTAATTGGCTTAGTTGAAGACTTCGGTTCTGAAACTCGAAAACGAACATTTCAGGAGTCAGCCGACCGGCACTTGTGAACTGCTTCTGCTTCGGGCACCACACGGCAAAAAAGACTGATGTAACGGCATCAGCTGCATGCTTTATACCCCTGACTACCTGACGTCATGTAACATGAACCAAGACTTTGATAATCAGGCTGACTGAGGGCTATTGCAAGCAGATAACCAAATGTGATAACTGCAACAGTGAAACACGAAGAACATCTAATCTTGCTGGGACTTTGTTGTTGATTATTTCCTTGACTTGAAAATGGATTGTCCCCAGTCTTTGTGGGGGAAGGAAGGAACGGAAGTCTTTCTGTTTAAGGAAGCCTCTATGAAATCCAGCATCTGTGTTGGTTCCAGATGAGATTTTTCGCACTTTATGGTTATGCCCAGGTAAGAGCATATTTGGAGAACTTTTTCTCTTGCCTCAAATAGTCTATGTCTGGTCATGGCGGTGATGAACCAGTCATCCAAATATGGAAACACCTGGAATCATTGCAGTCTCACGTGAGCTGCTACTACTGCCATGTACTTGGTGAGCACCCTGGGGGCTGTGGTGAGGCCAAAGGGCAATACTCTGAATTGGTAGTGACTGGCTCCCAGCCCGAAACGTAAGAAACGTCTGTATTATCTATGCATCTTTATGTGGTAGTACGCATCCTGAAGGTCTATAGAGCAATATCCAGTCAGCCTGTTGCTAAAAAGGAAGAACAGACTGAACTGTGATCATCCAGAATTTGGTTCGACGGGCAGATTTTTTAACTTGCTGAGATCCAAAACTGGTCTCCAGTCCCCTGTCTTTTTTGTCACTAAAAAGAACCTTGAGTAAATCCCGGATTCTTTCTTGTCTGGTGGGACCTCCTGAAGGACACTTTTCTTCTAGAAGCTTTTGAATTTGTACTGTTGCTTGTTCCCTTTGACTGGGTGGAACATCTGGGATTTTTTTGTAAGTGGACAGAGGAAGGGAAAATGACATAATATAACCTCTGGACATAATCCTCTGCACCCATGTATCAGAAGTTATTTGAAGCCAGGCTCTCTGATGCAGGGACCAGCACCCCCCCCCCCAACTGTCTTCAGAGGAGGACAACTGGGCCTCCTTTCAGGATCGCTGAAAGGGTTTACCAAAGAAGGAATCTCTACTCTTGGTTTTGCAGGCCCCAGATGCCATGAAGACAGTATCACTCAACAGAGTTCTCCCCTCTGCCCCCGAGGGGAACCACCACCACGTGTGTCCTGAGAAGACCCTTGGGATTTCCTGAATGACATCTTTCCACTACTGCACTGATTCCTCGAAAAGGATCTTTGTGGAGTGGAAAAACATAACCCCAGAGCAGAAAGGGTTTTCCCATCTTTCTCACACCCGGTCAATTTGTCTTTAACTTTAGGGCCAAACAGTGATGCGCCATCAAAAGGAGCACTGACAAACAAGACTTAAAGGGCTCTGCAAAATCACACAAGTGCATTCAAGAGTGTCTCCTTATGGCAACACCTGAACCCACAGCTCTGGTCATTCCTTTAGCTACATGCAAAATAAGCCTCATGGAAGAATTAGAAATTGAATTTAGGGTGGCCAACTGAGAGGTAACGGACTCCCAAACCTCTTCAGAAATTGCTCCTGAGAGAGTATCTAAAAGTTCTTTAATCAAATCCCGCTGAAGTCTGGTAAAGTGTGTGAGGTCATTCAAGGACCGTAATGCAAAGATCGTTCGACACAAACTCGCTTTCCAAATCTATCCACTGTCCAAGACTCATTGTTGGGAGGATGGATAGAGGAACTTTCCACTGCTAGTTCCTTTTCTTCTGGCAGTTGCCACAACCATAGCACCCACAGGCAAACCTTCTGTCCTGAATGGCTTATCCGTGGGAGCAGAGATAACTTTGTTGGGTCTCTGGGAGATCTGCTCAATGGAATCAGGGGCTTTCCACACCCACCAAGAAATCAACTCAGTATGCTCAGTGGTTGGCAGAGTGACCTAGGAAGTAGAAGGGCAGGTACCAAAAGCCTGCAGGTACATGGTTTCCTCAGATGAAGGATTGGTGGACTTCCAATCCACTCTCTGCTTAAGGATTTCTAGGATGTCTCCAAATAAGACATCATCAGGAGGTGACCATGGGTATCCTTCGCCCTCATCGAAATCCGTGTCTTCTGTGATGGTTTCTTCCGGAGAATCCAAGTGCTTCCTCTTACACTTCTTCTTCCAAGGGACCTTCTCAGTGGGGTGTTCTGGGGAGGTATCAGAAGAAGAGGGGGTACCCTGCTGGGAAACCTGAGGTTTTGGTACTCACTGCCCTGGTGAAGGCAAAGGTTGAGATTCTGAATGAAAGTGTGACAGAGTTGGCTGTTCCGAGATAGAAGGGGTCAACTTAGTGACTGAAGCAGACATGGCTCTCTCCCTAGCCTTGAAAGCAGATCCACCCAGACAAGGAAAGGTTCCCGGATCCACAAGGGTGTACCTTGGAGACATGACAATACCCCACCCCGAGGAGATCCGTCCTGAGGCAGAAGCTGGAGCCAAGCTGATCTGTGCCAAAGCCCCAAGATGCAGACATGGCTCCAAAAAAAGGAGTCAACTCCAGTTCTTCTGAACCAACAGGACAGATACAGCTCCGAGAGGTCTCCGGTTCTGACTGAACTGAAGAACTAAGAACATCTCTCAAATCCAGAGGGGAGGACGTTTTCAGATTTGACAGCTTGGAACCATGGCCTCTGAAGCACCACATGAAGTCAAAGGAGGAATTAAAGGAGGAGTAGTTGAAGAATGTTTAAAAAGACCTTTGTTTTATACTTAAAATGTTTTAAAGAAAAGGGTGGCTGGATCTTTAAGACACTTGAGGAAGTGATGTAATGATTGCATCCTTTTACTGGAGACTTTTTAGACAGAGTTGTTACTGTGGGTGAAGAGTCTGAAGAAGTTTACATATGGTTTAAGTGAACTAAACCATGTCTAACTTGGAAAGCGGCAAACGAGATCTGGGGTAATTAGGATAGGTGAATTGTGGGTAAGGGATGAGTGAGAGATTTTGGTCCCCACAAGCTACTGTAGTGGCAGAATCAGTTCTGAGGATCAGAACTGAACCCACAGGTTGAGGACAGAATGAAAACTGACATAATCAGATTGTGATTTAAAATGGTATAAATGCAATAAGATACGTCATATGTGGATGGATGGTAAAGTAGACATACACAAAGCTACTGTGTCTGAACACATTCAAGGATCTATGGAAATATTAAGCGTTAAATAACAGGGACAAAATCATGTAGGAAAAAATAAAGAAGAAAGTCAAAAATGATGATAAAAGTATGACGCACAAAAAACAAGAATTAAATATAAAAGGTATTGAAGTTAGTGACAAAGAAGATATTACCTGGAATACAGTTAAAAAAATAAAAAAAGAGAAAAGAAATTAAAAATTATTTTTACTTGGAACATTTTCCTAAATAGAAATATTGGTAACTGCAGGATATTAGCACTGAATGCTAACAGTTTTAATAGCATAGTTAGAAGACCAGCTATTACAGACTGGTGTAAAAAATGTGACAGAGATATCTTTACATTAGAAGTTACAAGATTTCTAATGAAAGAAGAAAGATTTCAAAAAGAATATCAGTGGCATAATGAGAAATACTGGAAATTTGGACAAGATTTATGTTCAGGAATAGCAATACTTATGAAAAAGACAGTTAAGGTGCTTGATATTACTATAATTTTAATGGGTAGGATTACAGTTATTTCTTTTTTGTTCAAATAATTTTAATGAAATAATTTTTTACAAACAATAGTTAATGGATTTTGTAAATCAAATATTTAAGTTAAGTAACTATTTACAAATGTACATAGGCCTCAAGTCAGTTGTATATAAGAAGTACAAATCATTATTGCATATACAGACGCTATACATTATTAAACAAACAGTTGGACAAATAAATGATTCCTTGCAACTTCTCTTCTTATGTAGGTTAATTTGTGACCATCTTGAGTGTCTCAATTAGGGAGAGAACTTTCTCCCAAGGACTGTTGGTCCATTTCCTAGGAAAGATTCTCATTTCCTTAACTTTGACTTCTAACAAAGCTACCTCTTTCAATAGAGTTAGAAAATCCTCGAAAGATGGACTGATAATTGTGCCTTGTGAATATGTTTCGTTTAGTGCCTTTTGTAGTATTGTTATGACAGATTATGGAAATGTATACACTATTCCCATCATGATTCCATCTATGCCTGGGGCTTTGTTATTTTTACCTCTTTTCATTTTCTCATTAATTTCTTGTATCATAATTTGTTTTTGAATATTCATGTTTATGCTCTCTGGTATTTTATTTAAATTTCTGTTATCTAGGCATATGTTTGTATGGTTATGAAGTGGGTCATTATTGTTATAATGTTTTGTGAAATAAAATTTAAAAGCATCCAAAATGTCACTTGCATCTGAAACTTTTTTCTTATCCCCTTTATGAATTATGTTTGTAATATTATTTGCATTGGAAGATCTTTTTAATCTCATAGCTAAATTATGCATATATTTGGGAGAGACTGAATAAGAATTTCATTTTAATTTTTCTAAGGCCAAATTGGTTTTAAGCAATAAGATATCATTATATTTTTATTTAGTTTTTCAATCTCCTGTTTTTTTACAACAGGGTCTTCTAAAACCTTTAGGACAGTTTCTATGATTTGTTTTTGAATGTTAGTTAGCTCGGATTCCCATTCCCTCGCTTTATTATTACACCAAGAAATAATTTTGCCATAAAGATATGTCTTTAGAGAATCCCATAAAATAGCTATATTTATGTCACTAGTATAGTTTGTATCCAATAAATATTTTATTTCCAAATCTAACCATGGCTTAAACTCTTTTAATTTAGTAAAATATGCTGAAATTTTCTTGATGATTTATCAATCTGTTGAAATCCATTTGAATTCTAAGAATAAGCGAGTTAGTCAGACAGGGAACAGGGGATTATAGAAGAATGCAATATTTTCATTTTTAAATCATGAGATACATATATTTTATCAATTCTTGTTTGAGTGTTAAATCTATAGTCACTATGGGAGAATAGTAATGAACTTTCATTCTTAAGACTAAATGAGTCTAATAACTGCAAGTTATCTATCCATTTTTTAAGAGTTCTACCTGTAGATGTGATACAAAAAGGTATTTTTGGTAGTCTCCTGGCTATCTAAGATACAGTTAAAATCACCTCCCAAAATTAATTTACCTTCAGATGTTTTGTTAATAAGTTGTATGTGTTTTTTAATAGTTCCTATACCTATACCCAGAAACCAATACAAGTTCACCAATGTCCAGATTCTATTACTATATCTTACTATTACTATTGATAAAAGGCCCTCTTTGTCTTCATAGTTAAATAAAACTTGCGGATTAATAATATTTTTCTTCCATAGTATTAATACCCCCTGTTATTTTAACTATATGATGAATTAGATAGCTTTAGGAAGTCACTTGGGTTCCAAGTGAAATTATCATTAGCTTTAAAGTGAGTTTCCTGTAGAAAAAACACTTGTGCTTTATTTATTTTTAGGTATTTAAGTAAGTTAGATCTTTTCCTAGAATTATTTAAACCATTTACATTTAATGAGAGTAATACTGTGTCTGTCTCATTAATTTGTACTTAAAAGAGTTTTTATTGAAATGATGACTGTATATTTTGTCATTTATTTGTTGTATAATCTCCATATATGCATTGAATTCAGTGGTGAGACTGTTACTTCCTTTTAAACTATATAAAATAAAAACTGAATAAGGCCAGAAGAAAAAAATCAACAAATGTATAATAGTAGATCTTATACATGCATATAAACAAATATTTAAAATAATCTTTTAACAAACATGGAATGGAGAACATTCCTAATCTGAGTGAACTAAGAAGCTCAGACAGATTAAGCTTTGTTGCAGAAATTGAACCAAACAGTCCGCGGTGGTGGTGCTGCGGTAGCGTTGTCGCCTCACAGTAAGACGCAGTTTGGTTCAATTCTCAGCTACAGCGTCTTCTGTGCGGAGACGTGCATGAAGGTTGTGCGTCAGAGCTGGCAACTTGGCACGTAAAAATCTACTGCCAATCATTAGCGGACCGGAGTTCCGCTGTGGCGACCCCTAACCGGGAAAAGCCGAAAGACACAACATTAATGAAAAATTAGAGGCTTCTTTGCATATTATTCTGGAGGTTGCAATTGATCAAGTCAAACAAATGTGATTAATTCAATCAATGTTACTTAGAGATGTGCCTGCTGTAGAATAACCTGGTGTAGCTTTCAAGCATTTAAGTTTTATCATTTATTACATCATGTGCGTTGATTCAGGTATAATTCCCTTTTAATAAAGTATTTATATAACATAAGTAAATTATCATGTAATGTGTTCGATAATCCATTTCCTTTCCATCTTATATGAGTATCTATATAATGACCAGTTCATTTCTTAACTGCCTTATCGAGCATACTTTAGTCAGTGTTGTGCAATTTGTTTACACTAGTAACAATTTAAAACTCAGAGAATTAAACAATTTGTAACACCTGTCATCGCTGTTATGGATTAGTATAAATTTGTGAACTACAAGTTCTGCATATATATGAATTCCAAAGCATAGACAGTGCTGCTCAAGGCTATGCTATACAGCAATTACACATGCAGAGCTCTATATCATGTTTGTTACGTAACCTTAAATTTCAATAGAAAGTTAGTTTGTTATTAAATTACTAATAGCCTTAAAAATTCTATTGCACGTGTTGAGCATGGTCTTAAATTTCTATTTTACATTTGTATAATATTAGTTCTAAGAAACAAATCAATTTAGAATTGCATTTCAATGACCAAACATTAATAGTAGATGTAAGTTAGATAATGACAATGATAAACAGATGAAATATTCATTTAGCTAGTTTCATAGTGCGAGTGCCCTTATGACCATTAATTTTTCAGCAGAAAAATTCCACTAATAATGTATTCTTGTAGGTTAGACGTGCTTGTCTGAAACAACATTTTGCAAGCTATTCACTGTTTGCACTCTATGTCTATTATAATAAGGTATAGTTCAATACAATAAATATGAGATTTGTCTTATTGCAAGCTTGTAAAGGCCCAGTAGCAGATTATGTCTTATATATTCTTTTCTCATCTAGTCAAGTAACTGTTTTTAAGTATACCAAAACTTCCTTTGATACTTCGTTGAATATGGTGACATGCATACTTCTTAAGTCATTTCTCTTCTTTATTTATTTATTAACTAAATAATGCAGATTCATGGAGAACTTCAAAGTATCTAACTATGGGTCTAATGCTGAATATTCCACTTTTATCTGTATAAATGTATTCCTTTATTTTTGTTTTATAATATCGAACAATAAGCTATAATATATTTATGCCTCGTAATACCTTCTTTCATACATTATATATATTAAGTAGTTGTCCTATTTACAGAAGTACTGTCGCTTTAAGGCCATAAGGAAGCGTAATGTGATTACACACTAGAATCGTGTGATTGCGTCAACATCATCTCCGGTAGTAAGATAATCCGGACTTCAGTACTTTATGTTTGTTTCTTCACTGGCTATAAAATTATTTGACAACTAAACAAAGAAAGGATTTGCTAATACAACACTTGTGTTAAAGGGGTTTCGTCACATATCTTTAAGATGGAATGTAGATGTTCAAACAAACACTTCATGATGACTTAAAACTGTGTTCCTAATACGCATATTAAATTAGAAAGTATAATGACTTAACATCGATATATTGTGTTGTGTTTATTGTGTTTTGGCACTTTACTTTATCAAACGAGCATTCTGCCTTTACGACAGTGTGCATAGTACACTAAAGGAGCTCGTGGACTAAGCAGTGAAGTTTCCCTATGTGTCTCATGTAACAAAAGCTTCTCTTCACTTTTTTGTGAGAAGCAGAACCTTTAAGTGAAATCTATAACAATATTTGACAAATAATTCAACAGGATCTATTCATTATCTAGGTTGAATTAATCCATGTTTCATTGCAAATGATTCAAATGAGTCAAACATATTTAAAACTTGCATGCTAATAACGATCCTTTGCCTATTAGATTTAAACACTTTTGTACAGTCAGTATTTGGTACGTTACATTAATATTAAATATTTCCTCCCCAACCCTTATTTTTATATTTCACCATCACACAATAAAGCAATCATTAAGTCTATTGTATGTGAATGGAGTATTCATATTACTAACAAATATTTTGTGAGTAGTTTGAAATATAAGTAGACAAATACATATTTGTTACCTTTAGCCTGAATTTTTAGTTTTAGTTGATTCTTTGAGAGAAGCAGTAGAGGGAATACTTTTTGAGTCAGTTCTTTGCTTTTTTTTTTTTTTTTTTTTACATCAATCCAATTATTTTTCTCAGGGGATCTTTTTAATGTTGTAGTAAGAGACCAGTCCATTTCTTCCGGAACTGTGACCAAATTATTGTTCTTTATGAAAGTTATTGCTTCTTCAATGTCATTAAATGTCCTTGTTTCATTTGAAATTAAAATCCTTATTTTTGCAGGATATGCTAGTTGTGCTTTTATTTTATTTTGTTTGAGTAACTTTACCAGTGGCCAGGCTTTCTTTCTCATTTTTAAGACTCTGGAGGAAAAGTCATTGTCAAATCTAATTAGATGTTGCTTATACTTCAGAGGGGACTTTCTCCAAGCACATTTCAGAACAAGCTCTTTATCTAGATAAGAGAGAAATTTAACCACGACTGACCTGGGTGAGGATGTTGATGTAGGAATGGGTTTCCCAATGGCTCGATGGGCTCTTTCTATACCATACGAAAAACCTTCTTTCAGTTCAAGGATGTCAGGTAACCATGAATTAAGGAAAGAAATTATGTCATCTCCTTCAGATTTTTCCGGTAAACCAAAGATTCTCACATTAGTCCTCCTTTCTCTATTTTCCATATCGTCCAGTTTGTTAATAAGCCATTTATTTTGTTGCTGAAGAAAATCACCTTGGGTTTCCTCCTGTTTGAGCCTTCCATCTATATCAAATAAGGACTCTTCACCGTTTAACATTTTGACTTGCTGTTGCTGGAGAAGTTCTTTAAAAGTTTCAGTTTGAGTATGACAACTTTCTCTCAGGTTTTCTAGGTTGTCTTTAAAACTGTCCATTTTAATAGATAGTTCTTGTAAAGTTGAAGATATCAATTGAATTTCTTTCCTCAGAGTAGATTCTGCATGTGAGTTCTTTGAGTCACTCATCTTCCCAAATCAGCTCTAAAAACTCCAGAGATTTCTGACAGGAAATTCTTGAAGAAAATATTCCAAAACTGAAATACTAGTAATAAAAATACTACGGAACAATAATTAACTTTTTCCCAAAATAAAAAAATAATAATTTCCTGTTATTTAAAGTAGTTTTAAGGAGCTCTAAAAAGTGTTGCTTTCAGAGTGCCATCTAGGCTAGCCCCCCCCCAGGATTAGAGTTATTGATGTTAGATGGGAAAATGAAGTCTACAGAATAACTGCATTATATGCCTATGTAACCCAAACCAAGGCAAATTCACCAGCTGAACAACTTGAACAAAGATACAAGGTGTGTTGGCTGGAATTTGCACTAACCAAAAACTAGAATGAGCCAAGTAATAACGAAGGCAAAATTTACTGAATTAAATGCTAACTAGTAAAAAAAGAGAAGATATGTTTGCCTTAACACTGAATTACACGGATATTAATATGGAAGTTTTTAATAGTAGGAGACTTCAACTGTAACTTGAGAAACAAAAAGAAAGGGAATGACTTAAAAAAAAGTTATAGAAATTATAAGATGTGGGAATTTAAGAATATGGAATAACAATTCATGGACATACAACAGAGGAATATACAGAACACAGACTATTTTTTGCTTTAGTAAGGATGTGAAATAGAAAATGAAGGTACATTAGACACAGGTTTATGAAATCTCAAAGCTATCTGGATAGAATTCAGAAACAAGTGAGTAATGCTTAGAGAGGAAAAGATCTTAAAAAAAAAAATAATGACGGAGAGGGGGTGTGGTGGGAGTGAAAAAAAGTCAGAATTATGGGAAGATCACAAGTATGTGACAATTCTATAAAAATTGGTCTGAAAGGTGGATGTCCTTTAAAAATAAATATAAAAGAGTGTTGTCAAGGATCATAAGTTAAAAAGAGAAAGGAAGTGAAAAAGTTATATTAAGTTAAGAACTTCTTAAAATTTTAGAAAAGAATGAAAATGAATATTTTTAGAAAGCACAAAAGTTATATGCAATGAATCAAAAAAAAAAATCTGTTGTATACACAAAGATATTTCCTACAAGAGAATCACTGGCCTCAAGCAGATGCCCTATGCAGCTAGACTGAAGAAACTCCAGCTGTACTCGGTTGCATACCGCTTACTCTGAGGTGATCTCTACCTGACATACAAGGCCATGTTCAACCCAGAATTGATGGACATGCTCCACATAAAGAAAACCATATCCCCTCAAGCCACACGCTCCAGGGATCTAAACCTCACCACAACAATAAATATGACATGCTGGAGGGATAGATTCCTGTCTCAGAGACTTCCCATGCTCTAGAACAAGATTCCAATCTACATTAGGCAGAGCTCCTCGCTAACCCTCTTCAAGAGAAACCTTGACGAGTGGATGGGAAACAGAAAGTTTACCCCAGGGATCACTTCAATGGCTCTGCTGGACAGAGGCACAGGGAACTAATCTAAGGGGACGGCGAAAACCACCACATTCCGGCTAGGCTTATAAATGTCTTCGGGCATTTAGCCTAGTACCTACCTATGAACTTATGAACAAGGCAAAAAAGAAGCGATAGCTCCTTATTTAAATAAAATATTTCAGGAGGATATTATAATGAGAGAATTAATAGACAGAAAAGGGACAGTATAGAAAGACCACACAGGTACAATGTAAATTGTAGAATATATATGAGATTTATTTAAAGATATTATTAAAGAACAAAGGATATAATGGAAAGTAAGACAAACGATATAATAGAAATTAAGAACTTTCTCGGAGCAAAATAATATAGCATTGGAAAAAATATATGAATGGAAGAACTGGATATAGTATTAAGACAAGTAATTATACACACAGCAGCGGGTCCAAATGGCTTAGAATATCAAATGTATAAAAACACAACGGTAAGTCAAAGCATGTACTTCACAGTAGTATTAAACTAGTGGTTTAATGAAGGATTTAAATATAAGGAATTACGTAGTAGATTTTTAAAATTTGTATGAAAAAAGGGTGATAGAAAAGATATAAGAAATCATAGGCCTATTGTTTTAAACAATAATGATTATTAAATATTTATGAAAATAGTAAAGAAAATAATGGAATCAGAACTTAAGAATATTCTATTAGATTCGATATTTAGCGTTAAAGGAAAAGGGTGTCAAGAATTATTAATGAATTTTGAGAAATTGTAGATGTACTAAATAGGCATGAAAATAATTATGGTAGCTTTTGACACTATTCAGCATAATATGCTACAGGTTATATTCAAAGCTTATAATTTAAATATGAATATAAGAAATGTGTGTATTACAGCATACACAGTTAACAAAATTAAAGTTTTGACTAATGGATAACTGAGTGAAGAAATAAGTATTAAAAGAGGAACAAGACAAGGATGTAATTTTAGTAACATTATATTTTCACTAATTAATGAATGTAGTTACTAGTTATATTAATTTAGTAACTGCTAATTTTATATATAGAACAAATGAAGGCAACTGATATACCTATAATGTTATGACACTTGCACCACACCACATGGAACACATAACCCTCCAGAACACATACCGGCATTGCCTTAAAACACAAACCACACACCTACCTTCGCGGAGACTCTCAATAAAAATCTACCCAAACAGTATAGACCTCTAAAGAAGAAATGCACTCGACCACCACAACACAACACTAATGACGAGACACAAAGTACAGTTGTGTACACTTACCATAAATGTAGATGTTCGAGTGTATTCAATGTTGCAGTCATCACACTTGGGTTATCTGCCTGCAGATAACCCTCAGTCGGCCAAAATACCAGAGTCTTGGGATTTCTGCGTCGGGTGCTGTCGCCTCTTCCATGACGTCAGGATGTCAGGGGTATAAAACATACAGCTGATGCCATTACATCAGTTTTTCTTGCCCCATATGTCAAGAGCCCCCAAAAAAAGGAAGCAATTACATGGTATGTAACATCTCCAGTAAAAAGTAAATACCACTGCCATAAGATATGGCCAAAAAGAGGATAGGTAGGAAGTATAGAAAAGTCAGGGGGCTGGAGGAAGAGTAACCAGGACTGCAACAGTGAATACACTCGAACATCTACATTTATGGTAAGCGTACACAACTGTACTATGTTCTTTGTGTTTCACTGTTGCAGTCATCACACGTGGGTTGATTCCCAAAGGTGAAGAAGGGTGGAGGCAGGCAAGAAGTATTAGGGATAGCTAGCAGACCTTGTAAGACTGCTGTGGCAAATCCAGCTCTGGATTTAGAAAAGATAGGTAAGTGGTAATGCTTGGTGAAGGTGTGTGCAGAACTACAGGTTGCAGCTTCCAGGATGTCCCTGGTATGGTCTCCCCTGAAAAATGCTGTAGAGGCTGAGGTAGCCCTAGTGGAATGAGTTCTGATCCCCTGTGGGGTAGGTTTTCCATTGTGTTTGTAGCAGAAATTGATGCAGTGTGCCATCCATTTGGAAATGGTTTGCTTTGAAATGGCCTTGCTCTCTGCCCCTGTAGCAAAGCTGACCAACAGCTGGTCAGATTTTCTGAAAGGTTTAGTCCTGTCAAGGTAGAACCTGAGTTGTCTGTGCAGTGCAGGATCCTTTCCCCTTTATTCTGAGGATTAGGAAAAAAGGTTGGTAAATGGATGGATTGGTTTAAAGCCACACTGAGTAACATCTTGGGCACAAATGATGGGTTAGTCCTCAGGGGAACCCTCTCAGCATGGAAAACAATGAAGGGTTCCACAGCCATTAGTGCCTGTAAGTCAGACACTCTTCTTGCTGAAGTGATGGCTAGAATTAAGGCTGTTTTCCAAGAGAGGAATTTTAACTCTGCTGCAGCAGCAGGCTCAAAAGGGGGGGAGCGTGAGCTTCTCTAGTACAAAGTTAAGGTCACAGGCAGGGGTGGGTGCTCTCCTGGGGGTCTTAAATTGTTAGCTCCGCTCAGGACTTGTTTGATGACGGGTGAGAAAAGATAGATGGCTCAGTATTGTAATGAGCTGAGATGGCAGAGGCAAGAATCTTAACTGATGAGAATGACAGGCCTCTGTGGAGCAGCTCTGCTAGGTAGTCTAGGATTTCAGGTAAGGTGGGCACGGCTGTGTCCTTTCCTTGAGACTGGCTCCAAGAACAATATCTTTTCCACTTTTCTGAATAGGATTTCCTAGTACTAGGCCTTCTGGCCTCCAGGATGACATCCAGCACCTGTTTGCTGAGGGTTGTTGGTGGTGTATTCAGGGGATAAGCCAAGCTGCAAGGTTCAGGGTTTGCTGCTGTGGATGCAAAATCTGTCCCTCCTGCTGGTACAGCAAGGAGGGGGTCTGATGTGGGTGGCACTGCTGTCAGACTGCGTAGGAGTGGGTAGCAGTGCTGGAATGGCCAGTCTGGGGCAATAAGGATTGTCCTTGGTCTGCCCTGTTTGATCTTGAGTAGTACTTTTGAGAGGAGGGGCAGAGGGGAAAAGCAAAAATAGAGAGTTTTTCCCATGTAAAGGATAGGGCATCCACTTTCCATGCTTTGCTGTACAGATTTCTGGTGCAAAATTTACGCAATTGATGGTTTTGGGGGGAGGCAAAGACGTTTCACCAAAAGTCCTCTGGAGGGGAAGAGGAGGGAATGGGATCCTCTGCATCTGAATCCTCATAGGTAGATAAGGGTATGTCCTGGTAAACAGAGGGATCAGAGTCATCAGGCTCATGGTCTGTAGAATCAGAAGGAAAATTAATTCTTTGCCTTTTAGAGGGGGAAGGGCTGGCTTCCCTAATCAAAGATATAAGGTCTTTAGCCATTCTAAACATTTGTTTCTGTGACATGGGAGCTTCAGCATGCGCTTTGGTAGTCTGTTTTCTAGGCGTTGTGCAAACTCTGGGCCTGAGAAACTCGGTAGTGTTAGTCAAAAACAAAGATGTCAGTTTAATACGAACATCGGAAGGCCGGAATAAACCCTCATTAGCCGGTGCCTGCACAGCAGCTCCGGACCCATCCAAGGTAGAGACATCCGCAGGTTCCATAGTTGAAGAAGCATCTCACAGCAAACCGGACTCCGAATGGGTCTCAGCAGAGGCCTGCAAATCTGTAGAAGAGGATATCAGGGGCTGAGAAGGCACCTCACTGAGTACTGGCAAACTGGCGACTAGCGTAACGGAAGCATCGTCGGCAGTTTTGGACCTGTGCGGTCAGTCTTTGTCTTTATCCTTACATTTTTTCGAAAGATCGGTAGTTGGATGGCTTATCGAAGACATTTCTGAATACAGAGAACGAGCGCGAAAGAATTTTGTGACAAAGATACCCCGATGATGAATACTTCGGGCGTTAAAGCACAAAACTGACAGCAAGGAACTTCGTGGTCTGGGCCTAAACAGTTGACACAGTACAAATGAAAATCACTGTGAGGTATTTGTTTTCCACAGGCAAGACAATTGTTAACGTTTTCTGACATCTGTTAGAGCAAGAAAAAAGGATCCCCAATGGGGAAATTAGCTTTAGAAGACTTCAGGTTTGAAACTCGAAAAATGAAAATTTCAGGTAGCGGCCAACCGGCATTTCCGAACTGCTTCTGCTTCGGGCTTCCACGCGGCGAGAAAAGTTGATGTAATGGCATTGGCTGCATGTTTTATACCCCTGATGCCTGGAAGAGGCGACAGCATCCGATGCAGAAATCCCAAGACTCTGGTATTTGGGTCGACTGAGGGCTACCTGCAGGCAGATAACCCAAGTGTGATGACTGCAACAGTGAAACACGAAGAACTTCTCTCCTAAACAGTGTGCCACTCACCCAAAGGCAAAATAGCATGCACAACACACTAGTCATACGTGACTTGATAGTGAGGCACACTGATGTCCCACTCACTAGGTTGAAAAAGAAAAAAGTAACAGTCAGCTGCCTGTCAAGTTGCCAGGATCCGCCACATAACGCATGCACTCAGGTCCCTAACAACAGGTACAAATATGACTCTGTCATTGTACAGTTGGCCGTGAATGACCTGAGATGTACCTCCCTGGACTAAATGAAGTGAGACATGGAACAGCTCTCAGTTTATGTAGCCCAGGCAGGTATAACCCTAGCCCTGAGCAGCATCCTACCATCATCCAGAATGATACCACAGTACAAGCAGAAAATGACTGATTTCAACAATTGGCTAAGTTTCTGGTGCCATTCTAAAGGGATCCAGTATCTGTCTGCCTGGGATGAGATGACAGACAGACCTCGATGCTTTGCCAGAGATGGCCTACATCTGTCACCCCTGAGCTTCTTGATACTTGCCAAGACTCTTGCCACCCCTACAGTGCCTTTTTTAAGCAGTGTTCCAAAGACCAAATTACCAACATAACAGCTACAAACAAATGCAATCAGAGGGTCATGCTGCTCAATGCTAGAAGTCTAAATCTCAAAATGCACTCGCTCGAAGCACCCCTTAAAATGGAGAACATAGACATTTGTGCCGTAACAGAGACCTGGTTCAAGGCAGCAGAAAGCACCCCTGCACTACCAGGCTACAACTCATTCCACACCTTTCGGCCCCAGAACTTGGACCGAAGCTCCAAAGGCAGTGTTGTTTCCATATTCATAAAGGATGCGCACACCTCCAGACTGGTAGTCCAACATAACGCATCTGAGATGCTTCAGGTGCAGCTAACACTGGGTAAGACAGCGATTCAGGTTGTAGCCTGCTATAGGTCCCCAACCGTGTCCCAAGACACACACTCCATGTTCCTATGCACCCTGGAGAATATCAGGGTCAAACCTAACACCCTCATACTGGGCGACTTCAACTACCCCTCCATTAAATGGGAAAGCTACTCATGTACCAATACACTTGCCCAACGTTTCCTGGAATTCAATAATTCTAATGCCCTGGACCAGCTCGTTCTTACCCCCACTAGAGGTAGCAATATCCTCGACCTGGTCATAACCAACATGGGTGACCAGTGCTCTACACCAATAGTAAACTCCTCCCTGGTTATATCCGACCACAGACTAATCACTTTGGATATACATAACCTTCCCATCCCCCCCTGCAAAGGAAACCACCATGAAAAACTTCTCCAAAGCTAACTTTGGGCTCCTAAAAACAGAGGTGGTTAACTTCACGGCACCCGTGCAAATGGAGAATAGTTGGATGACCACCGAAATATACACCAATGCACTGTACGAACACGTACACAAATGCATGGATCCCGCTATACCCAATAGAACCAAGACACTCCTCCAAAAAAAAGAAGCCAATCTGGTGGTCCCCTGCCATAAACAGTCTACAATAGGAGGAGGAAACTGATGCAAAATAAGGTGAAGTTCCAAGACTGGAAAAACTCCCTTATCAGCCTCAACAAAAAGTTGAGATCCCTCATCAAATCTTCCAACGCTAGCTATGAAAACAGAATTGTAGCAGACAGTAAAGGCAATCACAAGGCCTTCTATAGTTATGTAATGAATCTCCACGGCAATACCCAGATTTGCTCTGAGCTACTGCACAATGGTACCTCCTATACCGACCCAACAGATATTGCCAATATACTGGCCGACAGATTCAGTGCCACCTTTACCCCCCCCCCCCAGAGGACCAATCACAATACTAGTAGATTGCCAGGTACCTAGCATTACTGCTGCACAGGTTAAAAAGTACAGTTTTGTACCTACCATAAATGTAGATGTTCGAAGATCCACATTGCTGCAGTCCTTACACTTGGGGGGTCCGCCCCCTCCCGGCCGGTCCGAACATCAAAGTATATAGCTGACGCCGTCAAAGGCGATTTGACTGACATCAGGACGCCAGGGTACAAATGCATGACCGACACGATCCTCAGCCAGTCTTTTTCCCCCCCTAAGAGAAAGACCCTAAAAAATAAAGGTCAAAAAAAAAAAGAACAGCAAACCAACAACCAACCATCCTAGCACTAAAATATGTATATATATATACAAATACATACCAATTGACCAAACAACAGAGGGGAAGGAGGAGGGTAAATTGGACTGCAGCAATGTGGATGAACATCTACATTTATGTAGGTACAACAGTACTATGTTCTTCATATGTTCTTGCTGCAGTCCTACACTGTAGAACCAAAAGGCAGAGGAAAGGGAGGGGGGCCAATTATTATATGAGGAGTTTGTTTTGACACAGGCTTGCTCTGAGAACTCAAAAAAAGAAAAAGAAACAAATAACTGCTGAGACTGCCTGAACCCTTTAGTTCTGTCCAAAAAATGTGTGTGCAACTGTACATACAAAATCAAAGGTAGGCAAATGAATAGTTTGGGTAAAGCCACACACAGAAACACTAGTCTTCCATGATAAAACTTTAATTCAGCAGTAGCTGCTGCTCAAAAAGGTTGTAGTGAGTTTTTCAACAACACATTGAGATCCCAAGCAGGTAGGGGAGAGCTCTCTTAGGTGGCCTTCTTGCCTCTTCTTTGCTCAAAAATTGCTGGACAAAACAATGGTGGACAATGGTCATATGGAGTCAAATTGCTGCAATATGAACCTTAATAAAGAGAATAGAAGACCTTGTCCAGTAACTCAGTAAAGATATTGAGAGCCACTACTTAAATTAGGGAAAGATCCAATCAAATACTGCACTCAAAACAAAAATCTCTTTCCTTGTACTAGGGCCCTCTGGCTTTCAATAACATTCAAAAACTTGTTGTGTTGAAGAGCCCACTATGGTTCAAAAACAAATATGCCAGGCTGGGCTGTAGGGTGCAGAGAAGCTTGACTGACATTTAATGAATGACTGTCCTCCTGAACAAACAGTGTGAGGTCAAAGGCAAGGCCATGGAGGGTTCCGCATCAGGCTCCCTCAGTAATGGGTACCCAAATGCCGTCGAGGCCAATCTGTCTGGCATTCTTCATCATCCTTTGTCTTGTCTGTTGTCTTGCCTTTGGTATACCTGGGGAAGGCAGGCAGGAAAAGAAAGGCACACCACAAGATTGCCCAGATTGAAGAAAGAGAGAAAAACTGTCTGGAGTTCCCATGACACTGTCAATTTCCGAAATACATGAGGATCCAATTTCCACACTCAGAGGATCATAATTTGTTCTATCAACACATCTGCTAAGAGCAGAAACCTTGCCTGAAGATTTAGCTGTAAACTGAGAGCAGTCTCCCACAAATCATTGTTGCTTGCACTGATAGAGGATAGTGTCCCGTGTTCTGATGTACCATGATGATAGTGTTGTTTTGTTGTGTTGTCACACAAAATCAATCTTGTTGAAGTAAATCTTAAGAAGTAAACTGCTATTACTGGAAACTGGACTGCTAACATCTCTTTCATTGTGTTGTGTAGATGTTGTAGTCTGGTCTTGCAGTTGTACTTCTTTCCACTCCTCTCTTCCGATCATAATATAGCTTTGTCTTTGTCTAGATGTTGTCGTTCAGTCCCTTGTCTGGTTCTATCCCTGAGCCATGCAGAGAACTGATAATGAGAAGTCCCAGCTCGAAAACGAGCTTCCCTTTTTGGTACTAGGAACGAGTAATAATAAAACTAGGCCACTTCTGGCATAGGGACCGGCTGAATGGCCCCTATCTGGAGTAACAGAATTTTGCTTGTGAGCCTCTATTCTTTGTTCTTTGTGAGGAGGCATGGATTGCCTTTGAAAGGGAGGCAAGGTATAAAAACCCCTAGACTGGGAATCATAAGAAGGATACATCCACCCCTTAGTAGGCCAATTTCCACTAAACTTTGGAGGCTGAACCTGCAAAATCCTTTCTGCAGCTTCTCAGCCTTTGTCTTCCTTCCATTTTCTTTTCATCTTAACAGGCATCTTGAACTGACCCAGTGGCAGCCACCCTAGACGAGGGCTGTACAGCATCAAAACACATTGCAAAAAGAATACCCACCACCCAACATGAAACAAACTAAATCTTGCAACTCTTTATACAATCAATCTTCATGATCACATCAACCTTAGACTTCAAAGGAGATCAGCCTTGGCCTCTTTCTGAAGGAACTGATTTTTTTTGACAACAGCCTTAACCTTTTAGGCCCTGACTACTAGTTTCTGGTCTGTCCTGCCTAGACTAAAAAGATACTTATGAGCTTCAGCACCCCTGTAATATCTATAATTTAACAGAGGAGCAGGGGAAGAATCAGGATTAAGAAGAGCCTCTCAAAAAAAACATCTTCCACCACATCTAAAACAGGTAGGTAAGGCCAAAGGCCTATGCTGGGGTAAAACAAATTCTCTAAAGCCTTTCTGGAATCAGTCCCTGACCTTCCCTTTCTTAAAATGCTCCCTCATAGAATGAAGAGTTTCTGAAAAGAAAAATCCAAATCCTCAGGAGAAGAAGCAGAATCATCTCAATCAGAATCATCATCACCTGAAGAGTCTCTCCCTGTCAGTCTAAGACTCAGAAACATCCTCTCCTACATAAAAACCCTCCACTCTGCTCTCCTATCTCCCTCTCTCTCTATCAGGGGGGCAAGAACCCCAATCAAAGAAATCAAATCCATCTTAAATTCTTGTTTGCTTTGGGCACAGCTCCAAGAACTAGGTGACGAAGAACATCAGCACTGTCCAAAGCCAAGAATACAACTTCTATGGGACCTGACAATATCCCTGGCTGTGCTCTATATGAACTACAGAGTGAACTGGCACCTCACCTGTGTGCCCTGTTCAGTCACAGCTCCACCTCAGGCTTTGTCCCTACCGAATGGCAGACTGCTACAGTCATCCCTCTCCACAAAGGAGGAGCGACTACAGGTCCTGGGAACTATTGCCCCATTAGCCTGACGAGTCTGATATGCAAAGCTATGGAATGCATCATCATGGACCTAATAAACAAGGATATAGGGAATCTCCAAACTCCGGATCCCACACAGTTTGGTTTTGTGAAGGGTAGATCATGTCTGCTCAACTTGGTCGACTACTTTGAGTCAGTCACCAGAGTTGTGGATGAAGGCAAGGTGGTTCATGCAGCCTACCTTGATCTTGCCTTTGATACCATTTCCCACTCAGGAATCATAGAAAAACTCACTAAGCTAGGCATCAACCCCTATATAACTAGGTGGGTTGCAAACTGGCCACAGATAGAACCCACAGTGTGAAAGTAGCTGACTCCAAGTCAAATTACTGACCAGTCATGAGTGGAGTCCCACAGAGTTCAGTCCTGGGTCCTCTCCTGTTTGGTATCTACTTCTCTGAAGTCGAGACCAACACGAAGGTTCTCTGGCTGACAAAGTTCACACACAATTGCAAGTTCGGAGCTATTATTAACTCTTCAAGCGATGCTGACATCCTACAGAAAGGCCTCACTGAGACCAACAACTGGTGTCAGAACCATGGCCTTAAGTTCAATGCCAAAAAATGTGTTGTCATCCCCTTTGGGAAAACCCCAGTTCCCATGAATTACCACATCGATGGTAGTCCACTGAACACAGAAGGCGTTATAAGAGATCTGGGAACACAGGTTGACAGCAACCTCTCTTTTGACCACCACATTGCCACTGTGGTCAGAAAATCCTTCTATGTGGCATATCTCATTACTAAGGGTTTTGCATCCAGGAAGAAAGAGGTCATTGTCCCCCTCTACTCTTCCCTCATTAGGCCAATCATCGACTACAATGCCCCATTTGTCATGCACCTCACTAGACACCTGCAACATCTGGAGAGTACCTCACAAAGAGGATCCTAGGCCTTAAACACTTGTCCTATATGGACAGACTCAAAATACTCCAACTATTCTCTCTCTTATATCGCCTATTTAGAGGCGATCTCTGCTTGACTTACAAAGCCATGTCTGACCCAGCTCTGTTAGAAATGCTACATCTAAAGAAATCCCAATCCCTCCACACCACATGTTCCAGAGACTTCAACCTCATTACCACAATCAACAGAACATGCTGGAGGGACAGGTTCATAACACAGAGACTGCCCATGGTATGAAACAGACTTCCCATACATGTCAAGCAGAACATCTCACTAGCCCTCTTCAAGAGAAATCTTGATGAGTACATGGGAAATAGAAAATTCACAATGGGATAACTCCAGTAGCTCTACTCGACAGAGGCACTGGAAAATATGGTTGGGTGGCACAATGCCAGGGTAATCCCATGGGCTAGGCTTGTAAAGGCTCCAGGGCCATTAGCCTAGTACACACCTATGAACCTATACGCAGATGACATCATTCTAGTTAATAAGCATTTGAGTGGAATGGATAAAGTTATAAGCAAGTTGAATTTATGTTTAGATAAAATAGGTATGTGTTTGAACATAGGAAAAAAAAAAGGTTTAGGGCATGAAGGTAGGATTAAAGGCATTGAATTCAGTTCTCAATAAATATAGGTATTACATTTGGAAAGCAAGATGTTGTATTACTACAATAAGAAAACATTATGGGAAAAAAAAGCTGCTATGTACTCACAATAACGTTCCATTTTTGTTGTCCATCTTGCCTTCATTCTTACTGGTTGGGTTCGGAAATGATTCTCGGTTCCAACTCGGCTGCATACTAAAGTTCGAGGACTTCCACTGGCCTGTGGCTGTATCCCTATCCCATCATGCTCTAGTGAAACTTCCCAGATCTTGTTTGCTGATAACATTAGGAACCTAAGGTACCATCAATACCTATTATGAAGACAATGAATAAGGCCAGGAACACACTTGCAAGAGAAAGACCCTCTTTGTCCTCTACTATCCTTCAGGAGCCATAGGTAGGGGGAAGGAGGGTGGGATGCAAGAATGAAGGCGAAATGGACAACAAACATGGACCGTTATGGTGAGTACATAACTTTTTATGTTATGTTGTCCTATCTCGCCTTCATTCTTCCTGGTTGGGACAGCATCCCTAGCACCATATTTCCTGGGTGTCTCACGGGAGTATATTCTTCAGGACAGTGAACCTAAAGCAGACCATGCCCTTGGAGGCCAAATCTACTTTGTAATGAGTGATAAAGGTATGAGGTGTTGCCCAAGTCGCAGCAGCACAAGTGGTAGTCTCGATCTAAAAGCAGAAGAGGTTGCCATGGCTCTTGTAGAATGGGCTTTGACTTTAAAGGGAAGAATCTTGTTATTGAATTCATATGTAAAAGTGACACAATCTGAGAGCCATTTTGAAAGAGTGACCTTAGATATAGGGGCACCTTTCTTTGCTTCTGAAAATGACACAATGTAAGTGGAAGCGTAATTGCCTATGAACATTCAGTTGGTGAAGTTTATATTCTGCCTTGTTGCCATGATTTGGGAATACAACTGGTAACTCTACAGATTGATTTAAGTTAGATTCTGAAAACACTTCTGGCAGGAAGGATGGGTTTGTTCGAAGGGATACTCTGTCTTTATGAAAAAGTATACATGGTGGTTTGATCAATAAAACTTGCAGCTCTGACACTCTTCCTGCAGACGTGATGGCAATCAACATAATTGTCTTCCAAATTAAAAATTTTAGTTCACATGATGACGCAGGTTCAAAGGGGGGTAGGATCATCAGAACAAAATGGCCCCATGGCGGTACGGGTATTTTTCGGGGTGGTCTTAAGTTAGTACCCTTAGGAAAACATTGCATATATTGTGGGACATCAAATTAGGGGTGAAATCGCTTATATGGAAATTAGACATAGCTGCTAACTGAATATGAATGTTAGCTGCAGCTGCACCTTCATTAAACAGTTTTGCCAGAAATTCTAGGGTAGAACTTATAGGACCACAGAAGGGATCAATGTGTCTTGTCAGAACCCAGGAAGAAAACCTCTTCCATTTACTGATATATAACTTTCTTGTTGAAGCTTTATGAGAAGAGATCAAGATATGCTTGACTGAATGAGGGAGGTTAGGAAGAGTGGCTATATTTGCAATCGGAGCAGCCAAGCTGTTAATTTGAGGGTTGGAAGACAAGGGTGGAATGTTCTGGATGCATGAATCGGAAGGTCTGGAACTGGGTCTAGAACCCACAGCTCCTCCTAAAGATGAGGCCAAAGGAAGGGGAACCAAAGCTGACAAGGCCAATATGGGGCAATAAGAATTAGCTTGCTTCCTAACGAGTTGGCTTTCTGAAGAACCTTGGGTATTAATGGAAAGGGAGGAAAGGCATAAAGAATTCCCAGGGGCCAATCATGTACAAGTACATCCCTTGGTGACTCCACGGGAGAGGGGATTAGGGCAAAATAGCTTCCAAATTTGGCATTCATGGAAGTGGCAAAAAAGGTTGCAGCAAGGCTGGCCCCATTTGCGGAAGATCCTCTCCGCTACTTCTTGTTTTAGGGACCACTCGTGGGGCAAGAGAATCACTCTGCTGAGTTTGTCTGCTATCACGATGGACCTCCCCAGGATGTGCATTGCTACAGGAAAGCGTTGAGAGGAGATCACTTATTGCCATAATCTGAGCGCCTCTCGACAAGGGGGGTAAGATTTAGTCTCACCATGTTTGTTTATGTACCAGACAATTGACATGTTGTCTGTCTGAATTGTAATTGCTCCCAGCGGAAGAGAGTCCTCGAGTGCCTGCAACATCATAAGCATCACCCTCATCTCTAGGATACTGATGTGCAAGTGGGCCTCATGATCCTGCCAAGTGCCTTGAATTGTTCTGCCCAGATAATGCCCACCCTATCTGGGAGGCGTCCATGCTCACTGTGGCCACCAATTGAGGGGGAAAAATGGCTGACCTGATGCTACGTGACTGGAGTGAAGCCATCAGTGAAGGTCCTTCTTGCAGGACTCTTAACAGAATTTGGTGAGATGTGTAGTTCTTGTAATGACCACTGAGTGAACAGAAGCCACTCGTGCATGCGTGCAAGTGGAACAGTAAGTTATGTACTCACCATAACGTTAGATGTATGTAGTCCATCTCGCCTCACATTCTTCACCTGTGGGTTCGGAGCCGAATATCGGCTCCGACTCGGCCTATTTACTAGCTCGAAAGTCTTTGATTGGCTGGGCTAAGATGGTATCCCACAATACACTGCTCCACATCCCCAGATCTAGTTTGCTGCCAACAGAACTATAGTATCCATCACCCAAACACACACACACCCAAAACAACGAGGTCCAACCAATTATTCAAAGTGACTCTGTGATACAAGAAGGACATGGTGATCCTCCAAATCCTCCAGGCCTGGGGGACGGTAGGGGGGTAATGAAGAATGTGAGGCGAGATGGACTACATACATCTAACGTTATGGTGAGTACATAACTTACTGATGTTATTTAGTCCTATCTCGCCTACATTCTTCACCTGTGGGACAGCGTCCCTAGCACCTACATCCTGGGTGGCTCAATGGAAAATGCTCCTGAGCACTGTGGAGCCAAAAGACGATCTGCCCCTGGACACCACATCCAATTTGTAATGGGAAACAAACGTGTGAGGAGAAGCACACGTTGCAGCTGCACATATCTCATCCATCGATAACCTAGCCTGAAAGGCTGTGGAAGTGGAAACAGCTCTAGCAGAATGTGCTCTGACTGGAAAGGGCAGACTCTTTCCCCCCGCCTGATAAATAAATGAGACGCAACCAGCTATCCACCTAGAGATGGTGACCTTGGAAACCGCAGAACCCAAATGATTTTCTGAAAACGAAACAGAGAGCTGGTCTGACTTCCGCCAATCTTTAGTCCTATGTAGATAAAAGCGTAGTTGCCTATGAACATCCAACAGATGAAACTGATACTCTGCCTTGTTGAAAAAGTTGGGGAAGAAGACCGGCAGTTCAATGGACTGATTAATATTAGATAAGGAAGCCACCTTGGGAAGAAAGGACGGATTTGGTCTCAGAGAGACTCTATCTTTATGGAATATCAAATATGGGGGGCTTGACTGATAGGGCCTGGATTTCTGAGACTCGTCTAGCCGAAGTGATAGCTATCAAAAAGGGAGATTTCCACGTAAGAAATTTTAAGTCTCAAGTGAGCCGTCACCACTGCCATGCACTTGGTGAACACCCTGGGGGCTGTGGTGAGACCACAGGGCAGGGCTCGAAATTGGAAATGCCTGGCTCCCAGCCGGAAGCGTAGATGACATCTGGATGCTCTGTCCATTTTGATGTGGTAGTAAGCATCCTTCAGGTCGATGGAGCACTTCCATACTTCTTTTCCCAACAATGGGAGAATCGATTGTAGCGTGACCATCTGGAATTTGGACTTGCGTACGTAATGATTGAGTTGGCTGAGATCCAAAATGGGTCTCAGGTCCCCCGTTCTTTTCGGCACCAAAAAGAATCTTGAGTAAGTCCCTAATCCAATCTGGTCTGGGGGGACTGGTTGGATGACTCCTTTTTCTAGCAGCTGAGAAACCTCTGATGCTGCTTGATCCCTTTGACTGGGTGGAACGTCTGGGATCCGTTTGATGGGAGGGGGTGTGGAGTAAAATGGGATGGTGTAACCTCTGGTGATTATCCCTAATACCCATCGGTCCTGGGTGATGTTGACCCAGGCTTCCGGATACCGGGAAATTCGACCCCCGACTGGCTCCGGAGAAGCACAGTCGGGCACACCCTCAGGAATGAGAGTATGGGGAACCACAAAAGGAATCGCGGTCCCCAGAATTGCAGAGGGCCCCCTCTGCCTCTGGGGCAACGTCTCCCTGAATACGACCCCCCTCCCCTGCCTCAGGAGGGGGTCTCACCCTGTGTGGCAGGGAAAGACCTTTGTGATTTCTTGAACCACATCTTTCCCCCTCGCTGAGCCTTGGGATAAGGTCTCGACGGGAGGGAAAAATGGACTCCTACGGCAGACAAGGTCTTTCCCTCTTGCTCACCCTGGTGAGGGTGTCTTTCACTTTGGTCCCGAACAGGAAGGAACCATCAAAGGGAGCATCAGTGAAGGAAGACTTAAAGGCCTCCGCAAAGTGACACAGGCGTAGCCAGGCTTGTCTCCTGAGGGCCACCCCTGAGCTAGCCGCCCTACTCGCTCCCTCGGCCACGTACGAAATCAGTCGCATGGACAAGTTAGCGATGGAGTTGAGGGTAGAGAGCTGAGCATTGACAGTCTGAGCCACCGCCTCAGGTGCGTTACCTGCTAGAGTATCTCCTAACTCCTTAAGGAGATCTCTCTGGAGCTGCATGAAATGAGACAAATAATTCAGTGACCGCAAGGTAAAGGTCGCTGAAGACAGGGTACGCTTGTTAGGAGGATGGACCGAAGAGGAAGACTCAGCAACTTCCTTTTGGGTGGCAGCCGCCACCACCATAGCATCTACCGGGACTCCCTTTGTTAAAAATTCTTTCCCTTGGGAAGCGGACAAAAATTTGTTGGGGCATTGAGGAACAGGCTCCACGGAGTCAGGAGTCTCCCACACCCTCTGACAAATAAGGTCAAGGAGCTCGTCGAAGGGTGGAGACATCCAGCAGATGGAGGGCTGAGCGTCAAAAGCCTTAAGGAATACTGACTCCTCCTCGGAGGGGGTTTTGGATGGCCAGTCTCCTCTTTGTTTCACGATCTCCAGGATATCGGAGAACGAAACGTCCTCAGAGGAAGACTTGGGGGACCCCTCAGATTCCTCAAGGTCAGTATCGGAAGTGAGGGGCTCGTCCTGGGAGTATGTGCTTCCTCTTGCACAATTTCTTTCTAGGGGGTTCCTCAGGCACAGGCTCTGACGGCCCCTCAGAAAGAAGGGGACCGCTCGTGGGGGAATCCTTAGGCCCTGGCGCTCTGCTATCCAAGGATAGGTGGGTGTCAGAAGCTGTTGCCGGTGTTGTGGGGGATGGAAGAACCGATCCAAGAGAAGTAGCTGACCTAGCCAGCGCGCTCTGCATAGCCTCGAAGGCGGGATCTCCCGAATTGGAGGACCGACCGCCTTCCAAGGCCATGACCGGGACCAGTGTCCCCGCAGCCGAGGCACCGAGAGGGAGGCTCGGAACCGAAGGGTGTTCCGAGGCATCCCCCTCGAGCCCGACCAAGGAGACCTGAATCTCGAACCCTGTGGACAGAACCGACAAGGTCAGAGCCGATGCAGGCACCGATAAACCCCGCTGGTAGATTGGAGCCGGCGCAGGAACGTCCTTCGGAGCGGAGCTTACCGGCTCTGACGACAAGGATGCGCTCAGAGGAGGAATAGCAGAAACCACCTTAGGAGCCAGCTCCGGAGCTGACTGGGTAGGAGCCGAGAAAAGTTTGGCCAACACCGGCAAATGTAGGAGCCTCTGCACCACCCTATCTACATCCAAATCGGAAAGCCTGGAGGACTTGGAGGAGATGGATGGAGACCTAGACCTCCTATCTGGAGAACACTGCTGGCGACCGGCTCCGAATTGGTTCCAGTACGATCGGAGCGGATGCAGACTCAGTGGACACAGCTACCTCCTGCGGCCCCGATGACAGTGGAGCCGAGGAAGCAGACTCGACAATGGTAATTTTACAAGGTGGCTCTGAAGCAATAGATGGAGCCGGAGACCTTTTCTTGGATTTGGAGGATTTAGACTTCGACTGGGAGCTGGGAGCCGAACCTAAATCCTCCTCAAAGGACGGTTTTAGCAGTCCCTTTAGGATTAATTTGTTTTTCCTCTCTTAGAGCACCCGAGGACTAAAGGCGTGGCAGAAACTGCACGACTCCTGAAGGTGGATGGCTCCAAGACAGTAAACACAGACAGTGTCCGTCTATCATGGACATCTTATAAGCACACTTTGTACACTTTTTAAAGCCCGAGGGCTTATGCTCTTTCTGTTCCTTAGACATTCTAAGCCAACAACCGTAGCAGCCGCTACTGACCAAAAGTGGGAAACCGCTGACACAGAGACCAACACAAGTACAACAAACAACCAAGGCACAGGGGAGAACCTCTAATTAAAACAGTTCTCAACTTAAAACTACAACGCACTTAAAAGACAACCAGACAAACACCACAATGGAGGACTAGGTCCTCTAACTCAAACGGGCCTAGCCCGAGGGAAGTAAGGGATACCACAACACACAAAAAACACTCAACTCACAAAACCGTAACGCAGCAACAAAGCTATGAACAAACTCTATTTGGATAATAACAATTAACAAAAATTTTCACAAGAAAATTGGTTTCAGCAATACTTAGCCACAGCCAAGTCGAGACCACGTCCGAGCTCTACAAGCGGCAAACGAGATCTGCGGATGTGGAGCAGTGTATTGTGGGATACCATCTTAGCCCAGCCAAAGACTTTAGAGCTAGTAAATAGGCCAAGTCGGAGCCGATATTCGTCTCGAACCCACAGGTGAAGAATGTAGGCGAGATAGGACTACATAACATCTAAACATATCGCAGATGCCATGGTGCCCAAGACTTTCAAGACTGTTTTGCCTATACTTTTGTTTTGGAGAGAAGGTTGGAGACTTGCTGTCTCAGAACTAGGACTCTTTCTGTAAGAAGTCTTGCCTTCATGCTTATTGTATCTAGACCTGCTCCTATAAACATGATACGCTGCGATGGCAACAAGTCAGACTTTTCGTAATTTATTGTGATTCCCAGGTGACAGCAGAGAGAGTGCGGCGCCTCTTGATTCCAGTAGTAGATGCTTGGTGGTGGCAGTTAGGAGCCAGTTGTCCAGATATGGAAACATTCGGAATCCTAGATGTCTCAGGTGAGCTGTGACTACCGCCATGCACTTGAACACTCTGGGGGCTGTAGTGAGACCAAAGGGCAGAGCTCGAAACTGGTAATGATTGGCACTCAGCCAGAAGCATAGATGAATCCTGGATGGCTTGTCCAGCTTTACGTGGTAGTATGTATCCTGGAGGTCTACAGAGCACATCCAATTGTCTTTTCCCAAAAATGGAAGAATTGACTACAGTGTTACTATCTGGAACTTGGTCGTTTTTACTGACTTGTTTAATCTGCTGAGATCCAAAATTGGATTTCAGTCCCCTGTTCTTTTTGGCACTAAAAAGAATCTTGAGTAAGTTCTGGATCCTATATGGTCTACGGGGACACTTTAGGTAACTCTTTTGTCTAGCAACTTTTGAATTTCTAGAGTTGCTTGATCCATCTGACTGGGTGGAAAATCCAGGATTTTCTGTATGTTTGGGATAGGAAGAGAAAATGGTATGGAGTATTCTCTGGATATGATACCTTGTACACATTTGTCTTTTATTTCCAGCCAGGCTTGTAGGTACAAAGATAAGCAACCCCCAACTGCTGAAAGGGCCAACCATGGCAAGAATCTCTGCCGCCCTGGTTTTGCAGACACCCTCTGCCACGTGGATGGCGTTTTCCATTTTTACTTCCCCCTCTGCCCCTAGGGGAAGAGTCGCTACCCATGTCCTGAAAAACTCTCTGGGATTTACAGAACCACATCTCCCCCCTTCTGGCCTTTTGGATAAGGCCTAGAAGGTATTGAAAAACAGACTCCTACAGCAGAGTCTTTCCTTCTTGTTCACACCTGGTAAGTGTCTCTAACTTTTGGCCCAAACAAGGACGAGTCATCAAATGGGGCTTAGTAAAAGAAGATTTGAAAGGTTCTGCAAAGTCGCATGAGCGCATCCAGGAATGTCTCCTTAGGTAAATTCCTGAACCTGCTGCTCTGTTTGCTCCATCTGCTGCATACAAAATGAGCCTCATGGTGGAGTTGACCACAGAATTTAAGGTGGAGTGCTGACAGGAAACGTCTGCTACCCCTGCAGCCACTGTACCTTGGAGAGCATCTTCTAGCTCCTTTAGGAGATCTCTTTGCAGCCTTGTAAAATGTGCCAGAGAGTTCAGCGATCGGACAGCAAAAGTCACTGAAGCAAAAGTGTGCTTTATCTGTCCATCTTATGAGACTCCTTGTTCGGTGGATGGGCAGATGAAGATGTTTCAGAAAATTTCCTTTGGTGGCTGCTGTCACCACCATAGCATCTACAGGGAAACCCTTGATGGGGAAGGCTTTATATGAATGGGCTGTAATGAATTTATTTGACCTCCTACGGACAGGCTACACTGTATCTGGAGACTCCCACACCTTTCGACTAACTAGTTACATAAGTTCGTCAAAAGGCGGAGACACCCAATTGGCTGAAGGGTGAGACCCAAAGGCCTTCAGGTCAACAGACTTCTCAGAAGTGTTGAAGGGCTTCCAGCTGCCTCTCTGTTTAAGGATTTCTAGGATGTCTGCAAAAGAGACATCCTCAGAGGGCGACCGTGGGGACCCTTCCGACTCATCGAGGTCTGTGTCCGAGGTGAATGAATCATCTGGGGAGTCCAAATGCTTCCTCTTGCAGAGTCTCTTCAGAAGGGTATTCTGGAGAGGTTTCAGAAGAGAGAGGCTCACCCAATGGGGTATGTCTAGGGTCTCCGCTGGTCTGTGGATGGTATGGTACCGAGACGGATGCCAACACCTTAGGGGGAGGAATGTCGGAACCCCTGAGTGGAGTTGTCTGCGGAGACAGCACCCTCATCAGCTCAAAATTTCCCCTCACCTGATCTGAAGGCACCTCCAGCTCTGAAGAACCAGATGAAATCCCCGGAACCAAGGGGATGGGCTCCGAAGTTGATGTAGCAGCTGAGCTCATCTGTGCTGATGCCCCGAGAGGCAGGGTCGGATCAGACAACTGTGCAATCTGACTCTCCTCCCCGGACCCAACCGGAAAGCATCGGCTCCTAGACCCCACGGACAGAACCGAGGATGTCAGAGCAGATGTCGGTTCCGAAGATACCAGGATGATTCTCGGCACCGATGGTTCCACTACAGTCAGTTCAAGCATTCTGGCTCCATGGTCCTGGGTTGGCTCGGAGGAGGAATCGATATCGGTGGCATGGTCTTAGCTGGCTCCGAATCCCTATGAGTTGGAGCCGGCCGAGAGAAATTTACCAGCAGTGGTGTCCTCAGAAGCCTATGTACCACCCTATCCACATCATCGACCGAAAGACTCCTGGAGGACTTAAAGAGGGTAGAAGAACTTACTGACTGTAAGACAGGTGATCTCAAAACAGGAGTAACCTGCTCCAATTCTGGGGACTGGCTCCTGAGTTCAAACTCCATCGGCACCGTTAAAGTTGGAGCCAATGAAGTAGATTTTGTCAGTTCTAAAGTAGTTGAAGCCAGAGATGCAATTTTGCTTAACTTTGTTGATGGCTCCGATTGTCCTGAAGATATTTTTGTCGGTTTTTCTGATCTTGATGAAGAAGATTTGACTGATGCTGAAGTGCCCGAACCTTCTTCTATAGCTTCCTGGAATGGGAATTTTAAAAGACCTCTCACAATCAATTAATTTTTACACTCTAACAGGACTCTAGAGCTAAATGAGTGACATATTGAGCATGACTCCTGAAGATGTACTGCTCCCAAGCAGTAGACACATATAGTATGGGAGTCAGTAAATGACATCATCTGGCTACATTTGGTACACTTTTTGAAGCCCGAAGGCTTAGATTCTTTAAGCTCCTTGGACATGTTTCAAACTCGGTGCACACATGCAAGAGCAGACAAACCTGCAAGAACAAGAATTTAACACCCTAAACTACTAAGGAATGATTATATATAAAGACAAACTTGTTTTCCCCAAACAAACTAGCAAAGTAGGGGGAAAGACAAGGTTAGGAAACCCTCTAACTAGAATGGGCAGCAGAAGCCATCTAACTTAAATGGGTTAACGCTCCTTTCCTTTAAGCAGTGGAGAAAAACGACTACTAATAATAAAACAATTACAAGATGCCCTCTAACTAAAACTGGCACGGACAGCCCTGTAACTTAAACAGGCTGATGCTTTTCCTTTAACAGTAGGAAATTTAACCGGGATAGGCCTTAACGGAAAATGACGGCCTGTAGCAACAACACAGCAGTGAATTTGTTATGAAAGTAGAAAAAAACACAAAAAGAATAATGCTAACTCTATTTTAAAGTAGAACAAAAAAAATTATAATAGTAAAGGCATAATAAAGGTAAAAAGTTGTTAACTTAGCCAGAGCCAAGATGGAAGCCTCTGATCTGTTTAGCGGCAAACGAGATCTGGGGAGCTTCACTAGAGGATGATGAAATAGGGATATAACCACGAGACAGTGCAAGTCCTCCAGCTTTAGTATGCAGCCAAGTCGGAACAGAGAATTGGTTCTGAACCCAACCAGTAAGAATGAAGGTGAGATAGGACAACATAACATTCAAAAATATGTGTTCTTTTTGAAGGTCTTTAAACTTTCTTTAAAGACAACAGTTTAACTGCTTAACTTTGTTGTGTTATGAAATAGTCATATACTATTTTACAACTTTTCATCATATCCCACACTTTTTATATTTGTTTTCCAATAAGAGGCTTATTAATTAGCATTTTTCCCTTTAACCATTTAAGTATAGTGTATAGATATAACAAAAGTGCAAATACCACTGTTTTATAAGTCTTAAACTACCATCCTCTTTTGCTACATATAGAACAAGATATTAATATTAAAATATTTTCGATTGACATGCTTTTTCAGTTGACAACAGCATACTAAATACCGTCTTCTCTTATGTGAGAATCTCATCTTAATCCTATAAAGAGAGATATGCTATATGTAGCAAAATAGGATGTTAGTTTAGGACTTATATAAAAACAGTGGTATCTGCACTTTCATTACATCTATACACTACACATAAGTGGTAATTTAATAAGTCTATTATTGGAAAGCAAATATAAATTGGAATATGGAAAATAAGTATAGAATATTTAGAAGATGAAAAAAAGTGGTATAAAAAGTAATGGAAGTATTTTATGTATACCTGTGGAAAAATCGATGGAAGTGAAAATCAGGGCTATAAAATCAATAAATTATAACTTTAAAAACAGTGCAGAATCTTGTACTTTTTATGAAGACTGACAATAAGGAAATTATCAGTCAAAGCAAACATGCCATATAATAAAAAGTGAAAGAATATGTAATTATTTTCATGAAGAAGAAACTACTGAATGTGTCTTTTTGAAATGTAAAAGAATTGATACATCATGGACTAAGTTAGATGAAGATCATCATTTAGACAAAATTAAGGGATACAAAAATATTAATATGGATATGATTGAATATTTTTTTATAAAGATAAAGTGTTTATTGAAAAGGTTGATAAAAATATTTAATATTATGTGGATAATCTGGAACGAAAGAGTGAAATAAATTATATATAATGCTAAATGGAATTATCAGAAATGTTAAAAAAAATAAGATCTTAGTTGTGAAAAGTAGAGTGGGTATCAGACATAAATGTATTCTGAATGTAAAAAGTAAGGTGTAAAGGAGAATGAGGCAGGAGAAAACAAGGCACTCAGTGGCATGTGGTAGTCAAGAGACTGGAGAAGAACAGGAAAGTAATGCAGCTGAAACAGTAAAGGAGAAAGGGAGAAATGAAGAGGCAGTATATGCAACTAGTAATGTTGCTGGTTTTAAGGGTATGCTATGAGGGCTGCAAGTAGTGTGGAAAAAGATCAAGCAGAACAAAATAATTTGAAGAATAATGTTGGTCAGTTAAAAAGCTGACATATGCAGCAGTGGCTGCAGTAAACAAAAAGCAGCAAGTACAAAACAAAGGAGAAAATATTCAGCAAGAAAATGTAGAACAAGGCCAAGCAGTCAGAAAATGACTAGTGGTAAAGATTAAACTAAAAACAAAGAAAAATCCATTGACAGATACTTTATTTGGTAACCATTTAAAATGTCAGGGCCCTCTACAGAATGTCTTGAAATGCATAGACTAAATGGACAAAAGATCAGGCTCGTGTATACCAAGTCTAAGAGGCCATTTCTCGGAATATTCCCTTTTCACTGAAATATAGCTATCTCATAGTTGGTATATATATAAGCTCAGGAAGTGAGAGCCCCCCCCCCCCCCAACATGGGGGGCTGCACCCTGCAAAAAGAAGTTGCAAGGAGAACACCTGTTTTTGAGATTTGCTCTACTGGGTTTTCAGTCTTTATTTTTTCCGACTTTTTGGAACTTGGCATTTTTTGTACCAACATTTCAACAGGAGTCGCTTTATTTCTGACAATATTATTTCAACACTGGGATTCAAAGTAATAGTCATTAAAGCCCAAACACATTTAGAGACTGAACATTTTTGTGAAGTGACTTTTTTGTTGGCAGAACAATTTATAAATGAATATGAAAAAAGTTTTATAAGTCCATGGAATAAATATATTTAACAGAACTTAAATACCCAAGTTTACAGAAAAATGTTGGTACAGTTTATAACTTCCAGCATACATGGAAATGAATTGAAAATATATTTTCAAAAGTATGTCAAGATGCAAGACACAGAAAAAATATTGGATGAAAGAAAGTTTTGGGTGGGAGCTTGGGAGGCATCTTTGAATGTAGCACAGGGCAAAAAGCAGCCCTTATCTAAAGAAATAGTGTTGAATGAAAAGTGCTGAAATGTAAAATACTGTGGACAACCCATCACGTGCGTTTTGTGGTGATTTTTCAAATCTTATACAAAACTGTACCAAAAGATGGTGTGGGCAATGTACAGGATTTGGTCATTCAAGGAAGAATTACAACTAAATTGCAGAAAATGTGTTGGGCAACAGCCAGTTTTGGTTTGACTGCTCTTTACTTATAGATGGAGGGAATAGTGAACAAGTGAAAGAGAACAAATAGAAGGAGATCTAGATAAGCAACTCTTAAATAAAGAAACGGACCTTGAACAGTCAATGGACACTGGAGAAAAAGAAGCTGTGACAATAAGGGGAAATACACACAGTAAACTGTGAATGAAAATACTGGAGAAGAAAATATAAAATTTTAAATAATTATGGTACACGTCACCGATGTGGAAGAAGGGGAGATTAGTGCACAGTCAGAAAGTCAGGTGACTAAGTCTATACGGGGTAAGGTGAGGAGGAGAAAAGCAAAAGATGTGATAAAAAAGATTCAAAAAAGTAAGATGCTAATATCAGTGTGGTTTTGTAAAATGTAAATAGCATATTAAATGGTGTAAAAGGACTGATGTGGATGTAATTTGTTCATGGAATGTAAGGTGTGTTCAGACAAGTTTAATGGGAAAAGTACGAATTGGTGTGGGGGCAGAGTAGTGTGAACAACAGTAACTGCGAGCAATAGTGATTAAAGGAATTGCAACTTTTTTCTGGTTTGCAGAACTTGCACGGTCAGAACAAATTTACTGTACTTTATTATTTAGTTGTATATTGCTGTGTGATTTTTTTTTTTGTCATAGAAGTTGATTTAAGTTCTCTCTGAATTCTCGTTACTGTTTTTGATTAATCTTTTCTTTTACAATATTTTACTAATTTGAAGCTGAATATGGATTCCTTAAATGAGTATGCAATTAACAATTTGCTAATGCACAAATATCTTGTAAGTGTAATAAATGCTAAGCATATTTAAAGGTAACAGCTGATAACACTGGTGAAATGTGTTCCTTGTGTCAAAAGGTAGATGATTTGCTTACCACTGTTAGAAGTAAATTTTGACTTAATAATGGTGATTGCACTAGTGCAATTGGCATAGCTTGGAGAACTGTTTCAGATACTGATTGGATTGATAAAATAAATAATGTTAGGCACAGAACAAATAGAACACATTTAGGAAATGATGCATTTACTGTCAGCAAAGACCATTCAACCCCTATGAAATAAGACGGTGCCCCTGTGAACTCTGGAATTCTGGATGCAAGTATTAAGCAAACAGGATCCAGTTTGTTTAGAAGGAACCAAAACAGAAAGAAAGAAAGTAAGAAGTTTACAACAAATAACAAGGAAGAAAAATAAACTGATTAATGACTGTAAGGGAAACAAAATACATAGTAAAAAGGACACTGTTTGTTATGAAACACACAGGTTACAGGGAATGATGAGACTTTTCTATCAGAAAACCTTTAGTCTACAGAAAAAAAAAGTACCCTTTTTCCAACAGAAAAGGTAGAAAAAAAGAAGCAAAGAGCAGGTGAAAAGGAAGAAATCAAAACTGAATGTGGAAGGATTGAATAACATTTCTGTAAGAAAAAAGGAGAGAAAGACAGATGTTGGCTACATGGCTTAAGGTGTGGATTTACAATACCAGCTTAATGAACATTTAATACACAATGAAAACAGTGGGATTAATAAGACTAATGGTGATGAAGAGCTATCCTTCATAACAATTGATAAAGCAGATATCACTGTATTAGAAGCTGAAGATTCTTCAGAGCTGACCAACAAATATATTCTTGTAATTGGAGATTCAATTATTAAAGAGGATATGATACTCATATTTGCTGAGAAGATAATGAACATTAGTGTTGTTATTGCTTGCCAGAAGCAAAAACAGAAGATGTGAGACGAGCCTTGGAATGCCTTAATGTAAGGAAGTACGGATCTGTTTTTATTCTAGTTGGTATAAATGACATCATCCGCAAGGATTCTCTGACTGTTAGAAAGGAACGGACAGCCCTCTTAGACAGTCTAGCTTGTACTGGAGTTAGGACGCATTTTTTCACAAATCACTTATAGAAAAGACAGTCAGGTCACTGGGAATGAAAAGATTTTTGGGATAAATTCCAACATGGAAAAAATGTCCTGTTTTAAATAATGGAAATGTGTACAGCATCCAAACCTAGTTTTGGGCACGTGTTGGGACGGATGGCGTGTATGTCAAGATCAGGGAAGAGAATTTTTGCAGCAGACATTTTGCAATATTTGACAAACACTAGGCAGGATTTTTGCCAGGTTGAAAATTTAACAGTTCACAGACAGCAACATTTGATGCATCTCCCATAGTTGTTAATGCTAGGAGCATTAATAATAATGTTTTTTTATTGGAAAATTTGCTATGTTCCCATAAGACCAATGTTATTGTTTGTGAAACATGGTTAAAGAACAATGACTGGAAACCAGTTATGTCAGGGTTTAAATGTTTTTACTATAACAGACACTCTAACAAAAAATCAGGTGGAGATTTTATGATAGGGATTAAAAATAGTTATGAGACCTGTGACTACTACATGTTCAGTGATATGACCACTACTACAGATTGTATAACTGTGACAATAAAGACAACCTTGGAACATATAACAATTGTTGGGAGTGTACAGACCACCAAAGTCAAGTGCAGATGCCTAGTGGAATTCATACACTTCTTGCATGAAACAAAGGAAGGAAGAATAACATTAGCCGGGGACTTAAATTTACCAGAAACACTCTGGAATAATATTGATTCAACAACATTAGTAAGGAAATTATTCACAATGTATATTCAGGAACAACAGTTGCTTCAGACTGTAAAAAAAACTACAAGGGGATGGAACATACTAGACATTGTTTGTGTTCCTAAAGAAATTACTGTTACTTCAAATCAAGTTTTACCACCATTGATGTGCACTTATCATGGGGTTATAAAGGTTAATTTGTTGGTAGATAATTCTGCCAAACTGAAATCTAAACCAATGCAAAGAAGGTTAATTACAAATTATAAGGAAGTAAAACAGTCACTATGTAAAACTAACTGGAGTGAGGTGTTCAGTGGAATAACTGCAGATGGAAAGTGAAAATTTTGAAAGAGAAATACAGTGCAAAAAACAAAAAAAAATGTTTAACATTAGGATCTAGGCATACAACATCAGGGGGATATATTTCCATAAGAACAAAATATCTGATTAAAGTGAGAGACAACAAATACAAGAAATGGAAGAGTAGTTGAACTAGAACTTTGAAAACTGAAATAAACAAGCTGGACAAACAGATTAAGCATAGTGTGAGACAAGATCAAGAAAAAAATTGAAGAACATGTATATAAAGATACTGAGCATAATAGGAAACCTTTTTTTATAGATACATAAGATGTGGAAGGAGGAAAGAGACACAAATTGATAAACTGTGTGCAGATTCTAAAATTTAGTCTCAATCACAACAGACCATAAATATATTTACAAAATCTTATGCAAAACAGTTTGTCTCCTCAAAAGGGGTGATAACTTGTCATAGTGAGATCCAGGTAACCCCAGATACTGGAATCAAATTAGATTATATTAAAAAAGAACTGTGCAAACTGGATCCAAACAAAGCACAGGGATGAGACAGAATTAATTAGTAACAATGCCCTGAGAACACTTCAGTAAAAACTTACAGTACCATTATATCTACTGTTCACTAGGTCATATAAACATGGGGAGATTCCTAAAGATTGGAGACAAGCACTTATTAAACCTGTCTTCAAGGGAAAGGGGAGTAGGACAAACCCAATGTCATATAGACCCTTAAGTCTTACTTTCACGCTGTGCAAAAATAATGGAGTAGGCAATACTGGATAAGTTATTGTCAGAATTGGATAGGGTGGGACTTGAAACCATACATCAAGCATGCATATGCTGAAAACATCTATTACCACCTGTAACATTATGTTCTATAACAATATAATAACAGTTATGAATGAAAAAATACCTGTTTTCAAGGGAAAGGGGGTTAGGACAAAAGTACAGTTTTGTACCTACCATAAATGTAGATGTCCGATAGGTATGCATCTGCAGTCATAACATATGGGTTGTCCTGCCTCAGGCAGCCCTTCGGTCGGCCGGATTCTAAAGTCTGGGTCTGGCCTCGGCTGATGTCGCACTTTCCCCGACGTCAGAGCGTCTGGGGTATAAAAGCATAAGCCGACGCCATCTTCCTCAGTGTTTCTTGCCCCAGATGCCAGGTGCCCTCTAGGAAGGCCAAATTTGGAGGAATGCAGTAAAATTCCAAACATTTTCCAAAAAAAAATATATACATATATATACAAACAAATACACCATAATAGATCCCCCAGCTAGCTAATGGAGGGGTAAGTACCCTAGGAATACCACAGAGGGGAAGGAGGGAGGGTAACCCTGACTGCAGATGCATATCAATCGGACATCTACATTTATGGTAGGTACAAAACTGTACTATGTCCTTCAAGGATGCATCTGCAGTCATAACATATGGGTAGAATACCATAGCCAATCTGGGGGAGGAGGTACTAAGAAAAGGATGGTGTAGTTAAGATCCCTTGCAGGACTGCTGTAGCAAAACCCGCTCTGTATCTGGAGTATAAAGGTAAATTGTAATGTTTGGCAAATGTATGCACGGAGCTCCATGTAGCAGCTTCTAAAATGTCCTTGGTAGCCACCCCTCTTAGGAAGGCTGTAGTGGTGGCTGTGGCCCTTGTTGAATGAGGCCTGATGTCTGCAGGAACTGTCTTTCCATGAAAGGAGTAACAAAATCGAATGCAATTTCCTATCCACTTTGAAATTGTTTGTTTGGAAATTGCTTTTCCTTGTACCCCAGCAGCATATGCTACAAGGAGTTGGTCAGTTTTTCTGAAACTTTTAGTTCTGTCCAAGTAGTAGCGTAGTTGTCTGTGTATATCCAGAGTGTGAAGAAGTTTTTCCCCTCTGTTTTGTGGATTTGGGAAGAATGTAGGCAAGTGAATAGTTTGGTTCAGGGATACCCTAGATACCACCTTTGGCATAAAAGTAGGATTGGTTCTTAGTGAGACTCTGTCCTGATGGAAGATAAGAAATGGCTGTACTGCCATTAAAGCTTGTAACTCAGATACTCTTCTTGCTGAAGTTATGGCCAGAAGGAATGCAGTTTTCCAAGACAGATACTGTAGATCCGCCGATGCTGCTGGTTCAGAGGGAGGAAGTGTTAGCTTCTCCAGCACAAAGTTGAGATCCCAAGTAGGTAAAGGGGGTTTTCTTGGAGGATTGATGTTTTTGATCCCTCTCAGAAATTGCCTGAGGAGAGGGTGCGAGAAGATAGGTGGATCCACATTGTATTCTGCTGAAATTGCTGAGGCATGAATCTTTATGGAAGAATAGGACAGGCCATTGTGGAACAATTCTGCTAAGTATTCCAGAATATGTGTCATAGTCGCCACTGTCACATCCAAGCCTTTTGTTGTGCTCCAAATGAGAAATCTTTTCCATTTTGCTGAGTATGTGTTCCTTATGGAAGGCCGTCGAGCTTCCATAATAATGTCCTTTACTCTCTGTGATAAGGTATTGTGAGGGGGATTTATGGAATTTTCCAGGCAGTTAGTTGCAATGTTTTCAAGTTGGGATGCAAGATCTTGAAGTTGCTCTGCATCAGAAGAAGAGGCCATAGGGGGAGAGGCAATGGTTTCGCCTGTGACATGCTCCTCAGTAGTGGGTACCAGTGCTGCCTTGGCCAGTCTGGAGCTATCAGAATCACTCTTGGCTGTTCTGCCCTGATCTTCAGTAAAACCTTGGACATTAATGGGAGAGGTGGGAAGGCATATACTTTTAGAGCTTTCCAGCTGAAAGAGAGGGAGTCCACCCTCCAAGCTTTTGGGTGATACGTCCTTGAGCAGAATGTCTTCAGTTGATGGTTGTGGGGGGAAGCGAACAGATCTATCTCCGGCTGTCCCCATGCTTTTGTTATGAGTAGGAAGATATCTGGGTGCAGCATCCATTCGTGTGCATCCATGGTAGTTCTGCTTAAGCTGTCTGCCAGTACATTTTCTTTTCCTGGCACGAACTGGGACTGTAGTTGGATATTGAGTTTCAGGCACAGCTCCCATAGATTCATAGTCAGCCTGCATAGGGGGTAGGAATGCGTGCCTCCCTGCTTGTTTATGTACCACATGACTGTGGTGTTGTCTGTCCTTATTAACAGGTGACCTTGATAGAGGAAAGGTTTGAAGGCCTCGATTGCGTGTATCACTGCCAGCATTTCCTTTTGGTTTATGTGCATGCGCAGCTGTCCTTGAGACCATAGGCCTTGGATACATTTGCCCTCCATGTGTGCTCCCCATCCTCGGTCCGAAGCGTCCGTGGTGATGGTTTGCTTTGTTCTTGGTTTGTTGAAAGGCAACCCTCTGTTGGACTGGCAGGCATGAGCCCACCACAGGAATTCCTTTTGAAGGCAAGAAATAATTGGTATCAAAGCTTCTAAACTGTGACTGTGCTGAGACCATACACTCCTTAGGTACCATTGTAATTTTCTCATATGCAGCCTGGCCTGTGGAATCAGAATTATGCAGGATGCCATGTAACCCAGGGCCTGCAGGATTTTCCTTGCAGTTAGCTGAGTTTGTCTTGTCAGATTCATGAAGTAATCCGGAAGTTGTTTTGTTTTTCTTCTGTGAGAAAGGCCATTTGGGTGGTTGTGTCTAGATCTGCACCCAAAAGGTTATCCTTTGGGATGGAACAAGTCTTGATTTTTGGATGTTGACTGTGTATCCCAAGGCCTGTAGTAGGTGGATGGCATATGCCAAGTCCTTTATCAAATTTTCCTTGTTGTCCGCTTGTATAAGGCAGTCGTCCAGATATGGGTAGATTTGAATCCCTGAAGTCTGCAGTGTGCAATTACTGATGCCAGGCATTTCGTGAATACTCTGGGCGCAGTAGATAAGCCAAAGGGCAATGCTGAGAATTGATAATGCTCTGATCCTGCAAGAAATCTGAGGTGTCTTCTGCAACTTGGTCGAATAGGGACATGCAGGTATGCCTCCTTGAGATCTAGAGTCACCAGCCAAGACTCCTTGCCCAGCATGGGAAGAAGTTGCTGTAGGGTCAGCATCTTGAATTTTGGCACAATGAGGAAAGTATTTAGTGCGGACAGGTCGAGAATAGGCCTCCATTGATTTTCTTTTCTTGGAACAAGGAATTGTCTGGAGTAGAATCCTTGACCTTGTTCTGAAAGAGGTACCCTTTCTATGGCTTTCATTTGAAGTAAGTTGTTGATCTGCTTTAAAGCCTCTGCCCTCTGATTTGGTGGCAGGTTTGGCATTCCGTTTCTTCTTGGGAAAGTGTGGAAGTGGAACCTGTATCCTTTGTCTATTATTTGCAGTGTCCATGTGTCCCTTGTAATATAATGCCAGTTTTTTGAGAATAAAGAAAGCTTTCCGCCCAAGGGTGCTTCCAATTGAGCCCTGGTAGGCGGAATCAAAGTGAAGTCATTGTGTCTGTCCTGGAGTAGTAGTAGTTGTTGCTGTTGCTGCACTACCTCTCTGGTTGGTAGGCTGCCACTGACGGCCTCTGTAGGAGCCCCTAGCTTGCCCTCTACCTCTGGTACGCCTGTTCCTGCCTCTCTGGGCTCTGTCTGAGTCTGGAAAGGACCAATTCTTAGTAGGCCAGTTTCTGCTGAATCTCGGTGGTTGTACTTGCAGAAAATCCTTAACTGTTTGCACAGATTTAGCCTTTTCTTCAAACTTCTTTAAGACCTCCTGAGCCGAGGAGCCAGATAATTTTTGTTTTTCCATTGGAGCATCCAGGAGTTTAGCTTTAACATGGTCTGGCAGGGATTGTTCCTTCAGCCAGGCATGCCTACGAATAACTGCTCCAGTCATAGCTGACCTACATGAAGCCTCCAGTGCATCATAACCACACTTTAAGAAATGATTACTAACCTGCTGTGAGTTATGTACCAGGTCCGGAAGGGATTTACGGTCAAGGGATTCAGAAGAAGTAAGTTTCTTATTCAGTTCATCTAACAAATACTCTTGGTACTGTATCATATGAAAATGACAATTTAATCCCCTCACAGAAAGAGTTGCAGAAGTATATACCTTCTTTCCCCATCTCTCTAAAGCTCTAGACTCCCTTTCAGAAGGGAGAGGATTTTTGGCAGTGGCAGCTGCAACCCCTTTAGGGCCCTGAGAAATAGTGTCTGGGTCTGCGGAATGGGCCTTATACAGATGGAAATGAGAATCCGGGACCCTGTAGTATCTATCAGGTTTGGCAGGTGCCGGGGGGAGAGTATCAGGGGCTGTACTAACATCATTGTACACATCATCAATAACATGCAAAACAGGAGGTATAGCTAAGGGCCTATGTTGAGGCAAATGCAAAAAGGTCCTTAATCTCTTTCTAGAATCAGAAAATTCCTGACCCTGCCATTGAAAATGCTCTCTCATGGAATGTAGAGTCTCACCAAAAGAAAACATTTCAGGAGGGGAGGCCGAAGGAATAGATTCTTCAGCATCAGAATCCTCATAGGGGGAATAAGCCTCCTCCTGGTGGTCTGTTAACTCAGATCCATCCGTAGACTCATCTGAAGAGTGTTGGTCAGAGGGCTCAGTCCTGGGCCTTTTGTCTGGTGGTGGGTGAGAGCCCCTGTCCGGGTGAGGCTGAGAATCTCTAATTAAAGAAATAAGATCCTCTGCAAGGCTGAGGATCTGAGAACTAGAAGAAGAAGGCCTCTGGGAGGTGGTTTTGGGAGGCAAAGCTTTAGTAAGTTTGGCAGCTTTAGCCCTGGAAAAAGCCTTAATGGACATGGAAGCAGGGGGTCTAGCTGCCCCATGTGCAGGAGTAGATTTGTCCAAAGGTATGGTGTCGGACATTTCCTGGACACTGGTTTCGGTAGGTAGCTCGGTAGCCGACTCAGCCGGGGCCTCCAGGGCCGCGGTGGTCGGTTGAGTGGATTCGGTTAAGGGAAGCTCCGAGGACTTGGTTTCGGCCGAAACCGAGACACTCGCGGTAGGCCTTACCGTGGTTTCAGCCGAAACCGTGGGCCGCGAGTGTCGGTCCTTGTCATTCTGTTTTTTCACCAAATGCGAAGTCGGAGTCTCCGACGGCATCTTATATGTGAAATTAGCCCCAAAGAATTCCTCTGCAAACTCCGACCGACGTTTAAGAGTTCGTCGGTTGAAGGAAGCACAGGCTGAACAGGTCGAGACGTCGTGGTCTGGGCCTAAGCAAGGGAGGCAGTAAGAGTGGAAATCCTTATGAGGTATTTGTTTCCCACAAGTTAAACAATTATTTACTTTATCTGACATCGGCTGAGGCAAGAAAGAGTCCCCAACGGGGTACTTAGCTTTTTCGAAGTCTTCGGTAGCTGAATTTCTTCTTATCACAGGATCTGACTGACCGGCACTTGCGAACTGCTTCTGCTTCGGGCACCGCGCGGCAAGAAAGACTGAGGAAGATGGCGTCGGCTGATGCTTTTATACCCCAGACGCTCTGACGTCGGGGAAAGTGCAACATCAGCCGAGGCCAGACCCAGACTTTGGAATCCGGCCGACCGAAGGGCTGCCTGAGGCAGGACAACCCATATGTTATGACTGCAGATGCATCCTTGAAGGACATCCCAGTGTCATACAGACCCTTAAGTCTACTTTCATGTTCTGGAAAAATAATGCAGTAGGTAATACTGGATAAGTTATTGTCAGAACTGGATAGGTTGGGACTTTAAACCATACATATGTTGAAAACATATAATACCACCTGTAACATGATGTTCTAGAACAATATAATAACAGCTATGAATGAAAAATTGTGCTGTGATGTAACTTATACATTTAACTTCAGCATTTGATAGGGTCATACACAAAACACTGATCAATAAATTAGTACAACTAGGTATTGATGTATTCTTGATAAGACGGATAGCTGCTTGGCTTGTCAATAGGATTGGGGCAAGTATCATATAGCAACTGGACAGGTGAAATCCTTGGTTAAAGTCAAGGTGTCCCACAGGGCTCTGTCCTAGGACCTTACTTGTTTAGATTGTATCTTTCTAACCTAGCTTTTTCATCTGAGGTGTTCTACTGTCTATATGCAGGTGACCTGAAATTGGGTAAACTGATTACATGTGTTATAGATAAGGCATGTCTGCAAAATAATTTGACTAAACTGACCATTTGGGCACAGGAGAATAATATGCGGATAAATGCATCAAAAACTAAGAATATTAGATATGGGAGACATTAACTGAAAGGTGAATATTTAATACAAGCACACAGTGATTAAAACTGTAGACTCGTTTAAGGACCTGGGTATATGGGTAGATTCAGCTATGACTTTTTCTAATCATATCAAACAATTGGTTAATCATAGTCATAGAACTACAGGTTGCATAAAAAGATTTATAAAGTCTAGGAAATCAAAAATGATGAAGTCATTGTTTGTTAGTTACATAAGACCCAAACTTCAGTATGGAATAACAATATGGAAACCCTATAAGAAAACAAGGATGAGTAAACTGGAAAGAGTACAACAGAAATATACTAAGGGCATCCATGGATGTGAAAATTTAAGTTATTATGAAAGACGAAAATATCTGAACTTGTACAGTGTCTTTTACAGATATCTAAGAAGAGGAGGAGATCTTATTCAAGTATATACAGCATTTAGAGACAACTACCACTGGGAAGGTTTGGGGTTATCAAAAAGTACTAGACAATCATCAGACAACCTATGTAGAAGATTCTATAGGAATGAGAAGTGCACTAAATGGTTCTCTGAAAGAGTAGCTGAAGCATGGAACAGATTACCAAATTACATTAAAACAAGTACTAGTTTAGGTATTTTTAAGAACAGCCTGGACATTTATTATGGGAACAAGTGTTTTGGTATATTGGCAAGCTAGAAGGGCAATAATGCCCATGCTTGAAATATTTGTATGTATGTATATAACAGTGAAGGATATCAATTATGGGATTGCAGTGGTTGTTAAAAATGAAGATGTGAAAATCATGGACATGACAGAAGTGCTGGCAAGTAGAGTGCTATTGTGTGATTAATGAATAGGAATGAAACCTGTGAGATCATTTGTGTTCTATGCATATACATGTGTGGGGTAAGAGAAAAAAATCATCTGGTGAAATAAAAAATATGTTTGTTTGTGTCAATCGGCTTTTCCCGGTTAGGGGTCGCCACAGCGGAACTCCGGTCCACTAATGATTGGTAGTGGATTTTTACGTACCGGGTTACCAGCCCTGATGCACAACCTTCAACGAAGGCACACCCCATTCACGTATGCCTCCACACAGAAGACGCTCTAGCTGAGAATTGAACGGGACCATGTCTTGCTATGAGGCGACAATGCTACCGCAGCACCACCATGTGACAACTTTAATTACATTAGGCAATTTTAATTGTAATTTAAGGAAATAAAAGGTAAGAAAAAGGTAAATGATGCAGAATAACAACACTGAAAATTGCAGATTATGGATAGGGGAAAAAAGAATTTACAAATAAAAGATGGAAATTTAGGACAAAAATACAGTATATAAAATATTCAGAGGATATGAAAAATTGATGAAGGCAGTAAAGAAGCATGTTTTCTAACCATAGAGCAACATAGATAGTTATAGGAGAAAATGAAGAAATAAAGAAATAATTAAAGAAGGAAAAGGAACAAAAAAAGTTAACAGGAAGGGAAGAACATTTAACAAAGAAATATTTTACAAGAGTATAATATATTGGTGGTTAATGAGCAAGACACTTAACCAGACACTGCTCGAGTGACCCCTGAAAAGGGACTGTGCATCTAGTGGGCCTACGTGGTTAACAAATGGGTATTATTAGTACAAGTATAAACAATTACATTCAAAGACAGAGAAGAGGAAAAAAGAAAATATAACAAACAAAAGTGTACATTAAATTATTGGAGGTGGGAAACTATGAGAAAGATGAGAGAACTATGTGAATATAATAAGGAAAAAGTTAAAAGATTACATACATGCATAAATACAAATATTTCAAGCACTAGCATTAAAAGCCCTTCTAACTTGCCAAAATACAATAATACTTGTTCCCATAAGTTCTGAAAGTGGAACAAAGAAGTATAACCTTTTTAAGTAAAGAAGTAAAATATTATGAGACGACATGGAGTTTAGAAAACTATGAGAAATTAAAAACAGGATGACATTCTTAACAGTGAGGAATATGTAAAAAGATGTATAAGAAGAATGATATGAAAATGGTATCAGAACAGGAAGGATTTTTGGAAGTAATAAATGAATTGATGAATGAAGGAATAAAACATGAAATTTCTGAAGGTTGATAAAAAATTATATGGAAAAGTGAGGAAAAAGAAAAAAAATGGAGGCCAATAATTTTTTTTTTCTTTTTATGGCTGGAAGAAGGACCAACTGTGGGACCCACAATTTGTTCGATGGTCCAGCTGAAAATGGCGCATCTTTCCCAGGGAAGACAAGCAGCAAATGCTGGTAAGACTACCAGTCCACAAAAGTTACTTTTTTTACAGAAAAAAACATAGTAAAAACACTTTCAACCACTATGGCAGCTCCACAACGAAAAAATAAAGAATTTCTCTACAAAAAATGTTATCACTTAGTTTACACTACTTTTAAACTGACAGAAAAGGATGACAGCTCCATTTAAAGTACATTACAGTCTCAACACAACACACTTTGCTTTGAAATAACTTTTCTGAAAAGGAAAGTAATAAAACATCAGTAAATATAAGAAAAAGGCATTTTTTCCCCAAAGGGAACTTATCTGTACAGCAAAAGAAAGCATAAGCCAACCGTTTGCCCTCAAAAACCTCAGAGGGCCATCCTCTTTGGTGGCAAGAAAGCTCTGAAGGGCTTCACTCCCAAACTTGTCTTTTAGTTAGCACAGCTCAAGCTGCTTGACAGTTTGGGTGTGTGGAAGGTGCCCTGAAGGCTTGGAAGCTGGTCGGCTGTTATAACCTTGGCAGGATATAACTTGCGCAGCTAAGGCTACTGCAGCAGTGATCATTTGAACATAGAATAGTTGTGTAAGAACTTACCAAAACCTTTGATGTCCTTTGCTTCCATGTTGCAGTACTCATAACAGTAGGGAGGTTGCTGCCTGCAGCGCCACCGCCCAGCTAGTATACCAAAGTCTTTGTTGCAGGAGGGTGTGTGTGACATCCCTTACCAGGGCTATAAACTGACGTTGGGTATAAAAGTGACGTCTGCATATGCCCTCATCAGAATGTTTTGCCGCATACAGTAGTGCTCCTGTGGGTTAAAGGGGGTCCTATTTGGAGACCCTTAGACTTGCATGTAAGCCAGGTCCAGGGCAGTAGGTTGGCTGTGTTGAGAGTGGATTGGGGAAGAGAATGACTATGTCGCCACAGGTAGGCCATGGTGTGATAGTTAAGAAAGAAACAGGGGTAGGTGGGTGTGACTGAATACTGCAACATGGAAGAGAAGGATATCTAAGGTTAAGGTAAGTTCTTACACAACTATTTTATGTCCTTCTATTCTCATATTACATAACAGTAGGGAGAGTACCAGAGCTTTAGGTATGAACCTGGGTGAAGGAGTGGTTTCCGTGGTCAACCAAGTCTTGGAGGAGTGACCTGTCAAAACCTGCTCTTGCTCTGGAGGTTATGTCCAGCTTGTAGTGCTTGGATTTACAGATCCATGAGGAAATGATCTGTTTGGAGACTGCTTTCCTTAGGGCTCTGGGATGGAAGGAGATGAATAATTGGTCAGATTGTCAAATAAATTTAGTTTTGTCTAAGTAGTACCTGCGGTGCCTGTGTACATCCAAGGAATGAAGAAGGGTTGGGAGGATGGCCTAATGGGTAAGGTGTTTGTCTTACAAACACAAGGTGCAGGGTTTTGAGCTCAGGGATAATAATTAGCTTTAAAAATTAAAATGGGGGCTTAAGTTAGCTTAGTACTAATCTATGAACCTATAAGAGTCCCTCTCTGAGGAGTTTTGTGGATGAGGGTAGAAAAAGTACAGTTTTGTACCTACCATAAATGTAGATGTCCGAGAGGAATGCATCTGCAGTCTTTACAAATGGGTTGTCCTGTCGTCAGGCAGCCCTTCGGTCGGCCGGATTCGAAAGTCTGGGTCTGGCTTCGGCTGGTGTCGCACTTCACCCGACGTCATTGCGGCAGTTATTCGGGTATAAAGGCATCAGCCGACGCCATTTTCCTCAGTGTTTCTTGCCCCAGATGCCAGGTGCCCTCTTGGATGGCTAAATTTGGATAAATGTCAAAGTTTCCAAATAGTAGAGAGCAAACACACAAAATAAGCATGTATGTACATATATACAAACAAATACACCATAATAGATCCCCCCCAAGCTAGATGAAGATTGGTAAATACCCTAGGAGTACCTCAGAGGGGAAGGAGGGTGGGTAATCCTGACTGCAGATGCATTCCTCTCGGACATCTACATTTATGGTAGGTACAAAACTGTACTATGTCCTTCAAGGATGCATCTGCAGTCTTTACAAATGGGTAGAATACCATAGCTAAACTAGGGGAGGAGGAAATGAGAATAGATTATGGTGTAGTCAGGATCCCTTGCAAAACAGCAGTGGCAAAGCCAGCACGGGATCTAGAGTATAGAGGTAAGTTATAATGCTTGGCAAATGTATGCACGGAGGTCCAAGTAGCAGCCTCTATAATGTCCTTGGTAGCCACTCCTCGTAAGAAAGCTGTGGATACTGGCTCAGGGGGCTCTGCTCTAGGCCTCTTTTCTGGAGGAGGGAGAGAGGCCCTGTCTGGATGAGGCTGGGCTCCATGAATTAAAGAGATGAGATCCTCAGCCAAAGAAAGCATATGGGAGCTGGTGCTGGGCCTGTGAGAGGGGGGCTTGGCAGGCACAGGTTTTGATGCTTTGGCCGCTTTAGCCCTGGCAAAGGCCTTAATAGACATAGCTGGAGGAGGCCTAGCAGCTCCACGTGCAGGGGTAGAGATATCCAGGGGAATGGTGTCTGATAAATCCTGTGAAATCGCAACAGAAGGTTGGATTTCAGAAGCCGTTTCTACCAGGTTAGAAGAGGCCTCGGTAGAAGGCAAGTTATCGGCTGAAGAAAAAAACGCTTGCTTGTTTTCGGCCGAAACCGAGACACTCGTGGTTTGCTTAACCGCGGTTTCGGCCGAAACCGCGGACCGCGAGTGTCTGTCCTTTTCTTTGCGTTTTTTGGTTATTTGCGTAGTCGGAGGATCCGACGGCATAATGTAGGCAAAATCGGAGCCGAAAATCTGTTCAGCAAAGTCCGAGCGACGTCTAAGCGTCCGTCAGTTAAAAGAAGCACAGGCTAGACAAGCTGCTACGTCGTGGTCTGGGCCTAAACAATGTATGCAATAGGAGTGGAAATCTTTATGAGGTATTTGTTTCCCACAAGATAAACAGTTATTAACTTTCTCTGACATCGGCTGAGGCAAGAAAGAGTCCCCAACGGGGTACTTAGCTTTATAGAAGTCTTCGAAGTAGTATTCGGTAGTAGTAATCTCTGGATCTGACCGACCGGCACTTGCGAACAGCTTCTGCTTCGGGCGCCACACGGCAAGAAAGACTGAGGAAAATGGTGTCGGCTGATGCCGCAATGACGTCGGGTGAAGTGCGACACCAGCCGAAGCCAGACCCAGACTTTGGAATCCGGCCGACCGAAGGGCTGCCTGACGACAGGACAACCCATTTGTAAAGACTGCAGATACATCCTTGAAGGACATCTGGTAGGTTAATGGTTTGATTTAATGTAAGTTCATTAACTACCCTGGGCATGAAGGAAAGGTTGGGCCTGAGAGCAACTCTGTCCTTGTGAAAAAGAAGATAAGGAGAGCTAGCCATAAGGGCTTGCATCTCTGAAACCCTCTTGGTGGAGGGCCACCAGCAGAACTGTTTTCAAGGTGCATAGTTTCAGGGAAACTGAGTGAGCTGGTTCACAAGGAGGTAATGTTAGTTTTTCTAATATGAAATAGAGGTCCCAAGGAGGGGGGAAAAGGTCTCCTTGGGGTCTGATATGAAGGACTCCTTTCAGAAAAAGCTTGACTTCCAGTATGGGTGCCAGATGAGGTGATATGGGTAGACTAGCAGAAATGGCAGATAAGTGGACTCTGACTGAAGAGTAAGTTAAGTTAGTCCTGAGTGGAATAGCGCACACAAATAGGATAGGACCGTTGGTATAGGAGCAATAAAAGAGTCCTGTTTTTTCCTTTGACACCACTTGGAGAATCTACACCACTTTGATACATAGTTTCTTCTGGTACTAGGTTTTCTGGCCTCCTGCAGAACCTTGAGTACGTCCTCTGAATATAGGTGTCTGTAGGGGATTAGAACCCTATCACCCATTGTTCACCTGTGGGTGGAGTAGGGATCCCCTGTCCTGTGTGAGAAGGTCTAGTCGGTGGGGTAACCTGTGGTGATTGCTCTTGGTTAGTAAGTGAAGGAGGGGATTGAATGGTTGAATGTGAGTGACTGGATCAAAGAATAACCACGTCATCTACATAAAGACTAATAGGAAGGTTAGGAAAATCAGACAGCAGCTTGTTAATAAAGATTGAAAACAAAACTGGGGCAAGTATGGATCTCTGGGCCACATCTTTGGTAATCGGTGCTGGCAAGGATAGAGATGGGCCTAATCTGACTCTGAAATACCCGTTTGTTAAGACATATTGGAACCAGGTGACAGAGCTGAAACTAACCATGATTTCTTGGAGGGTGTGAAGGAGCAGGAAATGATCAGTTTGATCAAAAGAGTTAGTAAGGTCAATGAAGAGAGCTCCTGAAAGGTTTCCTTTATCCGTGTTGAGAAGGATCTCACCTGTAAGTGACCATAGTGCTGTCATCATGCTATGGCCACCACAGAATCCATGCTGTTGAAAAGGAGGAGGTGGTACTGTTGAGTGTAAGTGGACAGTTGGTTGTAGATTAATTTTTCAACTTTTTTCCCAAGTGTAGGGAGGATGGAGAGAGGGAGGAAGTGGGGGGTATTTACTGGCTGAGGCTGTTTGGGAAGGGGTTTAACCAGAGCAGTTTTCCATATATCTGGCATAGCATTTAGAGTTAGGCAGAGGTTATAAATATGTAGAAGAGGAAAGGACAGAAAGTCTTTGCAGAGAGAAATAAACCAAGGAGTAGGTTGTCTGCACCAGGGGGTACATCCATGGGTATGCTTTCTAAAAGGAGAATAAGTTATTTGTATGTAATTTTCTTAAAACAGAAGAGGGGGATAAAGGTAAAGAGGGAGGCTATGTGAGTTGGAGGAAGAGGTAAGAGGTTGTGGTACTATGGAGGTGGCTGAATTCTTTGAGAAAGTCAAAGGTTGAGATTTGGCCTTGTGAGGTCTGGTTGGTGACAGGAAAGGAGGTAGGATCACTGGATTTACAGCCTATGAGAAGATTTGCTTCCTGTCAAAATGTCTTGGTTTGCCTAGAAGTGCAAGTTGCTTGATTTTGAAGTAGTTGGTTTTGTGCTTGAGTATGGCTTGTTTAGCAAGGTTACATAGAGAGGAAAGGGCAGTATGATTTTCTGGTAAGAAGTTTTGACTCCATGAAGACCACAAATTGTCCCAAAGTTTGAGCAGAGCTTTCAGTGGTTAGTCAGGGGGGGGGGGGGTATTGTATCAGAAAAGGTGCTGTGTGAGAAAGAAGAATTTGCCTTGAAGTTGAAGGAGGGTGTGTGTCAGAGCTGTTGCAGCCAAGTTGGGGTTCTGTAAGTTGGTAACGAGAGACCAGTCAAAAGTTGCTAGGTGTTTTTTGAGGTTGTCTGTAATGATGGTGGATCTAGGTCTGAAGGTAACTAGTTTGGGGGACAGCTTTGGCAACTGATGGATAATTTGGAAGGTTACTGAGCAGTGGTCACTGAACGAGGGTGGAAGAACAGATACATTGCAGATTGTGGGGTTGTTAGTGATTAGCATGTCCAGGAGTGAATGGTTGTTAGTTTGGAGATTTGGACAAGTAGCATCATTGACTAATTGTATAAGGTTGATACTGGCTATGAATTCAGCAATGTTTATGCTCAGAGGATGTAGGTAGTTTAGCTTAAAATCACATACAATAACAACATTTTTATAGTTTCGGTCAGCTGAGGTGATAGTAAGAATAATGGATTTAAGTCTTTTAAGAGAGGCTGCAGGAAACTGCTATTAGAGGTGACTGATATTCCAGGAGGGAAGTTTTAGAAGGATCCAGTTGGGTTCAGTATCTGAGGAGGCAATTGCTTGTATAGATTTAATTGGCTTAAGGTTGTTTTTATAAAGAATAAAACAAAACAGATCCACGACCTGGAAGGTGCTCTAGAAGTTCAGAATTAAAAGGCAGACAAAATACTGATGCTCCTTCTTCCGCTGAAGCAGAAAATAAAAGGCTTCAAGTATAAATGAAATTTTCTTGCTTTAATAAAACAAAGCTGTAAGATCCAACAATGTCACATCATGAATTTATTAATAGATTTTATAAGTTTATAAATTCATCAGCCAAGGCATTATAGCATTTATTGCTTGATTATTGTGCTATGGTAAGGCAGAATTTTAAATTAATAAATATTTATATATATAAGCAAGCACACAGCACTGGCTTTTGAACACTGTTTTTAGCATTGTATATTTTTAAGGTAAATCATGCGTATACTAACAATTAATTATTTTTATATACATATATTGCTGAGCATTGCACGAAGTGGCACTTAGTAAATGTTGGCTGCAAACATGTTTTGTGCAAGTAAGGGAGCTGAAGAGTTAATTAGACCTTCTCCCACATTAATTGTTCAATTGACTGCATTTTTAGTATGTATATAAGGAACTGGCATTTTGAAATGATTGTATCTTGAAAAAGCTCAGCATCAGGCTGAGCGAAAGCGCTTGATGAGATTGTTGGATTTTACAGCTTTGTTTTATTAAAGCAAGAAAATTTCATTTATACTTGAAGCCTTTTATTTTCTGCTTCAGCGGAAGAAGGAACATCAGTACTTTGTCTGCCTTTTAATTCTGAACTTCTAGAGAACCTTCCAGGTTGTGGATCTGTTTTGTTTTATTGGTACCTTTGCTTCTTATTGGTTTTTGTTTGTTTTTATAAATAATTACAGTGCCTCCCCCTTGTCTACTGACTGGTTTGGTGTCTGGGGAACATTTGTAGGAGGGACGTAGATGCTGAAAATTAGGATTGTTTTGTTGGAGTCATGTTTCAGTGGCAGCTGTGATGTCGAATGAGTGGGTTACAAGGAATGTGTTTATCTGATCAAGTTTATTACAGATGCTTTGAGCATTAATTAATGCACAGGAGAAGGTGTCAGTGTCAAGAAAGGTTATGGGTGTTATGTGGTGGGAGGGGCCTGGATTGGATCCTTTGTTGGATCTGAGGAGGTGTACAAGCAGGACTGTGGTGAATTTATAGAAGTGTTTAAGAAGTTTGAGGTGGGGATGCAGGGGTTTGGAAGAAATGAGGTAAATGAGTGGTGAAGCTGGAGTTGAGTGAGAGTTATATGCAGTGAATGGGGGATATAAATGGGTGGGGTAGGTCTCGGGGTTCAAGTGAGTGACTGTGGAGGTTTTATGTTATTCTAAAATAGAGTAGGTTGAGAGATGGGAGAAGAGGTGGAGTTACTGATGGTGTAGTGTAGTGTAGTTTGTTACAGGAAGGAAGAGTAAGATGTCTCTAATGGACACAAGCAACCTGTAAATGTTTCATCTCCCAGGCCCCTGCTTGTAAATGTTTAATCTCCCAAACCCCAGCTTACACTTGTCAAGGGTATCAGAACTTGTCAGACATTTAGGATGCATGGCTAGGCTTAAAAGGCCATTGGTCATTAGTCTAGTAAATACCTATAAACTCATAAACCTATAAACCAATGCTGTCTTGGCCAAAATGGGGTCACCAGTAGGATTCTGGGTTTGCCCTTCTGAATTTTCAAAAGGACTTTCTGAATTAGTGTGAAGGGAAGGTGTAAAGGTACATTCCCTTCCAAGAAAAAGAGAATGCATCCACTTTCCAAGCTTGTGGATGTGGATCCCTTGTGCAGAAGCTGGACATCTTTTTTTTCTGGGGGGTAGGCAAGGAGAACCGCTTGTGGAATACCCCACCTGTGTATCAGGTCCAGGAAAATCTTTCTCTGAAGCACCAATTCATGAGAGGGGGCCGAGGTTCTGCTGAGTTTTTCTGCCATAACATTCTCTGTTGAGGGGATATACACTGCTACCAGGTGGACCTGGAGAGGATGCGAAGTTCCAAATTTGGATGGCCAGGCTGCATAGGGGGTAGGACCTTGTCCCGCCTTGCTTGTTGATGTACCACAGGACAGTCATATTGTCTGTGATTACTTTCAGGGTTCCTGGCAGGAGAGTAAATTTGAAGGTTAGAAGAGCTAATATTAATGCCCTCATTCCCTTCATGTTAACGTGGTTCTTTTGTCTTAGAGTGGACCATTTGCCTTCTACTAAGAATTGTTTCTGGTTTGTTAGGAGCACTGCACCCCACCCCAGATCTGACGCATCTGTGGAGACCTGTTGACAGGGGGCTGGAACCTGTAAGTGGGTTCCTAGGTGAGGTGCAGTGCTGACACCCACCACTGGATTTACTTTTTTAGACACAGAAGTAGGGGAAGGGGTGAGTCCATGGGCTGAGTGTGTTGGCTCCATAGTTTTTTTAAGACCTGCTGGATTTTGCGCATGTGGAGTCTTGCCAGAGGTAACATGGGCATCAAGAGATGTCATGTGACCTAACATTCTCAGGAATTCGCGAGCTGTCAAGGAGGAGTAGGCGAGAATTTGTGTAAAGTATAGACAAAGGTCTTTGATCCTTTGGTCTGGGATAAAGGCTATCATCCTGCCTGTTCTGATCCTGCACCCCAAGAAAACTAAGTGCTGAGAGGGGATCAGGTGAGATTTTTCCTGATTTAAGGTGAACCCTAGTTGAGTTAGGGTGGAAGACACCTGTTGTAGGTGAAGTAGAAGAACTTGGTAGTCATGATGAAGGATGAGCAGGCAGTCTAGGTATGGGTATATCTGTATATACCAGAGTCCTGCAGTGGCAATGAAGGGGGGTAGGCACTTTGCGAACACTCAAGGGGCAGTGGAGAGACCAAAGGGCAAGGCAGAGAACTGAAAATGGCAAGATCCTATAGCAAAGCGGAGGTACTTCCTATTTCCTGTAATTTGGATGGATAGGAATGTGGAGATAGGCATCCTTCAAATCCAGGGGTACCATGAATGCTTGTGGGGGTATGAGTGGTAATAGAAGGGGTAAGGTAATCATTCTGAAGGTGGAAACTTTGAGGAACAGGTTTAGGAAAGAAGTCTAGGATTGGCCTCCAAGGGCTGTCTTTCCTTTGTACAAGAAATATCCTGGAGTAAAAGCCTGTATTTCTTTGTGGGGCGGGTACATGTTCTATAGTACCCTGAGAGTTAGGAGTTGTTGAATGATGGTTGGAAATAGGTGGATTTTTTTTTCTGGTTGGGGAATACCTTGGAAAGGTGGAAGCATCCACCAAGTCATGAAGTATCCTCTCTGAATGATGGAGTGGACACATTGTTCTGCTGTGATTATCCACCAAGAGGGTAGGGAGAGGTGAGACAAAGAGATAAGGGGTGTGTTTGGGTCCAAAGGAGGCGAGTCACAGTGGAGGTGGTCTGGAGTGGTCAGACTGACTCCGAAAGGATTTAGTGGAGGAGCTGGTGAGAAACGAAAGGATTTAGTGGAGGAGCTGGTGAGAAACGAAAGGATTTAGTGGAGAAGCTGGTGAGAAACAAGAAGTTATGTACTCACCATAACGTTCAATGTATGTAGTCCATCTCACCTCACATTCTTATCCGTGGGTTCTGAGCCGAATATCAGCTCCGACTCGGCCGATTTTTCTAGCTCGTAGTCTTTCATTGGCTGGGCTAAGCAGGTATCCCATGGTGCACTGCTCCGTATCCCCAGATCTAGTTTTCTGCAAAACTCAGTTGTACCCCATGCACACATCACATCCAGTTAAAGAATAAGCCAAACAAGGGAACTCTGTAGATAACCTAACCTCCAAATCCTCCAGGAAGGGGGAAGGTGGGGGCGGTAAGTAAGAATGTGAGGTGAGATGGACTACATACATCGAACGTTATGGTGAGTACTTAACTTCTTGATGTTATGTAGTCCTATCTCGCCTACATTCTTACCCGTGGGGTAGCGTCCCTAGCACCTACATCCTGGGTGGCTCATAGGAAAATACTCCTGAGAACTGTGGAGCCAAAGGACGACCTGCACCTGGAAACCATGTCCAATTTGTAATGAGAAACAAATGTGTGAGGAGAAGCCCAAGTAGCTGCAGCACATATATCTTCTATTGACAATCTGGCTTGATAGGCCGTAGATGTAGAGACGGCACGGGTAAAGTGAGCCTTGACAGGAAATGGCAGATCTTTACCTCCTGCTTGGTAGACGAAAGAGATACAACTAGATATCCATCTAGATAAGGTGACCTTTGAGACCGGGGACCCCATTCTGTTTTCCGAAAAGGAAACAAAAGGTTGATCAGACTTCCGGATATCTTTTGTTCGTTGCAGATAGAAGCGTAATTGTCTGTGTACATCCAACTGATGAAATCTTAATTCTGCCTTGTTCGAAAAGTGAGGAAAGAACACAGGCAACTCAATGGATTGATTAAGATTAGACACGGAAGCCACTTTTGGCAGGAATGAAGGGTTTGGTCTAAGAGAGATCCTGTCATTATGGAAGATTAAGTATGGAGGTTTGATGGAGAGGGGTTGAATTTCTGAAACTCGCCTTGCTGATGTGATTGCTGTTAAGAAGGCTGTTTTCCAGGTCAAGAATTTCAATCCGCAGGTAGCTGCAGGCTCGAAAGGTGGTAAAGTAAGGGCTTGTAGAAAAAAAATTGAGATCCCAGGGCATGATTGGTTCGGACACCGGGGGACGGAGCACTGAGTAACCTTCAGGAACGCTTTGCATAGTCTATGAGCCATGAGACTAGGCTCATTCGCTAGATGAAAATTAGAGATCGCTGCCAATTGAACTTTGATGGTAACAGATGCGGAACCCTGATGGAAAAGCATAGACATAAACTCCAAGACTGAAGCGATTGGGGCTGTGCAAGGATCAATGCCTCGGGTATGTGCCCAGATGGAAAACCTCTTCCATTTACTAGAATAAATCTTTCTAGTGGATGGTTTATGAGAGGAAGATAATATATAAACCACTTCTGGTGAGAAATTATGAAGCCTGACTAACGATGGAAGTGGAGTAGCCAGGTTCTCAGCCGGAGGGTCATCAGGGAGGGGTGGAACTGTCCCGACACGTGTGTCAGTAAATCTGGTTGAGGGTCCAGAGTCCAAGGAGTATCCACAATGTATTGCTGAAGAAGGGGAACCATACTTGACGAGGCCAGTGTGGAGCAATCAGAATCATTCTGCTTCCCAAGGATTGCGCTTTCTGAATCACCTTTGACAGCAAGGGAAATGGAGGGAAAGCATAAAGCAGACCGGAGGACCAATCATGAACCAGAGCGTCCCTGAGTGACTCCCCCTGTGGGGGGATCAGCGTGAAGTAGTCGCTGCATTTTGCATTTAGGGGGCTTGCAAAAAGGTCGCAGCAAGGCTGACACCATCTGCTGAAGATTCGTTCTGCAACCAGGCGATTCAGGGACAACTCGTAATGCATCAGAATAGCTCTGCTTAGCCTGTCCACAATCTCGTTGGACTTCCCCGGAATGTGCATTGCAACCAGAAACCATTGGGAAGTTACTGCCCAATGCCACACTCGCATGGCCTCTCTGCACAAAGGGTAAGACCTGGTTCTCCCTTGCTTGTTTAGATACCACACTACTGACATGTTGTCCGAGTGTATCGCAATTGTCCCTAGAAGTAGAACACTTTGAAGTGCCTGCAACGCAAGTAGCACTGCTCTCATCTCTAAGACGTTTATATGCAGATGTATCTCGTGTTCTTGCCACGTGCCTTAGACTGTCCTGCCAAGATAATGCCCCCCCCCCCAATCTGGGAGGCATCCGTGGTCACCGTGGCAACCAGAATGGGTGGAACGAATGGCCTTCCCCCGTCCAAATTGTTGGTGGAAAGCCACCAACCGAGATCCTACTTGCATCAGTCAGTGAGCAAAATGGGGGGAGAGAGTGGGAATTTCTGGAGGGACCACTGAACAAAGAGGAGCCATTGGAGAATTCTCATATGCAATCTCGCTAGAGGGACTAACATAATTGTCACTACCATGGTCCCTAGGAGCTGGAGAACCTATCTTGCCTTCGCTTGCCTCAGGAGCATCAGCATGTGTATCTGTTGTTGTAAGACTCTGATCCTCTCCTGTGGTAAGAATGCTCGCATTCGAATGGTGTCTAATTCTTCTCCTATAAAGGTGACATGCTGCGAGGGCAATAAAGCAGATTTTTCCCAATTTGTTATACGCAACTGATGACAGAGTAATGGCAGCATCTCTGGTTTGAACTAGTTGATGCCTGGTGAGGGCGGTAAGGAGCCAGTCGTCCAGATACGGAAAAACTTGGAATCCCTGACGTCTCAAGTGAGCCGTCACCAACGCCATACACTTGGTGAACACCCTGGGGGCTGTGGTGAGACCAAAGAGCAGGGCTCGAAACTGGAAATGACTGGCTCCCAGCCGGAAGCGTAGGTGACTCCTGGATGCCCTGTCCATCTTTACATGATAGTAAGCATCCTTGAGGTCGATGGGAGAGGGAGGTATGGATGTGCTCCAACAATGGGAGAATCGACTGTAGCGTGACCATACGGAACTTAGACTAGTGTACATAATGGTTCAGTTGGCTGAGATCTAATATGGGTTTCAGGTCCCCTGTTCTTTTCGGCACCAAAAAGAATCTTGAGTATGTCCCTAATCCGATTTGGTCTGAGGGGACACACTGGATGACCCCTTTTTCTAGCAGCTTTGAGACCTCTGAGGCTGCTTGATCCCTTTGACTGGGTGGAACGTCTGGGATTTTTCTGATTGGAGGAGGGTGTGATGTAAACGGAATGAGGTAACCTCCGGAAATTATCCGTAATACCCATCGGTCCTGGGTGATGCTTTCCCAGGCTTCCGGATATAACGAAATTTGACCCACAACTGGCTCCGGATAAGCACAGCCGGGCACTCCCTCAGGAACGAGAGTAGGGAGAGCCACGAAAGGAATTGCGGTCTCCCGAATTGTGGGGGCCCCCTCTGCCTCTGGGACAGCGTCTCCCTGAATAACTTCCCCCTCCTCTGCCTCTGGAGGGGGGTTCACCCTATGCTGCAGGAAAAAAACTTTGTGATTTCTTGAACCACACCCCCCCCTCCCCCGCTAGGCCTTGGGATAAGGCCTAGAAGAAAGGGAAAAACGGACCCCTATGGCAGACAGGGTCTTTCCCTCTTGCTCATACCTGGTGAGGGTGTCTTTCACTTTGGTCCCAAACAAGGAGGAACCATCAAAGGGGGCGTCAGTGAAGGAAGACTTGAAGGCCTCCGCAAAGTGACACAGGTGCAGCCAGGCCTGCCTTCTGAGGGCGACTCCTGAGCTTGCTGCCTACCCGCTCCCTCGGCTGCATACGAAATGAGCCGCATGGATGAGTTGACAATGGAATTGAGGGTAGAGACCTGGGCGTTAACCGTCTGAGCCACTGCCTCAGGAACATTACCCGCAACAGTATCTCCTAACTCCTTGAGGAGATCTCTCTGGAGCCGAGTGAAATGGTACAGGTAATTCAGCGACTGTAAGGTAAAGGTTGCTGACGAGAGGGTATGCTTCCCGTACCGATCCATTGTTCTAGACTCCTTGTTAGGAGGATGGACGGATGAAGAAGACTCTGCTATTTCTTTCTGAGTGGCTGCCGCCGCCACCACCATGGCATCTACAGGGACTCCTTTAGACAGAAACTCTTTGCCCTGGGGGGCAGAAAGAAACTTGTTGGGACGACTAGGCATGGGTTCTACGGAATCAGGGTTTTCCCACACTCTTCAACATATCAGATCAAGGAGCTTGTCAAAGGGTGGAGACACCCAGGAGGCGGAGGGCTGAGCACCAAAGGCCTTAAGGAATACTGACTCCTCCTTGGACAGGGCTTTGGACGGCCAGTCCCGTGTTTGTTTAAGTATCTCCAGGATGTCGGAGAAGGAAACATAGTCAGAGGATGACTTGGGGGACCCCTCCGATTCCTCGAAGTCAGAATCTGAGGTGAGGAACTCATCCTGGGAGTCTATGTGCTTCCTCTTGCACATCTTCTTTCTAGGGGGCTCCTCAGGCATGAACTCTGAGGGGACCCTCAGAAAGTTGGGGACCACTCGTGGGGGTATCTCTAGGCCCTGGTGCTCTGCTGTCCATGGATGGGTGGTGATCAGAAGCTCTCACCGGAGTGTTGGGAGACAGAGTGACCGCCTGCCTGATGTAGCTCATGATCTGGCCAGCGAGGTTCGCATAGCCTTGAAGGCAGGGCCCCCCCGAATTTGAAGAGCGACCGGCCTCCGAGGCCATGACGGGGGTCAGAGTTCCCCGAGCCAAGGCACCGAGAGGAAGGCTCGGGACCAAAATAAGCCTCGAGACATCCCCCTCGGGCCCGCCCAAAGAATCCAGAGTCCCGAACCCTGAGGAAGGAGCCGACGGAGTCGGAGTCGATGTCAGTACTGATGGAGCCAAAGGGGTCATCGGAGCCGGCTTAGTAACATCACACGGCGTGGAAAACTCCAGCTCCGAAGACAGAGATGCGCTCGGAGGAGGAATGATCGAAGACAGGGTCAGGACTGGTTTCGGTGTCGACTGGGCCGGAGCCGAAAATAATTTTGCCAAAACCGGTGACTGGAGGAGCCTCTGAACCACCCTATCAACATCCACATCCAAAAGGGTCCTGGAGGATTTGGAAGACAGGGAGGGAGATTGAGATCTCCTCTCAGGAGAAACTGGTCTGATACTGGGCGATCGGCTCCTAAGAGATTCCAATAAAATTGGAGCCAACGCCGGTTCCGTCAACACAGACACCTCCTGCGGCCTCGAGGAGGTCGATGCAGTTTTTGAGATTTTCTCCAGAGGCTCCGATGAAGCTGACGGAGCCATAGATCTCTTTTTTGACTTGCCAGATTTAGATTTTCCACTGGGAGACGAATCCATAGCCTCTTCAAAAGAGGGAGTCCCTTTAAAATTAGCTTATTCTTTCTCTCTTGGAGAACGCTAGGACTGAATGCATGACAAAAACTGCAGGACTCCTGCAGATGAATGGCTCCCAGGCAATAAACACAAATGGAATGCCCATCGGTGATGGACATTTTGTACCCACATTTGGAGCACTTTTTAAAACCCGAAGATTTGTGTTCCTTGGGATCTTTGGACATCTTACTATTCACACCAAAAGACAAAACACAAATCTGAGAAGAACTACCAGGCGCTCACACCACAAAAATGTGGGAACGAACACTGAACAGTGACCAACACACACACTATAGAACAAGCACCAACCTCTCAACAAAAGGGGGTGATGACCACGGGGAAAGGGAATGGCCCAAACCTCCAACTTAAACGGTCTAGACCGTACACACACCGAGGGCAAGAAGAGAACTAGGCCCTCTAACTGAAACAGGCCTAGCCCGAGGGAACAGTCAGTGGGATACCTCACGAACAATCACACGTCAACAACAACACTTTAGACAAATAACTATGAAAACAGCTTTGAATTTGAGCCAAAAACGTTTCTTAAGACAAGAAAAAAGGTTACTTAGCCACAGCCAAGCGAGACCACGTCCGAACTACATGAACGGCAAAAGAGATCTGGGGATATGAAGCAATGCACCATGGGATACCTGCTTAGCCCAGCCAATGAAAGACTTCGAGCTAGAAAAATCGGCAGAGTTGGAGCCTATATTCGGCTCCGAACCCACGGGTAAGAATGTAGGCGAGATAGGACTACATAACATCCTGGGATTAGTATTTTTCTGCATTGTCTACATCATTTAGATTGAGGAGCTGTGTGAAAGGACTGCCTTCTAACAAAATAAATCTTCTGTGGGTTGTTCCTATGGTATCTGGGAATAGGAGATACCAGAAGATGTTTGAGATTTTGTAGTTCCTTTCCTTTTTCTTGAAGGGATTTGAGATGCTCTGCAGAAGCCTGTCCAAAGAGGGCTTTATTGTCCAAGGGTGTGTCAAGTAATTTTGTCTGTACATCCATGGGGAGAGGTTGAAGGCTTACCCAGGAGTATTGCCTAAGAACCAATCCCAAAGCAGCTAATTTAGATGAAGCTTCCACAGCATAATAACTGCACTTAATGGAGTGCCTAGTCACTTGAGATGCTGTGGAAAGCAGAGTGTTGACTTGTGCTTTTATGGGAGAACCTGGTACCTTAGACAGGAGGGTAGAGGATTTGGATATGGTATCTAGGACATACCTAGCTATATGAGTTTGATAGTTGAGGGTCTTTATAGCCAGAGTAGAGGTGGTGTACACTTTCTTGCCTAGTCTGTCCATGAATTTGCTGTCTTTATCCATTGGGTAAAGGGCAGCAGAAGGTAACTGTTCTAAAGATTTGTCAGCAGAGACAGCTATAACAGCTGGATCTGCTGAAGGGTTTCTAAAGAGGAACTGGGTGTTTTGGGGGTCCTTATATAAACTGTCTGGGCGTTTAGAGGCTGGTGGTTGTGAGTCAGGAGACTGAGAAGAAGCCAGAAAGGCATCCTGGAAGGCAGGTAATAAAGGGCGGACAGCAGATGGAGATGGTTGCTACATTTGTAAAAGGTCAAAGTACATTTTCTTGGTGTCAGAAACCTCTGATGCCAGCCACTTAAAATGTTCCCTCATGAGGGAGATAGTGTCCCCAAAGGTATATTCGTCTCCTGGGGACTCAGGAGAAATAGAATCCGCCTCCTCTGGGGTGATGAAATCTTTGGGGGCAGTCCATTTGGGTTTCATAAGAAAAGGATTCCTAAGAAGAGGAGCAGTCTTCCTCAGATACCTGTAAGGGTGGATGAGGTGAGAGAGTAGGGGGAAGTTGTTGTGTCTCCAAGGCCTGAAATGCCTTAAAGAGACTTTGTGAGACCATTTCCCAACCAGGAACTGGTTGAAGTTCAGGGTGCTAAGTTTTTGTTTTCTCTTGAAAGGAGTAGCCAGTGGAGAAAGCATTGAGGTAGATGTCTGTTTAGTAGGAAGAGAAGGAGCAGGGCCTTCAGACTGTGCAAGTCATGTTTCCTCTCCACCTTCGATTAAGGTTACCAGGCCTGGTTTGGAAACCGCTGTCTGAGAGGATTCCGAGCTTTCAAAGCCTCATGAACCTGCTCTGATGTCTGAGATGCAGCTTGGGATTCCGGCCCAATTTTCTTGGCCTTCTTCCTTGGCGGCTCGTCGGACGGGCCTACTCCTCCTTCGATACCAAGCACTAAACGATGTAGCCTTTGATCTTCTAAATACAGTTTCAGTGCCACTAGGTGGCTGCGAATAGTTTTGAGGACGAAAGATTTGCAAATGGGGCAGGGCATATGGTCGTGGGCCTTGCCTAAGCAAAATACGCACTTCTCGTGTGTGTCCTTGTGTGGAATTTGTCTCCCACAAGCACCCTTCCCCTTTCTTGCTGACATGCATGAATAAACTGTAATCAAAAGCAAGGAAAAAACCCAACAGGGCACTTATCTATATCGGTCAAAGAAGCGGATGTCTGGTCTTGAACTGAATTACCAGTCATCTGAGAAATGCGATCTGCTTACGGAACTGGCAGACAGACGTTCACTGCGACAGGAAAATTCTGATAAGGGTACATGCAGACATCACTTTTATACCCAACGTTGGTTTATGGTCCTGATAAGGGATGTCACACGTACTCTCCTGCAACAAAGCCTTTGGTATACTGGCCGGACGGTGGCACTGCAGGCAGCAACCTCCCTACTGTTATGAATACTGCAACATGAGAATAGAAGGACATCTACTGTTATGGCAAGTTCAACTTACACAACTGTACTTTATAATTTTATTTATGAAAGTTATACAGAAAAGAATGATTGGAATTTTGGATGAAGTAATAACTGTGGCAGTATATGGAGTAAAGAAAAGAAATGAAAATGAAATGCTTGTGATAATAAAAGAGGTAACAGAAAATATAGAAGATAGAAAAGGGGAAGGAAGAATGGTGACCTGTGATGTGCCAAAAAGCTTTTGTTATACAAATAATAATGAAATGTGGAATATTTTGAAAGAATATGGCATATGAAAGAAGATGTTAACAGTTATTAAGTCAGTTTAAGAAGCATCTTGGGTGTCCGTGGTGGTGAACCGATGGTAAAAAAAAAAAAAGATCAAGAAAGAAGTGGGGGAGTGAAACAAGGATATCCAATGTGTATGTGGTTATTTGTGACAGTGATGAATGCAATCATAAGAACCTGTCAGTATGGTTCAAGTATGGTTGAGAAAAAGCAAGATGGAAATATAATAATGGAATCAACTTTCCTCACTTGTCTAGTGGAAAACAGTTTTTAGCACTAAATAAATAAGCACCTATCTAGGCACGTCTATGGGTCAAGCTCCCGGTATCATCTCCTGTCTACCTGATGAATCTGGGCATCTTGGGGCAATGCAGCAAGTGCCTCATGTACACAGACAACCCTCTCCCCTCCTACCACCCAACACTACAACCTGTGAGAGATGCACTTATATAGCCAAACTGGAAGCAAAGCTCTCTTCACCCAAAACTGGACTAGACAGTTAAGAGGAGAGGGTAAACACTTGCACCACACCAAACTCATCACATAGTTCCTCAAAACCTACACCACCAAAACACACACACAGAAACACAAAATACACACCTACATTCATGGAGGCTCTCAATAAAAATCTGCCCAAGCAACGGAGACCTCCAAAGCAGAAACGCAAGCAACCTCCACACCCCCAACACAACCCAAATGACACATAGCCCACAAACTCAGTGTGCCACCCAACCAGGACCCACAAGGGATAACAACGTACCCAACACTCTAGTCATAGGCGACTAGTCAGGCACACTTATGTTCCACTCACCAGGCTAAACAAGGAGAAAGTTACTGTCAAGCTGCCTGTCGGGTGTCAGGATCCACTACATAATGCACGCACTCAGGTCACTCCACAACAAGTACAGATATGACTCTGTCATTGTCCATGTTGGTGTGAATGACCTGAGATGTACCTCCCTGGACTACATGAAAAGAGACATGGAGGAGCTCTCTGATCTTGTAGCCCAGGCAGGTATGGCCCTAGCCCTGAGTAGCATCCTGCCATCACCCAGAATGATACCATAGTACAAGGATAAAATGTTTGACCAACAATTGGCTAAGCTTCTGGTGTCATTCTAAGGAGATCCAGTATCTGTTGGCCTGGGATGACATAATCGACAGACCACGATGCTTTGTCAGAGATGGCCTGCACCTGTCACTCTTGGGATTCCAGATACTGGCTAAGGCTCTTGCCACCCCTATAATGCCTTTTTTAGGCAAGGTTCAAATGACAAATTCACCACCATAACAGGTACAAGCAAGCAAAATCTGAGGGTAATGCTACTCAATGCGAGAAGTCTAATCATCAAAATGCACTCACTTGAGGCACTCCTTAAAATGGAGAACATCGACATCTGTGCAGTGACAGAGACCTGGTTCAAGGCTCCAGACAGCACCCCTGCATTACCAGGCTACAATGCATACCACACCTTTCGGCCACCTAACCTGGACCGAAACACTAAAGGCGGAGGCGTGTCCATATTCATTAAGGATAGCCACACCTCCAGGCTAGTTGCTCAACATAATGCATCCAAGATTATCCAAGTGCAACTAACTCTGGGCAAGACAGCAATCCAAATTGTAGCTTGCTACAGATCCCCCACCATGCCCCAAGATTCCCACTCCTTATTTCTTAATACACTGGAAAATATTAGGGTACAGTCCAACATCCTAATAATGGGCAATTTCAACTACCCCACCATTAACTGGGAAAACTACTCATGTACCAACTCTTTTGCTCAACATTTTCTGGAATTCATAAATTCCAATGCCTTGGATTAACTTATCCACATCCCTACCAGAGGCAGCAGTATCCTAGACCTGCTCATTACCAACATGGGCGATCAGTGTTCCACACCAGAGGTCAATTCCTCGTTGGTCAGATCCGACCACAAGCTAATCACCCTAGACATCCACATCCCGCCCCCACCCCCCATTAGTGAAACCACAGTAAAAAAATTCTCCAAAGGCAACTTCACGACACCCATCCAGACGAACAGAGGTAAGATTGCTGAATCCTACAGAAATGCACTTTATAAGGACTTACACGAATGCATGGATCACGCTATCCCTAACAGAACCAAGATGGCATCCTCCAAAAAAAGGAAGCCAATCTGGTGGTCCCCTGCCATAAATAACCTCTACAACAGAAGAAAGAAACTGCTGCAAAAAAAGAGTAAAATCCCATGACTGGAGGAATTCCCTGGTCAGCCTCAGTAAGAAGCTGAGATCCCTCATAAAATCCTCCAAAGCTAGTTACGAAAACAAAACCGCCACTGTTTCGAAGGACAACCACAAAGCATTTTATAGCTATGTCAAGAATCTCAATGGCAGCACTCAGATCTGCTCTGAGTTACAGCACAATGACAACAAATATACAGAACCAACGGATATTGCCAACATCCTGGCAGATAGGTTCACTGCTAATTTTACCCCCCTCTCACCCCTTCTAAAGGGCCCATCTCTAAACCGGAAGAATGCAAAGTTCCTGTAATCACGGCCGCACAGATGAAAACCACAATCTCCAAAGCCAAGAACACAGTATCCATAGGACCTGACAACATCCCAGGCTGCAGGGTCAGAACAGATTTCATTTTTGTGATTGAGGGTAAATCCCACACTTCAAAGTAGAAGACTGGTAAAGTCGGGATTCTGAAGAAACTGCTACTGGCAAGGAGACTGAATGATAAAGTTGCCCAGAAAGGGGAAAATATAAAATACGGATAGCAAGGAGTCTGCAATAAGCTACAAATGGAGCCACTTATTTGGTAAAGGCCACAGAGCTGCAGAAAAATACAAAAGGCTAAACAGAGAACGGATAATGTGAAGAAGAAACAGAGAACTGTAAAAACTCCTTGAAGAGTGGGTGAATAGCAATGTAGAGATAAGGTAGTCCTGATGACGCAGCAAGGGAAACAGGGACTGGAAAGAGATTTTGAAAAAGGAACTCTTAAAGTGTAGAGAAAGGAGAGATCTAATCTCTAAGAACCAATAGACATGGCGGCCAATGTACATACTTTTTTCCATACCTGTCCAAAGCCCTACTGTCCTTGCTAGAAGGGAGAAGTTTGGAAGAAGGTAGTAATTTGGAAGGCTTAACAGCAGAAAGAGAAATGACTGCAGAGTCAAACAAGACATTCTTATACAAGAAAATTTCAAACTCAGACATCTTGTAAAACCTTTTGAGGCTTCTTTGGAGCAGAGGGCTGGGAATCAGCAGCAGAGAAAGAGTCCAAAAGGGCTTCGAACTCAGCAAAGACTGGCAGAGTCTACCTGTAAGCTGGCATGATACGTCTTTTGGACTTCTACATTTGGGAACTCTCCCCTGAAGGTGCTCCATCATTTTTACAATGGTGTCCCTGAAGGAAAACTCTTCAATAGGAGAATCAGGGAAAAAGTATCCTCATCCTCTGACCCTAAAGCAAGATGGATTTGAGAAGAATGTGTTATCACACCATCATCAGAAGAGTCAGACTTCCTAAGCCTTTTACAGGGAGAAGAAAGAAAAAGGAACAGCAGAAGAAACAGATAACTGGGGGATTACAGGGATTCTTGGACACAGGAGCTACATGCTTGGACTGTTTTTTCTTAAGAGGAACTCTGCCCTAAAAGGCTTACGCAGTTCAGAGACCTGCCTGACTTCAATGAGGGAACCAGGAACCTCTTCCCTAACAAGTATCTGGGGCATCACCCTTGGCCCTTCCGATATAATCAGCCATGACTCCCTCTTCTTGTCTGCACCAGACATATGCTTGTCCTCAGCAGGCATGTGTGAAACTAACCTTGTGTCGACCTCCAACTGGGTCGTGACAAAGTGAGCTGGTATAGAATCCAGATGGGTCCTAGGGTTCTTCATCCGATCTGACACGGACATCCAGTAAAGTCTAAATGGCAGAAGTCTCTAACTATATCTTCTCAGACTTTAAGTGGTGGCTGAACTTGTGTGCAGATTCAGTTGTCATAGTTCCCTTGACTAGCAACTTCAGAAGTTGGCTCTCTAAGTAAAGAGAAAGGGAGGACAAATGACTATGAAAGGTCTTTGGTACACAAACCTGACAAACAGCACACTAAGTGTGACTGTGGTTTACAACTACGTAGAAAAGACACCTGTGTCTATCTTTTTGGGGAATTTGCCACCCATACTCTCATTTCCCCTTTCTGCGTGGCATGTAAAATGGTAACCCTGTAACTAGTATAGTCCAGTTACAGATATGCTGTATCCAGGACTGTTTGTAAACTTCTGAGTCCCCCAAGCCTTTCTGTGTTGGAGGGAAGCCTTCCAGATTATCAGTGGTAGTGATAAGCATTTGGTAGCCTATCTACCAAAAGAGTGGTTTCTGGCCCAGAAATTGTAGTTTATTCGCCATTTTGGCAGTTTTTCCATCTCTTTCAACTTTCTGGTCCAAAAGTTCGCATTTGTGCTGGTTTCCCACCTTTCCTACAACTAGCCTAATCCAGATAAAGATTTGCTGTATCCACGACTGTTTGTAAGCTTCGGAGACCCCTAAGACTTTCTATGTTGAGGGAATCCTTCTAGCTTATCAGTGGGCGTGGTAAGCACTAGATAGCCTCCTATCTACCACAAGAGGAGTGGTTTCTGGCCCAGAAATTGTAATTTATTGGTTGTTTGAGCATTTTTTTCCATCTCCTTCAACTTTCTGATTTAAAAGCCCGCATTGCGCTTGTTTCCCACCTTTCCTCTTACTAGTCTAGTCCAGATTCGCTGTATCCAGGACTGTTTGCAAGCTTCTGAGAGGTGCCAAAGTCTGCTCTTCAATTTTTCCCATAGATGTGCTAGTTCTCTCCTCTCCTGCACTTTTACTAGCTTATTAGTCTAGCACTTTACCCTACCAGACTTCTTGTAGCAATTATTGTAGCACACAAAAGCACTACCAGCACTAACGTTCTACAAGGAAACAGCTCCGGTACTTATTAATGCCCACCCCTCCAGGTATGTCTAAAGATCAGTTCCCTGTGCTTTCCTCCTGTTAACCTGGTGAACTTGGGCATCCTGAGGCAATGTAGCAACTGCCTCATGTACAACGACAACCCTCTCCACTTACCTCCCAACACTCTTGCAAGAGATGCACTTATATATCTAAATTGGAAGCCACGCACTTTCCAGCCAAGACCGGAGTAGCTGGTCAAGAGGAGAAGGTCAACACTTGCACCACACCACATGGAACACATAGCCCTCCAGAACACACACCAGCACTGCCTTCACAAAAAAACACAAACCACACACCCACCTTCGCGGAAGCTCTCAATAAAAATCTACCTAAACAGCTGAGACCTCCAAGGCAGAAATGCACTCGACCACCACAACACAACACTAATCACGAGACATATAACTCTCCTAAACAGTGTGCCACTCAACCAAATTCCCTAAGGCAAAATAGCATGCCCGGCACACTAGTCATAGGTGACTCAATAGTGAGGCACACTGATGTCCCACTCACTAGGTTAAATAAGGAGAAAGTAACAGTCAGCTGCCTGTCAGGATCCGCCATACAACGCACGCACTCAGGTCCCTCAACAACAGGTACAAATATGACTCTGTCATTGTACATGTGGGTGTGAATGACCTAAGACGTACCTCCCTAGACTACATGAAGAGAGACATGGAGGAGTACAAGCAGAAAATTATTGATTTTAACAATTAGCTAAGTTTCTGGTGTCATTCTAAGGGGATCCAGTACCTGTCTGCCTGGGATAACAAAATTGACAGACCGCGATGCTTTGTCAGAAATGGCTTGCAACTGTCACCTCTGGTCTTCCGGATACTGGCCAAGGCTCTTGCCACCCTTATAGTGCCTTTTTTAGGTGGTGTTCCAAAGAGCAAATTACCACTGTAACAGCTACAAATACAACCTGAGGGTCATGCTGCTCAACGCTAGAAGTCTAAATCTCAAAATGCAGTCGCTTGAAGCACTCCCTAAAATGGAGAACATGGACATTTGTGCTGCAACAGAGACCAGGTTCAAGGCAGCAGAAAGCACTACCAAGCTACAACTTATTCCACACTTTTTGGCCTCAGAACTTGGACAGAAGCTCCAAAGGTGGTGGTGTTTCCATTTTCAAAAAGGATGCACACACCTCCAGACTGCTATCCCAACATAATGCATCAGAGTTACTTCAGGTGCAGCTAACATTGGGTAAGACAGCGATTCAGGTCGTAGCCTGTTACAGGCCCCCAACCATGTCCCAAGATGCTCACTCCACATTCCTAAGCACCCTGGAGAATATTAGGGTCCAACCTAACACAATCATACTGGGCAACTTCAACTACCCCTCCATTAACTGGGAAAACTACTCATGTACCAATACACTTGCCCAACATTTCCTGGAATTCATTAATTCCAATGCCCTGGACCAGCTCGTTCTTACCCCCACTAGAGGTAGCAACATCCTTAATCTGGTCATTACTAACATGGGCGACCGTTGCTCTACTCCAATAGTCAACTCCTCCATGGTTAGATCCCACCACAAACTAATCACCTTGGAAATCCACCCCCCCCCCAAAGGTAACCACCATGAAAAACTTCTCCAAAGCTAACTTTGGGCTCCTAAGAACAGAGGTGGCTAACTTCACAGCACCCATGCAAATGGAGAATAGTTGCATGACCGCCAAATCATACACCAATGCACTGTACGAACACGTACACAAATGCATGGATCTCGCCATACCCAATAGAACCAAGACCCTCTCCTCCAAAAAAGGAAGCCAATCTGGTGGTCCCCTGCCATAAACAAACTCCACAACAGAAGGAGGAAACTGATGCGGAATAAGGTGAAGTCCCAAGACTGGGAAAACTCCCTTATAAGCCTCAACAAAAAGTTGAGATCCCTCATTAAATCCTTTAACGCTAGCTATGAAAACAGAATTGCAGCAGACAGTAAAGACAATCACAAGGCCTTCTATAATTATGTAAAGAACCTCCATGGCAATACCCAGATTTGCTCTGAGCTACTGCACAATGGTACCTCCTATACTGAGTGAACAGATATTGCCAATATACTGATCGACAGATTCAGTGTCAACTTTTCCCCTCTCTCCCCCTCAGAGGACCAATCACAATACCAGTAGACTGTCAGGCACCCAGTACTACTGCTGCATTGGTTAAAACAGCACTGTCCAAGGCCAAAAATACAGCTTCTATGGGTCCTGACAATATCACTGGCTGTGCTCTAAATGAACTACAGAGTGAACTGGTACCTCACCTGTGTACCCTGTTCAATCACAGTCTCACCTCAGGGTTTGTCCCTACCAAATGGCGCACTGCTATAATCATCCCTCTCCACAAAGGAGGAGCGTCTACAGACTGTGGGAACTATCGCCCCATTAGCCTGACAAGTCTGATATGCAAAGCTATGGAATGCATCATCATGGGCCTAATAAACAAGGATATAGGGAATCTCCAAACTCTGGATCCCACACAGACTGGTTTTGTGAGGGGTAGATCATGCCTGCTCAACTTGGTCGACTTCTTGGAGTCCATCACCAGAGCTGTGGATGAAGGAAAGGTGGTTCCATACAGCCTACCTTGATCTGGCCAAAGCCTTTGATACCATTCCCCACTCAGAAATCATAGAAAAACTCACTAAGCTAGGCATCAACCCCTATATCACCAGGTGGGTTGCAAACTGGCTCACAGATAGAACCCACGGTGTGAAAGTAACTGACTCAAGTCAGACTGCTGACCAGTCATGAGTGGAGTCCCACAGGGATAGGTCCTGGTTCCTCTCCTGTTTGGTATCTACTTCTCAGAAGTCCAGTCCAACACGAAGGGACTCTGGCTGACAAAGTTCACAGACGACTGCACGTTGGGAGCCATTAACTCCCCAAGTGATGTTGACATCCTACAGAAAGGCCTCACTGAGACCAACGACTGGTGTCATAACCATGGCTTTAAGCTCAATGTCACAAATTGTGTCGTCATCCCATTTGGGAAAAACCCAGTTCCCATGAACTACCACATCGACGGTAGTCCACTGAACACAGAAGGCGTTATAAGAGATCTGGGAACACAGGTTGACAGCAACCTCTCTTTTAACCACCACACTGTCACTGTGGTCAGAAAGTCCTTCTATTTGGTAAATCTCTTTACTAAAGGTTTTGCATCCAGGAGGGAAGAGGTCATCGTCTCCCTCTACTCTTCCCTCATTAGGCCAGTCATAGAGTACAATGCGCAATTTGGCATGTACCTCACTAGACACCTGCAACTGGGGATGCCGCAAAAGTACCTCACAAAGAGGATCCTAGGCCTTAAACACTTGTCCTACATGGACTTGCTCAAAAAACTCCCAACTATTCTCTGTCTCATATCACCTACTTAGAGGCAATCTCTGCTTGACTTATAAAGCCATGTCTGACCCAGCTCCATTATAAATCCTATATCTAAAGAAATCCCAATCCCTCCACACCACACGCTCCAAAGACCTCAACCTCATTACCACAATCAACAGAACGTGCTGGAGGGACAGGTTCATAACCCAGAGACTGCCTATGCTATGAAATAGACTTCCCATACATGTCAAACAGAGCACCTCACTAGCCCTCTTCAAGAGGAATCTTGATGAGTGGATGGGGAATAGAAAATTCATCCCAGGGATTAATCCAATGGCTCTATTCGACAGAGGCACTGGAAATTAAGGTTGGGTGGCACAATGCCAGGGTAATGCTATGGGCTAGGTTTGGAAAGGCTCCAGGACCATTAGCCTAGTCCACACCTATGATCCTATGAATCTACGAAAAGTCCCAAATAGGATACCTATCTGCTGTAGGCTTGGCAGCTGAAATAATGTGATGAGCTACTTAACGGACCAAATTCAAAAAGGCAGCATTCAGAATGGCAGTAAAGAGGGGTGGGGGCTGTGCAAAAAATGTCTACAAAAAAAAAAGCAGAATAAAGAGACACCCTGCCTCCTCCAGCTCTGGATTGGAAGCACAAGTGTAAGAATTCAATGTATGTGGTTAAGCATGTCAGAGGTGGTGAGCAGTGGCACTCTGGGACAAGCATGTCAGTTACAGCAACAGGATGTGAAAGACTTGCACAAGGCCCTGTGCTGGCATAGGTCATGTTCCCTAAAGATGTGCTTCCATTCATCTCCAAGGACAGACCTTCACCAGACCTCAAGCTTACAAGTCTGAAACCTGAAAAGCAGACCTTCATTTAGGAAGACCCAGTGGAATCTTTTCAATCTGGGCTATCAGATCCAGTGGAACTCAGTACAAAATAAGATTCATTGGGTCCTGAGTGCTACCACAGAACCCAATCAAGAGGCTTCAGACTGGTCTCTGGTCCAACTGTAGACATGCTCAGGCAGTCAACAAAGGGACGGGTGAGGCCTACTGCGCAAGAAATAGTCCCCAGACAAAGATGTCAGGGTTTCACCTCTTCCCGAAGACAGGACAAATGTTAACCTGAACACCTGCTACTCAGAGGTAAAGTCATTACTTGTAGGGAAGCAGAAAGCAATCTCAAAATGCACTAATGTCCAAGAGAGTAACCACCATCTGACCTCCATTTCATTAGCCTTTTGATACTGCTCCAGTAAAAGTATGGGGGCACTTGGAAAACACAAAATACAATGCTAGACACTTCCAACTTCAAATATTTTGCATTCAGCAAAGCAGTGCATGTGTTCCTCCTTCTTAAGTCTGCGGACTCTTATAGCAATGATTCAAGTCAAGTGCCCTTCCAATGCAATACTGACAACACTGGTGCTGGATCTAGCACATTCCTTGATGGCCACATGTACTATGCAGAATATTCTGTTGCTTTAGGCAACAAAGAAAGTAACCTTTCTATGATGAACATCAGGGCAACAATCCAAACTGTGAAGAATGGCAGAAAAGAACAGGTGGGCTCAGTAGGCCTTTCCTAGTATGGATCACTATACCTTGAAAGGAACATAAGAGTCCACAATATGACATTCAGCAGTTTCTCCTCCCTCTTCTACTTTAATGGTTTGCTTTTATGCAATAAAACATGCAATCAAAGATGTACATCATACTAGGAGGATGGTCCAAGTGAAACAGTAAGATACACAATACTCAAAAGACATTTTACTACCTGTGACTGAGGCTGTTGTTTTGACAGCGGTCCCGATGCTAGAACTAGCTACTATGGAGGCAGCAGTCCCACTTTTAGCAGCTCCAGCGGTTTGTCCTTGACTTACAAAGACAGGCTGATACTGATGACTAGCAGTTTTAACAAGAGGTATGGAAATAGTGGTAGAGTTCAGAGTTGATCCCTCTAATGGCTGAAAAAAAACATATGTACAAAGTAAGTCCTAAGATAATGGCCATTACATTTCACCATAACTTTATTTTAAGGTGATAGGATAAAGCACTTCTAAAAATCTCAAATTTACTGACAGTCCATGAAAGGTTACTTGCAACAAAAATGCATGCACATACTGACCGTGACTCTCTCCTTACTCAGCCTGGTGAGAGGGACATCTGTGTGTCTCATAATGGAGTCTCCTATAACCAACATATTGTGTTGTGTGGTAGTTTGTCTTGTGGGCTTATAAGATGAAAAAACGTGAGATATGGCTGTATGTGTCATATTTATGTACACATAAGCCATCACACATAGATGCACTTTATGCATAGACCATAGACCCATATGTGTATGAAAAGATTTAATCCAGTTTGAAAATAACATGCATGATAATGAGTCTTTAAAATGTTGGCATATATAACCACAGATGTTACTGTCAAAGGTCATGGAAAAAGGGGAGATTGGGGAGACTGAAATAACAGTGTCAAAGATCAGAACTAAACTGTAACTGGACATCAACACATACATTCATTTTTTTGTGTTGCATTCAAGTTGAGAGGATCAGGAAAAAGCTGATTAAAATCTGGTTTAAAAACAGGGTTTCTCATGCTGAATGTGTGTGGCTGTTGCATCACCTCCCAGGTCACTGGCAAATAATGTGTCCCAAAAGTTGGTGCTATATTCACATCTTTTTAAATACTTGCTGTGGACAATAGTAGTCATCTGCAGAACAAGTCTGCTAACAGAAGATATCAAAGAATGACCCTACAATGGGCGACAAGGGAAGAATTCTTCAAAATATCTAACTCATTCCAATTGACAGTACTGACTATGCACTGCCTTGTTCCATGCCTACACTGCTAGCAGAGTAGGCTGATTTTACAATCTTGCATTCTAACACAGAGTGGAGTGCTTAAACTTGAAAGTAAATTTGTGGCATTTACTACCACAACTAAGCTGCTTAAATGTGAAATAAATGCAATTAATTCAGCACATAAAGCAAAGCACTGCTACAGTTCCTCAAATTGATGCATTTGCTTTACAAACTTTTTTTTCTCATGCAAGATCCAGGAGATCTGCCTACCCTGACAGTACAAAGGTATTTCATGATTCCTTAGCCCGAGTGCTGTTTTGCTGATGTAGTGACCACTGAATCAGTAATCAGTATTCAGCATAACTGTAGGAGCATGTGCTTTTCAGGATGAAGTTACAAGAAAACAGCAGAAAGGTTATCAGCTGTGTAGACCATTTGTAAGTAAGACGGAAGATAAAGACAAAAATGCATTTTTACTATATCAGTTGACCTACAAAAAGACCCGATTTGATGGGACCTCTTTTCAACCAATCATAATTTGGCACTTTTCTCTGCACAATCCTACATTTGCGGCTATTCAGGAACTGGTACCAATACTACGTTTTCAGTGATGTGCCCGTCAGTCAACCGGCTGACAATGAAGTCAGTAACTGCAAATGACACAAAATATGGTGAAGCTGCAAGCATTATGTTTTCTGTCCATTTGTTCAGAAGTCACCAAAGTGATCCATGTTACCCTGCTGTGTCAGCTCAATGCACAGCAGCAATGGATAAATTTACTGGCTCAACAAACTAATGTGCACATAATAAAATGTAGCAGACAGCTCATATACATAAATACTCAACTTCCCATCCTGTACAGCTCAGCATGGCATCCCTAGACCTACCCCAACAAGCAAACCTAAAAACATATTGAACACATTACTAACTGTAGGTTGTGCACAACCAGATACCAGATCAACCAGACTACATGCAGTGCTGACATTCAGTAGGGAGTCATGCGGTCACACAGCCTGATTCACCAATGATGCAGCAATGTTACATACATAAGTGTGTGTGTGCATATGGCCTGCGCTGTCAGCTCATCCCACATGCCTCCAATCATCACCTTACAAAAAAACAATAAACAATACAGATTTGATACTGTACTATTAATCAATATAAAAGTGCATATGTGTATTAACTGCAAGGAACCCTGACTGTGGAATAAATCAGGAATAACTCATAAAGCTATCTTGGATATGCCAAAGCCACTACTAAGTTAACCATTATAGTACTGGTGCATCAAGCCTGAAAACTGTTTCCACTTAGTAGCATAACACTGCTGATTGGAGGGCTTCCTACCAGCCTCAATACCCTCCAACACCCTAGGCCATCAAACCAGGAAGGATCAGAGCATCTATATGATGGTCCAGGCTATGAAGTAGAGTTAAATATCTTCCCAGCTATGAAGGACATTCCTGGATTAGACCAGGACAGCGTCCTGAAATGATAGGGGTCACTGGAACTAAAAATTATGCCTTTCTTGGCCACCAAAGAGTGACAACGAGTTCTAGTCTTTCTTTCTACAAGATGAAATAAGATGAAATGTGGAATCAATGGGATTATGTACAGGAACATTCCATATTGTGGGAGACAGAGCACATCCATTACAACCTCCTCCTTGCCCTGAAAACCTGAGCAGAAGACAGAAACAATCTAATTCTATTAAGTAACAGGTTATGTCTGGACTGCCCCACTTTCGTAGACCCTGACCAGGAAATGGCCTTTGAATCTGTGGTTTCAGTACAGGATTACAAATGTAGCTCAGCTTATCCACCAACTATACAATTTGTGCTAGATGTGAAGTACTGAGAAAGCAGTTTATTTTAATTTACTTACACTTGTTTACCAAAAAATATCCATTTGGGAGCTGCTCTTTGGTGAAGAAAGATAAAACACTAAGTCACAGACAAGCTGATATCAAACAACATACTGGGAGTCTATAGGAGCTGGTGGGGGGGGGGGGGGACATGAGAAAGTGGCTGCTGCCAGCTCACACATCGGAGGAGGTGTCAGATCTTGCTTGCTACATGGGTAACACACCCAAGGTGTCTACGCAGTAAAGCATTAATCTACTAAGCCCATGTGGCTAAGTGCAACTTGCACTGTGAGCATAGGAGAATTCAACATGTGGAGGCAAACTTTCCCTTGCAGGGCATGTATAATGGAGCTTGCAAGAGCCTCTCCAGGGAGGGGGCAGGTTTGCTTATAGATAGCACAGGCCACCCTGCAGGAACAGCAAAGCTCTACTGCTCCCTACCACTCTGACACTAGCTGCAAGTGTACAAGCTTATGGGGGATTCGCAGGCAGGAATGAAAAGGCCATAGAGTTTTTGTCTCTTGCCATGACCACATAACAAATTGGCCAAATCAGAGCAGTTAGAGGAGCTAGCAGGTTCTGTCTTGTGGGGAGAAGCGGGGGGTGCAAAAATACACATTTTGGGAAGACCTGTTTTCAGCATAGTTATGGGAATAATTCTTCAAACTAAAATAAAGAAAAAAATATATACAGTGGTCATGATGCAGGCAAAGAAACAGAAAGAATAATAAACAGATGTCATATAGGCATAGAGAAATACAGGAAAAAAAATTTGCAAATTTTATCCAGTTAGAGAAATCATGATAGAGATGGGAAAGGGTCTTAAATACTTCACAGTAGAAAACAGTTAAGTGTCAAGTCTACCGAAGAAAAAAAATAATAGGACTGTTTCAATAATATAAAAGAGGCAAGTTGATTAGCATACATGTAAAGATCACAACATAAGTATGTTTTTATCATAAATGCAATGTTCTTTACTTCTTTGCACACAGAACTATTAATATTAGGTGGACACAGTTAATAAAACTGCATTACTGACAGAAACATAACATGGTCACATTTTGCATCATAAACATGAGGTTCCCATCTTGCACAAGGCATTATTACTTTGCTGGAGGTCAACATACACTGTTAACATATGCCACTAAATTTATTAAGGAGGAGTTAAGAGAGTTGACAGTGGAATACTTATAAAACAGTTTTTATATAGCACTTGTTCATTCATGAGATAATGCTCCTGACTATGGCACACTGGAAATGAGCATCTCCTCTCAGGATAGGTCATATTACTTTGTGACATTCTTATATCATGACTGAGTGGTTGCCTCACTTGACAAAGAGGAAGCCTTGAAGCAGAGTGACAGACTTAGTGAATGGATAGCTGAGTAAAGAAACATGCGTGAAATGTGGTATAAGACAATGATGTCCATGAGTGGAATGTTGTTTTCGTTGGTAATGAATGCAGTAGTGAATAAACCAGTTTATAAAATGAAAGATGCTAGATACATGATGCAAAAGGAGGTGGTGATTCCAGTAGTTTTGACATACTCATATGATATAGTTTTAGTTGCTAAGAACAAAAGATGGACAAAGTGTTGGTCCATCTGAATGGATCTTTAAAGGAAATGGGAATGACTTTGAATAGATAAAAGTAAAGATCTGGGTGATGAGGTGAAAACTGCATTTCTCAATGAATGAAGCATCTTTGCTGGGGATAAAATCTGGAAAAAATTATATAGTTATTATGCAATGGAAGAGTTTGATAAAATAACTGAAAAATATACCTCTTCTGTGGAGGACAAATAGAATAGCATTCAGGGAAAAAGGTTTATCTGATGAATTCTGTATTAATGGGAAAATAAGCATATATGTCAAATGTCTATATGATCCCAGAAAAACATGGATAAGAAATTTTGCAAATGATGTTTTCTTTTATGTGAAGTTCAAGATTAAACCCAGTAAAAATAGGTGTATTGTATATGGCTTAAGATGAAGGGGGACTGGGATTACTAAATTCAGATGTTTATTCTTCTTATTTTAACGTGTATGGAGTAAATATTCAGGGAATTGTTATGGCTAGGCTTGCATAGGCACTAGGGCCGATAGCCTAGTACCAACCTATGAATCTATAAATATTGTGGGAAGAAATATCCAGGGAATTGTTATGGCTAGGCTTGCATAGGCCCTAGGGCCGGATAGCCTAGTACCAACCTATGAACCTAAGGGGAGTAAAGGAAGAGAACGAAAAATTAATAGTGAAAATGTTTAAATGCAAGTACAAAACGTTCTGGGAGATGAGAATAAGAAAAAGAGAAAAAGAATCTGTAAACGAAGAAACTGCTGATTGAGGGCTCAGTGTCTGTTATTCTAAAAGTGTATTAATTCTGGTTTAAGCACTTGGGCTTCAGGCCAGTTATTTTACATTAAGAAGGTTCGTGGTCTGCACTCTTGTGGGAGGAGAGGCTGGACTCTGCCCTTCTGAGCTGGGAATTTCTGGTTAAAGGCTTATAGTGCCTGCATATTTGAACTGCTTCTTACTGAAACTGGTACACCTTGTTTGCTGTAGCATAGACTAGATCCAGGCCTGCTGAATCTAGCTTTGTTTGTATAATTTGAGCACTAATCCAGGCATTCTTTAAAGTATTCAATTGTATTTATTACTGCTTGGTAGTAACTTGATTAAAGTGCAGCTATCATTCTAAGTCTTTTGGATTAAGCACTTGGGCTTCAGACCAGTTGTTTTACATTAGGAAGGTTTGTGGCCTGCACTGTGGTGGCAGGACAGGTAGCTTACATCCTTCTAAGTTGGGAACTGCTGATTGAGGGCTCAGTGTCTGTTATTCTAAAAGTATTAGTTCTGGTTTAAGCACCTGGGCTTCAGGCCAGTTATTTTACATTAAGAAGGTTCGTGGTCTGCACTCTTGTGGGAGGAGAGGCTGGACTCTGCCCTTCTGAGCTGGGAATTTCTGGTTAAAGGCTTATAATGCCTGCATATTTGAACTGTTTCTTACTGAAATTGGTAGACCTTGTTTGCTGTAGCATCGACTAGATCCAGGCCTGCTGAATCTAGCTTTGTTTGTATGCATGTTGTTTGTTTGCTTGTTATTTCCCTGAAACGCTAATTCCACCTAAAACGCAGCTTTTCAGCACTTCTGTGGATCCCTAGTGATATCTGCATTGCTTACTGTACTTATTTCCTTGTTTCACTTGAATGAAAGTTGCTGTTTGTCGTTTTTGCATTTAAGTTACCTGTAGCACATTGCATTTAAGTTACCTGGCACTTGCTCACTAAAGCAATTATATAGGTCAGCACTAAAAAATTAAAAGCACTACACCCTCACAAACTCCCCTTGAGTACCTTGTTCCCCATTGGCCCTTTTTTTTCAATTATAAAGGAATTCCCAATACTATTCTAGCATGTCCAGAGGTCAGTTGTCAATCTCCTCTGCGGTCCAGCTGGTGAATCTGGGAATCTTGAGGCAATGTTACAACTGCCTCATGTACACAGACAACCCTCTCCTCCTCCCAACAAATTCCAACACATGTGAGAGATGCAACCATATAGCCAAACTGGAGGCTAAGCTCTCTCAACTCAGTACTGGCGTAACCAGTCAGGAGGAAAAGGAAACCACACTCACTACAATTCCAGTCTCACATAGACCTACCACGACAGCAAACCAAACACATAAACACACAAAACATACTCGGAGGCTCTAAATAAAAATCTGCCTAAGCAGCAGAGACCTCCAAAGCAGACACCCAAGCAACCGCTACCCCAAAACAAAACACGTGCAACACATAGCTCACAAAGCCAGTGTGCTGAATCACAGCCCTTAAAGCTAAACAACACACCTGATACACTTGTAATAGGTGACTCTATCGTCAGGCACACTGACGTCCCCCTCACCAGGCTGAACAAGGAGAAGGTCACGGTGAGCTGCCTGTTGGGCGCTAGGATCCGCCACATAACACAAGCACTCAGGTCACTCCAAGGCAAGTACAAATATGACTCAGTCATTGTCCATGCTGGTGTGAATGACCTGAGATGTACCTCCCTGGACTACATGAAGAGAGACATAGAGGAGCTCTCTGAGCATGTAGCCGAGGCCGGTATGACCCTGACCTTGAGTAGCATCTTACCTTCACCAAGAATGATGCCACAATATGAAGACAAGATGATCAATTTCAACAATTGGCTTAAGTATTGGTGTCATTCAAAGGGGATCCAATGCCCGTCAGCCTGGGATGACATGCTCGACAAGCCACGATGCTTCGCTATGGACGGCTTGCACCTATCACCCCTGGGCTTTTGGATATTGGCAAAGGCTCTTGCTACCCCCATAGTGCCGTTTTTAGGCAAGGCTCAAAAGACAAACCCACCTCCATAGATATCACAAGGGATAAGAAACTAAGACTAATGCTACTCAAAAGTCTAAACCTCAAGATGCATGCACTCGAAACTCTCCTTAGCATGGAGAACATCGATATCTGTGCAGTAACAGAAACCTGGTTCAAGGCTCCCGAGAGCACCCCAGCACTACCAGGTTATACCTCATACCATGCTTTTCGGCCCCAAAACTTGGACCGAACCACAAAAGGAGGGGGAGTATCAATATTCGTCAAAGATACCTACACCTCCAGGTTGGTGGCACAGCACGAAGCATCAGAGACTATCCATGTGCAACTAACAGTGGGTAAAACTGCCTTCCAGTTTATAGCCTGCTACAGACCACCCTCCCAAACCCAGGAACTCCACTCGGCCTTCCTGAGAACACTGGAAAATATGAAGGTCTCTCCAGACACCATTATATTGGGTGACTTCAACTACCCAATCATAGACTGGGAGCATTACTCTAGCTCCAACACCCTAGCCCAAAGGTTCCTAGAATTTATAAACTCAAATGCTATGGAACAACTTGTTACCACTCCCACAAGAGGGGAAAACATACTGGACCTGATCATCACCAACATGGGGACTCTATGCTCCAGACCAGAAGTGTATCCCTCACTGGTAAGATCAGACCATAAACTAATCTCACTGGATATTCACATCCCGACCCCACCCCCTGCCCAGAAAACCACAGTGAAAAACTTCTCTGAAGCAAATTTCACACTTCTCAAAACCGAGGTGGAATCCTTCAAAGCCCCCGGGCCTGTGGAAAATACAGCCCAGACAGCAGAATCCTTTATAAACGCATTCTATGAACACCTTCAGGAATGCATGGATCATGCAATCCCAAATAAAACCAAGACCCAATCCTCCAAAAGCAGACGTCCTGTCTGGTGGACCCCAGCCATAAACAAACTATACAATAGAAGGAGGAAGCTACTACACGATAGAGCAAAATCCCAAAAAGGGAAGGCATCTCTGATCAGTATTAGCAAAAAACTACGGGCACTCATAAAATCGTCTAAGGCCAGCTTTGAGAGAAAAATTGCACAGGACACTAAGGATAATCACAAGGCTTTCTTTAGTTATGTTAGGAACCTGGGTGGGAATTACCAGATATGCTCATAATTAGTCCAAAATGACAAAAAATACACCGAACCCACAGACATTGCCAACATCCTAGCTGACAGGTTCAGCGCAAACTTCTCCCCCTCCCACCAAAGGGCAAATATCTATCCCAGCAGAGTGCTGCCCCTGACATCTCAGATGCTCAGGTAAGAGCCGCCTCTCCAAAGCAAAAACACAGCATCAATGGGACCAGACGGTGTCCCGGGCTGCGTCCTACATGAACTCCAAGAAGAGCTAAACCCAAACATAAAACTACTGTTCAATCTCAGCCTTACTACAGGATATGTACCCAAAGAGTGGCGTACAGCAACGGTGGTCCCTCTCCACAAAGGTGGTGCCTCAACGGATCCTGGAAACTATCGCCCCATAAGCCTGACTAGCTTGGTCTGCAAAGCTATGGAAAGGATCATCATGGACCTTATAAATAAAGATATTGGGGACCTACAGACACTGGATCCTACCCAGTTTGGCTTTGTTAAGGGCAGATCCTGCCTCTTAAACCTGGTCGATTTCTTTGAAAGGCCATTGACGAGGGGAAGGTGGTCCACACAGCCTACCTGGACCTCGCAAAAGCCTTCGATACAATACCCCACTCAGGCATTATAGATGAGCTCACCAGCTTAAATATAAACCCCTATGTCACTAGATGGGTTGCAAACTGGCTCAAAGACAGAACCTACATGGTTAGAATTGCTGGAGCCATGTCAGACTCCAAACCAGTTACAAGTGGCGTCCCACAAGGCTCAGTCCTGGGACCTCTTTTGTTCGGTATATATTTCTCAGAGGTACAGGCCAACACGGAAGGACTGTGGCTGACCAAGTTCGCAGATGACTGCAAACTGGGCGCCATAATCGACTCTCCAGCCGACACAAGCATCCTCCAAAAGGGCCTCATAGAAACAGACAACTGGTGCCAGAGCCATGGCCTCAAGCTAAACGCCAAAAAGTGTATAGTCATCCCCTTTGGCAAAAACAAAGTGCCCACAAATTACCACATAAGTGGTAATCCATTAAGTACGGAAGAAGTAATTAGGGACCTGGGGACCCAAGTTGATAGCAATCTCTCATTTGACAACCACGTGGCCAAAGTGGTTAGAAAAACATTTTATATAGCCTATCTAATCATGAAGGGATTCACATCTAGATCAGGGGAGATCATCGTGCCTCTTTACTCATCCCTCATCAGGCCCATAATTGAGTACAATGCCCATTTTGGGATGTACCTTACCAGACCACCTGCAGCAATTGGAAAGACCCCAAAAGTACCTCACCAAGAGGATCAAAGGGCTCAAACAGATGCCATATGCTGCCCGGTTAAAGAAACTCCAGCTCTACTCAGTGGCATACCGCCTGCTCAGGGGCGATCTGTGCCTGACGTATAAAGCCATGTCCAACCCAGAATTAATGGACATGCTGCACCTCAGAAAATCCAAATCCCATCGAGCTACGCGCTTGAGAGACGTGAACCTCAGCACTGAAATAAATAGGACATGCTGGAGGGACAGATTCATAACCCAGAGGCTCCCTTCACTCTGGAATAAAATCCCAGTCCAGGTTAGGCAGAGTTCCTCATTGACTCTCTTCAAGAGGAATCTTGATGAGTGCATGGGGGATGGTAGGTTTACCCCGGGTATCACTTCTGTGTCACTGTTAGATAGAGGCACAGTATACTAACCTCAAAAAAGGGCATAGCAAAATTAATTTAAAATGGGTGGCGAAAGCCAAACACTCTGGCTAGGCTTATAAATGCCCTAGGGCAGATAGCCTAGTATGAACCTATGAACTAACAATTAAGAAAAAATACTAACATGGAGAATAAAAACTGATGATATGGAGAAAGTAAGAAGGATGAGATATAATAATGTGATGAAAACAATATTATTAAGTAAATCCATTGGAAATTTTACCAGAATCAATGATTAAAGCCATTAACGTAAGGAAAAAGTGCTGTACCAATACAGTAGTGCCAGGATTTCCTGTGGAGACTGGTAATAAATAAGTTATAAGTAAAGGGGAATATATCACATAAAAAGAAAGTTAAAAGAGTTTATTTTGTGGGAAGGAAGAGATAAAGCATTTTTTTACTGGAAAGGGGTGGTGAAACTCTGGAAAAAGTTGTGTGAAGTTTTTTTTTGAGAATATTAGTGAAAAGCAACATATATATATATATATATATATATATATATATATATATATATATATACACACACACACACACACACACACATATATATATATATATATATAGATATATATGAATATGTAGACAGATGAACAAGAAAAAAAGAATATGTGAGACAGACTGAAAATAATTTATTTTACGTAATATGGATTTATTTGAAAAGAAAGACTGATTTTTTTTAATGGGAAATGGATTTTTGCACATCTACTGCAAGTATTTACATTATGGTTGTGGAAGGAGGAGTATGGGTCAATTATGAGAGAACAATGAAGATGTTACAAGAAAAATGATAAATAGCAAAAAAAAAAAAAAACAACGTATATATGTGCCTGTACATATGCACATTTTCTAAGTATGTAAATAATGTTTTTTATGTTGCATTACATCACCTGGAGTGGGAATAAAACTCACAGCCTTCTGGTCTTCCAGCGCCAGTGGTGAGTATGGTACCTGTTGAGCCTCTGACACTGCAACCCTGAATTAGCAGTTGTCCTAGGGATCACCCAAGTCCATTTCTGCAACTCTGAACCATTCAAAAATCTGTCCATCCAGCTTCTTTTCATAAAGGTTGGAGAATGGTCTGCTAAGTTAGCCTGACAGGAAGTCCAGGTCTGAAGGGATGTAGGAGGGGGTGTCTGTTGAAATACAGAGGACCACATGCCACACCAGTGGTGTAGAGGTATACAACCCTGACTACAGCTCAGATGACCCAAGTTGGACTAGTAGCTCAGGCTTCTGATGCAGCAGCAGGGAGGGATGGGCTGTATCCATCTAGTAGGTGAGAGACTGTTGCACAGTCATTCCCCTTGTTGTTTCTGGCACAGAGTGGGCCTGTCCAGGGGATGGCATAGTCTAAGAGGGGATGGGAGGGAGCATGGCTGACTTTCCACAGAGACAGAGTGAGATGCTGCACGCTTCCATTGCACTCCTGCCCATATGATGCAACCACATAACTAGAAGGATGAGGAAGGGGGAAACCAGGGTTAGACCTGAAAAGTAACAACCCCTAAGATAGGTGAAGGACATCACTGTTCCCCCCAAGACACCCTTTGGATTCAAGCTGGTCCCATTCTAAAAATCAATGTCAGTCTAGAGGTAATAACTTAGTTTTAAATGTGACAAGATTAACAATATTAGTTACTTGGATGTCACTGTTTCAACAAACGCTGCATGCAGCAGATGGGAAGCAACCAATTTTAGGAAGCTAATGTTTTCCAGTGGTTACCTGCATAACTTGAGTAACCACTCTTGTGACAGAAAAAGAGCTTGGTAAATGGGCAAAGGGTGAGGCTATCCAAGTTGGTATCTGATGACAGTCAGTTTTTGTAAGACCTGGACAAACCTAAGACATTATTTTTGGATAGGGCTTACCCCACAGAATTAGTGAATAACATACCCTTCGAAGTGGTCTCAGGAAGAGTGACCAACTGCAAACTAATTTTAGATTATTTGGGGCATCAAACAACACTAAGTTCAGCAGAGCTTCTTATTGCTTTCTTCAAAATAAACAGTTATAAACAAATATGTATTACTGCCCTTTATATCCCTCCTGGTGACAATACAGAATACTGGAAGATATCCTACCTACATTGGATATCCATAACATTTACACAAGAAAATAAATATTACTAGGTGATATGAATGCCAACCGGTTGGACATAAACTCTAACTCCCCTACATCTAGCATGAATCTATATGGTTTCACAAAACAAATGAATAGCCTTACACGTTATAGCAAGACATCAAATTCTCTATCAGACTGAATCCTAGTATCAGACCCTAGCAAATACTGTAACATAGGTACAATGTAAGACTTTATCTGTGACCATCTCACCATTTATACAACTAGACATCTCACAAATCTAGTTAAACGACATATTTATAAAACAACACATAACCTTTTCAAGTTTACGCAAGAAATGTCCATTACTACACTATCATCTATTAACTGGAACTTTGTACAAAATCCTCCCCTTTGATGATTCCGTAAATTAATTCAATACAGCTTTGCTAAATACCCTAAATAGCCTTGCACATTGTAGAAGGAAGAGACTGAAAACAAATAATGCAATTTGGCTATCCAAAAAGAGTAGAATGCTAATGCAGGACAGAGAAAAAGCACGGAAAGAATGGCAAAAATATAAAACATCTCAATGTCTTGAAAAACTTCAGAATGCTTTGCATTCGGGCTAAAAAAAAGCAAATAAATGAAACCAAAAAACTATACTATAATAACTTTCAAAATAATATTAAAACACAGACATCCATTAAGGAAATCTTACATTTCTGCCAAAAATTCAACCCAAACCCCTCTCCAGACAACTCACCACTCAAAAATACAATACAGTTCAACTCTTATTTTATAGATAGTACAGCATATTTAACCAAAGATTGTTCAACAGCTAATCCCAACCTTGCCCAACGGCTACATATCACTGCATCCACTTTCACTTTCAAGCCTGTGCCCACATCCAATATAAAACTACTCTTAAATAAACGTAAACTATGCTCATCAGCTGATGACTTCCAAGTGAGTACCTAAAAATAGCCAATAGGAATCAGACATTCTCCCTCTCTGGAAAAAGTCACACATTATTCCTCTGCATAAAGGAGGAAATTCAACAAACATTAATAACTTTAGACCTATAGCAATCTTATCTTCCCTCATCAAAATACTGAAAAAATGGACAGAAGGAAGTTTCTTTGCTCACCAGTGGGAGTGGGGAGCCTTGAGCAGCCTACCTGTCCTTGGGGGAAGTGACCTCAGCACAAGAAGCTGTAGTAATTGGTTGTTTGGGACCATTCCTAGCTCTTTTGCAGTTCACTGCTTAAAATCCGCCTCTGGGCATTTTTTTCTGGCTATACTGCTCAGACAAGCTCCACGTGGGTTTACAGAGTGGTCCTAGCAGCAAGGAACTCGAAAAAGCGACTACCTTCTGGATTTAAGTATCTTTGCTTTTTTTCACTGGAAATAGCTTCTGTTGCTTACTTTGAACTAGCCCAAACTGTTTTTTTTACTGATTACTGCATTTATTTTAAAATCTGCACTTAAAGTTACATTTAGTCGAATTTAATCGAAAGTTTGCTTGTTTGTTTAATTTAACTGTGGAGGCTGCTCACTAAAGTGTGCTAGCCTGTGTAACTAATTTATCACTGTCTCTGCATTTTCTCTGTGTTTCTACAAAAAACAAAAAAATAATCCTTGTTTTCCCGCCTTCCTCGACTAGTTTAGACCAGTATACAGGCATTGCTGTATTCTGGGCTGTGGGGTAGTTCCTGTGTTGTCCATTACCTTACTTGGATAGAAGGAAGTTTCTTTGCTCACCAGTGGGAGTGGGGAGCCTTGAGCAGCCTACCTGTCCTTGGGGGAAGTGACCTCACACAAGAAGCTGTAGTAATTGGTTGTTTGGGACCATTCCTAGCTCTTTTGTAGTTCACTGCTTAAAATCCGCTTTTGCACGGCTTTGCGCAGTCAAGCGCATAGCGCAGCGCCGGTTAAACTTTTTCTGGCTCCGCCAAGTCTGCTCCTCAATTTTTCCCTTAGAACTGTCCTACTTGCAATCTAAACATCCTATACTCTATCTGAAAAGCTCAGCACTTGCTCCTAAAGCATTTTTTACACAGGTAAAGCACTCTTAAACAAAAGAAAGTACTTCATTCACCTAAATTCTGTTGAGTACCCATTTCCCTATAGGTCCTTTCTGACTCAGTTACACAGCAATCTTTTTCACTATTTCTAGCATGTCGAAGGGTCAGTTACTGGCGCCCTCTCCTGTTCAGCTGGTGAATCTGAGAATCTTGAGGCAATGTTACAATTGCCTCATGTACACAGACAACCCTCTCCTCCTCCCAACAAATACAAATATATGCGAGAGATGCAACTAAATAGCCAAACTGGAGGCTGAGCTCTCTCAATTCAGTACTGGCAAGACCAGTCAGGAGGAGAAGGTAACCACGCACACCACAAACCCAGTCTCACATAGAACTATCACAACTGCAAACCAAACACATAAACACACAAAAACATGCTCGGAGGCGCTGATTAAAAATCTACCAAAACAACAGAGGCCTCCAAAGCAGACACCCAAGCAACCACCACCTCAAGACATAGCACATGCAACACATAGTTCACAAAGTCAGTGTGCTAAACAGTCACAGCCCTTAAGGCCAAACAACATGCCAGACACACTTGTAATAGGTGACTCCATAGTCAGACACACTGATGTCCCGCTCACCAGACTGAACAAGGAAAAGGTCACAGTAAGCTGCCTGTCGGGAGCTAGAATCCGCCACGTAACACAAGCACTCAGGTCACTCCACAGCAACTACAAATATGACTCAGTCATTGTACATGCCGGTGTGAACGACCTGAGACATACCTCCCTGGACTACATGAAAAGAGACATAGAGGAGCTCTCTGATTATGTAGCCCAGACCGGTATGACCCTGACCCTGAGCAGCATCTTACCCTCACCAAGAATGATGCCACAGTACAAAGACAAAATGATCAGTTTTAACAATTGGCTTAATTACTGGTGTCATTCTAAGGGGATCCAATGTCTGTCTGCTTGGGATGACATGCTTGACAAGCCACGCTGCTTCAAGGGATGGCTTGCACCTGTCACCCTGGGCTTCGGATATTGGCCAAGGCTCTTGCCACCCCATAGTGCCTTTTTAGGCAAGGCTCAAATGACAAACCTACCTCCCTAGAAAACACAAGTGGAAAAAACTAAGGGTAATGCTGCTCAATGCCAGAAGTCTAAACCTCAAGATGCACGCCCTCGAAGCCCTCCTCAGTATGGAGAACATCGATATCTGTGCAGTGACTAAAACCTGGTTCAAGGCTCCTGAGAGCACCCCAGCACTATCAGGTTTTACCTCATATCATGCTTTCCGGCCCAAAACTTGGACCGAACCACAAAAGGAGGGGGAGTATCCATTTTCATCAAAGATACCCGCACCTCCAGGTTAGTGGCAACGCACGAAGCATCGGAGACTATCCAGGTGCAACTAACCATAGGCAAAACTGCCTTACAGTTTGTAGCATGCTACAGACCACCCTCTCAAACTCAGGAACCCCACACAGCCTTCCTGAAGACACTGGAGAGTATGAATGTCTCTCCAAATACCATAATTTTGGGAGACTTCAACTACCCAAACATAGACTGGGAACATTACTCAAGCCCCAACACCCTAGCCCAAAGGTTCCTAGAATTCATAAACTCAAATGCAATGGAACAACTAGTCACCATTCCCACAAGAGGAGACAATATACTAGACCTGATCATCACAAACATGGGGACAAAATGCTCCACACGGAAGTATATCCTCTTTGGTAAGATCAGACCATAAATTAATCTCACTGGAAATCCACATCCCACCCCCACCCCCTGCACAAAAGACCACAGTGAAGAACTTCTCAAAAGCCAACTTCACACTTCTTAAGACTGAAGTGGTATCCTTCAAGGCCCCTGGGCCAGTGGAAACCACAACCAACACTGCTGAACCCTTTGCAAATGCCTTCTATGGGCACCTTCAAGAATGCATGGATCATGCAATCCCAAATAAAACCAAGACCCATTTCCCCAAAGGCAGGCGCCCGGTCTGGTGGACCCCAGCCATAAACAAACTTTACAACAGGAGGAGGAAGCTACTATATGACAGAGCAAAATCCCTAAAAGGGAAGGCATCTCTGATCAGTACTAGCAAAAAACTATGATCACTCATAAAATCATCCAAGGCCAACTTTGAGAGAAAAATCGCAAAAGACAATCACAAGGCCTTCTTTAGCTATGTTAGAAACCTGGGTGGTCCCAGATATGCTCAGAGTTAGTCCAAAATGACACAAAATACACTGAACCCACTGACATTGCCAACATTCTGGCAGACAGGTTCAGTGCAAATTTCTCCTCCCCCTCCCCCCCAAAAGGAGAAATAACTATCCCAGCAGAGTGTAGCCTCCCTAACATCTCAGATGCCCAGGTGAGAGCCGCCCTCTCTAAAGCTAAAAACACAGCATCAATGGGACCGGATGATGTCCCGGGCTGTGTGCTACATGAACTCCAAGAGGAACTAAATCCACACATAAGGATGCTGTTTAACCTTAGCCTTACTACAGGATACGTACCCAAAGAGTGGCGTACGGCAACAGTGGTCCCACTTCACAAAGGCGGTGCTTCTACGGACCCTGGAAATTACCGCCCCATAAGCTTGACGAGCCTGGTCTGCAAAGCTATGGAGAGGATCATTATGGAACTCATAAACAAAGACATTGGGGACCTACAGACATTGGATCCTACCCAATTTGGCTCTGTCAAGGGCAGATCCTGCCTTTTAAACTTGGTCGACTTTTTTGAAACAGTCACTATGGCCACTGATGAGGGTAAGGCAGTTCACACAGCCTACCTTGACCTTGCAAAAGCCTTTGACACAATACCCCACTCAGGCATCATAAACAAACTCACCAGCTTAAATGTAAACTCATATGTCACAAGATGGGTTGCAAACTGGCTCAAGGACAGAACCCACAGGGTCAGAGTTGCTGGAGCTATGTCAGACTCTAAGCCAGTCACAAGTGGTGTCCCACAGGGCTCAGTCCTGGGACCCCTCTTGTTCGGCATTTATTTTTCCGAGGTATAGGCAAACATAGGAGGATTGTGGCTGACAAAGTTCACAGATGACTGCAAACTGGGCGCCATAATTGATACTCCAGCGGACACAAACATCCTTCAGAAAGGCCTCATAGAAACGGATAATTGGTGCCAGAGCCATGGCCTTAAGCTGAACGCCAAAAAATGTATAGTCATACCCTTTGGGAAAAACAGGGTACCGACAAATTACCACATAGGTAGTAATCCATTAAGTACGGAAGAGGTAATCAGGGACCTAGGGACCCAGGTTGACAGTAACCTCTCATTTGACACTCACATTGCCAAAGTGGTTAGGAAGACCTTCTATATTGCCCACCTTATCATGAAGGGTTTCACATCTAGATCAACAGAGGTCATTGTGCCCCTGTACTCTTCTCTTATCAGGCCAATGATTGAGTACAATGCCCCATTTGGGATGTATCGCACCAGACACCTGCAGCAGTTGGAAAGACCCCAAAAGTTCCTCACCAAGAGGATAAAGGGTCTTAAACATATGTCATATGCTGCCCGACTGAAAAAGCTCCAGCTCTATTCAGTCGCATACCGCCTACTCAGAGGTGATCTGTGCCTGACGTACAAGGCCATGTCCAATCCGGAATTAATGGACATGCTCCACCTCAGAAAATCCAAATCCATCAGAGCCACGAGAACAAGAGACTTAAACCTCAACACAGAAATAAATACGACGTGCTGGAGGGACAGATTCATAACCCAGAGGCTCCCTACACTCTGGAACAGAATCCCAGTCCATGTTAGGCAGAGCCCCTCACTGACTCTATTCAAGAGAAATCTCGACGAGTGGATGGGAGATCGTAGGTTTACCCCGGGGGTCATCTCTGTGTCACTACTAGACAGAGGCACAGTAAACTAAACCCTAAAAGGGCGTAGTATTCTCATCCTAAGGGGTGGTGAAAGCCACACACACTCTGGCTAGGCTTATAAATGCCCTAGGGCAGATAGCCTAGTACGAACCTATGAACCTAAAAGCAATTGCTAGACTATCTCCTGCAGGAAGAACTTCTATCCCCTACATAACATGGATTCCGTCCTTCCCACAGTACTAGCATTGTCCTTCTAACATATACAGATATTGTCAATAAAGCTAGAGAGAATGGCAAACTAGTCTCTTTCTTACTTCTAGAATTGTCTAAAGCCTTCGACACAGTTTGTCACAGCACGCTTCTACTTCTGATGTCCTCACTATGTTTTTCTCAGCCCACCTTTCTGTGGTTCAAAAGCTACCTATCTAATAGATATCAGTCAGTAAAATGGCACTCCACACTTTCGACTTACCTCACAGTCACTACACCAGTGTACCACAAAGGCTCTATCACTGGTCCCCTCCTCTTCAACATTTGCACCAACACCCTCTACACTTTCACAAAGTAGGCTACCCTAATACAATACGCAGATGATTCCACTCTCATTTGCACATCTGACAACATGGTGCACCTCCAATAAAATACTTAGGAAGCTTTAACAGACACTGAAACATGGCTGCATAACTCAAAACTCATGCTCAACTCAAAAAAGACCAAACTACTACTTTTCCCCCATAAATTCTTCTCTCATGAAGAAAAACAAATTAAGGTACTGTCTCTTGACAATACAACCACTGAAGTCACTTCTCATATCAAAACTATTAGGGGTGGTAGTGAATGATAACCTTACATTTGACCTGCATATACAAAATTGCATAAGAAAACATCAAAAAATAGGAATACTTTACAGAAACAAAAACCTTCTCAGTGATGCAACTAAAACTCCACTTGTCACTACTTATCTCCTTCCCCCCACTTCTTTATGAAGCTCCCATCCTTACTAACCTCCAGGCTGCACAAACATTAAAACTTGAACAATGCTGTAACAAAGATGTTAAATTTGCAGCACAAAGCCCTTTCAGAACCCACCACTGTATGGCACTGAAAAGCCTAAATTGGTTAGAACTGCCACAGCAACTAACATATACACAACTCTTGATACCTATAAAATAGTCCAGCATCCATCTGCCTGTTTAGCACTAAAATAATTCTACAAAACTATATACCTAATCAGTCACTGCAATCCAGTGACCAAAAACTCTCTACAGACCTAGCAAATCTGCTGTGCACAGTCTGTACTCTTACAAGGTTGCTAAGGCCTGGAACTCCTTACGTGTATCCATCAGGTCTATACCCTTCCTCCCATCTTTCAAAACCACTCTGAAAGACTTCCTAGTTAAAATATGGCTCTGTTCTTGCTCAAAACCAACATAAACAATATACCTAAATGTTAAATACTTTTTCATTCCTTATGCCTCCTTACTCTCTCTCTTTTTCACTTGGGTCTTTACTGCTATCTAATTATCTTCCCTTACTTTATAAATATACTATAAGCCTGTTTATCTCTCACTCCTTATTGCAATTCCTGTTTGTATTAGACTAACTTGCCTTTAATTTCCCTACAAACTAAAATTTATCAAAATATTAAATGATGGTCATATGTCTAGCATCAATTCTTAACCATGTGTTCTATTTATTTGAACAGCAGATGTTTTTGTTTTATTTTTGAAGACTGTATAATTATTGTTCTTAAAATGTTTTGTAATAATTTGGAGCTTTTCTCCTCGAGCCTCTGCTGAAAAAGGTCTTCTACCCAGTTGGGCTTTCCTGGTAATCAAATGTCAATAAATAAATAAAATAAACAAACACTAGAAACAAACAGTGATCTAATGCCATGATCACCACATTTAATCACAGTGCACGTGGGGTGAAGAAGATTATTTGCAAAAATTGGTCCCACTGGTCTAACTCAAAAATTAGAGGAAGCTTCTACTTTTGTCTTTAAATTTGGTATAAATGTTAAAAGGATTACTGGAAAAAGGGACCAGTGAAGTGATAGAGGAAACACTGACAAAAAACAGGAGGGTGTACAAGTGAGGGGCTTGCTAGCAATGTAGGTTTATTTATGACAGTATGAAACTGGGTCTATATTATAAGAATGATAAAGTTCATAATGCCGAACGCTCTTAAAAGCGAAAATGCCGGACCTCGAAGCGCTTCTTGTGGGACTGCAGTACAGTGAAGGTCAGAATATTTGCCTTTTCCTCACTGTAGTGCGACCTTTGAGTTGGTATATATATTTAGTGGGGCGTGGGGCGCAGCTCCCCACAATAAGGAGTTTGAGGTCTTGCATTTTCACTCTTTAGAACGTTCAACATTATTAACTTTTGTTCATAAAATATAGACCCTATAAACATTACTATCCCCTCTTATTCAAAGACTATTTTGCATAGCTGGATTCAACTGTATAACAAGGGTAGTTTACTTTGCATCTTGCCTTACCTCGCCTGCATTTTACGTAGTGAAGACCAAGTGTGTAGTGCAGACTAGGATTTACAAATACACCCATGCAAAAACAAATGGGGAGGATGAAAAAAACACGCTAAGTAAACATTCAAAGGTGTGTACTAACTTTAAAAGGGTCTTGTTTTTTATTTTGGAAAAGGTGCATATTTTTGACAGAGTAAGAAGTTGGGAGAAAAGGCTGGAATAACGCGAGCTGCACTGGCAGTTGCTATTAAATGCCTCTCAGACCCCAGGGTTAAATGAATACATTTCTGTTAATAATGTCTTACAATTAAAGGCACTAAACTTGTAACTTATTGTCTACAACTGACCACTTATGACTTTTTCACTATGGTTGTACTTTAATGTCACAAACAATATATATGTTTTGAATTTCAGCCATTAAAGGAGTTGCGCTCACATACTGAAAAAACATGTTTATTTCATCAAGTCTCGATGTTTCCTACATTTTAACATTACTTTTGGACTCTACACTTTTTTATATTTTTAAATGTAATTCAGGAGTCTGCCCACATCTTGATTGTTTTAGTCTACCCTTCAGGTATCCCATATTGCAGTGTTTGGCTTTAAAATATTACATAATAGCCTCTAAGCTCCTGTCAATGCGTTGTCTTTATACCTTGCTTTCTTTTAGTCAGTCAGGCTTCACTAACATTTCTTGCGTTTCAATAACTACTCAAAAGACAAACAGGAATAATAACAAAGAACAGTATTCTCAGCATACTAACGGTCTCTTGCTGTGAGCTATCAGTCACAGCAGCAAACCGCTCAAATGTACTACTTTGGCAGAGATGAAAGGGGAGGGGAGAGGAGATGAGTTTAAGGACTACTCAGGCATAACAAAAGAATGATAATTGGCCACTTTACAAAGAAAAAGAAGTAACAGGCACTGAGAATACTTTCTTTGTGATTATCCCTGTTTTTCTTAAAGCAAGAAATGGTAATTAAACTTGACTGACTAAAGGAAAGCAGGGTATACGTGAAAAGTCAATGCAGTGACAAGCTCTTAGGGGCTATGATGTAATATTTTAAAGCCAAACACTGCAATGTGGGATATTTAGAGGTGCACTAAAAAAAAAATCAAGATACTGGCCCCCGGTGACTCTGGAATTGCATTTAAAAATATTAAAAAAGTATATAGTCCAAACGTGGTGTTAAAACATAGGAAACATCAACACGTGATGAAATAAACATGCTTTTTTCAGTCTGTGGGTGCAATTCTCCTTTAAGTTCTGATATTTTAGCGTTTTTTGTGGTGACTGTCTCTTTAAGAAAGGCTTGAGATTTTTAATTGCCACATGATTTCAGTGATTATATTGGTTATTTAAACTGAAATGCAGTCAATGGGTGTAATTTTGATGAAGTTCTTAAAGTACAACAAAAGCGTTTAACTCTTGCTGTGATTTAATTGCTACAAATTTCCACTGGACAAGAATTTGAATTGGTTCTTGAAAAGTTCAACAGCAGCGTTTTCTGAATTGTCTGATTACACTGTGAAGCATTTTTTCATTACTGTGTGTTGACAATAAGATAGTTACCAGGAGTGTCTGACTTCCCTAAGGATACTATTATACATTTCTTGGTATTTAATTTTTGTCCATGGCTCTGACACCAGTTATTAGCCCGTGTCAGCCCTTCTTGGAGAACATTAGTATCAATGGGGAATTCTACGACTAATCTTAATTTGCAATCATCTGCAAATTTGGTCTGCTAGAATCCCTAGCCATTGGCCTTGACTTCAGAGAAGTAGATACCAAAAGGAGCAGTCCCAGGGCTGATTCCTGAGGGACTCCACTGGTGACTGGCCTCCGTGTAGAGGTGGACTCCACAATTCTAACTTCCTGGGTCCTGTATGTGAGCCAGCTGGCTATCCACTGGGTAACATAAGGGTTTATACCTAACCTCCTGAGTTCAACTGAACCTCAAGGTGTTAGTGCTCAATGGCAGGAGACTAAACAAAACAGTACACTCCCCCCAGGTCCTCTGCACCCTGGAAAATACAGACATCTGTGTGATTACAGACACATGGATTAAAGCAGCACAGTGTACCTTGGCAGTGCAAGGTTTCAGTACCTTCCACACTTTCAGACTAGTTGCTGCATAGACAAGGACTACAGGTAGAGGTGTCTCGATATACATCAATAACTAGCATACCTCTAGGTTGGTTAAACAGAATGACAAGCTGAAGTTTCTCCATGTGAAGGTCACCATAAATAAAATCCCGTATCATATCCTAGCAAGTTATAGGTCCATCCTTTATGTCCCACAAACTCATAGCGCATACTTAGGCCTAGGGAAGACCATCACCATCCAACCTAACACCTTACTCATGGTGGACTTTACTTACCCATCTACAGACTGGGTGTCCTACAAGGCCTCAGATCTGCAGGCACAGAGATTCCTGGACTTCGTAAATACAAACACACTTTGACCAGTCAGTGCATTTGTCTACTTCTACTAGAGGGTTCAACATACTGGACCTCATGCTCACAAATATGGGAAAACACTGCACCCACCACCAAGTCATGTCCTCCGAGTTAAGGTCTTACCATAAAGCTGGTCTCCTATTAAATTAAAATCAGCCCCTAGTACACCTTTAATTAGATGACAGTTGACCCTCCAAACCAAGGGAACAGAGCAGCCTATGGAGAATTGTTCACAGAAACTCTGTACAACCATGTCAAGGGCTGCTTAGAGACTGTTGTACCTACCAGAAACAATCCCAAAACTAGCTCCAGAAACAAACCAACCTGGTGGCATCCCAAATTAAACAGATTATACAGCAAAAGCAAAAAAAATCACAACTAAAATCAGGAAGTGTAACCCCATAAAGATAAGAACTCCATCAAATTAAACAGAACTATGAGAGCTAATTAAGTCCAATAAAGCCAATTTTCAGGTCAAAACAGTCTCCCAGGCAAAAGGCAACCACCATGCCTTCTTCAGCTATGCCAGAAACCTCAAAGACAGTATGCAGTGTGGTAAACTGGTGGTTAACGGTGCACATTCACTGAGCCAGGCGATGTAGCAAATCTGCTGGCTGACAAATTCAGTTCCAACTTTACTCCCCACTCACCCCCAGCCATCTCCCAAGAAATACCTTCAAACATAACCCTTCCAAATATTAACAGAGTGCATATCCTGGCTACGCTCACTAAGGCCAAGAACACAACTTCAGTGTAACCCAATAATATCCCAGGATGCCTTCTAAACAGTCTAAAATATGATCTATTAGGGCCACTGTAGTTGCTAATTAACTACAGTCTCAAAACAGTCTTTACACCATGAGAATGAAGGACTGCAATGGTCATCCTCTTCCATAAGGGCAGATCATCAACAGATCATGGAAACTACAGACTCATTAATCTGACAAGTCTTTTATGCAAAGCCTTGAAAAGAATTACCATGGAAATGGTCAACAAAGACAAGAGACCTTTAGACACTGGATTCATCTCAGTTTGGCTTTGTCAAAGAAGGTCATGCCTACTGAACCTTGTGGATATCTTTGAGAAGGTCACCAAGGCAACGGACGAGAGTCAAATAATGCATACTGCCTATACTGACCTGGCTAAGGCATATGATACACCACCTCACTTGGGCATGGTTAAACTGAAGCATATATATAACACACTGGATATCCAGCTTGCACACAGATATGACTCACAAATTTAGGATCGATGAGACCATCTCCACAAAGAGGCTGGTCACCAGTGGAATCCCTCTGGGCTCTGTGCTGGGCCCGCCCACTCCATTGGTATTTACGTCTCAGAAGTCAAGACCAAAGTCAAAGGCCTCTGGCTGACCAAGTTTGCAGATGACAGCAAACTGGAAGAGTCACAGAATCGTCACCTCCCAAGACACACACATCTTACAAGAGGATCTAACACTGACAAATGACTGGTGCCAAAGCCATGGCTTAAAATTCAATGCCACAAAAATACATTATAGTGCCTTTTAGGAAGTTGGCCATCTTGGGGAAACTACGTCATCAATAAAACACCCTTACTAGCTGACCCACTAGTCAGGGATATGGGAACACATGTAGACAGTAACCTGGCCTATGACCAACGTTCAAGGTAGCAAAGAAATCCTTCAATGTTGCTCAACATATAAGTGATGGCATGGCATCTAGGTCTAGGGAGGCCATCATGCCACTATCCTCAGCCCTCATCAGACCCTTCATGGAGTATAACGCCCCCTTTGGTATGTACCTGACCAGACACATGCAGCAACTGGAACATCCGCAAAGGGTCCTTACAAAAATAATTTAGGGGATAAACACAATGTCCTGCATGGATCACCTTAAAGCTCTCTCTCTATACTTGGTCTTCTACAAGGGTGATGTATGCTTGGCATACAAGGGATCCCTGGACCCCACTCTGATGAACCTTTTATGCATCCGCAAAACAAACAGCATAAGAACTAATAGATCTAAAGACCTGAACTTTGTTTGCAACATAAAGAGAACATGATGTTAAGACAAAGACATACATATCAGAGAACAGGCTTCCCATCCATTTAAAACAAAGTTCCTTACTAACCTCATTTAAACAGAACTTGGACCATTGGATGAGAAATTGAAAATTTACCCTTGACCTAGAGCCTATGTCTCTGACAGACAGAGGGAGTCACTAAATCATGTCATTATCAACAATCACCCCCCATTATAACCATCTAAAACATATAACTTTTGGGACACATTTGTGTTACACGGCTAGGCTTATAATGGTACCACTGTTCACTAGCTTAGCATACACCTATGAACCTATACAATCTATTACATTAAGTACCTTACACAACATCATTTTCTTGACAGAGAATCGCTGTAAAAATAAATCATTAACATTGAGGTATATTCCAAAACAAGGGATATGGAAAGTTACAGGAGCTCCTGCTGCCCAGATATATGTCCTCTGGACCATGAATCTAATTTGTAAATGCTTTGTGAATGTGTATACAGTACACTGCAGAGGTAACTACTGCCTTAATTACCAAGCTCTTAGTGTGCTTTTTAGTGTTGTTTGTTTACACTGACTGACAGACTTTTCGTTCCTGAATGAAGCAACAAAGAGGATTAGTTTTCTTAAGTTCATTAGTTCTTGTAGTATGACATCTGAGTTTGTATACATCCACTAGATGCAAAAGATGTTTTCCAACATTCTGGTAATTTGGGTAAAACAGTTGTTAGTCAAAAAAGACAGATAAAAAAAATGCTGATACAACTTTTGTCAAGAAAGATGAGTTAGTGTTGAGTTGCACACTCATTTAGCATGCAAGATGGTTTACACATGAGAGCTTGTAAGAACGAAACCTTCCAACCAGGTTTAAAAGACAGTGCTTTCCAGGAAATATAATTTAACATTACTGGAACTTCAAACTGAAGTTCACCAAAAAAAAAAAAAAAAGGGAGAAATACCCATTTTTGTGATATTAAATGCAAAACCTCTTTATGGAAGGCCTTTAAAGCAGGCTGTGTGCAGCGAATTTGGTATACCAAGAACAGACTGATGAGATGTGTATGTTGACGTGTGTATGTTGACTGATGAATAAGCCAAATGGGCGTGCCTTCGTTGAAGGTTGGACGTCGAGCTGGCACCTCGGCATTCGTGAAAATCTACTGCCAGTCATTAGCAGACCAGAGTTCCACTGTGGCGGCCCCTAACCGGGAAAAGCCGAAAGACAAACAACAACAAGACTCAAAAAAATTGATACACATTTTGTAAGAGTATAGCTTTCAGTACATTTGAAGCCTGGATAACTGTTTATGCATATATGCCAGTCACCTGCACTTTTTTTCCTATGAATCTATCGATTGTGTTTGCATTTTTTTATTTTCAGTTGCTTTTCTCCATGTGCCATTACTGAAAAGAGGTTCACAGAGATTCGGTCAACTATTCCCTGTCAACTTACAAAACAAATAAATTAAATATCTTAGGACACGGCAATATAATAAAAGATTCAGATCTTGTGACAGTTCAAAATCAGTCCCCTTCACTTTGAATGAAATATACTCTTGCATAACAGCTACTGGTTTTCCTTGTTAAATATAAAGCTTAAGAAGAAAGGGAATCAGAATTCTTTGCCTCAGGCTGACTGACTTAGGTTTTGAGACTGGAACTTAGTACCCTGCTCTGCTATTATGTTAGTAAAGAGATGTACACAGGTGATGGTCATGGAAGCACAATTGATACTATCATTTAAACCTAGCTCCTTAAAAGAGTTGACCCAACTGCCAGAAAAGTTTGTATCTGCTCAGTACTCCTTCAGAAACCTTTGGAAGTTCTTGCAACTCTTGCTGTGTTTAATTCAGTCTGCTTTTAAAGTTAAGGATGCTAAAATACTAAATTTTATGACTGGTGAAACTTCTCATGTAACAGTTTTAATTGGTATTTAAACAGTTAACGAATTCAGCTGATTGCCTTACTTAATTCTTTTTGTATGCTTGTACAACAGAATTGTATATGAATAACTTTTGGAACCTGGACAAAATCCACCTAAAGCATTTTTTTACTTATTTAGCATACACTGACAGTAGAACATTTTATTTTATCACATTAAAAACATCCCCATAGCTCACATTCTGAATGGTACGTCAATGCATTCTGAATGATGCAATGCTTTTACAGGGAGGATGCCATGAGTCCCTGGCAAAGGGCAGACAGGAAAGGACACTGTAGGGCCCTTGCCTGGGAGGGAAACTAGAATGAAGGTGCCCACCTCAGGTAGCAGAGTAGGTGTGTACATGCAAGACAGGCACATGAAGCACCCACACAGGCTGACTGGAAGATGCCCCCTAATAGCTCTTGTATCTGTACTGATGATACCCAGTATGAGGGGAATTAATAAACTTGATTCCACATGGTAGAGACTTGATAGTCATCGTGCACAAATGCCTACTTTTGGAGGATCCTCCAACTGCACAATACTTGAAAATATACATATCAAGTTTCCACTTCAGGACCTTTTTGAGTTTTTTTTTTTTATAACATCTGACAACTGGCTTTGTGCAACAACTTGTAACAAAATGACCAACATACTGCAGGTTACTTGTACTGAGGAAATACTGCAGACAAATAAAGACACAAAAGCCAGCACCACAATTCTTCAGACATTTTATTAGAATTTGTTTTTGAAAGCAAATACAGAAAATAATAACAATATCCAAAATATTTTAATTATAGAGATTATTACTATCACATTCCTGTTAGAAAAGGTCAAGGAAAACACAATTTGTGGATTAAAGGCAGTGTGTCAACTTAAGCAACAGGACCCAGGTAAGAGTCGTTAGTCACATTCTTGCTGCATCTCAAAAGAACTTATTCTCATCTATTTTTATAACTGCACTGAATAATGTGGTGCCTCCAGTTGACAATTCTCAACAGCAATTCTAAAGGAGAATTTTTTTAACCATGGTCAATACAAATGCTCAACAGTAGTTTAACCAGGCAGCAAATACTATGCAAATACAAAGTTGGCTGTAATATCTTTGCTCTCATTTCCTGAAGTGTTCACCAAGCTATAGGCTGGTCGCTTCACAAACATGTCTGCACAGACCAAACTGCTTTTCTCTTGCTCTGACATCTACAGAGAACAGCAAAGTTCCACGTCCGGTATCCTAATTTTTTCAGAATCTGTCACAAATATTGCAGAAATAAACAAAATAGGAAAAAAGTATGTTCTGTAAAGTGTTTCACACACTATGACAGCTTGAGATGACCATCTTACACCGATTTTGAATTACTTTGTATATCTGGAAATGTGGACTAATGAAAAGATGTAAGCTGAGCTGCAATGCCCCCATCCCAGAACTGAATAGTTTGTTTGCCCAGCTGGAAGGATCTGGCACCCCCCCACCCCCATCCGTTTACCTACCACATCACTGTATTACTGCCTGTCTTGATTTGGATATGCCCTGGCTGAAAACTGTTCTGAAATGCTGTCAGTGCCCTGTAAACTGCTTTGATCTCCACTAGGATAATGTGAAAAGATCTTTCCTTTTGAGATCAGCTGTCTTGTACCAATATGCTGCTGAAATGGACTCAAGTATGATCAGAAGAGTAGTCTGTTGCTAGCAGTCTGTTGGATTTCAGACTAAGAAAACAGTGTCATTCCAGTGTACAAGGCTGCCATAATCATCCACTACAAGAATTCCTTTGTTGCATTCGGATGAATAGAAATCAAAATACCTAATGGATCCTTGGACTGAGTCTGTAAATTTCTGAGATGCCACACAGTCTTTTTTTTATGAAGTTTTGCACATGAGGGAAAGCATGCATCTCAGAGCTTTCAGTAACTGTTAATTCTTTAAGGATTACCTGAATCTCTGATTGTTTGTCCTAAGTAATGCAAAGGATTATCAGCACAGAGACTGTTACTACCCATAGAAAGGTTGCTGATGCAGAAGGGATTAGGTAAGACTTCTGCAGTTTAATGGCAGACCCACTAATTAGAACAGTATAACTCTGTTCAATGTACTGAATTAACAATTCTCTTGTCTATGTAAACCAATGCAAAAACTCTAGCATTTAGCCACATGAACCCCAACAAGCAAAAGTTAATTCAATAAAAGGAAAATAAAAGAAAAAGCTAGGAGTCCAACCATAAAACGCTTTATTGAAGAAGCTTTGGAATCCACAAGATTCTTTCTCAACACAACATCTGTTCAATGTACTGAATCAACAGTTCTCTTCTGTATGCTATTAAAAACTGTCCAGAGATGGATTTACAACTGCTCTTCAGGTCTTGTAACTTTTAGGTACTAGGCACAGTCTTGAATAAAAAAACTTGGCCTCCAAGGCTTAAAGGTAACTCTCTGCATTGCTGCCTTTATTAGTACTTTTTTTTTCTCCTAGGTCCTTTTTGCCCTGCACCTGAAAACCATCAGGCATCACTCAACTAGACTGAGCCCATTCATTCCTTCAAGCTTGGGGTAATCCCTACAAGTATCAGGTTGAGAGTTATCTGGAGAAGATGTAATTTAGGAAGCCATGAGGACTATTTGTGCCCTTGCTAGCCGTCCTGGCTATGAGGACATTTCTATATATCCTAATCTCTAACTTGGGTATAAACAACCATATAATCGTAACGGCCACTACACCTCCCCTGATGCAAGTGCACAGGACTGTGCATTAGTTCAATGAAAAATACCATCATACACAGGCTTGATGCATCACACAAAACCCCCCATGCTGAATGTTACATTCCTTCCTTTGAAAGTTTACAGATGCACACAGCTGCTTCCACTCTCCTAGGAAGGTCACATCCATCCGTCCTGCCAGCTCTGTCACGTACCAAAACTACTAGACGAACATGGGTCCGAGCTTTATCCCTCTTTGCCACTGGAGCTGGCTTTATTAGTAACTGATCCATCAGCCATAAGGTTTGCTGCATGTCATGTGAGGGTGTTTTAGCAACGCACAATTTTATCAGCATAATCAACACAGAAGTTCAAGTAAGGTCAACGATGCAGCACAATTCATCATGGAAGGGATTATAACACAGGCAGCTGTTTAGTGAGCCATCCAGACTTCCACGGCTTTTGTACATTTCCACTCAGGATCAACTTATACATGTTGTAGATAAAATTATGAAGCATAGTATAAAGGATAGAGGTGCCTCTACCATCTTCATTTCCATTATGAGCACTTTTCTTTTTTTTTTTCTTGAAGACTAAGAAAGCCACCTACAAGTATTCTGCTGAGATCCATTCAGTGGGTTAGAGAATATGTCCCACTCATGAAACAAATGTGAGAAGTAGGAGGAGAAGATTCTCCAAAGATAAAAGAACCTTTCTCCTTTGTGTCAGCATGCAAAGAGAATGAAACAAGAGCATGGAAGCACAATGCACCAGTGATCTTCCTGTAAAAGTTCTGCTATATTCACACAACTGTACTAAGTTCATGACAAGGATTACTGCTACAGTATTTGTCACATATAGGACAGTATCCAGACAGTTCCATTAGTAGTAGGATCAACTGATCTTACAAAACAGAATTTACAGTCATACTTAGATATGTTACCGATACATGTAACTCCGTACAAATTGCAGAATTACGGGGCACATTGCGGGTGCTGCGAAGAGCACTTCTGGCTAAATCAAAAACTGAAACAATACTAATTTCAGGAACTTTAATCATACTTTGACTTAGGAATGGGGTCCATTCCTGTTATGCTATTAAAAATCCAAAAGACTTGCAGAAATTAAAAAAAGTCAGTACTAAAGCAGCACCTGGAGTTGATCAACAGCTTAAGGTGTGGGAGTGCAAAGTCCCTGCAGTGCCACAGTGGCAAAGCCTGTCCTAAAGATGCTCAGCTTGAAGTACCTAAGAAAGTGTGAGTGAAGGTGTATGCATCTGCCTCACAAATGTTTTGGGAAGGAAAATTCCTGAAAAAGGCTGCAGTAGTAGCAGCTGCCCTTATGGAGAAGACTCTAGTCTGACCTTGTAACAACTTTCTATGGTGGTCACAACAATAGTCAATAAAGCCTGCCTGCCATATGGATAGGGTTTACTTAAAACTATGGATAAGGTTTACTTTAAAATAGGTCCTGGAATGAATGATCAAAAAGTTAGTAATTATCCTTAAAAACCCTGGCCCTGCCAAGACTGAACCTAAGCTATGTACATCCAAAAGGTGTAGGAACTTCTCTCTCTTTTTCTGGGGTCTGGAAAGAAACCAGGTACCTGGATGGCCACAATGAATGACATTTCTGAAGCCAATTTAAGCATAAATAAGGGACTGGTCCAATGGGGGACACTGTCTTCTTAAAGACGATTTAAGACACTTTAAACATAAGGATAATTCTGACATTATCCTAGCTGAGGTGTTTGCTGTAACAACAGAGATTTTCATGAAGGAATATGTACAGTTGCAGAGTCTTCTGGTTCAAATGGAACTAAAGTCTGTTTATTTATTTATTTTTTAAGACAAATTTACATCCGACATTGGAGGTGCTGGTATCCCTGTTGACCTCAAATTTAATATCCCCTTCAAAAACTATTTCGTTAGCCATACAACAACCAAAATCAGGCTATAATAGTAAAAGATCAAAATGACATATACGTACAGCTGAACTGGTGCATAGGAAAGTCTGTTTTTACAGAGTAGAAAGGTGCAAGAGCTTGTTGAAATGCGGTTGCTGGGGGAAAGGGAGGTGATGCCCTTAAAATTATCCCGCTCAGAAAATCTGGTCTTATGACTTCCTACTGGAAGATTCCCTGGCCTCTTTCAAGACTCAGGTCCTTTGAGTCACAAAACTAGCATCACATTTAATGCCTAAAATGTTTCATTGCCACCTTCTTGGAACCCATTTCTTGGTGGATTAATGGGAGCTTGTTGACTTCAGCAACAGGATCCCACAGGGGCAAAGGTTTTCCACAGTAGAAGAAGGTTTCTGTCCACCAGGCTGCAATGAGGAAGTGCTTTGGGCATGGGTGCACAAATGTTCCCAGTTGTTGGGATAGAGGACTGCAGGATAAGGGAAGGATCTTGGGATTTCTATTACTGAACTACCTAAAAAGGAAAAAAAAAAAAAAGAAAAAAGAACCACCACTGCCAAAATGGGGCTACCAGTTTCAGTCTGAGACTGTCTCAAACTGCCTTTCAAGCACATGCAGTCATTAAAGTTACTATGTATGAATCCCTACAGCTTGAAAGCCTGGGATCAAAAAACATCAAATGTAATGCTCTTCTGTGTACAGTATGGATTTTTCACTGATCTCAAAAGAGAACTGTGCTATCAGTGAGACGCACAGCTCATAAGCTTGCTGACTTCAGTGCAGCTACGCAACCACAGAGTTAGCACATCTAAGAAATAAGGGGAAGGAAAACCCCTCTTAATAAATGCTAACTGTAACATTTTTATGTTTCTACATTGTAAGCGGCATGATTGCTACATATTTCAGGTTTCATATTTGCATGTTTGATGTGTTCACATTTTAGTTGTTACTGGGTTTTGGTGTTATCATTTTGGCTCTCATTGGTTTAGGAATGCCTGCCTTCCTCAATTCTTTGGGAATTAAGGACTGAGGGTGAAAGGTGTCTCTGCTACAGTAGATGAGGAATGAATCCACTGTTGGGCTTGCCCTGCACGAGCACTTCAGGCAGAACTCCAGAATATTCCAATTTGTTGGGGCAGGCAAAAAGGTCTACTACTATTGAAGTATACTAGGATATTTTCTGTTTATGAAAGACTTCTGGATTAAACTTCTACTCAATTTAATTAAATACAGCAGCATATTTCTTGTCAGAAGACAAATTAAAAGCTTTGGATGCACTTGGCACTGAAGAAAGAGCTGTGTGTTCGGTGTTAACCTACTCTGGCCAACAACTGGCACCATTAGGTCAGAAGCTGCGAGCACAACTCCAGACATTTCAGTTTTCTTTTATAAACAGATTTATTGGAAGTAAATTCTGATATTCTGGGTACAGTGACTTTGAGAAGTTAGGAACAATAGCAGTTTATACATGAAAGTAATGACTGCATGCTTTTAAAATGAATGATAAAGTTATTTTACCAAGTGCAAAGAGACTCCAATGATACCCTGCACAACTAAGCAGACTTACTCACAGAAAGGCTGCCTGAAAAATACTACATACAAACAAAATGATGGTATGCCAGCATTACATGTCCCAGAAAAGTGCCCATAGCACCATCAATGACTGCAGAAGGTTATGAATTCTTTTTTTTTGGCCACTTTGCATACCTTTTCAGCTTACAGTTTACAGCTTACAGCTTCAGTGCTCCAACAGCTTCTTAACATCAGTGGGACCAGTGCTACCCCTCTCTTGGCCTGGGACAGAAGCAGCTGTTGGCATCATGGAGACAGGAAGTAAAAACACACAGTACAGTAATCCTGCAGCATCACAAATGCTGTCCTTGCACAGCAGATATTTTGTAAAATTTTAACTGGGCAGTGCCACTTGCCACCATGTGCATCACTGTACAAAGCACCAATCAGACCCCCTTAATTTTTGAAGAAATACAGGACAGGATGATGCTTCCCCAGTAATAGAAGACCCTAGGGCCAGATTTACATTCCATACCCATGTCTTTAATTCTGACTGCGGTGGTGGTGCTGCGGTAGCGTTGTCACCTCACAGTAAGACATTGTCCTGTTCGATTCTCAGCTAGAGCGTCTTCTGTGTTGAGACATGCGTGAATGGGCGTACCTTAGTTGAAGGTTGTGCGTCAGGGTCAGCAACTCAGCACGTAAAAATCCACTGCCAATCATAAGTGGACCGGAGTTCCTCTGTGGCAAGCCCTAACCGGGAAAAGCCGAAACACACAACAACAACCCATGTCTTTAATTCTAATTATGAGGTGAATCATCATGCTGCCAGACCCACTTCTGCTCTATGTGTAGCCATACTTCTCTCAGATCAGCTGGAACAGATAAGAGGGAATGGCAGTCTTGAAGAGCCAGTGAGTGTGTGTATGCCAGTGCTGGGTCTGCATGTAACAAGTCTGACTGGCTGCATGAGGTAGACCTGGCTTTTATAATACAGACTTGTTAGACAAAGCACTGGATCAGGTTGGGAAAGAGGTTGCCACTTTTTATTGATCAACCTTTGAGATGAAGAAGATTTGAGCTGAAGTTATCAACTCTTCTGATTTGCCATGGGTACAGAATGAACTGTGGATACCCTCCTTATCTATCATTCACTAGGTATTTTAATTCCTGTGCATTATAAAGGAAGTCAGGTGTGCTCAGGTATTTACCCTTACTACCCATGTTTTTGGGCATACCATGGACTTGGTCTTCAAGCCTGGAGTAAAAACCAGAGACTTACTGCATGGAAATGGTTTCAAAGTCTGGCCATTCTCTGGCCAGCCTTGGTCCCCCAACATATGACTCCTTCAGTGCAGAAATCTTGCCTTGCTCATCCAAGCCACTTTATTTCCTATAATGTGACAACTACAGAACTTCACTGCTAGTGATGAAGATGGGTTGGTGTCTTTCATGAGTCACTTACGGTGACTCTTGACATCCTGGTCTCTAGCTATGCATGCCCCATTCACCTTGTACCACAGGAGACATGGTTTGACCTTGAGTTCCATGAATTAAGTAGGACTGGGCAAAGGGTGCAATGCAAATTAAGCCATACAGGTTTGTTTCTATGCAAGCTTGTTGTGGACAGTGACCCCACTCCTAAAAAGCAAAATTAGCTATTCATTTACTTATCTGACAAATTACATGAAAAACACATGGACCTAAACACTACTTATGGATGACTTTTCACTGACTACCTCTACCCTTGTAAAGACCACTATCCACATGCTACAATTACCAACAAATTCTCCCACCTCATATCCATATGTAGTTTGCTGCATAGCAAACTGCCTCTCTAAAAAAAACTAAAAAACTGATGAGCTACACATAAAATCACTTCACTAAAAGGCAATGAATTTATGTTATCAGGACTATAACAGGAAAGTTGAAAAACTAGAGTTAAAAACTAATCAAGGACAAAGGCTCAGAACATAACATGTCCTGAATGTCTTGACACTTAAAGGGGTGAACAGTAGAGAAATTGATAAGTCAGATAACCAAAAAAAAAAAAAAAAAAATTCTGTTAAAGATTTTGGCAGCCAAGTACAACTCCAGATTTTTTTTTTGTTTTTATTATACAAATGAAATACTTAGCTTGTTCTGCTTATATGACCAGTGTTATATTTATTTATTTATATGAACATGCCATTAACTGCATATTGGTAATCAGCAGCTGCTTTATAGATGACATTTCAGCTAGTGTCAACTTTTCTCGCCAAAACTGTTTAAACCTTTAGCTTCCGTGACTAAAACACTGGAAAGCGAAGTAGTAATGAATTACGAAGATGAACAAAGTGAATGTCTGCTACAAATATTGTCTACTATGGGCTAAATTCCAAAAAAGTTGCTCTCAGTGTAAATCTGCCCTGATTCCAAAAGACTCGGTCTCAGCGTAAGTGGCTTACTTCGGTATAAGGCCTATCTATAAACAGACTTACACCGCTGGTCAGATCCCAAAAGACCTGCTTTCAGTGTAACTGGTCACTTAGAGTGTTTTGGAACAGGGTCCAATGTTTTAGTTCTGTAACTCAATTGTTAAACACAGAAGATCACTAGGCTTAAGTACCTCTCGTCAGTGGTGAGCTGGGAGAACTGCCTGATTATATGAACCTGCATAAAGTAGCAAAACTTGACAATGGAGATGATGGGAATCAAACCCATAACTACAGAAAATTGCTTTAAACCTCTGTAACATATTTTTAAAGCTATTCTGTTACGCCTACAAGTGGTTATGCTAACAATATCATGCTGCCTACAAACGATCTGTTCAGGCTTCATTCACTAAATGTTACAAGCTGCTCCTTTTTCAACACTGATTTTACAATCTGCAATGTCAAATGCAACAATGACAGAATGAAGCAGTGAAAAACACGAAATAATAAAAAAATGAAACAAAGAAGTCAAACCACAGGCAACAGCATCATGAAGGATAAGACTACTATAGAGGAGAAAGTGAGATAAATGGAGGAAGTCAGAATGTGGAACAACTCTTGTCCATACAATGTCAGCAATGTTACTTAAAGTTACGGAAGTAGTCAGTGGAAGGCAGTTCAACCTTTCACACAAAAACAAAGAGTTTGCAATGGTACAATGCTTCCTGATACAAAAGTCATTCACCTGTTCTGACTTGCTGAAATAATTATCCCTTGGGAAATAAGATAAAGGCTAATCCACATACAAAAAAAAAAAAAAAATACCCGAGACAAAAAGGGATAATACAGGTGAAGTACTCTGCCACTGACATGTTGCACTATCATACCTGCTGCGTGCCTTCACTTACAGATGAACTCACTGCTGTAGAACTACTAGCTGCTGTGATTACACCTCCAGCCACCCTTAATGTTGTGGTTCCTGGCCTCGAGACATGTGCTGTGAGAGGCGCCTGTTTTACTGTTCCTTCATGTACTTTTATCGATGTCGTCTGGCCACCAGCAACAACCTATGCCATTCAACAGACAAAAATTAGGCAGAATGTATAAAAGCTTGCATCCATCATGCTCATTTTAATTCATGCTGAATGATGTTTTTAATATTCAGTTCTTTTGAGTCACTTCTCTGGTACTTAAATCCAGTGGGTGTTAATACAGATGAAAAGAGTTCTTATAATCTTTTCACCTGAAGCAATTTTGTGAAACTTTTATAAGCAGAAAAATACTGACCGATCAGACAAAATCTGGATCACAATAATGTTTAATAAATGTCTAGGTACGTTATGCACAGAGGGGCACTGATGTCTCAGGGATAAGTTAAAGACATCTAAAAACATGCAAACATGTTATTTGATGCAATCTGCATACTTGCATTTGTGAAATTACTTTTAGCAACAAAAATTAAAAAACAACACGGGAATAATTGTCAAATTTTCATCTATTAATCTCTTCTTGTGGCAAGAATAAAGTAGAATGTAGCAATGTGTCCTCATACTATACAGCTGCTATACGCTCATTCACTTTCCATTACCTACTTTATCCCATTCATGGACATGGGGTGGAGCCTTTCCTGACAAGTATTGGGCACAAGCAGAGACACTGTCCTGGACATGATGCCAGTGTGCAGCTGGACACCAAACACATGCATGCGCATACCCAACCACCCGAATAAAACTCAGCTGACAGTCATTTCACTCTAAATGTATGTATTTGACCTCCTGGAAGAAACTGGAAGCTATACAAAAAAGCAGCAACAGAATGTAACACAGTTCACATGAGAAAAAATATGAAGAGAGACTAAATAAAGTACCCTTGTGTGAACTACTCATCAGTGGTACTGTATATGACTCAATTCGTACATCTCTTGACCATATAAATCCATAGGTTACGTACTCAAATGGACAGACTAAACTAGGGTTTCAGAATTTCCTAGCAACAGACAGCATTTTTTCAAATCCAAGGCCATAAGTACACATGCCACTGCATTTTCTATTAATTATACATATTACAGGAAGAGACACCCTTTACAATTTCAAAGCCAAAACCAAAAATACTAGACTGCATATGTGAACCTGCTACCTCCCTCTAGTAGCAAAACCTGAGGTTTTCTGTCCAACCTTTCAGATAAAAGAAAAAGTACAGTTTTGTACCTACCATAAATGTAGATGTTCGAAGATCCACATTGCTGCAGTCCTGACATATGGGTAGTCCGCTGTCCTCGGTCAGCCCGAATACCAAAGTATAAGGCTGACGTCGGTCAAGGCGCTTAAAACTGACATCAGGACGTCAGGGTACAAAAGCGCATGACCGACGTCATATCCTCAGTCTTTTCTTGCCCCAGATGTCAGAAGGCCCTAAAAAGAAAGGCCAAAACCAAAAGACAGCAAAAAACCAACCAACCACCCCTGCACTAATCCTATTTACAATATTTACAATATTCACAACCCAAACCACACAACCGCCTCTAACTACAGAGGGGAAGGAGGGAGGGTAAATTGGACTGCAGCAATGTGGATCTTCGAACATCTACATTTATGGTAGGTACAAAACTGTACTATGTTCTTCATCTCACATTGCTGCAGTCCTTACACTTGGGTAGAATCCCAAAGCAGAGAAAAGGGAGGATGGCACAACTAAAAAGCAGTAGGAGCTGCCAAAATGCCCTGTAAAATTGCAGTGGCAAAACCAGCCCTCGATTTAGAGTAAAGAGGAAGGTGATAATGCTTAGAGAAAGTATGCACTGAACTCTAAGTAGCAGCCTCCAAAATATCTTTAGTTGCTACCCCCTTAGAAAGGCTGTAGAAGTGGCAGTAGCCCTAGTGGAATGAGGCCTAATCCCAGCTGGAATCTCCTTACCATGATGGGAATAACAGAAAGCAATACACAACCCAATCCACTTAGAAATAGTTTGTTTTGACACAGGCTTGCCCTGAGAACTCAAAGCAAAAGAAACAAATAACTGCTGAGACTGCCTGAACCCTTTAGTTCTGCTCAAATAATATCGCAACTGCCTGTGTATATCCAAAGTGTGCAAAATCTTTTCCCCTTTATTTTGGGGGTTAGCATAAAAGGTAGGCAAATGAATAGTTTGGTTTAAAGCCACACTAAAACCACTTTAGGCATAAAGGAAGGATTAGTGCAAAAATACCCTATCCTTATGGAAAATTAAGAAAGGCTCAACTGCCATAAGGGCCTGTAATTCAGAAACCCTTCTCGCAGAGGTAATGGCCAACAAAAAAGCAGTCTTCCATGATAAATATTTCAACTCAGCAGTAGCTGCAGGCTCAAAAGGTTGTAGAGTGAGTTTCTCCAACACAAAGTTGAGATCCCAAGCAGGAGTAGGAGCTCTCATTGGGGGTCTTATATTCTTTGCCCCTCTAAGGAATTGCTTAAACAAAGGATGAGAAAACAATGGTGGGTCACAGTCATAGTGAGCAGAAATTGCTGCAGCATGAATCTTAATAGAAGAGAAGGACAAGCCTTTGTCCAGTAATTCAGTAAGATATTGAAGAGCCACACTTAAATTAGGCTTAGAAACATCAAATGCTTTTGCTGCACTCCAAAATAAAAATCTCTTCCATTTATCTGCGTACACTTTCCTTGTACTAGGCATTCTGGCCTCCAAAATAACATTCAAAACTTGCTGTGGAAGCTGAGACCCTCCAGGGTTTAAAACAGAATATGCCAGGCTGTCAGGTGAAGAGAGTGAAGTTTGACATTGAGTAAATGACTGTTCTCCTGAGACAGCAGGTGTGGAATCGAAGGTAAAGGCCATGGAGGCTCCTGTACCAGACTTCTCAGTAGTGGGTACCAGTGCTGTCAAGGCCAATCTGGAGCTATTAAAATCATCTTTGGCTTGTCCTGTCTGACCTTCAGAAGTACCTTTGGGAGGAGAGGCAGAGGTGGAAAGGCATACACATGAAGATTGCTCCAATTGAATGAAAGAGCATCCACTTTCCAGGCTGTGGGATGAAAACTTTTTGTGCAAAACTTTGGCAGCTGGTAGTTTAGTGGAGAATCGAACAGATCTATGTCTGGAGTTCCCCATGACACTGTCAATTTCTGAAAAACTTGAGGATCCAATTTCCACTCGTGGGGATCCATTATTTGTCTGCTCAACACATCTGCTAAGGAGTTCTGTGCTCCGGCAGAAACCTTGCCTGAAGATTTAGCTGTAAACTGAGAGCAGTCTCCCACAAAATCATTGCTTGTCTGCACAGAGGATAAGAATGTGTTCCCCTTGCTTGTTGATGTACCACATGACAGTTGTGTTGTCTGTTAGAATCAACACCTGTCCTGGAAGAAGTAAATCCTTGAAAGCTATTAATGCAAATTGGACTGCTAACATCTCCTTCAAGTTGATATGTAGATGTAGAAGTCTGGCAGGCCACGTGTCTTGTATCCACTTTCCATTTAGATGAGCTCCCCAAGCTTTGTCTGAGGCATCTGTCGTTAGAATCTGACTCGCCTCTGGCCGGGTCACAGAGTCCCTTGTTTAGGTGACATTCCTGAGCCCACCACAAAAATTCCTTTTGAATGCAAGGTATTATCTGAATGACAGTGTCCATATCTTGGCAGTGCTGTGTCCATACATTTTTGAGATACCATTGTAGCTTCCTCATATGCAGTTTGGCATTGGGAAGCACCAGAATACAAGATGCCATGAACCCCAAGGCTTGAAGGACTGTCCTTGCAGTCAGCCTGGACTGATGAGACAAATGATGGAAGTAAAGAGAAAGATTCTTTTGTTTGTCCGGGTCAAAAGGCCATCTGGGATGCTGTATTCAGTCTCACACCCAGAAAGCACATGTCCTGAGAGGGTACTAGACTGGACTTTATTTCGTTCACAGAATACCCCAGGCATCTTAGCACTGCTATCACATAATGTAGATGATGAAGAAGTTCGTCCTTTCCTTGAGCCAGAATCAGGCAATCGTCCAAATAAGGATAGATCTGTATTCCTCTTAGCCTGAAGAAAGCTATCACTGGAGCCAGAACCTTCATGAACACTCTGGGCAGTAGATAAGCCAAAGGGCAATGCAGAGAACTGATAATGAGAAGTCCCAGCCCGAAAACGTAGATACTTCCTGCAACTTAGCCTGATAGGAACATGAAGGTAAGCCTCCTTGAGATCCAGAGTCACCATCCAGTGATCTTTGCCCAGCAGAGGTAAAAGCTGTTGTAAGGTCAACATTTTGAACTTGGGAATGTCCAGATAAGTGTTGAGGATAGATAAATCCAAAATTGGTCTCCACGTGTTCCCCTTCTTTGGTACTAGGAACAGGCGAGAATAAAATCCTAGGCCCACTTCTGACAGAGGGACCGGTTGTATGGCCCCTATTTGGAGCAGCAGAGAAATCTGTTTGTGAGCCTCTATTCTTTGCTGAGGAGGAACGTCTGGCATGCCTTTGAAAGGAGGCAAGGTATGGAAATAAAACCTGTAACCTTGGTGTATGATGTCCAATACCCATCTGTCTTGGGTAATTAAACTCCAATTTTCCTTGAAAAGTGTCAACCGTCCCCCCAAAGGTGCTGCCAGACGAGAAGGCTCTGGCAGCTGAAAAGGTAGGTCATTGGGTCTGTTTACGAAAGGACTGACCCCTGCCCTCACCCGAAGACTGTGCAGGTGAACTCCCTGTTCTAGGCCTGAAAGAGCCCTGAGCTCTGCCCCTACCACGTCTAGACCTACCCCATAGACTGGGAATCATAAGAAGGATACGTCCACCCCTTGGTAGGCCAATTTCTGCTAAACTTCGGAGGCTGAACCTGCAAAAAATCTTTAACAGTCTGCATAGACTTAGCCTTGTCTTCCATTTTCTTTAAGACTGCCTCAACAGGAGAACCAAACAACACATCAGATTGTAAAGGAGCATCTAAAATCCTTGTCTTAACATGTTCAGATAAATTCTGATCCCTCAACCAGGCGTGCCTGCGAAGAACTGACCCAGTGGCAGCCACCCTAGACGAGGCCTGTACAGCATCAAAACCACATTGCAAAGAATGCTTACCCACTTGTTCAGCGACATGTACCAAATCTTGTAACTCTTTACACTCAATACCTTCCGCCAGAGCATCTACCTTAGACTTCAACTGAGAAAGTAGATAGTTTTGGTATTTCAACATGTGAAACTGGCAATTCAGAGCCCTCATAGCTAGGGTGGAAGAAGTATAGACTTTCTTTCCCCACCTATCCAAAGCCCTGGCCTCTTTATCTGGAGGAACCGGATTTTTAACAACAGAAGCCTTAACACCCTTAGGCCCCTGACTGACAGTTTCTGGGTCCGCCCTAGGACTCTTAAAAAGATACTTATGAGCTTCAGGCACCCAATAATACCTATCCGGTTTAACAGGAGCAGGAGGCAAAGACTTAGGATTAAGAGAAGCCTCTGCAAACACATCCTCCACAACATCCAGAACAGGAGGTATAGCCAAAGGCCTATGCTGGGGTAAAAACAAAAATTCCCTAAGCCTTTTCCTGGAATCAGAGAAGTCCTGACCTTCCCACTTAAAATGCTCCCTCATGGAATGAAGAGTCTCTGAAAAAGAAAAATCCTCAGGAGGAGAAGCAGAAGGAGTAGAATCATCCACATCAGAATCAGAATAAGGAGAATACTCCTGCAAGTCTTCAGCCGAAGACTCTGAAACATCTGAAGCCTGCTCAAAACTCCCAACTCAGGTTCCACCCTAGGCCTCTTATCAGGAGGGGCAAGAACCTCTAATCAAAGTAATCAAATCTTCTGCCATTTTAAGCATATGCTTCTTGGGCACAGATCCTGAAGAACTAGGAGTGACACCAACTGAAGCTAAACCTGGCCTGCCTCTGGGAGAAGCCTTGGAAACAGAAGGAGAAGGCCTAACCACCCTAGGAAGGGAGGGAGTACAGTAACCTGAGAAGCCCCTTCAGCCTGACCTGTCTCCTGAGAGGCCACATCCTGCAATAACAAGGTCTCCCCCTGGGACTCCAGAGAAACCTCCGGTGGAACCTCCGGCTCCACCGACACCTCTAAAGAACCGGCGTCCGTGCGGCGACTCGTCTTGCCTGGGCTTAGCTGCTTTATCCTTGCGCTTCTTGAAGAAGCGCACGCCGGAGCATCCGGCGGCATATTATAATTGCACCGCTTCCCGAAGACTAACCTGGCACAATCTAACCTTCTCTTAATAGTGCGCTTATTGAATCTAGCACAAAAGCGACACCCAACAACGTCGTGCTCAGGCCCTAAACAAGGAATACACAAAGTATGATAATCTCTATGCGGTATCTGTTTCCCACAAGAAATACAGTTATTCACTTTTTCTGACATCCGGTAAACCACTGAGGCAAGAAAAACTAAAATATTCCCCAGCGGGTACTTAGCCAACTTTGACTCGGTCTGAAACTCCGAATTCGAAAAATTTCAGAACGCCGAACGGCACTTGCAACGCTGCTTCTGCATCGGACCATGCGGCAAAAAAGACTGAGGATATGACGTCGGTCATGCGCATATGTACCCTGACGTCCTGATGTCAGTCTTATGCGCCTTGACCGACGTCAGCCTAATACTTTGATATTCGGGCCGACCGAGGACAGCGGACTACCCAAGTGTAAGGACTGCAGCAATGTGAGATGAAGAACATCCAACAGCGAGGAACGTCGTGGTCTGGGCCTAGACAGGTGACGCAGTAAGAATGAAAATCTCTGTGAGATATTTGCTTTCTACGGGCAAGACGATTGTTAATTTTTTCTGACATTGGTTAAAACAAGAAAAAAGGATCCCCAATGGGGTAGTTAGCTTTAGAAGACTTCAGGTTTGAAACTCGAAAATTTCAGGTAGCGGCTGACCGGCACTTATAGGTTCACAGGTTGGTACTAGGCTATCGGCCCTAGGGCCTATGCAAGCCTAGCCATAACAATTCTCTGGATATTTCTTTCCACAATATTTACTTCGCTGGACCCCTGTCTAGCAGGATGACTGACATAATCCCCGGGGTGAATTTCTCATCTCCCATCCAATCATCAAGGTTCCTTTTGAAAAGGGCCAATGAGACGCTCTGCTTGACATGTATGGGCAGTCTATTCCAGAGTATGGGGAGTCTCTGGGTCAGGAACCTATCCCTCCAGCATGTTTTGTTCATTGTGATGACAAGGTTTAGATCCCTGTAGCCTGCAGCTCTGAGGGATTGCGATTTCTTTACGTGGAGCATGTCCAACAGCTCAGGGTTTGACATGGCCTTGTATGTTAAGCAGAGATCGTCTCTGAGTAGGCGATATGCCAGAGTATAGCTGGAGTTTTTTTAGACAATCAGCATATGACATCTGCTTTAGGCGTGTGATTCTTTTAGTGAGGTATTTCTGTGGCCTTTCCAGCTGTTGCGGTTGTCTTTTGAGGTACATACCAAACAGGGCATCATACTCTATAATGGGTCTAATGAGGGATGAGTACAGTGGGACAATGATCTCCTTTTATCTGGATGAAAAGCCCTTAGTGATGAGGTGTGCCACATAGAAGGATTTCCTGACTGTTGTGGTGATGAGGTTATTGGAAGTGAGACCACTGTCCACCTGTGTCCCCAAGTCTCTCATCACGTTTAGTGTCCTGCCACCTAAGTGGTAATTCATGGGTACATGTTTTTTTCCAAAGGGGATAACTATACATTTCTTGGCATTAAGCTTGAGCCCATGGCTCTGGCACCAAGCATCTGTTTCTGTAAGGCCCTTTTGTAGAATATCCACATAATTTGAGGATTCAATAATGGCTCCCAGTTTGCAGTCACCTGCGAACTTTGTTAGCCAGAGTCCCTTAGGGTTGGCCTGTACTTCAGAGAAGTAGATGCCAAACAAGAGTGGTCCCAGGACTAAACCCTGAGGTACTCCACTTGTCTGGAGCTGGATTTGGAGTCGGCTACTTTTACAGTGTGGGTTCTGTCAGTAAGCCAGTTGGCAACCCATCGAGTGACACACAGATTTATGCCCAGCTTAGTAAGTTTATCGATGATTCCAGAGTGGGGGATGATGTTGAAGGCCTTGACGAGGTCCAGATAGGCTGTGTGGACTACCTTACCCTTGTCCACAGCTCCGGAGACTGATTCGAAGAAGTCAATCAGATTCAGGAGACAAGATCGGCCCTTCACAAACCAAACTGGGTGGGGTCCAGTGTTTGAAGGGTTGCCAATATCTTTGTTTATAAGTTCCATGATAATGCGTTCCATGCCCTTGCAGATCAGGCTTGTCAGACTGATGGGACGGTACTTCCCAGGATCCAAGGCGGATCCCCCCTTGTGGAGTGGGATACTGTAGCTGTGTGCCACTCAGTGGGCACGAAGCCTGAGGTGAGGCTATGATTAAACATGACACTTAGGTGAGGTGCCAGTTCATTTTGTAGTTCATGTAGTACACAGCCTGGGATGTCATCTGGTCCCATGGATGCTGTATTCTTAGCTTTGAAGAGTGCGGTTTCTCCCTGTGTATCCGTGATTACCAGAATTTGGCAATCTTTTGGTATTGAGATGGGCCTTTTAGGGGGTGAGATGGGGTGAAGTTGGCACTAAATCGATCTGCCAGGATATTGGCAATATCCTTGGGCTCAGTATATTTAATTCTATTCTGTTGTAGCTCAGAGCAGATCTGAGCATTGCCATTTAGATTCTTGACATAACTATAGAATGACGTGATTGTCTTTGGAATCTTGGGTAGTTTTATTTTCGTAACTAGCTTTTGAGGGTTTTATGAGGGATCTCAGCTTCTTACTGAGGTTGGTGAGGGAGTTTTTTGCACCCTGGGATTTTCCTCTTTTATGCAACAGTTTCTTCCTTCTGTTGTACAGTTTGTTTATAGCAGGGGACCACCAGATTGGCTTCCTTTTTTTGGAGAAGAGCATCTTGGTTCTATATGGGATGGCACGATTCATGCACGAGTGGATGTGCTTGTACAGTGCCTTAGTGCAGGATTCTGCAGTCGAACTTTTAGATCCTGTCTGCATGGGTGTCATGAAGTTTGTCACTTCTGACTTCAGTAGCATGAAGTTGGCTTTGGAGAAGTTTTTTAAGGAGGTTTTCTTACTGGGGGTGTAGGTGGGATGTGGATGTCAAGAGTGATTTGCTTATGGTCAGACCTGACCAATGAGGGGGTGACCACTGGTGTGGAACAACTTTCTCCCATGCTGGTAAAGAACAGGTCTAGGATATTGGAGCCCCTGGTGGGACAATGGATTAGTTGATCCAGGGCGTTGGAATTTATGAATTCCAAGAACCGTTGGGAAAAGGAGTTGGTACCTGAGTAGTTTTCCCAGTTAATGGCAGGGTAGTTGAAATCACCCAGTATTAGGGTGTTTGGTTGTATCTTAATATTTTCCAGCATGTTTAGAAAGGTGTAGTGAGAATCTTGGGGCATGGTGGGGGATCTGTAGCAAGGCATAATTTGGATTGCAGTCTTACCTAGTGTTAGTTGCACCTAGAGAATTTCAGATTCATTGTGTTGGGCAACTAGCCTGGAGGTGTGAATATGGACTCTCCTCCACCTTTAGTGTTTCGGTCTTGGTATTGTGGATGAAAAGTGTGGTAAGAGTTGTAGCCTGGTATTGCAGGGGTACTCTCTGGAGCCTTGAACCAGGTCTCAGTTACTGCACAGATATTGATGTTCTCCATTTTTAGGAGTGCCTCGAGAGAGTGCATTTTGAGGTTTAGACTTCTAGGATTGAGTAGCATTACCACTTGCGAACTGCTTCTACTTCGGGCTCCCACATGGCAAGAAAAGCTGATGTAATGGCATTGGCTGCATGTTTTATACCCCTGACGACCTGACGTCATGGAAGAGACAACAGCATCTGACTCAGAAATCCCAAGACTCTGGTATTCAGGTCAACTGAGGGCTACCTGCAGGCAGAAAGCCCTAGTGTGATGACTGCAACAGTGAAACACGAAGAATATCCATGGCCTTAAGCTCAATGTCAAAAAATGTGTTGTCATCCCCTTTGAGGAAAAACTTGGTTCCCATTAATTACCACATTGATGGTAGCCCACTGAACACAGAAGGCATTATAAGAGATATGGGAACACAGGCTGACAGCAACCTCTCTTTTTATCACCACATTGCCACTGTGGTCAAAGTCCTTCTATGTGGCACATCTCAAAACTAAGGGTTTTGCATCCAGGAAGAAAGAGGTCATTGTCTCCCTCTTCTCTTCCCTCATTAGGCCACTTTCGAGTACAATGCCCCATTTGGCATGTACCTCACTAGAAAGCTGCAACAACTGAAGAGGCCGCTAAAGTACCTCACAAAGAGGATCCTAGGCCTTAAACACTTGTCCTATATGGACAAACTCAAAAAAAACTCCAACTATTCTCTGTCTCATATCTCCTACTTAGATCTCTGCTTGATTTACAAAGCCATGTCTGACCCATGTAGAAATGCTACATCTAAAGAAATTCCAATCCCTCCGCACCACACACTCCAGAGACCTCAACCTCATTACCACAATCAACAGAACATACTGGAGGGTCAGGTTCATAAACCAGAGACTGTCAATACCATGGAATCGACTTCCCATACATGTCAAGCAAAGCACCTCGCTGACCCTCTTCAACAGAAATATTGATGAGTGGATGGGAAATAGAAAATTCATCCTGGGGATACCTCCAGTGGCTCTACTCAACAGAGGCACTGGGAACTAAGGTTGGGTGGCATGATGCCAGGGTAATCCTATGGCTAGGCTTGTAAAGGCCCCAGGACATCAGCCTAGTACATACCTATGAACCTCTAAACACATTTTGTGTGGCAATGTGTGTACAGTAAACTCTCAGTTAAGTGGAACTCAAGCAACTAGAAAAAAAAGTCAAAGAAATACAGTACAATTTTCATGGGTTGCAATTTCTGCCCCCCCCCCCCCAGAAACATACCTTATGTTTTTAGAGCTTTAGAGTTTTAAAAAGGAAGCTAGGAATAAATTCCCTCTCTCCTCAATGTAAGAACAAGTCAAACCAAACAAGTAGTATAGGGTACAGTATTAATCAGGCCTATTTTCCATAGCAACTCTCAAGCAACCAGAAAAGTACAGTTTTGTACCTACCATAAATGTAGATGTCCGATAGATATGCAACTGCAGTCATAACATATGGGTTGTCCTGCCTCAGGCAGCCCTCGGTCGGCCGGATTCCAAAGTCTGGGTCCGACATCGGCTGATGTCGCATCTCTCTCCAACGTCAGAGCGGCAGGAGTACATAAGCATCAGCCGACGCCATCTTCTTCAGTGTTTCTTGCCCCAGATGCCAGGTGCCCTCCAAGGAAGGCTGTAATCAATTTGGGAGACAAAACAGGTTTCCAGACAAATAAATAAGCAATAAACAGATACACCATAACAGATATCCCCAGCTAGGATAACAGGGAGAGAGTGGACCCAAGGAATAGAGGGAAGGAGGGAGGAAAACCGACTGCAGTTGCATATCTATCGGACATCTACATTTATGGTAGGTACAAAACTGTACTATGTCCTTCAAGAATGCAACTGCAGTCATAACATATGGGTTGAATACCATAGCTTAGCTGGGGGAGGTGGAAAGCTCTAAGAAAAGGATGGTGTAGCTATCAATCCCTGCAGGACTGCCGAAGCAAAGCCTGCTCTGGATCTGGAATATAAAGGAAGGTTGTAGTGTTTGGAAAATGTATGCACGGAGCTCCATGTAGCAGCTTCTAGAATGTCTTTTGTAGGCACCCCTCTTAAGAATGCTGTAGAGGTGGCTGTAGCTCTGGTAGAGTGTGGTCTGATATTGGCTGGTACAGTCTTTCCATGGAAGGAATAACATAATCTGATGCAATGTCCAATCCATTTTGAGATAGTCTGTTTGGAAATTGCTTTTCCTTGTACTCCAGGGGCGTAAGCTACAAAAAGCTGATCTGACTTCCTATTGGCCTTGGTTCTGTCCAGGTAGTAGCAAAGTTGTCTGTGAATGTCCAAGGTATGCAACAGTCTTTCCCCTTTGTTCTCAGGATTGGGAAAGAAAGTAGGCAGGTGAATTGCTTGATTTAAAGAAACCCTAGATACCACTTTTGGCAGAAAGCTAGGGTTGGTTCGTAAGGAGACCCTGTCTCTATGAAAGGTAATGAACGGTGGTATTGCCATTAGGGCCTGTAATTCCAAAACCCTTCTTGCTGAGGTAACTGCCAATAGGAAAGCTGACTTCCATGAGAGGAATTGTAAGTCCACAGAAGCTGCTGGCTCAAAAGGGTGTAGAGTCAGTTTTTCTAGGACAAAGTTGAGGTCCCAAGCTGGTACTGGGGCCTTTCTTGGTGGCTTGATATTCTTGATTCCTCTAAGAAATTGCCTTAACAAAGGATGTGAGAACACAGGTGGATCAGTGTTGTATCTAGCTGAAATAGCTGAAGCATGTATTTTTATAGAAGAATATGAGAGTCCATTCTGTAGCATAACATGCATCATGACCCTTGCTGGTATTCCAAATGCTGAATCTTTTCCATTTTGCTGAATAAACCTTTCTGGTGGATGGTCTGCGGGCTTCTGTTAATATCCGCTGAACTTCCTTGGAGAGAGATAGATTGAGGTTATTCATGGAATCTCCCAAGCTGTTAGCTGGAGCGTCTGAATGTTGGGATGTACTGTCTTGAAGTTGTTTTGAGTCAAAAGATGGGGCCATTGGGGGAGGGCCCATTTTTTGTTGTGGCATATGCTCCGTAGTAGTGGATACCAGTGTTGTCTTGGCCAGTCTGGAGCTATTAGGATCCCTTTTGGTTTCTCTGCTTTGATCTTTAGTAGTACTGAGGTCATCAGTGGCAGAGGTGGGAATGCATAAATCTTTAGGAAGTTCCAGTTGAATGAGAGAGCATCTGTTTTCCATGCTTGTGGATGATATGTCCTTGAACAGAACTTCTGTAGCTGATGATTGAGGTGGGAGGCAAATAGGTCTACTTCTGGCCTGTCCCATGTCGAGGTGAGCCTTATGAAGATTTCTGAATGTAACCTCCACTCGTGGGGGTCTTGGAAATTCCTGCTTAGGCTGTCCGCCAGCACATTGTCTTTGCCTGGAACAAACTGGGATTGCAACTGTATGTTTAAGCTCAGTGATTTTTCCCAAAGATTCATTGTCAGTCTGCAAAGGGGGTAAGAATGGGTGCCCCCCTGCTTGTTTATGTACCACATGACAGTGGTGTTGTCTGTCCGTATTAGCAGGTGGCCTTGCTGAAGTTGTTGTCGGAAGGCCTCGATGGCATGCATGACTGCCAGCATTTCTTTTTGGTTGATATGCAGATGTGTTTCCTTTGGAGACCATTGTCCTTGAATACATCTGCCCTCCATGTGCGCCCCCCATCCAAGGTCTGAGGCGTCTGTGGTCATTGTTTGTGTTATTTGTGGTTTTTTGAATGACATACCTGTGTTTGCCTGGCTTACCGAGGCCCACCATAGAAATTCCTTTTGTAGGCATGGAATGAGCGGTATGGTTGTCTCTAGGTTGTTGCTGTGTTGAGACCATACACTTTTTAGGTACCATTGAAGCTTTCTCATGTGTAGTCATGCTAATGGAACCAGGAGAATGCATGATGCCATGTAACACAGGGCCTGTAGGAATCCCCTTGCAGTCATCTGGGTGAGCTTTGCCAAACCTTTGAAATAATGAGTTAACTTCTTTTGCTTGTCTTCTGTCAGGTAAGCCATTTGAGAGGTTGTGTCTAGATTGGCTCCTAAGAAAGTAATTTGCTGGGATGGCTGCAGTCTTGACTTTTGGAAGTTGACTGTGTATCCCAGAGCTTGTAGCAATTGAATGACATAATCCAAGTTTTTTGTCAAAATCAGTTTGTCGTCCGCTTGTATGAGGCAGTCGTCCAGCTGCGGGTAAATTTGGATCCCCTGGAGCCTGCAATGAGCAATTACTGAAGCCAGGCATTTTGTAAACACTCTGGGCGCAGTAGATAAGCCAAATGGCAATGCTGAGAATTGATAATGCTCTGGCCCTGCAAGAAATCTGAGGTATCTTCTGCAGCTGTGTCTGATAGGGACATGCAGGTATGCCTCCTTGAGGTCCAGAGTAATCAGCCAAGACCCCTTGCCCAGCATGGGAAGGAGTTGCTGTAAGGTCAGCATTTTGAACTTTGGTACTATGAGAAAGGTGTTTAATGCGGACAAATCCAGTATTGGTCTCCATTGTTTTTCTTTTCTTGGAACAAGGAACAGTCTTGAGTAAAACCCCTGGCCTTGTTCTTGTTGTGGAACCTTTTCTATTGCATTGATCTGAGCAAGCAGAGAAATTTGCTTGAAAGCCTCTGCCCTCTGGTTTTGCGGTAGGTTTGGCATGCCTTGTTTCCTTGGTAAGGTATGAAAGTGGAACCTGTAGCCTTGGTCTATAATGTCCAAAATCCATTTGTCCTTTGTCAATCTGTGCCAATTGTCTGAAAACAGAGATAATTTTCCGCCTAAGGGAGCTTCTGTTTGCTCTTTGGTTAGCGGAAGTAAAGGAAAGTCATTGGGATTGTCCCTGTGGGCAGGGGAAGCCCCTGTGTCACTTCTTTGGTTTGCTGGTTGCCACTGTCGTCCCCTGTAGGAACCTCTGTATTGACCTCTTCCTCGGCCACGCCAGCTTTTGCCCCTTTGAAATCTTTCAGGATTAGGAAAGGACCAGTTTTTTGAAGGCCAATTCCTACTGAATCTGGGTGGCTGAACCTGGAGGAAATCTTTGACTGTCTGAACTGACTTGGCTTTTTCCTCAATGGTCTTTAATACATCTTTAGCATTAGCACCAAAAAGCTTGTTCTTTTCTAAGGGTGCATCAAGAAGTTTTGCCTTAACATGATCTGGTAGAGGTTGTTCTTTTAACCATGCATGTCTACGAATGACCGCCCCTGTCATAGCTGCCCTACATGAAGCTTCCAATGCATCATATCCACACTGAAGGAAGTGATTGCTAACTTGCTGAGAGTTCTGTACAGCCTCCTGCAAAGACTTCCTATCTAAAGGATCAGGAGAGGCCAAAGTTTTCTGTAAATCATCTAACAGGAAATCCTGATATTGAAACATATGAAAGAGACAATTGAGAGCTCTCATAGATAAAGTGGTGGAGGTGTAAACCTTCTTCCCCCATCTCTCTAATTGGAAGGCAAAGGATTTTTGGAGGTGGTAGCTGAAACCCCTTTCGGCCCCTGTGAAATAGTTTCTAAATCAACAGTATGGGCCCTAAAGAAATGAGAATGTGTTTCAGGAACTCTATAGTATCTGTCCGGCTTGGCAGGAGCAGGAGGGAGAGTATCAGGGGTAACACTGGAGTCAGAGTATAAATCATCCAAAACATCAAGCACAGGAGGTATAGCTAAGGGCCTGTGCTGGGGCTTTTTAAGGAAGGTACAAAGGCGCTTTCTGGAATCAGAAAATTCCTGGCCTTGCCACTTAAAATGTTCCCTCATGGAATGCAGAACTTCCCCAAAAGAAATATCCTCAGGAGGGGAGGCCGAGGGGATGGAATCCTCTGCATCTGAGTCTTTGTAGGTCTGGAAAGGCTCTTCCTGGCTATCGGAGTGGCCAGAGGCCTCAGAATCTTCATCTGAAGGGAGAGGGTCAGTGGGCTCAACCCTGGGCCTCTTATCAGGAGGAGGCTGGGATCCTCTCTCAGGATGGGCCTGGGAACCTCTGATCATGGAGATTAAGTCTGCTGCCATAGTCATGATTTGTGTTTCAGGAGTAGGCTGAGGTAAGGCTTTTGCAGTAAGGTGCTTGGTCTTGCTGGCTGCCTTAGCACGTGTGTAGGCCTTGATAGACATGGACATGGGAGGCCTAGCAGCTCCACGTGCAGGAGTGACCTTATCTACAGCAATGGTCTCGGGCATTTCCTCGGTTTCAGTATCCGGAGGAAAATCAATAACTGGCGTCGGTGTGGTCTCCGGTACCGGAGTTATCGGTAATGCGGTGTCTTCGGTTCGGAGCGGTGGAATAACTGCCTCAGAGGGAACCGGGGCACTCGTGGTAGGTTTTGGCATGGTGTCGGTGGAAGACGCGGGCCGAGGTTGTCGGTCCCGGTCTTTACGTTTTTTAGGAGTCTGTGATGTCGGTAAATCCGACGGCATCTTGTAATCGAATTTTTTGCCGAAAAAGTCTTCAGCGAACTCTGCCCGGCGCCTGAGAGTGCGCTTATTGAAGCGAGCACAGGCGGCACAGGCCGAGACATCGTGGTCTGGGCCAAGGCAAGGAAGGCAGTAAGAATGGAAATCCTTATGAGGTATTTGTTTACCACAAGACAGACAATTATTAACTTTTTCAGTAATTTCTGACATCGGCTGAGGCAAGAAAAGGTCCCCAATGGGGTACTTAGCTTTTTTGATGACTTCGGATCGAAGAATACAGGAGTTGACCGACCGGCACTTGCGAACTGCTTCTGCTTCGGGCACCGCGCGGCAAGAAAGACTGAAGAAGATGGCGTCGGCTGATGCTTATGTACTCCTGCCGCTCTGACGTCGGAGAGAGATGCGACATCAGCCGACGTCGGACCCAGACTTTGGAATCCGGCCGACCGAGGGCTGCCTGAGGCAGGACAACCCATATGTTATGACTGCAGTTGCATTCTTGAAGGACATCTATAGTTATCTGGCATCTACCAATCCCCATGGGAGCCGGTTAACCAAGAGTTTACTGTACACGTTTTTATACATCCAAAATGGCATTCAGAATGTCTCAAAAGGGAGATCTATTCTGCTGTAGCTGTAACTAAACAATAACTGGCAATGAGAGATACATTTTCCTAAATTTTGATAAGCTTGAGAAGTTCGAGAAGGATGTACTTGACTTAATTAATATATAAATTCTGACTAGAGTCTTCCAGCAGCTTTTTTTTTTTTTTTTTTTCCTTTTGAAGGTTTTCTGTTTAATCTGTGAGGGAGAGAGAAACTGAGACAGAAAAAGAAAGAAAGAGAGAGAGGGATCAAGAGCTTACTCTACTGATTAGATTTTTTGTATAAGGGAAAAAAATATTATCAGGTGTTGGAAGAGTACAAATCCTCCAGAGATCCAAGATCTACTAGACTTGTCTAACTTGTGTAAATTGGAATTAGTTGTTAATGACTCCAAATGTAGACATAAGCTTCAATTAAAATGGTTCCCCCATGGATATCTTGTATGTTGGTCAAGTGATAACCTGTGAACAGTCCTGGGAAGTTATTTTGTATGTTAAAGTCTGTAACTTGGTATTCTTTAACGGAAGCCTCTAAAGATACCTAGGATGTAAATTATTAATTGCATTAGATAGCTAATTTAAATAATGCTTAATTTGCTTTATATAGTTGCATTTGTAATGGTTCCATCACTTTTACATTTTCTTTTGATTTTTTTTTCGTCTTTGATATTGATTAGTGTTTTTGTGAAATACTGTTATTGAAGTTTTTTTTCAATAAAAAGGCAGGTCAAGTGGGAATCCTTATACAATATTTGTCTATCACATGGGCATTTCATTTTTTGCTACTCATAAGAGAAAATTTGCTACACATTTTAGTCAAAAACTTAAAAAGGGAAGGTTCCTTGAGGGGTACTTATCTGGCAATAAGCTGACATACAAGCCAAATGTTGAAAGTGAAGTCAAAGTGTAGACAAATGTCTGACTAAACTCTTCAACAAAACGTTAGTTCTGAAATTTGACACCTGTAAGTCTCTCTCTATATTTACAAAGGCTTGTGCTTCCTTGGGTGTGGAAGGTGCCCAAAAGTTTTTGTGTACTAGTCAGATATCCAATTTTTGGCAGGATACATCCCATATAGCTTTATGCTATGGTAACAGTGAGCTAATGTTGAACACATCTAGGAGATCAAATGAGTGGTTCAAGGAACCATAAGAAAACACCTATGTCAGGAAATACTGGTTTGTCCTGAAGGACACACTATCCTCATGAAAGAAGAGATACTGCTCTCTATGGAAAGAGCTGAAGCTCTGAGATGAAATACACAGAGATGCTGATCAGTCATCAGGAACAAAGTCTTCCAAGAAGAATCAACGCTGCTGATCCCGCATACACACGCAGCAGATGGACAAGCCTGCCAGCATATAGTTCCAACTCTTATGGTGCGTTTGTTAGGGGGAACGGATTGATGGATGGAAGGATGGATGGAAGAAAAACAGGTCCTCAACAGCAGGACAATGATGTAGTACTCCCTTAAGGCACTTCCTGACCAGACATTGCAAAGCCACAATTCTGCTATCCAAATAATCATGTCAAGCAAAACCTTGGCTGGACCTCAAAGAAAGTACAGTTCTGTTAGGAACTTAATACAAATGTAGATGTTTGAGTAGGTGTATTGCTGCACTTCTCACTCTTGGCATACTCTGTTTTACAGTTAATCCATGGCCAGTCAGTTTTCCAAAGCTCTTCCCTCAAAGAGGGCTTTGGATGTTGTTCTCTTTCAGTACAAGGACATTGGCAGTATGAAGGGTGTGTTGGCTGATGCCATCTTTATATTACTTGTAACATGGCAAAACTGGGTAGGAACTCCAACACTGGTCAATGTGCATCACACCACAGAAAAAGCCTAACAAAAACATGGTTGAGGGCTTGGCATGGTGGCATCAAGAGGGTATATAGAATGGGACTGGCACTCCAACCTTAGAAGGATGAAAGACCCAGGGAGATGGTGGGAGGGAGCTTGGACTGCAGCAGTGAAACTACCCACACATCTACATTTATGGTAAGTTTCTAACACAACTGTACTATGGTTCAGAGTAGAATTAACTGTTGCAGTCCTCACTCTTGCAACTCCCAAAGAGGTGTATGAGGGGAGGTGGATGAATTATTTGGAAATAAGCCCTTGCAGGACAGCAGAAGCAAAGCCTGTTCTTGTCCTGGATGCAGACATAGGTTACACTTATTGGAGAAGATGTTTACAAGAACCAGGCAGCTCTATCTAGAATGGCCGGCCTGGGTGAAGACTCCTCTAAGAGAAGTTATGGTCTCCGCTGCTGCTCTAAGAGAATGTGCTCTAATGTGGCCTGGGACTTATTTCACTTGGTTCTAACATCAAAACACCATGCAATGCCCAAGCCAACTGGAAAATGTTTGCTTGTTAACAGGCTTACCCTTGCTCCCATTTGCAAAATGGTTTAATAGCCGGCCAGTTTTCCTTAACTCTTTCACTCTACATGAACAAATCTCATCTGTTTGTGTACAATAAAGAATGCAGGGTCACTTCTCCTGAATTCCAAGGTACAGAAAAAAAAAAAAAAACACGGGAAACTGTACAGTCTGGTCCAAGGTCATTTCAATAACCACCTTGGGCATAAAGGAAGGACTGGTTTGCAAAACCACTGTAGCTAACTAGAACAAAAAGGGTTTCTCTGCATATTAACACTTGCAGTTCTGAAAAATGTCTAGCAAAGTTAACTGCCACAAAGATCAGCGTCTTTCAAGGAAAATACTCAACAGGACAAGAGGCTGCTGGTTCAAAAGGAGGTAAAAAGTTATGTTCTTACCATAACGTTCCATTTGTGTTGCTGATCTTCAATCCTTCATTACTGATGGGTGTCGGTTCTGTCCTCAGAACCAAATTGGCCATTGTAACAAGCTCATGCCAACCAAACTTCTCTCAAACTAAGCTCTTACCCATACTTCTCCTCTCTACATTACCTCAGATCGAGTTTGCCCATAAAGAAGGAAGAAAGAAAGAAAGTGGAGGCTTTATCTGAGCAACTTTCCTATCATAGGCTAAGACCATATCCGAACCTCTAGGAGTCTTTCAGAGGGGGATAGCGGCTTGGTTGTAATGAATGAATGAAGATCAAGAATACAGATGGAACAATATGTTGTTAATCTTCATTCACTCCTTACTGATGGGACAGAGCCCCTAGCTACTTTGTTTCCTGGGAGGCCCTATGGAAAAATATTCCTGAGTACCAGTGAACCAAAGGAAGCTCTCCCCCGGAGACCATATCCAATTTGTAATGAGTGATAAAGGTATAAGGGATAAACCGTGTTGCTGCCGCACAAATGTCATCCATAGAAACTCTTGCATGGAAAGCAGGAGATGTTGTGACTGATCTGGTTGAGTGCACTTTGACTTTAGATGGTAGAGAAGCTTTGTTCCGTTGGTAAATGAAGCAAATGCAGTCTCTCAACCATTTAGACAAAGTAACTTTGGAAACAGGTCTCGCCAATCTTGATGCTGAGAATGATACAAATAACTGGTCAGATTTTCGTAATGACTTATTTCTGTCGAGATAAAAATGCAATTGTCTATGCATGTCAAGCAAATGTAGTGAATATTCTCCTTTGTTAGAAAAATTTGGAAAGAAAACTGGCAGATTCATGGTTTGATTAACAGTCAAATCTGAAATAACTTTGGGTAAAAAAGAGGGGTTAGTCCGGAGTGATACTCTGTCCTTATGGAACACTATGTAAGGACGTTTTATGCACAAAGCTTGCAACTCAGAAATTCGTCTTGCTGAAGTAATGGCCACCAAGGACAAAGTTTTCCAAGATAAGAATTTCAGATCGCAATTGGCAGCAAATTCAAAGGTGGGACAAGCCAAGGATGGTAGAAATACTGTCAAACTGCAGGGCTTGATCGGGTGTTGAAGGGGGGCCTAAATGTGTGCAACTCCTTTCAAAATGTTTTACAGAGGCGGTGTGAGATCAAGGAGGAGTCCTTGAAACCATTACGGAAATTGGAGATTGCTGCCAAGTGTACTCGAATAGTTGAAAGTGCAGCTCCCGAATGAAGGAGGTTAGATAAGTTATCTAGCACCATAGAAAGTGGAGCCAAAAAAGGGTGTACTCCCTTTTTATGAGACCAAATTATGAATCTTTTCCACTTGCTTAGATAGTTTCCTGGTAGATGGTTATGGGAAGTCAGAAGAATGTGGTGGACAGGAGAGGATAGGTTGCTTTGCCTGGCGATTACTGGAAGTGGAAGAACCAAGCTGTCAGCTTGGAGCTCGATATGTTCGGATGCATCATCCCCTGTGAGTGTGACAGCTATTCCGGAGTTGGATCCAGAATCCATGGTCGATGTACTAGGTGAGGCCAAAGAAAGGGAAACCAAATTTGTCGGAGCCAGTAGGGTGCAATGAGGATTGCTCTGCTTTTCAACTGAAGTGCTTTAATAATTGTGGGATCAGAGGAAGGGGAAGGTAAGCATAAAGAAGTCCTATGTGCCAATCATGCATAAGAGTGTGCCTCAGAGACTCCCCCTGTGGGGGAATTAGGGCAAAGTAGTTGCTGCATTTGTGATTTGTGGGTGATGCAAACATATTGTAGCAATGCTGGCCCCAACGACTGAAGATTTCCGCTGCTATGACAGGCTTGAGAGACCACTCATGAGGCAGAACACATCTGCTTAATTTGTCTGTAATTATGTTGGAATTCCTGGGAATGTGCATTGCTATCAGAACGCGGTTGGAAGCTATCACCCATTGCCAAATTCTCATGTCCTCTTGACACAACGGGTAGGATTTGGTTCCCCCTTGTTTGTTGATGCACCAGACTACTGACATGTTGCTGGACTGCATGGCAATCATTCCTGAAGGGCGAACAGGCTGAAATGCTTGCAACGCTAGAAGCACTGCTCTCAATTCTAAAACACTGACATGCAGGTTGGCCTCCAAGGGTGACCAAATGCCTTGGACTGTCCTTCCCTGGAAATGCCTCCCCTACCCATTCAGGGAGAAGTCCGTGGTCACTACGGCTTTGGGCTGAGAGGGGTAGAAAGGGTGACAACATAGGTGCTCTTCTGGCTTCATCCACCAAATTAAATCTTGTTTGCACTGATTTGTTATCCTGATTTGAAAGGACATAGGATGAGTCAAAGGGGACCACTCAATTATGGCAGTAGAGCAAAAGGGCAATAAAAGAAAGTCATATGGAACAAAGGATCATTTGTTGTTAAATAAAGTTATAGTGGAGAACTGTAAAAAGGGGAATAATCTAAGTATGGCATAGATTGACTATAAAAAAGCAGTTGATAGTATCCCACATTCATGGATAAAAGAGTGCTTAAAAATGTATAAGATACACCCTACACTGATTGATTACATTACAGTAACCATGAAACAATGGCAGACCACTTTGCAATTAAGCCATGATAAAGGACAGATTATTACCCCAGGGATAACAATTCAAAGGGGGATATTCCAGGGTGACTCTCTGTCACCGTTGCTATTCTGCCTTGTTATTAATTCATTAAGCTGTTTACTTAACAGCTTAGGCCATGGCTACAATTTAGCTCCTAGAAAACAACAAAGTTTAATGACTTCTCATCTTCTCTGTCGATAATTTAAAACTGTATAGCTCATCAGATGAGGAATTGAAAGCACAACTGAAGGTTGTCAAAACTTTTTCAGATGATATTGGAATGTCATTTGGTCTTGAAAAATGTGCAAAGCAACCTTTAAAAAAAGGAAAACTGCAGCACCAGGAAAACATCAGTTTGGGACAAGAATGCGATATAAAAGAACTTCAGCAAGAGGGAGTGTATAAATACTTAGGAATTGATGAAGGATCAGCAATAAAGCATGAACAAATGTGAATAAAACTCAGTAAGGAGTACTTTAGAAGACTTACATTAATCCCGAGAACAGCATTGACATCTAGGAACAAAATCCAAGCTATAAATCAATTTGCTCTTCCTGTCCTAACTTACAGTTTTGGAGTGATTGAATGGCCCCAAAAAGTGTTGGATAGATTGGATTTTAAAACAAGAAGGATGATTCATGCTCACCAAATGATTTATAAAAATCAGTGTATACCAAGATTATATATTCCCTGTTCCAAAGGAGGGATGGGCCTCCTTGAAATTGATTACATGTATAGAGTTGCAATCGTGGGACTCCACACATATCTACCAACCTCAGAAGATCCAAATGTAGTGAATATTTTGAAACATGAGGAGAATAAATCTAAGATGACGTCTCTGCTTAATTTAGCAGAAGCATACAGACGTCAAGCAGGAATGGAAATCAAACCAGAAGTGGATAAAAATCAGGCAGCAACTGAATATGCCAAAAAAACAAAAGAAAGAATATAAGGTGAAGGACCAGATAAGAAGGCAAGAAATATGGAAAAATACAAATATAGTTGCAAGTATAGAAAACTTCTAGAAGACCCTCATGTTGATCACGAACGAACACAAGAATGGTTAAGGAGAGATGAATTCAAACAAAGAAACGAAAGGTTGATATTGGCAGCCCAAGATAGCGGGCTACGGACATGCTAGTTGACAAAGTCCACTGAACATGTGGGAGAAACAGACATATGCAGGTTTTGTAAAACCGAAATGGAAACAGTCACACACATTGTTGCTGGTTGCGATGCACTAATGGTAGAGGGACTGTATACTGAAAGTCATAATAATGTGGCGAGACTGTTACACTGGAGATTGCGCAAACATTATGGTATCGAAGTGGCTGAAAAACACTGGAAACATGAGCCACAAAGAATCATAGAAAATGATGAAGTTTTTATCACATGGGATCACCAAATACCAACAGTTCAAAAGATAGATGCTAGAAAACTGGACATAGTGGTCCAAGACAAGAAGATAAAAGTAGCATTGATCATTGAAATTGCCACACCCAGTGACTACAGTGTCTTGCGTACAGAGACACAAAGTCATACAATACCTGGATCTGCAATAGTAGTAGGAGCAACGGGTCTTATGAAAAATAATTTACAATACTATTTAGATATGCTACCAATTCATGTAATACCGTATGAACTGCAGGAGGAGTCATTACTGGGCACATTGCGGGTGCTGCGAAGAGCACTTTTGGCTGACATCAAAGAGTGAAACAATACTAATTTCATGAACTTTAATCGTACTTTGACTTAAGAATGGGGTCCATTCCCGTCATGGTATTAGAAACCCAAAAGACTTGGAGAAATTAAAAAAAAAAGGCAAAGATCACTGCGTTAGTAAAGGCCACTGTAGGAGTCTAATGTGTAGTCTTGCCAGTGGAACTATTATTATCGATGGTCCCAGTGACCCTGGTAGTTGGAGGACTGCCGAGGCCGAAGCTTTATCCTGAGAGAGTGTCACCAAGAGTTGAGATCAGAGTCATTCCAGCCTGTGGAGTGGGAGGGTGACTAGGCAAGACTGAATATCGAAATTTGTTCCTATGAACTCCAGTCTTTGGGGAGTCAAATCGCATTTGTCTTTGTTTACTGTTATCCCTAAGTGTTCCGTTAGTTGTAGAGTGTAATGAGTGGCTGAAACCAGTAGATGCTTGATTGGGGTGGTGAGAAACCAAACGTCTAAACATGGAAACACCCGGAAACCTTGCAGTCTTAAGTGAGCTGTTACTACTGCCATGCACTTGGTGAACACTCTGGAGGCTGTAGAGAGACCAAAGGGCAGCGCTCTGAATTGGTAGTGATTGGCTTCCAGCCGGAAGCGGGGGAATCTTCTGGAGTGTTTGTCCATTTTTATGTGGTAATACACATCCTGAAGATCTATCGAGCACATCCAGTTGTCTTTCTCCATTAAATAAAGTAAAGACCGAACCATGACCATCCAGAATTTCGTTTGACAAATTTGTTTTGGATGCTGAGGTCCAGAATCGGCCTCCAGTTCCCTGTCTTTTTTGGCACTAAAAAGAACCTTGAGTAGAATCCGGATCCTATGTGGTCTAGTGGGGCTGTCTGGATGGCCTTTTTTTGAATCAGCTTTTGGATTTCTAAAGCTGCTACTTCCCTATGACTGGGTGAAACACCGGGAATATGCTTTAGCGGTCTTGGTGGTAATCTCTGGCAATTATCGTCTGCACCAAAAGATCTGTGGTTATCATTTGCCAGGCAAGCTGATGTACAGAAAATCGTCCCCCGACTGCTTCCAGAGTTAAGAGTTGGACCGCTCTTCAGGAGCACTGATAGGGTTGTTCAGAGAATCTGGATCCCTGATTACGTGGATTCCCTCTGCCTCTGAAGAGGGGGAGGGGACTCACCATTTGTGTCACGGAAAGGAACCTGATATTTCTTGTACCACATCTTTCCACTCCTCTAAGTCCTAGAATACGGTCGTTGGGGGTGGAAAAACATACGCCTACAGCAGACAAGGTCTTACCACCTTTTCACACCTGGCTAAAGTGTCTTTTTCCTTAGGGCCAAAAAGAGAGGAGGCTTCTACGGGGGCATTCAGGAAGGAAGACTTAAAGGGATCTGCAAAATCACATAAGCGCATCCAGGCGTGACAATGTCTGCACTCGTTGCTCTAGCCACCCTTTCGGTAAGATGAGAAATCAACCACATGGAGGAGTTAGAGATCGATTCTAGGGTGGCAAGCTGTGAGGCAACTTTGTGACATACCCCATCAGAAACTGCTCCTGCAAGGGTTTCTGAGTGTTCCGAGATTAGATCTCTCTGAAGCCGGGTAAAGTGTGCCAGATAGTTCAGGGACTGAATGGCGAAGGTCACTGAAGAGTACACCCACTTCCCACTTCCCTAGTCTGTCTATCACCCGAGACTTCCTCTTAGGGGGGTGGACAATAGAGGTCTTTCTTAGTGGCCGCCACAACCATAGCATCTACTGGCAGGCCCTTGGACCAGTGTGGGCTGTTCTCTGGAAGAGAAAGAATTTTGTCTGGTCTCTGGGGGATAGGTTCCAACGGTATCAGGACTCTTCCAGGCGCGCTGAACAATGAGCTGAACCAGGTCATCGGCAGGCGAAGTCACCCAGGAAGTAGAGTGCCGGGCATGGAAAGCATGCAAGAATACAAACTCCTCCAAGGAAGGGGTGGTGGACTTCCATTCCCCTCTTGCTTCAGGATCTCCAATGTCTCCAAAGGAGACATCCTCAGGGGGCGACCGTGGGGACCTTTTCCCTTCATCGTAGTCTGCATTTCGGTCAGGGATTCTTAACAGGAATCCACATGCTTCCTCTTGCACGATTTGTTGCGAGGTACCTCCTCGGCGGGGACATATGAGGAGGACTCTGCAGAGTGGGTACCTTGTTGAAAGATGTCTTGAAGATCCCATGCCCAGTGTCCTTGAGTAGTAGGCTGTGTCAACTGCGGATCAGAGGAAAGGTATATATGGGTCTTCGGCAATGAAGGGACCAGCTAGGAGCCTGCAGAGGCAAGTGTCCTCTCCATCACCTGGAAAGCAGGTCCGCCCGGAGAGGGATTGGAGCGAGGAACCGAGAAAGACAACCTCGGGACCGGGGTCACACCCTGCTCTGACGAACCCACTCCCAGGGAAGGAGCCACGAGAAGACCTGGTTCTGCCAAAGCAACCGGAACTGTAGTAGTTGGCGCCATGGAAAAAGCAGGTGCCGCACCAGGGATCATGGTGCCGACAGACCAGTGTCGATCTAGAGGATGGCCCAGCTCCAGGTGAGTCGATGGCCAACGGTAGAATCCAGAGTCATGGTAAGGTCTACCAATGGAGCCAAAGACGCTAGAACCGGAGTTGGCGTCGGTGTTGAAGGTTCCAATACCTCCAGGAAGGTCGAAGGAGGAAAGTATGTGGGAGTCTGTGGAGAAAAATCCTTGGCTCCGGGTGGGAGGGAGGATTTGGAGGGCATTGGAAATCCTCTTGCCACCAGGAGCTGATCCATAAGCATCACTACGTCCAGTTCTGAAAGGCTCCTGGAGGAGCGGGTGGATATCCCCGATGGGAAGTCAGGACACTCTAAAAAGAGGCTGCATTGTTGGCCAAAAAATGGATCTACCGAGGGGTTATTTCACCTTTCTGCACCGAGTTCACATGACCAGCATGATGTATAGGTAGGGGGGAAGTGACCTGTGTTAGAATGAGTATTTTTGGTGCCGAAAGGAAAGTTGGTATTGTTGTCACAATCGGTATCATAATCAGAGTCTGAGGAATAGGTGCAGAGGGGCTGCACCGCAGTCGGCTGCTGAGGTGCCGGAACCAAAGATGGCACCGTGGAGGGTGTTTGAGGCCCCAGTGACAAGGATGTTGGTGCCAATTTTGAGATTTTTGCTTTTGGCTCTGCAGATTTAGATTAACTGGTGTGAGGAGAAGAGGGTAAAGACTTACTCCTCTTTTTATTTTCTTTCTTTGGAGGGGATGAGCCCTCCTCCACAGAGATAGCTTGCATGAAAGGAGATTGAAGGAGACCCTTAAGCATAAGTTTATTCTTACGTTTCACCAACATGCGAGAGCTAAATGCTTTACAAATATCACAAGTGGGTTTCATAGATAGGTGTGGTACCCTTAGATAGTATACACAGGATGTATGGCTGTCCACATCAGGCATTATTCTGTCGCACTGATCACAGTGCTTAAAACCAGCTGTACTCTTTTTCTCAGACATATTGGCACAAAAAAATACAATTTAGCCACAAAAGATAAAAAGACCAAAACGCAGGAAAACACACTCTCACTGACAAAGAAAAAAGGAATTTTTTTATATATATAGTAGATGGGAAAGGAGAAAAAGGGAATACCAACAAAGGTACTGGGAATTACCTCAGACGTAAGGGAAGGCCTGTACCAGCAATGGTACAAACAGTACCAAACTTGGTAAAAAGGAGGAAAGAAAGAAGAGGGGCACTCATGCAGATAGCAAAAAGTATGCAACTAACAACAGGCTAACTAGATATATGCTAATAATAAAAAGTAAGATTTAACATGAGACAAAATTCTAAAAATTTTAAATGACTTAGCTGACAGCTAGCCTGACATGTCTTTATTCCGTAAGCGGCAAACGAGATCTGAGGTAATATAGAGAGGGGTAAAAGCATAGCTCGAGAGGTTTTTGGCTGCCATGAGCTTGTTATAATGGCCAATTCAGTTCCGAGGACAGAACCAACACCCATCAGTCAGGAATGAATGAAGATTAGCAACATCAGAGTGTTAGCTTCTCATCATGTAATTAAGGCGCCATGGTATAACTACTTGTCTTTTAGGAATCAATACCTATAACTAAAGGTCTAAAATACAGAAGGCCTTCCCGTGGTAGGCAAGCCAAAACAGCAGAAACGTGGACTATTACAGAAGTGCAAGCTAACCTCGATATGCAGAGGTCTGACAGGTAATCATAGACCAATACCACCTTAGCCTTTTTGGTGTCTAGGTTCCCAGTAATGCAACAAAAGGAGGAGAACCTTTCCCACTTTGCTATGTATGATTTACTTGTGTTGGGTTTCTAGCCTCTTTAGCATGTCGTTTGAATATCTGGGTCTACCTGGGATTAGTGTGAAATGATTCAGGCTGTTAGTCTCAGTGTGGCCAGGCTGGCGTATAACAGGGATCCACTGTTCTCAGTTGGATGGTCCACTCGTTGAGGCAGTTTCTCTTGCCAAGTTATATAGCAGAGGAAGTCAGTGCTGCCTTGGCAAAAATGGAGCAATTAAGATTATTTTAGGCATCTGCTCCTGTACGCCAGTCAAAATCCTGGGGGATTGATGGCATGGGAGGGAAAGCATATAGAAACACTAGGTTCAACCCAGGGTGAAGGTGTCTGTCATCCAGTTTTCTGGAGTGGTTAACCTTGAGTAAAACTATTACAGACCTCATTGGAACAGACAGCTATCTTCTCACACTCCACTTGCTGGTTAAATTTAAGAATGTTTGTCTGCATCCATTCCTGGGGTTCTGTGAAAATCCTGCTCAGCTTGTCTACTATCTCACTCTGGCCTGGGTCTGAAGGAATGTATGAGGTCTTCAAAAATACTCCTGCCTCTACTGCACTGCCCCCATGCTTGCACTGCTAGCCTGCACAGTACACAAAACTGGGTCCCTCCTTCCGTGTTTATGTATCACATTTCTGTAGTGTTGTCTGCATTTGTACAATTTCCCCTGAATGGCAGGGAGAATGTTTCAAAGTGCCAGAATGAGGGCAATCATTTCCTTGATGTTGACATGCTTGCTCATCTTGTGTTCCTTGGACCTGGGGATCTTGCCTCTGTATAAGCTCCACATGCCATGTCTAAGGAGGTTACTGACAGGTCATACTAAGTTTCAGTGACCTGAAGGGCATTCTCTTGTTTAGGAAACAATGTTAGGTCAACCATGAGACTTCTTTCCTTATATACAAGGCAGCAGAAGCTCACACGCTTCCAAGAGACTAAAAAGGTTGACTATATTTGCTTCTCAAGTATCTGTAAGTTTTCTCATATGAAGGTATGTTAAGGGCACCATCAGAATGCATACGTCTGCCAGCCATGTACCCTAGTGACCGCATATAATCTTTTGATGTGATATTTTACCTTTGGGAGAAATTGGAAAACAAATCTGATAGCATATCCTACTTGTCATGTGAGAGGAAAACTGTGCAATCTTGGGTTTCTGCTGACTCACTCTCATTAACAGTGGTGTGTGCTCTGAAGTGAGTTACTTCTCTTCCTCATTTGGCTCTCCTTAGTATTTCATTGGCTCACACTTTGTCATTCTTTATTTGTCTGCCCACTGACAGCAGATCAGAAGTTTTTTTACCCTACTTGCATAGCTTGGAGCCATCTTTAAATCTAAAATCTTCCCTGCTGGATTTAACTACTGTGGTGTCCTAGATTAGTGTATGTCTCTAAATGTAAGTACACTGGCTTCTATTGCACAGAGTACAAGTTAAAAATACTAGTGACTGATGCATACTGATTTTGGATGCTGCCATTGGGAAATTTAGACTCTCATGTTTGTAAACAAACAAACACCTTTCTAGTCCTATTTTTCCCCCTCCATATCTACAGACCACAGACACCTTTCTAGCCCCTATTCTATTTCAACCTACCACCAGAATTAGCCTAGCTGATTGTTTTTCACTAACTGCTTCAGTATCTGTTTCTACCCGCTCCGTTCGCCCTGTGGGCTCACTCCGCTCCCCCACCCCCAATTCCCACCCACCCTCAGGGGCCCTACCCTTATACTTACCAACCACACCGCTTCCTCTTCCCACTACTCTCTAACCACACCTCTTCCTCTTACCATTACTCTCTAACCACACCCATTCCTGTTACCATTACTCTCATTACATACCTCTTGCTCTTACCATTACTCTTCAAACACACTCTTCCTCCTACCTTTACTTTCTAAACACTATCCAGTTACCCAACTGCACTATTAACCTCTCACCACTCTCCTTTTATCACACCAAACCCTACTCCCTTCTTTCATCTCCACCCAGTGAATTTCTCTCTCTACCTACAATCTATATTTATTCATACAATGTATAAACAACTCATCCCATCTTATGTCCCACTCTTATTCACATTCTCACTACTACCTCCTTTAATCCTCACCCATCTATTCACCTCCTTTGAAAAAACAACTCTCCAATCTCTCCTCTCCTTTTTATTCATGCTAATATAACATCCTCATCTAACTACATACTTCCTAAATACCATAGAACACTACACATAAAATACAACAATCAGAACCCCAGGAAAGGCCTACCTCTATACAGCAGATCCCCCAACCCAAGCTATCTAAGTCTACTACTCTCTTTAAAGGATGGTGACATCCACCTTAACCCAGGCCCACAAACAACTCCTATCTCTCTCCTCAACCACAAAGAATCACCTACTCATGCCCGCTCTAAACCATCAAACTCCATTTTAATTGCTCATCTTAATATACGTAGCATAAACAAAGTAACTCAACTCCAAGCTCTAACTGAAATCTACTCCTTTGATATTCTCTGCTTAACAGAAACTTGGTTAAAACCTGTAACCAAAGACAATGAAATCATCCCACCTGGATATAATATCCTGAGACTAGACCGAGTATCCAAGAAAGGTAGTGGAGTTGCTATCCTATACAAATCGAGCTTACAATTAACCACTCACGACTATAAACCGCCTATAGACTCCAATGCAGAAATTCTTATCTCCAACCTTCATTTTAACAATGCCAAATCTATCTATATCATCTGTATATATCTACCGCCTGGTACCAACATTGCCACCATGGAAAACATACTTTGCTGGCTTTCCCAATACCTGCCCCAAGAAACCATAACCCTAGGCAACACGCACATTGACTGGAGCTGCTACTGCAGCAACTTCCCCACAAACCATATTAACATATATGGGTATTCCCAAACCATTACCTCCCCCACCAGGATAAATAAATCTAACAAGGAATCAAGTTTATTAGACTGGATTCTCAGAAACCATCATCCTCACATTTATGATTCAGGAACCCTCCCTGATGATTTAAGTGACCACTTTCTTACCTATATCATCAGACATAAAATCAACTCTCCCATTCCAACATCTGTCAAAAACATCAGATCTAAAAAGTACTTTAACCCTGAACTATTCCAAATGGAACTAATGGCTTGCAACTGGTCTCCCTTACAAAACCTCCCTTAAGATGAAGCCGTTAGTTACTTGAACTCCAACTTCCTTGTCATTCTGAACCACCACGCTCCAACCAGATTAATTATAATTAAAACCAATCTGCTCCATGGCTTTCAAAAGAAACCAAACATAAAATAAATCTTAGAAACAAACTTTAGGCAAAATGGAGGAAGACTAAAAACCCTATAGACCAACTAACATTTAGACAGCTAAGAAATGAAACCAAGAAAGCCATAATATCTGATAAAATAAACTACTACCTACAATCCCAACAAGCTAATCAAAACAACCCACACAAAATTTGGGCTAGCATTAACCAACTACTCCATCCAGGTCAATCCACTACTCCAAACCCTCAAAATACAGACCACAAAAATTAAATGAATACAGCTAATGCTTTCAATACCTTTTTTTTACTGATGCTATACAAACACTAGCTAGTCAACTATCACCTAATAACTTTACCTTCCTATAAATCAACCTTACCCCCTACTCTTCATATTTAACCTGTCCCAACAACAAATATTCGAACCCTTCTACAGAAACTAAAACCATGCTCATCCTCAACAGACCAACTACCTGCTGAATTCCTACAACAATCAGCCAAAGCTATTGCTTATCCCATTTCTATTCTGATCAATAGAACTATTACCGAAAGTCATATCCCCAGTTTATGGAACATTTCCCATATTATCCCCCTCCATAAAGGTGGACACTCCACTGAACTCTCCAACTACCGCCTCATTGCCCTTCTCTCTCCTTTGGCAAAGATCATGGAGAAATGCATTCACAGACAGTTACTTGACCATCTAACCCAAAATAATTTACTTTCCAACTGTCAACATGGATTCAGACCTTCACATAGCACTACTACTGCCCTTCTTTCCTTCACAGATTGTATCAACAAAAAACTCAATCTTAACAAGCTTTCTTCAGCACTATTTATTGACCTGTCTAAAGCTTTTGACATGGTAAATCAAATTCTCATCAAAATACTGAAATCCCTGTCACTAGATACATCTTCTATAAAGTGGTTCCAGTCCTACCTTGATAAAAGACAACAGGCTGTACTATGGCACAAGTCTCTCTCCACTCACCTGCCCGTCAACCTTGGTGTCCCTCAAGGGTCCATCCTAGGACCTCTACTTTTTTCCATATTTATTAATGACCCTCACCTTGCCATCCCCCAAGCCACATGCATACAATATGCGGACGACTCCACACTGATATGCTCAGCCACCTCCTCTTCTGAACTTCAATCTCTTACCCAACAAGTATTTAACACAGTTGAGCAATGGTTCACACATAGATGCCTTCTCCTAACCCCCCAAAAGACTAAACTCCTCCTCTTCACTCCCACCAATAAGTCCTCTCCTCTTGATTTCTCAGTTATCTCTACCAATAAAACTATTACATCCCCTGAACCAACCACCAAACTATTGAGTATCACCATTGACAACAATCTGAACTTTGATATCCATATTAACAATACTATAAAAACTGTCAACAAAAAACTTGGCTCTCTCTATAGGATAAAATCCTTCCTCTTACCTTCAGCTAAAACCATTATAGCACACACTCATTTAATCTCTTCACTTCTTTATGCCTCACCCATTTTTACTAATCTATCTAAAAATAATCTTAGCAAATTGGAAATGTCCTACAATAACATTGCTAGATTTGTTACAGGCAACCCATTTATAACCCACCATTGCATTAATTTAAAGCAGCTGGGATGGCTTGAACTACAAAATCTGATTAAATTCCATCAACTATCTATAGCCCACAACACTCTTTACAAACCTTCCAAAACTCCTATTCTATCCACACTCATCACTCCCTATAAAAACCTGAAATCCTTAAGGTCTTCTCAGAGTCTTCTAGTACATACCACTAAACCAAACAACAAGGCTGGCGACTCCCTCTTTTCTAATATTGTTGGAAAAGCCTGGAATCTCCTCCCCAGTGAACTCTCCTCACTTCCCTCACTATCATGCTTCAAAACAAATTGAAAGTGTTCCTCAGAACACACTGGTTATGCCCCTGTACCAAGCCTGACTAGTTGTGTCTCTTAATATTTTGCTCTTCCTACCCCTTCTACTCATTAACTGTAATTCCTTCCTTATTAACCATAATACTATCTACCTCTAGAACATCTTGATTGTACTAGCATGCTATGTTATGCCTGTATTCTGCACTGCTGAATTTACTGTGATAACCTGTAATATGCATTGTAAATATGACTTTTTGTTTAATGTTTCCTTATTTGTTATCTTGTTAATTTCATTGTTCTATCTTGGAGCTTATCTCCCCGGGCCTCTACTGAAAATGGACATGTATCCAGTTAGACTAGCCCGGTCAACAAATGTAAAATAAATAAATAAATAATGCAGTGTCTACACTTGCTCTCAGAAATATCACCTTACAAAAGAGAATTTTTTTTTGTTGACTGTCAGGCCCATTCTTCAAAGCACTTCATACTGAAGTTCAGGGCATTTAGGCATCCAGAAAGGACTCTGTAATGATAAGGTAATTATCTACACAGGAAAAGATCTCAATGTTCTTTGTCTGGAAAAAAATATTTCACTGGAGCAAGACATTTTGTGAATACTCTTGCTGCAGTGGACAATCCAAAGGGCAAAGTGAATTATAAAACTTTTCTTTGTTTTCTATTTACATGTGAAAGTAAGCATAATTCAAGTCCATGGTTGCCATAAATCCTCATTGAGGAAATCAGCGGTAGTAGTCCGTGCAGAGTGAGCATTCTGAATTTTGGTATTTGAAGAAATTAGTTTAAAATGGAAAGATCCAAGATGGGATTTGCAAAAATTAGTTTAAATGGAAAGATCCAAGATGGGTTTCCAAGTGCCCTCTCTTTCTGGGATCAAGAAACTGAGTCTGGTTTCTTGGAACTGGTGGAATACCTCTGAATAGAGGTCTTTCTAAAAAAATGAAGACAGTGTACCTCATTTATAAATATTATTATCCACATGTGCTATGTGACTGTTCTCATATTTCTATAATGGAGGACAAGCGCAATACAGGTTTTAGGAAAAGATGGGGAGGAAGGTGTCTGGGGTTGAGGTGGTCTTGGGATAGAGGGCAGCCAAGCTAAGTCATGAATGAGTGCTCAGAGAACTCAGTCCCAAAGGCTCCATGCTTCCTCTTTGTGCTTTGCTTGCCACTCTTTTTTTGTACCTTCTTTTTTTCCCGCTTCACAAATCTGGTAGATTTTTTCCTAGGGTTTGAAGGCCAGGTCTTGGCTGAAAAAGATTTGCTGTACCTAAGCAAAAATGTTTGACAATAATTCTACCTAAAAGACTGGGTAGTCCTACTCTTTACCTTCAGTTTTTTGTGCAGTGGGATCAAAAGAAGAAGCTCTTGCTTCCTTATTTCATATTGTTTGGTTGGGGGGGGGGGGTTCTCGACTAGGCATAATTTCTTACCGCCAACCCCATGACTGCTGCCCTGCAAGACATATCCACAATATCATAGCTATGTTTTGTAGAGTGTTTGGCTACCTGATAAGAAAGGTCACAAAGGTCCAACAACTTCTGCTGCAGGTTTTTATCCTCAATCTCTCTACCGTGACCCTCATCTGCTCCAACAGGTTCTGCTGGCAAGAAGGCATGTGGGACTGGCAGATTACAGCCCTGAAAGCCAAGGTAGCAGTAGTGTATACTTTCATCCTAAATCTATTCAGAGCACTGCTCTCTTTGTTGTTTGGGATATGATTCCTGGTGGGAGACAAAATTGCTCCCTTGCTAGGATCTAGAGATACCACATCTGGATAACCTAAAGGATTTCCACAACCAGCACCTGTGGGATTCCTTGATCCTACAGAACCAGTCAGAATTCCTAGGAGAAGAGGAAAGGAAGTCAGGCTCCAGAGGCGCATTTTCAAAAACATCATCTAGGACTTCTAGCACTTGGAGACTGACTGCCAGGTTTAATACCCATGAAGATCATTGAAAAGTCTCTTTCATTCTGTGGACAGTATACCCAAAGGAAAAGTCCTCTGGTAGGGAGGCAGACAAAATGCCTAATTCTGGGACCCGACTGAAACCTGCCTGCGTAGGCTAGATCCTCAGCCTTAGAATCAGAGGTGTCAGAATATTTCTTAGGAGGATCCACTCTTCTCTTTTTGGAAGGGGTTCCCAACACCAAAGGCATACCTGGCTCAAGCCTCTTAGATTTGAAGTAAGACATAAGGGTTTCTACCAACTAAACAAGGGTGTCCAAACATGAATCTATGGTAGGGGACTGCAGGCATTGCCTGAGGCAAGCTGGGCTGCACCTACTTTGCTTTTGGTGCCTTCATTATACTATGTTCAGAAATGTCCATCTTTGAGGTTTCAGGTCTCAAGGAGGTAACCAAAACCTCAACATGGTCCATGGTAACCTCCTCACATACATACATTCAGGGATCCTGCCTCACCCTTCTAAAAGCAGAATTCTGCCTTCAGTTGTTGAAGGGTCTGTAGATGAAGAAGGTATGTGGTAGGTATTTATCAGAAGGACATGATAGAAATTAAAAGCATAAGTGACTGTGTAGTGGTCATACCAGAGGCTTCAACTACAACAGATTTGGGGGTTATATGAAGGCTCTACATCTTAAACAGAATCACAAGACCATGGAAACCACAGTCAGTTTCTTTGTACTTCTTCCTTTTCTTAAAATTATTTTGGAAAGAAAAGCTCCTGGAGGCCTAGGATGATGCCATAGAGCCCCAAAACAAGGTCTGTGGCCCCTATTTTCAATGAAATTCTGGAAAAAATGCTAACAATAGTAGATTGTCAGAATAAAACACCTTCACAAAGAAAATCTCAATAAACAAAATGCCACCATCAGGAACAGGAAAGTACAGTTTTGTACCTACCATAAATGTAGATGTCCGATAGGTATGCATCTGCAGTCATCACATATGGGTTGTCCTGCCACAGGCAGCCCTTCAGTCGGCCGGATTCCAAAGTCTGGGTCCGGCGTCGGCTGAAGTCGCCCTTTCCCCAACTTCAGAGCGCCTGGGGTATAAAAGCGTCAGCCGACGCCATCTTCCTCAGTGTGTCTTGCCCCAGATGCCAGGTGCCCTCAAAGGAAGGCTAAATTTGGAGAAATGCAATAAATTCCAAACATGCACAGAAATATGTATATATATATATATATATATATATATATATATATATATATATATATATATATATAAAACAAATACACCATAATAGATAACCCCAGCTAGCTATGAGAGGGAAAAGTACCCAATAAATACCAAAGAGGGAAAGGAGGGAGGGTAAACCTGACTGCAGATGCATACCTATCGGACATCTACATTTATGGTAGGTACAAAACTGTACTATGTCCTTCAAGGATGCATCTGCAGTCATAACATATGGGTAGAATACCATAGCCAATCTGGGGGTGGAGGATCTATGTAAAGGATGGTGTAGCTAAAATGCCCTGCAGGACTGCCGTAGCAAAGCCTGCTCTGGATTTGGAATATAAAGGTAAATTGTAATGCTTGGAAAATGTATGCACGGAGCTCCATGTAGCAGCTTCTAAAATGTCCTTGGTAGCCACCCCTCTTAAGAAGGCTGTGGAGGTGGCTGTGGCTCTGGTGGAATGAGGTCTAATGTTAGCTGGCACAGTTTTTCCATGAAAGGAATAACAAAAACGAATACAATTCCCTATCCATTTTGAAATTGTCTGTTTGGAAATTGCTTTTCCTTGTGCACCAGCAGCATATGCTAGCAACAGCTGGTCAGTTTTTCTGTAGCTTTTAGTTCTGTCCAAGTAGTAGCGCAACTGTCTGTGTATGTCCAGGGTGTGCAGAAGTTTCTCCCCTTTGTTTTGTGGATTTGGAAAGAAGGTAGGCAGGTGAATAGCTTGGTTTAATGAGACCCTGGATACCACCTTTGGCATAAATGAAGGATTGGTTCTCAATGAGACTCTGTCCTGATGAAAAATAATAAATGGCTGTACTGCCATGAGGGCCTGTAACTCAGATACCCTTCTTGCTGAGGTTATGGCCAGAAGGAAGGCGGTCTTCCAAGACAGGAACTGTAGTTCTGCAGATGCTGCTGTTTCAAAGGGAGGCAGAGTTAGTTTTTCCAACACGAAGTTAAGGTCCCAAGTAGGCACTGGAGGTTTCCTTGGAGGATTGAAGTTTTTAATTCCTCTTAGAAACTGTCTTAGGAGAGGATGAGAAAAGACATGTGGATCAGCATTGTACTCTGCTGAAATTGCTGAAGCATGAATTTTAATGGAAGAGTAAGACAGGACATTGTGGAGCATTTCTGCCAAGTATTCCAGGATATGTGCCATGTTCATCACTGTCGCATCTAGGCCCTTTGTAGTGCTCCAAGTGTGAAATCTTTTCCATTTTGCTGAATATGCCCTTTCTTGTGGAAGGCCGGCGAGCTTCCATGATGATATCCTTCACTCTCTTGGATAGCTTATCCTGAGGAGGAGTCAAGGTATTTTCCAGGCTGTTAGTTGCAAAGTTTTCAGGTTGGAATGCAGAGTTTTGCAATTGTGCAGTGTCAGGAGAAGTGGCCATTGAGGAAGAGGCCATGGTTTAGTGCGTGACATGCTCTTTAACAGTGGGTACCAGTGCTGTCTTGGCCAGTCTGGAGTTATCAGAATCACTTTTGGCTGCTCTGTCCTGATCTTCAGTAAGACCTTGGTCATTAATGGAAGAGGTGGAAATGCATACACTGTTAGAGTTCTCCAGCTGAAAGATAGGGCGTCCACTTTCCATGCTTGTGGGTGGTATGTCCTTGAGCAGAATTTCTTCAGCTGATGATTGTGGGGGGAGGCAAAAAGATCTATGTCTGGCCTTCCCCATGATTGTGTTATCTGTAGGAAGATGTCTGGGTGCAGCATCCATTCGTGTGCATCCATGATATTTCTGCTTAAGCTGTCCGCCAGTATATTGTCTTTTCCTGGCACAAACTGGGATTGCAGCTCTATATTGAGTTTCAAGGAAAGTTCCCATAGATTCATTGCCAGTCTGCAAAGAGGGTAGGAAAGGGTGCCTCCTTGCTTGTTTATGAACCACATAACTGTGGTGTTGTCTGTCCTTATTAGCAGGTGGCCTTGATGCAGAAAGAGTTTGAAGACCTCGATTGCATGTATCACTGCCAGCATTTCCTTTTGGTTTATGTGCATGCATAGCTCCTTTTGTGACCATAGTCCTTGAATACATCTGCCCTCCATGTGTGCTCCCCTACCGTGGTCTGAAGCGTCTGTTGTAATGGTTTGGCTGGCTATTGGCTTGCTGAAGGGCAGACCCCTGTTTGACTGGCTTGCTTGAACCCACCACAGAAATTCCTTTTGGAGGCATGGAATGAGTGGGATCAAAGTTTCTAAGCTGTGACTGTGCTGAGTCCATAAACTCCTTAAGTACCATTGTAGTTTCCTCATATGCAGCCTTGCTTGTGGAATCAGAAGAATGCAAGATGCCATGTAACCCAGGGCCTGCAGGATTTTCCTTGCAGTCAGCTGAGTTTGTCTTGTCAGATTCTTGAAGTAATCTGATAGTTGTCTTTGTTTTTCTTCTGTGAGAAAAGCCATTTGGGTGGTTGTGTCTAGATCCGCACCCAGAAAAGTTATTCTTTGGGATGGAATAAGTCTTGATTTGTGAATGTTGACTGTATATCCCAAGGCCTGCAGTAGGTGGATGGCATAATTCAAGTCCTTTACCAAAGTTTGTTTGCTGTCCGCTTGTATAAGGCAGTCGTCCAGATATGGGTATATCTGAATCCCCTGAAGTCTGCAGTGTGCAATTACTGATGCCAGGCATTTCATGAATACTCTGGGTACAGTAGATAAGCCAAAGGGCAATGCTGAGAATTGATAATGCTCTGAACCTGCAAGAAATCTGAGGTGTCTTCTGCAACTTTGTCTGATAGGGACATGCAGGTATGCCTCCTTGAGGTCTAGAGTCACCAGCCAAGACCCCTTGCCCAGCATGGGAAGGAGTTGCTGTAGAGTCAGCATTTTGAATTCTGGCACAATGAGATAAGTATTCAGTGCGGACAAGTCGAGAATAGGCCTCCATTGATTTTCTTTTCTTGGAACAAGGAATAGTCTGGAATAAAATCCTTGGCCTTGTTCTGAAAGAGGAACCTTTTCTATAGCTTTCATTTGCATTAAGTTGGAGATTTGTTTCAAAGCCTCTGCCCTTTGATTTGGTGGCAGGTCTGGCATGCCTTTTCTTTTTGGCAATGTGTGAAAATGGAACCTGTATCCTTTGTCTATTATTTGCAGTGTCCATTTGTCTCTTGTAATACTGTGCCAATTTTATGAGAATAAAAAAAGCTTTCCGCCCAAAGGTGCTTCTAATTGAGCCCTGGTTGGCGGAGTCAAAGCAAAGTCATTGAGTCTGTCCTTGTGCAGCAGTTGTAGGTCCTGCACTACCTCTCTGGGTGGGAGGCTGCCATTGACATCCTCTGTAGGAGCCTCTAGCTTGCCCTCTACACCTCTGGCACGCCTGTTCTTGCCTCTCTGAAATCTTTCTGTGTCCGGAAAGGACCAATTCTTGGTAGGCCAATTTCTGCTGAATCTTGGTGGTTGGACTTGTAGAAAATCTTTGACGGTTTGTACAGATTTTGCCTTTTCCTCAAATTTCTTTAAGACCTCCTGAGCAGTGGAGCCAAATAACTTTTGCTTTTCCAGTGGAGCATCCAGAAGCTTAGCTTTAACATGGTCTGGCAGAGATTGTTCCTTCAGCCAAGCATGCCTACGTATGACTGCACCTGTCATAGCTGACCTACATGAAGCTTCCAATGCATCATAACCACACTGTAAGAAATGGTTGCTAACCTGCTGGGAGTTATGTACCAGATCCTGAAGTGATTTGCGATCTAGGGGTTCAGGTGAAGACAGTTTCTTATGCAATTCATCAAACAAATACTCTTTGCTCTTGGTACTGTATCATATGAAATTGACAATTTAATGCCCTCATAGAAAGAGTAGCAGAAGTATACACTTTTTTACCCCATCTCTCTAAAGCCCTGGACTCCCTTATCAGAGGGGAGTGGATTTTTAGTAGTGGCAGCTCCAACCCCTTTAGGGCCCTGGGAAATAGTTTCTGGATCAGCAGAGTGGGCCTTGTAAAGAAAAAGATGCGAGTCCGGGACCCTGTAGTACCTATCGGGTTTGACAGGGGCCGGAGGAAGAGTGTCAGGGGTTATGCTGGAGTACACATCATCAATGACATTCAAAACAGGAGGAATAGCCAAAGGTCTATGCTGAAGTAAATGCAGAAAAGTTCTTAATCTTTTCCTGGAATCAGAGAATTCCTGGCCCTGCCATTTGGAATGCTCTCTCATAGTGTGAAGGGTCTCCCCGAAGGATAGTTCTTCAGGAGGGGAGGCCGAGGGGACTGATTCCTCTGCATCAGAATCCTCGTAGGCCGAAAAAGCCTCCTCCTGGTAGTCCGAGAGAGCAGAGCCATCAGAGGCCTCCTCTGAGGAGTGGGGATCAGAGGGCTCAATCCTTGGCCTTTTGTCTAGAGGGGGTTGAGAGCCCCTGTCCGGATGGGGTTGAGAGCCCCTAATTAAGGAAATAAGGTCCTGTGCTAAAGTTAGAATCTGTGAACTTGTAGAGGGTCCCTGAGGAATAACCCTGGGAGGCATAGCTTTTGTATGTTTATCAGCTTTAGCCCTGGTGAATGCCTTTACGGACATGGATGCAGGAGGCCTAGCTGCACCACGTGCTGGTGTAGTTTTGTCTAGAGGAATGTTGTCGGAAGTTTCCAAGACACCAGTTTCTGAAGGAAATTCAATAACCGACTCAGCAGGGGCCTCCGGGGCCGAGGTTGTCGGTTGAGCGGTTTCAGGGGTCGGAAGTACCAAGGACTCGGTTTCAGCTGAGACACTCGTGGTAGGCCTGGCTGTGGTTTCAGCCGAAACCGCGGCCCGTGTGTGTCGGTCCTTGTCCTTCCGTTTCTTTGTTAAATGTGAAGTCGGAGTCTCCGACGGCATATTGTATGAAAAACTAGCCCCAAAAAATTCCTCTGCAAACTCCGCCTGACGTCTAAAAGTGCGTCGGTTGAAGGAAGCAGAGGCTAAACAGGCTGAGACGTCGTGGTCTGGGTCTAGGCAGGGGAGGCAGTAAGAGTGGAAATCCTTATGAGGTATTTGTTTCCCACAAGCTAAGCAATTATTAACTTTATCTCACATCGGCTGAGGCAAGAAAGAGTCCCCAACGGGGTACTTAGCTTTTGAAGTCTTCGGTAGCTGAATTACAGGAGCTGGCCGACCGGCACTTGCGAACTGCTTCTGCTTCGGGCACCACGCGGCAAGAAAGACTGAGGAAGATGGCGTCAGCTGACGCTTTTATACCTCAGGCGCTCTGACGTCGGGGAAAGGGCGACTTCAGCCGACGCCGGACCCAGACTTTGGAATCCGGCCGACCGAAGGGCTGCCTGAGGCAGGACAACCCATATGTGATGACTGCAGATGCATCCTTGAAGGACATCATCAATCCAAGGTCAAGTTTTTTTATTCATACAAAACGTTCTGGTACCTCGGCTTCTTGCCTTCTAATGGAATATTTCTAAACAACACCCTCGTCCTTAAATACATGCAGTACAATCATAACAACTTCAATTAATCTATCAATGTTCCAATTAATTAATTGGACAGCCAGTTAGACAAAAATCATAATTTTTAAATACGTTCTAAATATCTCTTAAAAGAGACGTATATCCATCATATATAATGCAAATCACATTTCATTTTTCATGTGAAAACATATACAAAAATTATAATTTCAAAAGCATCAACTTCTAATTTACCACGAGGCAAACCTTACATAAAAAAAAAAAATATATATATATATATATATATATATATATATATGCTATTTTATATAAAGTTCACATTTCAATCTATTAAATAGTAATATATACGTATATCAAATATGATTTCGTAAACATCAAATTCTAATTACTAACAGGCAACCTTACATATTATGTATAAGAAAATATAAAATATTTCTGATGCAAAATTCATTTTCCAATATGCATATATACGCACAAAGATAAAGGAAAATTCATATATATCTAAATTACATATAAATATATGTGTATATGTGTACACATGTACATATATCCTTTCTAAATTTCAGAACGGGAAATAATAATGGCCCATGTTCTATGAAATTACATAATTTCATAAACATCAAATTTTAATTAAATCAAACGACTTTACACATTATATAGAAAATAATTCTGATGCAATAATCTTGTCCCATGCAAATATATAAACAAAAAAAAAAAAAAAAAAAAAGAGATCAGACCCAAAATATATATAAATATAGGTGTATACGTACACATGTGCATACATCCTTTCTAAATTTCAAAACAGGAAATAATTTCCCATATTCTATAGAATTAAATTATTATCCATATTCATTCCCTTTGGATGTAAAGTGTGAAAACTGATAATTAATCTACTCTCAAGTCTAGATAACTCATTTTTGAAATCCCACCCCTTCAATTATTTAAATTTATTGGCCATCCTACAGTATTTCATAGTACCAAATTACAAAAGTGACCACCCCTTTCAATCCATCTTGATGTTTTAAAAATAGTAACTCTCCACTAAACCTTAACTTTTTAAATAGGTAAAACTCAAGTTACCTACTTTCACATCTAACTTCTCTAGTGCACACTGCAGAGTGCATTCTTTTCAATCTTACCTTTAAGCATCCCTGTGACTAGCACTTTCTCTAATACCTGCTGGAAAGCACTAGGAAGCCTTAAACTCATACAAACACTGAACTCTCCTTGTTAATAAGGAGAAATTAATAGTAGGCACTAAACAGCCTATAATTGCAAAGTACCTTGCTAAGGAAACAGCTCCTGTACTTTACAAAGAAGAAAAAAAAGCCCCAAACCAGGCATGTCCAAGGGTCAGCTTCGGTGATTTCTCCTGTCCACCTGATGAATCTGGGCATACTGGGGCAATGCAGCAATTGCCTCATGTACACAGACAACCCTCTCCTCCTACCACCCAACACTACAACCTGTGAGAGATGCACTTGCATAGCCAAAATGGAAGCAAAGCTCTCTCCACCCAAGATTGTGCTAAACAGTCAAGAGGAGAAGGTTAACACCCACACTACACCTCAAGCAACACATAGCCCTTCTAAACCCGCACCACCAACACCCACATATAGCAACACTAAATCCACATATGCAGAGGCCCTTAACTGTAACCTGCCCAAGCAACAAAGACCTCTGAAGCTGAAACGCAAACAAACACCAATCACAACCAATGCGTCACATAGTTCACAACACCAGTGTGCCACCCAGCAACAGCCCTTAAGGCAAGACAATGTACCTAACACTTTAGTCATAGGTGACTCTATAGTCCGGCACACTGATGCCCCTCTCATCAGGTTGAATAAGGAGAAAATTACAGTCAGCTGCCTGTCGGGTGCCAGGATCCGCCACATAACGCATGCACTCAAGTCTCTCCACAACAAGTACAAATATGACTCTGTCATTGTCCATGTTGGAGTGAATGACTTGAGACGTACCTCCCTGGACTACATGAAAAGAGACATGGAAGAGCTCTCGGATCATGTGGCCCGGGCAGGTATGACCTTAGCCCTGAGTAGCATCCTGCCTTCGCCCAGAATGATACCACAATATAAGGATAAAATGATTGACTTCAACAACTGGCTAAGCTTATGGTGTCATTCAAAGGGGATTGAGTATCTGTCTGCCTGGGATGACATGATTGACAGACCACGATGCTTTGCCAGAGATGGTCTGCACCTGTCGCCCCTGGGATTCAGGTTACTGGCTAAGGCTCTTGCCACCCATATAGTGCCTTTTTTAGGCAAACTTCAAAGGACAAAACCACCACCGTAACTGGTACAAGCATGCAAAATCTGAAGGTAATGCTACTCAATGCTAGAAGTCTAAACCTCAAAATGCACTCTCTCGAGGCACTCCTAAAAATGGAGAACATCGATATCTGTGCATTAACTGAGACCTGGTTCAAGACTCCAGAGAGCACCCCTGCAATACCAGGCTACAACTCTTACCACACTTTTCGGCCACCAAACCAGGACCGAAACACTAAAGGTGGAGGAGTGTCAATATTCACCAAGGATATTCACACCACCAGGCTAGTTGGCCAACACAATGTGTCTGAAATTCTCCAAGTGCAACTAACACTAGGTAAGATTGCAATCCAAATTGTAGCTTGCTACAGATCCCCCACCATATCCCAAGATTCTCACTACACCTTTTTAAACATACTGGAAAATATTAAGATAGAACCAAACACCCTAATACTGGGTGATTTTAACTACCCTGCCATTAACTGGGAAAACTACTCATGTCCCAACACCTTTGAACGGTTCTTGGAATTCATAAATTCCAATGCCCTGGATCAACTAATCCATAGTCCCACCAGGGCTCCAATATCCTAGACCTGGTCATTACCAACATGGCAAATCAATGCTCCATACCTATGGTCACCCCTCGTTAGTCAGGTCTGACCATAAGCTAATCACCCTTAACATCCACATCCCACCCCACCCCCAGTAAAGAAACCACCATAAAAACTTCTCCAAAGCCAACTTCATGCTACTCAAGTCAGAAGTGACAAACTTCATGACACCCATGCAGACGGGAACTGAAAGTTCAACTGCTGAATCCTACACTAAGGCACTGTATGAGCACATCCACTCATGCATGAATCGTGCCATCCCAAATAGAACCAAAATGCTCTCATCCAAAAAAGGAAGCCAATCTGGTGGTCCCCTGCCATAAACAAACTTTACAACAAAAGGAAGAAACTTTTGCAGAAAAGAGGAAAATCCCAGGATGCAAAAAACTCCCTTACTAGCCTCAGTAAGAAACTTAGATGCCTCATAAAATCCTCCAAAGCTAGTTATGAAAATAAAATTGCCAAAGATTCCAAAGACAACCACAAAGCATTCTATAACTATGTCAAGAATCTAAATGGCAATGCTCAGATCTGCTCTGAGCTAAAACAGAATGGCAATAAATACACTGATCCAAAGGATATTGCCAATATCCTGGCAGATCGATTCAGTGCCAACTTCACCCCCCTCTCACCCCTAAATGGCCCATCTCAATACCAGAAGATTGCCAAATTCCAGTAATAATGGCCACACAGGTACAAAATGCACTCTCTAAAGCCAAGAATACAGCATCCATGGGACCAGATGACATCCCGGGCTGTGTACTACATGAACTACAATATGAACTGGCACCTCACCTAAGTGTCATGTTTAATCATAGCCTCATCTCAGGTTTCGTGCCCACTGAGTGGCGCAGAGCTACAGTTATCCCAATCCACAAGGGGATCCACCTTGGATCCCGGAAACTACCGTCCCATCAGTCTGACAAGCCTTATCTGCAAGGCCATGGAGCGTATTATCATGGAACTTATAAACAAAGACATTGGCAACCTTCAAACACTGGACCCCACCCAGTTTGGGTTTGTGAAGGGCCGATCTTGTCTCCTGAACCTGATTGACTTCTTTGAATCAGTCTCCAGAGCAATGGACAAGGGTAAGGTGGTCCACACAGCCTATCTAGACCTTGCCAAGGCCATTGACACCATCCCCCACTCTGGAATCATAGATAAACTTACTAAGTTGGGTATTAATCCCTATGTCACCCAATGGGTTGCTAAATGGCTTACTGATAGAACCCACACTGTAAAAGTAGCCGACTCCAAATCCAGCTCCAGACAAGTGACAAGTGGAGTACCTCAGGGTTCAGTCCTGGGGCCGCTCTTGTTTGGCATCTACTTCTCTGAAGTACAGGGCAACACTCAGGGACTCTGGCTAACAAAGTTTGCAGATGACTGCAAACTGGGAGCCATTATTGAATCCCCAAATGATGTGGATACTCTACAAAAGGGCCTTACAGAAACAGATGCTTGGTGCCAGAGCCATGGGCTCAAGCTCAATGCCAAGAAATGTATTGTTATCCCCTTTGGGAAAAAACATGTATCCATGAATTACCATATAGGTGGCAGTACACTAAACACAGAAAGTGTGATAAGAGACTTAGGGACACAGGTGGACAGTGGTCTCACCTTCGATAACCACATCGCCACAACAGTCAGGAAATCCTTCTATGTGGCACACCTCATCACAAAGGGCTTTTCATCCAGAAAAAGGAGGTCATTGTCCCACTGTACTCATCCCTCATTAGACCCATTATAGAATACAACGCCCCATTTGGTATGTACCTCTCAAGACATCTGCAACAACTGGAAAGGCCTCAGAAATACCTCACTAAAAGAATCACAGGCCTAAAGCAGATGCCCTATGCTGACCGCCTTAAAAACTTCAGCTATACTCTGTCGCATATCGTCTACTCAGAGGCGATCTCTGCTTAACATACAAGGCCATGTCAAACCCAGAGCTGTTGGACATGCTACACTTAAAGAAATCCCAATCCCTCAGAGCTACACGCTCCAGGGATCTAAACCTTGTCATCACAATAAACAAAACATGCTGGAGGGATAGGTTCCTGACCCAGAGACTCCCCAGACTCTGGAATAGATTGCCCATACATGTCAAGCAGAGTGCCTCTTTGGACCTCTTCAAGAGGAACCTTGACGATTGGATGGGAGAAAGGAAATTCACCCCAGGGATCACGTCAGTCGCCCTGCTAGACAGGGGTCCAGGAAAGTAAATAATGTGGGAAGAAATAGCCAGGGAATCGTTATGGCTAGGCTTGTATAGGCCCTAGGGCTGATAGCCTAGTACCAACCTATGAACCTATAAAGATACATCTCATGTCATTAGGTCATGCCAAAACACTGAAAAATAAACTAAAATCCATACCCTGGTGCTTGGACAAAAAATGCATAGTCACTAGGCTCTCAACTTTCTTTCTCCTAACATCCCCCAAGTGCTCTAAGATCCGAAACCTAACCCTCCTGGTAGTTTGACCAATGTACCATTGAACTGGGCGACAGTTACATCCCAAAATATAAACACCACCACAACTGTTACAATCATAAAATTCCAGAACCCAATACAACTTCCCATTGATTTTATACTCATGTAAATTCCTTACCTGACTGCATATTGAACAATGTCCACAGGAATGGGTACCTACCAGACTGTCCATCCTACTAGTAGATGTCCTCAGAGTAAATGATGCACAGTAGGGATGAGTGCATGTCATGCTTTGGGCTGAGGCAAAAAAGACCCTTGTTATGATAATCCTTCTGTGCCATTTGCTCACCACAAACCAAACAAGTACTGACCTTAGCTGTAAACTCTTTCTAAGTGAAACATTAGCTGCAACATTGTGCAAACAAAAAATAAAGAAATCCGTTATGAGGAACTTATCTGTCCAGGAAGACTTACTTCTGGCAACCAACCGACTATGTTTGCTGCTCAGATACAAATGGAGATACACAGCAAGAAAGATCTGAAGATACCATCAGCCAAAATATGATACTGACACCCTTTTGGAAGGAGGAGGATGTCAGGCAAATCCAGGGGCAGGAGGGAAAACTTTGGAAGATAAGCCAGGAGCAGGCTAATTGAGCAGCACGATATCCCATAAGTGGCAACTAAAATAGTGAACACTACAATAAAAATCCAGTCATCCAAGCCAGAGTAATACCAGGAGAGCTCCCTTCTTCAAGGTTTCAGACATTATGATCAATGCTTTAAGAAAGACTCTGGGCACTGTGAAAAGCCCAAATGGCAGCACTTTGTACATGAAGTGAATCCCTCCTCTGGCAAACCAAAGAAACCTCCCGTATGAACCCAGATGCTCATAAGTCAGAAAATATCCAATGTGAATATACAGAACTGGATTTTGTGGATGAATCAAGTCCAAACTGGGATGAAATCTATCTGCCTCCCTCTGGATGAGGAAAAAATGAGGTAAAACCCTGTCCTATGTTTGGATCAGGACAGTATCTATGGTGCCTTTTGGTAGCACTGTTTGGGCCTGTCCCAAAAACTCCACTTACAGACTGCATTGTCAGTGCAGTCCTTATCAGAGAAGGGTCCATGAGCTCTAGACCATTTACAAAGATGGCCATGTCCAGCACCCAGTGCTCCTCTGTGCCTGTTCTCCAAGCCAGGAGGAGCTCAGAAAAATGTTCCAACCCAAAAACAGTCCACGACCATAATCAGGACTGCAAACAAGCTTTGCAGAAGAGTCAATGAAATACATGATTTCACCATCAAAGAAGAGAGCAAGTATATAATGCTTAAAGGCCTTCCTTAGATATAGAAAAGGCCCCTTCCTCATTTAGGGGCTGGCCAGGTTTTGCAAAAGTAGTGGAAGTTGCCAGGGAGAAGTCATAGAGGTCAGGGACCTTGGTAGGCAGACCAAACAACAAATCATGCCAAAAATGGGAATCACAATCTTGCTCGAGATTCTCCTTAGAACAGACTCAACCATAAGCCATCTTACAAAGGCAGAAATGGACACCTGGTGCCCTAGTCACAGCATTACTGTACCAAAAATTGCACAAGGACATGATATCCACACCATGGAGACTATGAAAAGGGGTCCCACAAAACATCCTCCTTAAGCCAAGATTCCAGGAGGTCTTCTAGCTTATCCAATGGTCTCCTCAGCAGCTGTGTCTTGAAAGGAGACAAATAAGATGAACAGCTGAGTGCACTAAGCCCCACAGTGGCACAGCAGTATGCCATCTCTTCCAATATCAGTCCAGTCCAAAGTACAAAATGCTCTGGTATGTGGGATCTGCACTGGACTGAAAAAAAACACACAAGAATCAGAATATGGATGCTCACTGAAGTGATCTCTCCACCTTGGTGATTGCTTGCTTATAGGTGTCTACTAAGCTAATGGCCCTAGGGCCTTTACAAGCCTAGCCATAGGATTATCCTGGCATAGTGCCACCCTACCTTAGTTCCCACTGCCTCTGTCGAGTAGAGCCACTGCCCTTGCTTAGGGCCAAATTACATTGTCAGAGTTCCTGTGGGCCACTTGAAATGCCCTCCTTAATGACAAGCTCCAAGGAAAGGATGACAAAGTATCTTCATATTTTCTGGAATCTGTGTGCGCTTCTGACCAAACTCTATAATGTGATTCTGCAAACATGTCTCAAGAACTCATCAAATGCTTGATGCCAAGTACTGAGGTGCAAGCCTCAATGCAGAAGACCAGAAAGACCCTCCCTGACTAGATAGTGACACCCTCTGTAGGCCTAAAGGCCAGACTCAAGAGGTGAGCCCCCTTATCTTGAGTATTCCTGTTGATTACTAGTGACAGATCCACAGTATCAGACTGACCGACCAAGGGCACCAGATGTCCATCTGCAGACACGACAGGTTAAGAATTTCAGGATATATCCACAAGGTGGAAACCATGGGCATGTCTCCCAAATCTGCAAGGTCCGTGAATTAAAGGACTGGTTTTACTACAGTGCTCACCCGCCAAAGGAGTGCTTCCCACATGAAAGAAATGAAAGAGTCATGAGGCCAAGTTCACCATCATATCTCCATGAGATCCACTGCATTAGTCATGATATTCACCTTACCTCAGGGGACTATAGGGAGGTGATCCAAGAGGACTATTTTAAGTAATTTCACTATAAATAAAGAATGATGGGTTACTGTATCCCAAGAATAAGCAACATCCCCTCCCTTCTTACCTTGCAGTTTAATTTCACCTTTTTGAAAAAGGTGATTGTGTAGAAGAATCACATCTAAGGTTCCTCTATTATTTTTTTTGGCTTAAAATTTCACATGTAGAGGGGAGTTGGGGACAGTCTTGAGAACTGAAACTGGCTTTTGATTTCAAAGCACATAAATATTTAAATTCAAAATCATTAGCCAATTGATATCCAGGTTTCATCACTTGCTGCAACAGAGCAACTACAATCACATGCAGCTTTCTCACATATTACTGGTAGGAGTAGTAAAATAAGTAATTTAACAGGGATTTGTCTATTCCCTGGTAAATAAACAAATACACAAATAAAAATATGTTATTTAGCTTCCAGAGTAAGCAATTCCCTTCTGGAGGCAGCTACAACACGCAATATACAGTGCTACTGGCATTAGTTTCCAAACCTCAACTATCAGGACTGGACTTAGAATACACATAAGTGTGTGGGGTTCAGTTGATAAATCTCAGTTGAATGAGGGCTATGTCAGCAGTGTACAATCTGTGTTAAAAATAATTAGAGCTACTCTGTCAGCTTAAGTGGATATGACAGCCCAAACTCAGTTTATATGCCATATGTTAAATAATCCCCATTCATTGCAATTCACTGCACATCCTTCATCACTTGCATTAACTTTCTATCACAATGCTAACAAATTTTCATAACTATTAAAATAAGAAATATTCATAACAACTACTAAAATAAGGAAAACAAACAGAGAATAATGTAATAGAAGCAGAAGTGATATTCCAAAACTATTTAGTACCCCCATGCACAAAAAAAGTGGGGGGTAAGAATGTAAATCACTTATATTACAGCACACCACAATGAACAACACTGTCAACTTTGAAACAATGTCTCAGCTATGGGCTAGACTTTTCAGGGTCTTTTCAAATCTTCACTAATGATTTAAATATTAAGCATGTTTAATTTTTAGCAGTAGTTAAGCAAACTCACTTGGGAAAACTAAGACCATAAACACTGTAATACCTGTGTAAGTATAGTAGCCTTTTGACCACTGGCTACTCTCACTGTCTGCGACTGTCCTTGTGACACAGCCGCTCCTCCCTGAGCTGCACCAGTTGAAGCTATTGTGCTGGTTGCTGCTTGCTTTGCAGATGCCTGAGAAGATGGCTGGCCAACCAGAAATGTGCCCTAAAAAAAATCAATGAACACCATTAAACACAAAGGAAAAGTGTTTAGCAGCTAAGCCTGTCTACTGCTAAGTATCAACTTAATTCAAGAAAGGAAGTCTGTCAACTTATAACTTGTGATCAGAAGCAAATGTAACATGCAAAGTTTTCTGCATTTATCACTGTTCCAGTTACAAAAACTAAAGTAATAAGCCTACAAGTTCTAAGAAAATATAGTTGTTCAAAGCATACTTATCTTAACAGTTTTTAGGAATGTGTTACTGTAACATATCTGTTTTACACTAACTTACTGATATGTAGCCCACTCAGAAGTTCATAAAGCTCTTGTTTTCCTCTCAGTGAGGGTACTAACACTAGTATAGTAAAAGTCTAGGCTCCTTATATATTCCACATTGCTGCAAGCTCTTCAAATCTTCAAACCAAAATTCCCCAGGAAGAAAGGATGTGGTAAGTAAACAACCATTTCTATCTGTGAATCTAAAATATATTCATATTGCATCTAATGTGTTGACTATATATCTATATATATATATATATATATATATATATATATATATATGTATACATACACACACACACACACACACACACACACACACACACACACACACACACACACACACACCAAAATACACAGAGGAAAGAGCATAAGGATACGAAATAAAACATTTTACAACTGTAATCTCAATGAGCAAATAAAAAAAATGAGTCACACACTGGTTGAAAAAAATGCTTAGCACAAAAATGATCATGCATTTAACTCTGTCAGAAATAAGAAAACCAATATACAGATGAAATAATAAAAAAAAAAGATACAAATTTAACAAAATAGCAAAGAAAGAAAAAAGTATATAGAAATGATTGAAGCCAGTGCAATATTTTATTCAATTAAACCTGAACTACAACTGGCAGAGCATCAGGGAGGGATGGGTGTTACATTCTGGAGTGGTGAGTGGACTAATGCACATCTACTATATGTTGATCCCTGTTGCAGGCTGGGGAAGACAAACTGACAGGTGTGCCTAGAAGAAGGGAATAAGGTGGAGACATGGCTGCGATAGCGTGGTGGTGGGGCATTAACTGAATTTCACCACTAGATGTCCTCTCCCGAGCAACTCCCCCACCCCCCCAGCATACCATTAGATCGGCAAGGGGGATAAGCAAGTCACATACTAACCCCCCCCCCCAGAACAGATGCACAGAAATGCCGAGCTCCCAGAAGTCTAGCTTCCATGACCAGCGTCAGCAACACCATATTAAAGTCCTAGGGGGGCCAATGAGATGGGTACCAGGGTGCTGGGCTGGTGCTATGAAGAAAGGAGGAAGGATTTAAAAAAAAACTAAACTAAATTAAACTGAACCACAACCATAACATCTTGACATTTGCTTTCCAAGGGTTACAGAACTGAAAAATTCACACAATTTTTGAATAGTGCTTAATCAAAATACATCTAGTGAAAATTAAAGTAGTCAATTAATAAGATTACAATATCTAGGCTAATGGCCTCTTTCACTGAGGCCTGAGGTGATATTCATACTAATTAAAGGAAATTTAGTCAGGGCACTGGAAACTTCCCCTACTCTTTGCAGCTGCTAAATGGAGCCAGGGGTTCCTAAAGCAGCAAGGAAGAGGTCTAAGGAAAGTAACAGCATGGAGGAGGAGATAAAAGCTATAGAGAGTTTGGAGGTGGAAAGTGAGAATCTGGAGAAACATTTATTCAACATGGAGCTTCAGAATGTAAGCAAAGATTCCTGTGAAGTGGATGTTACCAACGAGCACCATTTAGCCTGTTGAAGTAGTGCAGGTACAGAACTGGTGTCAACAGGGTCTGCAGAAAATGAATGATTTGTTACAAATAATCAAGCAGTATGATCCAGGTAACAAGTCTGCTGTTTCATATGATGACAAGGCAGATTATCATCCTCAGCACTTCTGAAAAAGTTATGTGGAAAACGAACCATGTGATGTGGCATCAGAGAAATTAACAATTAAAGCTTATGTAGCAGTGACAGAAAGTAAAACAGGAAAGCAGCAGCAAACTGAAAAGGTGTCTGGTTATGTAGCAGCAGATAATGCAGTAACTAAAACATATGCAGCAGTGAAAGTATGTAAAAAGAAGAGCAGCAACTAACTTGTATGTAAAACTGTTTAAAAAGAGAAGACTGACTGTAAGAATGAATAAGAACAAAAAAAAATGGCAATGTAATTGACAGATATTATTTATGGGGCAATTTAGTAAGTGTTCTGGGTTTTAAAGCTCAAGAAATTCAGTCATTTACCCATACTGGGGCAGAAACGTTTGGTGACTTAACATGTGAATCTCATGGATTGATGATGCAATTTCTGGAACTGTGTAACAGAAAGAAGGATATTTATCTATGGAACGATTATTCTGGTAGCAACTTAAATGTTAAAAGTTGTTACTCTGCAGCTTAGAACTGATTAACTGGAAGAAGACATTGTTAAGAATGCATGCACACTATGATTATGAAACTGTTGGCAATCTTATGAAAGCTAGAGATGAGAGAAACTTATGGAATGGAGGGCGGAGACTGGAAGGGGTTTCAAAATGTGAAAAAAGCATGGTGAAACACTTGCCAAGTGTTATTTCTTTGGATGGTCATAGAGGGACATTAGGATATGCTGGGTAGCCTAAAATCATGCTCCTTTTGTAGGGACTTTTTTCATTTAATTAATGTTTATGACAAGGTACAATGTAACCAGTATGGACAGAAATGACATTCAATCAAGATGAAACAGTAAATAATGAAAAATAAAGGGAAGAAAACATGCGAGGAAGGATAAGAGACTGGGTAGAGGGTGAACCAGGTGAAGAAGAAACTGTAAAACGAAGAAAAAAATATGTCTGGGAAAAATGAGGAAAGAGTGTATGTGTGTATGCTGGAACAGAAGTCAAGAGAAGGGACTGACACTAATTTTTTGAAGTTCTGGGCAGTGAAAAATCTGATTCCAAAGATCAAAGATTATTTGTACACAAGCCCAAAAATATTCAACTTGGGAAAAAGTATAAATAAGAAAACAAAAATTAAAAAAACACTTCCCCTAAACTTAAAAAAAAGAAAAAGCAACAATTTTAGAGTACTTTCAGGAAATGTGAACAGTACCATTAGCACTTTAAGGAAATGTTGTGCTAAATGTGCTGATGATGTTATTCTGTTAAGAGGATGTGATGATGTTATTCTGTTAAGAGGATGTAAGAACAACAAGTGAAGAAAGACTGCAAACAGAAAAATATAATATGGAACTTAGGAAGTGAATGCTGTTTGCAGTAACTGTGTTATATAAACAACCGTGAAAATACTAGATGTAACGTTGGTAAGGTTAACTTTTGTGGATACGAGGTGGAAAAAACATGCTTAAAGAGTTACAGAATTATTTACATCAGTTTATCTATCTACATCAACATATATATATATATATATATATATATATATATATATATATATATACATACATACTGATACACTCATACATACACACATATATACATACATACATGCACATACAAACCTAGCAAAGAAAGAGATAATCTGTTTAATCAAATATTAGACTATGTAGTGGTTAACATCAAATTATAATTGCAGAGAACTTTAATTGTGATTTAAGGGGGAACTGTAAAATAATACAGGAAGTGATGTGTGGTAAATTAGCTGTGTAGACCTAAAGTCAATGAACTTGTAGAAGGGTAGCACTTGGATCTTAAACTGATTTTGTATTATCAGAAGATGTGGGTGTAGCAGATGGTGATACAGTTGTGACTTTTTTTTCCGATCATTTAGCCATATGGATAGAGGTGATGGAAGAGAGGGAGCACATTAAAACAGGAAAGAGAATAAAAAGAACAAATTAGAAATTATGGGATGAAAGTGATGAGTCGGAAGTACTGTAGTTAGGGAAGGATCACAGGACCTTGAAAGCTTCTATAAAAACAGGCCCACGTGGTAGATTGAATTTAAAAAGTACCAAAATTATTTTTTTTTAAACGTCAGGATGATGTAAGAAAGTAAAGGAAAGTGAAGCTTGGGAAGATGTATTGGAGGATTTAGAGAATAATACAAGAGAGTATTATGATATGGAAAAAAGAAATATATAAAAGAAATTGAAAAAATAAGGCATTACTGTTTAGGAAGAGATAATATTTAAAAGCAAGAAGGGAGGAAGAGTCTATATATTTGGGTAAAATAGTAAAGGAGGATACTAGTATAATGGCAGAATGAAAAATGTAAAATAAGAGGTAAAAAGAACACAAGAGTAAATTGTGTGTGCTGTAGTGCAGCATACAGAATATGTACAAGAGTAAAAAGAAGGAAAATAAGAAAGAATGGAAAGTAAAAAAAAAATCCAGAATGAGTTAAGGAAGAATTTGAAAAAGAAATTACTATTAGTGAATTGGACTAAGTTCTTAGGAAAGTAAATGCTGATTCGGTATCAGGCCTAGATGGTACAAGGTATGGAATGTACATGGCAAAGACAGTATTTTTGTAAATGTACTGAATGAATGGTTGGAGGAAGGATTTGTTTATGAAGAGTTATGTAGTGGGATATTAAAATTTATAGTGAAAAAAGATGAGAAGAATGAAATAAAAAACGGAGAACTATCGCACTAAACACAAATTATATTGTTTTATAAGAATAATAGAGGAAAACATAAGGAAGGATGAGGGATATTATAGAAGAAAGTGTGCATGTTATAAAAAGGAAGGGATGTCAAGAATTGTTATTAGCTGTGACAGAAACTGTGTATGATACTTTATGCAAAAAGAAGGATATGAAATTTATGGTAGGTGATATCAGCAAGGCATCTGATACAGTGGGATGTTCTGGAGAAGTACAGAACAGGTAACAAAATTAGGAGAGTGTCTATGTCAGGATATCAAAATAATAGAGTTAGTTGTCAGTAAACGGGTGGTTGAGTAAAGAAATATCCATAAAGTGAAAAGATAACATAAGGATGTCCCATGAGTGGATTACTGTTTGCACTGGTAATCAGAGTGAAGTAGCTTATAAAATGAAGGATACCAGATATGTGATGCAGAAGGAGGTGATGATTTCAGTAGTTCTGACATACACAGATGATATGTGGGGAAAGTAGTCAGCGTCCATGCTGGATGGTTTCTTCACCAAAAACTTCGAAACAGCCAAACGTAAAAAGTGAGATACCAACCACGATAGATGTTATCAAAATTCACAACGTATAACACATGCAGTTGTCCAGAGTAATTCCAAAGGCTTGTAGTATATCCAAAAAGATTTTATTCGAAAGAACAAAAAATGAGCGCTTTCGCGTAGTCTATCCACGCTTCATCAGATAATCATTTTTAAAAACAGCTGTTGTGCATTTATATGTGCGCTAAGCGCGGGAAACTAATTAATTAAAATAGGTAAATTCATTTTAAAAGTTCATATTATATAATCATTATTTAAAACACAAATATAAATTCATTTCTACTACATATATTTATATTTATAAATGCCTGATGTTTATAAAAAATATACATATGTAAGAAATATATATAGTAAATACATGAACTAATAAAATGTCACAATACTGTGATTGCAGTCTATATCTATCTGATTAACAAATAAATTACTGTGATGTATTTGTAAGACATACCAAAAAATTATTATATTAAATTGATGGATATATATTATATATTGCCTATATATGAAATGCAATAATTGATGCTGATCCTTTTATTAATTTATTTGTTATGCATTATATATATAGACAACCATATTTTCAAAAATAGAAAAAAATATATATGTATATAAGAAATTTTTCTTTAAATAAATATATCTAATTCATGTTATATTTATATAAAAAACAATAATTTATCTATATGTATCAAACATAATGTAAAATCATTTATACACATGTATTAAAATGTTGTGCTGAAATGTGCTTCATCTGTATGTGTGAATTTAAAATATTGTAAATACCTATACATTCGCAGTTCAGTATTATAAAATACAATAAATAAATGTAAACATATCTGAAACATATTATTTCCTATTCTGTAATACAGGCTTAATAGATAGGTGATTATTAATGCCTGGGGGTATATGTGCACCTAGCTTTAGTATCCAATTTAGCTCAGCTAGAGCTAAATCGTTCTCTGGGTCGCCACCTCTACCGTTTTGTGGTATTATTTGCAAAACTTTGAAGCAAAATGAATGGGTGGGGTGTGTGGCAATATGCTTCGCTAGTGCGTTAGTTTCCACAGCCTTTCGTATATCATATAAATGGTTGTATATACGCTCTTGAAGTTTCCTCTTAGTTAACCCTACATAAAATGCCTGGCAGGCTATGCATGTAGCAAGGTAAATTAAATTACGTGTGTGGCAGTTGGCATAGAACTTGGGTATAAAGACATAATCAGTATTAGGATGTTTAAAGGGTTGTGTTTCTGTTATATATTGACATCTGTTACATTTGTGACAAGGGAAAGTACCTTTGGTCATTTGTTTAATAATGTTTTTTCCATTGTTTTCTCCATCCAACATAATATTATGATTACCACATAAGATTCTTTTAAGATTCCTACTGTTTTTATATAAGAATCTGGGATGTTTGCCTATGATATCTCTAGTATGTGGATCAATAGTTAAGATTTTCCAATTATCCTGAATTATTTGTTGTATATTCTTGATATCGCTAGTATATGTGATAGTATATTTTATACAATTTTCAGCTCTGTCATTCCTTTTATAATTGTTAAATAAGTATTTGTTATATGTAATATAACGACTATCATTCCCAAAAGATATTCTGTCTCCCAAAACTTCTCTTCTGATGTTATTAACCATTTTTGTATCATAGCCTCTATTAATAAATAGGGTCTCCATAGAATCTGCTTCTTGTAATAAATCTTCAGTTTTAGTACAAAGTCTTAATATCCTTGTGAACTGACTTTTGACTATGCCATAGTAAGTGTGTCTCGGGTGCATGCTATCAAACGTCAAAATTGCGTTTTTCCAAATTGGTTTCCTATAAAGAGTAGAGGTAATATTACCCTCTGGTGTTAAAGTAAGTGTTACATCAAGGTAATTTATTTCCTTTGTTGAAGTTTCTTTTGTGAATTTTAAAAATGTAGTGGTGGTTTCCAAATATTCCAGAAATGTTTCAAATAGTTCTAAAGTGCCCTCCCAGATGATTATTATGTCGTCCACAAAACGCTTGTAAAACTTGACACATTTGTATTTGTCATTACTAAATAAATATAACTTTTCCCACCATAACACTACCAAGTTGGCGTAAGTATTTGCACAGGGGGTGCCCATGGCTACCCCCCATTTTTGCAAATAATAGACATCGCCAAACATAAAGATGTTATTTGTGAGCACTAATTCTAATAGCTGACATATTAGGATGATCTTGTCATTGGAAAAAATAGTCTCTTTAGTTAAGAGTTCTCTTATATATTCAATACCGATGTCATTTGGTATTGATGTAAATAGACTTTTTACATCCATAGTTATTAGCACATTATGATTACTACTATTAAGTTGTAAATTTCTTATACTATTAAGTAAATCATATGTATCCTTAAGTATGGTGGAGAATTGATTTGCTACTGGTCTCAATATGTCTTCTAAAAAAAATTGAAATATGTGCTGTAGTCCAATTTTCCCCTGACACAATGGGCCTAAGGGGAATGGGATACACTTCCTTGTGTATTTTAGGTATCCCTTTAATTATTGGTATGGTGGGATGTTCTATGGTCAGATATTCAAACATTTCTGGACTGATTTGACGACACATGAGGAGGTCATATAGAACATCTTTTACTGTTTGTATAAAATGTGTGACATCTTGTAGTGTTATAGGAGTATATGTATCAACTTCCGATAGCATGGTTATCATGTTAGTGACATATTCATGGCTGTCTAAAACCACAACTCCTCCTCCTTTGTCTGCCGGTTTGATAATTAGATGTGGATTCTGTGTAAGTTCATTTAAGGAGAGAGATTCCATTGGTGTTAGGTTATAAAACCTTCCTTTCTTACTATTATTATTAAATAAATGATAATACTGATTTTCACAGATCCTTAAAAAGCATTCTACATGTGACGGCATAATCGGCGTAAAGACACTTCTATTTTTATATCGTCTGACTTCCTGCTGTGCATTATTAGTATCAGTTAGTGCCAAATAACAACTTAAGACTCAAGCTTCTACAAAATAGTCTTAGATCAATCAATGTAGCTGTTAGTGTAGCTGGAACTGCTGGTATAAAATTGAGTCCTCGATTTAAGACACTGATAGCAGATGTATCCAATGTATGAGAAGAATAATTAAAAAGCAAGCTAGGAGTCAGTTCTTTCTTCTTCTGCTTTGCGTGAACTGATCCGCTGAGTATTTCCTCTTGCGGGAGTCCCTGTCGTTTCTGATATGGTAAAAAAGTTGCCGATACTGGTTGTACAATAGAAGTGTTCTTAGGGATAGCTCCCGCAGCTTGAGCTGATAGGTGGTTAGTGAATGCTTCTTGATTAGGGGGGGGTGTGTCAACAATAGTAGTATCATTGTTGTGAGCTCCCAAGGAAGTAGTCGCTGATATATCCTTGTTAAACATGGATGCTGGCACCTGAGGCAATGGTTGAGCCACAGAGCGAGAATCAGCGGTTGATAACAGTCCATTATTATTATTATTAGATGTTTCTGACCGTTGTAATGGAGACGAAGAATGAGATGCCTGATGTCTGGGCCAAATAAATACTTGGCCCTTTTGAAAGTCATTATAGTCACGTAATAATTTCTTCTGTTTAGTAATCCTAAGTCTGTCACTAAACGCATTCACTTGAGAAAATACATGACTGATTTTATCTAAACAGTGTTCGGAAGTGAAGCGTTCTATTATTTGTTTATGAATCATGTCCGTTTTATTTCTTAAGTCTGTTTCTAAAGGTAGAAAATAATTTAACATTAATTTAGCATAGCTAAATCCCAGTTCTATATTCAAGTCCTGCCACTGTTTGAGTAGTTCAGGGTGTGAGTCCCCATAGGTAGGCATGCAGAACACCCGCATGCCTCTGGGGACTATCTTAAAGTGTACACATGCTTCCAGGTGTAGCCTTTGCCAGGCATATTTTTGCAGTTGGTATAAATTGTCCTCTAAAGATTTTAATAAGGGATAAAAGTCAGAAAGGTTCTCACCATTTATATTAGAACGAGTTTGTCCAGTTTCACTCATAAGATCCAGAGACAATAAAGGGTTCTTATCCAGGTGTATAAGACCATTCCATGATATCGATGCTTCCCTCGGCTCCAGATTATGTAGAGTAACAGGCTCCATCGTGTGCTGGGACCGCCAACCAAAAAGAAGAACAGCAAAATGTGGGGAAAGTAGTCAGCATCCCTGCTGGAATGTTTTCTTCTCCAAAAACTTCGAAACAGCCAAACGTAAAAAGTGAGATACCAACCACGATAGATGTTATCAAAATTCACAACGTATAACACATGCAGTTGTTCAGAGTAATTCCAAAGGCTTGTAGTATATCCAAAAAGATTTTATTCGAAAGAACAAAAAATGAGCGCTTCCGCGTGGTCTATCCACGCTTCATCAGATAATCATTTTTAAAAACAGCTGTTGTGCATTTATATGTGCGCTAAGCGCGGGAAAATAATTAATGATTTAATTAATAATTTTCGCAGGAGGAACCAGTGGTAAGAAAGAAATCGAGTAATTGCACCGTTGGACATTCCCCAGCGCAACCGGTGACGTCATCTCCACGCTCGGAGTTCCGGAGTCATGGTGGCAAGAGGACGACCGCTGAGGGGGAAGCAGAAGGGCTTAACCACGGGCGCTCGTTAAACAAGGATGAAAATGGTTCCATTTCGCATCCAAAATCTGCAAAAAGGGACATTAATACGGGAAACAACAGTGACCGTTCCTCTAGAATTGGGCAAACATCTAAAGGTACTGTTCAAACACATCCGCACACCTCCGGTGATGCGGAAATACGATTTAATAATGAATTACAGTTGAATGATGGTTTTGATACTAAATATAAGGACATTATTGAGAAAGTATACACATTTGATAATATGGTGGACAATTCCCAATGCGGCGACATGCATATTGAAACAAACCAAACTGTTAAAGATTTTGATATGTCCTTGAGAGACAAATTATTTCTCTTTGAAAAAACGCTGTACAAATATAAATGTTTAGAGATTGACAACAATTATTTACACCAATGCTTGATTTGTAAAATAGTCCCACAAGGACTTAGGTTTTACAAATACCCTTTTGGTATTCAATATACAGAGAATGTCTTAAATGATTTGCAAGCATTTTTTGATGACTGTGGTTTTACTTTAATGTCGAAGTTGATTAAGTATAACGAAGTGAAATTAAAGAAACTTTTAAATGAAGTGAATGAATGTCAGAAAGAGATAACTAGTGACTTGTTATTTGAAGAATATGTTAATTTATACAAAAACATTTTAAAGAGAGTAGAAGTTAAGGTAGGAAAAGTACACTTAAGGAAACAGGGTAAATTGTCTAGAGACAAAGCACAGTATAGGAAAGGGAATAGCTATCCCCTACCATTTCAGAAACCCAGAAAAGACCAGGGCAACCAGTTTAATAGACCTACAAATGGGTCTAACAGAAATGTAGGAGTTAATAAAAGGGTGGAATTCCAGGATTTTCAGGAAGGGTTCCAAAACAGAAACAACCACTTGGATGAGTTGGATTCCTTTCATTTGGAAGCTGACAATTTTTTAGGTCCTCGCAGATCAGAAAGGATAGCCAACAAACAAAGAAACCCCTCGGATCCAGGACCACAGGAATTGACCAATGGGACGGATTTAGTGTGGAGAGCCAGAGGGAGGAGGGGGAGATAGAAGAAATAGTTTACGATTCAAATGGCATTACACAAACATACAAAGGTTACAAAATACACAATTACACCAACATGGCAGTGGAAAAGGAACATTTTGACTTGTTTTCCAAGGGGTTTAAATTTGTGAAAACAACACATGGTGACTTGGCAAATATATTACTGGAATTGAAAATATTCCTACGGAAATTAAATTTGCAGGTTGCTTGCAAACATCACAAAACAGATAGCTTCCAAGGCATTGCACACAGTGACTACACAGAAACATTGAAGAGAAGTAGTATTTACAACCCCCCACTACACCCTGTGATTGGGTCTTTCGAGTGTATAGTTATGAATGATATTTATGACACATTCGAACCAACAAAAAGGTTGAATAGAACAAATAACTTAGATGAAAGAGAATTTATTTTATTTGAAAAATTAAGAAAGGAGAGAAACCTAAGATTCATGCAACCAGATAAGGGTGGGGGTATGGTCATTTTCAACCAGGAAGCATATAATAATGTTTTAACAGATATATTATTGGATCAAACTACATACACCACTGTATCCATGAACGAAATACAAATAGCATATAGAAGAATAGACAGTTGGCTGGAAGAATATTTAATTGAAAACAGAATTAGAAGGGACACATACGATTTTTTGAAACAAACCCATCCCTATATACCAAAAATGTTCGCAATACCAAAGATACACAAGAACATTTTAAAACCACCCTTCCGCCCTATTGTTTCTGCCAAAAAATCAAAAACTCAGCCTTTGTCTGTGTTCATTGACCAGCAACTAAAAGATATTGTCAAAATACAGACACATCTGGTGCAAGATTCCTGGGATTTTTTAGGTAAAATAACCAATGAATTATGGTCAGAGACTGTCAGGATGGTGACCATTGATGTGAAAGAACTTTTTACATGTATTCCCAGAAGACAAGGGTTTGAATTTTTTGAAAACAGTGTTTATAAACACTCTAATTTAAACCTTGACAGGAAAAAACTATTGTTAGAATTAACTGAAATAGTCTTAGACAACAACTTTATTACATTTCAAGGAGAATACTATAAACAGATCACAGGTGTGGCCATGGGGGCAGCTTGTGCCCCCTTATACGCAAATCTGGTCCTTCTTGCATGGGAGGAAGAGTTCATTTTCAAGGGACCTTATCAAAGAAATATAAAAATATATCTCCGTTTTTTGGATGACATTTTTATATTATGGGAAGAAGTCACCATAGGGGACTTAAAAGAATTTATGACATACATTAATCAAACTACTTCCTTCCTGTCCTTTACTTATGAAATTGAAAACAAGGGTATAAATTATTTGGATATAGCCTTGAGTAAGGAAAGTGCTGGTTTCAAATCAAATATTTTTCGAAAAAACACATGGTGTAATAGTTATTTACATTTCAATAGCCAGCATCCTATACACCAAAAGAAAAGTATCATCAAAGGGCAGGCAGTTAGAATTGCCAGAATGACCTCCCAACATCAGGATTTACGAAAAGAGTTCTCATTTTTATTGGAAAAATTTTTGGAAAGGGGTTATCCCAAACAGTTGGTTGTGGAGATTCTGGAACAAGTATACAAAGGATGGGGTACAAAATTCAAACCCCTTTTAGGTAACAAATTTACCCCTAATGAGAAAAGGGTTGACATTGGTGATGACTTCAGGGGAGCTTGTATAGTGGAATACAATGGATTCTCTGACCATTTCATAAACATTATTAAAAGCAACTGGTCCATTTTTAAAACCAACAAGGAGATATACCAGACAGTTGGAGAAAAACCAAGATTTATATACAAGACAGCCACAAATCTTAAAAGATTTTTTGAAATGGAAAATATTAAACAGGAACCTAAGGAAGGTACCAAAAGATGTGGTAATTGTCGGCAATGTAGTTACATTAATCCGAATGTGGGACTCAAACTGGAAAATGGTTTAAAAAGTAGAATTGCCTTTTGTAAGGGCAACTGCAGGAGTAAAATGCTGGTGTATTTAGCTACCTGTTCCAAATGCCCTGCTTTCTATGTGGGGAAGACCGAAAGGTCCCTCAGAGAAAGGATTTACGAACACATGTATAATATCAGTAAGAGAAAAGAGACCAGTGCCTTATTCAAACATTCTACGGACTGTGTAGGATTTACTGATTTTAAGTTTGGGATTTTGGAACATGTTACACCGGATCCAAGGGGAGGTGATACCAAAAATTTTTTGCTACAGAAAGAGATTAGGTGGCAGTTGAGGTTGAGAGCAAATATCCCCCCCGGGCTTAATGAGTATACAAACATCAAGGCCATTTTAGTAGAAAAAGCCTCGAATGTATAAATAAATAAAAGGCAAGGTATTGGGGGTTTACACAATTAATAAACACATTTAGGGTTTTTTATGGGCTCAACACAACAAATGTTTAAAATATGCACAACTACATGTTTTGTTCTGTTTACATATCAATGTGTTTTAAGATATCTTTCATTAAGCAAACACAATGTTATATTTTTTAACAACAGGTTTAAAGAAATGATTATGTTTATTGGTTTTAGAATGAAATGTGTATTTTTACAAGTCAACAATATAACAACATTCACTTCAGTTTTTAATTATTTAATTAATAACTTTTTAAACTTTTCTTTTTTATTAATGAATTAATTATTTATGTATTTATGTAATTTATATAACACAACATCATTTTATTCAATATATATAAATGTTCTATAAAATATATATACTATCAACTAAGCGACATAGTAGAACACAACATATATATGGTAATTTAATTTAATGTACAAAACAGGTATATGCTTCATTTTATACATTTTTATTAATTTATACAGCAAAACAAGCATTTTTTAATAAATAGGCATGAAATTTAATGTCGATTGACACATGGAAAGCACTAATGCACTTTAATGATTTTGATTCCCAACAGTAATATTTATCCAAGGGAAACTGTGCTGGATTGTTAAAAGCATATTTAACAAACGGAACACACAATAGAAATTAATGTATACAGCTTTAAAAATTTTATATGAACCTGGTTAATTAGTTGATTGATTAATTGTTTCAAATAGTATAAAAATCATTGGCACCACATATTGATTATTCTGAAGAAGTCTGCATTCGGCAGATGAAAGCGCTAGATCGTTGTTTTGTGTTTTAACTATTTTGTTCATTAAAGTACTGAGGTCTGTTTACACGGAGTTGCATCTTTTGTTGGGTATACTTGAGCTTATTTTTGGTGTTTCTACAAAATAGTCTTAGATCAATCAATGTAGCTGTTAGTGTAGCTGGAACTGCTGGTATAAAATTGAGTCCTCGATTTAAGACACTGATAGCAGATGTATCCAATGTATGAGAAGAATAATTAAAAAGCAAGCTAGGAGTCAGTTCTTTCTTCTTCTGCTTTGCGTGAACTGATCCGCTGAGTATTTCCTCTTGCGGGAGTCCCTGCTGTGAGACCGCCCTCTTGCTTGCTGTATAAACTGTCGTTTCTGATATGGTAAAAAAGTTGCCGATACTGGTTGTACAATAGAAGTGTTCTTAGGGATAGCTCCCGCAGCTTGAGCCGATAGGTGGTTAGTGAATGCTTCTTGATTGGGGGGGGTGTGTCAACAATAGTAGTATCATTGTTGTGAGCTCCCAAGGAAGTAGTCGCTGATATATCCTTGTTAAACATGGATGCTGGCACCTGAGGCAATGGTTGAGCCACAGAGCGAGAATCAGCGGTTGATAACAGTCCATTATTATTATTATTAGATGTTTCTGACCGTTGTAATGGAGACGAAGAATGAGATGCCTGATGTCTGGGCCAAATAAATACTTGGCCCTTTTGAAAGTCATTATAGTCACGTAATAATTTCTTCTGTTTAGTAATCCTAAGTCTGTCACTAAACGCATTCACTTGAGAAAATACATGACTGATTTTATCTAAACAGTGTTCGGAAGTGAAGCGTTCTATTATTTGTTTATGAATCATGTCCGTTTATTTCTTAAGTCTGTTTCTAAAGGTAGAAAATAATTTAACATTAATTTAGCATAGCTAAATCCCAGTTCTATATTCAAGTCCTGCCACTGTTTGAGTAGTTCAGGGTGTGAGTCCCCATAGGTAGGCATGCAGAACACCCGCATGCCTCTGGGGACTATCTTAAAGTGTACACATGCTTCCAGGTGTAGCCTTTGCCAGGCATATTTTTGCAGTTGGTATAAATTGTCCTCTAAAGATTTTAATAAGGGATAAAAGTCAGAAAGGTTCTCACCATTTATATTAGAACGAGTTTGTCCAGTTTCACTCATAAGATCCAGAGACAATAAAGGGTTCTTATCCAGGTGTATAAGACCATTCCATGATATCGATGCTTCCCTCGGCTCCAGATTATGTAGAGTAACAGGCTCCATCGTGTGCTGGGACCGCCAACCAAAAAGAAGAACAGCAAAATGTGGGGAAAGTAGTCAGCATCCCTGCTGGAATGTTTTCTTCTCCAAAAACTTCGAAACAGCCAAACGTAAAAAGTGAGATACCAACCACGATAGATGTTATCAAAATTCACAACATATAGCACATGCAGTTGTTCAGAGTAATTCCAAAGGCTTGTAGTATATCCAAAAAGATTTTATTCGAGAGAACAAAAAATGAGCGCTTTCGCGTGGTCTATCCACGCTTCATCAGATAATGATTTTTAAAACAGCTGTTGTGCATTTATATGTGCGCTAAGCGCGGGAAACTAATTAATTAAAATAAATAAATTCATTTTAAAAGTTCATATTATATAGTCATTGTTTAAAACACAGATATAAATTCATTTCTACTATATATGTATATAAATGCCTGATGCTTATAAGAAATATACACATGTAAAAAATATATATAGTAAATACATGAACTTACAAAATGTCACGATACTGTAATTTCAGTCTATATCTATCTGATTAACAAAACAAATCACTGTGATGTGTTTGTAGAACATACCAAAAAATTATTATATTAAATTGATGGATATATATTATATATTGCCTATATATGAAATGCAATAATTGATGCTGATCCTTTTATTAATTTATTTGTTATGCATTATATATGTAGACAACCATATTTTCAAAAATAGAAAAAATATATATGTATATAAGAAATTCTTCTTTAAATAAATATGTCTTATTCATGTTGTATTTATATTTTATTTATTTATTTATTTATTTTTATTTCAGTTTGATTACCGGGGAAGTCCACTGGGTCAAGAAGAACCCATTTTCAGTGGAGGCCCGGGGAGAAAAGCTCCAAAGGCAGTACAACCAATGCAATGTTTAAGAAATACAAAACATAATACAACAGCAAGAAAACAAAGTAATACACTGCAAATTCCAATTACAATAGACAGTACACACAGTAAGAATATTTTAAAATGCATATTTACAATAGAAAGTAGACACAGTAAGAACATTGAAGATGCAAATTTGCAATACACTGCAAAATTTTTCTGCTAACTATTCAATATTGTCATCATACAGTGAAGTTAGATCCTGCTAAAAACAAAGCTAGAGTTTGAGTGAATAAAGGTGCAGGAGTATGGGGGCTTAGTCTAGGGGAATCTTGGGATTAAGTAGGGTGAAAGCAAGAACATTTCCATTTTGAAGATAGGTGTGAGAAGAGTTGGGTTTTGAAGTTGTCTGAGTTTGGTATGGTTCTAAGAGAAGGGGGGAGAGAGTTCCATTTCCTACCTAGAGAGAAGGATAGAAGATGTTGACCAGCGGGATGTTTTGGTCTGGGGATGGAGATTAAATTTTGGTGTTCAGATCTTAGAGATCGGTTGGGAATGTAAGGGGGGAGGATGTTGGATAGAGCAGGGCATTTTTCTGGGTAGAATATTAATCTATGAGTGGTTGTAAGTTGGAGATAGTCGAGGTGGTTTGGGAGTTCTAGCCAGTTTAAAGATTGAAGGGAGAGGCAGTGGTGGGTTGAGTTTTTGGATTTGGTGGCGAATTTAGAGATTTTATTATAGCAAGCTTCAAGTTTGGAGGTGAGGAGGCAGACAGATTAGTAAGGAGAGGGGCTCCATAAAGTAGAGAGGGTAGGAGGAAGCAGGTAGCTAAGGTTTGCCTGGAGGATTTGGAAATAAATATATTATTCCTGTAGAGCATGCCAAGTTTTGGTGGGTCTTTTTTATATTTTGTTGAATGTGGAGGTCAAATTTAAGATGTTCGTCTATGGTTATGCCAAGTAGTTTAGCATAGGGGACCACTTCAATTGGAGTGTTAGCTTTGCTGAGGATGTTGAAAGAGTTTTTGTCCAAGGAAGAAGTCTTGGAAGGGAGGAAAATTAGTATTTTGGATTTATTGGAGTTGAGGGAGAGGTGGTTTTGGTGCATCCAGTTTTCTGTAATGGAAAAAGCTGTTTGAGTTTTAGAGAGAAGTTCAGTAAAGCTGGGGGCAGCGCAGACTAAGGTAGAGTCATCAGCATATTGGATGACTGAAGTGTCAGGGAGAGCAGTGTGAAGGTTGTTTATGAAGATGTTGAAAAGTAAGGGACCGAGAATGGATCCCTGAGGGACGCCAGTAGGAGTTGGTAAGAAGGAGGAGGTAGAGTTCTTCCATCTGACAGCCTGGGATCTGTCAGAGAGGTAGCTGGAGAACCAGGCAAGAGTATTAGTGGAAAGGTTAAGGTTGGAGAGGTGGCAGAGTAGATGTGAATGGGAGATGGTATCAAAGGCTTTGGAGAGGTCCAGCAGAACAGTGGATACTAGAAGTCCGGAATCTCTGGCTTGATTAACTGTTTCTAAGAAGGAAAGTAGGGCAGTTATAGTGCTGTGTCCTGGACGGAAACCGTGTTGGGTGGGTGTAAGTAGCTGATTCTCTGTTAAGTAGGGTAAGAGTTGGCGGTGGACACATTTCTCAAGGATTTTGGATATAGGAGAGAGTAGGGCTATAGGGCGGAAGTTAGAAGTAGAATTGTTTTTACCTCCTTTATGAAGTGGTAGAATGTAGGCAGAACGCCAGAGTTTGGGAATGTATGACTCTTAAGGATCTGTTAATCAGGATGCTAATTGGAAGAGCTATTCCTTGACTGCGTGTTTGAGGAAGGAGGGGGGATGTTGTCGGGGGCGTTGGAACAAGGTTTTAGTTTGGTTAAGAGCTTTTTTATAAAAGTTGTGGAAACTGGTTTGAATTGAAACATAGGGTGACAGTCCTTTGGAGAGTTTAGGAGGTTGGAGAGGTTGTTATCAGGGAATGTTTTGGTTAGTTTGGCTATAGAGTCAGTAAAGAAAGTGTTGAAGAGTGAGCTTAGTTCATTGTCATTTAAACTAGGGTCAGGGCAGGGGTTATTTTGTGACCCAGGATGGAGAAGAGAGTTTACAGATTTCCAGAAATGTTTGGGGTTGTTAAGATTAGAAGACTGAAGTTTGTTGTAGTAGTTTTTTTTGTCTCTGATTATTAGTTTTTTTACTTGGTTGGAGTTGGGTATATTGGAGCAAGGCATAAGGCTGTTTGCTTTTCTGATAAAGCCTCCAAGATTTGTCTCTGAGTTGCATGGTTTGTTTAGTCTCTTTGGTCAGCCAAGGAGCAGAATTGGCCTTGATTCGTTTATTTCTAAGGGGGGCTAGAGAGTTGAGAGTATTTAGGAAGATGGAGTTAAAATGTTCTACGGCATTGTCGGTGACAGAGTTTGAAGGGTTTGCCAGTTGATTTCTTTGAATATGTTGGAGAAGATTATGGGGTTGAAGTTGCTAAGGTTACGAGTTTGGATATAATTATGTAGGAATTGAGAGGGGTTAGCAGAGCGATGAATGAAGGCAGGTTGATGGTCACTAAAGGAGTCAGGGATAGTTCCAGATAGAGAGATTTTGTTAGGGTGGGAGACTAATATCCAATCTAAGATGGAGCCAGGGGGGTGTTTTTTGTTGGGCCTGGTTATAGAATGGATTAATTGAGAGAAGTTGAAAAGGTTGATAGCTAGGGTGGGGGAAGGTGAGTTGATTTTGTTCCAATCAATGTTGACGTCTCCTAGAATAAGTGTTTCATATTTTATTTCAGATGAGGCCCAGTGGAGAATATTCTCTAGGGTTGAAGTGTTGTCGCCAGGGGAGATGTATAAAGAAATTATACAGATATTTTTATGTTTATTGAGCTGGAGCAGACAAGCAGTGATTTCAGTATTTTGAATAGAGGGGTTGAGATTTGCAGGGGGATTATGGAGAGAAGGTTAGAGTAGATAATGGCAGAGCCTCCACCTTTTTTGTTTAGTCGGTCACTCCTAAGGATGTTGAAGCCAGGAGGAAGGATTTCTGAGTCAGAGATATGGGGTTTTAGCCAGGTCTCAGAGACGGCTAAGATGTCAGGTTGGTTGTGGTTAATCCAGGCGTGAACATGGTGAAGTTTGTTGTTTAGGCTTTGGGCGTTAATAGTGAAGACCTTAAGGGTGGTAGGAGAGGTTTTAGGAGTAGAGGGAGTGGGAGGGAGAGGTGTATTTGAAGTGTGGGAGGAGGGAGAAGGAGGGAAGGAGTTGTTAGTACTGAAGCAGGGGCCAGGATTAGGGTGGATGTCTCCAGATAAGGCTAGGAAATTATATGGGAAAACTTTAAGTCTTTTAGGTTTGGAGAGTAAGAAGTTGTTTGGGGTTGGTGGAAATGTAAGAGCGAGGCTTTTTGTAGAGGAGGAGAATATTTTGATATGGAAGAGGTGTAGTAGGTTTATTGGGATAAGGCAGGGGGAAATGGAGTGGAAGTGAGTGAGTGTAGGAGGATGTGGGTGGGAGAAAGTGAGGAGTGAAAAGTAGCCAGGTAAGGGTGAGTTATTGAGCAGTAAGATGTAGTGTGATAGAGGGAAGAAGACAAATGAGAAGAGAGAAGGGAAGTCTGAGGAAATGAGAGTTTGGGAGAACATGATTGAAATGGGTGGGGAAAAGGATGTAGAAAAGATGTAGTTGGAATAGTGCGAGTTAGGAGAGAAATGAAAGAAGAGTGGAAGGAAGATATCAAGTAGGAGAGGAGAGTGTAGGGTTAAGTGTAGTGAGAAGTGGGAGGAGTAGGAGAGGTTGGAGAAAAGAAAGCAGGGTTTAGATTGGTTAATTAAAGTAGGAAGTAGAGGGGGAGGAAAGAGTCTAATAGGTGGAAAAGAATGTAGGGAGGAGCTAGTGATGTATAAATGTGGGCGTTGGGGGGTGGAATTTGGGGCAGGGTAGGGGAGCGGAGTGAGCCCGGAAGGGCGACGGAGGGAAGAGCCAGAGGAGGTGAGAAAAGCAGAAGACAATCAGTTACAAGAGAGTATTTAGAAGGTAAGTTTAACAGGTTTATCAGAGTTGTGAAGGTAAGAAATGTAGGAGAAGGAGCGGAGGGAGGGTACTGAGATGAGCAGAGAAATTGGGATAGAGTGAAAAATGCTAAGGAGAAGGACAGAGGGAGAGGAAAAGACTTCAGACAGGGAGTAGAGGAGGGCTGAGTAAAGGAAGGGAAGGCTGAGAGTTCAGGGCAGCAGAGGGGAGAGCAGAGGAAAGGTGGTAGAGGACTGAAGAAGGGGAGGTACTGGAGGAAAGGGGAACAAATAGAGAGTGCAGTAGGAGGTAGTGGCTGCTGGCTAGTCTGGCAGGGAAGCGTACTGCGACCTAGTAGTACCAACTATTATAGTGCAGAGCTACAACAGTACACATACTTTCTTGTAATCTTGTGGAGGGAGGACTCAGGGAACAGAAGGCCTTACAATTTCCAGTTAAGTTCGTTGGAGTAGGCTTTCAGTCAGACAGCACAGGAGCTTATATTCAGCAGGTTAGGGCAGGGTGGGCAGGGGCCCAAGCTGTAAAAATAGAAAAAAAAAACAGGGAAAGAAGAGTGGTGTAAGCATTAGAATGGCATAAGTAATGTAAGAGACAGTGTCAGGCATTCAGAAGGTTATTGTATTCAAATTAAATGCAAAGTGCGAATAAGCTAAGATAACCAAGAGACAAAAGGTAAACACAGTCAAGCAGTCATGGCGTTATATAAAAACAATAATTCATCTGTATGTGTCAAACAGGGAAAGAAGAGTGGTTTAAGCATTAGAATGGCATAAGTAATGTAAGAGACAGTGTCAGGCATTCAGAAGGTTATTGTATTCAAATTAAATGCAAAGTGCGAATAAGCTAAGATAACCAAGAGACAAAAGGTAAACACAGTCAAGCAGTCATGGCGTTATATAAAAACAATAATTCATCTGTATGTGTCAAACATAATGTAAAATTATTTATACAAATGTATTAAAATGTTATGCTGAAATGTACTTCATGTGTATGTGTGAATGTAAAATATTGTAAATACCTATACATTCGCAGTTCAGTATTATAAAATACAATAAATAAATGTACACATATCTGAAACGTATTATTTTCTATTCTGTAATACAGGCTTAATAGATAGGTAGTTATTAATGCCTGGGGATATATGTGCACCTAGCTTTAGTATCCAATTTAGCTCAGCTAGAGCTAAATCGTTCTCTGGGTCGCCACCTCTACCGTTTTGTGGTATTATTTGCAAGACTCTGAAGCAAAATGAATGAGTGGTGTGTGTGGCAATATGCTTAGCTAGTGCGTTAGTTTCCACAGCCTTTCGTATATCATATAAATGGTTGTATATACGCTCTTGAAGTTTCCTCTTAGTTAACCCTACATAAAATGCCTGGCAGGCTATGCATGTAGCAAGGTAAATTAAATTACGTGTGTGGCAGTTGGCACAGAACTTGGGTATAAAGACATAATCAGTATTAGGATGTTTAAAGGGTTGTGTTTCTGTTATATATTGACATCTGTTACATTTGTGACAAGGGAAAGTACCTTTGGTCATTTGTTTAATAATGTTTTTTCCATTGTTTTCTCCATCCAACATAATATTATGATCACCACATAAGATTCTTTTAAGATTCCTACTGTTTTTATATAAGAATCTGGGATGTTTGCCTATGATATCTCTAGTATGTGGATCAATAGTTAAGATTTTCCAATTATCCTGAATTATTTGTTGTATATTCTTGATATCGCTAGTATGTGTGATAGTATATTTTATACAATTTTCAGCTCTGTCATTCCTTTTATAATTGTTAAATAAGTATTTGTTATATGTAATATAACGACTATCATTCCCAAAAGATATTCTGTCTCCCAAAACTTCTCTTCTGATGTTATTAACCATTTTTGTATCATAGCCTCTATTAATAAATAGGGTCTCCATAGAATCTGCTTCTTGTAATAAATCTTCAGTTTTAGTACAAAGTCTTAATATCCTTGTGAACTGACTTTTGACTATGCCATAGTAAGTGTGTCTCGGGTGCATGCTGTCAAACGTCAAAATTGCGTTTTTCCAAATTGGTTTCCTATAAAGAGTAGAGGTAATATTACCCTCTGGTGTTAAAGTAAGTGTTACATCAAGGTAATTTATTTCCTTTGTTGAAGTTTCTTTTGTGAATTTTAAAAATGTAGTGGTGGTTTCTAAATATTCCAGAAATGGTTTCAAATAGTTCTAAAGTGCCCTCCCTGATGATTATTATGTCGTCCACAAAACGCTTGTAAAACTTGACACATTTGTATTTGTCATTACTAAATAAATATAACTTTTCCCACCATAACACTACCAAGTTGGCGTAAGTATTTGCACAGGGGGTGCCCATGGCTACCCCCCATTTTTGCAAATAATAGACATCGCCAAACATAAAGATGTTATTTGTGAGCACTAATTCTAATAGCTGACAGAGTCTGAAGAAGCCTATTTATGTTAAGGCAAAAGCACTCAGTCGTTTGATTTTATGGATTTACATTAAATGGTGACTCATTTATTGCTCCATGGTTTGTGATATATTTTTTTTCAAGTTTTATAGTATTTGTTGCCTTTTTGCAAGTCTCTACATAAGTACTGAAATATAACTCAGAGTGAAAAACAAACATCCATCTGTAACTATCAGGAATTTTCTCAGGGCATAGTCAGCTCAGCAGAAAACTAGAAAGTCTGAATCCAAAATGTTCATTTATCTCTCAGCATGAATGGAATATAGGATAAGCACGAAGAAGTAGTGTGCTATACTTCCACATGCTGCTGGAGAAGGAGCCTTGAAAGTACTTATTTTCTACCTCTTTTAAAGAGCAGACAGATAAAAACAGCAGCAATAAGAAAAAAGTTACTGTAAGCCCAGTAAGAGTTTGCCATTAATTTACCATTTACAAGGACACGGGATGATAAAGAAACCACATATGCTTACACTACTAAAATGAAGAATTCAATCTAACAGTACATTTGGAAGGTTTCTTGATTATTATTAAGGGACAGAAGACTTTGTGGTATAAGCAGAAGTGTAGCTAGGATGGTGTGGTGGGGCAAATGTCCTAGGTGCAAAATGATAGGGGGCATGACTGCGTCTGCAGTGCATTACCAGCATTCATTAAATGCCAATATTACATTTTTGGTTTGAACTGAAGCAGTTTAGTGGTCTGTTTGACAAAAAAAAAATGTTCTTTAATATTTTTTTTTTTTTTGCATTTGAAGTCTGAAGTGAAGTGCTTTAGCACTCTTTTGTGGCATAAACTAAGCACAGTTTTTTTTTTGCTCCTTGACTTGAGTGTAGAGTGGAAAGAAAGCATCAGGCTTGCTTCTTGCATGAAGAATGCAGTTTGGGGAACAGAGCCTTTGCCACTCAAAGACTTGGAGGAGATTACTGAGCACCAGATTAGCTATCTACACTTTTGGGTATAAGATAACAGAAAGTACAAGTTATTATCGAAATATATGGATTTATGTAGGGCAAGAGAGTGAAACCATTTTAAGGTATACAAGTCTGGAAAGTAAGAAAGAAAAGAAAAAAAATATTTTGTAAATGACTGAAGCAAAGAAAGGTAATAGCTGTGCAAATTCTAATGGGTTTAACACCTAAACTCTCTCACATAAAGCAGAAAACAACCTCTGAATGCAGCCGATCTGTGTGTTAAGACCTTAAAAAGTCAACAGTTTTACCAATACAAAGGTCAAGGCACTAAAAGGGTATATGCAACTGGTGCATTTATCACATTTATAGCAGATAGCATGGCCTGGTGTAACATCATTATGAAGAATTCATTCAAATAGGTTTGAGAAACACCCATTATTGACTAATGCTGTACAAAAATAAAACAATTTGATCAGATTCAGCTGAGCTGGGTGTATAAGAACAAAGAAAACTTAAAGTCATGCCAGTTCAACAACCTAACATAAGAAGCTGTGTGTGTGAAGTAATCAAAGCATTTATAATGTACAGAAGCAGTAGAGTCGAGACATAAATATGCATAGTCAAAGAGACAATGATTCAGATGCTCACCGCAACAGTTTTATACACGTTCACACTGAAAAGTTCAAGGAAAACAATGCTGTGCACAGTGATGCAGGATCATAAAGATGACTTAGTTACATCTGCACAAAAATTATCAGAATTTTTTCATCATACAGGCAATTACTTGGAGCTATAGTTACTCCAAAAGTATGCTACTGACAATGGTATGTGGCAAAGGAAATGCTCCATTACAAATTCAAATCCACTAAACCTACTGTGTCATAATTCATAAATCATAGGGACTCATGGTCATGCCTAACAGTTCAAGGACAGTCAACATCTCACATGTGTTAAGTGTTATTCTAAATACCATAAGGTCATCAAGCTAAAATATACTTGATTACCAAATGTGACAACATTGCTAAAGTCAATTTTTCATGGTTTTTAAGTCAAGAAATCTACGTTTCTTCATAACAGAGGGCATACCAACACAATAAAACTTCACCAAGATGACCACTGACTGAGAAACAAAGCTGAAAAACAGGTAACTGCCGAAATCATCCAGTAAAAGAAATCATTATATTTTAAACTAAATTCTGCATGTTATCAAAGAAAAACATCTTAGAGAAACAAAGATAAAATGAAGAAAAATCGGAGAAGAGAAAGTTGTGCTGGATAAGAACTCAGTAAAGAAACAGTGGGCAACAGGCCAGTGCTGTTACAGATGTAAGTTATGGCCTCCAAATACTATGAATAGAAAATTTCTCAGATATACTCACAGGTCTTTAAAATAAGTGGGATCATACAGTAGTACACAGAATTAAAACAGAAGAGAATGAGAAAATAGAGAAAGCAATGGCGGATTAAATGTAACCTGGAGCAGTTTTTAAGCTATGACCCCTTCCCACACACACTTTTTGAAGGGACCTCTCAAAAATATACGTTCTCCGGAATTCATCTTCCTGATTTATGACCATTTGAACTACTATCATTATAATCTACTGATGTCCATACCCATCAATAACAGACTCTTGACTGTGTGCATCTAAATGTCTGTGGTAAAAATGTTCACAGTAAACTATTTCAACCTGCTTTACACAAATGACCACCACCTGTAAATTCATACTAAAGACTTATAACTTGATCATAACAATAGGGTAAGTAATTCTCATCGACTGACAGCCCCTGTACACATAGGAATCATAGCCCCACTGTTGACTTTAAAGTTTTTATATGTTTGACTGTGGTAAAAAATAAAAATCACAAACACAGTAACATATTTCAAGTTCGTTCTGACAAACACATAGCGGCCTAAGTATTCCAACTTATGATATACAAATGCACATCAGTCTTCTAAAGCCAGACTGTTGCAACTGAAACCACAAGAAGGTAAGTTACTTTCACCCACAAGCAATCTTCACCATCCACCCCAGCAGTAGTGGCGGACACTCCTTTCTATTCCCACTGTCATATACTTTCCCCCTAAAAAAAGAAATTATGTACTCACCATAACATTCCATGTGAGCTGTTCCATCTCGCCTTCATTCTTCACTGATGGGTTCAGAGCCGATTCGGCCGACTAGCAAGCTCAAAGTTCTTCAGTAGCTCGAGACCCAACCCCTTATCCCACAAAGCACTGCTGGAATTACCTCAGATCTTGTTTGCTGCGTACCATATAGAAGTACAACAATTATTCTGCCTAGGAATGAAGACACACACAAAAACCAGGATGGAGACAGCCTCCTGGTCAACTGCCAGCCAGGAGGGGGAAGGAGGGAGGGACGTGAGAATGAAGGTGAGATGGAACAATTCACATGGAACGTTATGGTGAGTACATAACTTCTTTATGTGAAGTTGTTCAATCTTGCCATTCATTCTTCACTGATGGGTAGTGTCCCTAGCACCCTGATCTTGGGTGGCTCACGGGAGTACATTCTTTAGAACCATAGAACCAAATGAAGCCCTGTCCCTGGAGGCCTTATTCACTTTGTAATGAGTTATAAAAGTGTGAGGTTTAGACCATGTGGCTGCTGCACAGATGTTGTCCAAAGGTAATTTGGCTTGAAAGGCTGAAGAGGTAGAAACTGCTCTGGTTGAATGACCCTTCACCTTACTAGACAAGGGCATATTATGAAAAGAATATGTGTAAGTGATACAATCAGACAGCCACTTAGACAGGGTTGTTTTGGCAACTGGTTTACCTTTCCTGGCCTCAGAAAAAGACACAAAAAGCTGATCTGATTTCCTAATGTCTTGTTCTGTCTAAATAAAATCTAAGTTGTCTGTGAACATCGAGTTTGTGCAACATATATTCCAATTTATTGGTGTGATTAGGGAAGAAAACGGGCAACTCAATGACTTGACTGATGTTAATCTCAGAACATACTTTAGGCAAAAAGGATGGATTTGTACTGAGATACACTCAGCATGGAAAACCATATAAGGGGGCTTGAAGCTCTGACACTCTGCGGGCTGAAGTGATGGCTACTAGGAAGATAGTTTTCCACGATAGAAATTTTAGTTCACAAGATGAAGTAGGCTCAGAAGGAGGAAGAATGATGCGAGATAACATAAAATTCAAATTCCAGGGAGAGTAAGGTGTCTTCATTGGAGGCCTCATGTGAAAAGAACCTTTTAGAAAAGCCTTAGACAATTGGTGAGCCATAATATTCAATCCATCGATCCCTAGATGGAAATTAGTTATAGCAGCTAATTGTACTCGCACCGTAGTAGCCGCTGCTCCTTTGTTGAAAATTTCTGTCAGGAATTGTAAAATAGAAGACTTGGTAAGGGTCAATGTTATGGGAAGAAGCCCAAATGGAGAATCTCTTCCACTTACTACGATACAATTTTCTAGTGGAAGGTTTATGGGAAGCCAACAAAATTTGACTAATGTCATGGGAAAGACTATAAAGCCTGGCTATGCAGGGAATTGGAGCAGGCAAGCAGTTAGCTTCAGTGTCTGCAATGAAGGATGAAGATCCCCTAACAGATGTCTCAATAATTCCGGAACTGGGTCCAGGATCCATGGATCTTCCAGAATGTAATGGTAAAGAAACGGAATCCAAATCTTCCGAGGCCAATGAGGGGCTATAAGGATGATCGTCAGTCCCAGCGACTTTGCTTTCTGTAAGAATCTGGGCATCAGGGGAATTGGGGGAAATGCGTAGAGGAGACCTGGGAGCCAATCGTGGACAAGAGCATCCCTCGAGGAGTGACCTGGCGTGGGAATCAGGGCAAAATAGCTTCTGCATTTGTTGTTGATGTGACTGGCGAACAGGTCGCAGGAAGGCAGGGCCCATTTGGGGAAAATCCTGTCCACAATCTCTTGTTTGGGGGACCATTCGTGGGGCAATAAAATTGCCCTGCTCAGTCTGTCTGCTATGACACTGGATTTGCCCGGGATGTGCGTTGCTAACAGAAAGAGCTGGAATGACACTGCCCACTGCCATACGCTGAGGGCTTCTCGGCAAAGGGGGTAAGACTTGGTCCTGCCTTGCTTGTTGAGGTACCAGACCACTGACATGTAGAGGAAGAGAGTCCTGAAAGTATGGCAACGCTAGAAGTACTGCTCTCATCTCCAGGACACTGACATGCAGATGTGATTCTTGATCTGTCCATGTGCCTTGGGCTCTCTTTCCCTGAAAAAGCTCCCCCCACCCTATCAGGGAAGGGTCCGTGGTCACAGTGGCAACTGGAGGGGGTAGCATGAAGGGACATCCTATTGTGACATGAAGAGATGTCAACCACCACTGAAGATCCTTCTTGCAGGAATTCGTTATCAGGAACATGTGATTCACTGGAAGTTCTTGGTAAGCCCATTGCGTGAATAGAAGTCATTGAAGGATTCTCATATGCATCCTTGCTAACGGGATTGCCAAGATTGCTGCTGCCATCAGTCCTAGTACTTTCAATACTTCTGCAGCTGGTGCTCTGTTCTTTGATACCAAGGACGTGATGTGTTGGCGAAGAATACAAATCCTTTCTGGTGGAAGATGAAGAGTGGTGGTTGACTAATTCTTAGAAAATACGAAGTTCCACACCCACTGCACCACTATTCACCAAAGCAACGAAGTTCACTTATGAAAACCAATTTATTGTTACAAAAAACAGACTTAGCGCTTTCACCATTAAAATGGCATCCTCAGAGTCATTTGAAACACTGAAAACTTGCACATTATATATCCACACACCCCACTGATTAGTCATGACATCATAATTAGTTAATTAAAATTGGTTAAAATGAAACTCAAAAAGCTTGTTTTTGACAACTAAAAATGCTTGTAAACAATATGCTTGTGGAAATAACTATTGAACCCCCCCCCACACACACACACATACTCATAAATTTATTTAAGTGTATTACTATACTACATTCAATAGGAATTGTTAGCACATTCAAGCAAATTGTCAAATGTTGAATGTTTTACTATACAGTTTTAACAATAATATATGTTGAATTTATGAGCATGTGTGTGTGTGTGTGTGTGTGTGTGTGTGTGTGTGTGTGTGGGGGGTTTCAATAGTTATTTCCACAAGCATATTGTTTACAAGCATTTTTAGTTGTCAAAAACAAGCTTTTTGAGTTTCATTTTAACCAATTTTAATTAACTAATTATGATGTCATGACTAATCAGTGGGGTGTGTGGATATATAATGTGCAAGTTTTCAGTGTTTCAAATGACTCTGAGGATGCCATTTTAATGGTGAAAGCGCTAAGTCTGTTTTTTGTAACAATAAATTGGTTTTCATAAGTGAACTTCATTGCTTTGGTGAATAGTGGTGCAGTTGTTGTGGAACTTCGTATTTTCTAACTATTTGACCCTGGTTTGGGTTGCTGTGTGGACTGTCTAATTCTGTCCCTATAAAAACGATATGCTGCAATGGCAACAAGGCAGACTTTTCGAAGGTGACTAATGCCTAACCAATCGCAGAGTGTCAGAGTAGCCTCTCTCGCTTGAAGAAGCTGATGCCTGGTGGTGGAGGTAAGGAGACAATCGTCCAAATACAGAAACACCTGGAATGCTAGACGCCTCAGGTGAGCCGTGACTACTGCCATGCACTTGGTGAACACTCTGGGGGCTGTAGTGAGGGCAGAGCTCAGAAATGATAAATGACTGGCTCCCAGCCAGAAACGCAGGTGATTTCTGGATGGCGTGGCCATCTTTATGTGGTAGTACGCATCCTTGAGATCGATCGAGCACATCCAATTGTCCTTCCCTAAAAACGGGAGTATGGACTGTAGCGTGACCATTCGGAACTTCTCTTTTCTCACAAATTGGTTGAGTCTGCCGAGATCCAAAATGGGTCTCCAGTCCCCCTGTTTTCTTTGGAACCAAAAAGAATCTTGAGTAAGTTCCAAATCCTGTTTGGTCTGCCTGGACTGGCTGGATGTCTCTTTTTTCTAGCAATCAGCGTACCTCTATTGCTGCTTGTCCCATGTGACTGGTTGGAACATTCGGGATTTTTTTGACGGGAAGGGGCTGGGTGGTGAACGGTATGAAATACCCTCTGGAAATGATACTTTGTACCCAAATGTCATTTGTTATATTTAGCCACGCTTCTGGGTACAATGACAAGCGACCCCCGACTACCTCCAGAGTAGGACAGCCGGGCCTCCCTTCAGGAGCGCTGGTAGGACTGACCAGAGAAGTGATCTCTGTCACCCTGGTGTTGTGGACCCCCTCTGCCGCGAGGGCAGCATCTTCCATTGTAACCCCCTCCCTCTGCCTTTGGATGGGGGCTCTCCACGTGTGTCTTAAAAGACTCCTTGGGCTTTCCGGAACCACATCTTTCCTCCCCTCTGACCTTTAGAAAAGGGTCGAGTGGGGGTGGAAAAACAGACTCCGACGGCAGACATTGTCTTTCCCTCTTGCTCACACCTGGTCAAAGTCTCCTTCACCTTTGGCCCAAACAAGGATGAGCCGTCAAATGGGGTATTTGTAAAGTAGGACTTGAAGGTTCCGCAAAGGAAGAGAGTTGCATCCAGGCATGCCTACGAAGAGCAATTCCTGTATCTGCAGCTCTACTCGAACCATCAGCTGCAAGATACAAGACGCATGGATGAGTTGACTATCGAATTGAGGGTAGCGAGCTGAGTGGCAATCTTGTCGGATACACTCGCAGCTACAGCACCCTGAAGGGCATCTCCCAACTCCTTAAGGAGATCTCTCTGCAGTCTGGTAAAATGTGTCAATAGGTCAGTGTTCTGAGTGAGAAAGTCACTGAACTAAACATGCATTTCCCATATCTATCCATAATCCTAGATTCTCTGTTAGGAGGATGGACAGCTGAGGAAGTTCTCAGACATTTCCTTTTTGGTGGCTGCCGCCACCACCATGGCATTAGCAGGGACTCCCTTGGTCAAAAAGGACTTATCCACGGGGGCAGAATTAAACTTATAAGGCCTCCTAGGAACAGGCTCCACAGATTCTGGTGACTCCCACTCCCTACGAGAGACCAGATCCATAAGCTCATCGTAGGGCGGAGATGCCCAAGAGGTGGAAGGTTGAGAAACGATTCATCCTCAGTAGGGCTCTTAGACTGCCAATCATCCCTCTGCCGAAGAATTTCAAGAATCTCCACAAAGCAGATGTCCTTAGAGGGGGATCTAGGTGACCCTTCTGATTCATCCAAGTTGGTGTCCAATGTGAGAGACTCCTGTGGGGAGTCCAAATGCCTCCTCTTGCACAATCTCTTCCTGGGGACATCTTCAGGGGGAACTTCTGGAGAGGTCTCAGAAGAGCGGCGCCTTGTGGGGCTACCGGAGGCTCTGGGTCTCTACGCTTGGGATGACCGGAGGAAACAGAAACTGACACAGGCACTTTAGGGGAAGAAGAGGCGAAGTCTTAGGAGACAACACTCGCCTCATGGCTTCAAAGGCACCTCAGCTCTGATGAGAAGGAATCGACGGATCCAGAGCCGCGATCCCCTCCTGCACCAAAGCCGTGGGCTCCAAGCCAGAGGTAGGAGCTGAGCTCACCCGAGCCGAGGCCCAGAGAGGAAGAGTCGGCACCAAGTCGGTGCGACTATCCTCCCCGGACCCAACATGAGAGTGTCGGCTCCTTGAGTCCCTGGTCGATGCAGAGAACGTCAGAGCAGATGGAGCCGACAACACTGGAGCAGGTGTCGACTCCAAGGGATCCACAATCATCAGGTCTGCCTCCTCCAGCTCTGAAGGTCCAGTATGGCTCGGAGGAGGAGCAGATAATTCAGGAGTAATGGTCTTCAGCTCAGACGGTTGGGTCTGAGCCGACAGCAATTTAGCTAGGCCTGGTGCCTTTAAGAGTTTCTGAACCAGCCGGTCCATATCCAGATCAGACAGGCTGACACAAGACCTGGAAGAGTGAACAGATGGAGCCGACTGGAGCAGTATCGACGGAGGTTTTTCGGCAACCGATTTCAGAGCAGTGTCCCAGTTCCGAAAAGAACAGACTGTCGGCTCCGAAGGCAGTGGAGCCGAAGTCACCACACTTTCTGACTTTTTCCATTCTTACTCCTGGATTCAGAGGAAGATTTGGATGATTTACTGGCCCCATCCTGGTCAGACAATGCCTCTGAAAAAGGGTGTTTGATAATACCCCTATCAATTAACTTCCTCTTCCTTTCTGCAAGCACTCTAGTGGAAAAGGAGTGACAGATACTGCATGACTCTTGCAGGTGCACCTCACCCAAACAGTAAACACACTGCACATGGGCATCCATGACGGACACCTCCTGTCTGCAGTCTGGGCATTTTTTTTAAACCCAGATTTTGAATGTTTTTCCTTCTCTTCAGACATTTCACAAAATCTAATATAAAGGAAACACGCTATTTAAAGTTAAAGAAGAAATCTAACTAACTCACACAATACACACAGCCCAAAAAAAGCAACTAGTAACCAACTATTTAACTATATCAAGATAAATAGGATTAAGCAATCCAATAACAAGAATCCCAAAAAGGGAACACTAACTAAAAACTATAAGAAAGGGCCGAAGGCAGTCAAAGATTTTACTGGGGAAAGGGGAGAACACAGAAAACAACTGTTAACTAGATAGTATTATATAGTTTTACATAATAATAAAGATATAATAATTGAAACAGAAACTTGCTGAAAGTTGAAAACTCCCAATAAAAGTCTCGAGCAATGCTGGAAACCAAGAGATCCGTGCCGCTGCAAACTAGATCTGAGGTAATTCCAGCAGTGCATTGTGGGATAAGGGTTTGGGTCTCGAGTTACTGGAGAACTTTGAGCTTGCTAGTCGGCCATGTCGGAGCCGAGGATCGACTCCGAACCCATCAGTGAAGAATGAACGTTGAGATTCAACAACTTCACATATAAAATTTTCATCTAAAGTTTCCATTTCTTTCAACCATAACTGGAAGGCTGAGACTTTCACAATTATTGCTGCTTTTGTCAAACTACCTAATTATACAATCATAGGAGGTTACTAGGCTAATTGCCCTAGGGCCCTTACAAGCCCAGCCAAGAGTTTATCCCCCAAAAAAAACTCAGTCAGCACCTGTTGTCCCTGTCAATGAGGGACCCAGGTGGAACCCCTGGGACAAATTTGTGTTTTTCCATTCACTCATCAAGGCTGCGCTTGAAGAAGGTCAGCAAGGTACTCTGTTTGACGTGTATGGGAAGTCTGTTCCAGAGACAGGGCAGCCTCTAGGAGACAAACCTGTCTCTCAAGCATGTTTTGTTGATGTCACATATTAGATTCAAGCCTTTCGAGCAGGTAATGCATGAGGAGTTAAGACTTATGGATATGGAGCATCTCTAGAAAGGAAGGGTCCGAGATTGCCTTGTATGCGAGACACAGATCACCTCTAAGCAATCGATATGACACAGAGTAGAGTGAAGGTGATTTGAGCCTGTCTGCATAGGACAGGTTTTGGAGGCCATGGATTCTCTCTGGTATTTCTGTGGCCTTTCCAGTTCATGCAGATGTGTGGAGAGGTACATACCAAACTGGGCGTTATATTCAATTACTGGTCTAATAAGGGAGAAGTATAGAGAGGTAATAACCTTTTTTTCTGGATGCAATCCCTTTACTTATGAGATGAAGTAAGTAAAAGGCTTTTCTGTCCACTGCCGCTATATAATGGTCGAATGTAAGATTATCAACCTGAGTACTCAGGTCTCTCACCACAGGTTGTGTGGTTAGGGGGTTGCCACTGATGTGTTAATCAGTAGGGGCAATGCTTTTGCTGAATGGTATGATGATACATTTCTTTGCATTTAGCTTGATGCCATGACTTTGGCAGCAGTCATTAGTTGCTGTGGGACCATATAGCACTATGTTAACATCACTGGGGAGTCGATGACAGCACCCAACTTACAGTTGCCTGCAAACTTGGTCAGCCACAGGCCTTTTGTTTTTGCCTGGACCACGGAGAAGTACATGCTAAACAGCAGGTGTCCCAAGACAGATCACTGAGGAACTCCCACTACTGACAGGTCTGCTATCGGAGGTGGAGGCACCTACTTGGACTTTGAGGGTCCTATCGGTGAGCCAGTTCACCAACAACCTGATGAGATAGGGATTTACTCCAAGTTGTATTAGCTTTTTGATGGTGCCTGAGTGGAGGACTGTGTCAAAGGCCTTGGCCAAGTCAAGGTAAGCTGTATGTACTGACTTTCCCTCATCCATGGCACTGGTGACAGTTTTCCCTCATCCATGGCATTGGTGACAGTCTCAAAGCTGTCAATCAGGTTTAACAGGCAAGATCTGCCCTTGATGAATCTGAACTGGGTGGGGTCAAGTGCTTGGAGAGTGCCTATGTCCTTGTTTATGAGATCCATAATAATACGCCCCATGGCTTTATGGATCAGTCTGGTCAAGCTAATGGGGCAATAGTTTCCAGGGTCAGCAGTGGCACCACCTTTGTGCAAGGGGATGACAATGGCAGTTCTTCACCCTGCTGGAATGAAGCCTGTACTTAGGCTGTTAATAGGGTGCTCAATGGCGAAGCCAGTTCTTGCTGGAGATGGTGCAGAATACAGCCTGGGATACTTATCAGGTCTCATGGAAGCTGTATTCTTTGCCTTGGGTAGAGCCTTTAACACTTGATCTACAGAGATATGAGGTGGAGGACAAGTATCGGGGATGTCAAAAGGGCCTCTGGGGAGGACAGGGGGGGGTGAAGTTTGCGCTGAACCTATCTGCTAGTAGGTTGGCTAAATCAACAGGATTAGTGTAAGTGATACTATTAAGTACTAATACGGAACAAACCTGGGCCTTGCCATGGAGGTTTCTGACGCAACATTTAGAATGCTTTGTGGTTTCCCTTTGTTTTGGAGGCTAGTTTCGATTCATAACTGACTCTGGGCGTTTTCACTAGTGATCTAATTTGCTTGTTGAGGCTAATGAGGGAGTTTTTCCAATTTGGAATTTGCTCCTTTTTACCGTTGGACAACAGTTTCTTCCTTTTATTGTAAAGCCTGTTAATAGAGGATGTCCACCAAACAGGTTTGTTTTTCCTTGAGGAGCAGGTTTTAGTTCTGTTATGTATGGCCGAGTCCACGCAGTTGTACAGGTGCTTGTATACTGCACTGGTGTACTGTTCAGCATAGTTGTCTGCAACCTCTGAGGAGGGTGGTAGTGTGAAGCTGCTGAAACCCTCCCTTAGGAGATTGCGCTCAGCTTTTGAAAAGTTTTTTAGCTTGATTACGGCTTGGGGGGGGGGGGGGGCGGAGGGTTGGGTAGGAATAGAAACTTCGAATGAGACAGTCCGATAATCTGATCTCAGCAGGGTGGAACATACTATGGGAGTGGTGCAGTGGTCATCCATGTTAGTGAGAACCAAATCCAGAATGTTACCTCCCCCTTGTGGAGGATGAGACGAGCTGGTCTAGTGCGTTAAAACTGATGAAGTCAAGGAATCGTTGATTGAGTGCATTAGTGCAGGAATAGTTCACCCAGTCTATGGTGGGGTAGTTGAAGTCACCAAGGATCAGGGTGTTGGGGGGTACCCTGATGGAGTCAAGTAGATCCAGGTAGGAAGAGTGGGTGCCTTGAATCATAAAGGGGGTTCTATAGCTGGCTATAACTTAGATGGTTGTTTTGCCGATAATCAGTTGCACCTGAGTAGTTCCAGTGCTTCATGCTGGCAAACCAGTCCGGAGGTGTGCCTTTCTTTAATGAAGACCCCACCACATTTAGTCTTCATGACCTCATTTTGGGGTCAGAATGTCTGGAAAGGTATAGCCTGGTAAGGCAGGGGGTGCTCTACTCAGCCCTGAACCAAGTTTCCGTGACTGCACAGACACAGTCATCTTCCAGTGCAAGGACAGCCTCCAGTGAGTGCATTTTCAGGTTAAGGCTCCTAGAGTTAAGCAGCATGACCTTCAATTTGCTTTTTGACAGATCTTTTATGTTGGAAGATTTGTTTTTGGGTCATTGCCTAAAAAAGGCACAATGGGGGAAGTGAGGGCCTTGGCCAGTATCCGGAATCCCAGTGGTCACAGGTGGAGGCCATCTCTGGCAAAGCATTGAGGCCTGTCAACCATGTCATCCAAGGCAGACAGATACTGGATCCCCTTGGAAAGATACAAGAAACTAAGTCAATTATTTTTGGTTGGTATTGTGGTACCATTCTTGTTGAAGGCAGGATGCTGCTTAGGACTAGGGACATACCTGCCTGGGACACACACACTGAGAGCTCAACCATCTCTCTCTTCATATACTCCAGGGAGGTATGTCTCAAGTCATTCACACCAACGTGTACAATGACAGTGTCATACTTGCACTTGTGGAGAGACTTAAGTGCATGTGTGACGTGGCGGATTCTGGCACCAGACAGACAACTGACCGTGACCTTCTCCTCGTCGAGTCTGGTGAGGGGGACATCGGTGTGTCTCACAATTGAGTCAAATACCAGATGGGTAAGTTTTTTCTTCATCTTGAAGTTCAGGTCCCATGGAGGAGAAGGGTGTTCAAAGGAGGACAGACATGCAACATTCACTTAAAAAATATCTGACTAGCTGGGTACAATCCTGTTCTCCATAAGGCTGTGATGGGCAGCAACAACGGTCACTTATAGGCCTAAAACATACAGGTGTGTCTGAATTATGACAGACCACATCTGCAAGCTGACAAAGAGGGATGATGCCCAGTACAACTCTGCTCAGAATAAGAAATCTTTCTAACTGGAAACACTGGTACACAAAATGTAAGACTTCCTAGCAGCCTTGATAACCTCTGCAGACTCCAGCCGGAAGAGCCAGCAAGATCAGGAAAGTCTACATATTCAGCCAGGACCTGAGGTGGAGTTGACTGTCACATAAACCATGGTGAGACATCCTCTGCAAGGAGGAGGAGAATTCTCTCTACTACCAGGGTCCTGAGTGCCTGAAACTACAACATTCTCGGCCACTACAAAACAATAAGGCATACTTTTGGCCTTTCTTACCCAATGTCTGCAATGAAGCATAGACCCTCCCATGCCAGAAGATGCAGGACATGTCTGATGCTACACTACCCTTTCTCTAAAAATAATGGAAGGACAGTGTCACCTTCATTGTTATATACAATGATCTCCAGTGTGTCTTGCTTCTGAACACTAAAGTGTGACTAGCTTCCAAAACTGCAGGAACGGTCAGTAACTCCACTTACTCATTCACTTCCCCAGGAATGTGAAACCCGGTCAGAGCTGATGCCAGATGATCACATCTTTAAATCAAGGGATTATAATTTTGTACTATGTCTTTCGCTGTTCAGACAACCTGTGATAGTCTTTTAATATATGACACATAAGAAAAAGCCTCAGGCTGCTTTGATTTCAAAGCTTTCACAGGGAGGAAAACTGTCTAGAGCTTCAGCTGGATGATGTGGAGCTTCTCCATCACGGAGGACCAAACACTCTTTACCATGTAGGACCCTGGTGAGCTCCCAAATGGATAATTGAAGCATTCATACTTATAATTATAATCTGGATGGTTTCTACTTCACAAAAGGATGTCCCACCAAGAGATGTACGAGACTGGGACCAATTTAGAGCTTGGTGAGAGGGTGCGATATCAGGAAAAGCTCCAAGACAAGTTGATTTATTTACAGTCAATGATAACTCACAACTCGCGTCATCATTTTTATCCTCAACCAAGCAAATGACATTCAGGAATAATGAGTGCCACCAGGCCCAGAAGACAGAGCAGGGTCCAACTTGGACCATGCCTTATGCCCTCATACAGGATGTCAAAGCCATGGTCAGCTGGGACCTGTTTAAGGGCAGATACAACTGAAACTGTAGAGTATTCAACACCAAACCTATGAAGGTTATACCATGACCATGATCAGAGAGGATATTTCCCAATTTATACCCCCAAACAAGACTACAGATACAAAAGCAACCATTACAGGCAGAAAAGCTTCCTGGAAGTTGCTGGTAGGAACTAAGGGCATGTCATCCAGGTGGGAACACATCAAGCTCCTTCTCCTGCAATGTTACAGGCACCATTCAAAAGCATGAATAACATCTTTGGGTGCTGAAAAATGTTCAGATAGTGACACCTTTTACTGGAAGTGATGTCCCGCAGACCAAGCTAAAGGAAAGTAGAGTTGTGTAAAATCTTACCACAGCAGTAGATGTCCTTGCCTTCACTGCTGCAATACTCCTTACATATGGGATTTCCTGCCGTGGAAGACCTACGTCCAGCCAGTATACCAAAGCCTACTGTTGCTTTAAGGTATGCCAAATGTCACCCATACGCTCCTCGCATAGTACAGGGCATAAAGGTGACTGACATCCAAGCAAACCATCCTCAGAACTGATTGCCCCAGTAGGAACACCAGTCCAAGGAAACCCAAGGGGTAACCTGTACATCCAGGAAGAAAAAGCAATAGGGAGGGAAGGACGGAGGGAGTGAATACTGTAAAAGTGAAGGCAAGGACACCTACTGTTAAGTTAAGATTTTACACAACTGTCCTATGTCCTTACATTCACTGCTGCAGTATTCTTTATGTATGGGAGAGTGTCAAAGCACAAGAAGAAACCTGGGAGGAGGAAGGAACATTATACAGTCCTCTAGGAAACCACAAAGAATGTCCCTAGTAAAACCAGATGTAGCTCTAGAAACACCATCCATCTTGTAGTGCTTGATAAAAGTATGCACAGAAGTCAAAGTAGTTGCTTAAAGAATGGAATTAGTATCCAACCCCTTGAAAAAAGCACCAGAAGCCACAGCTCTAGTACAATAAGCCTTTACAGAAGAGGGAAGTCTCTCGCCATGAAAAGTGTAACAAACAGCCTTTGAAATCCAAGAAGAAATAGTTTGCTACGAACAGCTAATGCTAAAGACCTGGGATGGAAAGAAATGAACAAATGATCAGATTTTTCTAATAGCCTTAGACTTATCTGAATAAAATCTGAGTTGTCTATGCACGTCCAAAGTATGCAGCACCCTCTCATTATCAGATTGAGGAGAGGGGGGAAATGTAAGCAAATGAATAGACTGATTAGGTGACAACTCATTAAAGGAGGACAAGCCATAAGGGCTTCCAACTCATTCATCTGGCAGAAGTAAGAGCTAACAAAAGGACTCTCTTCCAAGAACTATGTTGTAAAGAAGTTGAAACAGCAGGCTTGAAGGGAGCCCGAGTTAACTTCTCCAAAACAAAATTAAGATCCCAGGGATGAGGAACAGGCTTTCTTGGGAGGTCTAACGTGAAGGACATCTTTAATGAATTGTTTAGCCTCAAATCTAGAAGCTAAAGGAGGAGATAAAGGCAGACAAGCAGAGACAGTGGACCTTTGCAGAAGAATAGGCCAAACCAGCATTGAGGAATTCATATAAGAGAGAACCAAAGGAACATCCATCGTAAGTGGGTCCAGGTTACGACAGAGACACCAAATAGAAAACCTCTTCCATTTGGATAAGAAGGATTTCCAAGTAACAGGTTTCCTGGTCTCCTGCAGGACCTTCAGCATGTCCTCAGAAAAAAGGTGTCTATGTCGAATCAAAATCCTATCATCCACGGTGTCAGTTGAAGTGTAGACACATGGGGATGGATGAAAGATGCCTTGGCTTGTGAGTAGATCCACCCTGTGAGGTAACTTGAGATGATTGCCCTTGGCTAAATGCAGAAGTAGAGGGAACCAGTGCTGTCGCCGCTAAAAGGGAGCCACTAACAAGGTTTTGGGAGCATTGTGTTGAATCTTGAACTGGATTTTTGGAATGAGAGAAAGAGGAGAAAATGGATAGAGAAACATCCCTTTCCAAGAAAAAAAGAGAGATTGTGTCCACCTTCCACACAAGAGGACCTGGGACTCTGGCACAAAATAGAGGAATTTGTCTGTTCAGAGGGGAGGTAACTAAGATCTACTTGAGTAGTACCCCAACACTAGGCAAAGCTCAAAAACACATGCCTGTGAAGCATCCACTCATGGGATTGAGTTAAGGACCTGCTCAGAGTGTCCACCACAATATTTTGACCTGAAGGGATATAACCTACCTAAAGAGTCGCTTGATACTTGACAGCAAGATCTCACACCAGAAGTGCCATCCAGCAAAGAAGGCAAGATTTTGTTCCTCTCAGTTTGTTTATATACCACAGCTGTGGTATTGTCTGTGAATACCTTCAGAGGCCCTGGAGAGAAAATAGGATGAAAAGCCTGAAGACTCAGCAAAAGAGCTCTCATTTCTTTGACACTGATGTGCTCTTTCTGCTGACAAGGTGAACACACCCCTGTACCTTTAGGAAGACAAAAGCTGCTTCCTATCCCACATCTGAAGCATCTGCTAACAGTTCTTGAGAGAAAAGGGTGATGAAAAGGTAGCCCTGGATTTAGAGACAACTGCTGAATCCACCAGTAAAGTTCCTTATGAGACAAGGAAGAGGAAGAACTACAAAGTTTAGAGGATGTGCATGTTGAAGCAACACTGACTTCAGAAACCACTGAAACGTTCTCATGTGGAGTGTGGCCAGAGGAAGCATTGAATCCCATAAAACCCAGAGCTCTCCAAAACTCCCTGGCTGTAATGGAGGCAAGAGGAAGAAGAGTTTGAAAGAAGGAAATGAGAGTTGAGGCCTTTAGAGGAGGAAGGGATGCCAGTGTAGGCACCATCTAAATATTGCAACCCAGAAAAACATGATCCTGAGAGGGAGTCAGAGAAGACTATTTGACGTTTATTGTGAACCCTATACTCTGAAAAAGGGAAATGGCAAAATGAAGACTTTGCAACAGGATCTCTGGAGGAGAAGCCTGAATCAGAAGATCATCCAAGTAAGGAAATATATGGATCCCTTGAAGCCTGCAAAAGCAATCACAGGAGCGAGGCATTTGGTGAACACCCTTGGGGCAGTAGAAAGACCATAGGGCAAAGCACAGAACTGAAAATGCCAGGAAGCAACAGAGAAATGCAAAATCTTCATAAAATGATGATGGATCAGACTATGGAGATGAGCATCATTGAGATCCAGAAACACCACATATGCCTGGGGGAGAAAGAGAGGAAACAGAGTCTGAAGGGACAACATATGAAAGGAGGGCACCTTCATAAAAGTGTTTAGATAAGACAGGTCTAGAATTGGTCTCCAAGTACCCTCTTTTCTGGGCACTAGAAACATTCTTGAGTAAAACCCCTTCCTCCTTGAGGACACAGGCACTTCTTGAATAGTACCCTGAGTCAAAAGATCTCGAAGAACCTAAAGGAAAAAAGGGAGTTGTTCTTGAGGAGGCTGAGGAATGCCCATACAAGGGGGGGTGGAATTTCCACATCATGAAACACTCCTGGTAAATAATGGAGAAAACTCAAAAATCCTGAGTAATCTGAAGCCAAACAGAAAGACAAAGAGGAATGCAGCTGGGAAGAGACGGACAGTCATATAGCACCTGATTTATCATTAAAGGAAGGCTTCTGAATCCCTGAAGTCTGAGTGGCCTCAGCAGGAGGAGCCCCCTTGCTAATCTTTTTTACCTTTAGTATGAGGGCGAGATTGCCTAAGAACAAAGGCTGCCTTATTGGGGTAGTTTCTCTGAAATTTATGTATAGGAGAAACAAACCCATTTAAGCTCCTGTAAGGCCTTCTTCCCCTTATCCTGAAGGGACTTAAACCAGCAGCTGCTTCCCTAAACAAAAGTTTATTATCCAGAGGAGCATCCATCAACTTAGCCTTAATAATATCAGGTAAAGGCTCAAGCCTAAGCCAAGAATACCTCCTCATCACAGAGCCAAAAGCAGCAACCCTAGAAGAGACATCTGCTACATCATAGCTACACTTGATAGAATGACAAACTTCTTAAGAGGAAGTCCCTAACAAAGGAAGAGCAGAAGCTTTACCCTCAGAGTCAAGGAGATTAGAAATAAACCGACAGGTGTGAGAAAGGAGAGCCAACACATGCCTTGGACATATGGATCTGATAATTAATAGCCTTAAAGGCCAGGGTAGCTGAGGTATAAACCTTCTTACCTAGCCTTTCAATGGTTCTGCTGTCTTTATCAGAAGGCAGTAACTTGGGCGAATGATGCAATTGAGAGGGCTTGTCAGAGGCTACAGACACCAGAGAGGGGTCAGCAGCAGGACATTTGTACAAAAAGGTTACAATCCTCAGGCACCCTATAAATCCTATCAGGTTTCTTGGGAGCAGTGGGCAAAGAATCAGAAGCTTTAATGGGATTGCAAAAAGCATCCAACAAAGCAGCTAAAACAGGAGGAATAGTGGAAGGTGTTGGAGATTCCATCTGTAACAACTCATAATACCTCTTATGGATGTCAGAAAAAAGTACAGTCTCATTTGATAAATTCCATCTTCCTAGAGAATGTGTCCCCAAAGGAAATTTCTTCAAAAGGAGTACAAGGACTATTAAGACTCCTCCTCCTCTGACCCATAATTCAAAGGAGAAGAAATTTGACTATAATAAGTCAGGGATTCCTCTTCAGAATCCAACTCCTCCTCAGAAGAATCCTGTTCCCTTGGTCTTTTAAGAGGAAGAGTAGAGGACCAAGGGGGAGCAGGAAAAGAAACCTCCTGAGAAGGGTTTAATGTCATTAAAGTATTAAACAAACAGAGTAATGGTCTGCCACTCACTCTGTGGATACCTAGGAGTTGCAGAAACATGCCTATTTTTGTTTCATTTTTAAAGGAACGTCTCCCCTAATTAACATAGAAGCCTGTGATCCCGGACAGCATTCAATAACTGTAGTAGGAATTTCCTCCCTAACTAGAATCTGTGAAACACCCCTAGGTCCCCTGGAAATAATCAACCATGGCACCTCCTTAACATCCAAAACGGACACCTGCAAAGCCTCAGATGTGCTGCAAGCTGCATCCTTGACAGCCTTCAACACGGTCACAACAGAGGAATCCAACAACAAAGCAGGGTGAGCCTCCGGGTTCTCACCAATCTCGGGAGAAACACCCAACAGAGGCAGGACAGCAGAAGATTGCGGTCTCAATTTTTTCACCTTCTTCTTTCCTAATGGCTGACCCTAAAGGCAGGAGTTCCTTCCACTGTATCTTTAGCAAAAAGCTTAACACGCTGGTACTCAAGATACAAAGAATGGGAAGAAAACCTACTACAAAGGGTTTTCGGTAGGAACATCTGACAAATCAAACAGGATGTATGCCATGAGAAAAGACGTGTAGAAAAGACATTTATTGTGGCAGTTGTTAAGTGGAATCTGTCTACCGCACTGGCATTTACCTTTCCTGGATGACATTAACCCCCAACAACAACAAAAAAGCCAAGAAATAAACTAAATCCCAATGGGGTACTTATCTGCAATGGTTCAGACAACAAGACGTAGGTCTTCACTGGACAATGAAAATGCTTTCAGACTGTTAGAAAATGGATGTAGGTGAATAGAACAATGATCAGAAGAAGCATTCAGACTGGCGGTAAAGATGTTCTAAGGATAGTATGCCTGAACATGAGCTTTATGTCCCACTCTATATGAACAGCGTATGGTTGACATTCGGCGTACCTTAAAGCAACAGTAGGTTTTGGTACACAGGCCGGGCAACAGACTTCCATGGTAGGGAATCCAATATGTAAGGAATACTGCAGTGAATGTAAGGACATCCTCCTAAATGGACAACAGAAAAGCTAAAAGTCATCTGTTGTGTCCAGTGGCACAACCAAAGTAAAGTGCAGCAGCAGAGGTATAAGGTCCTGAAAAATCACCACCTACAACCTAGCATACAGGATTGTACTGGTTAAAAGTCAGAAATGAATGGATACTGTCTATCCCCAATAGAATCAAGAAAAGATAGATGTATAACTATAGTGTCTTGAATATGGGATAGTCTCTATGGTCACTTGCAATATTAGTCGCTGTCCATAGGAAGCGATAGGGAGAGCGTTTGCTGAGATCTAATTTATGAGAGGAATTCTTTCTGGGGAGTAACAGTGGGATATGCATGCAGGCAAGAATGACCACATTCAGAAACCACCTGGCAGGAGTGAACTCTTATAACTACCAGTACACCACTGGTAAACCAAAATTGGAGTCAAGCCTGTGGCAGTGTGGCCAGTGGTGTTATCCCCCTTCAGCGAATTGGCTGGCAGAGGTGTGGGGGGGGGCAATGACTTTGGGATGTTTCAATGCCTTCTAGCTGGCAAAGAAGTTTCTTTCTGTTTTGGGGTTGGCTAGGTTGAGAAGAGGTGGATGTAACTGTGGGGATATGTTAATTGGAGTCTGTTTTCTCCTAAGGAGATAATCAACTATGTTCTTACTCTTTTGGCTGAGAAGCAGCTTTTCATTACAATGGGCATCCACAATGGTCTTTCAGAGCACCTCCTCGATGAAGAACAGTTTCAGCCAAGCCATACTATGGAGAGGAATCTCTAATCCTGTGCCCCTGCCCACAGCATCAGCTCAGTCAAAACTGCAGCAAACTACATGGATGTTCACCTCAAAAGCCATTAACAAGGTCTAAGAAAGTTGTCAAAGTGGACTGCAAGCACATAGCTTTGTTAGTGCAAGCCTCAGAACAGCGAGAACGAATTACCAAAAATGTGGATTTTTATATACTTATTCTGAGATTGATGTTTCTAGGAATATTTTCTTTTCTCTGCGGTATAGTGAACTTAAGAGGTGGTATATATACAATTTTTGTTGGTATGGTAGCTGTCTCTACACTGGGGGGGAGGGGGGTTCAGGAGGGATTGTTCCTCCTGCACACACATACATACACACGCACAAACTTTTAAGCAAAACAGTGATGTTTAACAATCACTATCCTCCAGCATTTTTTAGATTTTGTTTTTGAAATTTTGTGGTTCAATGTCTAAATTACAAGAAATAACTCTTTAAGAGTATTTTCAGTGGCTGCGCCTCAACAGAAGACTAGAGCTAAGACAGCTGAGAAGAACAACTGGAAGTTTCAAGCATCAGTGGAATATAGGAGTACACTACATTGCTACTGTTGTCAGGAGACAAGGTGGCAAAATGCTACAAGAAAAGACCACAAAGAAATCATTAAAGAATGCCAAGATATGGATTTAGTCGTCTCGGAAAGAGATATGCAGACTGCATCTCCTTTTCTGGATGTCCTCAGGTTCCCACAGTAATATTCTTGAAGACTACTGCCATGGGGCTTCTCATGCTTCTTCCTCAGGTATGAAAAGAGGAAATTATGAAGAGACAGCATAGGGGTTTGAGTCAAGTCTATACACGACCCCATGAATTGTAAGATATCCCAAAAAGGAAGATCACGTGGACGTTGGGAGGGGGGAATTGATTCTTTTGTCTGTCTCACAGATAATGGACTCGGACAGTACTGACATCTTATCGGAGACTGATAGAGAGGGAGTCTCATGCCCACAAATGCTCCAAGTGAGAGCTTACATAGTGTACAGCAAGGGATATAAGTGAATGGCATGTGCTAAGTATCATATGACAGATCCAGCACATCAATGCACACTACCAAAAGTGGCACATTGGTGAAGGGCCAATACATAACTGACACTGGCTTCGAACTGCATTCTCTAAGAACAGATTTTTCCTCCAATGCACTGATATACAGGCCTTGAATCACAAGCCTTGGTTTAGGATAACAAGGTGGTATCTTCCTCAAACGAGTGAAATTGACTGGAGGAAAGAATTTAATAAATAGGCTTTCTCTCTGATAAGTTGAGTTTTAACACAGGAATCAGGCAGGGGTGTCCCTTTTCCCCCTTGTTATTTGCTTCTTTAGAGCCAATGGCAAAGAAAACAAGGGACCAAGATAATCCAAGATATAATTGGTATGGTAATCAAAAAGAGCTAGCTTTATTGGCAGATGATATTATTTTGTACCTGATAAATCCAGAAAAGGATATTTTAGTGATGTGGAACATTTTCAGACGGTTTCAAGTCTTTTAGGGATATAAAATTAAAGACAAAAAAAAAGACTAAAGCCATAAATTAGGTATCCATACACAAACTGGCTCAGCAATATCTATATTTGGGGACACGATAAGATAAGGTATCTAGGAGTATAGCTTAAAAAGGTTTCTGCTGCGGCAGCTAAGGATATGTGGAAAGAGACTAAACCAGATAACGTAAAAACTGAGAAACTGAAATCTTTGTTTATGGATATTGATATGGATAGTAAGACACAAAAAAGTGCAAATGCTGTTAGCTTCTTCAGTTTTATATCAGGATCAGGTATATTTTTATAGGACAAAGGAGAAACTGTGGATAACAATTAGTAAAGGGTTAAATTAATTTATATGGGAGGAGAAGAGGGCAAGAGTTAAGTGGGATGAGAAGATCCTTCCCAAAGAACAATGTGGTTTAGGATTACCCAAGTAGAAAGGACATTTGAGAGCTACACAGTTAAGGGTCTCATATATATATATATATATATATATATCTATATATATATCTATATATATATATATATATATATATGTATATATATATATATATTATATATACATACACACACACACACACACACACACATATATATATATATATATATATATATATATATATATATATACACACACACATACTTATATATATATATATATATATATGTAATCAGTCCCAAAAGTCGCCACAGTAGTAACCAGGCTGCAAGATGAAACTAAAACAATTCTTTAGGTCCACGCTCCTTAAGCAAAAGTTATCGTAACAGCAACATACACGTTGAGTAGAAGTTAGTCCAGCTCAAAAACTGTGCTACGAAACAGTATTCCATATAACTCAAAGTAGATACTGGATACCAGATGACACTAATATACTCCAAGAAAAGACTTTATTGTTGTTAGCGCTTTCACCGACTGGCTTCATCAGACAATACACATAGTTAATATCTTTCTCATTTAAATAGTACCTTTCTAGTTCCAATTGGCTAACATCCAATGGATATTCATTACATCATTTCCTTCATTCTATCTCATCAAAAATCACTAACATTAAAATATGATAAATTTATACAATCAATATGACATCTAATTAAATAGGTTAATTCATCTCACTTAGTAACATATAAAATATATAAATATAAAAAACACATAAATATGTATATATATTTTCCTATTAAAAATTCATCTATAACATCCTATTGTCTAAAAATTAGAAGTTATGTACCTACCATAACGTTCCATGTTAGTTGTCTTCTCTCGCCTTCTTTCTTGCTGGATGGATGGATGGGTTCGGAGCCACTCGGCACTTGCTAAGCTCAAGAGTCACTTTTACCAGCTCGAGGCAGTCCCATATCCCATGATGCAAGTTTGGTATCTAGAGGAAAAACTGCCTACCAAAAAACTTTCCACCAAGGAAAGAGGAACAACTCGCCTAAAAGGCTGTAAGGGAAACCAGGTAATCAAGGCCAACTAACTGGTGTCCAAGGAAGAAGAATCTTCCAGAGAAAGAGGAGATCAAGGTCTGTCCAGGCAAGGGGGACAGGAGGGAGGGACGCAAGAAAGAAGGCGAGAGAAGACAACTAACATGGAACGTTATGGTAGGTACATAACTTCTAAATGTTAAGTCGTCAATCTCGCCTTCATTCTTGCTGGATGGGACCGCGTCCCTAGCACCTCTATCCTGGGTGGCTCAATGGAACAGACTCTTGAGAACTGTGGAACCAAAGCTTGCCTATCCCTGGAGTCCAAATCCAATTTGTAATGAGAAACAAAGATGTCCTTCAAGGATGCATCTGCAGTCCTAACATATGGGTTGTCCTGCCTCAGGCAGCCCTTCGGTCGGCCGGATTCCAAAGTCTGGGTCTGGCTCGGCCTCGCTGATGTCGCACTTCACCCGACGTCACAGCTGCTGGGGTATAAAGGCATCAGCCGACGCCATTTTCCTCAGTCTTTCTTGCCGCGTGGTGCCCGAAGCAGAAGCTGTTCGCAAGTGGTATGAGGAGTGGCCCAATTGGCTGCTGCACAAATAGTATCTAAGGGCAGCCTAGCCTGAAAGGCTGTAGAAGTGGCTAGGCCTCTTGTGGAATGTGCTTTAGATTTTGAGCTGAGTTGTTTGCCCCTAAGTTGATAAATGTCAGAAATGGTGGAAGATAACCATCTGGATAAGGTCACTTTAGAAACAGGGAGACCTTTTTTATTTTCAGCATAAGAAAGGAAGAGTTGATCAGATTTCCTAAATTGCTTCGTTCTGTCCAAGTAATATCTAAGTTGGCGGTGAACATCAAGGTAATGCAATTTTGTTCCGCCCTGTTAGAATAATTTGGAAAAATACAGGAAGATCAATGGATTGGTTTAAATTTGTCTTAGAAGCAACCTTGGGCAAAAGGATGGACTGGTTCTCAAGGATACCCTATCCTTGTGGAAGACCAAATAAGAGGGACGAACAGATAGGACATGAAGTTCCAACACTCTTCTAGCCGAGGTAATGGCGACAAGAAAGAGTGTCTTCCAAGAAAGAAACTTTAATGAACATGAAGCAGCCGGTTCGAAAGGGGGAAGTATCAAGGATGCCAGCACTAAATTTAGGTCCCACTTTGGTGGAGGATCCCTAACAGGGGGCTTTAGAAGGAACACCCCTTTAAGAAAGGCTTTACAAAGCTTGTGGGACATAATGTTGTGGTCTGCAAACCCGACATGAAAGTTGGAGACTGCTGCCAACTGAACTTTGACTGTGGAAGAGGAAGAACCTGAGTGAAAAATTTCCGCTAGAAAATCCAAAACTGACTGAACCGGGGCAGTAAAGGGATCTATGTTCTTACCTTTCGCCCAAAGGGAGAAGCGTTTCCACTTACTAGAGTAAATCCTCCTGGTAGAGGACTTAAGAGAAGCTACTATGATGTCTCTAACGGGATTAGAGATCATAGGAAGCCTGGCTAAGGAAGGAAGTGGAGCAACCAAGCTGTGAGGTTGAGGGAAGGAACGGACCGGTGCAGTTGACCCGACTGGTAGGTCAGAAGATCTGGCACAGGGTCCATATGCCAAGGCTGCACCAAGAGATGGCGATGAAGGAACGGGAACCAAATTTGTCGAGGCCAGTAAGGGGCAATGAGAATCATTTTGGCTCTCAAAACGGACGCTTTCTGGAGTACCTGTGGAATCAATGGAAAGGGGGGAAAAGCATAAAGAAGTCCCTGGGGCCAATCTTGGGTAAGAGCGTCTCTGGGGGGATGGCCCAGAAGTGGGAAGAGAGAAAAGAAGTCTGGGCATTTGCTGTTTAGAGGAGTAGCAAAGAGATCGCAGCATGGGCGGCCCCACTTCTGAAAAATCTCTTCCACTATGGATTGCTTGAGAGACCATTCGTGAGGCATGAGTATAGCTCTGCTCAATCTGTCCGCTATTATGTTGGTTTTCCCAGGGATATGCGTTGCTACCAGAAACCGATGAGAGGAGATCGCCCATTGCCAAAGTCTGAGAGCCTCTCGACACAAGGGATAGGACTTGGTTCCGCCCTGCTTGTTGATGTACCACACCACGGACATGCTGTCCGTGTGAACTGCAATAGTTCCTAAGGGAAGAAAGTCGTTGAGGGCTTGCAACGTTAAAAGCACTGCTCTCATCTCTAGGACATTTATGTGCAGGTGGTATTCTAACGGTTGCCACGTGCCATGAACCATCCTGCCCTGATAATGCCCCCCCCCCCACTCGATCAGGGAGGCATCCGAAGTGACCGTGGCTACCGGGG